>NC_071467.1:43928611-46328611 GCF_028500815.1 Rissa tridactyla
GAAGTGGATCAAAGTGTCCTAATATCCCCTTTCCAATGACAGCCCATAGAGGTCAGGCATTGCTACACAGGACCTTGCAGTCCCCTTGAGCTACAAAAGGTAGAAACCCTTCATTTCAGTGGGACTGCATTGAAGAAGAACAGGGCTCTGCATCTGCCTGGTTTTGAAGCCTGTACCTTGCCAGGTCAAGACAAGAGAAATGAATATTTGCAAAGGAAGCTTATTTTAGAAAGACCCCAAATACTTGAGGAAAACTGGATAATTTCCCTTCTCATTTTTAACTTCATGTGCGTTCCTTCTGTTTTTTTTTTATTCCTGTTTCTTCATGTCTTTTTTTCTCCAAGCAGAAACTGTACGTGTAAAACCAACTCATTTCTTGTTTTACAAGCTTAAGCGTACAGCCCTTATAAAACACCTTCCTGTATCATGTCTGTCTTGCCATGAAAAGGAAGAGAAAATAAAACCAGTACTGACGTCAATATTGGTCTTTACAAGAAAAGCGTACAAAACCGAATAAATCTACCCTGACAGTCCTGTAAACTGTTGCTGTTTTACCTTGCTGGAAGCAAGAGGGTATGATTGACTGTTTCTGGGGTTGTACACCAAAGACTCTGAGGCAGAGCAATTTATGCACCTCTACTTTATAGAACATGTGGCTGTGTTTCAGAGAGCTTTATTGTGAAAATGAGTGCCTCCTTTTCTGGTGATATTTTTGGTGCAGATCCCACAGCCTCTGATCTTCTACTTAGCCACCGAGAGAACCGGTCATTTGACACCTAGTTGAGGGGTGCAGTTGACACACCTGGGGATGTGATGCCATCCAGAGGGACCTGGACAAACTCAAGAAGTGGGCCCATGTGAACTTCATGAAGTTCAACAAAGCCAAGTGCAGGGTCCTGCACCTGGAGTGGGACAACCCCCGGTATCAATACAGGCTGGGGGAAGAAGTGATTGAGAGCAGCCCTGCCAAGAAGGACCTGGGGGTACTGATGGACGAAAAGCTGGACATGAGCTGACAATGTGTGCTCATGGCCCAGAAATCCAATGGCATCCTGGGCTGCATTAAAACAAGTATTGTCAGCAGGTCGAGGGAGGGGATTCTGCCCCTCTACTCTGCTCTGGTGAGACCCCACCTGAAGTACTGTGTCCAGCTCTGGGGTCCCCAGTACAGAAAAGACATGGACCTGTTGGAGTGTGTCCAGAGGAGGGCCACAAAGATGATGAGAGGGATGGAACACATCACTGTAGCGATGTTGCCTTTAGGAGCAAAGCCAGCTTGGGAGGTTTGCAGCTTTTCTCTTTTGTCCCTGTCCAGTTCTGCAGCTCTGGCTGCTGGTTATCTTTTGGTTTTCAAGTGAGTCTATAGCGTGGCCCCAGAGGCTCCCACTGCCAAACTACATCTTCTTTGAAGGCAAAACAGCTAACTTTGGCCTTTGGCAACTGTGGTGTGCAACTACATCCTAAAGAGAACAACCGGTGAGCCTTTATGTTTAACCACTGACTCATTGCATTAAACATGGAATAGGAGTAGGGAGACACAAATGCTCCATATCTGCATAAGTACCTTTGCAGGAAAATAATTCTGTTCTTGGAGATAGTTCTTTAAGAAATAGCGCAAAATATAAATATCTTTTAAATATACTGTTACCAAGGAGCTTTAAACAGAAAAAGTCAATGGGACTGTTTGGGGCTGAAGATGAATAAAAGCTTACTGCTGCAGTAAAGCTTATTGAAATCAAAATCATGGAGCTGGGCAGAAAAGCAAATGTTGCTTACTGGATGTAATTATGAAGCCACACAGTGTGGGT
Organism: Rissa tridactyla; assembly: GCF_028500815.1. Lineage (NCBI taxonomy): Eukaryota > Metazoa > Chordata > Aves > Charadriiformes > Laridae > Rissa > Rissa tridactyla. The sequence goes on from NC_071467.1 coordinate 43,930,420, forward strand.
TTTTTTAGTTTATGGCATTTATTGGCCCCAAGTTATCAGTCTGGGAGAGTCAGGTTTTCCTGCTGAGCCCTTCATACTTTTTCCACTGCTTTCCCATTGCTTCCCCTTGTGTGAAGTGTTCAAATAAAATACTTCCAAGATTTTTAATTTGTGAACCACCAACATCTGGCACTTGGTGGAGTTAATTGTTTTGTTCCCTTTCCAGAGGTAAAGCCAGACATCTGTGCTGGGGCCTGGCCAGCTCTAGTCTTGGGTCTTCTGCTTAGCCTTCATCTCCCATAGCCATGATGTGTTTATCACCATGTTCAGGCTACTAAAAGCATCCCTAGAATTAGGAACATTGTCAGCAAGCACATGCTATTCAAATCATCACGAAGCATGAAGAACATGGTTGTGTACTTCTAAGGCAAGCCAGAAGAGAAAAAGCTTCCTCCCCACCTTCTTTTATCAAGAAACCCAGCCTCAGAGGCACTTGAAAACAATCCAGGGATTTATGCTATGGAAAAGCAAGGTACAGGCAGATAGGAATGGAAAAGGCTAGGAGCAAAGAGGACTATGAAAATAAATTGTCACACACAGTCTGTTTTTTGTGCAGTGGGAAAGAGGGAAGGTAGACCTTGTAAGGGACATCGACTAAAAAGTCTTTAAAAGAGTGAAATAAATTAAGAAATGCCAACTATAACTTCCACAAAAGTAAAACGAGTAAGGAAAAAGTAAAAAAAGCAAAAAAGGAAACCATACAACTTTTATACATGTATATGGGGGCTTTTATATATAGTGAAATATATATCTATATATACATTGTCCCTATTTCCTCTCTAGCTTGCTGCCTAGATGCTGGCTACTGGAATATTACTTTGTGTGAGCTGGAATTCAAAGACTTACCGGCACTCTACACAGAAAACTAAAATCCTTCTAAATGCATCATGCTAAATTTGAGCTTTGTGCAACACAAATAACAAGCACAATACTCAGTGTTTCGTGCTTTGCTTCTGCATGTTCTGTTTGTGCCTTTTTTCCAAGACTGTTTCAGAAGTTTTGGGATACTATTACTTATTCTGTGATGAATGCCCTTGCCTGAAAATTTTTTGAGGCTTCCTGACTCCAATTGCTTCTGTTGTCTGTCTGTGGCTACCTGTGCCCAGCCAGACAGTTGTAAGTTTGATTGTTGTAAATGACTCATATATTTGTGGCCTCAGGCCACTCTGTAGCTAGGTCCAGGTTAGTTTTCACCTTTTTCACCAGTTCCAAGTCTATGCCAGAGCTAGAAGCTGACTGTTCTTCTTCAGTTTACCACATATTCCATAACACTTGCATTCCCAGCTGCTGGAGGCTAAACCAATGCAGCCTTGTGTGCATGGCACTGTCTTTAGGTAAGCTGTAGTTTACATAGTATACGTTATTCCAACGTTCCCTTTTTCCCATCATATGTGCACACAGAGCAATATGCTTGCTGATGGACTAAATTGCCAGCTGGACTACTCCAGTTTAGGAGTAATTCTATCTCCCGTGTCCTGTGACATAACCTGCCCTTTCATTTCTCCTTGTTTCCTCTTGGGTTGTTTGCTTTAATGTTTAAATGAAACTTAATGATTCTCAAGGGAGAGGGGAAAGGCTTGCTATTAATTGTGGAAATTAAAATGATATTAGAGAGTAGATTTGGATCATCAGCGCTGGCTCATAGGCAACTTGTTCAAGAGGCCCTGCCTCAAGCGCCCCAGGAAAAAACACAGTCAACCTGGGTGATACAGAAACAAGAGTCTGACAACCTCTATGTTGCTGTTTTTGCTGGTAGCACTTTTTATAGCATGAGGGAAGAGAGAGTTCAAGTACGTACAGCTCTAATCATGATAGCACTAACACAGATGGAGCTTCTCAAAAGACTTTTTTTTCTTTCTCATAAAAAATCTGGAGAAACTCATAATGTCTTCAACTCAATCTGGATAGCACCAGGCAGCCAGGAATTCTCCTGGAATGAATAGCTCACTGCTAACAAGCAAAGAATTGATTTAAATCTGTTCTCAGGACCTGTAATTCTGCCAGGCACTATAAAGAGGCAAAAAAATCAGGCTTCTGGCCAAGATTTTGAAACACGGATGTGGAATTAACTATTCTGACTTGCAGCAGAACCAAGCATCCAGCCTTTTCTGTCTTATTGTGAATACTAAGGTGTGCTGTGATGTTTTTCTTTTTTAAGGTTTTTCTTTTGTTTTTCCACTTCTTGATATCTTTAGGGTAATCCACCTTTCACCTAAAACCACCTGCTGGTTTCTCTGAACTGTTGCTCTTCAGTGGTCTCTTTCTTTTCAGCAGCTCCTCACTCCACAGAAGGAAAGAACTGAGCCTCGGATCCTGTCAGGAAAGAAGTGCTTGAAACCATACTGTGTTTTATTGGCTTCGCCCAAGTGTATGTACCTTAAGTTAATTTTATCCTGACCTTAAAGGGGAACTATGTCCCATACAAAAGGTGCGTAAGGAGCTGGGCAGTAGAAACGGTGATGTTCTGGAGGAAACCGGAGTTGGTGGGAGAGGTGCTGACTCAGCACCAGACATGGGTGATCTCAGACAAGGTAGGACAGGGCAAATGGGCAGCCATGCTCTCAAGTTCAGGACACACTGACAGCTTCACATGTTACTCCTGCTTGTCGAGCTGCTGTCTTTTCTGATCCTCAGTCCACGAGGATTTTATAGTGGAGCTTTAGAAAGAGTTTCCAGAAAAAACCTTGTGGGTCTTGGCTCCTGCACCAGTCAGAATTGCAACTTGGGGCTTTTTAATACTGCAATCCCTTCCCCTGCCCCCAGGCATTAAATGGTCCTAATGAAAGTGAGGGCTCTTTAATAGGTATTTAATTCCTACTTGCCTCACTCTTTTTCCCCCTAAGCACTAAAATATAATTATTTGATTCGTGAAGTCCAGCAAATGGTGTGCAAACAAAACCGATTTGGCATAAGTAGTGTGCATTTTCTGTGTCTGTATGATGAAAATTAACTTTTATCTGGATTTCTTAATTATTTTTCAGACATTGAGGCCAGTAGGCGTGAACAGCCCCTAGTGCTAAATCCTCATTCCAAATCATGGTGGCTTGAGGAGGGCTGCTCACCAGGAATAGTCCCTGGTCTGTCCTGAGTGGTGCCAGGGCATTGTTTGGAAAAAGTGGCTGGCCCAAGTGGACATCACATCTGGGAATGTTCACAGTGAGAAAAAAAAAATGTTACTGGTGGAACTACTTGGCCTTCCAAAAGCGATAACTAATTTTGGTGAGATGACTGTTTTCCTAGGCACTGTTTAGCTTACTTGTGTGCATGCTCATGGAGCCATGGTGCCTGGAGTCAATGTCTGCCAGCAATGAACCCAGGTGAGAAATTTGACGCTGGCAATCCTGGCTCTTTGCCAGCAGAGTGATTGACCTTTCCTTGGAAATACTGATGTGCCATTCATTTCAGTCACAGGAACTGGGATTCTTGTATGCATACATCCATGCCACATTTTAACATGGCAAAAGAGGTAAGATGAGCTTTTCAATTTTTATAATGAACAGCATAATAATTATACCAATGAAGAGATAGTTGATGGTGCATTGTTTAGACAACTGCAATAGCAAAAGTTTTGTTCAGGTTACTTGATGAGGATGCTTGGGTGAGCAGCTTGAAAATGGTATAGAGAGTAATTAATGAGGGAAGCTTGAGCACTGAAGAGCCAGGCTGGTCACAATGGGGGAAGCATTTGGGATTGCGGAAGAGGTGGTCTGGAAGGTTTCATGCCAAAAGTGTGTGTTTGCACTTTTTTTTGCTGAAAGTGAATCAAGCTGTTGATCAGAAGGCAGAACTGCCAAAGGATCTCAGAGTGGGAGGTAGGATGTGGGGCAGGGAGGAGCATGACTGGTCAGGCAGCGGCATTCATTCAAGGTCCTGTTCTCTGATGTGTGGATGGCTGTTCTTGGTCCCACCTTTTCAACCTTCTGTATGAGATTTAGATCGAAAGTCCATGGGAACAGTAATCTGAGTTTGCCTGTGAAGCTGAGGCTTGTTGGAAACATTCCCTTCACTCTGTCAGTCATGGGCATCTGCTTTTTTTCCTTTCTTGATTTGCATTTTAGCACTTTTTTTCATGTGTTTCTTTCATGTTCTGTTTTTCAAAAATTCTCAAGTTTTCACATAACTTCTAAAATTTTGCTCCAGCCGCCTCCAAGTGATCCTCGGGAGGATATTCCCTACTCCACTCCCACAACATTGCCATACGAAATTTCTTCTCATTTTCTCTGTCTGCTAACTCTGACCAGTAAAATATACTTATGCTCGTTCAAATTTCACCAGGAGCATAAAAGAACCCTAGAGACTTGACAGGTCTCCAAGATCCATCTCACCATAGGTGAAAGGGTATGGTGTACCATTATAAATACGGATATAAATATAAATACTTCATTTCTGCCACTTTTCAGCAGCGTTTCCAGTGAGCTGGAGCTTTTCAGGCATGCTCAGCTTTCTGTTCTGATGGAATCTAAATGGAAGTTTCGTAGAGAAGCCCTCCTTTGGAGTGCAGCATTTGAGTGGTAGAAACATCACACTGTGTAGAAGCATTTGTAGGTTGGCTTGGCTGGTGTCCTACACAGGGAGTATCAGCGCTCTGATACCACCGAATGGGGCTTTATGCAATTTATTATTGCACATATTACTTGTGGTTTTGCAGAGGTGCTGATTACCAACTTGCTCTCCAACAGAGCTAGAGATTAACTGATATCTTGTGAAACTGAAGTGAAGTAAGGCAATGAGGGATTTGGGTTGAGGCCTGGAGGGAAAATGGGGAATGTGTTCACTTTGGGTGAAGTTGGGGAGTTGCTTGTAGAATAAATTAGTTCTTAGAAGAGGAAAATTAAGCTAGGGTTGTAGATGCCAAGAGTTTTCTTCATTCCAAGATTGTGTCTTTTCTTTCTATGGTCAGGATGCCAGTTCTCAAGGAGTCTTCAAAAATAATTGCTACTTAACATGTCCGCTGGGGCATCAAATGTATCACACAGAAGCAGATGAAAAATTCCATATTTTTTTTTACTTTTTGCCAGATTCACTATGAAAAGACATCTGTTCCATAAGCATTATCAGCTACTACACATTTCATGCATTCTAGTTTGCCAGATGCAGCATGACAATACCAGTGAATAATCATTTTGTTGTCTGAGTGTGTCCACTGCATCTGTAAATTATAGCTCCTTTGGGAGTGTGTGAAGGTAGGGAGACAAAAAATTGTGATTTAATTTAGTTTCATGTAAAGAACTGACTAATGTCGGTGGCTTCAGTGGGGCATAGATGAGCAGGTAAAAATATCCTCCCTGAGCATCAGCAGCTGGGCAAGTACACAATTTTTTCATCTATCAACTAAAGCAGGGCCTCCAACATAGGCTGGTAGTGACTTTAAGGCCAACATAGACTGTTCTAGACTTTGTGATAATAAATTAGCATATACATGAGAAACATAAAGCCATTAACAGACGAAAAAACATTAATGAGCACTGGACAGTATGTGTCCACAGAAAATGAGTAATAATATGCCTTTTGAAGCCTAGTCCTAATAAACTGCAGTAATTCAAAGCCTTTTAACAAGCTTAACCTAAACTATTCTTCCCTTTCTCAAGAACCCATAGTTATGTTTGCCAGTCTTTAGAAATAAGTACTAGAATGGATTTATACAGTCCTTAGGCAAGGGGAACAAGGAAGTGGTCTCTGATACTTGAGGGACTGCTGGCCAGTAGTTAAACCTAAACATTTTCCTGTCTTATGATTTTGATGAAATAATGCTATAAAATGCAGCAAGACATTGTCTGAAAATTAAATCCACAAAGATATAATAAACTTTGCTTATATTACAATAACATGTAATTTGAGATGGAACTGTTAATGCTGTGGTTTCTCTGGAGATGAATGACTCGGCTCCATTCTCTTCATTTGCAATAAAAGAAACTTCCGTATGGAAGGAGCTGAGGACCAAGTCAATTTGATGAAAGGGCTGCAAAAATGCTTGTAAGTGTAAATGGCACAGATTTGAACGGCCCATCTTGTGCACAAAAGACCTTGCAAAACAATAAATGACAGAAGGGAGTAAATGATTCTGTTATTTCAAGTTAAAGGAAAAAACCCAATGATTTGTTACCTTTTTCTCCTAGGTTCTGATAGTGATCATTCCCGCAGAGAGCGCCCCCCCCCCAAAAGACAACACCACCATCCACCCCCCAAAAAAAACCTCAACAACAGTGGTGATCAAGTATTCTATTCCATCTCTCCAAGAACAAGGAACTGGCTCAGAAAAGATCCTTAGTCAGGAAAACATTTATCTAGCACTTATCATCCCTTCCAGTTAACTATATTCAGTTTCCGATTCAGTAGTGAATTTCCAGATGAAAGTCATTTGAGTTCTGGCTCTTCCCTCTATTGTAGGGATTTGGATGTCTTTTCCCTGGCTTGAGTATTATGGTACAAAAACTTCAGAGCAGTAACTGACATTGTAAAGTCTCAAAATCATGGGATCCCAGCCTGGTGAGGTAGCATCTATTGTAATACTAAGCCAATATTAACTGCTGTAGTCTGTGTTATGGGTGGAACATCCATATTCTCCCCAGATGAAATCTAGGTTAAATTATTTATGACTTCAAAAGATTATAGATATGTAATGACAATACTTTTGGAATTTAATGACCTTGTTTGGAATAAATAGATGTAAGAAACATACTGTGCAATTACCAGGGAACTACCATTACTTTTAAAAACTGTTTGTATGTACTTAGTTTTTATTTTATTCTCAGCCCATTTTTTTAGAAAGAAAGTAAGATTTTTGGTGTTAGATGAGAGATGTGTGTTTTTCCTTATAAGATATCCCTGGGGTGGTGGTGGGGTAATTTTCTTGCTGCAGCTGCTTTGAGAACCTCATCCTTTAAACATTGATTCATACTTGACAGAGGAAAAAGAGATTTAAAATGAACAGGTTTAAAATTTAGTAATGAATGAGGTGATTCTTTGACATTAGGAGTAGGTATGTTAAGCAGTGGTTTTAGTTATCAGTTGAGCAGTTCATGTACTTCAGATACCCTAAAACCAGGGAAAAAAAAAAAACAGCTTCTCTGCTTTTTACTGCCTGCTTTTGCTCGGGAAGTTCCTGAATGCAACTTGTTGGAAGCAGAAAGGCCGCTCTGAGGAAGCGCTGCAGTACACTTTTAAAATCTTCCCTAGGATAGCTTCTCCTGCCTGCTGGAGGATGTTGGGTCTCATTCGATACAGCTTTTTTATGTTGTTACATAGCTTTTGGCTCAGCATTCATTACTGACCAGCTCATTTTCTTTTACGCATTTTCTGCTTTGGATGAAAAGCAGGGCCCTTGGCTTTTTCCTTTTTTCTGTGACTTTTTTTTTTTTTTTATAAAGGCAGCTGGAAGCCTGGGTCTTCAGATGAAAGCTAGCTGGTTGTACAGCTGTTCAACTCTTTTTTTTTTTTTTTTTTTTTTATAATTCAGGATGGTATCTCTTGCAGAGCAGGTATAGGCTCCAGGCTAACTTTTGCCTTGCCTCTGAGGTTTTGGGGTGTTTATTTTCAAAGTTTATGAGATGGGTAAACACAATAGTACCCATTACATAAACAAAAAGTATTCCAAAGGTAATGAGAGCTTTCTCATTTCTTTAAAGCTTTTCTTTCTCTTAAGTTTTCTGGGAACTTAAAGCAGTGCTTGCTAAGCAGCTGCCATAGAATTTACACAAATCAACATTCCTCCCTGGAAAAGCTCTTCAATGTACTCCTGACATGATTTGCAAGTGCACCCAACTGACGTCATCACTTTACTGTGTTCACCAATTCTTGTTCAGACGTCCAAAGGTTCTGAAGATGTTTTACTCTTTCATAGTTGATATATAATTACACATTTGGAAATGAAAAGATATATACAATTGGGGTGTTTTCTATTATGAATTATTCTGAAACATAGAAGAATTGAACTTTATTTTTATGAATTTGGTCTTAGAATATACCCAAGGGCACTGTTAACTGTTGTGAGAGGAACCATTCATTAAAAAGGGGTGTCTTTTTGAAAATCCAGAGGAGTTTCACCTAACGTCTATGTCCATGTGCAAAATTAGTCCTCACTCAGCCTGACTGTGAATTCAGGTATTCCAGAATAATCATTGTGAATTCTGATCACAAACACAAATGCAAATACAACATATAACACGAAAAGATGAATGGGGGAAAAATTACGGTGGAGATCAAATTGTTCACTATGGATTTAGAGTCCCCTTAGGGGCTGGGGCAAAAGGAGCAAAATTCTTCTGTATTCTCTACTAGTTGTATTACCTGGTGTCAGTGGTGGAAAAATTGACATTAATCAAACCGCTAAAACTTGCCATGTTGTGTTATCAATCACATTTAGTTTGTGAGTTCATAGTCTGGGATACATGCCGTTTGGAACATTTTGGACCATTTTTTTTTGCCACTCTCTTTACAGTAATGTTTTGTATTTTAGGAGGCTGGTATCATGTCAGTCTTTTTTTGCTAGACTTAAAAGAACTTTGTTTCTTCATCCTTGTGCAGTCCTATTCTCCAGACATTCTCTTCTCAGTGTTTTTCTCTGAACTCTTCTGAGTTTGACTCATAGTTTTATTGAAGTGGGATGTCCTAAACTGACCATCAACTTGCAGCTCTGCAGTTTGATCTCTTCTACCTGTAGAACATGCTAAGCTAGGTGTTGCTTCGGTCTTGCAGCCTTCATGCGTATGCTGTGGGCTAGCCGTGCCCTCAAGTGCCCTCTGAAATGGCAGCTGTCTAATGCTGTGCATAGACTTAATGAAATTATGGAAACACAGAAAATGATAATAAACTATCATGGCTGGATTGACCTCACATGCTCTGTAAGAACTACTAAATTGCACAAAAGGAAGAGAGTATAAATTTGAAAGAAACTGTCATCATGAAGTTCTCAGACACCTTTTTATGCAGCAATCTCTGCCAAAAACATTAAAGCATTTGATGTCAGAGAGGCAGCTGAAATAAGTGAAAGTGAAAAACAGAAGTATCAAAGTGAGAAGATGCTGCATGGAGATTTTTATATTCTGGTCCATAAGTAGCCTGAAAAGCCAAAGTGTATCAAACACTGCATTCAGCAAGCTCCTTTCATGCTTTATAGAAGAGAGCAGCAAACTACTGAAAGATTGAGTTAATCCCCTCGCAGAACAGTTTTGTTTCTACAAACGTAGGGTTCACCTGTGCCTTCACAGAAAGGAAAATTTGTAGTAAAGGCACCTTACTTCATCCTAAACCTAGGAATCAAATATCTGGGTATGGCGTATTTCTCTAAGCAGTAATTTAGAGACAGACATAATTTTGCTTAATAACCAAGTAAAATAAGAATATTCTGGAGTGGTAGTCATCTCTCAAATTGTAAAAACTTACTTGTTTGTCTTGGACAATATCAGTTCCTAAAATAATTACAACCCTAAGATTATGTCTCAAAGATGGACACTAGCTGATGAGCACACCTAATTTGGACTAGAAGACCCATAAGATTTCAGGGAGTATGGCAGTCCTGCAGAACTGTACAGTTGTGAAGGAGGGCATCAGACCCCCTTACCTTCATTAGTAAATGTACACCTCTTCTGCAGCTAGCTACTCTATTGACTAGTTAGATGTTTTTTACTAGTTATGAAGGACTTGATTTTCATTTTTAGAACAAAACAAAACAAAAAACACCTTCAAAGAAAAAAATATTTTAAAAATGCCTTGTTTAAGAATTTGCTTCATAATTTGAAACTACAAGCTAATCAAAACTCTTTTAAAACATCCCTTTTTGCACCTTTCAAGAGAAATCAAACCCTTAACAAACAATGCTCAAGAACTCTATTACGGGGACAGCAATTCTATGCACCTGTAAAAATCTCCAGTGAACTTCACCAGGCTTCATACGCCCACTGAATCTCAGTGTATTGTTTTCAGATTGAGACAAAATAAAATGAATGGGATCTATTCTTTCCCCAGCTTTCTATCATCCATTGCCCCCCCATATCCATTGACTGTGTGCACTCTGTCATTGTCCATCGTCTTCACCTTGCGTGTGGGCTGATGGAGTGTTCCTACAGTTGCCTCCCAGTACACTATCAATCCAGAAGGAGAACAGTCAAATGCCATGTCCCTCACATCAAGTGATTGATAGTGGCGTTTGTTTACCATATTGCCAAGCACTTTTTAATATTCTGCAATTTGATTTTCTGTGGGTTTTTTTAATGTCCTCCACTCTTATTTATTAATTAATACTTTTGTTTACTGTCCTTGATGTATGTCTACTGCAGCGGAAAATAAACAATAATGGAGACTTTAAGGGTTTCAGTGAGTTTTTAGGAGGCCTAACCTATAGATATAGAGTATCAGAGAGACAAACTCTGAGGGTTTTCAGGCTTAACCCATTTATGTCTCATTCATCGTGCACAGATGCTGCCCAAGTACAGTCTCTTTTCTATACCAAATGTGATGGAAATCAAGTTTGCCTGCCTTTGTATGCGCTGTGATGTAAATGGCTGTATAAAGGTGGTAAAGCAGATAAGGTGGTCTGTGGAAATCTGTTTGTATGAAGTAGCTATCCATACCACGCATGCTGGGATTGGTATTTGCAGTGTTGGAAACAGCAGGAGTCCTGGAATTAGGTAAGTGAGTTTGTGTAGAAATGCCTTGTAAAACTTGTCCTTGGCATAAGGCAGCATGAGATCTCTCTTTTAAAAATTCACTTTACGTTGTGTTGTATCCCCCTTGTCTTTCACACATCTGATTTTTTCCCTTTTGTGAGTAAAATAAGGAAGGATTCATGGCATTACTCATGTCCAAACACAATGCTGTTTACTCATTGCTAAGAGGTTCTACTTTTTCAGTTGGATAATTTATACTAGAAATAAATAATCCTCTTGTACTGAAAATATTACCAGGGAAACTGTCAGCTGCTATAAAACACATTATTCTTTAGCAGGAATCAAATGTCTATAAGTACTCTACTATTGGTTGGGACATGGTTGGGGTTGTTTCTTTGCTTCTGGAATTTTTTTTCCTGCTGAAAAATTCGTCATCTCTCATGTCCAACTATTTTCAATAAAAATGTCTTTTTTAACATAAAATCTTATAGTTTAGGAAATTCTAGACTTCTCTTCTATTTGCACTTTTTCAAGTAATGCTGTCTTCAAGTGTTTCTGTTTCTACAACATTCAGATTGAGTTTTTTCCAGGAGGAGCAACATTTAGCTCTGTTCGTGTGATAATTGGACAGAAGAAGCAATGAGTACGGAGATTAAAAAATGGATTCACAATGGTAAGATTAGCTTATGAAAAATACAGAATAACCTTTACAGAGAGATCAGCTTGTGAATGTATGGAGTAGTTAATAAGAAAGCAATCAAAATGTGCTTGAGGTCCAATTCTATCTGAAATATATCTGCTTCAACTCAGGGAATGTCGTTCTGATACTCTGGATCCTTAGATTGAGACCCTTCTTGCAGCTGGCACCAACAGAAAGCAAAAATTCCTGTTCCCATCAGTGCGAAGACCTCAAATGTCAAGTTGTTCAGATATCAGAAAAAGAGAAACATTAATTGTACAGAACCTAGGGTCTTGTCTCCATGAATGTTTCAGACTTGATTTCTCACTGGACATGTAGTTCATAGCTTATATTAAGCTATAGAACTGTATTGACCTCAAAGAGCTGAAGATCTGGCTCAGGGAATCAGGCCCATGAGTGTTGATTTGATAGGTCTGCCTCAGTAAACCATAGTTACCTGAGAAAGAAGAAGAGTATGCATTTCTCCACTGATGTGCATTTGCAAAAGCAGATCTGCTTGGTGAAAGAAAGCTATCTGCCAAAACTGTACTAAAGTGTGAAGCAGACTGAACAGACACTCTACCAAAAGAGACATTTGGTCAAATATGAGTAATGTGCTGGGCTGTGAAATCTCAAATTACTTCTATAAACTGCACTGTGAGTAAAGGAGAACTCCACTGGGGAAGATGATGACTTACTCTTCTCAGTGGTGTCTAGCCTGCTCCAAATTCAAGCCACAGATTTGCCGATCTGCTATCCTTGTGTGAGATGTCCTCCTGCCTCTTTAGCCTTTGGGACCTGCTCTCCTAAGTGAGTGTTGTGGTAAGCATGACCCTGGATTCATGTAGTGTAGTGGGGTTGATCTGGAGCAGGGGTCGAGCGAGCTTCTTTAGTATCCAAGTGGGAAATCTGACCACCATGTAGGACATTCGCTATTCTGCAGCGGATCTCTCACTTTGCTTTTTTTTAATACACTGAATACCCCTCTTTTGCCAGCCCATTTCCTCTGGAAATGTTCAGCAACTGGAAATTCTCCACCTGGGGAGAAACGCTCTGACTAGGTCAGCAGCACAGTCGTAAGTGTGGTACCATTTCTGTCTTTTGCCCCTGGCTAACTTGCCTTAGTTTCCTCTATTTTTCAAGATCCATGGGCACACATGTTCATGAATTGTGAGACAGTCTTGGACAATGCCAAAATACCTTTGAGATTTCGTTTGCTTGGCTAAGAGCAGTCATATCAAAGTACTCTAGAGGATCTATATCCTTCCATTTTAGAGCCTTGCTTGTGACAAACAGAAATAATTCTCCCTTTCCTCCATCTGTCATCCATGAGCAGCATGGGGCAGAAACTGTGTCCACTTACATGTAGGTACAGCAGCTTGAAACGTAGAGCTGCAGTGTCCTCTGGAGCAGAGCAGGTATCACTGGGATGTCGTCAGATTCCCTGTTAATATTATAGGTTTGTATTAGAAAGTGACCTGGTTTAAGCTGAGGTTTTGCAAATCCCACTGCAACTATGGGTATTTTTAGTAACTGCCTGTGAACTAATAGTAATGATAATTTTGGGAAACAGGAATTTGTAATCTAAAAGACAATTACCAAGTGATTGAAAAAACTTGAAATTCTACACACCTACCCCATACAACTGAGAGTTTTGCCATTGACAACATCGTAAAAAATAATTTATTCTTGTTTTATTTTGTCTAAGGGAGAGGTAAGGATTTTGTTTTTTTCCCCAAAGAACAGTATCTTACCAGATAATTTCCACTTTTGCCTCAAAGTAAGTCTCATAAAAATACCTGTATGTTGAAAAAACCAGGTATCCAAGGTGACCAGCAAGTTACCACCTTTTGTTCTCAGTTCTCAATTCAAAGAAAGTAAAATAATGTCTCACTATTTTGCCTAATGGCTAGTTTTTTAACAAGACAAGATAAACTGCAAAGTCTCAGAACTGAGTTGTAATACAGTTGTTAAAATATCAGCTAAACTCATCTCTAGCAAACCACAACCTTCAATGGAATCACCTTATGAATAACATTATTTCATTCTAAAAAAGAACAAGATATTGTAAGATATTATATAGGGAGAGGTAAGTTCCCCACATCTTTATTTGAAATCAGTCAAGACTGAATCTTAGAAGCACAGGATCAAGAAATATCTGCATGAACATCTGCAGTTTCCTCCCTTTTGCTGTAGAAGTGGTTGCAAATTCGGCTGTTGGCAGAGATGAATTCTTCTATCAAGTTCATGTTAATATTGTCATCCTATTGAAATTCTATTTACACTTTTAAGATTATTTTACACTTCTGGTTTTCTTTGTGTGAGAACCACAAGCTCTCATTTTCTTACTACAATTTTGTAGTTATATTTTTAACTCCCAGTTTTAAAACACAGAGATATTCGTCAGCTGAAAATTGGACGGCTTTCATCCGTGTTGTACTCACATGTACAGAGACCTCCTTAGGTATGATTAGTGAAATAAACGTGGAAATAAGGAAAACCCTTTTTCACTGAAGGAATGTAAACCCTGGAACAAATTGCCACTTAAGCCTTTGCACAAACACTGAAGCCTTCTGAATTACATGTTATGGTTAGATTGCAAGAGATTAATGGCTTACTCTGTGTCCCGAAGTTTGAGGAAATAATAATCTCAACAGGACATAATGAGTGGATTTGTATGAGTTGTTCATTTGCCTGCTTCTCCTACTAAAGGGGCTAGTCCTCTAGTTTCTAGCTAGAAACTCCAGCTAGAGCTAGTTTCTAGCTCGCCACTTCCCGGTGGCTAATGGCCATAAGTGAAGACAGGTTACCAGCCTGAATGGGCCCTCTGGTCTGACCCAAACCCAGCTGCTCTTACACTCTTTGATCTGTAAATATTCAGCTATGCAAATGATCATAACTTCAGCAAATCAGTGGAGATGAGATATTCTGCAGAATGATATAACCATATTCATAATTTATTCATTAATCATAAATTAATATTTAACTATTGGTTTATACCGTTAAGGTTTAAAAGAGGCAATGGCAGTTGTGAAGTTTATGTGCTTTCAAGGAAAAAAGAACTTCTACCTTTTACATTTTCTCACTCATTATGTATAAAGATGACCCTTGGGCTTCTGATGCGCTGTTACAGTCAAGAGATACAAGGTCTGCAGGACGTTTTTTGTGCTTGGCATGTGCTAGACTGGACATGGAAAAAGAGAAGGTTTGTTCAGGACAGAAAATTTTTGCTTTAACAACTGGAAAAAATATTTGGCTTTAAAAGATATAATGCGCTTTTCTGGCATTTAAAGTATTTTGTTAGCTTCCTTTCATCTGTAACATATTGTATTTCCACTGTGTACCCACAGCATGGCTTTGGATCTCTGTGGTTGTCTTGCCCTCACTTGAAGGAGCAAATATTAATATAGTTCTTTGTATAAATTACTGCATAACCTTAACTCCTGCATACAACTGAGAAAAAGACATAGCTTAGATTTTGAGGAAAGTATTTTATATAACTTTGAAGAACTCTGAAAAAAAAAAACTTAGAACAAGGCATTTTATTATTATTATTATTATTATTATTATTATTATTATTATTATTATTGTCATCATCATCATCATCATCATCATCATTACAAAAACAAGAGACCAGTATTGATAGCATTTGATGAGAATTTGTAACTTTTGTATCGGTGGATGTAGAGAAAACGAAGACGTGGGATATACCTTTTGGTATTCTATTCTTCCAACATTACAGAAGATGCTACAGTGGAATAGAACAGCTGTCAATAGCAATTAAAATGTCCTTTTATTTGATTTATCTAGAATTTATTTGATTTATTAATCTAGAATGTAAAGAAATATTTCTGTAAATGGAAAATGAAAATGTGAGGAACTGCTGCTCTTGGCAGAGCCTAGAAACAGGACTGTGTGAGCACTATCAGTCTTGCTGTCTGACCAATTTAATCAGTCTTCTAAGTACAAAAGGTAGATCACTGGCAAGCAAAGATTGTTAAGTCTGCGCTGTCTGGCTGGCGACTCTGAATTCAATGTCTGCTTTTAGATAAATGGGGCTATTAGAACTCAACAAATTTATCACCACACATAGACCTAGGTTTCTAGCAAGCTATACCTGGTAAATATAGCCCTTTCAAATTGCTTTTCAAACAAAATGAATGCTTTTCAAATCTCCAAAACCAATATAAAGAGGTGGGCTATGTATCTGCAGAAATCCATGCACCAGTCTTTTAGCACAGGATCTCCCTGTCTGTGCTTAGCTTTCTTTTTTTCAACCTTTTGTTATGGGACACTTCAGACTGGTTTTGATTACAAGTAATTTACTTCCCTGATCATTCCATCTGTGCAGCAAATGAATGATCCTCTTAAGCTTTTCATTTGCTCTACAGCAAAGTATTGTGCAGATATTCTCATTTGCTCCCAATAACTCTCAAATAACTTTTCATAGAGAAGATGTGATACTGGAAATGCCCAGATAGGCAGCCTGGTAATAATGGTTCTTCACACTTACAACTCTTTCCTCTCCAAGTGATACTCTCTAGTATGATTACAAATTATTTTCCAAAAAATCATTTGTCACAATTGTGTTGCCTGGCCATTAAATATAGTTGGATTTTGCTCAAAGTAGGTGAAAAGCAAGGAAAGCAATGCTTTGCTTGAATGTTCTTTGTAGTGCCTATAGCTGTTTTACAGGCTGTAAATTATCGATACTGTTATGGAGCCACATGGGAAACTAAACCCTTCTTACCTACCATATGCCCACAAACAACAATTGCTGAGCAATAAACAGTGGATAGTAAATAGTTAAAATGGAAACTTGGAGAACAAAAGGGAGTTTAAAAGTCAATTACGCAAACTGTTCTATGGATAAAAATGAAGGCTATCTATCTTCACTGTTCAGACTATTGTGCTGGGATGAGGACTGAAGCCAAGAAAACTTTGCACAAGTTGTCAATACATCGGTTTGGTTTGCTCTTTTTCAGACATGCAATACAGCCAGAGTCCCAAGAGCAGCACCCAGGGGTGGGGTCGCTGGAGGAAATTTATCTTCCACACCCTTGCCTGATGCATTGGCTTGGCATTCAAGTGATGCCGGAGCTGCCTGGTTGTGAATTTAAACAGTTTACTCATCCTTTCTTTCCCTCCTCATGGCCTCAGAGGGAAATCAAAGAACTGCAATGTGTGAGTTGTAATAAAGACGTAATACAGTTTTCCCCAAAACATGCTGATGATGAAAAAAAAATGAAACCTTTTATCTGGGAGGATGGGGAGAGTATTGGGATGCCTATAGTGAATGAATAGTGTATTTTTGTCCTCAGGCCTCAAAATCAGAATAATAAGACAGTGACTCCTTTTTAGAACAACAGCTTGTCAGATCTAGCCTTCCTATTGTTGAAACAAAGTACTGTTTTGTTATCTGATTAAGTCCAAAAAATGGAAAACACTCACCAGAAAGGAATATTAGTTTATCATACTAAATGTCAGAGCTTTAGGAGTGTGGAAATATGTCTCTGATCTTGACACTGAAGAATTGGTCTGAGCCCTGTGTGAAGGCCAGTAACAAGTGTATACTAGCAGGAAGATGCTGAATTTTTCCTTCAGCTTCAACATATTAATAGTCCAAATGTTTTGTCTGTAGAGCATCATATCTGTAGCTAGGCGAGAGGAGTACCTCTGTACTTGCATGGGAGTAGAAAAGACTGAAGGTCTGGATTTTCTACAAATGGTTGTCTTAACTCATGGTGACTGCAGGTGGAGTCAGTAAGTAGGGCTGGTTTGTTAGGAATGGCAGCAAACGTGGTGTTGGGAGGCCTCGTACGTCAGAGCCAGTCAATACCCTTTATGGCTGCTGTTTTTAAGTTGAAATATTTCATTGACATCTTCCTGGAGGTCCTGAATTGTCAGCTATCTCACCGAGTACCCACCGTCAGAGCAGGGTTTCCTCTGAATGTGAACAGTGCTGTTCTCTAGGGATGACCTGGTTTTCTGTATCTAAGCTTTTCAGGATAAAGTAGCTGCAATTTTTTTAGCTGTGGCATGAATATAACATCATTATTTACTATAATGATCCATATTAATCTATTACTACATTTATGTGTCTTTCTATTCTATTTATCTTTCAGTTGTCAACCTTTATAATTACACTTCTCCTTTGTATCAAAAATGATGTTTAGGGGACCTCCTGTGAAATAAAACACCTCAGGGTGACTGGGGCTTTCACAGATTTTCTCAGACATTGGCTTTGGCATGGAACAATTAGTATAAACAGATTTTCCAATATGAATTGCAGGAACAGGTTGTACTACGTGGTTTGAGGAAAAAAACAAGCTCTGAAATAGAAGCCAAAGTAGTTCACAGGTTGAAATTAAAGCTTCTGGTCAAAAGCATCACTATGTACAGTGCTGAGGTCTATGGCACTCTCCTTGGCTAAGGTCAAAGTTTACTGTGAAGCTCTCATCTCAGCACTCAGAGTAGAGGCACCAAACCAGCATCCTCATTAATTTCACCAGAGCACCCACCCACCACAGACTACTGGAGTGATGCCCAGCACACTACTGCACCAATTCAGGCTCCACAGGTCAATAAAGTTACTGGCTGCAGGTGGTGACTTGCCATGTCACTATTTTTCAGTAATTCAAGAGATACACTCATGTTTTCACAAGCAATCAGATCAGTTGCAACTGCTTAATAATGTTTTCCAACCCCTGTGCTCCTGTGAAGCAGAAACTCAGCTCAGAGTTTAGAATTTTACACTTCATGCCTTTCTCCCCCTTCCATCTGCCTTTGGTTTAAGGCCAAATTTATTGAATACAATGCTCTGCGTCTGGGACTTGCAAGCCACTGGAGGAAGACTAGCATTACTTATGATAAAAATTGATGTAAACTGAACTGGAGGCTGGAAACAAGTGTTTGTGCATATTGTAGGACTTTTTTCACAGTTTTTGGAAAGTTCTGAAGGGTTTCTTATTCTGAAACAAGAAATAAAACTAGATAATTGCCAGGAGCCCAAATTATTTTAGGGTCTTTGTTGCAGATGCAGTGATATTAGATAACATCCAAAGGTGAATATGCAAGCAGTATTTGACTCTCCGAAGATGGAAATTGGGCAATGTTCTCCTAGGAAAATAAAACTTTTGTTCACTGTATGTTCATATTTTAGTGCCTCAATTAATGTCTTCATGTCCTACTTTCAGTTTCTGATCTTTCCACCATTTTGACATCCTCCTTTTGTTGGTGTCAGTTAGCACCTTCTTCTAAATCTCCCTTTAATACTTGCTTCAAAGAAGCTGCAGGACTCAGGCATTTTTGCCAACTTCTGCCATTTTGCCAGGCTGCTTTATGTAATGGAGCCGTTCCCAGTAATCTTGTCTATCTCTACCCAAAGAGAGCTAGATTAGGTATCTCTAAAGCTGTAAAGAAGAAATGTGGAAAGAGGAGAACGAAACAGTGGCTTGTATATGCCTCTTTCCCTAATGTGAAAGAAAGGTTACTAAAAGTGCCTTCTTGTCTGGACGCTCTAAAGGATGCGTACAGAATTGCCCATAGATTAGAAGAGCATGAAATGCAATAGCACCCAAAGTTTTTATGTTTTTAAAGCAGGCAGTTCTTTGATCCTTTGGGTTTGTAAGAAAAAACTGTTCATTACTGTGCAATTTTTTGTGTTGTTCCACTTAATTTTAAAATGACTCCCTTTTCCTCATAATGCCTAGGAGCATCTCTTGTATCTCACTGCAAAGTCTGCGCTAGCTTCTGTCTACTCAGTAGTAGAAACAGGGCATCTAAGCCATTAACTTTAATATTAGTTGGTAGTTACATTAAATGAGCATAAGAACTTCAGTCCTACATCATTTTCAGTAAGGCCACCCTACCTATCTGCTCTGTAGCCAAAGACTTGGGCATAACGTCTACTGTAAATATTGTCATTCAAATACCTCTGGCTGTGTACATAATGCAATCTATGTTTTGCTTTCATGAGCTAATCAACTTCTGTGTTGAAACTCTCAAAGTTCTGCAAGAAGTTTAGAAGAATACAATCAATTATGGGGATGCTTCATAGAAAATTGCATGCTCCATTTAGGTATTTTTATATTTGTATGGTACATTTGGGAATATTTGACTTTTCAGCGTCTCTCAGCTTTCACAGTTCCCATAGCAGATGAGTAAATGGTGGCAAATTATTCTGTTATCCTTTAAAAAAAATCATAATATGAGTTCCAACTTTTCATAAGCGCATTATGTGGAAAATTCTGGGTCTCTGTAAGTACAAGATTAATTCCCACACCTAATGGTGGGGTCACAGTTCTGTGGGATACCAGAGGATTATATCTGTCTGCTCCGAAATTCCCTTGGTCGGGATCACTTTCTTTTTTTTTTCTGGGGTAATTTAATTATAGTGAAATCCACTTACATGTGTGGCAGCACAAAGCTGAAAACTGAATTTAAAAACCAAACAGGCCTCTTAAATTTTTTACCTTAAATACTGATTTTTACCCACACAACACTACCTAAGACTATGACTCTCTCTTTTTTTAGTAACAACTGAAACTATTCACTATATTGGCAATTCTTTGTTTCCAGTAAAACTCCTGCCTCTGCAGGAGTCTGCTTCTCACACACTGCTTTTTATCCTTGCTCTTCTGCTGTCTCAGATTTCCCAGCTGACAACCCAGTCCTTTCTCCAAAGCCTGGAGACATCAAGCCCAGATTGGTCAGTCAAAACATCAAAGGTATTGGTACTTTTACTGCTGGTTTAATGCTAGTTTTTCTGGAAAAATTTGTGCCAAGTGGTGAGGAGGCTGACATTAATCCTTTCAGAGCCTAGCTCCGATTTTATTGCTTTGCTCAAGATGTTAGTAATGGATACTATCCCAGTAGAAGGCAAGAATTCCAACTGAGTAATATCCACATTCAAAAATGGCAGGAATGGAGGGATGAAATAAGAATTTTCCCTATGCCTTGATACTGGCTTTTTTTTCTTTCTTCAGCTGATGCCATTATATTTAGCTCCCCGTTGCTTTCTTGATGATCAGATTAATAATTGTGACAACACTTCCTAAAGATATCCTGTTGCCTCAGAATGAGGCTGTATGAAGCTCTGTGTCTGTTTTATTTCTGGTTGGCGAAGAATCTGAAATAAATGAAAACTAATTTTTTGTAGGCCACGCAGCTTTGCTACTTCATGATTACTTTGTTCTGCTTTATGCAGAAAGACTTATTCCAAATAATAAGGCAGGGAGAGTCTTTAATTTAATGTCCACGATGAATGAAAAAGCTTTTCAGGAAGGCAGCAATGGTCCTCTCTTTTGAGTTCTGCAGTTTCAAGTTCTAGTAATTTTACTTTAAGTCTCAAGGTTAAATTGAAACCTCAGCTGAACGACTATTTTACAGAATTTTTATCTGAGACCACCAAAATAAAATTATTATATGTCCTCATTCCTCTGCTGCTTCTTCCTAATCTTGGAAAGACCAAGATAAGTGATATCATTCAATTGTGTTAGGGAAATATGAGTCCCCCTTTCACTGACACGATTTAAGATTTGTTAAAAAACACCACCACCACCACCACCACAGCACTCCATCTATTTCTATCTCATTCTTTAAAGTATAGGTTAATACTTTTCTCACAAGCTCTTTGGTTTGGTTTTGCTTTGTTTTGTTTTGGGTTTTTTGTTTTGTTTTGTTTTGTTTTTTTTCCCCCAGGGCTAATTAACTGAATTCTATGAAAAGTATATTGAAGTTCACTGAGGAAAGCCAATACAAATACAATGCGTTAATCTGGAGACCGAGAGAACTGCAGACGCACTCAGATGAAATGATAATAGCAAATAGACTTGGCAACCTCTTGTGGCTCAAATCAGAATATGTGAAAAGCAAAACAGATAGTATCAAGTTGCTAATTAGCTTTCTTTAGTATTAACTGTAACTTTGAAGTAAAGTACATCCCTAGAGTTTTAACAAAGTTCTTTAACTTCCAAAAAGGCCTCTGGAGAGCACAGACGAAGAACTTTCTATCTACAGTGTACAAGCATTGCTGGAAACATTGAATAAAGATCCTTAACAGCAGCAATAGCGTAATTCATTTTGAATAGTCTTTCTTGATACAGAACAGTTACTTTGACTTTCCTGTGACTGCAGTTTCCTTAGGGATTGAAATCACATAAAACAGAGAGGGCTCGAGTGTGAGAGAAAGCAGGGGTTTGGGGAACCACTGTGGAAAGGAGAAAATAATTTTTTTCAATGCTTGGGACAAATGCCGTTTAGAGTAAAACCATTTAAAAACTGGAAAATATAGGAACGTATTGAGGAAAAAATACAGATCCTGTGTCTTCTGGCTTGAAACTGGTTCCCTGTACTAGGGCACGATGAGCGTGTATGTGTTTTTGAGAAAACAAAATGAAGTCCACCTGTGATAGCTCCACTTCTTCTGCTGTGATTTGTGATCTACATAGACAACACACATGGAACTTCACCCACCTGGTGGCAGGGGAAACCCCCCCACCCTGCCTTGAATATAAAATGTTGATCAACTTCATGGTCTTTAAGACTAATGTATCACTCAGGTCCCTTTGAGTAGTGGAAAAGCACTATCTATGTGCTGAAAAGTCATGTTAGAGAAATAAAATGTATCTCTTAGTTATTTAAAAACTGGTTAATGCTACCATTGCTAAACTCATTCACCAAAATGAACTGAACTGAACCCTAGATTTAATGAAACATATATATAACTTTTTACATTATTTTAGTATCTAAAACCCTTTAAATAACTTCAGAAATTAAGAAAGAAACATCCCATTCATTAATATTTCTTGACAAGTGAAAGAAACCATTAGAAGAAAGACTAAAAATTTATTCTTGAATTGTATCTGTGGGTAGGAGAAGCATGTGCTCAGTTGAAGCTGAGCTGCTGCATGCTCAAGTTATTTTCACCAGGCAAATTTTTGGCAGGAATATTTGTTTTGATTCCTCTTTGTAGTGCTTTGTATTGCAGTGTCAGCAACACCGGTCGTGTATTTATTATGAAGTGTATGTCCTGTTGAGGCATTCAAAGGGCACCTATTCCCTCCATGGCGTATGGCCCTATTCTGGTGTCCGCAGCCTGCTGCCGAGTGGCACTGAGTTGCTGCCTGGGCTCTGTTCTCACACCTTCACTCAGGGTGAGACATCTTACAGTACCTTATTCCACATAACTTCCCCTATGTGTGAATGAAGGGTACCAGGATCTGGATCTACCAAACCAAAGGGCATATTGAGTTCAGTGTTTCAGGCCAGTGTGAGTAAACAAAACTGAGCCTTCTGTGCTCTCCCTGCTGACATCCTTGGTGCCTGCGTCGGTGCAGGGGGTTTGTTTATACTCTCAAGCAGATGTCTCAGATTGCACAGGGATTTGCATCAGATTTCTGATGCCAAGGTGCCAAGCAAATAAGTTAACTTTGGAGTGATTGCAGAATAGTTAATGTATCTGAATTCTTGAATAAGTCCACAGCCATCTCCTACACCAAAGGAACACACTCTTAAGCAATGCTGCCTTTTCTTTGAGGTTGGAGGATGCGGGGGAGAAAATAGTGCCTAAGTCATAAGTACAGCATTTATGGCAAATATTGAATAGCCCTAGGGGTTAAAATACTGAATTTAATGTGAAGTCCTAGATTTTTTAAGGTGTTTTTTCTTTTCCTTGGGCATTTTGGTTTTGTTTTCATAGGGTCTTCAAGGTCTTCCCTATGGAACCATAAACTTCACTTTTCTTGTAGACAAGCTTTTTTTTGCAAGAAAGCTTGCTGGTTAATAACCTCGTTGATAAATGGTGTTAATATTTTAAAACTGTTTGCTTGTTTGATAGTGCTGCTTTGGAGACTTTGCTGACCTTTTTGGTGATGAAGTGACATAAACCACTTCAGTTTCCATCATTCCTAAATTGGTATTTTAAGACTGAGGGTGATTGTTAAGAAATAGGAAGTTATAGTTTTGATTTTGCAGTCCTACTTTTTTCCACTTATTTCTCTAGTGATTTGCTCCATCATTTCAGATGTTCTTATACGAAGTTCTCCAGCTGCACTGGCAAGGTTTCTAACAAGGTTAGAAAAAAACGCAAGTCATCCTTTTATAAATACGAAAGCTCTTCAGATTTGTCAACCTGTCTCAGTAATCAGGAACCTGCTCAGACATGCTGCTACTACTGTATACAAGAAGAGGTTTTTGCTTATAAAAGGGATTCCAAAATACCTACTCCTCAGTTGTCCAAGTGAGGCATAAGGATCAAGAAGCCCATTTCCATTAAGGCTTTCTGCTGTATTTAGGTGACAATCGCTATACCATTTTCCATCCTTTTAAAATTCCAGACAATCACTTCAATAGTTTGCTATTTCCTGAGCTTTCTCATTCCTCACGATGGAAAAAATCCACCTAGCGGGACTATTACGTTTCCTATATGTCTTGAATGCCTCAGAAACTAAACCACTGGAGCAGCTGTCGTGTAAGCTCATCACTTCTGTAAGGCCTTCATTCCTGAAATAATAAGCAAAATGCCAAAAGGAACTCTGGATGTTTGCAACGACTGTTTCATCATCCCTGTGAAGCTCTTCTCCCTTAGCTGCATACAGGTTGCAGTCAAAACAAGCTTGAAGCAAATGCTGCAGTGCGGACCTCCAGGCTGAGTGGAGCTTTGAAGGGTAGCAAGGGGATCTTGTTTCAAAGAACAGTCAAAACTCATTTCTTGGGAAATTATTTTTGAGAATGAATGAGAAGGCTGTGCCAGATGGCACAAAAAGGCAACTGGTGCTGTAGCAATTCAAAGGCTGTTAAGAACCACATATGAGTTCTTCATATGACAACTTCATACAGCTATGGCCAGAGAAAGAAAGGGCGATTAAGTCACACAACCTGTATGTGCCAAAGAGAACCTGAAGTTGTTTGAGTAATTTGGGAGATTTTACTAAATGACCTAATGTGCTTCACTCCAGAAGCACATGCAATGCAGTCCAATTCCTAACGGGGATCCAGTGTACTAGAGCTAGAATGATGAAAGACCTCTCACATAGTTTAAGCATAAGATTTGGGCACAGATGCACTCCTACAGGGTCATGCTACTTGCTGAGGTAGATGTGGCCCATGTTTACCGAGGATAAGATTTGATATGAACTAGCTAGGTGGGTTGGAATAAGAGAAAATCTGTTTGGAGAGTAGTTTGGAGCACTGGGCTTGTACCTGGCATTCCAAAATTTGCTTTGGAATGCTTTTAGACAGGTCTGTTTGCTACAGTTGCAGGGGGCTTCATGCAAGTTGCCTTACCAAGTTCTCTGATGCTTCAGGGAACTCCCTCTGGAGAGTTGTTCGGATCAGACCACGCTCCTTTTCTGCCTCTCCTTACTGAGGAACGTGCGAGTAGAGAGGCACGCTGTGCGCCTCCTGCCATCACTGTCTCATTGTACGCATGACCACTTTTGCCCTGTGAGGGGACAAACAGAAAGAGAATCCTGGAGAGGCAGGCTAAGCTAACATCAGGATTTTAGCCTGAGTTTTCTTAAAGTCTCAGGCCGATTATGTCGCTTTTGAAATAGCTGGTCTTATAATTCAGCCTCTTAAGCTGCAGGTGCCACAGCAACAATGCCAGTATACCAATGGCGACAAATTAATAGAGGCAGAATAATGAGGCCCAGCTTTATTATGCTGATTAGAAAATGGCTTCTGAGTTCTGCTCCTGGTGCTGGGGGAGAATTTCCCTGCATCTGAACAAATTACAAAACTATTCAGTACTGATTTCGCCCTTCTCTTTTCTTTCTTTCCCCACATAGAAGGCGGCACACAGTTCAGAAGGACATGTGAGCTTTTCATTTTCCTGTTGCGTAAGCCAGCCGTTAGGGCAATCAGTCTAAGTCTCAGAGAAGGACCGTATCAAGTGGGAAGGATTATTTCCAGGAGAAGTAAGGGTAATGACATTTTGGAAGGCTTAGTCAAACAAACACATTTGAAGGGAGGGAGTTGAGAAGAGTCTTTACAGATGAGGGACAAATGTAAAAAAAAATCTGTAGTACTTAAAAGGCTGCACCTAATCCTTGTGCAGGGAGGTTTTGAGAGCTTTTTGTTGGAATGGGAGCAGAAGCAATGGTTTAAAAAGAAACTCAGCTAAAATTAAGCCATTGCATTCTGTACTTTCTAACAGCATACAGATGAGGAACCAGATAAGGACATATATAGCCATTAGAAACAGAAATGCAGAAAGATTTAGAGACACGCACCATTTTTTAGGAGAGATGGGGTATTTCAACACTTTGAACAATCTCTCCACCTTTTCTCTCCTTCACTGACATTTAATGCACTTTGTTACAGGCCGGGAAAAAAGACATGTGCTACAGTTCAATCACCCTTTGTCATCTTCAGACATTTTCAGACAGCCTTTACATTTGTTACTTTAATACTCTCTCATCTTAGTAAAACAATGAAGCTCTCATTCTGTGCTATGTCCAGAAGTAGAGATGGTTTCAACCCCAGAAAATAATTATGTTAAACAGCTTTTTTTGCTTTCTCTCCAAAGCATTTACTAGAAAAAAAGAAATATTTTGAAGATATCGTTATAGTTGTTTTTCTAACCTTGTCTGTTCACTCACGCTTTTGCCTTTATTGCAGATACTAATTGAAATCAGTCCTATCTTACAGCATACCTGCACAGAAATGACATAATTTAATACATTTTCTCAAATCCTAGTGACTTTTTTTTGAGTACTCAATCTAACAAAATGCAATTAAACCACGACTAAGAGCATCACTGGAAGTGAGTGCCAGTGTGTTCATCATTCAGAAGGTGGCTTGGCCAAACTAAAGTTTGAGGTTTAACACCAAAATGTATGCAACAGTGGTAGTATTAATGTAACTTTCACATTGTCACCTCTACTAAGAGGGAAAGGAAGTTTTGCCTTCAGAACGAAGGGATGACAAGTATAGGCCACTATTAAGTATGAAAGGCCAGGGTTTCCATCCTCCATTCAAACACAGTAGGTCACCTAAGACTTCATACTAAATAAAATTCAAAACGGTTATCTAAGCTTCAGGTTCTGTACTGCCTGAATCATATGTCATTTATTATGACATTTTTACCAGTGGAATGACATAACACTTTTTTGTCATGTTGTTAGGAAGAAATAATTTTCTTCAGATTAGCTTTCAAGCTTACTTCAGTTGGTTACAATCGTTCTCACAACTGTTTCCATTGTTTCAGAAGTGAGCATGCCCCGTGGAATCACTGCCTACTGCAGCAAACAAGCTACTGCCCTAATTTCTTGTGATTAGATCAGTGACAGATCTGTTCCTAACTTGTTGAAATGCTCCATGCTTTTACCATTGCAGTTTTAATGGAGATACCAAGTACTTAGTGGAAAGGAGGAGCCTAGCAATTAAGAGAATGCAAACTGGGGAGGGTTTTTGAAGAGCTGGGACCAGGTTCTCATCTGCAACGAAACTGTACATTGGGCACTTGAATGTAATGTATGTGAGAAAGGTAACTCTTAAGACAGCTCTTAGATATCCCTGAAAGAATGAATTACAGGGAACTAAGGGCTGTTCTTGGCTACATCAATAGTAGGACTCTCAGATACAGGGATCAGGAGAATGGATTTACTCTTTCTCAACATTTTATTTTTCACTTCACACACAGAGGAGAAAAATACAGTAAAAGGGGGAAGAAAGACAGATATCAAAGATCTGCAGAAACAAGCAGTCTGTTAGATTTCAAGATAGTCTAGTGCTATTCCATTGTGGCTGCTTTAAGATCCTTCTGGTGCTTAAATGATGCAAAGATAGTGGGAATGGACTGGAACCAAATCATGCTCTTGGTGGTAATAATAGCTCTTGGTGTAACAAAACTTGGCAATTGCTTTGTAGAAATATCTTGATTTCAACATTTTAAGCCTGAAAGGTTTTTTACCTAGTTTTAATAAAGAAAATTATTTTTATCTTGTACTTTAGGGAAATGTCATAGCCGGATTTAGAAGTTTTGTGACAAAATAATTACCCAGATAATCCATATTCTTTATATTTGATACAAATAATTCAGAATTTCAGGAGCATTTCCAACACAAAACAATTTCATCTGAGTATGGAAAGAAAATATTTCCTTGTAAAATGCTTTTTAAATTTACTTGTTTGTTTATCTATGTCAAATAGGGCATCATAATAAGTATAATGCACTTGTAACAAAATGTTATTTCACATAATGCAACAAAATTGTTATTTATTTTTATTGGTATTTCTTCTGGGTTTCAATACAGTTCTCATGACATAAGTCTCCTAACTGACTTACTTAAATGTGAATTGGAATTGATCAATTTATTAAAGAAGCGACCATTAGGGCACTGGGGCCTCCTATTTGACACTTTCTATTTAAAGTAAAAGTGTGGCTTTACACTTAAACGCAAGTTTAAAACTTTAACTTCCATACTCTGTTTTTACTGCTTTCTTCTATATAACCCCACTCCAACAATGCATTGTCTTGGCTTAGGCCTTTAAATATTACTGTTTTTCAGAATTTACATGGAATAGATACTTCTGCCTAGGAGATGTCACTGCTTTATGAAATACTTTTATAAGTTCACAAGAGTGGATTAGGGTCATGCTACAAACCGATACAAGTGAAACGGCCCGATAGACTTCACAGAATATTTTGCTTCTACATTAGCTGCTAGACAAAGGCAATCAAGCCAGAAATATGAAGCTAATGAAATGAGTTAGTAACTTTGTGCTGAATTCAGAGTCATTGAAACTCAATGAAAGACTGGTAGCATAATATAAGGTTCTATTTCCCCAGTCCCAAGGTAAACTGCAATCACAATTTTCCACCCATCTGGACTATGCTATGTGAGACTGTCTGCATCCTCTTCACAGTTCCTGACATATGCGCCCACTAAATGCAGTAAATATATAGTGGCAGATTGAAGTACAAATTAGGACTCTATATGCAGAAAGTGGCTTAAATTATTAGGAAATGGGAGTAAGAAGTTGAATTCAGCTTGCCAGTGTATGTTGAAAAATATTTTCCAAGTGTTACTTGTGGGCTTATGGACAGAAATATTAACAAGAACCACATTGAAAAACATAATACATCAACATTGTAGTTTAAGTCATAAAAAAAAGTTTAAAGAAGTGAATCAAGCAAGAGTTAAGAAATGACCAAAAGAGAAAGCCATAGTCTCTCTAAAACATTTTACGGGGCTGAATCTACAAATCTACAGTTTCCCAGCTGACCTTCTCCTTGTCTCAGACTGATTTATTCAAGGGGAGGTAGCAAGATGACATTAAGGCCCCTTCCTGTTATACTTGTCAGTAGGCATAACCTGGGGGACTGTTTCTTCCAGATGCTGTACAAATTTAAAGACACTTGCCACCTCAGAAATCTTGCAGAGTGATCTATAATAGAGGATACAAGCACAGATAAAGAGTGCCTGGCAGGGAAACAGGCAGAGTAGAACACGTTCCTGAGACATAAGCAACTTATCCAGAGCTACATTTTCTTCTTTTCTGAGAGACAAGGAGAGAAAAGAGAGGACAGAAAAAGAACTCAAAGTATGGTATGTTTCCCATAACGAATTACACCAGAAACCCATATTTTAATATCTTATCAATAAAAGTTATTTTTTCTTCTTTTGGTTCTTCACTGCCATAAATTGACGTGATTGTCATCATGCATTGATTGAGACAATGGGGAAAAGACAAACAGAAAGACAAACAGCATGTTTTGACAGAACTGCCTCCCCCTTGCAAGAGGTATTCTTGCTGTGTGCTTATTTCCATATTTATTGGTCAGGAAGGAGTAGAATTTGAAAGAAGAAGAAAAATTCTGACTTAACATCATTTGTGATCTGTGGTTTGATTCCTGAGAGTTTATTCTAGGGTAATAGTGTCAAGGTAGGGCTATTAGAGCAACTGTTCATTCTGTAGTACCACACAGTGATGTGTATTGAGTAACAGGATGGAGCAGCAACGGTGCCACCGCACAGTCCCCTGTCATGACACCACCAGCACTGAACCTGATGGAAGTGTTTGCAGTGTTGTGTGCAGTTACTTTCTCATTGGAGAGTAGAGAAGCTTTGGTCTAAAAATGCCAAGCCCTCTATAGCTGACATACTGTATGAGTTATCTTGGGAGTTAACACAGAGATCATAGTTTCAAATACAGTGTTTAGGTGTAATGTAAATACTCTCAGTTACAGTGTCAGTAAATTGCTTGAAGGAATCCTTGCCCTTATGATGCCTCTGCATTACAGCTTTAATATGCAACTAAAGTTTAAAGTTTAATCTGAAATTTAAAGGAAGCCTATGAAAACTTCTGTTTAGTATCTGCTTGCATTAGCCTTGTAGTCTTACAGTTGCTCACAGCTCTTATTAACATCCATATGTTTCATTTCAGCTGTGCGGGTTAAAGTTTAATAATATCTTTGACACATAGGGAAAAATCAGAAAATGCAGTGATTCCCTGAAGGAGTAAATATTGGCTAAAACTGAGATGTATTCAGTATAAGAAGAACCAAGACACAGCCTGCGGTTTGTATATAAAAATTCCAGGTTTGACTGTAGTGTCACCCTGCACTGGTTCACTTTGATATTGATTTTCCATTCCCTAGTACTTATGACATAATTAAATAATCATGCATTCTTCTACCTCAGCCCTCAACTAAACATTACCTGATATCTGAAGGGCGAATTCCTTCTTTTAGGGAGAGGTTTCTAGCTGCAGAAAGGAAATAAAAGATATGATCTAGTTTTGAGTAGATCTCAGATTAATAAACTGTTCATTATCTTTCGGTATCGCTTTGCTACGTGTCATTATCGTAAAACAAGGCTATTTTTCCTACTAGTGCACAGAACTACTACGACTTCTTGATGCTAGCAGTCATAATCACTAAATGCATAATTTAACCATCTTATTGTTGACTTTTCTTGAAAGTCTTTTTTTCCCCCAGAATTCTTTATCTCCTTAACCAGCTCAGCAGAGATAGTGAGATGGTGTCAACATAACAGCCTTCCCTTTTGGAAGATCCTGGTTTCTCACAACAGCATCTTCTCCTATAATATCTGTCCAAATTATTTCAATGAGTCTGTTATAAATGTTTAGAACTGCAGGTGTCTCCTGGTGTCTGCTCTAGTTTTTCTTCTAATGTTCTTAGTCAAAGAATGTGGGTGATGGTGGGAATGGCATAATGGCAACTAATGAATTTAAAGTTGAAAGCTACAACCCAACAATGTTATTTGTTTTCAGAAAACAATAGCATAGATGTAAAAGGGACATAAGGGACATTAGAAATGTAGTGAATTTTCAGCTGGAATTGCTTTCTCTGGGAGTTATTACTGCCAAAATGAACAAATCTGCAACAGGTTTAAACAATTTCTTTACTTCTAGGTGTTGTTGATACAAATGTTAAAGGAATACTAACTCACCTTGAAAGCATTCAGATAATCTGATATCCCAGTTGCAGTGCGTTAACTCTTTCTTTTGAAGTATCTGGTCCTGGAATAAGGTTGGACTAAATGGTCAGTGGGATGAAGAGAATATGGGGATAATGTACTAGGATTCTAAACTAGATTACTAATCTAATCTAGTACATCTCTAGCGTGATTTACACTAGAGAGTGTAAATATCCCTCTAACACTTTCCTATTGTCAAACATAAACTAGTAAAGTTTTCCAGATTCTTTGATAGCTTGCTCTTTTCTCAATAGGCTTTGAGACACGACTCCTCTGTCCCAGGGTCTCTCACTGCCTGCTCCGATGCAATGTAAAAGGTCCCCTTTCTTCTCTCTCCTCTCCAGTGAGGTCATGTCCCATAGCTTCCATAACAGTGTTTGACAAGCTTCTATTCTTCGTTCTGGGTGACCACAAGATGACAGAATTACACTTGAATGCTGCTTTTGTTACAGTAAGATATTACGGAGTGGGGTCTGAACATCTGGTTTCATACAGGTGAAAAGCTTGTTTGGAGTGGATTCAGATAGATCATCTAAAAGTTATAAACTTTACTTACTGCCTTGGGTTCTGTCGAACAGGCTGTGGTAAAAGAAAATCATTTGGAAAGGCTTTTTCTGGCTACACAAACACAGAAGAAATGTGAGAGCTATTCATCCAGTCTCATAGCCTGAATATAAGTTCAGATTCCTTAGAAATAAGTTGATCCAATGAAACTGGCTGAAAAACTGTATGTAAGAAGTACAGAAATCAATAAGCAATTTATAGACAGGCCTACTTGGAATTATTTGTAGTTTCAGAAAAATGTCTTCAAAGCAAGAGTCTGCAACAAGACCTTTATTGACACTTTTTTTTCTTCAATGCCTGATCAGATGTCCCACAGGACTATGTTTAAGACTGAGGTAAATCTGGGGCTGCAAGCACTACAGAGAAACCAGTAAAACCTGAGGATTTGACAGAGTTAATGCTTAACATTTATCAGAGACGCACAGATTTTAAAGGTATTATGGAGAAATGAGAGCAGTGAAGAAAATCAGCCCAAGAATATAAACTAGGTTAGTGTGCAACAACTGGAGAAAGCATTGTCTCATATCCTCTTTGATATTTGAGACACATCCCACCAGTTCTGGGAGGACATTAGATGTCCAGACTTTCTTTATGTCAGAAGTGGCCAAATTGCCAAGTTCAAGTGTTTTGCGAAAATTGTTCCACATGTTTAACGAGTTTTCTTTGCATATTTTGAAGTGGTGGGAATAGACAGGATTTGTTTCAGGGAAAGTTGCTGCGTTTACTTTGACATGATTGTCGTAATTTCTGTTCGCTCCTCTATGTGAGAAGTTACATGGGACTAAAAACCCAGTGTCACTTCTAGATGTAATGCTCAGCTTCAGACTCCTAAAGAGCTTTTCTTTCATAAAACCATGGCTAGTTTTTGCTTTCTCTTTCCATCACATTCCCAGTCATAAAGTTTGTATGCTCTGAGGCCAAGTAACAGTCAATGGCTTATTAGTGTTCGTTTAATCAAGCTCCGATTCACAAGAAGACAATAGCTAGTGCCTATTCAGAGCCAACATAGTGTCAGGTAGGCATGGGTGAATAAATAATGATAATAAATGTAGTAATCGCTGAACGTAAAGGCATATTGTTGCTTTTATAGGTAGATAATTCAAAACGAAATTCAGCTCAAGGGGAGAATCTTTTCACAGTGTATGTCAGAACAGATGTTATCTAGGAAGCTTTTTATTGAAGTGGCTTGGTGAAATCTAGTTTCTTGATTTCACAGTACAGCTCTGAGCAATAGTTCAGATTGGTTCCTGCCTCAAAGGTCCCGTACCCCTCCTGATGCTATTGTATATTAGAGAAATTTCTGACACAAACTTAATGTTTCCCAAAGGCAACATATTTCTAAAAAGTACCATTGTTAAAAAAAAACACAACAAAAAACCCATGCAGTACCTTAGTTTTCTTTTCTCATACAACTCACAATATGTTAACATGTCCCAGGGAATGTAATTTTGCAACACTGTAGGCAAAAATAAAATCCCAAGATGTAATGTTCTGTAGAAAAACTGATTTTAGGGAATGGTTTCTTAGCTGCCTGCTAAAAATTTTTACTTAATTTCTCCTAGAAATTCTCTGCTTTCAAACAACAACAGAACCACACACCCCCAACAAAAAACCACAAACACTCCCCCCAGAAAAATCTAGTTTTGACTTGCTTGTGGCTTTTTTTTCTTCTTTAGCTTGATCATGCTCACTGATTGCCTGAACTGTAACTGGCATTTTTTTTCCTCAAAAATGTTTTTTTCCAAACTTTTCTGGAAGGAGACAGAAAGATTTAGGCTGGTTGTCTTTTCAATCAAATTTTAATCATTTTCAGAGGGAATATTGACACACTGAAAAACTCAGTTTTCTTGAGTTTTGGAAGTAGTATTTTCACATATATTAGCTCCTCACTCTACATGTCCTTCTTTACATGTTCTCTAGTGTAATAAAGTGAACAATGGTACCTAACCATTTCGTCTGCATGTTACAG
Organism: Rissa tridactyla; assembly: GCF_028500815.1. Lineage (NCBI taxonomy): Eukaryota > Metazoa > Chordata > Aves > Charadriiformes > Laridae > Rissa > Rissa tridactyla. The sequence continues at coordinate 43,963,723 of NC_071467.1, forward strand.
AGACTCATTTGAAACCTTGATGCTTATTTGACAGGAGTGATGAGGAGCAACAGTCAAAACTGAGGTCAATGAGAACTGTACTGTAGACCACCAAGTAGCTACCTGAGGAGCAGTACTACAGAAAGGTTAGTTCTTAGTTGTCATCAATTGGCCACACAAATTATGTGGCTTTTAATAGGTACCACTAGACTTCTTCATCTCTCCTAATTTCCATTAACCATTTTTTAATTTATATGATCTCATTGTATATAGCCATTTGAATGTACATCACATATTGGACTTTACATCTTTCCTACTCTGTGGGAGCAACTTGGGATAATGTCTGTCTTTTCACAGGTTCCTTGTACTACTGACTTGTGGTTGGAGATTACCTGCCATACTGGGGTCATTCTCTTTCTCAGTTACCTCAAACTGGTGGGCATTTATAGCAGCAACAAAAAAGTAATTAAGCATCAAGTGCCCTTCATATTCCCACAGAGTATTTCCGTTTTCCATTTTCTTCTGTGTTGGCAGTGCTTCTAGCATAGAATTATCAGCAAATATCACTGACAACAAATAACCTGGTGCACGTTTTCTACAAAAAATGTAGATGAAAACACTAAAATCCATCCCAATCCCATCCCTCGGGAGTTCTGGTAGCGAAGTATCTTCAGACATATGTCTCCCCTTTCAGTGCCGTTTTCTGTCCCTCCAAATAATTCACTTTTCATCACCAGCCACTGTTAGTCCATACCTTTTCTCGTTGCCTATCTATTTTATATTTACTCCACATCTCATAATCTTCCTTTTTCTTTGTGAAAACTATCCTTCATCAAAATATGGGGGTTCCATCAGAAAACAAATAAAATAAACATTTTCCATTGAACAATATGGTTTCCCATACAGACATGGTTTTCCGATTGGCTCCTGTTCTTACTATTAATTCACTGCATCTGTTGGAACTCTGAAAACTCACATAATCCTTTGAAAAAGCTCAGATGAGAGAAGTCTTTCATCTGTTTTGGCACAATAGGGAAATATTACTGTTTAATTTTTTACGTATATTTATTTTGATCAGTAACCTATGCCAAAGATTTTGGGCTAGTAAACATTCTGTCTCTGTTCCATGAACAGTTAAGATCTTGAAGTACTGGAAAACTTGAATGTTGACTGGGGTAAATATTGACAGAGCAAAAAAAAGTTGTGAAACAATGGAATAGCACTGTAACCAACAGAAAACTGGAGAGGTGGTTAAGAGGCCTGCTGATGAACAAGATGTTCAGAAATTATGATGGGAAGATTCATCTGTTCATAGATGAATTGCCCTCTCAATATCTGAATAATTCTAAAGGGACAAAATTTATTTTATACTTCTAAGCACTGAACCAAGGTTAAAAATTTGAGTTTAAAGGATGTGTAACGTAGTCAGATTAAATTTGAAAGAAATAATTTTCAGACACAACTGCGTGGGAGATATGGATGTCTACGAGACAGAGGAGAGACATACTGCAGTTTGTCTTTCTTAGATGCAAGAATGCATTCAAATATTTTATCCTAATTGTATTTTTATGCTTTCTACTGTAGATCAATTTTTAAAGGCCGTATCTATAATATGAGTCTAGCACAGCTTTCTTTTACAAAGCAAAGTTGAGAAGGCATGAAAAAAGCTGTGATTTTCTTTAATATTTGTTTAATAAAGTGCCAGAAGGAAAATTTACCATTTTTCCATGTGTCTGCTTTTAAATGAAAATTCATTTCTATAGACATTGATTTCCAGAGGAATTTAAGAAGTTTGATTAAAGACTGCACAGTCAGGTTGGCTACTGAAATGTAGCCAGTATATAGTAGTATGAGATATGAAAATAAGCACATAATAGGATAAAAATTTACATGATTTGAAGTTTTAAATCAAGTCAGTGCCAGATTCTCTCTGACTATGTGATAACAAAACTCTTCAGAGCTTTTTCAAAACCCTAGGTACGTTCCTAATGTCTTAGTTCAGCCATAGTTGTTAACTTCAACCCACCTCTTTTCTGACAATCTGACTCTCAGATGCATGTATGGGTGGGGTTTTTTTGTCCTCTAAGCCTGTTGTGAAGCTATCAAATTCCTGTTGTAGCTATTACATACTAAAGTGATTCTATATTGGTCTTGAACTCACTTACAAACATGAATCAAGCTTGTGAACATACTTGATTCCAAATACTGATCATTTGGACCTTTTTTTTTGAAAGAGGTTGTGAGGTGACATCTATTACAACAGCTGTCAATTTGAAAGCTGGCTTTTGGCACTTTCACTTAGAGAAATTTTTTTTATATATGTAGTATTTCTGTAAGACATTATCTAGAACATGATTCTCTTAGTAAGCCCTAACACCTCCAGCTTCTCTGATTTTTAATTTAAAGTAAAAAGTTCTTGAGCTTCCTTCTTTAAAGTCGACTCATTAGTTTCCCTTTTTTATGTTGATGGTATAAGTTGACAGGGATGACAAACTTGCAGGTTATTGGTGCAGCATCTGCGAACGTGTCTTTGGAGGTTATAAAAATATGCCTTTCTTGCAGAATGTAGTGCAGATAAATACCTCTGCTGAGGGGCCTGGCTGTTACAGCTTTTGAATAAGGACTAGGTAACAGGGTCTGAGAAGTGTGTAGAAGGATGACATTTCCCCCCCATCTTACACAACAGATAATGGCCTTTACAAATAGGGAATCAATGGCTGGGTCGAGGGTGACCACCCAACAATCCAGCCTGCATTCTATTACGTGGAGAAGTATTCTGCAAGATGGATGAGATTTCTTTGTCAGAGGAACGCCTTTCAGTTCAAGTGGAAAACTGTGACATGAGTGTACTCAAATCAGGTCATACATATCTAATTGTTCTCTTCCTTGAATTATGCCAAATGTTATTGAGATACCTGCTCATGAAGGCTAATTACCTCTATCGTATTCTCCTGCCTTGGTAGCATGGTTGTTCCTTAGATACTAAGAAATGATTTGTCTGGAAATTCAATTTGACTTTGGCCTACAGCTCAGGAAAAAAAAAGAACAGCATTCATTAAGGTTACTAATGATGAAGTTTTGATTTTGAGAATTTTTCAATACCTGTTTTATTAGATGGCAGTGTCATTTCTCTGGTGTAGAAAACACCACACTTGATATCATCTTGTAGGTAATTTCAGCCTACAGGCTTACTGCTTCCCTGATTCAAATACCATCATCCCAGATAGATGAGATTTATTACCCTGTGAGGCTTTTCTCAGGAAACAGGATAAAAAAGAATTTATCATGCTGCCTTTCAGTGATGCCTTTTAGACGCATCATTAAATTCCAGCTTTTTCTCTGAACATGGTGAGTCCTATCATTGTTTCTCGTCATTCTACCTATAGGGTATAAAAAGTTGCATTTTTATTTGGTTTTTTTTTTTTGGTCTTCTATTTTTCTTTCTAAGTGATCAAACATCCTGTGATATTTGATGGCTTTCCTTTATTGCTCTTAATGTGAATACTTCAACAAATAAAATTATTATTTTTAAAATAAAATAAAATTATTATTATTGTATTATTATTTGTTATTGTATTTCACAGAACCTCATGTAGTAGTTTTAAACTTTAATTAGGCATACCAAATAAAAAGAACTAACTTTAAAGATTTCATGAGTTTGAAGTACAGGATATAAATATTCATTCTATTCAGAATATAATTACAGACATGTACACCACAGGTCTGAGGCCTTATTAAACTTACGTTGTATCTTCAATTGTTTAGATTTTAATATTTGGGCTGTCAATTAAATTACTTTGATTACATTGCTTAAAATATGATTCCTAGCTATTGTGAGAGTTGAAATAATAAAAACTGGCTCTCGGACAGCAACCATTATTGTGCAGTCCAGGCTAACAGATTATCAGCAGCAGAATCTGACGCAAAGCTTAAATCTGCTTCAGAACTCCAGGATGGAAATCTGGGATATTTTCTAAAGTAACGGAGTTTCAGATGAGGCCACAGGAACACTAGTTGTATTTATATATATGAAGTTAAATGCATAAAGCAAAATAATTCTAGCTTCATCTACAAAAAAGCGGGGTATAATTTTGACCATTCCACTTTTCAAGTGAGATTTGGGGTTTATGAAATACTACCTCAATATGTAGTAGCAGGAGAAAAGGAGCAATACAAAAACCCCAGAAACTACAACAACAAAGTTAGTAAAACAATAGAGTCCAAAACAAAAAACCATCATTATGCCACTGTACAAATCCACAGTTGTGCAGACCTTGAACACTGTGTAATTCTGGGCTCTTCATTTAAAAATCAAAAAGTCATAAAACTTGGAAAAAGTATAGTGAAGAGAAGGAAGGTGAACAAAGGTGTGGGATAGATTCCACACAAAGAAAGACTGAATAAACTGAGACATTTTGGCTTGTAAATGAGACATCTTAAGGTGATTATTATCGAGGGATTAAAAAAATGTGAAATGCTGCTCGCTTTTTTTTTTCAACACAGGAACCATCAAACCAAAGCCAGTGTGAACCAATTAAGAACAAAAGGAAATGATTCTTCCCAGTTGACTGGAGGTTAGAAAAAGTAACACCCACCCATGAGAAGGGCCAGAAGGAGGATCCAGGGAACTACAGGCCTCTCAGTCTGACCTCGGTGATAGGGAAGGTTATAGAACAGATCATCTTGAGTGCCGTTACACAGCACATACAGGACAACCAGGTGATCAGGCTCAGTCAGCAAGGGTTCATGAAAGGCAGGTCTTGCTTGAGTAACCTGATCTCCTTCTATGACAAGGTGACCCGCTTAGTGGACAAGGGAAAGGCTGTGGATGTTGACCTATACTTAAGTAAAGCCTTTGACACCATTTCCCCCAGCATTCTCCTGGAGAAACTGGCTGCTCAGGGCTTGGATGGGCATATGCTTCTCTGGGTAAAAACCTGGCTGGATGGCCAGGCCCAAAGAGTTGTGGTGAATGGATTGAAATCCAGTTGGCGGCCAGTCATGAGTGGTGTTCCCCAGGACTCAGGATTGGGGCCAGTTCTCTTTAGTGTCTTTATCAATGGTCTGGACACGGGGATTGAGTGTACCCTCGGTAAGTTTGCAGACGACACCAAGTTGTGCAGGAGTGTTGACCTGCTTGAGAGTAGGATGGCTCTGCTAAGGGATCTGGACAGGCTGGATCGATGGGCCAAGGTATCTCGTATGAGACTACACAAGGCCAAGTGCCGGGTCCTGCTTCTGGGTCAAAACAATCCCATGCAGCGCTACAGGCTTGGAGAAGTGTGGCTGGAAAGCTGTGCAATGGACCTGGGGATGTTGGTCAACAGCCAGCTGAATATGAAATATGAGCCAGCAGTGTGCCCAGGTGGCCAAGAAGGCCAACAGCATCCTGTTGTATCAGGAACAGTGTGGTGAGTAGGACTAGGGAAGTGATCGTCCCCATGTACTTGGCACTGGTGAGGCCACACCTCAAATACTGTGTTCAGTTTTGGGCCCCTCACTACAAGAAAGACATTGAGGTGCTGGAGTGTGTCCAGAGAAGGGCAACAAAGCTGGTGAGGGGTCTGGAGAACAAGTCTTATGAGGAATGGCTGCAGGAACTGCGGTTGTTTAGCCTGGAGAAAAGGACTCTGAGAGGAGACCTTATTGCTCTCTACAACTACCTGAAAGGGGGCCGTAGCGAAGTGAGGGTTGGTCTCTTTTCCCAAGTAACAAGTGATAAGAGAAGAAGAAATGGCCTCCAGTTGCATCACAAGAGGTTTAGGATGGATATTGGGAAAAATCTTTTCACAAAAGGGTTGTCAAACATTGGAACAGGCTGCTCAAGGAAGTGGTTGAGTCACTATCCTTGGAGGTATTTAAAAGACGGGTAGAAGTGGTTGGCAGTGTTAGGTTAATGGTTGGACTTGATGGTCTTGAAGGTCCCTTCCAACCTAGACGATTCTATGATTCATGCAAAAGGTAGTAAAATTCTGAAATATCTAACTAAAAAATAATACAGATGTAAAAAAATTCATAGGTTCAAAATAAAACTTGACGAGTATTTAGAAGAAAGATCGCTAAAGGTTATACAATAGACAAAGTACTCAAAAATCTGAACAGAAGTGATCTGTTTTCTCAGAAAAATTTAGATACTTTGCCTCAATAAACTAAACCTCTTAAATGTACTTAAGCCAAATACTAAAATATTTTTGTCACAAACCAAAATAATTTAGATGTGCAGACACAGTGTTTCAGTCATGGTGTTTTGAGAAAGTTCATGATCCAGTCTTGTTTTCTTCCTCTGAGGTTCAAGTTTTTTAGATGACCTCTGTCGCTCATGATCCATCACAAGACTTCTTCACAGAACAACAAGATAGTAATACGCTGCGAGAAGACAGTCTTTCTATAACCTAGTTTTCAGAGAGGACTGCAAAAAAATAAGGGTCAGCGATGTGTACTTCGTTTTAAAACAAATATATATTTCTTTCAATTTTAGTTTTCTGAATTCTGTGTGTGAAATTTTGACTTACATTGTTTAATTATTTCTCAGAAAACAAAACCTTCCCCTATAAGCTCTATCTCAAGTATCTTGACAACACATGCAAAGCTCAAACTAAGATCTTAGCAAATCTATGTGAATTACAAATGTGCTTCATTTTTGGGTTGTGGGAATAGGTTTGTTTTGTTGAAGACTGAGCTCACATAGCTTTTAAAGTTTTAATTTCAAAAGGAAGTGAGAGCATCAATTTCAGGTGACTTTGTGTTCTTCTGTTGCTGCCTGCTGTGTTTTGTGGCATTTGCCCGTTGTTATTAGGTGTACTCTTCATGAATACAGCAGTGAGTTCTTGAGTGTACCTGCAACAATGCCATGGCTTTGAGAGTATGTAGCCATCACACTGGCTCCTTCATCAGTAATTTTGCAGACCAAAACAAAGAAAAAGACGACACAGGTATGGAATGGTCTAGAAATGAGTTGATGAATGCTGATGAGTTTGCATAAGGAAGGGTTTTACTCTTCAGCTTGTTCTTTTCATAAAAACTTTTTTTTTTTTGCCAGCTTCACTAGCGCTTTGATGTTTTATCTCCTTATATTTTAAATGTGCTGGGGTTTGTATTCTGAGTCAGGTTTTTCATCCTGCACGCTTACAGCTATAGATACAGGATTAACATTCTGAAGCATCAAAAGAGTGTTCCTCCAAAACAGCCCCCTCCAGAATATTCCCCTCCAATACTTCTGAAAAGACTTTCTGAACGTGGAAACTACTTCGTTACTTATTTATGTACGTGTTGCTGGTTACTGTTTTTTTCACTTTCTGAGGTTTTTTGCTTTGCCAAAAATAACCATTACAGTGCTTTACAGTTTCAAGTTCAGCCAGCAACACTTTTGACAGTTGAGGTAGGGGTCTTGTCAGGGAGATAGTCCTGCAGCTCATTTTCATCTTGGTTTTAGTGGTTAAGGGTCTGAAAATTATTTTCATGGGCTCATGAAACAAAGCAGCAAAATGGTTATTTTTCTTTCTCAGTGAGTTTTATTTTCCTGTACTGTAATTTGTAGCAGAAGAAAAGAAATGATCAATTTCAATTTCACAGGCAAAAAAGTTGTTTGCTCCCAGAGTAGCCCGTACTTGAGAAAAGCAAAAAAGTTCACAAGACTTAGGCCTACCTGACTGCAACATGTGTCATAAGAAAATGACTAGAAGCCTTGAAGAAGTCGCAGTGACTCATTTTACCAGATGCTCTATCAATGCTGTTTTCATCCAACATGTTCTTCTCCCAGGGGGAGAAATTCTGAGCTGTGTTTGCCTTCTTCCACATGCTTCTTTCTTGCCATGTGGCAGCTTTCCAATGTGCCTGCAAGCAACAGAGCGGTGGATGATAGGCATTTGTGCTGTGCAGTTCTCCAGTTTGTTGAGCTGTTACAGCAGCAAGGATGCTGATGGTGGTACTCTAAGCCTGCTTGTCCGCATTACAATGTGATTAGGAGAGGACAATTTGCTGGAAGAAACAATTTCAGTCAGTTTGATGATCTCTAGCGTGCTTGAAAATAAAAGAACACAAGGAAGCAGTATAAACTTCTTGGGAAAGATTTGCAAGGAATTTGGGTATGATTTATGGAACTGCAGACATAAACTGTACCTACTGCCCTCTTCCATTCCCCCGCACGATAATATCTTCTCTGTCTGATTTGAGAGCACAAATTAGAACCCACATTCCTTCCTCTTGTCCTTATTTTAGATTACTGCCTGATGCTAGAGTTTAGAAAAGGGGAGAGGTGTCCCAAAGTCCTCCATATGTGACAAATTCAGAACTAAATAGAAATGAGACGTCTGTAACATTAATTCAGCTGTGTATATCTGTTGCGCTTTCTTCTGATTTTGCTGTTTGGACTTTAGGGGATGCCTCTGCAGAACAGAAACAGGCACATGAAGTGTCTAACCTTTCCCTCCCAATACTGTTTATCCAAAGCAGAGACAGTATTTTTGCTCATAGGCTATTTGTACCTTTAAGAGCAGCAACTAGTGGAGATTTTTAAATTCTTTATATTAAAAAAGGCAACCAGATCTTCTGTGTTTTGGCCAGCGACGTAGTAACTAATAGCTATGATAGCCCATGAATGGAGTGTACCACTATATTGACATTATACATAATTTTAGACAGTTCTGTGCTTTTTCTTTTTCATTTGACTTTAGGAAGGTGTACTTCTTAACAAGAATTTTTTTTCAGAGAAAATTGATGACAGAGCTCAAACTTTACACTCAGGTTTGTGCATTATTTTTTTTTGTTTTAAAACCTATTTTAGATGAATTGCTGTGCACTTTTAAATTTGTGTTCTTTCCACGAATGTGTGAACAAGCCTCTATATTGCCCTGCTGAGAATTATGTAGTCTAAATGTGCCATAGGCTCTACCTTCATTCATAAGTAAAATAAATAAATAGAAAAAAAAAGACATCTAAAAATCTCCCATGATGTTAAGCAAATAAGTCTCACACCTAATAATGTAATAGTCCAGTGTTTGGTAGTGAAATTACATTTTTATTTTTTTTTAATATACTTTATATATATTTTATTTTTTTGAAAAGGAGAGAATTGACTTGTACATAACTGTGGGAATGTGATTAGAGAAAAATATGAGGATCTGTTTACAAATTAATGTAAGTAAAAATTCATTAAGATAACTCAAGTAAATAGAATAACCAGGCTTTAAATTAGTATTATGCAAGAGATTAATAGAGCAGAAAGAAAAATGAATTATAGTTACTTAGATGGTTGAGTCTTACATTAAGTGTGACTAACCAGAGAACTAAACTAAGAAAATATGTTGCTATTTGTACAATTTTGCAACGTACTCTGATTCTGATGAAGCAGCGATGCTGTGTCATAAGAAAAAAATCAACCTAACATGAATATTGGTCTGCCACAGTGAATAAACCAGGTATCCTCATCTTAACTAATTATTTTTTTACAGAGTAGAATAGAATAGGCCAGACTAGTTCTTCTGCTCAATTACACCGTTAACTTGCAGGTCTATACAAGGGTTATTTCATGTGTTTTTACAGTTATACTCTTATTTACACATCCTACATCTATGGAAGAACAGATCATAGCAGTCATAAAACAAATGCCTATACCCTGGAATGCTGTCACATCTTCTTAATGGGAATTGTGTTCCTACCTAATGGAAGTATTGAGAGAAAACTATTTAATAGTTGAAATTTTGTATAGAATATACTGAAACTGTTTCAGTCCTGCTTCACTAAATACCAAAGTCAGCCCCCAGGACTGGGGTTTACGTGGTGGCAGGGCCTACACACACACACACACACACACACACACGGTAAGAAGGCAGCCCTTGACACGCAACTGTTTATGACACAAATGAATGAGGCCGACTGAAAATCAGCATAGAAATGAAGGCAGGAGTGAAGTACAGTGAATTTTGCAAATTTCAAGATCAAAAAACAAGGTCATGTTAAGAATTCCTAATCTAGTGTCCCAGTTAGAGTATTATTACTTGAACTTTTTATGACTTCTTGGAAAGAAGACTCCTAAAACTCAGCTAAACAGCAAAACTCAAGCCTTTTGCTAGCACCCTCTCACATATGGAGGACTCTGAACTTTGATGTGTAACTTAGGGCTGCACAGGCTCTTCCATAAGTTGCTGAAGCACCACGAGTGGTGCAGGTTTTGGTGCTGCCTGCCTAAATACATCATTGAGCCAGGCTCGTGTCAGTATGACAATGTACTGACGGAGCTGCAAAAAAACTTCTGACAGCTTCTGACGAACTTCTGTGCAGTGCAACTGCAACAAGGAGGGTAATGTATCCCTGATCTAAATCGGTGATATGAATTTGGAAATTTCCCTCCAAGGAGTGCAAAAGCATCCTATGATGAAATTCACAGCAGCACAGTGCATGTTGTAGCAGGTCTTATTTCCTTGTGACCAGCCAGGTCCTATTTGTATGCAGTGACTGTTTACCAGGGGTTTCCAAACATCAAGCTGTTTACTTAGGAGTTGATAAATGAGGCACTGCAGTGTTCTCTTCTGCAGGTCTCCACTTTCTTCTCCTCTTCTTCCCTGCTTGGTAGATCTGCGTCCAACTACTATAAGATAAAATTCCTGCAGACTTGCTCTCAAAATGAGCCATTCTAAGTTAATTCCCATGACGTAAACGCAGTTCCTTAACTTTTTGGCATTAAGAGTGACTTTCATGATGGAAGATTTGGTTCAGTAATTAGTCTGTTGAAGTCTGTGGGATTTCTGGTAGAGCAAAGAGTTATTGAGCTTTACGTAAATGAGCCAGAATCAGTATACAGTTATTAAATGACTGTGCATCAGTAAGGAAGAAAAACCATTACTGGGTATAAAGGCTTATAATTAACACTGATAGAAAGAAATGGAGCAAAGGGCAATCTAGGTTGAATAATAGAAAAAATGCTTAATGGCAAGATCTATCAAACTATAATAGCTCACTGACTAATGGAAGCACCTTTCAGCTATTACACTGGACCAGGCAAAGCACTGAAATACATTTTAGGAGCTTATTCTGAAGTAGTGAGCTCAATAGTAGAGAGCTTGCAGGTGTGACAGTACCAGCAAATATACTGTGCTGGTATGGTGGATTAAAGAAACGTAACAAAGATGCCTATGTATAGAGAGTTATAAATTGCAACTAATATGTGGTACCGGTGTCAGAGAAAATAAACAGCCAAGGGTGCATTCTGAGAAACACATCAAGTCTTAATTCCAGTGGCTTAAGCAATATTAACCCATGATCTATTCTTCTTCATGGTAAGTAAAGGAGTGTCGTGGGTACAAGATTAATCTTTCCTTGTTAGTGAAGTGAAAGCTCTTGAGGTTATTAAAAGTGTGTAGTGTGTGACTGAGGACTGCTCCTGGTGTGGTGAAGTAAAGCTCATCTCTGAACCCTGTTCTGCAGTAAATGAAAGCAAAGTTCTCTGCAGGGTTGGACGCAAGCATCAAAAAGACAGGAGTGAGTTTCTGTTGTCAGGGAGCTGAATGGGGTGGACTCGTTTCACTATCTTGAGGCTTCTTTAACTCGGAACATGTTCTTTTGTTTCAATACCAATCTCCAAACAATGCTTCAGTGATGGAGAAGGGGTGAAGGGGGGCACCTGCTGAGAAGGACGCGGTGGTGTGCTGTCGTCATGCGACCCGCAGCAGAAGCACTGCGGTAATCCCCCTGTCTCTTCAGGCACGCTGATCTGGGTATGGAATGGGGAGGCTAGGAACAGGCTCTGAAACAAACAACTGTAATTAACATTATGCACAATTAGCAAGTAACTTTATTTGAGTTGGCTGGAGTTTGGGGGAAACTCTGGGCACATCCCACCTGTGTGTCGGGAGGTCATAAAAGTCCTTTGGTGCTCAGGGTGCCGGCCTCACTTTCACTACTCAGAAAAAAAAAAAAATTTGGGATAATTGGAAGTCTGGAAATTGAAATATTTTTGCTACCTTACAGGAAAAGCTATGTCTGTGTATCAGGCAGCCAATCAAATTCAGCATATCTGTTTCCCTTCACTAGAGAGAATATAAAACTCATCGGAAAAATTCAAGTATCTTGTTGCCACATGAGTTTTTGGCTTTTCAATGCTGTTTAATTAAATGACCAAAACCTGCATAGATTTTTTTTTCTTTTTTTTTTTTTACTTAATTTAATCCCAACTGCAGTTGCCAGGAAAGAATTCCTTAGGAAGAGGAAGTTAACTTTGCAGCTGTGTTTTCAAACTAATTATTTGATTTGTGAGAAGGCGAGAAAATGTAGATGGCACATGGATTTCATATCTCATCTCTGTGAGGTGATGGAGTGAAGCTTGAGAAGGATGACTGAAAAAGCTGAACGTGTAGGTCTGAAGTCTGAGTCATTCAATCACGTGTAACTCAGTCCTTTAAGAAATTGCAAAATACAACTTATACCACCTTAAAAAATAGACTGATAATATCTGTACGTTGCACTTTTCTGATTACTGCTTAAATTGAGAGCATTTACTGTTCCTTTCTTAGATGGTGGTAAAAGAACAACAAGGATTGGGCTAAAGAGTTTGCTACTATCCTAAGCAAAAAGATCCTAGAGGAAACTTTCGCATGACACTATAATTACTGCAGACCCGCCAACAGTTTGCCTTGGGTTTTTATGAGTGTTTTTGCAGAAGATTCAGAAGTAGCAGTTCAGTCCAGTACCTAAATAGACATGTTTGTGTTCATGTGTGGTGCAAGAGGCCTTACATACATATTTTGCCTTTACCATAATTGTCAAGAGAAAAATTAAGCACCAGAGAAATTCCTTGAGGGATTCAGTAAGCAATAATTTCATAGTAATAGTTTTATACATAACGCATAGACAAATACTTATTTATGGATAAATATGCATAAACGGTTACACATATAAGCTGTGATTTATTTATCATTCATAATGAATAAAAGAACTTGACAATAAGTCAAATACAGAATAATATAGAATTTTTTTTTCAGTATCAGTGACAGATGATTTTTAGCTTATGGTGATACAAAACATTGAAACATGACTTTGATAGCTTGTACCTAACATATAGTTGCAAAGATTTAATGTTGCTGAACAGCTTGCTTGTGTGCCTTTCCAATGATTTGCAAAGCCTTAAGGATTTCACAGTGATTAACTCTGCCATATGCTTTTTTCAAAGGCCAATTTTGCCAGGCCATCAGTTTATATGCAGATTAAACTGGCAAGTGTGAGCAAACTATCAGAATCAAGTAAAGTAAACATTAATTGCTTGTTACTGCTTTTGGTTATCTTCTTGCAATAGGAAAGTTACAAAATAAGGAGGATAGATGGGAAATAAATAAAATTCCCATTTGGAATGACAGCTGGAGTAGCAGAAAATTCTCCTGTTGTCATGGGTTGTTGCTACCAGTTATTTTACATATAAATTGTTTCACTCATCTCTGGTTGGCAAGTTTTCTTGGCACCGCCAATATTTACAGTGGCTAATTCTCTAAGCGAATGCTGAGAAATATTTTCCTCTCTAACTGCTTATGACTGACTTGCATTTGGCAGCAGAATAAAAGGCAGATTTCTAAATACACATTAGAGGTTTTGGGCGCTGGAAATGGACAGAAACAGGCAGGAATGAATAAATAAACCAACACTTAGCTAGTAAGGAAGACGGTTAGAGAAACCCTCCTACTCCCGCAGCTGATTATCCAACAAGACGACAATAAAAGTCTTGCTGCTCTGACCATAGACAACTGAGTGAAGAAGAATAGATACTGGTTTGTAGGAAAATGTGAGGTGTCTGTCGTAGTAGACTTCAAACCAGGGTGAGGAAGTCATGTATCCAAAAATGTGCTTTATTACAATTGTGCCTAGCTCAATTAAAAACAGCACCACATAATCTCATATATTTATTTGTATGTAGCATAGATTTACAATTTATAAATAGGATGGTGTATAATCTGCTGCCTTTGCCCTGAGATCTCAATCTCTCTCTGCCGGGAGGGAAAGAACATTTTGGTCTCAGAAGGTTGATGAACTGCTTGTATCTGGTTATAGATGGCTTCACTTAGCCTATAATATTTTCTAAATTTATGGGTATGTGAGGAAGTTTCCCTCAGGAAAAAGCTAAGTTCAAAGTCCTGACTGATTTCTGTTCTCAAAAATCTTGAAGTAGATGCTGGGGAAAAGGACAAATCTGAAACAAAACACAGGGAGACATTTAAGCTTGGAGTTTACGTGCCCTTTGATTGCAGTACTGTTCTAGTGTGTCAGGCCTAAGGTTTATGTAAAAGCAGAGACGCAGCTGAAATTGTAGTTAGATGACAAGAAGGGAGAGATCTTACCCTGAGACTGGTGAAAGCTTGCAGCTTTTTTTATTTCTGTGAACCTATTCATAAAACCTTTCTAACTCTGTTGTCTGCTTCTGGACTGTGAAAGTGAATTACTAATATTTACTTATCCTGTGTTCTTGGCAGACACTAAAGCATGTGAATAACTCTACTCAATACAACTTCTAAGGTACTTCTGGAAAACAGTAAGTTTGTAGTAGGTTTAACGCACCTTCAGAAGTGGAGAGATCTATGCAAATTGAACTACAGTCAGCCTCACCTCCATCCCTGGAAAGATGATGGAACAGCTCGTTCTGGGCGTCATCTCAAGGCATGTGGAGGAAAAGAAAGCTATCAATCAGAAGTACTCAACATGGATTCACCAAGGGGAAATCATGTCTGACTAATCTGATAGCCTTCTATGATGGCATGACTGGATGGATAGATGAGGGGAGGGCGGTAGATGTGGTCTACCTTGACTTAAGCAAGGCGTTCAACATGGTCTCCCACAGTATCCTCATAGGGAATCTTAGGAAGAGTGGGTTAGATGGATGGACAGTAAGGTGAATAGATAATTGGTTGAAAGACAGAGCTCAGAGGGTAGTGATTAGGGGCACAGAGTCTAGTTGGAGGTCAGTGACGAGTGGTGCTCCCCAGGGGTCTGTACTGGGCCCAGTCCTCTTCAATGTATTCATCAATGACCTGGATGAGGGGATAGAGTGCACCCTCAGCAAGTTTGCTGATGACACAAAGTTGGGGGGGGGTGACTGACACACCGGAAGGCTGTGCCGCCATACAGAGAGACCTGGACAGGCTGGAGAGTTGGGCAGAGAGGAACCTTATGAAATTCAACAAAAGCAAGTGTAGGGTGCTGCACCTGGGGAGGAACAACCCCATGCACCAGTACAGGTTGGGGGCTGACCTGCTGGAGAGCAGCTCAGCTGAAAGAGACCTGGGAGTCCTGGTGGACAACAGGATGACCATGAGCCAGCAATGTGCCCTTGTGGCCAAAAAGGCCAGTGGCATCCTGGGCTGCATCAAGAAGAGGTCAAGGGAGGTCATCCTCCCACTCTACTCTGCCTTGGTGAGGCTGCACCTGGAGTACTGTGTCCAGTTCTGCGCTCCCCAGTTCAAGAAGGACAGGGAACTGCTGGAGAGGGTACAGCAAAGGGCTACAATGATGATTAGGGGACTGGAACACCTCTCTTATGAAGAAAGGCTGAGGGATTTGGGTCTCTGCAGTCTGGGAAAAAGAAGACTGAGGGGGGACCTTATCAACAATTATAAATACTTAAAGGGTGGGTGTCAGGAGGATGGGGCCAGGCTCTTTTCAGTGGTGCCCAGCAACAGGACAAGAGGTAATGGGCACAAACTTGAGCGTAGGAAGTTCCACCTAAACATGAGGAGGAACTTCTTTACTTTGAGGGTGGCAGAGCACTGGAACAGGCTGCCCAGAGAGGTGGTGGAGTCTCCATCTCTGGAGACATTCAAAATCCACCTGGATGCGTTCCTGTGCAGCCTGCTGTAGGTGACCCTGCTCTGGCAGGGGGGTTGGACTAGATGATCTCCAGAGGTCCCTTCCAACCCCTATGATTCTATGATTCCATGATTCTATGAGAGCTGCTGAAATCTAAAATCAGTCCTCGTTTACATTAGTATATGCTGGCATTAATTGTTACGTTTCAGGAAAAGGTTTGCATGTTGAACAGGTAAAGCATGCTCAGAAATGAGGGGAATAAGAATTTTATTCCCTTTAAGTGAAGCTTGCTTAACCATATTAGTAGCTATCCTAAAAAAGTAAAACAGGTATTCATTAGGATGAAATTTTTTCTGGAGGGGAGGTTTGAAGAACAAAATAGATATCATAGCTTAGAGGTGGTCAAAAATCTAAATCAAAATTAGGGGAGCAAATAAACACAGAACAAGAAAGAGGAAAAGATGAAGACAATTAAATGGATAGCAAGGAAATTGAAGGATTAACTGTAATTAAACACTTACCAGGGTGAAACAAGAAAATTAAGAAAGGCTGAAGTGAGGAAATAAGGGATCTGTTAATATTAATGAAAGCAGCTAGGGAAAATCAATAAATGCATCAGGGTGATACATCCTAGAAAGAAGAAACTGCACCACCATGAATATAAATGACTCAATAAGAAGTAAGACAGTGAATAAACACTGAGAGTCTAAATAAACAGGAGGTGAGTTATATCTTATTAAAAAACAAGTGTAGGAGTACTTGGAAACACTCTGAACATGCTCATATTTACCATCTGAGACAATATACATTTCTGTCATGGTGACCTGACCTGAGCTGGCTTTGGTGCCCAGTAACTTTGCACAGCACCACACACCATCTCTCCTGCCCTGAAAGATTGTTATGACAGATGGACCCCAAAGTCATGGATTAAATGAACTCAATGGGCATTTTGTGGACATATATGGGTATTTTAAAGACATTTCACAGGGGTGGCCCATAGACTAAGGGAATGAAAGGACAGGAAGGTGTGAGCTGCTTAATGAGGATGTGTTGGATAGTGTGGGACCTGAACATGACAAAAATGGTATGGAATAAGGGGTGGAGAATGGCATGGTTTCAGCTGGGATAGAGTTGACTTTGTTTCTGGCAGCTGGTGTGGTGCTTTATTTTGGATTTGGAATGAGAGTGGTGTTGATAGTGCACTGATGCTTTTGGTTGTTGATATGCAGTCAAGGCCTTTTCTGCTCCTCACACTGCCTCAGCAGTGAGTAGGCTGGAAGTGCACAAAAAGCTGGGGGGTGACACAGCCAGGACAGCTGATCCCAATTGACCAAAGAGATACTCCATACCATATGATGTCATGCTCAGCATATAGAGATGGGGGAAGAAGAAGGAAAGGGGAGATGTTCAGAGTTATGATGTTTGTCTTCCCAAGTAACCATTACACATGATGGAGCCCTGCTTTCCTGGAGATGGCTGAACATCTCTGCCTGCTGATGGGAAGTAGTGAATGAATTCCTCGTTTTGCTTTGCTTGTGTGTGCAGCTTTTGCTTTACTTATTAAACAGTCTTTATCTCAACTCAAGAGTTTTCTCACTTTTACCCTTCCAGTTCTATCCCCCACCCCACCAGGGTGGAGTAAGCGAGCAGCTGTGTGGGCCTGGTTCCTGGCTGGGATTAAACTATGACAACTTCCCATGATACTAGTAAACAAAATTCATTAGCACTAAAAAGTCATTGAACATAGGGAAAGTACCAGATGACCAAGATTTTTTGACTATGGATGGATACTTACAGCATTTCTTTTGTCTGTGTTTGTTCACCAAAAGGACAAAGTGTGTCAGCTTTTTATTCTTTTGCATTTCTGTTGCTTTTTCTTCATCATGACATGAGTGAGACAAGGATTTGTAAGAAAGGCAAGAAAAGACTACCAAAATAAAATTTTGCTCTGCATCATTGCTCATTCCCATGTTCTAGAAAAAAAAAAAACAAAGTTTTTTCATTTTATAAATACTGTAGGTATTTTTTTATAGAACTTGATGAATATCGTCATATAACTTAGCTATTAAAGGGAATGGATAACTCCTACTGATAAAGCTTCTTTAGATGTTTAATGTTAATGGATGTAGAAAGAACAAATAAAACAAACCATAAACGTTTCCCAAATCTAAATTCCAGGAGGAATACTAAAATTAGAATAAGATAGATGTCAGGTCATGTTCAGAGCTACATATCTTAAGGATGTAATTAACTTAGTTAAAAGTTTAAACTTTGTTTTGCCTTAGCAAAATATGTTGCCAAATGTAAGTAATTTGCCACAAGTCAAGAACCTTTACAGGGCTGGATATTTTTTTTATAGGTGTTTGTTCTGTGAATATAAAATGGTGACTTTTAGGAGACCAGTTCTAGAAAAAAAATAGGTTTAGCAGAGTAAAGGAGAGTCCTTTCTTAGGTGATGCTAATAAATAAAATATGACAGTAATTCTTTCCTTGTTGGACCACAGGAGCTTTCAAGGGGTAACCAGAAGGCAGAGAAGGTAAGTCACTAACTCTGAAGAAACCTTTGTTGTATGAAGGAATCAACCAACAGAGAAGGAAGATTTCCCGAAGCTCTTCCTTGGAAACAGTATGGAAGAAAGCATGAGGGCTGTGGGAATTTGAATTGCTGACCTCCAAGATTTCTGTGCTACCTATGCTATCTATCAAGGAAAATGGAATATTTCTAAATCCTTTGGAAAGTTTGGTCCTTTCTCACTATGTGTACACATGTACACAGAGACAGAAAATATGACACTTGGAAATACAGAAGCAAGGAGTAAATGAGGAAATAGAATGAGAATGGCAATAAAGAGGATTAGTCATTTCATAATGTTAGACCCTATGTTAGAAGGTTATATTTTAAGGGTGTAACAGATTGAAATACTGTCTTTTTTTTTTAACTTTTCTACTTCAGAATAAGTGTTAGCAAACTCTCTTTTCTCTTTCTCCATTTCTCTCAGACTGAGTTTGTGCAGTCTGTTTTGATTTCTCCTGAACACTTTTCTATGCGTCCAAACAAATGTAAGGACATCAGCGCACTGTGAATAACAAGTTTCTGTATGAAATGCCCAGAGAAGTCCTACCAGACCTAAAATATGTGAAGGTAAAAATCTGAATCAGTTGGATTACTCCTGCATGAGAGGTAACACTTACAAGCGCACAAGCTAATGTTTATGGCATGCTTTCACAGGGATACGCAGGAGTAAATCTTCCATTCACATTGGGACCCAGCCCTGGTGGAAAGTGAGTGATGCATATAGAGCCTAGTGTAGCCCAGATTTAATTTAGCATCTGCTTGGTGTTGGAAACTAATCTTCAGCTAATCAGTCTTCATCTTGAAAAAGCAGATGCGTCTGAAATAAAATTCGTATAATACATCAATTGCAGACTAAATAACAGGAAATCATTCGGACAGACAAACAAATGGTCAGATGAAAGGTACTTATTTCCATGCAACCGCTATGAACACAATTAAAGATAGGTGTGACTGCTACAAAACAGAAGGAAACTTTTGATTCACTTTACCATTGACCCTAAATGTTGTTAATTTTGGTGATGTGGAGGTGTATTTATGAACAAACCTGCCTATGACTTCTGGTCACCATTTATTTTTTCGATGACGAGTCCAGCATTTTACTTTATTAATTTATAGAGATGTCCATCACAATTTCTTAAAATTCTGTCAATTCTACCCAAGTCACTTTTCATGCTTTGCTTACTAGAGGAAGTTTGCTTCAGTTACAGATATTATATGCTGTAGCTAGTAGCCATGTATTCTTGGATATATTGTGTTTGGATTGAAAAACCATTACATGGACATCTTGTTTCTGTTAATTTTTAACCCTGTTATTTCAATACAGGATTTTCTTTTTCAGCTGTCTCCATATCTTTTTTTTCTTCTACTCCCAGTTTTGAGTCTATCAAAATTAAACACTTTAAATCCTTAAGGCAAACATACTGAATCTGGAAGTAAAACGGAAACCTTGCTAACTCCCAGCTACTGGGAATTATTATTAAGCATCACTGACACTTTCATCCTTGATCAGATAACTGAAATATAAACATACATGAAGCCAAATTTTGATCAAAAAACACCCCAAAGTGTTGATGATTCTATCTGATGTGCCAAGAAACAAATCTTGAAAAGAGTACATCTTGTGATACTGTCCATACGCCTTCACACCAGAATCATAGAATCAAAGAAAGCTGAGGTTGCAAGGCACTTCTGGAAATCATCTAGTCCATCATCCTGCTCAGATAGAGTCAACTTGAGCAGACTGCCCAGGGTTCAGTTGAGTTTTGAATATCTCAAAAAATGGGCAATGTGTTCCAGTGTTTCATAATCCTTACCATAAAAACATTATTTTTTTTCCTTATGTTTAAGCAGAATTTCTTGTGTTTCATTTTCTCTATTGCCTCTTGTCCTTTCAATGGATGCCACTGGGAAGAGCCTGTCCCTGTCTTCTTTACTTCCTCCCATCAGCTATTTATATGTGAAGTTAAGGTCTTCCTGAACCTTCTCTTCCCCAGTCCAAACAGTCCAAGTTCTCCCAGCCTTGTATGACACCTTATCTATCTGCTGCTAGGACACATATTTAGCTTATGTTCCACCTGGTGTCCACCAGGTCTTTTTCTGACAAACTGCTCTCCAGCCTGTTGGTTCCCAGCCTGTGCTGATGTCTCGTGTTATTCCTACCCAGGGGCAGGACTTTGCACTTCTCTCTGTTGAATTTCATAAGGTTCTGGGCAGCCCATTTCTCCACCCTGTTGAGGTCCCTCTGAAAGGCACCGCAACCCTCTGGTTGATCAACCATTCCTCCAAGTTTTGTATCATCAGCAAACTCACTAAGGGTGCACTCTGTCCCATCACCTAGATCATTAATGAATACACTGAATAGTACGGGACCCAGTATTGACCTTTATAAGCATTGTATATGCATAGTAGGCATGGTATATGTGTGGGGTCATGAATTCGCGCTCCTTCGTGAATTAGTAACTCTGAATCTGCTGCTTTTCTCATACTTTCTGTTGAATTTGAGAAGATAGATATATAAACATCTTGCTTTGCCTTGTTAGTGTATTGTATGACAGGAGACTGTCACTGTGGGAATAGGAGTATTCAGTAGACATACCAAGAATATTGGAGGGGAAACTGGATACTTTTTTCTTGATCTTTTCCTTTTCCCTTGTATGGGTTCTGAAATAACCTTTCCGCTCCTAGGCACGGTTCACAATACACACAACATACACAACATACAACACAATACCTACAATACCGTATAAGTACCGTCAAAACTGAATCCTAATCAATAGTGACAGTCCAGTTAGGCAGGGAACTTCACCTGTCAATCTTTACAGAATTTATTAAGTTTCTACTGATGATCTACACATCAGGACATGAAAGAAAAAATTCAGACCTCCTTTTTCAAGCTACAGACAACATCCTAACCATGTCAGATGATGAATCTGTTATACTCACGCCCCTTGTACAATGTTACCTATCTGCCAGATCAGGAAGCTGAAACCAGCCATGAACATCAGCATCTGTTGAAATTGAATGAAGCGTAGTGTAATTATTGTTGAACTCCCTTTACCTGAGCAGTTTGAGGTGAACAAATGGTAAATCTTGTATATATAATATTTAGGTATCCTTTGAGTTATTTTTAAACAGATTCTTTAAGTTCAATAGTGAAGCATTTTAATGAAAGTATATGCTCCTGCCTAACACAGAATCATCCTTAATCTAGATTATAAAACTACTTCAGTCAAAATATTTAAATTTTTTTTTTAATAATGGGTTAGAGGATGTAAGAATATGAGAATCTGTAATATATTAGAAGCTGATTTGAATAGAGATAAGACACCTTCTCTTCTGAGGATGGAGATAATCACTTCCAGCCTCACTCTCTCCTTTTCTGAGGATGGTGATTATCTCCTGCAGCTTCACTGACTATTACAAGGGCTTCTGCACCAAGGCATTTTGTTCTTGCAAGCTTCCCAGTTTCGTTCTGTCAAAATAACCTGGGTTGCTTGGCCAAGAGAGAGGACTTCTGTGATAACTCCAGGAAGTAGTACCAGGAAGGAAATGATGGCACATAGCTGGGGCAATCACCTTCTCGGGAACACAGAAGATGCCTGTCTGAACCTGAATCTGAACAGAATCATATTCAGCTAAGGGGGTAGAAGAGCTTAATTTAATTCATGTATATCTGTTGTTATTTTAGAAGTGAGTGTCACACACAATGAAAAATCAAAAATAAGTTTTCTTCTGTTGGAACACCTCTGAGAAACAGAAGATGCATTTGCTTACCTGTGTTGGCTGAGCTGATGTAGTTGATACAGCTGTCTGATGTAGTAGTAATAGAAGCTATCTAATAGTTTTCAATGACTGTTTCCATACTGCCTTTCTCAGTTCAGGCCACTTGCTTAGCATCATGTCCATTTCATTAGGCCTTTATTATTAAGCTGTGCATTTAGAGGTAATTGGGAAGTTGGAATCTGGTACCTTTACACATCTGTTTATGGTAGAAATGTTACACACAGCCACAAAATAATTTAAATGGATTTTTAAAAATCGTATAGATTACAACATATTAATTTTTTTCCCCTCAGGGGCAGATGAGTCTTGATGTAGAAGTTAAAAACATCTCTTTCCATTGCAAAACACAGAGGTAGTCTTCAAACCACAGGCCTGAATCAAAGTCTTCCCAGTTTGGGGATCACAGAAGCACAGAATGGCTGAGGTCGGAAGGCACGTCTGGAGATTGTCGAGTCCAGACCCTGTCTCAAAGCCGGGTCAGCCAGAGTAGGATGCTCAGTACTACGGGTGGATGCCTAAATCCATAGGTTACAAAGAATTTTTAATTTATTTCTCCAAAGTCCCACAGCTGGAGACAGAGTAGTGATGTGTTGTTTTTCTAACAAAACATCATATAACCACTGTGTTTAGGTGTGTGCTGGGAATTTGGTAGCTGTAACAATAAATCAGGCAGAGGAGTTGAAAAGACATATTCTGGATTAGTGCTCCAACAGATATATTTTGAGGCAGGTTCTTCCTCCTGCTGTACTTTATAAGAAAGCAGCTGCTATAAATGCTTTCTGTTTGAACTGTCAGGATCAGAGTCCAATTCAGGAATCGTGTTTACACACAGTCTGAGGAGACTACCAGACTGACCCCTTCTGGGAGAGAAAAGCTCCCTCTGTGGCTCTCCAACTCGTTTAAATATGCTAGTTATTTGCTCAGCAATGTTAAAGCTGGATAATTCTGCACATATATCAGAGAGGTATCCGGTGAACTTTAGAGTCAGAAAACCTCCAGGCTTATTTCTGTGGAATCAGATTCCCCAGGGTGCGATAGCAGCTGGAGGGAGGTTTCTGAGGTTATTTTGGATTTAGGGAGAAAGTTAAGTCCCTTACTTTCACTTTAAGTGCCTTTTTTATTTGACTTGGCTGCTGGAATAAAGTTAGGTAGATGGCGACTTAATCAGCTGTAAAGTTGTTCTTTGCTGGCCTTTAAAAGGAACTTGAAAATAGCAAATCAATTTAGTTCATAAGTAATTACAATGCCTTCTTAATTGCCTCAGCGCAGGTTGTCACTCCAGCTGATTTGCTGATGGGGTAATCAGAGATAATCTTCTGACATTTTCTCAGGGCCCTGAGAGATTTCTGACACAACCAGTGGCAGCAGTTGGATATACAGCTCACCTCCCTGCTGCACTGGTGTAAACTGCAGCTTGCCTGAGTGGCTTGTGAACCCGCATCTTTCCACATCATTTCACTGCCTGCTCAATTAGATTCGCTGCTGGTGAAGGTGGGTGAAATGAAGCTGCTGAACCATCAACTAGGGAAGCAAGGTAGAAGCGTACGTTCCTGTTTTTTGTCTCACTACAAGGACGGTCTGTTAGTGCTGGGACAGAGAAGACTGTCATCATTTGCATATAAGTTGATGAAGGGTATCTTGAATCGCATTTGTGCAGAATAAGAACAAGAATCAACTGGTGCCCAATACAGAAAAGCCAGCAAAAATTTTACCTGTCTCCCTTACAAGTAAAGGGATACTAGTGCTAAAGACAAATTGTCAGGAAGGAATGGAGTCTTCCTGTTAGCTTATCAGGTCCAAGCCACTAAAGGAAAAGATACAGAAGTGTGAGTCCTTCCCTGCTTTTTTCCAGACGGGTCTCTCAAAAGAAAGAGACTCAGTTAAGGAAGGGGTTTTGATGGCCTGCAGAGTCCTGTGGACAGTGAAAGGTGATGGTTACCCTGAGAGAGAAGGAACTAAAGGGTCAGGGCGAGATTTGTTCAAAGACACATCAGAGGACGGTTTTCTCTTCCTCCACCTCCCCAGATAAAGCATGCTTATTTTGTCTCTTCTCCATGTGCTCCACATCTGTCTCCTCCACTCCCGGAACTTCTAAACTCCCTGGAATTGCTTTTGGATCGAGCGCTGCACAATGCTGGGCTCTTCCATTTCACATCTTCTTGTTGAGAACTTCTCTAGGATTGTCTCTAATGCCTCCCTTGGGTCCTTCACCTGGAGGGCAGCCCAAGCGTAATACTTTGCAGAGTGTCTATGGAGAGAAACAACAGTGGTGAAAGACGGCTCCTGCCAAAAGAGAGCTAGATTGGTGAAACAAGCCTTTTTACTAATCGTATATCCACTGTGTTGCCTTGTCACCTCTGAGACAGGGAAACAAGGACTTTTCTCATTTGGACTGACAGTTTATTTCATTCAAGCTAATGCATTCTTCTTTGCTTGAAGAATAAAAATATCTAAGTCAATTTTTAATATTGCAAACATATTCTAAGGGCAAATCCTGCCCTGATGAAACCACGTGGTAAAACTTCATGCAACATCAGAAAAGTTAGGGCACTGCCTACTCCTAGATGTTGTATGTATTTCAAATGAAACAAAGAAGCATTTTTTTTTTTAACATCAGGGTTAACTTTTAATGTTATCAGTGTAGCACTGATATGGCTTGTGTGATATTTAGAAGTAGAAAATGAGAGGCTTAATGCAGATGACGTATTCTCCTCCTCTTTGTTCTTGGAATACCTGCGTGACCGGGTGTTTTTTTGTATTTGCAAGGTGCATGCTTTTGGAAATCCAGTTTGTATGCTTTAGAAGTTCTTAAGTTGCTTAAACTTAAGTATTTCTAGTTGCCATTGAACCGCATATATGTAATACTTACTAGTGATAACAGAAGTATGTGTTTCCATGTGAAACGGGAACGTGGTGTGCATACAGTGAGGATTGTTTCTAGCACCTTGCTTTTCCAAAGCAGAATTTATGGCATTACTAATGGAGGCAGATCTTTCCATTTCCCACAGCTTAGATCTTGGACCAAGTCGACAGAGGTGTTTGGTTTTTTGTTTGTTTGTTTTTAAATCTGGTGAAGAAGGATGCAATATTTTAGGATGTTTTTCAGCCTTCCTGAGTCTTCAAAGATCTCAATGGTCATGTTTATTAAGATCTGTAGCTGGAAATTCCCATGGGAAACCTGAAAGTCTCAGGATATTGTATTTAATATACCAGATGCAATTCCTCTGTCCGAAGTAGTATCCTTTCAATTTCTCAGCAAGCAGAAGGAGAGAACTTTCTTTCCTGACAGTGTGGCATTTCTCTTCCTCTTCATTTCAGCCAGCCGAAGGGTAGAGGTAACTTGTTCTCTTCAGGACAACCACTTTGTTCTGTCTACTTAAATATTCCTTGGGCTTAACTATGCTTAGTTTGCTTTTTATGCTAAACTTTTTTCTCCTAACAAAGTATTGCATCTCAGCAAATTTTATTAAACTATAAAACTTTGATTGAACTATAAAACACCTGGGTGCAGACTGTGATAGCTCAGTAAGAATGAGTGGTGTCTTGTGTCATGCATTATTCAAATAGGCAATGGACTGGAAGTGAGGTAAGATAAAGAACTGACTGATGTGATTGTCCTGAAATCTTGGTCTTTGTGGAAGGAAATATATAAGATATTCCTCTTATCAGGTATTCCTCTTTATTCAAAGTAGAAGAGTATATAATTTAAATTTAATATATTTTTATTTTTTTCCACTTTGCCACTGGAGAGATGGTACCACTTTTTCGATGAAGAGAATGGAAATTATTGAACAGCAATCAAATAGACAGTAGTGAAATATTTTGGTTCAGGCTGAGAAGAAGGTTAAACAAAATCAAATGAGATGGGTGGAGGAAGGTGGGAAAAGAAAAGCACTGATTTGGGGCAAATTTTGTTTTACTCAAAACAAAGGGTTTTGGTTTGGTTTAGGTATATTTGGTACAACCTACTCTCTTTTTAACTTGACAATTTGAAAAGAAATTTTAAAAAGACTTTCCAATTCGGAAAACAATTTCCAAAACCACTTTCAAGTAGCTTTTTCAGAAAAGCAGAATTTTGGTTTAATGAAAAAAAAGTGATGTTCCAACTCTTGGTTTTCTTCCACAGTTGAAGTAAAATGAAAATGCATTTTCAAAATGAAAAAAAGTAAAAGCAAGAATAAACATTATTCAAAAATAGCCAAAAGCCTGTTATTTATACACAGGTTCAGATCCCAAGCCTGCCTTGCTCTCAGATACTTGTGTTCTGAACCTGAGAGAACATCTGCTTTTACTGCTGTTATTATTTTAATGATAGACTTCCACAATATGTCTTTTTAGAAATTTGATTTTTTTTAAGTCCTCCTATATCCATTTGTCAAATAAGTGCCATTATAATACAGCATATGCTTTATTTGAAATCCTAATTATGCCAGACATTTATGGAAATTCCATTCTCTGTTTTATTGGGTTTTTCCTTCCACATGTACATACCATATTTCAGAGCACAGCGGGACTGCAGAAAATAAAAGGGCTGGGTACTGGTTAATATTGAAGGCTATCATTAGTGAATGTGAAATTAATTGGATTATGCATTATGTGCCATTGGTTCTTACGGATTTACCAGAATAAAACAGCAGGCTTTCTTGAGAAGGGAAAAATCATGTAAACAAAACATCAAAAACCTCACCAGGAAGCATTAAACTTCTGAAAACTAGAAAGAAATTAACCATAATTGCTAGCCTACTGGGGAGGTTACAACTACAGCCTCTTAAATATTGTCTGCAGTTTCGCAAGAAAACACACTTTTTTCCCTATAGAAGTGAGATCTACTGAATTGGCCTCCAATGCCCATCTAAAGGTAGAGAATTCCTGTACCCAGGTATTACACATGGAGGGAGAAATTTTGGCATTTATTCCATTTACCGCCGTGTAAAATGGGCATGTGTCCCTGCATAAGGCTGCCGACCTTTACTGGCATTTGTGAGGCAAGTGGCAAGCCACATTCCTATGGCTGGTGGCACCACTGCAGCCACGAGCGCTACACTGTCCTGCTGAATATTAGCTGGTGTTTAATTCCCTAAACCTGCTGGGATGAGGCTGTCTCTTTTGCACATAACGACTTGAAGACAAAGAGGAAGACGACTTTTACCCTCTGCCTCCTCTCCCACCATCCAGCCCCACATGTCCCCCATTTGCAGCCGTGAGCTTTGAGCTTTCCTGCTCCAAGACCTCCCATCCCAGCGGTGGGGCTGCCTGATTTGCAACCCGATCACCAGCAGTTTATGGCACAAGGAGTGTGGGGCAAGGACGGGGTGTTGCACCCTCTGTGTGGGCACCTGCTGCTCAATATGAGCACACCTTAGCTGCAGTTTAGGGACTCCTGCCTCTTCTCCGTTGCTGGATCAGTCTTTTGCTTGTTACATGGCTCAATTAGCCATGTAACATGGCTTTATCAACCCAGGGAACAAGGAAGATAGCACAGGTTTGGGTTTGGTTGGTTTTTTTTTAATGTTAACTATAGTAAAATTTGCTACACTAGCAGTTCCCCTTTCAGGACTTCAGAGAAATTTCTGCAGTTAAAAGATTTCGAGTGTATTTTAATTAAATGTTTCATTACTGGATGCTTTCTTGTTGTTTTATCTAGCTCCAGTAGGCATTCTCCGCAGTGACCACAGCACAGAACTGGCATGGATGCTCAGTCCCCTGTTACTGGGTACCTGAGAGATGCCTCCACCAAACCTGTAATATTCCCTTTAGTGATTGTGTCTTTTCCACAGTTAAATCTTCACACCTTTTACTGTGTGGAGCATAACCCCCTCCTAAGTGCTCATCTTATTAATCTTACATCAATGAATTTGCTTAGTCTTTTTAGCCTAGTGCTCGTAAATTGAGGTAGTCTTCAGAGTAACACCACGGAAATGTTTTTCAAACCCTGGTCAACTGGATAGAACTACAGATCACATTTAAACACAGTGTTCAGATTATTTGTCATTTCCTTCATTCTGCTTGAGAAATTCCTGAAAGTTATTAAAACCAGTTTTTCTCTTCAAATGATATACAGAAAAATCTAACAAGACTAGACTGCAAAAACCTGGAGTTGTTCCCCTCCATCCAAAAGAGCTTTTAAAATTGTCCTTTTTTTGTGTGTGTAATTTTGGATTGATTATACATATATCAAATTGATGCATGAATTTTTAGTACGCTAATTGCTGTGGTATCTAGAATGTGCATAAAATGACAAGAGGTTAGCCAAGCTTGCTGTTATTCAGCAAAACTATCCTTAGCCTTTGAAAAGAATCCCAGTTGAGCTTTTCAGTTTAAAGGCATATAGATTCATTGAATTACGTTTGTGCAGTGCCAAATGTAGCTGATAAAAGGCTTTTTAATGCATCACAAGGTCTTGCAGACTGTTCTAATTTGGCCTACGAGCTACATAGGCCATAAGCACCTTCTGAATATTTACAGATTCACTTTTATTTGGAAAAGTCATCAGAAGGAAGCATACCCTGTCCAAGGACTTTTCCAAATAGAATAGAGCCTGACGCTTCTATTAACATTTCTCAATTTTTTTTGAAACCTTTAATCTAATATTGGTACATAATATTCACTAAAATGTGAAAGTTTAAATATTTGGTTGTATACAATCAGGTATTCACTTCAAATGAATATTAAGAAAATGAAAACATGGCATTACTGTAGTGAGTTGTCAGTGTTGTTTGCTTTCTTTCTTTACAGATGGGAATTAATGTAAACCAGAGAGAAAAATATAAATATTTCTATTTTTTAATCATTTTTCCTTAGGTATTTAATTTGGTGATTCACTGTATTAGCTCTTCATCCACAAATCACACTTCAGATCAGTATGAAAACGCATATTAATTTGCTTTCTCTTCTCTGCTCAAATCTTGCAAAATCTGCTGAAGGCAGTCTAAATGGGACGATTTGTCTCTGCCCTTGAAGACTGATCCGAACTGCTGATTGTGCCCTGGCAACAGTCTTTCCTTCCAGAGAAAAGTCAGCCAATGTAGAAGGAATCAGCCTGGATCCTAAAGGCTGCCCAGCTCTGGAAGGAAATTAAATCAAGGATTACAGTATTTGATTTTGACTTATCCAAATCTATATGTCTAGCACTTGGAAGTGGTATTTAGGATGTGGCTTCTCTGTATGCTTGTACAATACAGAATAATTTACCAAATTATACAATGCTTCCCGAAATGGCTGGAAACAGGAAAAGCCTCTTTATCTCACTGGAAATTCTAAAACCTTAGAGACTTATTGCAAATGGATTTAGAAGTGTCTGTTTCATAATTAACAAAGGAATAGAAATCTTGGATGTTTGAACTGGGGAACAATACACATTTCGTGATACATTTTAAATGATTCCAGGACATTAGAATTTAAAACGTGTAAATGTTTATAAATTTAATTTAAAAGGTTATAGCAAATGTGCTTTTTTAATTGTTTCAAAATGTTTAAATTAAAGATTCTAATGAATTCTCTTCTTGGTTTATTTCATATCTCTTTTTTTTTTTTTGAGATGTGTGGGATACAAAACTCATTAAACTCCTTTTTTTTTAACAATATGAAAGAAAATCTATGCCTCTAGTATTTGTGCCAAGAACAAATTTATTAGTAACAGTTCCCTGACAATAAATATTTACTCATGAGACTGTTCCAATTACAAACAATGTGCATTATATTCTGTTATATGTCAATTTGCAAAGCCACTTGCCTGGCTAAAACTGGTCTCAGTTTTCAGCAGAGTTTTAGGCTGTCCATCAGATAGATGTCTTTTAAGGAAAAAGGTTCTAATATTAACTTTGATAACATGGAATAAATTCTGGCCTGTTTCAAGGGCCCCTAGAATATCCCAAGTGCTGCACCGTGAGGTAATACAAATCTTTAGTACATTAATTGCAGCTGTATGAAAAAGTGGGCTTTGCTTAAGACCAATAGCATGGGTTTTATATGACAGGGGACAAGCATTTTTCCATCTTTAGAATGAAAAAAGAAGTCTAATACCTCTTCTTAATTGTTCTTTGAACTAGGAAAGTGGTATTTCAGTCTAATGCCACTGCATTTTTTAGGAAAAATCCCGGCACTGCTATATATTTGTCCTAACACGTGCTTTGTGGATGTGTGGTGCAGATACTAATGCAATCTGAGACATTGTGTTCTACTTGCAGAGTATGACTCCTGGGATTTACGTATTGGATTTGGTGTATTAGTGCTTTTAACATCCAAATAGAATTCTTTCCCCTTTACCACAAGATCACATATCATATATTTTTTATCAACCGAATATATCTGGAAATGAAGCTTAATTATATTCATAGATAGCTTGTTCCAAAACTTTTGATTTTATAGAGTATTTTGCATTAGATACACTAAAGTAAGTCAGTAATATTGCAGTCTTAACCCCACTGGTTATGTCAGTGTCATTATCTGTAGGAGGTCTGATTGATCTTCAAAAGCAATTTCCTGAAATGTAGATTTCAGCTAATAGCTGATTTGAATAGACAAATGAGAAACGTAAGATAGCACAGGAAAATATAAAGGTGAGAATGTATGTGGTTGAAACTGAGCTATGAAGTTGGAAGTCAGGTTTTACTACAGGGAAATACAGTAAGATAACTGGGAGATGAGGGTAAAATTCTGAATGATCTTGAAGCAGCAGTTGGACCAGCTTGGAAAGCAAGGACTTTGCTGAGATATGTGAAGAGAAGCAAAATGACACCTTTTAATAAGTCTCTTTCTCTCTCTGCCTCTCTCTCCTTGGAGAGGTCGGTCAGGGAGAGCATCTGTTGTTCATCTCAGTGGCCAGTCCGGCCCAAACCACAACACATACAAAGGTGACCAAGAGCTGGTCAAGTGGAACAGCAGGAAATGAGTTAGAGCAGAAAAAGACAAGGACTCTAAAGAGTGTCAGTGGAAAACGGGAATCTGGAAATCTGTAAAACAATCCCTTGACTTGCAGCTATGGAGTGAGCTTGGACTAAGAGATGCTACCCAGGATGTCCTGCATAACTTTATGAAAGGTAGGACAGCTAGATATTAGAAACAGCCAAATCACCGACAAAATGTTAGAAGGCTTTAAATCCCAGCTGGTTCAATTGAATTGTTTCATTTCTTTTTTCCCAACTGACTAAGCTGGCATGAGCAAAACAAAACTTCCAGAAGCAAAATGAAAAATCTTGCTTTTCTGGAATTAATGATCACTAAAAGAGGTGTTACATAAAATACTTTTAAAGTTTCTGAAGATAATTAGGTCTCTAGTGTTTGTGGAGTGCTTGTGCATTCAACTTTTTTGAGGCTGATCTACCAGTGACTAACACAGAAAAGTGGAGGTGGGACGCTGTGCCATGTGGTTTTCAGCAATACCACAGCTAACAAAGTGGGAACAAAACAACAACAAAAAATCTTATCTCTGGGGTTTTTTTGAGGGGAAAACCAGCATTTGCTCAAACTAAGTAATGTGATTTCTGCAGTATTTGTTTCCCTCTCTTTTCCTTAGATTAAATTCCTTAGGGCCAAGGGATTTATTTTTTTTTTTATTAATAGCAATTTAAGAGATGATTTGAGATGTGCAGGTTTACATCAGGCTTAAAAAGGTACACAAATTCATTTACTATTATTTCCAATACTGTGCACCATAAGGTAATAAACCTTTAAAGATGTGTTAGGCGGTGGTATGCTGTCGTGGTTTAGCCTCAGACGGCAACAAAGAACCACGTGCCGCTCGCTCGGGCCTTCCCGATACAGGAAGAATCAGAAGAAAAGGCAAGGCTCTTGGGTTGAGACAAAGGCAGTTTAACAGAACAGCAAAGGGAACAGGCAAACAACAACAGTAACACGGATAGAGGAATATAGGAACACGATTACGGGATCGCCGCTCCCCGCCGCTCGCCGACCGGACTCTGGACGCCCCAGCCCGCTCCAAGCGCCGACTTCCTGCCCCCTCCCCCGGCAGCTCAGGGTGGGCACGGCTCACATGGCATGGAATACCAGGAAAAATTAACCCTATCCCCGCCGGAACCAGGACATATGCACAGCTTAAAAGGACTGGTTTAAACAACCATCCAAAACAACAGGCTTACTGGAAGATAAATCAGAACTTCTCACTTTTACCTTGGCTTTAGTAGATGCTAAAGAAGGTTTAATTAAGAGACATTTATTGCATCCTCACATAATGACTCTTATTTTTAAATTAAAAGGAATGCTGTAATGTCTCAGGTTTAAATATGTATTTAAGTATTTATATGTATATATTCATATGTAAATGTAGATTTATGTATTTATGTAGGTCATATGTATAAACTTGTATGTAAGTGGTGGCATTGGCTTTCTCCTTGGCAGAGAACTCACACAGTGTTGTGCCTGAAAGCTTTCTGTACATTAACAGACGTGTTGCCTAAAGTTGGTATCTGAGTGAAACAGATGAGTAATAAATATCCCTCATAGGCTTTGTAAGGTTCAGAATCAAAACTGTGGTCTCTGTTAAGGGGACTGTTGGAGCATTTTCAACATTTCATAGGAACAGCAGGATATTGCAACACTAGTTCAGTAATATTAATTCAGACCCAGTGAGGCCATTCTTTGTGGCAGACAGTAAGACACTGACTATTGTGCACAGAAGCATGTACTCCTCAGACATCTTACGTATCTTTCTCTTCAGTCCCTCCTATTGTAACTTTTTCAGCACCTCCTATCCTTTTTTGAATTTTGTTAAGCTTTCTGCTTCACTGCTATTTGTGACAGGGAACTCCAGCATGCAGGACATTTGCTTACTCTGGGAGAATTACTATTCCTGCTGTGAAATGTAAATTTGCTGCTTTCAGTTTCATGCACTGGCTAGCAACTGTCTGCTCGGATTTTTAGACTCATCTAGCTTTTGTTGTGTGTGTTGAAATACTCTGTGTATATGGTACTATAACTACCCCAAATACAGATTAAGATTTCTTTGTTTCAGTTCCTTATCTCTACTGCCTTATCTATACTGTGTATATATATATACAAATAACTTGATGTACATCCTTGATTTGCTTCCTCTAGTGTGGTTTAGTTTATATAGTCTCTGCAAGAAAGAATAATATTCACTCCTGAAACACTGTATTTAGAATCATAGAATCATTTAGGTTGGAAAGGACCTTTAAGATCACTGAGTCCAATCATTAACCTAACACTGCCAAAACCACTACCAAACCATGTCCCTAAGTACCACGTCTACATGTCTTTTAAGTACCTCCAGGGATGGTGACTCAACCACTTCCCTGGGCAGCCTGTTCCAATGTTTGACAACCCTTTCTGTGAAGAAATTTTTCCTGATATCTAATCTAAACCTCCTCTGGCGCAGCTTGAGGCCATTTCCTCTTCTCCTATCACTTGGTACTTGGGAGGAGAGACTGACACCCACCTCGCTACAACCTCCTTTCAGGTAGCTGTAGAGAACCATAAGGTCTCCCCTCAGCCTCCTTTTCTCCAGGCTAAACAACCCCAGTTCCTGCAGCCGATCCTCATAAGACTTGTTCTCCAGACCCCTCACCAGCTTTGTTGCCCTTCTCTGGACACACTCCAGGACCTCAATGTCTTTCTTGTAGTGAGGGGCCCAAACAGAGTACTCAAGGTGTGGCCTCACCTGTGCCAAGTACAGGGGGACGATCACTTCCCTAGTCCTACTCATTACACTATTACTGATATGAGCCAGGATGCTGTTGGCCTTCTTGGCCACCTGGGCACACTGATGGCTCATATTCAACCATCCCCAGGTCCACTGGTCAGCTTTCCAGCCACTCTTCCCCAAGCTTGTAACACTGCATGGGATTGTTTTGACCCAGATGCAGGACCCGGCACTTGGCCTTGTTGAACCTTATATCTTTGGCCTCAGCCCACTGATCCAGCCTGTCCAGATCCCTCTGTAGAGCCTTCCTACCCTCAAGCAGGTCAACACTCCTGCACAACTCAGTGTCGCCTGCGAACTTACCGAGGGTGCACTCGATCTCCTTGTCCCAATCATTGATCATAGAATCATAGAATCGCTGAGGTTGGAAGGGACCTTTAAGATCATCAAGTTCAACCATTAACCTACCCTGACAAAAAACACTTCTAAACCATGTCCCTAAGTACCACATCTACCCTTTTTTTAAACACCTCCAGGGATGGTGAATCCACCACCTCCCTGGGCAGCCTATTCCAATGTTTAATAACCCTTTCAGTGAAAAAATGTTTCCTAATATCCAATCTAAACCTCCCCTGACATAACTTGAACCCATTTCCTCTTGTCCAATCACTTGTCACCAGGGAGAAGAGGTCAGCCCCCATCTCTCTACAACCTCCTTTCAGGTAGTTGTCAAGGGTGATGAGGTCTCCCCTCAGCCTCCTCTTCTCCAGGCTAAACAACCCCAGCTCCCTCAGTCGTTCCTCATAAGGTTTTTCCTCCAGACCCCTCACCAGCTTTGTAGCCCTTCTTTGGACATGCTCCAACACCTCAATGTCCTTCTTGTAGTGAGGGGCCCAAAACTGAACACAGTATTTGAAGTGGGGCCTCACCAGTGCTGCGTACAGGGGGATGATCACTTCCCTAGTCCGGCTCACCACACTATTCCTGATACAGGCTAGGATGCTGTTGGCCTTCTTGGCCACCTGGGCACACTGCAGGCTCATATTCAGCCGGCTGTCAACCAACACCCCCAGGTCCTTTTCTGCCGGGCTGCTTTCGAGCCACTCTGCCCCAATCCTGTAGCGCTGCATGGGGTTGTTGTGACCCAAGTGCAGGACACGGCGCTTGGCCTTGTTGAACCTCATACCATTGGCCTCAGCCCATTGTTCCAGCCTGTCCAGATCCCTCTGCAGAGCCAATCTACCCTCAAGCAGATCAACACGCCCGCCCAGTTTAGTGTCATCCGCGAACTTACTGAGGGTGCATTCGATCCCCTCATCCAGATCATTGATAAAGATACTAAAGAGAACTGGCCCCAATACTGAGTCCTGGGGAACACCACTCATGACCGGCCGCCAACTGGATTTCACTCCATTCACCACAACTCTTTGGGCCTGGCCATCCAGCCAGGTTTTTACCCAGAGAAGCATATACCTGTCCAAGCCGTGAGCAGCCAGTTTCTCCAGGAGAATGCTGGGGGAAACGGTGTCAAAGGCTTTACTTAAGTCCAGGTCAACAACAGGCACAGCCTTTCCCTTGTCCACTAAGCGGGTCACCTTGTCATGGAAGGAGATCTGGTTACTCAAGCAGGACCTGCCTTTCATAACTCCCTGCTGACTGAGCCTGATCACCTGGTTGTCCTGTATGTGCTGTGTAATGGCACCGAGGATGATCTGTTCTATAACCTTCCCCATCACCGAGGTCAGACTGAGAGGCCTGTAGTTCCCTGGACCCTCCTTCCAGCCCTTCTTGTGGATGGGTGTCACATTCGCCAGCCTCCAGTCTACTAGGACCTCCCCGGTTAGGCAGGACTGCTGGTAAATGATGGAAAGTGGCTTGATGCGCATTTCCGGCAGATCCCTTAGTACCCTTGAGTGGATCCCATCTGGCCCCATAGACTTGTGTGTGTCTAAGTGATGTAGCAGGTCACTCTCCATTTCCCCTTGGATTATGGGGGCTTCATTCTGCTCCCCTTCCCTGTCTTTCAGCTCAGGGGGCTGGGTACACCGGGAACAAGTAGTCTTACTGTGTGCTTAAGTGCATTGGATCTAGGCCTAAATCAAATAATGATCTTGCATAAAAGGCTTGGGCATTGGCTTGGAAAATGTTAATGGAAAAGCATCATTAAGCAAGGAAATAGTCACACAAAGGTAATTGTCACAATACTTTTCTGTTGCATTTCCATGACTACATAAAGGTAATTCTATAACAATTTCAGTTACACTGAAATGAAATTACATTTTCATTTCATTTCAATTCATGAAAATTCAAATGCAGTTCCATTCAATTTCCTTTTCTCCCTCTTGTGTAGATCTGAAAAGATGACTCATCGTTCCCTGTTTCATCATGTTAACTCTCTCCTCTTGCTCACAGTGCTATCATTACACTTGTTCGGATTTAGTAATACTTTACCAGATGGATTAAAGCAGATGAGCTAGCTTTGTCTCTTCTTTTTTTCCCCTCTTGTCTCTAAATAAGGGTAAATTTCTTTCACCTAGTAAATTGTCCATACTTTTCTATCGGAAAAATATTTCATAAAGTAATTCTTTAGCCATAATTAGTAATTTATGCCTGAAAATTCAGAAGAATGCTCATAGAAATTTAATTGCAGAATCCATAATCCAATACAAGATGGATCTTCCTCCACTGAACTGTAGAAAACAATTCAAATGCAAGACCATAGTTTTTTTCAGAAACCCTTTATTTAAACTTCTAGCTTATAGTATTGACGACACATTTCAGAAATTCAAATGAATACTTTATTTATTGCTCTTAACAATACTGATAAAAAGCTTGGTTGTACAAAACCATGTGAAAACTTACACTTCCGTTGCCAGTAAATTCAGGTTTGTGACCATGAAAAGCTTCCTAGGTGCTCATTCTACTCTGTAGAGAGAAAAACGAATGAAATCAATAACTCCTTCGTCAAAGGCATTTCACGTATAGTGAAAAGCTAACCATATAGGTACAGTTTCCAACATCTCAGCTGACTGTTTCAAGGGAAGCACCATCTTCTAAACAGAAACAGATTTGAGTGATCAGTGTCTCCAGCCAGCCCAGCCAACGGATGTGTTTTGTACAGGGAAGATGTGGGCAGAGCCCCGCAGAGGCTGCTCAATGACACCATC
The DNA here is from genome assembly GCF_028500815.1 of Rissa tridactyla. NCBI lineage: Eukaryota > Metazoa > Chordata > Aves > Charadriiformes > Laridae > Rissa > Rissa tridactyla. The sequence goes on from NC_071467.1 coordinate 44,000,624, forward strand.
TCTCTGTGTGAAAATGCAGTTCAGCTTCTTGTGGAACAAGATAGCAGAGCCTGGAAGAGCCACTACTCAGGTAAGGTCTGCTTAAGAAAACAACTACGTGAGCAAAAGCAGGTTTTAGTAAAGAGGATGAAGGTAGACACAAATAGCTTCCTTGGAGCAGCATGTTTGCAAAAAGGAGCAAAGTATTGCAAAAGAAAACGTAGAAGGGGTTTGTAGCAAAAGAAACATTCCTCTCCTCACCCCACAGCAAGTGATCAAACACAAAGCCTTTTGGGAAGAGTCCTGGCTATAAAGGTTTGAAACGAAACAGAGCCTCTGCAGTCCTTGCTGAACAAGGTGTTCACTTTTTAATAACTAAAAAAAAAGTATCTTCATTAATTTTTTGTGTTCTTTTTCCTTTTGGAGAAACTCACAAGGCCTCAAATATGTCTTAATGATGGGATTTGGTAGGGAGACGCTATGAATAAGCGTAAGTTGTAAATGCACACTCTTATGAAATGTGTACCTACCCATCAAAAATGGAATAATGACTTTTGTTCATCCTTCCAGTTGCCACTGCTGTATTTAAAGTCCATTTTAAAAGTGTAGAGTTTTTTTGGCACAAGCAACAGCACAGTCTGTGACTGTTCTTTGAGCTTTCCAAGTGTGGGATGGGTGTTGAATCATTCATCAAGACTATCATAAATACAGCTTTCACTGAGCATTGTAAAACTTGCCCATGCAAAAGCTGTCCAAAGCTCACAGCAGATCTCTTAAAAAGTCATGGCACCATCAACATGTGTAGTAATCAGATTTTACAAGTAATAGTAATTAATAGTAATAGTAATAGTAATTTTAGGTGGAAAGCAGCATGAAGGATTCTCTCACAACACGTGGTATGACCTAAATTTGCATATATGCATGAGGAAAGAGGGAGAGGCAGTAAATACAGGAATTTCATTTTAAGGCAAAAAAGAAATTGAAACCTCAGAGCAGTTTCAGGCTCTAACAATAAGATCCTTTACAGGACAGGACAGCAGCAGGTTAAGCTGCAAAAGATGAAGAGCCTGCTTTACAAATGAATGGGATGATAGAGATGCTATGCAAATTCCTTCCAGTTAAGTGGAATCTTAATAGTGTTGGGAATTTCTTTGCAATTTTATTGCACTATTGCAAGCCTGTGTTTTCAAAAACACTCAGTTTTATCTTTCAAAAAGTCTCTAGGGATAAAATTGATCCCAGTTTCTCTAACATAGCAAGCCATTTTATTCCTACCAATATTAAAATCACTAAAACCATGCCATGGGGAAATCTCTTGCAGTCAGGGGCATTACAGGAAAAGTTCTCAAGGGTACCCAAACGTACAGTTGTGCCTTCAACTGTTTTCTCAGGTACATTTGAGAGTCCTGGGTAAAGCTCCTGCTTGAAATGTAGTTATGATGCTGGCAACTGTATTGAACCTGTGCTACAGTTGGACTCTAGTGTTTCTAATATATTAAAAAATGCCTTACGCTTAACCTTCCTGGGCATAATTTTTTTGTATTCCTCTTTGTAGCTGTCAACTTTATTCGCATTTCATTATTGTCAATTTGAATTTCTTGCATATATTTCTCATTTGCTATGTATTGGAGGGATGGAGAGTTTTGTTTTCTCACAGTTTTCACTTCAGCTTATCAAGAACAGAATTTAAATTAGAAGAGCTTTCTTTCTTTAGCACATTTTTGAATATTTAAAAATAATTTGCCTTTATCATTCACATTTATATACTCGTATTTTCCTCCTCTTCAGTTTTGTGTATGTCCACTTCCATGGTAAAGGTTTTTTTCCTTTTTTAAATTGTATTCACCTCGAGTTGAGTCTTATCTTTCTAAATTTAAAATTAATCATCTTCTTTGTTTTTTACTGACCATATTGGAAGCCAGTTTTCAGCCTCCAGATTCAGCAGCAATATGTCAACATTTGGGCACTGGAGTAATTATCTAACAACAAGTGGTTATTAATTTTGTCATGAATATATGCAGGAAAATGCAATATAAATAATTTGTTAGAAATGCAAAATATATTGAAGAAGGAGAACTAAAGGTTCAACCCACCTGTCTACAAATGTTAATAAAATTGCTAATCTGCTGCTTGCTCAGAAAACAAAAATCAGAGCTGATTGCAGTCATTTTCATCCCCACAGTTTTCAGTGACAGAAAAAAATTACAGGGAAGCAAAGCCTACAACAATCCAAATTTGGCTTAGTACATATAATTAAATACTCAGTTGTTGAGTACACTCAATTAAACAGTATGGTATGAGGCTCATCTAATTCCCTTGTTCCAACACACCGACACCCACCATTGAAGTTAATGGGTTTTATTTTATTTTACAGAGCTATTCCAGCTAAGCTAAATTAGCAGGAACATTTTAATCAAAGCTTGCAGAGGGTAGTCCCTTGCCAGTCTCGGGGGGATTACAGCTTGGTGCACACAGAGGGTGTGTTTGGTTAAAGACATCTATGCACTGATATATGGTCATCTCATCCCGTGAAGACAGACAGATTGGCTAAGCTGTATTATTTGATCATAGCTCTAACAAGCTAAAATTAATGTCAACATCACCTTTCTTGCTTTTGTGCAGTCTGCAAAATGAAATTACAACCTGAGTATTTAGAAAACCATGTGGGTTATTGACCTTTGGAAAATTATGGAGTGAGCACTGGTAAAACAAAGCTTGAAATCGTGGCAGCTTCTTGCCTTGCTGTAGTTCCTCCAGTGGAGAAGTGTAAGTTAGTTCTCAATGAGTTGGACTTGTTGTATATTATGAAACATTTGATGTTTACTTTATGGTAATCTTTAGGAACAAGTTACCTTGATAAAACATCTAATTGTAATGTTCACTTGTTCAGTAGGAGTGTTCTTGTGTGACCTATTATATTTTTCAGTATCACTTCTCATCGAAGATAAACTAGAAAAGATACAAGAGCATTTCTTACTGAAAATAAAATTGACTTAAGTGAGCTTAAGCTGAGGTCCTAAGTCATTAACCAACTAGCACTATATACCTAACAGTATGTAAGTCTGGTTTGCTCCTCCAAATTAGAATTAGTTTGCTATGTATTCCTAGTCTTCTTCAAAAATAGCACAGCCGTTTGGAAATGTGATTGCATTAACCATATTAAATGGATGTATTTTTACACTAACAACAGACAGAAAACAATTTTTTACTTTCATGCATAATACCTGAGATATGATATCAAGAAGACAGAGCCTGGGTCTTCATAATGGAGCAGTAGGAGTACAAGAGACCACGGGCACAACTGGAAACAAGAGAGGTGCTGACTGGATATGGGGAAATAATTTTTCCCCATGATGACACTGTCAGTCTCTTATGTGGATCTGGTAACGCATATCCTGTTCAGCTCTACCACGTGGAATAAGAACGCATACTCATCACCTTACATATGTTTATACACATATAATCAGGATAGATAAAAATTGCTGTAGTCCTTTGGAGAGTCTCAGGTCTTCCTCAAGAACTCTTTGAGAATAAGAATCAAGAGTTAGTCTGATTTTTTTTAATCTTGTAGAATGTTTTAATTATTTGTCCTTAAATTTGTTTTCCCCATAAATATTATTTTTCTTGTGTTTTAAAAGACTTCTGATAATGGATATTTTCAGTAATTGAAACATTTTTTTAAGTAAAATGAAATCCTGTGTTCTATACTGCACGCCTACAGTAAAATGAATTGTGTTACAGTTGAAGAATAATTCTCCGGATGAAAACAAGCCACTAACATAAAAATGCCTTTATTTTGAACTATTGTCTGAAAAAAATTATTTCATGCTGTTGATCACATTTCACATTCACTGCTATCTTTGTTCACTGTAAAAAGGTATGCTTGGTGTATTTTCAGTAACATCTTCTTTGTAAGAAAGCATTTCTTTTGGGTGAGATTAGGTGCTCTGAGAAAATAGGCAGCAAAATGTATTCTGCCCAGGGAATATTAACAGTGTCTTCCTCTTTCCTTGACCTGTCTCTTGATTCCTGCATAAACTGAAAGCATCGAGGGCCAGAAGCCGTCAGTTTGTTCCTTGTGTGGCTCTGGGTGCTCAGCCTGGACTCGATCCATGACAGACACTACTTGTTCCTACAGGTGGCAAATAATCCTTAAAAAGAAAAAAGCTGCTTTAGCAGATGGTTCTGATGCCACATGAGCAGAAGTCTTTCCTGACCTTGCAGCAGGCCGGTATGCTGCAGAGCTAATAACAGCAAATTGCACTGTGCAGGTGGAGTGTCACTGTCAAAGAGGAGTTGTCAAAGGCTGTCATCCTTACACACACCCCCTTACACACACACTGAAAAGTGCTCGTACTGGCTCTGGCTGGGATGAAGTTGACTTTGTTCATAGCAGCCCATAAGGTGCTGTGTTGTGGATTTGTGGCTAGAAAAGTGTTGAAAACGCACTAATATTTTGGCTGTTGCTGAGCAGTGCTTGCACAGCATCAAGGCACTCTCTTTTTCCTGCTCTGACGCCCAGTGAGCAAGGTTGGGGGCGAGCAAAAAGCTGGGAGGGGACACTGCCAGGACAGCTGACCCCAGCTGGCCAAAGGGATAGTCTGTAGCATATATAGTGATGCTCAGCAACAAAAATTGAGGCAGAGGAAAGAGGGGGTGGGGATTTGGGACTGTTGCTCAGATACTCGCTGGGCCTCTGTCTGCTTGAGGGAGTGAGTACCTTCGCATGAGTTGTTTTTTTCTTTTTCCTTCACTAATTAAGCTGTCTTCATCTGAACCCAGGAGTTTTCTTGCTTTTTCTCTTCCTATTCTCTCCCCTGTCCTGCTGGGGGAGACAGGGTGTGAGCAAGAATCTGTGGGGTGCTTGGCTGCTGGCTGGGGTCAACCCACGACGTCTTTTTAAGTACTTTTTAATACTGTCAGAAGATATTGCCAGACTCCAGAATAGATCTCTAAAGCAGGGTTTTAGGTGAAAAAGGAGTTAGCATTTAAATGTTAAGAAAATTGCTTAGCTTAGCAAAGTTCAGGAATTTTGAATGTATGACTTCTGACTTTTCATTAACTAATCAGATAAGAAAGCAACAATTACTAACCATGGCAGAGTTAGGTTATAATTGGATTAACTTTTAAGAAACAGATTCTGAAAGAAAATTACTTAGCGCTAGTTACCATCATGGATCTAACCACCCATTTTTCAATGACAAGATGGGTTTCTTTGACTTTGCCTTCTCTAATATAATGAATAGTATCGTACGTGTTTTCTTTCTTTCTATAGTGCAAAGCAGAACAAAATATTTTGCCCTACAAAACAAGACATGCTTCATGTCTGATACAGTGCCCGAGGACAGGATGAGGCAACAATCAATAAACCGTACATCCTAGCCACGGTGTGATTTTGAGGCAGCCCCCTTAAGTATCGTAAGGTGTTCTCTGTGAGATACACATTTTTCTCTGCCTTTGTACTGCTTTAGAACTTGCACTCAGGTCTGTAGGGCAAAAGGGATATTGAAAATTGGATAATCTGTGGGCTAATGCATGGGGGGAAAGTGTGAGTAATACCTTCAGTCCTTTCCTTTACCACTGTACTCTTCTGTAAGAGGAACTGAACCTTAACTCGATGCTTACCAGAAATGTTAAGAGAACTTATGCAAAACAAAATATTTGGTGCAGGTGTCTGCCATGTGATATCACACAGTTTCTACTACCATAGATAGCTATGAAGAAAACTAATGTATGCTGATTAATTTTTCATTTTCTAACATCATTCTCCAAACACCAGTTTTGGCACCTCAAGCAAGTAGTAACAGCCATTAGCCTGTCTGGGAGCACATTTGGCTTTGACAGGACTGTTGGATGCCAAAGTAGAGAATATGTTTTGTCCCCTGTGATATCTGGGTCTTTGCTTTGCTCTTTGCCAGACGCTAAAAGGGAAAATGCTTAAAATGTTGGATGATTTTTGGATTGAATGCAACACGATGTTTCTTTCTTCTATAATTTATAAGCGCAGTAGTTTAAAAACAAAAACACCCTAGTGATGCTTTAGATAGCTAAAGCAGATGGAAGAGACTATGTGTGAACATTTTATTTATGCATTTTGAAAGGCATTAAAAAAACCCTAATGTGTTGCTCTATACTAATCTTCTAACAAGAGGAGAGAGAATTTCACTTCTCGATTATAAGATCTCTGCTAATTTCTTCTCTTAATAGTCTCTTCTCTTCCTTAATAATAGCGATAAAGTTTCATTTGAAAAAAAAATTAATGGGAAAAGAAGTAGTTCAATGGAATTTCTCTGAAGAAATTACATGAATGTTGCATTGTATTGACTCAAAATGTGCTTTGAATTTATATTTTATCAATAATAATCAATACGTCCAGGTCAACTGCTGTTGTATTTCATGAAAACTGTTCATTCAAACTTTTGGTCTTCCAAGAAAGGAACTTATATCAGCTTGCCAAGTACCTAACGCAGCTCCTCAGTGTACCATGGTGTTTCCTTCTGGTTGAGCTAGGGGAGGCTTTGATATGGAATGAAAGTAAAGGTAATTAATTTTGGATATTTATATGGAATGGGATTTCTTTTTTTCAGGCACCTACAAACCCAGTCACTGTCTCTCCTCTGCATTTCTCCCTGGTCACATTGTGAGAGGGTAAATAATTTGATCAAGTTGCACAGATGGATCCCAAGTGATGAAAAATACTGGTGGATAAAATTAGCAGACTGGAAACATTGTAACTAGATTCCCAAGTACAAGAATTGGAGCTGTGTTTGAATCCAGGAATTCCCATGCCTTGCACATTCCAGATGCCAAATTGTGCTCTAAGCTCCAAGTACAGTTACCAGCATGTTTCTTTCAACAAAAGGCTAAGCTGCTTCCAGCCCTGGTCCTTGCTCCTGTCCTACTGTCTCATTTATATAATGTGATCGACTGGAAGGGGAAGTTCATGGCTGAAAATTAAACCAGCACTGAAAGAAGTCTATTTTTAACTCCGCTGTTTCTTGTCTATCACACAGCTCCACAAACAATTGTAGTGGTGCAACTCAAGCAATGACATGGAACAGTATCCGCTGTAACTGTTCAAAGAAACCTAAGTATAAACAAATGATTTTCCTTTGCTGTGTTGAGCTGGGTACAAGTGCTTGGAAGTCTGCTTTCCCTTTCAGAAATAATCCTTATGAGAGCTGTGAACTGTCAATTAATTTTAATGAAACACCAACTCTGAAATCTTAATATGTTAAAGTTCATACTGCACATTGCTTCATCACTTTTCATCCTAGCAGAAGCTGTCAGCTAACACGATCCTCTCACGATCCTTCATTTCCACTCCAAGCATTTTGAAACCAAATGCGCATAAAAAGTTCAACAAAATTACCAAGGAATTCTCAGGCCCCTGTTCCCTCACTCTACTTCTTCCCATGTATGTAACTGTTTGAACAAACTAAAATACAAAAAATGCCTTATATAGTATAATGGGTAAAATGGATGCTAATGTTGGCTCAATGCTGGCTTCTCTCCCAAGCATATTTTTGTGCAAATGTTATGGTTGAGTAGATATTGTCCCATCTTGCCTTTCCAGAAATATGTACTAAACTTATGAGTAATTCTGAATAGTATGGGGTTTGCCTTGCTTAAAAGCATAGTTTTCCTTTGGTTTAGTTTCCTCAGCTTTTCTGCAAGTTCCATTGTTCTTGCTGTTTGATATCATTATTGAATTGTCTTGAAGACTACCTATTTCAAAATAGCAGCAAGCTCCTGGCACCAAGTGAAAGATCAATGAAGCAGCTAAGATGGTTTCTTTCTGCTCACGCTAACTTGCAGCTCTAAGGTCTTCTCAAGCCTGCATAAAACACCCACCGGACATATTCACCAGACACTGACAAAATGTGAATGCCTCACTAATATCACATAGTATAACTTATTGTTATGAATACATGTTTCTTATTTAAAAATGTAAAAGCTGCTACTCGTAGAAACCCTTAAGTACTTCCACTTTGAAAATTAGTTCCAATTGGAAATGGAGAAGGTTCTCTTTCCAGTAGTCTTTTGTAACTCAAAAAATTCATTCAACTGACTTTCTGCTCTAAAATTTAAATTTAGGTAAATAGTCGGTTTTAGAACTATTAAATCAAATGTATATAGGAGTAGGACCAGAGACTTTTAATTAGTTTTGATTGAGGAATTCATTTTGCTGGAAAGAGGTCTGGTTTGCTCATACAGAACAGAAGTAACCACAAATCTCTTCAGTGATGATTTGCAAAAGTACTGCATATTCATGCTCTAGCCATAGACGTATAGACTAACTCTCCTCTGCTTATTCCACACTTGTTCCTCCTTCTATCTGTGCTCCTTTCTGCAAGCTGTATGTATGTTACTACAGTATATTCTCCTTATTTCTCAAAAATTCTCCCCCATTCAAAGTGTTTCTTTAAAAAACAGAACAGGTTTGAAAATGCTTTTCCAGCACATTTCTTTAATGCTGGAATTTGGAGGAGTTTTCAGTTTTGTTTAGTATTAATATCTTTAAACAAATACATTTAGGAGGTTAAAACAAGAAGCTATCAAAATTATTTTAAATATTATTTAGTTAAAAACAATGGAGAAAGGTTTTTTTAAAAATAATTTTCCCCTTTAATAGTTTTTCTTTGTCTGCTTAAACTATTTCCCAAAACTATATACATGGGAAGACAAAATCTTTTTAGACATCTATTTCTCAGCTGTTCCCTACTTTGACATTTCTAAACCAATTTGAGCATGACTTTCCATACCAACAAGTTATTTTCCACTGAGGTGGCTTCATACACCTTTATAGTGGTAGGGTGAATTTCTGGAGGGGAGGAAAAACATGCTTCTAAATGGATTTGGTACTCCGGGATGAAAAATGAAGATAGCCAGTTGTCACATTTACAGTTCAACTTTTTCATTTCTCATGATATGGCTGGTTTTGAACTTGCTGGCTGGCTTTAAGTGCTTCCATGCAGGCAGCAATTTGGGAACAGTTAGCTATGGGATTTAGGGGGCCTATTTGCCTGATACCACTTTCATAGGAGGGATTCCATGCACCAGTTGCTTTAGCACCAAAACTAATGCTGTCTCTTCCCCATAACTTTAGGTCTTTCAGTAATTCAAGCAATTTTTTCAACTTTTACACATTTTTCCCTATAGCTTGCCAAGTCAAGACTTTGGCTCTAATCAGTGAATGTGTCATTTCTTCACACACCACGTTACGTGTTTTGGTTTTCCATTACTGTGCTTTCATCTCCTGCAGGAAAGCAGCTTGCTTTTTTTTTTTTTTTTGCTGGCACTGTTCCAAGGTGCTGCTGTTTGAATGAAACGTTATTCAGGTTAACAACCGCTCACCGTTGCTATACCAACCCAGCTGAAGGTGTAGCCTCATTGCTGAGCAGCTGGCTTGGTACAAGTAGAGGTTTTACAAGACAAGCTACAGCTCTTGAAGTCTGCATTAACACATTTGCTGAACTATGAAGCAAGCGGTTAGAAATGTGTTCAGCTCTGACTCTAAAACTGTAATTTCTCATTTTAATAGCACAATTTCTAGCCTCATGAAAAATAAGCTGTAATCTAGCAAACAAAATGCAAGCGTTCTGTAACCAAGCTCCTTACTTTCATTGATTTTCATGACCTGTCAAGACATAGAGATTAAAATTAGAGTATTTTTATACATAATTTAGAGAAAAGTCTGATTTGCTCTTGCAAAATTCTCTGCTCTTCCATCACCCAGGAAATTATTTGATAAACTGTCAGTACAAGAATGAGATACTATTTCCGAATCTCAATTATAACTGATTTTTTTAAATGCAATATTTTTTTATTATCTTAGTTCTTAATCAAATATTGGACTCTATTACTTGTATGTAATAAAGGATGTGGACTTCCCAATAAAAGTGTTATTCTTTGACGCAATTCATGTCATATGTGCTTAGACATTTTTGTAATTTAGTTTTTTAGATCATTCAGAGTAGTAGCTCTCAAAACTCTTGTCATCACAGACACAAACGTAACAATTAAAGCCTTCCTCTGAGAACACGCAAAGGCTGGAGATCAAGTCTTTTTCTTAATTTGTCCACTTGTTACCAATCATACATTTTTGAGCAGGTCTGCCTAGAAGCCATTTCCCAGCATATACTGAGCAAGCAGAAGATCAGAAGTAGCCAGTAGGGCTTTACCAAGTCAGTTGGCCAACCTTCTTCCCTTCATGATGAAGTGATGGATTCTGTGAACAAGGGACAAAACGTTCAACTTTGTTTACCTTGACTTTAGCCAGGCCTTCAACACCATCTGCCACAGCATCTTTACAGACAAACTGGAGGAAGAGGGTTTGGATAGGTGTACGTCAAGGCCAGTAGAAAATTGATGGGACTTACAGGCTCAAAGTGGAGTCCACAGTTTGCAGCCTGACTGTGGCTAGTGCCAAGCACTGTTCCCAGGAGTTGATTCTGGAGCAGATATTGTTAAATTTCTCCATTTATGTCCTGAATGATGGGATACATACAGTGCACCCTCAGGAAGCTTGCAGGTGGCACCGAATTGGAAAAAGTAGTCAATATGCTGGCAGAAATGGCTGCCTGTCAGAGGGGCTTTGACAGGCATGAAGAACAGGTTTCACAGAAGAAATCTCAGGAATTTTAGCAAAGATAAAGGGGAAGTCCCAGGTAACAGCAGAAACTGGGCTCTGGCTGACTGGGGAGCAGCTCTACAGAAAATAGCCTGGGATGCTGGTAGACAACAAGTTAGGTGCTGCACTAGCAAGAGTGTATCAAGAAGTCAAGGAAAGTGATTATTCCTTTCTAGTCAGCATTTCTGAGAGTTAAGTCTGACCTACAAAAAAGAAACTGAGAAACTGGAGGAAGTCCAGCAGAAAGGCTCTAAGATATTTAAGCTATGCTGTAGCATAGCACATGAGGAGAGGCTAAAGAAGGTGGCTTACTTCAACCTGGAGAAGAGAAGACTAAAGGTGAGGGAGCATAACTATAGTCTTCAGCTAACTAAGCGCAGGCTATAGAAGATTGACTCCAGCTTCTCTATGAAGTGTATAGCATGACAGGCAACAAGCACAAGCTGCATCAGGGGAAATTCTAACAGCTATAAGGAAAACAAAAAGTAAAATGAGAGTGGTTAAGCACTGGAACATGTTGCTCAAAGATGATGTAAAATCTCCGTCCTTGCGGATATCCAAAAGTTAACTGGGCAAGGCCCTGAGCAACCTTAACTAACATGGAAGTTGGCCCTGCAAGTTAGGCAGAAATTTAATGGGAAATAAATCATAAGAGAAAACTGGATTAAGTGATTTTAGATTTTCCTATTTACCAAGAATATTCAGTTCAGTTGTGATACTAGTTCAGTATTCTTATACTATTGAAACCCTTATTGTTTTCTTTCCAAGGATATGCTAAATACATACATTCAACTGCCATGACATCATCTGTGGGAAAAGGAAAATATTGTGATTACTTAGGAACTCATCAATACCTTTCCTTTAACAGTCCTGAGAACCGAAGCAGGTAATGCGGTCTCAGATAGCTCCAGCGTTCTTATAAATGCACAGATCCTTTTCAGACCCAGGTGGAGGGTTACGTTGGGAATGCCTCGTCTCGATTTTGAGATTATCAGTGTTCAAGGACTCCACAAAACTGTTTTCCTTTCATAATTTTTTTTAACGTACATGCTTTTAAGTATTTTTTTCAAATTTAAGTTGGCTTTGATAGACAGAGTACATAGGCCCAGGATACACGACCCAGTAGGCATGCGGTAGGCATCAAGGTGCCGGCTTTGGGCTGGTATTGATAAGAGCTGTGGTCTGAAAACAACACTGATGAATTCTTTAGACCATGAATAATAAATATTGTCATGGTTATTAATTCACGCATAGAAAATAAACATAGATGCCCTTAATCATACTGACTGGAATTATCTCAAGATCAAGACGTTTATTTTAGATAGGCTTTGGTCATTTAGTGTGTTTGTTTTGACTGAATGTTAAATTAGAACTAATAATTCCTCATTGTTAACTGTGAGTCATGACGATTTCTGGAGTGTTTGCAGATAAGAGTTTACCGTTACAGATTATAAGAAGTGATTCAATTTAAAAATACATACCACACAACCCACTGCTAGATATACTTGCAGGAATGCAGAGAAAATTGTTTCTGAAACTACCACTGTGTTTTATAATTACATTGAAATGTTCAGTGTTCTCTTTCCAATGCAACATTTTCATCTAGATGTTCACCTCAGACTGTTTCTTCCATTGCAATCAGAACTAACTTCAATAAAATACCATAGTATCAACACGCTCATAATGCATAGTCTTTCTTCTTCCAATAAAAACCACTAATTTTATGGTAAGCTTTTATTCTTTGAGGTCTGTATTAGTTCGTAGGAGAAAAAAAAAGTCCATCCTGCCATCAAAAGTACACATATATATATATCTTCATGGCTTGCAAAATGTGCTATAATTATCTTGTTTCTGTTAAGATCAATGGAATGTTTTAGACTTCTGAAAAAGGCTGCTAACATTTTCTTCAGTAACTGGATGAAAAAAATAGGCAATATGGGTTATTTGATTTAGACTGTACATTCAGATGGGCAAAGACTGGTAAAACAAGAGAAGCAAAACAGAAAGCTGTTTCTGCTTAATCTAAATATCTACAACATTATCATTGATGAGTTATCAAAGTTTGAATTATATGTCATATTGGGTAAATTAGCAAGAAAAAACCAACAGTTTAGGCCAATTTCTTCAAAATAGTTCTCAGTTTCAGTTCTCAGCTGTAACAATTGTGGAACATCACAAATGTCTAATAGAAAAACATATGCAGCTAATAAAAATAATATGAATAGACGAAACCAAGAACAAATATTTTGACTTTGCACAAAATTTGCTTTTTTTGGATTCCATATGCATTAAAAACTTTCAGTTCCCTTTTCATGGAAATGGTGGAGGGAGAAGAGTCTGGAGAGAAACACCCACAATGATTTCCAACACTCAAAATGAATGAACAAATGCTCCTTTCCCCAGTCATTTCTTCAATAGTAATGGCTGTAGCAGTTTTATAAATTAGACTGAAAATCTCTCTGAAAATGCATGTTTGAGAAAATAAAGCCATTGGAGACAGTGTCACTTTGCCATTCATCAGAGGTCAGAAAGCTCTTGCTATTTAACCACAAAACTGTAGAAGTGAAAGGCTGTATGTCCGTGCAATAGCAAGTTTTCTGTTCTGTCATCAGGAGATTACTAATGCTTTAAAAAGTTTGGATAAAAACCAGTTTTGAGCTAAGCATTATTTTATACATTATCTAGAAAACATTTCTTGCTCTGTATCTAACTTGCTCCTACACCTACAACAGCATTATGTCAGGAATGTCTTCACTTTAATCTTTACTAAAGGACGACACAAACCAGCTGGACTGTATTTTCATTTCCCAGGGAATTTTTTGTGGCCCAAAGCTTGACTCTTAAACAGTTTCAGGTTTTTCTCTTTAAGTCTACAACATAAAACTGATGTTGAAAAGCAACATTTTGAGCAAAAGGCAATTAATCCCAAGCAAAAACCCCTGACAACTTATTTGCTATCCAGCCAGTGATTGTAGCTGTACGTAGCCCTGGAACAACAGCCTTTCAGCCTCAGCTACCCTTGCTGCCATGAGAGCAGGCTTAGATGCTTCACCGTTACATGCACCAGTAACAGGTTCATTCTCCAGGCTGAGACCTTTCATTTAAAACTGAGTGCTACACTGAGAAGAGTTGTTTTCTTCTAGGCTCATAGGAAGGCAATTGGGGAATGAGGATTGACAAACTGCTTCAAGAAAATATTTGTTTACTATGGATATGCAATATCAGTTCTTTTCCTAAAGCAGTGTGGAGGAAATGCACTTTTTGTTACAGCCCATATTTTGGGACTGATTTTTTCTCAAACTACCTTCCCGTTGCTTGTAGGTGCTGAGGTCCAGCTGACAGTGACACAGGGATGAACCTTCTCCTAAACAGGTGCAAATCCTCTGTGTAATCTCCACTCCCTTCCATGGCTTGCTGCAAGGTTACCTCTGAATACAGCCAGACCTCTGACACTCCCTGGGACGGCTTCTGTAAGGACTCCTCACAGACTCGTAAAATAGCTTGTGGCTTGGAAAGGTATCCCTGTATTCATTAAGTTTCACTTCCTTTTCAGAGACAGAAATGTGGGGGAACGCTCATTTGGTTTAACAGATTTCGTTCTACCCTAAAGCTTCTTTGACTGAAAATAATCAGCCCTCTCTTCAGTTTTTCTTCTAGCTGCATTTATAAATCAGCATTTTTATCAGAGTTTACTATTACGTACCTGAGTGTGACAGTAATGAAGCAATTCATCCATCACTTTGGGATTATTTGTTGTGCTACAGCAGGAACTTCTTGTCAGACATGAAGAGCTCTTTGTACTATCACGACAACTCATACTGCTCTTTTGTACTCAATATACTACTCCACTATCCTGAAATCAATTAAATCATGTGGTATGTCAAAAAAAGGCATGCTTTCTTTTGTATGTTCTTGAGTTGGAATTATTGAAGAAATCTAAGGTAATTCTGCTGTTTGTCATTGGCTCTAGACCATGTTTCATAAAAATCTCAGTATTGTTGGAGTATATCTTCGGTGTAAACCTATCACTTTTTAATAAGACAGGAAACAGTATTTCCAGCTTCCCCTTCACAAACTAAATCCATCACCTGCCTCTCAGAGAAAGTGTTCTGGTATGGGACCTGGAAAAGCTTTTTTGATCAAACCTCTGGAGTAGGTTCTTTTTCAGTGTCAACTATATGTTTGTAACAAAGATTGTTAACTAAGACTGTGCTTTCCAAACTTATCGTCTCCAGTCACCAGAAGGCATAATGATTTTTAAATTAAAATTCTGGCAGGCTGTCTCATCTATCTAAAATACAGTGTCCTGGGACCCATTCCTATAGATCTATATAGTTTCTCAATTTTTATTGTGAACACCATATTTCTTTTATAACTGCCCTATAATTTTTTTCCTTTGAAACACAAATATGTTGCTAGTTTGTTGGCTCTGCTGTACTTTTAACTACCGACAATCTCTATTTTGCTCCTTCAAGAGATGCTCATTAAAAAGAGCACTTCTACTCATTTATTATTACACTCGATTTATTGTTGATTGCATGAACAGCAATGGCTTAAGGCAAGAATAATTCAGACAAATGCTTTTTCAGACTTCAGAGCTTTGCTGAATGTGAATTCATAGATAAAATACCTGTTTTAATCTAGTTTTCAAAGCCCTTAATGAGGAGACTGCCAGTGATGCAAAATTTTGTTTTCTTTCTTACATACACAATGGAACAGGTTTTTTAGACCTGAAGATCTAGAGATAAAGAATTCAAAAGCAGATCTTTTACCAGAGTATATTTTACATTTATCCAGCTCTGTTAGGTCTGGCTGTGAGCTGAAGGCAGGAAAAGAGAAATTGGAAATGACTGGAGAGTAACTTTAAAGGGAACTAATATAGACTTTCAACATTGAAGATTCCAGACACTGGATCATTTCACAGAGATGGACATCTAGTTTTAAAATAACCATGAGGCAAAGCACAGTCTCACTTTACTCAGAAGCTGTGATTTTCAGAAATACCCATAAGCAAAAATCTCTGGTCTTATAAAGACATGGTAATGAGGAATAAAAATAATGATTCTTTAATATGCATATAGATAGTTGTTTCTGTTATCAACCTCTTCTCTCAAGTCTAATATGAAATGGGAGTATGGGTCCCGTCATTCTAGTGCAATGAACCCATTATCATTCTGTTGTGCGTGTTTTGCTTTTAGCTGTGTCAGAAACCCAGAAATCCCATCAATCTTTGAATTAAACACCACATAACTTTCTGAGAAAAGAAAGAAAATTGGGGCATCAACATTCTAAATATTAAAACTAGAAGAAAATGAAGCCATACTGACAAAATCAACAATATTCCCTTGCACATGCAAAATATCTAACTCTAGGAATAATGTTAGTAGTGTATCAATGATCATTATGTAACCTTAATGGAATCTGTGTTTCCAGTTATGCTCTACTTCAAAATCCTGTTTGCAATTACTATCTTCCACTGTCATCTAGTGTCCAAAAAACTTCCTGCAAGTGTTTGGTGATTACACAGAGGAATTAAATACTGTTTTTTCCCAACTTCATTTAAAAACTTTTAATCAGAAACTAATTCCTGAAGTTTGAATATTCAAGGTTTCTTCTGTCTATGTAGTTACTCAGCCTCAAAAAAGTCTGTGCAGCTGAACATGCATGTTCAGAAAGGAATTATGAAATGGAGAGGAAATACAAATCTTTAAAAAACAGTACAATTAAAGAAGATGGTGGCAGGAACAATTGTGGGTCCAGTTGCGTCAGGGCTTTAAGGGAGTTGTGGGCTAGAAGAAAGCACAGTCAAAATATCTCCGTACAACTAAACGGAAGAAGTAAGTAAATAGATCTAGTGAAGAAAAACATTAGGACATATTGCTAAAAAAACCCTCAAATATACAAAACCAAATAAAACTCTAAATTGACAAAACAAGAACATGCATTACATATATTTCATACCTTCCTAAGAATTGTCCCTCTTTTGTACATAAAGTAACAAGAAAGCGAACAAGACAGGTTTGAGTCATGCTCTCTAGGACACTTGGAAGGTATTTCAGTGGACACACTGTTTCAGCTTGCATAGTGAAGAACAGAGCCATATTCATAGC
This sequence comes from Rissa tridactyla, assembly GCF_028500815.1. Lineage (NCBI taxonomy): Eukaryota > Metazoa > Chordata > Aves > Charadriiformes > Laridae > Rissa > Rissa tridactyla. The sequence goes on from NC_071467.1 coordinate 44,017,346, forward strand.
TTTAAGCCTTATTCTTCATAAACACCCATGCTTATAATATTGATTAGCAATATTGCACTGAGAATATCTGATCACCTTTTCAAGGAACTATTTGTTAAGTTTTCAAAGTGAAACTGTTGCTTCCAACTTGCCACAGCCACATGATCAAATTCAGTTTTCATTTGACAACATTCAAATACTGCACAAGATATTCTGAGAAAAGAGTGGACTATGATTACATATGCAAAAGGAAATAGGATTAAAAAGAAATGTCAATAACCAGGGATGATGTATTTAGCCCTGCTGAAATTAGCCTTAAGGAACCAACCACGGCACTGGACTCAAAATGACAAACTTAACACAGGGCATTAATATCTCTTCTTCAATGTAGGGTTGGTGCCAAATGTATATTATCCGTTTACTTCGTAAAATGTTATTCCGAGGGTAAAAGGTGGTATAGTGATGCTAAATAAGCCCAAATGACATAAGGGCAATTTATTAACATAAAACATATTAATAAAAGGGTGATTTGAAAAAAAAAGCAAACATGTAAAAAGTTGCCTTCGCAAAAAAACCCCAAACAACAAAAACCATACTGTTTGTTTAGGTTGATAGGTAATTCAAATATAGAAACAATCTTATTTCCACCCTCTGATGACCTGTGAAAGATATGAAGGTTTTACAAGAAAATTTCAGTCTTTACAAATCAGATTCATGCCACCTTAGACTGCAAAAAAATTGATCAGAATATTACAATTATTCTTTGAATAATAATAATAATTAAAAAAAGGTAAATCTTGCACTGATTTAGAGGTTTAAAAAGAACAGACCCATATTCATCTGCTATCCTTGCAACATGGTGGCAATATTCTTACAAGATCAGGTTAAATAATCTTGGTGTCCATACAATTTACAAGAAAAAAAAAAAAACCCTCATGAGAACTTTGTTTTAAAATATTTATTTGGCAGTTATTGCAAGAGTAAAATAAACTTGGTATTCTTATTTAAGGTAGATACTGAATTTAAAAGGGTAGAGGGAATAAAAGTTTGAAGCTGTTTAACAGGACTTTTCTTGACTTTTATGTTTTCTTCCTGTATTTACTACATATATAAATAACCAATCACGTTTAACAGTTTTTAGTGACCAAAAACATAAATCCATGGACATCCATAAATCCATGGGCCCTGACAAGATGCACCCGCAAGTGCTGAGAGAGCTGGCAGATGTTATTGCTTGGCCACTCTCCATCATCTTTGAAAGGTCATGGAGAACAGGAGAGGTGCCTGAGAACTGGAGAAAGGCCAATATCACTCCAGTCTTCAAAAAGGGCAAGAAGGAGGACCCAGGGAACTAAAGACCAGTTAGTCTCACCTCCGTCCCCGGGAAGGTAATGGAGCAACTCGTTCTGGATGTCATATCCAAGCACGTTCAGGAGGAGGAAGTTATTGGAAGTGGTCAACATGGATTTACCAAGGGTAAATCATGCTTGACCAATCTCATAGCCTTCTATGATGTTATAACTGGTTGGCTGGATGAGGGCAGAGCAGCAGATGTCATCTACCTTGACTTCAGCAAGGCTTTTGACACTCTCTCTCATAACATCCTCCTTAGGAAACTGAGGAAGTGTGGACTAGACGAGGGGACAGTGAGGTGGATTGAGAGCTGGCTGTGTGACAGGACTCAAAGGGTTGTGATTAACAGAGCAGGGTTGAGTTGGAGGCCCGTAACTAGTAGTGTCCCCCAGGGGTCAACACTTGGACCAGTATTGTTTAACATATTCATCAATGACCTGGATGAGGGGACAGAGTGTATCCTCAGCAAGTTTGCTGATGATACCAAACTGGGTGGGGTGGCTGACACCCCAGAGGGCTGTGCTGCCATCCAGCGTAACCTAGACAGGCTGGAGAGCTGGGCAGAGAAGAACCTAATGAGGTTCAACAAGGACAAGTGTAGGGTCCTGCACCTGGGGAGGAAGAATGTCAGGCACCAATATAGGTTAGGGGTGGACCTGCTGGAAAGCAGTTCTGAAGAAAAGGATCTGGGGATCTTGGTAGACAGTAAATTATCCATGAGCAAGCAATGTGCCCTTGTCACCAAGAAGGCCAACAGAATTCTGGGCTGCACAGGGAAGAGTGTGGCCAGCAGGTCAAGGGACGTCATTCTCCCCCTCTACTCTGTACTGGTGAGGCCACAACTGGAATACTGTGTCCAGTTCTGGGCTCCCCAGTTCAAGAGAGACGGGGAACTACTGGAGAGAGTCCAGTGTAGGGCAACAAAGATGACTGAGGGATTGGAGCATCTCCCTTACGAGGAAAGGCTGAGAGAGCTGGGACTCTTTAGCCTGGAGAAGAAAACGCTGAGGGGAGACCTTATTAATGTTTACAAGTATCTAAAAGGTGGGTTTAAGGAGGATGGAGCCAGACTCTTTTCAGTGGTTCCCAGTAACAGGACAAGGGGTAACGGGCACAACCTGGAACATAGGAAGTTCCGATCAAATATGAGAAAAAACTTCTTTACAGTGAGTGTGACAGAGCACTGGAACAGGCTGCCCAGGGAGGTTGTGGAGTCCCCTTCTCTGGAGATTTTCAAGACTCGCCTGGATGCAGTCCTGAGTGATGTGCTCTAGGCAATCCTGCTTTAGCAGGGGAGTTGGACCAGATGATCTCTAGAGGTCCCTTCCAACTCTGAAATTCCGTGATTCCGTGATTCTGTGAAAAGAAAGAATACACTGTCATCCTCTTTCAATTGATGGGTTACAGTAATGAGTGATGAAGCCTTGATTATAGAATTCTAGTTAGTGTTAGAATAAAATGAACAGGAAGTAACATTTAAGTCCCAGTATGTCCTCAGAGAGGTTCATATGGCAAATGCAAAGTCATTTAGAACCTAATGAAAACTGTGCTTTATTTATTTTCCTGTCTATTGCCTCACCTAGTAACTAACAAAACTTCAGTAGCTTGGGGTTCTGAAAGTATTTCAGTCATTTTCTGTAAAGAAAACAATTTATTCTGTAAATTTGAATTATAATTTCCTTGCATTAAGGTGTGCTGAAAGAAAATCTAACAGTAAGTTTGGAATTCAGTATACTATACCACAGATGACTATCCCACCTAAAAACTTTCTTTAAGAAAACAAAAATTTTGTCTGAGTAAGAAATTTTTTGTTATGGTTATCTTTGATTTTTGAATAGACTAATTTTCAATTGGCAGTCTCGAAACCCATTAAGCAATTCCAATAATATAAATCCTTTGTGAAATGAAGTTTATGTATCTAGTGAAATATTTAAGTATCAGTACTTAAACATTTGACCTTGAACTTTCTACTTACTCTTAGAGTAAAAGAGCACCTAAAAAAATTTAAAAACCCTATTTCCTAAAAAAAAATCTAAAGAGAAATCCAAAATGTAAGGGTGAAAACTTATGAAACCATAGATCAAGAGAGATTTGGATCCCAGACATACTTCACACCGTGTATGATCAAAGAAGGAAAAAAAAGTAATTCCTATCATTTAACTCTCAGATCTCCAACACTTGCTGTCAGACAGATTTAAAATGTAAAGAGTAGCAATGACCTCTAGTGTTGCCTTTTAAGTACTGCAGCAATAAACCACAGCATCTATAAAACAGCCAGGCAATTCTAGACTGTATTATTCAATTATATGGTGCAACACAGAAGAAGCTCTTTTAAAGAACAAAAAATGCTTTGTCTATTAACTAAAGATAACAGCAGCAGAAATACTCTCCCATTTTCCTTAAAAGCTAGTGAAAACTTGTGGAATGCTGCTTGGATTGATAGTGTCTGCTAATGGCAATAGTCCCAGGGGGGAACTTTCTTTACGCTTCTTTGCACCTGGTTCAAGAACAAGGATTAAGTAGCAGATGAGATGCCACTCGAGCTGGCTCATATGCCCAGGACAGGTAGAACAGAGGGAGCAGGAGAAAGTGAACTAAATCCCAACAAGAAGAGCAAATGAAAGGCTCTTTCAAAAAGAGCCTGTTCAAAAACAAAACAAAAAATTGTTGCATATGCATCCTTTTAACCATTTGTGGAGAAAGGACAGAGCAGTGTAATTTCCTAAGACAACCTTCATGCAAGGATAAGGCCATTACTGCTCCCTACACAAGGAAATGTCCCTGTTGCATATTAGCTTCATCAGGCACAAGTGTGAACAGAACAAGCCTAGATGCATAGATGTGGTTTAAAAAAGACAATTCTAGGACCTAAATCAATTGCCCATGTAGGCTTGAGAGGAAACACAATACTTCTACTTGAAATACAAATACATGCACACTACAGACATGCCAAGAACCCTTGGCCCAACTCTTACAGCTCAGACACTGCTTTTAGATTTTCCATGAAACTACTTGAGGAGTGGGATCAATTTATTTCTACTAAATACATATATAAAAAAAAAAAGTCTACAGCTTCAGCAAAATATGAAAAATTGTCTTTAGGGGCAAATCACCACAGCAGGATGGTTAAAAAGATCATACAAAATCTGCTGTGAAACCGCAGCACAGCTTATCAGAGGATTCAGAAATACTTCAAAACTACAGTTGAACAGAAATCATAAAATAATGTTACAAGGTTTTTCCAGGGCTTGCTCTGATCACCAAGCACCAGAGTGTAACATTTCCGTGCCTAATGCCACTTTAGGATCTGAAAACCCTACTTTCCCTTGCTCCTCACTTTTTTTTCTTAGCATTTCTTCCTCTTTTTCATTCTAACAATGTTAAGCACACCACTGAGCTATTCCTTACATCTGTAAGAGCTTTCATGTGCTATTTAGCTCTTTGATTTTTTTTAATTGCCTCCATTTTATTGCTACTTATTGTGTCAATGTGTATATGTTTTTTTCAGAGTACACCTGTGCAATCCTCTAGCCAATCTTTATCTGTAATTTGAGATGATTTTTATCATAGACTTTCAGAAATGTAACCCTGTAATTAGACAGAAAGGCACCATAAAACCTCTCATCAAAGGTTTGACTCTGCTAGCCCTAGACTGGTTGCAGCGCTGTCAGTGCCCGTAGCTGCAGCAACACAGGGCTCAGGCTGGGTTTGCTGATTGTGAATTTCCCCTTTGCTGGTTTTGCAGCCTTGGCTGAGCCATATGATGTTTCAGCTGGGCTGGCACTGATAAAAGAGACATTTGCGTAAAGCAAGTTCCTCCCCACTTCTACAATCTGAAATCCCATATAACGCATTAGCACGGTGTGTCGATTCTAAGATTAGCTGTCTGCAGTAAAATCACAAAACACCCTGATTCACACTAGAATGTACCTCAGAAAATATTAAGCAGCACAATGATCTTAGGGGTGTGTGGAAAACAAAGGGGTTTTGAGATGGTAGTCTGGAGTATTTCTGAATTAAAGATAATTGCAGGAAATACCTGAATTTCTGTGTTTCTCTGGAGAGCACAACACAAAAGTAAGCTTAAGTAGGCTCAGATTTTAAGAAGCATTTGGCACAGATATTTTGGGGTTCTCTTTTTCTGCATCCTAAGCAAACTCCGAAGTTGAGTTAGTGCTTAGGGAAATAGTAAACAAAATTCTTTACGACAGTTTCTCTGGCTCTGTCTTTCAAAAATAATCTCTTATAAGTAAACTGGAAAAAAACAATTCCTCCTGCAAATAAATCTAGATTAACTAATTCTTCAACTGGGATTTGTGACTGTTTAGTGACCACCAATATTTTTTTTCTCACATTCGGAACAGGTATATTTTGTTCAGATCAGGGGACATATCTAAACTTGGCAATTCCTTTTGCCTAATTTTCCAGACGTAAAGGTAATAAGTAAAATTGATCTGAAAAGAAACATACAAAGAAAAAAGTGGATGAAAATTAAGTATTGTTTCAAAGGATTTGATAAGCAGACAAAAAGTCCCAACTCTGCAATCTAGAGAGCTATTGCTAAGAGCCTGTCCAGATTCTCCCCTCACATAAAAGACATAGTTTGAAATTAAACAGAAGCAAACACCAAACTAATCATTACTATATAACACACTAGAGGAAAAGAGAAATAGATGTGAGCAATATGAACTGCAAGCTATGAAACATGAAACACTGAAAAGCTAAAGTCCATAGCCAGTCAAGGCAAGGGTCAGTTGCTCCTCTGTTCCTGAAGTCCTAGAACTACCACTGAGCCTAGAACAAGATGCTGAAAATGTTAATGACATGAAAATTGTCTACTGCTAACTAAGAAAGTTACCAGAAACTCACACAATTTAAGTGAGTAAGTCCAGGTAACCTGGGGTTGTACACTGTGGTCCACTAAAGTTAATTTTAATAAAAATGTGAAAATTAGGGAAACTTCTGAAGACTAATGTTAGGGCAATGTCCAAAAAGCGCAAATAGATAAAACTGCTTGATTGATAGTTTGATGTGATGCCCATATCACACTTTTTCTTTATGATGCCAATAGTTGCTCAGAAAGGTTCTGTGAAAATGGATCCAAACCAGTAAATTGTAATTGACTAGGATTACAAATCGGAGCAAACAACATACGTGCTGCTTACTGACGTTAATTTCTTCATGGTTAAATCACAAGCACTGCAAAACCTCAAGCAGAAATCTGATTTTGCACCTATTGTGTAAAAAATGAAGAAAAGCAAACCCCCAAACCAGTCTTCCAGGAAAAAATTCTCTCCCCAGTTGTGTGTGTAGGGGGGGGCGGGGGAGAGGGAGCATTACAGTTTTGACGTATTTTTCTTTCTTTCCTGTGCTGAAAACAGTACGCAGGTATTGATGGCTATTACCTCTAGCTTGCTTATTTCAGTAGAAGAGAGTAATTTGTCACTAGTAGAGATATGTACATGTTAGTTTCCATTTTGGTGTCCTTCATCCATTGGACTATAAATACACTAAATGCAATCATTTCAAAAATGCATTTCAGAAAGACAGTCATTTAAGAGCTTTGGCTATTCTTAACTTCAAAATAGCCCACCACAATCTCCATCACTTTAAACAATTCCCGGTCTACACTGATTTGAACAATCTATACATGCTTTTAAAATGCATAGGGAACAGAAATGATGCAATCAAAGCAGAAGTCATCTGAGTTACTGTATCGGAAAGCTCAAGTGCAGAGCAAATTCCAAAGCTGCAAAGCGCTGAAAGAGGATTCTACCAGCACCCACGCCTGATCTCATCAATGAATATAAAAAAGCTCCTAAGAATGAGTAATGAATGCAAGTGCACTCAGAATAGTCAGATTTCTTTTTTTTTTTTAAAAAAAAAGGATTTAAAACCTAATTTAAATTAGTCTACTCCTACAGTATCTTTTAAAATAATGTAACTAGGTACTTAGGAATGTTTAATAGTTGTAGTCTCTACTGGAGATGCAAAGAATCATCATTTCAGTTTACTTAGTTCACGATTTCAGTTTATTCAGTTAATTGAGGTCAATGACTAATTCTTTGAATCAAGATTCTGGGAGCTGGAAAAAAGTGATGGTTTTGTTTCCTTTCCATTCACTAATAAAAATGAAACAAAAAGGGCTGGATGCTATAAGTTACTAGAACAAAGGACAAAAAGTTAATTCAATATGCTAATAGATGATATTTTAATTTAACAAAGCACAAAGTGGATTTTACATATTTAGTTTAAGGCTCTTTGTAGTTGATTTAAATACAATTAATAAAATATATTAAATGAAGAGTTTCTGCATCTTGAATTTCCAGTTTATGTTGATAGAAAGCTCGGGGAGGAAAGGGGAATTCATATGCTTATTTAAAAAGGCAATTAGTCCTTATTCACCAAATGGAACAAAAATGTCTAAATTAGCGACTTAGATTAAATGTAATCATACTTTTCTTGCCTTTAAAAAAATAGACTGCACATTAAAATCTAAATATAGAAGGAGTGGACATAGTCTAGAACATCTGAGTCTGTCTCAGTGGAGTGCCCGATGAAGTACATTTCCAGGCCAGCTGCTGTGATGTTGGCTGGCTTGTGGCCTGGGGTTTCAGCTGGAGACACCCAAAATCCCTATTCCCAGAACAATACTGCCATTTGCATCTGGCTTCCCATACTGTTCCAGGGGCTATAGCAAGAGGCAAAATTCACTTCTGGGACTAAGGGAGGAGCTAAAGCCTCACAGGTGTGTCTGCACCCCTTGGTTTATAAATTCTGTCTTTACGGTTACCAAACAAGGAGAGTGACTGATGCAAATCATGAAAGAATCAGAATATGTTATCTGCGAACAGAAAGACCACTAGATATTTAGAATGTTATTTTGCAAATGGGGACAGTATTTCCTGTGCCATAACTGCAAAAAGAAAAATAAATCAGGTTTCTAGCAATGTAGGCCTAATTAATTGCTGGTATAACTTCTTCAAGTGAAATAACTGCTTATGCAATTAATTTTATTGTTAGCAGGAATTAGACTTAACATTTAAGCTGTGAACCTATAGGTGAACACAACTGTAATGCTTTAATATAAAAACCCAAAGCTGCTATACAGTAAAAAATGGGAACTCTGTTCTCAGTAACATTGAATATTCAGTAATGCTAATACAGCAATACCGTTCCATAAATGTAATACTGCTGCTGTTCCATGTAGCCTTCAGTGTATTACTTGTTTGGCCTGCTTGCATTCTGTATCATGTGTGTTGCATAGAGGTGGCTGTGTGGGTACATTACACGATTAGGGTCTCTTATATCAAAATGTGCAGTATGGGATTTTTATAGCATTATTCAGGCTGCCTGGTTTCCCGTGAAAGCTTCTGTTCTTAACCATTTCTGACGGTATGTCCATTCTGACTATGTTATCTGAGGTTTAAATGTCCTTTGCGTATTTCTGCCCAGGACCAAGAACTGATCTCATGACCTAGATGTTAAATTGAAGCTAACTATCCCCTTCCTGCAAGAAGCTCGGGCAATAAACAAGAAAAATTGCTTACGAATTCAAAACCTGTATAGTCAGAATTACTGAAACATATTGGGAAGCCACACAATGTTAAAATCACTGGTTAGGAATGACCCATAAAGGGGTCAGAGGGAGTGGCATGCTTTCAAAAATGGCATCAGCTGCTCCTGAGTCATTGACCATTCAAAAACAAATTACTGAGAGCTTATGGACAAGTCAGTGCTCTGGAAAAGAAGCAAAAGATGAGATAGTACTTGGTGTCTGCTATGGACTGCCAGGCTACACTTAAAGGATAACTGAAGTTCTTGAAGTATCTCCCTGCAACACGCAGAGAACTTGTGTGGTTGGAGACTAGTGTTTACTTTGTATATTCCAGTTCAGAACAATAACATACACTTTGTGCTTTAAAAAGTTACTATTTTTTTAAAGTGATTAAAATGTTTAGTTGTAGGAAAATTAATTAAATTGAAAATGAATTCTTGTTCAAGATGACTTTACAAGATGCCACAAAGCCTCAAAGGAGAAGGAACGTGGGCTTAAAATATCAGTCCGGCTTAGCAGGGAACAGAATGCAGCTGTTTCCAATATTAAAAAAAAAAAAAACCAAACAAAAAAACCCAAGACAAAAATGAAGGGAAGTTGATGAAGATTGCAACTGCAAGGGAAGCAGAAGTACACAGGGCAAATTTATGGCAAGCAGAGCTAAAGAAAATAGGAAGATGTGGTTTTTCAAGTACATTTAGAACTAAATAAATACTAACAGTATTGGTCCATTACTGGCACGGCAGATTACAATCACACAGGAAGACTGATACGCTACTTCTCTGTTTCATGCTGAAATAATTTTTCTGACCTGATGTTATAAGTTTAAGAAGGGTGCTTGATGGAGTTTTAGAGATGAACTATGGAAATAAACTCTTAAGAGCAGAATTCAGGAGGCTTAGTTTATTTGGTGCCATGGAGAGAACTAAGAGGTATTAAGGAACCACATGTGAACAAAAATCCCCAGAGAGAAACATATAACAAATTAAATGGCTGACAGTGAAGCTGCCCAGTTGAGGTAACAGTATGATGCTAATTAGCCACTGTAATCCTTGAAAGTTTAGATTCACACTTGATATCTTTCCAAAAACACACTGTAAATCAATCAGCAGTTTTCACACTCTTGTCCCATTTGTTTTTGGAAGGAAGTGGAGTGTTCAGACTAACTCCCATCTCCTACTTTTCTCTTAATTTTTCTTTTGAAATTGAATGAACTCAGTAATTTTTTTTGTTTTGTTTGGGTTTTTTCTCTGAAACATGTCTCAAAAACCATTCTTGACTTCAAGAAATCTGCCACCCCCGAAGTTTGTAGTAGCCAAACAACCATGCTTCCAATTTTTTTATATGCATAATTCTGGTTTACAATTGGAATTTTTAATTGTAAATCACATTTACAGTATCCTGTTTACTACACAAAATCTACTGAGAAGTGTATATTTAAATTAAAAGAAGCAGACTCATTACAGTAAGCCAAAAGGGGTCATGCATACACCAGCTAAGGCAGAATGGACTACCATATTCAGGTATTAGGTTGGATATAATTTCACAATAATTTGGGGAACAAACACTCATAACAGATAAATCAATTTTTAGATTGACTACAAGAAAGTGATGGTAATGTCTAAGAGAAATGGGTTTACCTATTTATTTCATATTGGGTTCTGTATCTACACTGTGTTTTAACTTTGCATATAAATCTGCTTCCAGTCATGGCAGCTGTCACAGCCCCGGAAGCACTAACATGCTCTGCCACCCCTCCTGCCCCTCTGAGGGCCCTGGCTGCCCCTCTCGAGGCCAGGTCCAACATGACGTGGCCATGGGACCTGGTCAGACTGCTATCAGAGCGCTGTGTAAGGGCTGCTTCCCCTTTGCTCAGGAGCTGCACTCAAGCTTCAGCCCTTGGCCTTGGCCCTTTCTTGAGCTAGGTTGCAGCTGTGACCCCACTGATCCTGCTGCACTGTGCTGGTTCTACCCCAGACCTGCCTTCTCACCATGGACTTGTCCGTCAGTCACTGAACTGGTGGCTGAACCAGGTTTTTGTCACCAGACCTCACTCCAGTGCTGTGGGACTGTGCCACTCGTCCATGACAGTGCCCCTTCCTGCCTTGCTGCCAACCTTGGCTCCCAGGTTGCCTTCCCTTGCAGAGCAGACTGTTCTTTTTGCTCCCTGACTACAGCTGCATAAACATGTAGTTTGAAAGAGACACATTCTTTGGTACACTAAATTTAGCACCCAAAATTAAAAGCACACAGTGAAAAACTCCTTCAATCTTCTTGTGTCTATTTTACAGAATGTGGAAAAAAAAATACAAGTGAATCCTAAACAGTATGTTGAAAGAAGAATAACCTACATTTGTTACAGCATTTTGAAAATGTGAAGAATTATCAGCAACCATGATGTAATACTTTCTTTTCATGTATCCTGGAGCAAAATAACCTTCATAAAATACTGCTTTTTCAGGACACAAGTGCTAGATATAATGTTAAACTTTTGTTTTTGTTCAGACAGGCTCATGAAAAAACCCTGTAATTAGTTGCTTGGCATGAAGTGGCTCTGGATCACTTTGAGAGGAAGCAACATAATGAAATGTTACACGAACAAGCCAGACCAACCTGCTCTTCTAGCAGCGCTTTGCCTACTCCCCAGTTCCTGCTTCGGTCCTGCCTGAGCTGCCTCTCAAATCAAGTTGTCCCATACATGCTGTAAAAAAAGTGAACAGTGCTTAAGTGCCTGGAGCCTCATTTTATGCAATTGCTGACAGCTTGAGTGGCAGAGATGCTTTGCCAGAAAACTGCAAACCCTGTTGGTACTGCAGCTTCGGTGTCTGAATAGCTGCTGCTTCCCTTGCTGGTCTCTCAGCTCCTCAAACTGCAAGAGGTCACTCTCAGCAGTATCTCCTCAAGACAAGTTTAATGAGGCTCACTGGTGCTTCAGGCTTACTAAACATCAGTTATTTTTTACCTCTGGTTTACCTACCTGTTTATAGCATGTATGGCACTCGTTTTGTGAAGTTCTAGCTGGATCTCATTCCCTTCACACCAAAGATTAGTCCTTCATTATGTTCAAAGAATTTATGATGGAGAAGACCATTTTAGGAGATGCAAAAAGCAGTTGTTGACATCTGTGGAACTAAAACAACCCTTTACTTTGACATAATCGGTGTTATATTACATGAATCTGCCTTGACTTGCTTTGTTAGAAATTTGTATTCTATTTCCCATTACATTATGTCTGTTCATCGGAGTACTGATGTCTTCTCAGCTCCATTCACTGTTGTAGTCTGAAACATCAAAGATGTCTTTCAGAACATGGGTAATTAGGACATGTCTCTTAACAAGTTGCAAAATTGAAGAGCACTTGTTTAGCAGGTGCCACAAGGTGGCAACTGGGGTAGTGAAGCCGAGTTTCATTCCAAAAGGCTATGGCAGTGGCTTTTTCCAAGAATAACTGTCTGGACAGGCCATGACCACTCAACATGGTCTTTAACATGACAGAGAGGCAGGAACCTTTTCAACTTTGCAGAGGCTTGGTCCAACTTGTGAGAAGTGGTAGACTTACAGGCTGATGAACTGGAGGTAAAAAATAAAATTAGGTGAAGGGCTGCACATATGAGGTTTAAACAGGCCTAAGAAGAAACTTTAGATGAGGGGAAGAAAATGTAATGAACCTAGCTATTTTACTGAATGCATCTGTCCTGCAGGCTGAAAATATGATGCTTGCGCTCTTTTGGATTCCTCTTTTGATGTGCTTGCTTGCTTGCTTCATATTCTGGCCACAACATTGTGCTTGGAATTTCTTATATTCCATCACTAGCTGCCTATAATGTATATTATGGAAGAAGAAGAGGTCATGTTAGGCAGCAGAGAAGGTACAACCTAGCCATATGCCTTGCTCAAGGGATCTTTGCTGGAGGATGTCCCTAACTCCAGCATCGTGACTGAGTTCCAAGCGAAGCATGCTGTTTCCTCACACCCCTCTCCAATTTGCTCTTCTCCAATGTGTCCTCATCTCAAAGAAAAGTTCTGTGGGCTCAGCCTCTAAAGAAGCCTGTAATAAAAGAGAAACCTGAAAGTGATGTATGAGGTTCATTTTCATATTTTCAGGACAGAAGTAAGAGGCCGATTCCCACCCTACAGCCTCCTTTGTCTCAAAAGCTCCGTGTGCCCCCACAAGGGCCCGTCCTTCCCGGCGGCCCTGGCGGGGCAGCAGCGAGCGGAGCCCGGCCTGGGCGGTAAGCACACCCGGCGCCGCCCTCCCCTGCCGGGGGAGTGATGGATTTCACGCCGGTTAAAGGCAGAGGAGGGCTGCGGCTGCTGCCCGCCTCCTTGCCCGTACTGGGGTAAGGCCTGGGCGGTCCTGCGGCCCCAGGCGAGGGAGGCCTCGGCGCGGGCACCCGCACGGGCCGGTTAACGGCCGCTAGTCACGAACGGCGCTTCAACGGTCCCCGGGGTCTCCCGGGGTGAGCGCGAGGGCACGACTTCCGCCTCCCCCGGGCCCGCGCGCCGCCGCCGCTTCCGCCCGGCCGTTCCTCCTCCGAGCCGCCCTCTCCCGGCATGCACCCCCGCCGGAAGCGGCTGACGACAATAACAAACATCGGCGGCGGCGGCTGCGCCAGGACTACCCGGCCCCGCGTCTCCCCAGCCCCCCACTCCAGCCCGCCCCGCCGGCCCCGCGTCGCCTTCCCCGTCCGGCAGCCAGCCTGCCCACCCGCCGCCTCTCCCCGTCCCCGTACCGGTGACCGCTGAGGCGGTGCGTGCCCCTGCCAAGCCGCCGGGCCCGGCCGTGCGCGGGGGACGGGGGGGGGAACACGACGCGCCGCCACCGGCCGCAAGATGCGCGGCGCTGCCGCGGGACCCTCGGGTGAGTGGCGCCGGTTGAGTCCCCCTCCGCCTCTCCGCTCCCCGTCTCGGCCCCTCTCAACCGCGGGGAGGGCGGGGACCCTGTTACCGGGAGGGTGGCCTTGGCGAGGGGCGGCGGTCCCGGCTGCGGGCGCGGGGCTGCACCCGTTCGACAAAGAGTTGGGAGGGGGCGGAGGGGTGGAGGGTGTCGTGGAGGACCGTGATGTCGCCGTTGGCTGCGGTCCCGGAGTGTCGGGGTGACCCCGCGCAGCCGGGGCGGGGGGGCAGAGCCGGGCGGGCCGGGGCGATCCCTCCCTGCCCAGGGCTCCGCTGCCAGGGCGAGGGAGTCGCGGTGAAGTTACTACGAGGAATGACTCAGCCTAGCTGCGCCTCCGCGCTGGCCGGTGGCAGCGGCCGGACCAGCGCCGTGCAGGAGCCTTCTTGTGTTTACAGACGTCCTTCTGCCGTTCCTTCGGTTGTTTACATGTTTTTGCTCCCGAGGAAGCATGTGTCGTGTGCCCAGTTTTCCCATCGGTTTCTGGTTGGTGCTTTCGTGTAGGCTGTCGGGCTGTTCACTTGGTCGGTGCTGCTGTTTCCTTCTCAGTGCCCCCCCAAAGTTCTGTTTGACAGCGATCCAGAGGTAGAAATGCTAATAGGAACACTGGGAAAACTAAATGAACTGATCTTTGTTTATGTTTCTTACTTAACTTCATCTAGAGATGGGGAAAAAAATAGTCACGTCAACCTGAGATACTCGGAACCAACCCAGAAATTTTTAATTTAGTCCTCTTATAGCCACGGCTTTTTTAATTCTGTCATTTGTTTTTTTGTCTGAAGTAATTAAGTGGTATGTTCTGTCCATGAGCCATTCCTCATGGTTTGCATTTAAAGCTTTCGCCTTTATTTCCTTATGGGAGAGAATGAGGTGGTGGAGTATTTTTTTTCTGCCACTCATGTAAATGTGCGCTAGAAGTAGTTAACACCATTGGTGTTATGGAAGACCGTACACTTCTGAAGATTTTTGGTTGACTGCATGGTAAAAGATACTTCGGTGGTGCTGCAGAAATAATGGGGGTGGAAGAACATGCTTCTTACAGTTGGAAGTTCATACAGCTGGCAAGTATTGTGATGACTACTAGACACTATAAATACTTCATAACAATAAGGAAGACTTGTGTGCTATTGTGGTATATTTAAGCTGTGAAATTTAAAAATGTTTAATATCTAGTACCTTGGGAAGTTTTTAGAAGATGAGGCCTGTGACTTTACTGTTACCTAATGTTTTAACATAAACTTTAGTGCCAAGAAACAAATATTAACCTGAAGGAAATTAGACGTTTAAAAATCATGAAGACTGTTTAAATGGAAGTGTGCAGAGGATATATTTGTATTATTCTAAATGCTGTCTGGAACTCAAAATGGTTTTATTTTATTATGTTGGGAGCAGTAAAGAAAACAACATACTGAAGAACGTGAGGTAAGGGACTTCAGCTTGCCAGTTATAGAGCTGGAAATATGATATCTTTAGGGATAATGGATTGGTGTAAGATAGACCTAATTGTACTGTGGAAGTGTGTTGCTGTTGTATACTTTGTATAAGTAGCAGTATATTTTGTGGATTTAAAAGAACCAAACAAAAAGCAAACCTGTTTTATGCTGTATTGTTTTGGTCTAGCCTTGTGCTCAGCACAGATGTGGAGTTGTAGTCTCTGAGATCATATTTGAGGGGCTGGCTCTCTCCCCATGTCATGTTACCATATTTATAATTAGAAGTGTATGCAGCAGACTTGCGCTGTGACTGGAGAAGAGGGCAAGGGTTATTTTGAGGTCTTCTATGGTGTCTGTTTAAAACATTGTTTGTCCCTTGCATGTTGTCTGAACACAGCTAAGGTTACATAGTCTTGCAAAAATTAAGTTGAAAAGCATAATTTCTAAACTATCGGCACATTTCTTAGAGTTTCAGTTATTCTGGTTAAGTAGGGGGTGAGTGTATGTGGGCGGGTAGGGTTAGCACGTGTTGATTTGTTCCTTTTGATAAGAGAGTGGCAGTTACAGTAGGATTGTTTCAAAGAATTTTTCTGTATGTTGTCCTGTAGCGTAGCATGTTATCAGTGTGTTCTTAAGTCTCTGGTTTTAAGCTACCAGTTAGTTTCTGTAGAAGGCTGGCTCAGTGTGGTGCGAGGGTTTTGAGACTTTTATTACAGAGACTGGGTTCATTCGCATATTGTGGTTAAAGTGAAGTGAG
The DNA here is from genome assembly GCF_028500815.1 of Rissa tridactyla. Lineage (NCBI taxonomy): Eukaryota > Metazoa > Chordata > Aves > Charadriiformes > Laridae > Rissa > Rissa tridactyla. Next base: position 44,033,320 of record NC_071467.1, read on the forward strand.
TCAAAATGAAAAACTACAGCGTGCATACCTGCTTGTCACAGGAGCTGCTTCAGAGTCACTTGGACAGTGTCCAAGCAGTCATACGTCTCCTTCTGCATGTGCATATTGCTCAAGAAAGTTGCACTCCTGATTTTGGACCACAGCTCAATGACATTATATGAGGAGTTTCTGAAGAAGGGCGGGGGGAGGAGAAAGTTTTTAATACCCTGCTAATTAGGTAGGGTATTAAACTTTATATAGGTAGGGTCCTACTTTCAAGGACCCTACTAATAATGAGCATTCTGATGCAAAATTGGCAATTTGTATTATCGAGTGGCAAGCACTTGATTACAAGATGCCAACTTACATAATAATATTGTGTTATACTGCAGGACCCGATTGAATGCACTAATACCAAGCAAGCAAAAAAAAAAATCACTAATATGTAAATTACTAATCTAATTGCTAGAATTAAAAAATGTCTGTTTTGTAGCTGATTTGCCAGAGTAATGATTTCATTGTACAAGTTGAAAGATCCTTACATGAATTTGTTGTTGTAAAAGCATACAGCATGATTAATGTCAATAGAGAAATTGTTAACAATGATTTTTGTGAGCTGATTAAGATTCTGTGGTTATTGTGAAAGTCACTTGTCTATTTATGAGTTAATTCATATTGCAGATCCACTTTTAATTTAATTTTGAGTTCAGTTGAAAGAGAAGTTGGAAGACATTATAGCAATGTGTCAGCTATTTCTATCCCCATTCCTAAGCGGGGTTGGAAGTGGATATACTTTGGTGATGTATTTTCTAATGGGATTTGAGCATAACTAAATTGTTAATAATGCATAAATAAGTCTAAATCTAAATTGTTGGCACTTGTCAATAGAAATATCAAAACAAATTTACTGAAACAAAATTTTCTTTCGGAGATTCAGATGGGGCTGGCTACTGTTTGCTGGTCAGGAGAACCACCCCGGGGTGGCAGGGCACTTCTTGCTGATCTTCTGTCCATATCCAGATGTGTATTTTCCTTTTGTTGTTCAGGTTTGCAGTCCATGGTTCCAGTAGGGTTCTGAGCTCAAACCACCACCTCAAGCAACAGCTAGTGTAGCTCTTTAACATGCTTACAAGATGTTGACGATTTCTTTTGGGAACAGATTTTGAAGGTGGGCCTGCTGTCTTTATCGCATCAAGGTGAAATGATTACAGCATGCTATATACAAATCTCTAGTAGTTTGTGCATCTAGAAAACTATCTGATTTAGAATGTGGTAGCCTGCTTTCTATGTAAAATGACTTAAGTGTTGTATGAATTTTTCTCTGACCTGTATTGGTTATCTGTTGATTGAAAATAAAGTGTAAAACTGCTTTGTTAAATGGTTGGGTTGCAAATGTCCTGTATTGTCTTGCTGTGTAATGCCATAGGTCCAATAAGCAGACTGATGTGCGAATATTTGAGAGCATCTTTGCTTAAGGAATGTTCTAATGGGTCTCTGACTTCAGAACATGGTTTTATTTTCTTGTTATGAAATAGCTCATATTTTCTTACCTCCTAAGACCTATTTTTGCTTTTTCAGGAGAGTAGGAAAGTTTTGGTGGTGGGGAAATTGTGTGTTTAGTATTTCAATTGCCTGTTATTTTAGTTTGGAGGGATTTGGTTAAACTAGCATCTCAATGATATAAACACAATATATCATCATATCTTCATTATTATTCTTGGAGATGTGTTTGAAGGGCCAGTATGCTGTTTTCCATTTGAACAGGTTGAAACTTATGTGCATTTTAGAGGTAGAAAGCAGCATTGAAAAACTAATTAAAGGGAAAGTTTTACTTCTGTCATGGATTCAAAAATCAGGCAACTCTTAGTAAAGCTAAAATATTAATTGTTAAGAATGGCACTTTGCTGAGATCCGATTTCTGTGAACATTTGAGGTAGCTGCTCCCAAATTCCCAAATTTTATTTTGATTTAGTGTTTAGTTTCCCTTTTGTAATTGGCTTATTTGCCACTCTTGTAGGATTGAATATGCTCATGCTACATTCTATAAAATATACTCTTATGTCTATTATGTATATGGCTGCAGCAATTTTTTTCTCTTTATCATTTGAACGGTGGTGTTTTCCTGATATTTCAGGGACTCTAAATGTCAGTGCTTTATCTCAAATATTATTTTGGGTTCTTTGATAACAAGTAGCCGTGCCGGTATGTTAAAAGTGTGGGTATTTGACCCTTATTTAGTGTACTTGTGCCTAGGGTAGACAGTTCACACTGGCAAAATGGTGCTTTTATTTATACAGTTTTCCTTCCATCCTCCAGAGTGTGTATTTTTATTAAATTCAGATGGAGATTCTTATATAAGAATATATTGTGTAACTGGACTAGCAGCTCTCTTCTAATATATTATGCTTATGCTATATTGCAAGTATTCTGCTAGTAAACTCAAGATGACTTATTTATCTATTACAATTAAAAATATTCTTCACAAAGACTTGTGTTGTCTGCTAATCGAAAGAGACTTGATTCAAACCCAGTGAATTCTTCTTTAAACAAAAAAAGAAAATATGACTCAAAATTCTCAGTTCTGTCTGAATGAAAAGAGGGGGTGTAATGTGTAAACTTCACTTTACTTAATATTATGCGAAAGATTCAGAGATAAAATACCTATAAATTTCAAAAAGCCGATTTCATATAACAACAATTTCACATGCATGTTATGGCTGCAAACAGCACAACCAGGGTTCAATAAAGTAGGAATATAGTTGTAGAATCTCAACAGTTGTGGGTTGGTTTTTCTTTTTTTTTTTGTGTTTGTGAGGTTGTGTAGTACTTAAGTTGGTAATATTCCATAAAGAGATTTATTAATGCACTTTGTTAGCTGTTTTAAACCACCAATGTTTATCCCAGAAAGACAAAGAAGGCCAGTTGAAACTAAACAACGTCTTGAGATAAGATAAAATTTAATATTCTTCAAACCCATCCTGCAGTTCTTCTCATTTCTCAATATACTGCTGTTGTATTGATGCTAATAGAGATCTGAAGGTGATTTGTAACTGTGAAACTTGCAAATAGACTAGTAAGCTGGTCTGACAAAAATCTAGATGTCTTTTTTGAATATGTATTCATAGGGAGGAGGGTGTAGGTTATGTTGACTTTGCGTGTCACTGATGGTCTTTTACCTGTCTGTTTCAGATATCACTGAAAAAAAATCTTGATAAATAGGAGGAGGTTCATACGTGACATGTGAATTATAAGGAACGGAAAAATGAGAAATTAGAGAAATTCTGTCTTTGGATCATGGAAGTTCAAATGCTAAACTTAGAAACATCCATATGAATAAGAAAAATTTAAAACTGTTTTGGAAGTTGCTAATCATTTAAACAGTTTACGAAGATGGCGGTGGATTTCTTTATTACTGGAAAACTTTTATGTTATTCTGAAGTATGATTGCTCATGAATATAAATTAATTAAGGAAGAACCTGTGACTTTTATGTAGGCAATCAGACTAAATCACAAGGATCTTTACTTGTCTTACATTTCATTATTGTCCGTCCTTTACTTTCTTCTCTATCCTTAGTGTTTTCATTCCTGTTAAATAAATGCCTTTTAATCAGTCTTACTTTCTGCGCTTTCATCCTTTAAAGTAGGTCTGGCCAAGTTACCTTGTACTATCCACATAAAAGAGAGAAACCACAAACTTGTACCATGATGATGGTGATATGGAGAGGGGAGCACAGGAGAAGTGACCTTATAGTCTGTGTTTTGAGAAACTCTGTCCTCAATTGCATCTGTAGTAATTGCCCATTTTTGAGTTATCTTAACCTGGTCTTTAAAAGGATACTGGCTTTTTTTTTTTTAAAATAGGCTACCATTTCTGAGAAGTTACCTGTTAATAACTGGTGATGGCATGGGCAGTTAGGAGTGTGAATGTTGCCTTCTGGAAATTCTCGTTGTCGTCTTGGATGATGGTGCTGATGTTCAGTACCCCCTGTATTCATCAGCCTCTTCCCAGCCTCAGTTGTAGTGTAACAGTTTGTGGGGCTGCGTAGCGAACTGAATCGTGGAACTAACTTGAGCTAGAGTAACCCCGGGAAGTATGCTGTTTCTAACTTGTTACAGCAAAGTATTCCAGTTTACTCCATAGAAGTATGGAATGTTGCACCACTGAAAGTTGGTGCAGGGAGAGGAGCAGAAGAAGAACTGGCAGAGGAAAGGAATTCATAAGTCTGGTGCTCTTAATATAACCAGTGTTTATGTGATTGTGGTCTTGGTTAACCAAAGAGAGAGTGTTAGTGAAAGAAGCCTTGGTGCCGACTTGTCTGAGTTTGATGTAAGAAATAAAAGAATTTTTGTTGGCTGCTTCTTGCATAATTGTTTGCAAACACTGTAAGATTTTACATGCTAATTATTTTTAAAGAGTATGTCTACAGGGAGAACCTTCCCACCAGTACAGAGTCAGTCAGTAACTTGAATAAAACCACCTGAAGCTCCACATAGCCAACAGCACCATTCTTTGCAAAGTGAATGCATTAATCTGTGTAACCGGAGGGAGACTTTTAGTTTCTAAATGCTTTTGAACTGGCAAAATTATACATTTTTTTAAAAAAGGCAGACAAAACCTTCAGTTAACTTTTTCAAAGAGCAAGTCACAGACAGCTGTGGAAAGACTGTTTCCATCAATTAAAAGGAAAAAAGAAAGGAAGAAAAAGGGTACTTCTACAGGCTGTGGGCTGTTTCCTAGCAATAAAAATGTCGGAAAATCATGGTTTGTTTTCTGACTTGAACCTGTTTAACTGAGGCACAGACGTTTCACTGTCTGTCAGGTAAGAGATGTTGGTTTGTTTTGGTGGTGTTTTTTTCTTTTTTTTCTTTTTTTTTTTTTACTGTTGGAGGAGAAAAACTTTTGTCTGATCCATTATATGGATTGTGTTTTGGCAGCTCCTTGAGTTAGTGAAAAGAGCAGTGTAAGTAGATGCTACCCTCATATCTGAAGCCTTATGATTACATACATACAGAATCATGACACAATACCTAATAATGTTTATGAGGCACAAAGTTGCCTCATAAACATGTTTGAAACTATTGCTTTCCTAGAATTCATAATATAAGTTGTGCCTGAACTTGTAAGAAGCTGCATTGTTTGGGGCCATACCAATTTCAAAGCTACTCTTTCATGTGCAGTGTTTTTTTACCTGCCCAGATACAGTTGCTTTTGATCTCCTGCTTTTCCACCGTTGATGTTGTTGAGAATCTGTGAAAGTATTGCTGCACCTACTTTGCTGAATGAGGAGCTTCCATGTAATTCAGAGTTGCAGTAGCAACTATCTGTTGCACTGTTACCTGCAGTATAGCCTCACTGGCCTGCAGTAAGAGAAAAACAACCTTTATTAGCAGCATGCAGATGATGTTCATACAGAGTTGCAGTAGCAACTCTGAATATGGTGGTCAGATGTAACTCTGAAGTTGGTATTGTGTAAAATGATTCATCTTAGAGGAAAATAAAAAAGCATCCTGTGAATTACCGTGTACTGAATTACTGCGTTTTGAAATTCCTGTAGTGAATTGGGAAGTAGAGGCTTAGCCATGTTTCCTGGTTGCTCTGCAGAAATGCAGGTTTGTTCCTGTGCTGAGTGGCAAAGACTTGCTTTACTGACCAGCAGCTGAGTTTGAGAGCTACTAACACCACAGTGACTGTTGGAGATGCTGTAATTAAGTAACCGCCTCTGTGCCTGATGCACATCTCAACAGGGTATAAATAGAGCAACAGGGTATAAATAAGACATGGCACCTTACAGATGTCAGGGATCTTTAAGACTACAGTGTGGCTTAAACATGAGGTTTGTGGGCTTTGATATAAGGTGGTAATGGGAGATAGTAGGATCTCCACCTGGAGTAACATGTATCTCAGTGATTAGATGTGGTCTTCTGGTTAAATTTATTTTGGAGGAGTGGGGGATGAAATTATTCTCTGCAACTGGGTCAGGATTTTATTCATCACAGTTTAGGATTTTATTTTTTTTTAAAAAATTTTACTCTAAGTTTTTCTAAGTGTCTTTCAAAGCATGTTCTCTTTCAATACTCCAGATAAGGGTATCCATTTGCATTGCGTTTTAGAAACTAAGCCATTTCTGTCGCTAAAAGCATTAGTAGAGAATGTGTGCCCTCATAATGAGGTCATTCTGTCTGTTGTTCTAGTGGTGGTAGTAGTCTTCTGCAAAATTAACGTATTTCTGGTTAGATGCATTGGTTGCAGTATTGAAGAAAGCTCCTTGAAGTCTGCTTTTTAGAGATGATCTTAAACCTAACATGAAGGAAAGTGTGTGTTTCCTTATAGTCAGCTTCAGTCTCTATGTTCATTTTCCTTTCATTTATGTGCTATAAAATCCTTCGCTTATGAGGTGAGGTATACAAGTTGGAGCAAGAAAGCATTTTTTGAGAAGGCCACCTGAAAAAAACCCCCACAAAGAAGTAGCGGTAGAAGACGGGTTTGTTGAAAACAAAATGAATTGGAAGGAACGCTCTGTGCTAGTCTTGTACCTTTGTCTATTATAGTTACCTAAGTCAATGTGGGACAGGAAATCCTGTTGTAAAAGGAGAGGAGAGAAAGGTGAAATCACAGGAATTGCAGCATCTCAAAGGCAAACCTTAAGATTTCCTGTATGGAAATGAAGTGGAGCTTAATAAGATGTTAATGTGCCCTGAAGTTGGCTATCTATCTCCAGAGGAGATGGTATATTCTCCTTGAGGGGAGATGTTCTCCAGATAAGATATTCAGTGAATGAGGAGTAGCGTGTGACAGACTTGTCAGCCTTTGCCCCAGATGAATTGACCTTTTGACAGGCAGGAATTGTGCAGTGATCTCCTGTGAGATGCCTGACCCTTTTAATCAGGGGTAACATTTATGACTCATACTGGAGGCGCTATCTGTTACCTGCAGTATAGCCTCAGCTGGCCTGCAGTAAGAGAAGAAAAACAACCTTTATTAGCAGCATGCAGATGATGTTCCTACAGAGCTGTGTGAATGTCTAATAATTAGCAATGTGGAATTGCAGGCTTCTGAGTGAACAGTGAGAGTCTCGCCCTGCCTATGTAGTTAAGCTAGTTTTGTCTATCTCCTTTCAGAGTTGAGCCCATTCAACCCTGGAGATATACATAGGAGGTGAAAGAGTTTGGGTCTCTTGGTTCTCTATGACCTGGGAGATGAAGCATGGATAAGGATGGCACTTACTGTACAGATGTGAAGCAGTACTTCCCCAGGCACAAACAGCAAGGTACCTTATGCTGCTGGTGTGTTGCTTTTGTAGAAGGTGGAATTTTAAACCACTGGGTTTAAAGGAAAGCCATGACTTTGGCATAGTTCAGTTTGAATACCACAGGGTTAAAGAAAAATGTATTAATTAATAACTTCATTTGCTTAAGTTTGGTTTGTAATCCAGTTTATAAAGGAGGCATGGGAAATGAGGTGTCAAAAGCATGTGCCTGAACTTAAATATTGAGACATCGTAGAGGAAACTTAATGACTTTAAAGTGAAGCTGATGATCCCCCTTTAAACCCAAACAGCATAAATGTTGATTTCTGTCTTTGTCCTACCCTGAATGCCATATTCCAGTGCTTTGAGTTTGTGAAGTTGGAAAGAATTGTACTGTGAAACAATGGAACAGTCAGAATTGGATAGTGGAGCCAGGCAACCAGAAATGGTTGGTTAATGTAGCCGTAGGATTATTTGTGGAATGTTGTGAAACTCATGACGCCTGTACTGTAATTACAAAAAGGTAAGGTCTGTAAACAAACATTCATTTAGTTTTACAGATGTAACAATAAGCATGTTCTGAATGAAATAAGATACATTTCAAAACTTTTAAACAATATGCATTGAAAGTATTGATCAACACAGACTTCAAAAGTTCTCGGTTGTTGAAGAGTTTCGGTTGGATAGGAAAAACTTACAATACTTTCATGAAGTGAAGCAGATGTAGTAATTGCATTGCAATGTAAACACATTGCAGAGCAGTGAAATAAATGTTATAACCAGCGTATATTCGTGGCTGGTTTTGGTATTTTGTTAGCTGGTGTGACAAAATACACATCTTCTGAATTAATTCTGGAAGCTTTTCCTACTTTGTCCTATTTTTACTTCTTTTTTTGTCATCATTCTTTTTCTTATATGTACGATCTTCTGTCTTCTCTGTCAGCTGCTACAGAAATTTCCTTTTCAAATTTTCAGCTATTTTTTTAATGATGTTACTGATAAGTCATGGATGTTGATCATAGAAGCTTCCATTCCGTAATTTGAAGGATCTAGTTTATATGATAGCATGGATCTAATGCTGTGGGTCACACAGTTCAAACAAGTAGTCTGTGTGGATTAGTCATTTTGGCTGTGTCTTCAGTAGTTTTCAAATTTTGTAATTGTTCAACCTCTGAATTAATATAATTTCAGCAATGTAACACTAAAAAGCTTGAAACTCGTAACACTGTGTAACAGTGTAGTGCCAAAAAAGCCTGAAATTGTCTTGATGGCTGGTTGAGGTAAAACCAACAGAAGAATAATAAAATGGTATGCATTTATGGATACATTCTGTTGAAGCTTGGTAGTCCCTGACTTTCACTCCAAGTTTATGTTAAAAGCTTGTGTTACTGCTGAATCATAATGTTCGTGAATATTGGGAACAAACTTAAAGGCTAATTTGTGATATGTAGTTGACCTTGCTTGTAACAGTCTGCTGTAACCTGACCTTTGAAGGAAAAGAGACTTAGGCAACTGTGACTAGTTTTTGCACATCTCCCTCTTTAATCGTGGACTTTGTTGGCCAGACTCAGCCAGATGTTGTTTGACGATGCAAGACTAGGGAGTGCTTTCAAAATTCAGTTTCTTCCAGTGTTGTGAAACCAGGCAGCTGGAGAGAGGTACCGCACATAGTTCCTGCCAAAGGGAGGGCTGCAGCCTGCCTTTATTGGGCACCAGTGAAACTGCAGGAGAGCTTGGTCTTAAAGGCATGTATTCTCTGAAACCTCGCTTTACACAATTCCTCTGTTCCTAGAAGTACCGACTGAAATTTGTGGCAGCCTTGGGATTGGGTAAATTCTACCCTTTTTTTTCTTTAAAGAGTAACCTAATGCAAATTTGCTCTGCCTGTGTGAGTGTAGTTCTGTTCCCACAGAATTGTTTGTTGAAATGTTGGGTGGAAGAAACAACACTTGTTTTTTTTTTTTGACTTCTTAATGGTTGCAAAGGAATTAATAGAGATTATAGTGTTGTGATCCTACTTTGTGGCAGCAATGTTTCAGTAGTTTCTTGTTATTCATGTTAAAGTGCATTACTTTGATCTAAAGCAAGTATTCATAAATTTATTTTGTTCAAGTACAACTACTGTCTGCCGATAGCTAAACTGGAAGAGGACAGTTCAGTTACTGGTTTTCCAATGGTAGTACTTAAACACATTACTTTTTTCCCTTTTAGCTTCTGACAAGGTGATGTGTGTGCAATTGACATAGGAGGAAAGAGGGAGTGGACAGGAGGGAGGAAGATAATAGCTGAAATAACAGCATAGCAAAGTGCTATCTGTTCTATGCACATAAAATACATGTAATAGTTGTGTAACTTTTCCCTTTATCATAAGGTTTTAAAATTTAGGATGAAGTTGTTTTGATTTACCATTAGTAGTGTGAGTTGTATAAAATGATTTATACATTCTAATGGTTTTCAGGCTTCAGCAAACCTATTTTTAGTAATGGATTATCACCCTTTATAGTGCCTGATCATCTTCTCAGAAAGCTTGCTAGGGCATTAACATGATAGAAATACTGTTTGTTTGTGGTTTGGAGTTTGATTGTGCATTTGCCTGACTTCCCTGAGCCCAACTGCTCATCACCACCTTCCTTGCCAAGGGCTCCTTCTCCTTTGGCACTGCTACTTCACTGACAACAGTTGAAATGAAGTAGGGGAGTCTAAAGAGACCACCTGTGCTTATCTGGCTCATTTTGGCTGTTGTAGTTTAAACAGCAATTCTGGGAGAGGAAGCCCCTGGCTGGGATGCCAGTGACAAGCAGCTGGGAATGGTAACATCTTCAGTTTATTTAAAAAAAAAGAAAAAAAAAAACCACCCAAAGAAAACCAAAAAACCAAGAAAACCCACACTTAACAAATGTTTTGAAAGTAGGTGAATGGCTTAACAAGCAAGGTTACCTTGTTTCAGGTAGGGAAGGTGGTGCGGATTCCTGAAGGAATCTGTTGGATGCAGCTGCAGGATACGTCTGTTCATTCAACAGCAGTAGAACGTGTGCCTTGTTACACTGGATTTCCTTAGATAAATTGCATTTTGTTATGAGTTTCTGTATTTCTCTTAGCATCATCATACCAGAATTCTGTGCCAGTTCTGAAAAGTACTTTCAGTTAATTGAAATACAAGCAGTTCTTTTTAATGAACTAAATTTGCCTCCTTGTAAGTACTGAAGAATATCACTTATTTTAAACCAAATTTACAGGCAAAAATATTCAGGTAAGTAGCAGTTTTGAGCAGACTTGTAACTGGATAACATTGTTAGTTGAAAAAAAATAAATAATACCACCTAATTATTCTTTTTGGCGTTGACATACACTGATTTCTGGGTTAGATGTAATGAAGGCCGTAAAATTCTGACACTTTAATAATACCTGTAATTGCATTCCGTTTCTTTTCTTTGCAGATCTTCTCTGGCTTTGAACAGCCATGCTACTCTGTTGCCAAAAATCAAGTAAAGCGAATGTGCACATTTATTCTCCTCTTGAATTTGAAGAAGGTAGTAGTTTCGTATAGTGCCTGAAGGTAATTCTTTCTTTGCTTGAAGTTAAAAAATGCTTGTATGGCAGATGCTGTCGTAAATATTTTTGATCTTGATAATGTTTTTTCTTTCTATGTTTTAAATAGTTAGCTTTAGTGTTAAGGTATGGAGAGGGAATTGTTTGATTAAAATTTTACTTCATGTTACATGAGGTTTCTGGACAAGTTGTCTCTTAAATATCATTTCAGCTTGGAAAGTAATGTTTATATGAAAACTAGATGCTATATAAGCTTTTTACTCTGCTTAGGTGGAGAAGAGCTTTTTTGTTGGCTGCTTCATGGTGCTTGCTTTAAGTACTTTATTATTTAACACTTGTTTCTAATTCTACTTGGACTACAGTTGCATATATGCCCTTTGTGAAAAAAGGTCTCTGTCCGCACGAGACTGATTAATTCTGAAATCTAGGCCAAAGAATCTAGTAATGAATTATTGCTAGCTTGTTCTTGGTGTTTAGCAGGTTTTGGCTAATTACTTTGTTTATATAGTATATTCTTTTTCCAATATAAATCAGAACTGGTGCAACTGAGTACAGTAGAGTTCAAGTATAAGGACAGCAAAACTCAATTCAGATCAAATTATTCAACTGGGACTTCTTTATTTGCTGTGGTTCTGTTTATGAAGCCTTGTTGTGAAAATACATGTTTTAACTGGTTTATGTACTATAACTAATGCTTGAAAAATGTGTGGAAAGCCATGCTTTTGAAAGAAAACTCTTTTGACTTTCTGGAATTATTCTGGTAAAACCACTTCCCTCCCTTCTCCCCCCCCGCCCTGCATTTTAATGGTGGTTTTGTTTTTTTTTTCCTCTGTGGTTTGTCAGTTTCTCCTCTGTGTAGGCAAAGAGGTAAATGTAAATTCAGACTTATTTTTGAATAATACAATTAGCTGTGTAGATCTTGTGTGTGTCCTGTTCATATTTCGGGGAAAGAGGGACTTCCTATATTTCCTGTGAAGCAATTTAATCCAAAAAGTAATTTTTATAGTGATATAAGAATATTGTTGAGTGGCTAAAACTTTTACAGCTTACCTTTTCATAACTCCGTCCCATAAAAAAAAAATGTCAGGTCATTAGCGACTGCAGTGCTACTTGTACTTCTGCAGCAGCTTTGTTAGTGTGGAGTAAATTACTCATAAACTTCTGAGCTCCTATGGGGAAGAAGAGAAAAAGACTCAGAAGTACGGAGTATTTCAGCGATAAAATCTCCGATTAAATCTCAGCCTTTTACAAAGCAGTTCAATGGTTTTCATCTTTTACGTACGCTGGAAAAACATGTGTTTATAGTCACTCATCCAGATGCTTGTAAAGCACAGGTCTGAAAATGCATCCAGTTTGTTGGACTGCACTTTCTTGATTACTCCGTATTTGCTATTAGTTACGAAGAAATTAGCTACAGATTTAGCTAGTGCTGAAAACGGAGGAAAATATTTTTTAAAACTATTATTTAATTATGAAGAGATACAAAAGAGAATTACATAATCTTAGCTATTTTTTATTTTTATTTTTTGCTAATGCTTCTGTATGTCTGAGTGAAAAAACTATGGATGGGGTAGTAGTGAGCAGATAGACTTTGTAGCTGTAAGTTGAGGAATTGATACTTACGGCATTGTAAAATCTAGAAAAGATGTCTGGAAATAGCTGTATCTGGGGCTTTAAAAATTCATAATTGAGAAAAGCCAGGTGATGATCTGAGATGGTGGCCTCTGCAACTGAAAGTTGTCTTGTCTTTTCTTTTAAATTCTCCTCAGTGTATATTCTCGTGTTCTTCTAACCATGTGCATGTGTAGAGGTCTACCTTTCCCATGTTTCAGGTCAGAGGAGAATCTGTACGTTTAGTAATGGATAAGGAACTGTGTAATGTGAAAGCTGAGGTATTCACCCACTATATATCTAAAAGTACTTTTTCAAAGGCATGTACTTATCTTTTGTAACTTGTATGTGAAACTAACACTTGATTTTTTTTTTTTTTTCAGTTTCTAAATGATTTTAGCTGTGGAAGTTATAAACTTCAGAAACCTAAACAAATCATCATGAAGCTATATGTGTTTCTGGTCAACACTGGAACTACCCTTACCTTTGACACAGAACTTGCTGTACAAAAGTAAGAAAGTAAATTAATGGCATATTGTTTGTATTTTAAATTTTTAAAAGATGAGTGTATATACTTTTTCTATACTGAGTCCTGGAGTGATGATACCTAGTTGTTTTTCAGTATGCCCATGTAGTTATCTTCTAGGTTTTTGTGTATTTGAGTGAATTTTGGCATTTTTTTTGGATTAGTGTTTTCAGTGCCTTGCAGGTGGTTGTGCATGTTTGAGGTTCCATGAAAGAGTGGAGAGGTTGTTTATTTTATGGGGCAGTGACACGGGATGAGCTGCTCTTAGCTGAATCTGGTGTTACGTTTGGTGTTTTTTGGAAAAACTGTCAGAATGACTTCTGATTTTCTGTGATCTTTTATTAGATGGTGTTTTTATTTAGAATTCATCTGTAAAAGGTTTATTTTTTACTGACTGGCATCACAGAAGAAATTCTACGGATTGCTCTTTTTCCTGTCAGTATATACTCATCCTGAAGAAAATGTGTGCTTTATAATATTTTTAGATAAGATACTAAAGAACTGGCATGTAGGTTTTTGTCTCATTTTCAGGGTGGGTAAAAGTTGGTTCTGTCCTATGTTGTAAGGCTCTAAAATGTTTTACAGCAATTTATATGTAAAATGTGAACTTTTGAATGACCAACTGCCTGAAATAAGAGAAGTGTTACGGAATCGCAATTAAGTCCCAGCAACTTTACTATTTGTATTTTTTTCACTGCACATTAAAGGCATCTTGCAAATGTAAAGATGCATTTAGAGAGGTGTAGGTATACTGGGTGTATTGTACCCTTTTCCGTTGTTCTCGTATGGAACTCTGATCTAATAAGTAAATTGTGTATAATACCACAGTAGCCCATACACCTTGGAGCTAGCAAGAGCCGAGCTTACATGCTGTCTTCATATTTTATCAGTGATGAGTAAGTTGCAAGTAATTGTGCTTGAAAAAATTCTACCATGGATTTTGTGCTCAAATCCATTGTTTTCTTTCTCCTGAATTCCTGTTTGTAATTTTCATGACTCAACAAGTGAGTTTGGATTTTGAAACTTGTTTGGGGTGGAAGGGCCCTAAGACTGTCTATACTGATTGTTTTTGTGTGCACTTCTGCAAAGCCCACTGACATTCAGGGTATTATTGAGTATGAAATAGTGTTTAATCTCAGCCATTCTGGATCTACTGGGTCATTTGCAGGTGTGTCAGCACCCCTGTATGCTGTCTGGTGTATTGAGACATTCTGTTCCTAAATCATGGTGAGTGAGATACAGCATCTGACCTGGCACCTAATAGTCCGATATGGGCTGACTTTTTGCTCAGTTGGATAGTTCTTTGAGAAAGACTCCTTCCCATGACTTAACCGCACAAAATCCAAGACTCTTCAGTTGAACAGTTTAACTTCTTATCTTTGTATCTGTATATATAGACTTACTTTCTATCAAGACCGACTCTCTTAGGTTCTTTGCCTATCTCCTTGTAGGTGGACAGGCCAAGCTGTCTTCCCAAAGACCACAGAGGTGGCACGTGAATGTTTTCTGTAACGCAGCTAGCGAGTACAAGCTTGTGCTCATGAAATGTTTGTAGTGAATTCATGATGTCATATTGAATCATGGTTATTTTAGATAACTGATCTTTATTTTTGAAGTACCATATAGCCAGTAACATAGTTATGCTTCCTGACAGTTATGTCAAAACCATTGATACTCTGAACCTTTTAAATACCTTTGCACAGGTACTACCCCAGTGTGTTAATTTGTGTCACTTACTGTGTCATATTAGTAAATTCTTGTTTAGTTTGGTGTTTGCCTATGCCTTCAAGACCAAGTCTAGAACTGTCTAAAATAAGCAGTAAAGTGAAGGAGTCATCATCCAGAATGTAAGGTATGAGCATGGTGAATGAAAACAGGAATGGTTTATTGATCTACTGTTTCCACATTGAAAGTGTCTGTAATGTTTATAGGAATTTGTTGCATCTGTATGGATTGTTTAATTCCCTGTTATTGTTAAATGCTATACTGCACTTCATGTACAGTAAATCAGTTAGAATTGATTAGGTGAAATTGTTCTTAGGTTATGCATAATGAAGTGTTAATACTATTGTTGTCATCTTCTAGGGTTTCTGTAAGTCAGCTGTTTGTTTTTAAAGTATATATTCGAAGAACATAATATAACTTTTACAGTTATTATCCTAAGTGCTTGATGTGACTTATCCAGAATTTCAGCATGCTATCAGATCATCTTGGAAAAAGATTGCTGATGACTTGCCAGTAATGCAGAGGGTGTCATCTTTTAGCTGATAGCTTATTAGCTGGACATCCAGAATGCAACATGTTACAGCACTTAAAAAACGTAGAAATATGTCATTGTGCAGAACAGAAAGTAATAGCTCTTTTAAAAAAAAGTTCTGCTTTGATACAGACATGTCATCTGTCTCTGTTACAGGAATATGTAAAATTAGAGACACAAATATGCTGGTAGTGTCATCTTCTCTTCCCTTTTTTTTTCCAGCGTGGCTGATCTGAAACATGCAATTCAAACAAAATATAAGATTGCCATTCAGCACCAAGTACTGGTTGTCAATGGAGGAGAGTGTATGGCACCAGACAGAAGAGTGTGTAGTTACAGTGCTGGAACAGTAAGTGCATATGGCATTCTTTGTCTAAACTGTCATTTATAAAGGAAGAAAAAGACGTTTTACGAAGGGGTGTTTAAGTATTTTTCTGTAGTGTGCTACTTGCTGGATTTCTTTGCTTTGAGAAACAGACGTTTATGTATTCAGCTTACACATGTAGATTTTAACATATTCTTAAGATATGTTACCCACATGATGAAATAATTGGTGATTGAATAGTATGTTACTGTTACTCAGTGTTTGGTTTCATCTTCTTTTTGAGTGTAGGATACCAACCCAATTTTTTTATTCAACAAAGAAATGATTTTGTGTGAACGTCCACCAGCTATCCCCAAAACCACGTTTTCAGCAGAGAATGAGATGGAATTGAAAGTAGAAGAATCTCTCATGATGCCTGCAGTGTTTCATACGGTAGCATCACGGACACAACTTGCTGTGGTAAGTAAATTCTTAATGTACTTGCACAACAAAGGAAAATAACCTTTTTGTATGTCAGAGGGGAAGCCTGGTACAAATTATGAAATAGTTTGTTCAAAGGACAGTAAGAACGGCATATTAGTGATGATGTATTCTTCAGATCTTTTGTCTTGAAGCCAAGGTAGGTATTGAAATGCGCTTGTTTCTTCAGCATGTTCAAAGCTTCTTTCAAAAGGATATTGTAGTACAGCTTTATGGATGCATATGTTTACAGCATTTGCAAAATAAAAACAATCTGGTTGCTTGCCTTAGTGCTTTGCCTTATTTTCTATGTCTTCAGTCTGCTTCAACCTGAAAACAGAAAAGTTCGTTACTTTGAAAATGTTGTTAACCCAAGTAGAAAATTAGCAGTATAATTTTCAAAAGCACCTTGCCAAGCTTCTGTTTCATCTTCTATGTCTAAAAAAACTGGTGAGGTGTTCATAAAACTAAGTTTCCTTTTCCTAAAATTCCAGTCTTTTATTATTGAGTGTTGGCTTTTACTTGCATAAAAAGCAAATTTGTCAGAATTCCAATTTGATTGCTTCTGTATTATTTTGACAGGGCGAACTAGTTCCCTGCAACATAGTCAGTAGGGTATCAAGTGTGCGTGCAGGAGAAACGGCTGCCATGTTCAGGAGAGTGACACACTGCCTTCTGTAGCTGGACTGATTGCTTTTCTTCATGTTAGGAAATACTGCCTTCATTTTTCCTTTTCAAATTTTACATTTAAATGCATTAAATATTTTTCATGTTTCTAAAGGTTATTTTAACTTCCAACAGCGGTGAGTGGGGGAATGGTTATGTTTAGCACTTAGAACAAAATGAATAGGAATGTTTTTAGCATGTTGTCTTGGTAATAAAGTTTCTTAGTTTCAGTGACAACTTTAATGCCGTCCAAAAGAATATTTAGCAATTGAAGTTGCTGGGGTTTAATACTGTACAGCTGAATCCAGAGAAAAGTGCTAAGTCTTCCATGTAGTACGAAGTTTTTGGTTTTCCCCTTTGGCCTCCTGACCTGCCAGGAGGGGGAAAGTTATCATGGATAATCTGATCTTGACGTACTGTCTGATTTAAGGCAAGGATTGAGTCCAGTAGACTCTCTTCCTCTTTCCACCACCTGTTGACAGTTAGTGCTGACTTAGTAAATAGGGCCTTGAGTTATTAAGGATCTGTGAATTATCTGACTGTCATATGGAGAAGAGTTGATATCGATGTGAATTCAGCTTGGAGTGGGAGGTTTTCATTTGTGCTCCTTGAAGAGCGTGAGGATTCTCGTTGTAGCAGCTGAAATGGAAAGTGCTTTGAAATCATGTTTTGTGAGGTGTTACGAGGATCTTACAGAAGTCAGCAAGACTGATACCTGTTAAATGCTTAACATTGATTTGATATGAAAGGGGGAGAGGGGTTGTAGTAATTACTGTGGTCTTCATGTTTGTGCTTTACTTAGGGTAATGGAAGTGAAAGGTGATGGTACCCAGTCTCACATTTCTCACTGCTGATATCTTCTTTCTTCATCCCATCCCTGATTTTGTGGTCTTGAAGAGTCTTAATTTTGATTTTGGTCTGGTGAAGTTAGTATACACTGATAGAACAGATTTAATTCCTCTGGAGTAAGGTTTTCATATTCCAGGAGTTTTATAAAAAATTCTGCTACTTAGACTTAAAAAGGATTGTTAGTGCTACCTTCTCTTCCCCCTTGATTCTGAAGGGTGTATTAATATGCAGAGCATGCAAGTTTATTGCAGTGTTTCTGCTTTTAAATTAATTCAGATCTTTACTGGCTCATTCTGGTAGCAAGCCTTCTGTAAGGGAAGCCCATATTTCAGAAATACTCTTAAAAGTGTCTGCATGGAGTACAGCTTTTATTGGCCAACTGGAGCTATAATATTTAGCTAGAGACTGAAAAGTTTATCTAGAGAGAATCATTCTGAGCTGGTCTGCCATTCTTGATGGCACCTATTAATATTATTATGGGATAGGGGAGGAATTTAGTATTTAAAGGTATTTAGAAATGGATTTAAATAGAGTTGAGGTTTTATTTTTAGCTTGTAGATTTATCTTTAAAATGATTATTCTGTTTCCCACTTCTTCTAGTCCTTCCCTGCTTGTAGAAGGACTACAATGGTAATAGAATCTTTGTGAAAAACTTACAAATTTATTTAAAGACTAGATAGGTATAATATTCTTAAATCTGATACACCTTTATACCCACAGTTAATTTCATCCAAGATTTTAAATCTTTCAAAACCATAGGCTCTGTGTTAGGCTGTGAAAATTCATTGGATGCTTCTTTGGGAGGTCAGGGGAATAACAGAACCATCATACATGGTGGAAGATTAGTAAATAGTCTGTCATGATTTTAGATGTATCAAGGTGTGAAAACTGTATAAAAGAGTGTAGCAGTCTTGTACTAAAGCAGTTTTTCATGGTGCCTGCTTGAAACATATTGAGCAGTAATTGAGAAGAGACTGAGGGAGAAGTGGGAATGTGGTTAGAACATTAATCTTCTTCAAGGTTCACCGTAAGCCTCTTGGCTGGGAGGAATAGGGAACATGAGATATTAATCCTTCTCGAAATTGATTAAGATCTGGGGAGAGCTAGAAAGGCTTTGAACCTCTGTAATTGTGAGACTGATGCATACAAAGCCACACTGAGAGTACTGTACGAGAGACTTCCTGTAAAAGTGGCATGAAAAATCTGCCTTACAGTGATCCAAGTTTTGTCTTTTTATTAATTTTAGAGAGTATGATTTTTTTAAATCAGACCTGATATGAAATTGTAAACAGCTTACGAAATAGTAAAAAATTGCTTAGAAGATGGCTGCTAACTTACTGTTCAGGAGCTCTTGGTTATCTCTTATGCTTCATGCCCTACATCTACTTCAGCAACAGACAAACTCACCATGTGTATTATCAATATTTCAGGGCGTGAGGACTTCTATTTCTGTCTTTCCTCCCTCGTTTTAAGCCTGCTTGAAAACTGTTTAGTTTATTCAAGTTTGTCGGGACCTGTGACTTGAACTGGTGCCAAGACCTACTTGGCAACTATGCTGTAGAACTGTATGAAAGGTGTTTTTTTCACCTTACCTTACCTTAGAGCCTTATTTGTACTGTGGAGAAAGGTGGACAGATATTTCTGTTTCACTTTTTCTGATCCATACTTTGTATACGCTGGTATATAGCCTTTAACTTTTTTTTTCGCAGTAACAAGTAGTTCTAGATTCTCCTTTAACAAGTATTTTTATTAATCTATGCCTTTATTTCCTCTCCGTTGTTTTTTGTCTGTCTAAAAGTGACCATTATTGATTGAAATTCTGCTTTTGCTTTCTGCATTTTTTGCATAATTTTTAGATATCCTTAGTTACTACTCAGATATAACCAAAAGTCATCTTTTAGTTCACAGTGGAGGCCCTGACATTCTTATAGCCTTTTGTCCGTAAGTGTATAAGGTATAAGTATACATAAAAGCAGCCTTTTTTTTTTTCCACAATCAAAACTAATTTCACTAACTTATATGTAGCCTTTTTTAGATTTTAATACCTCCTAACCAAAAATCATTCCTGTAGGAAACTTAGTGCTTCCTGTTTGGTTTTCTGTGGTACTGTGATTATTATATCAAGATACCTCAATTTCTTCTTTCTTTCATGATTTTAACATCTCTAGGTTTTCTTAAGTTCTTGTTGATTACTCAAGATCTTGTTATGTAGAATTCATGGCATAAATATTTGGTAGCTTTAAAGAAGCTATGTCTGTTACCTTAACTTGTTCTTTTACCAGTTAAACTGAAATTCTTGCCATAGTTTTTGTCATATGCAGCACAATGTCTTTGTTTTATAAACTTTTGTTACCAGATCCTGTTTGGTCAGTGTTTGTTGCAGCTGCTCTCTGGCTTTTAAATCTCAGTTAAAGCAACTTTCTTTTTTCATTTTATGTCTTAGTATCCTGCTTTCCCTTTGACTAAAATCTTACCTTTGAGATATCTGTGCCTAAAGGGTTACAGCTTGCCTTTTTACAACTAGCCTGGTTTCCCACCTCTCTTTCTGTTCAGCAGTTTTGGCCTTGAGCTGCAGTATCTGGACAATGAGGTGCACAGTGTTCGCAAAAAGTTATGTACGCACCAGCTTAGGAGAAGACAAGCTGTTCTCTACATAGCGGATTGTGCAATAAACTATGTTTTGTTATTCTTATGGTCTTTTTAACACTACTGCTTAAAATAATTTCTGGTAGTTTAGCCTTTAGGAAAGGATTATTATTTTTTTTTTCAAGTGATCTAACTGAAGTTCCCATGTTATTTGTCCCAGAAGGAGGTTATTGGAAACTTGGACTTTTTGTTAGTGGATGTGTTTCACATTTCATGTGGTACTGTTGCTGTCATTATCAAACTGTCAATTCCGGTCAGTTTTTCTTTAAGAAATAGGAATGAGGATGAGAAACTTGTGTAGTCATTTCGTTTGGTTGCCAAAACCATGGCTGCAGTTGTAGTACCTAGATCATTCTTGGTTTAGTTCCAAATGCTTCACAATACTTAAGCCAAGAAGTATAGTCATGCTTCCTGAAAGCTGCGTATCTGCTGTTTAGAGAAATGCTCTTTCACTTCTACTAGAAAGCTTTTTTTGACACCCTCCAGAACAGAGTTACTTTAAAATTTTAATGTTCTTTAAGGTGTTGTAATGTTTGTAGCAATTGTGTAGCTAAATTAATGCTACTCATTCTTTTTGGCTAAATTACTAGTCTAATCGGCAGACAGATTTCTAGCTGCTCCAGAGAAGTCCAGACTTCTTTGTAACTCAGATTAACAACCAATCTCTTAATCTTTTAAAGTAATTGAGCTGTGTGGGGTTAAAATGGAGTAGGCTTTGGTTTACCCTAAGGTATACTAAAAGATATAATATGTGTGTTGGTTGGCCTTTGTAACCAGAACTGTTAGATCAAGCTTTTAGAAAAATCACCAGGAGAAAAAGACTCGGGTGGCTTGGAATCAAGCTAGTAGAAATTATCACTTACCTTGTACCATGCTTTGATTCACTGGCTGTGGTGGCTTGTCAGCTTCTCAGTATTTTTTTGGTAGTAAATTCTGTCACTTGACTTCTCCCAGCCTCCTTTTAATATTAGAGCAAAGAGCTAGTGAAAGCAGTACTGAAGAAAAAGCCACTTATCTATGACTTACAAAATAACTTATTTTGTATTATGCTGATGAAATAGATACTTTCTGAGTGTGTAATAAGCTGTGAACTATGTGCACAAATGTCCAAAGGATGCAGTCACCAAAAATGACCAATACTAAAGGAGAATGGAATAACCAGCTGTCTAATGGAAGGAGAGAAATTGCCATGAAATACCAGTCTCCCTCACAGTGAAGTTAACTGTTCCAATTACAGGTTTTAAAAGCTGGAACCTTGAAGTGGTTAATCCAGTAGCTTTACTGATGTTTTAGTTGGAGGTGTATGAATTAGAGATAATGATCTTGGTTATTAATTTTGGTACGCAAGATAATGGTTACCTTCTGTATAAGTATTTATCTGCTGTTACAGTGTATGGACGTGTGTAATTTCACTTTCAAGGATCTTTTTTGTTGGCTTGAGGTGTTTGGTTTTTAGGGTGACTGAAACCTAGAAGGAGTCCTTTTTGCAGGATTTCAGACTCGTGGCAATAGAGGACTTTGATGACTTGTTTCCTTTTACCACAGGGTTGTAGAGAATGGAAAGAACCCTGCATTTCCTGAGAACTTTTGTTCTTTAGAGGTAAGTCCAAAGACCACTTAAGACAAACAGACCTTCCCCGGATTTTTTTCATTCAGATCAGCAGAATTAACGACAGTGGGATACAAAGACAAAGTCTTGAAATTGATGGGAAATATTTTACCAGTTAATTTTTGTTTTAGATAAAATATACTTTGCTCCTACCGATTTTGGTTGAAACATACTAAATGGAAGTAGTTATAATCAGAATCACCTAAATTTAAGTTAAGATGTTTGAAGGAAGTAATTCAAGTAAACATTCTGTTAAAGCACCCAGCCAAAGATAAAAATCTTTCTGGTGGGCCTGTGAATTTCTTGACAAATTAGGAAGTGAAGAGGCTTTTATTTACTCTTCAGTATAACAGCAAGTTGAGATTAGCTTGTGTTTGTCTAGTCATGTACTGGTAGTGGTGCTTCTTGAGGTCTACGTTCCAGTGGTACAGTGAAGCTGTCAATGTTCTAGCTATGCTGGTATAGCCAAATAAGGTGGACATAGCTCTACAAGGCAACTGAAGTTAATTTTTATGCTCTGTGAACCATTGGGTGTCTGCCAATTACCCTTGAGTGTGTCTGTGAAAAATCAATGACAAAAGCAAGCCTGTTGTTATGCAGGCTTTGTTTTCTATGCTGGAGCTGGCAACTTTACTGAGAAGTGTTAAAACATGTTTGGATCGCAGGCTTTTATTTATATTTGTGACATAATTCAGTTTTTAGCAGAGAACTGCTTAATTCTTTTCTGCATATAGACATACTGGTTATGTGTACTGGATTGGTCTTGATCCTTCTAAAACAGCCTGAGGAGGTCTCCCCAGAAATGTTGTCTATGGAAATGGTAGGAAGAACAAGCTAAATGACTTGAAGATGTATTTCAGTAGTGACGGAATGATAAGAAACAAACATCTGTGTAGTTTTTAATTTCTTAACTACTTATAAGCTACATAGATGCTCTAAAGGAAGCAAAAAGCTTGACCACTTCATTTCCTTACTGCAGACCCTCACGTTTTGAAAGCAGGGTTGTAGCATTGACTGAAATAGTGTTTACTTCTTAACCCCTCCATGCAGCATTAAAAAAAATAAAACAATGCTTTAACGCAGTGCTCTTATACCCTGCATTGGTGTCTGCTTAGTATGGTCTAAGACTGAAACAGTTCTGATAGCTGGACAAATAGTTACTCCATGTGGTTTGAACTTTATTAAAACCATCTACTACCCTGAATTCAGAGTAATATTCCTTACTATTTGAATGTAATGAGCTTGTTTCATGATATTGCCTAAGGAACCAGCATCAAAAGCGGTAGTGGGGTCCTACAGACTCTCATTGTGTTTGGGTTCATCCATACAGATGGAATTCTACTGCTTGCCCCTCACCACCTGGAGGGAATTTTTTCAGTATTTGGGATACACATGTAAAAATAACTTCGGGAGGATGATAATATGGAATGCCATTGTAATAACTTGCATATGTGCCGTGAAACAGTCATGTCTCTGTTTAGCCATACAACTTGAGTTGTAGTGTATTAGCTTGCAGGTAACTTTGAAAATATGTTATTTGAAAGAAACTTAGCTATATTTTCAGGCTAATGAATTTTGAGCTCATTGAGCTTTAAATAGCTCAGAACAAATCTTTTGTCTCTCAGTACTGTATTTATGATTCCTTTCATAAGGGGACTTTTTTGTTTTAATGTCCACATCTGCATATACAACGAGGAGCTGCAGCTGATCGGACAATGAATACCTGGTTGAATACTTAGATGGCATTGGGGTATTTTTAGTTTTATGTAACAGTTCCTTTGGGTATGTCTCTATTATATGACAGATCCTGACGCTTACTAGAATGCCCTTCTGTTAGGTGGTTTCTAAAAAATAAAGAAACATGAATTTACCTCTCTGGGAAATACTGTTGTTTACTCTTACTTTTATAGGAGTCAGACTTCTGGGATACAAGCTTCTGGTTTGGTTAAATTTGTGTAAATTGACACAGGTCAGACTTGTAGACACAGTGTCAGTGCTGGTCATCAGTAGTGTAACAAATGGTCTCAACTGTAATGACTTTTTTTTTTGCTACTAAAATTTGGTAACTTGTGACCTCTGTTTTGTGTTCGAAAGTGTGTTGCTGAGGACATAACCTTGTTAAAACTAAAATCTTAAATCGACAATACTTAGTTTCTCAAGGGAGCATCAAGAATGACATATAATAAAGCTTCATAGGACGAGACAAACTTGTAGCTTTTGACTTCCATTGTGAACACAATAAATAGATCTAGCTAAAAAAGCAAACACTGCCCACTAGTTAAGAGTATGTCTCAGAGTGGAAAGTGTGGTCATATCAAGCCTAATGTGTACATTTCCTTATTACATGTGAGTTGTGCCATGCTAAGTGAGTTTGTCCAAAGGAAAATAGAACTAACAGAAGCTTCTACCCAGGGCTTTTAAAAAGCATTTTTATTTGAAGGTGGGAGAAGTCCAGTTTTTCCTTTCCCAGTGAACTGTGATACTCACTTGAAGGAACTGCATAAAGAGACTTTATGATCCGTTTTTGATTTTATAGATGGGTTATATTGTTGTAGTCTTCAAATAATGCGTGGTTCTGCATATGCTCTCACTTCTGGAATTATTGCCCATAGTTTTGAGGAAGGTTGGCTTTAGGAAGAGAATAGTGTTGAAAGTGAAACGCTTGTGTGCATTCCCAGGACATCTATTAGAACACGATGGGGACACGTAGTTACTTTTTCAGCTTCATATTTCTGGTGTATTTTATAGTATACCTTAGGGTGAAACAGACTGTTCTTAATATGATAATTGAGGAAGCAGTGGCTCTGCTTTTTTTATATGTGCTGTGGAATTTGCCTTTGTGTAATTTGTATACAAAGTGAATTTAAGAAAATAAGAAAAATTGTTCAAGTTGTCAGTATTGCATTAGTCGGCTTATGTGAATTCAAGTTGTATAGATGAGCTGGAGATAGTCTGAAGAAGATAACTTGCAAGTTTTGGCACTATCTGGGTGCTGTCCCAGTTGTGTTAACGGTTGATTTTGACTTGGGAAGCGAGACCTTATGCAGCAAATAAAATAACTGTTCTTTTCAAAGTGGAAATCCTTCTTCTCATGTGCACAGAAAATGAGCAAAGTTCAGAAAAGAAAATGACAAATAGCATCTTTACTATAAAGTTTAGTAATTTGTACTAGCTTTTGATTTCCTTTGAGTTGCTTGTATAAGTATGTTTATATATTAATTGTTCCTCTGCTGATAGCTTAAGATAACAATGATTTGAAGGATAGCGGAATTTTTGTCATGCTGCTTCAGACAAGGCTTGGACTTTGAAGGAAAAAAAAAAAAAAGGAGGTGGGGGGATGTTCATAACTTTCAGGTTTTGTCAGTTTTAATGCTGAAACGTTTCAATAAAATTCTCTGCAGTTTTGTTGTTTATTTCAGGAAGATAAGTTTTGCTGGGCTAAATTTTTTTTGTGTGTGTGTATGCATACGTGCTGCTAAACGTGTGTTCAGCAGCAAATGCATTCTGAAATATACTGGTGTGCTGCATTTTTAACGCTGCTGTATAACTTGCTTGTCCATGCGTGGTTTTCTCACGTGTACTAGAGCCAGAGTTATGTGTTCAGTCCTAGTTTAACAGTATGCTCAACCTGCAAAAAGTAAAGATTTTATTTCTTGGAGGGTGGGTATATATTAGAACCCAACATACAAGTAAGCTCAGGAGAGTATTTTCCATGTAGTATGTTATTGACGAAGTATTGAGCTGAAAGATTCATTGTATGACTTTTGTTTTACTTTCTTATTCTGGTATTTGAGTAGTAGGCACTTTGAGGTGGACAGTCTGTCTTCTTAAACTGGTAAACTTAAAGTAGTTACTTTTCTACTAGGAGTTACAACTTTTGAATTTAATATAATAGGCATTGCTGTTAGTGCACTTTTAGTATGATAAAGTACTTGCCATATGTAGATCTCTGATTTAACTCTGACAAGTTGGGTGGTAATTAAATTCTCACTTTCTTATGCCAGTAAAATGCCTCGGTCGTCCAGTTCTTTAATGGAAAAGCTTCCATGTTGGTTTGCATATACCAAGTTTCAGGGTGTGTTTTAGAGTTTTCTGGACACTGTATGCTGCTGCTCATCACATTGCATCTAGTTTATTAATCCATGGAAGACTTCAGTTAACTATCTACCCTGCTGTTTTCCTCATGCGTCTCTTCTTCCATCTGATGCACCTGTGCTTCTGCGGACTGATCCTGCAGTTCATTGTCTTGTTCTGGGCTTCTGCTTGGCTCATCAATAATTTTCTCCTTAATGGACTTTGTTTGCCAGCTCCTTCTACCACATTAGTACAGGCATTATTATTTATGCATGTGTGCACTGAATATTCTCGATTAGAAGCATTTAATTAATTTTATAAGGTTTTTTGGAACTGCAACTTTCACCTGCCTGTTTTGAAGATATTTCCCAGTAAATAGTCTATACATTTTTTTCGTCATCTAATTAACATTTTTAATTAAGAATAGAGGAAGCTTTGTTATTTTTGGTTGAGGTTTTAAGGTGCACAACTCTTTAGCTACCTAAATCTAACACTTTATGTTAACATTTTCTAAAAGTCTCACTTTACTGTGGTAACTATATAAAACATTAATAACCTGAAATGATTCGCATTTTTTGTTGGATGTTTTTTTCGCAGGAAATGTATGAGGTTGCCAAGAAACTTTGCTCCTTTTGTGAAGGTCTTGTACATGATGAACATCTTCAGCATCAAGGCTGGGCTGCCATAATGGCCAACTTGGAAGATTGTACATACTCTTACCAAAAGCTACTTTTCAAGTTTGAAAATGTATATTCAAGCTATTTGCAGTCCATAGATGATATCAAGTTGAAACTTACACAGTAGGTTTGCTATTAAACTTCAGCCTCAGTCTCCGAAGTTACTATATTTTAAACTTATTTTTTGAGTGCTGTGTGTCTGGTGCTAGTTCTAATTAATCAAGCATGTGTGTGTTTGTTTGATTATGTGTCACTTCCTGTTCTATACTATTTATTTTTTTGACTGACACTTTTTCCTTGTATACATCGGCACACAGAAATTATATGGAATTATATGGAAGACGCATTTGTTAATGAACAGCTGTTTAAGAGCTGAAGTCCTTCCAAATGTGCAGAAATAGCTAGATAGTAAATTTAGATATTAATCAACATTTTAAAATGCATATTTGCACTTCTGAATTAATTGCTTTTTAATACACTTGAGCTGATATTAAGAATTACGATCTATGTTAAAAGTATGAAGTCATAACGCAATCTTTCTGTGTATATGTATACCTTTGAGAGTGTGTGTGTATATATGTGTGTATATACATATGTATCTGTGACATCTTTCTGAACAACATAGTATTATGATGGTGATGAATATGGTGATATATTATAGTATATCTGCTATAAAGCTGCAAGAGCTTTGCCTAACAGAAGGTATTAAAGAAATAAAGCATAAATATGTTTTAACTGGGAAAAAAAAAGTTGAACTTCGTAGCTTTTACCAAATATATAGACAGTTTATCAAACTGTCCTTTTTTTTATTGCATTATAAACGTAAGCTTACTTGGAAGTTTGGAAGAGTTCATATTCAGCAGTGGAGGAGAGCAAAAATTATAACTACTTTAGCTGTCCTCCCACGATGTTGATACTGACACAGTATTTTGAAAGGGTAGTTACCAGATTAATTTTGAAATCGGCTTCAATTCTAAAATAAATAGTACTTTATATTACGCGTGGTTTATATCTCAGTTTTTATGTCATGTTGGCTTCTAGATACTGATGTGTTTTTCTTTTTACCTTTTTCAAAAAAAAAGCTTGGGTTCTGCTGTTTCTATCATGGCCAAGATACCGCTGCTGGAGTGCCTAACGAGACATAGTTACAGAGAGTGTTTAGGAAGACTGGATTCTTCAGCTGAGCATGGAGGGGCAGAAAGTGAAGAAACTGAGGATGGGAAATTGGTTTCTTCTGATATATCTAAAGTGAACAGTAAATCAATGTTAGCCTCATTTTGCAAGTCAGTTGAACATTCAGCTTTGGAAGGCACAGATTCTGAAAATGTAAAAGGTGATAAGGAATCTGGTGAAAATGCTACTGTCCAGGACAATGAAACATCAGTAGAATTGAAAGATGATGATCAGCCTTCCTTCAACGTGTCTTTGTTAGACTGGATAAATGTTCAAGATAGACCTAATGACGTTGAATCGCTGGTCAGAAAATGTTTTGATTCTATGAGCCGGGTAAGTTACTGATTTTTTTTTTTTTTTTTAAATCAAATTATTTTGCGTTGAATATTGGTGTTTAGTTTGCGGACAACAGTGCTTTTGAAGTGACTCAACTTTTTGTAATTCGTTGTTTCTCACGTAACTTTCTGCATGGAGACCCAAGCAGAAGCTGGGGTGGGGTGGGCAGTGGGGGTGTGGGAAGTAATTTGAGTTCTTGAGCGTTAAGAATTTGATCTGTAGGAAAATGTATAATTTCACAATGTATGCTTGTTATCTGGATTGTTTCTCAAATAGCCATTCATTTTGGAAAGCCAATAGCTTCTTGTACTGTACGAGTAAAGTGACTTGACTTCTATTATTTCTTTGCCTTTTTCATAGAAATTATTCTAGTAATGAAAGTAAAGCTTTTCCTGGACCAAAGTTAACGTTCTTTGTGTTGAAAATACTGAAGCCTTTGTTAAAACATAGGACAAATTAATGTGGTTAATTGCGAGAAATTTACATACTCTATACATGCATTCTTTATTAGCTGGTACAGATGCACTTGGAAGAGCCCACCATGTCCATTTGCATTTCTGCTGGTAGTAGAATAAAACATTGCTCACTTTCTTTATTTTCCAAATGATTATTTTAACCAGTGAGCATTATAACCTTTTAAAAACCTGTTGCCTAGAGGTTTCCTTCTTTCTTTGCTTTCATTTCAATTTTCTTACATTGTCTAGCCTTGTTTGCATATGTACAATTTTATACTACTACAGCTCAATATATGTTGAACAAATAAAACAGTTTCTGTTCTCTTTGACACTTTATTTCCTCCTTAAGGTAGGACTGGAAGACTGTCTCAGTTATATCTAAATCCCATCTGTTGTAGGGATCATTATGATGCAGTCAGTTCTGTACATTGTTTTTTCAATTCTGTTTTAAAAGTAGTTGGAGAATTTGACTTAATATTAACGGCTGCTTAAAATTTTCAGCTGTCTTAAATAATAATACAGAAAAGGCTAAAAGGAAGATTGGACTTTACAAGTTTTTTTTCCTTTAGCCAAAAAAATAGTCAGTTTTGTGTGTGAAAGACTTCCTAATTGCAGAAGTCTGAGACAGTTATCTGTCCTGTTTGTTCAGTAATGCTACAAAGTGCTTTCTTTCTACTAGCCTAAAACAAGAGTAACAAAACCCAGTAGTTTGGTTGTGAGCGAATAAATTCGCTTTGTACATAACCTTAAAAGGGTGCAAATGTAATGTCTCATAAAGATCAATGTTTTAAGAGACAGATATTAAACAGTTGCTTCCAAATAAATTCTTCCAAATAAATTATAGTGATGCTAAAGATACAAAAAGGAAAACAATAACCACTTTAGTTATATACTTACTGTGCCTGTGTTGATGACCTTGTAGTCGTATCTGACATACATCGCATGTTGCAGAGAGGCTATCTTGTAGTTGTGTGCTTTTCTGTCCTTGCCTTATCTAAGACTAGTTAGAAATCCTTTGTTACAACGACTGTAATTGTTTTGTAACTTAAGCTGGTTTGTGTAGGGGAAAAAAATGTGATTGCTCCTGCAAAAATGAAGTTTCTTTTTATTTTCTTGGCATAAGCAGAATTGGCAGTAGGGAAAACACTTTAGTCAGACTATTCTGGCCACTACCAGAACTGTAATTGGTCAACGTTGAACTACTTTAGTTCACAAAAATCCCCAAAGCTTTGAAGTGATGTGATAGCTCCTAGTTTTCCTTAGGAAAACATTAATTTACCCTGTTTTGATAGCAGCACAAAGAAAGGATTGAATCTTTACCTACTATTGATTTAGGATTAATTTCAAATCAGAATTGGCCTCTAGCTGAAAAGGAGAAGAAAATACTAAAAAAATATTTGCAATATGATTGTTTTTTTTAATATTTACTTGAGATGAACCTTTATCATAGCAAGCTAGAATAAAATGGCACTAACTTTTTTTTATGGCTTTTCCCGCATTCCCCCCATGCTCTCTCCTTCTTGGAAATATGAACCATAAAAATGGTTTGTGATTGCAATTCTTGTTTGAAACTCTGAATTCGGGTTTTCATGAGAGTTTAAAGCCATCAGAATATGAGCTTTATACCTTTGATGTCGGTGGCCTTGGCAGAACTGGTGTGTCACACAGAGCGCTGCTAGGTATCTTGTTCTCCTAGCCTCTAGGTGTTTATAGAAAATGACACTTCCAATTGCAGAAACCTAGGCTGCAGCAAAAGCAGTGGGTAAGTAGGAGCTAACCAGACATTTCTGTTAAGTGCTATCATAGCCACTTAAAAGTCTCTTCCTTTTCCAGCCTTTAAGATGAGGATAGCAATATTATCTACCAGTGAAAATAAAGCTGAGTGCTACAGATGCAATTAGGTCAAAGATGGGATAAAAAGTATTGATGGAGGAAATAAATTATAGGGTGAAATGAGAGGAACAGGCTTTTTTTTTTTTTTGTAAGGAGAGATAAAAAACAATTAGTTTCTGAAGGTAAAAAGGAAAAAAAAAAAAACCACACCATATTGTTCTTCAGTATTTTGTCTGTCAAGAAACTGTTCAGGATGCCACAGTGGAGTAATCCTGAATAGGATGGCAATGAAGGTGATCCTATAAAAGCAGTCTGGCTTAATCCCAGAGACTATTTTTGGTTCTTGAAGATGGACAACTCATTTGAGAAAGACCAAGATTCATAAGACCATAACATACTAAAACCTGACCTTTGTAATTTTCAGAAAACTGTAATGTATTTTGTGACGCTAATAATAACATCAATTATTTATTCTGAAAAGTTCTGGGCTAATTACCAGTTTTTAGTACTTCCCCTTATCGTCTTGTTTGTTTGTTTTGGTTTTTTGTTTGAAGAGAATGAAAGACCTATTCTTTGTAGTTGCTCCTTAATTTGTAATGCTTTTCCTCTTCAGGTTCCTCTCTATATACCCCAGAAGGGTGTTTCCAGAATGAAAAAGTGCTGTGTATGAAAGCTTTTATACAGTTAAATATATAGATTGAGGGGAACATAGTACTTTTATTTATGCTAATATTGATTCATATAAGTGGTGGCTTTTCTATGGGTTAATTTGTGTGCTTTGTGATGTGAGTGGCATTAACCCTGCACATTGATGAAAGAAGCCCATGTTGTGATAGCTGGTGGGACCTTGCAGGATAGGATCCTTTCCACTAGGTTCCGATATTACAGATGGCACACTATAACCATTTTGGATAATTTTTTTTTCATATTCTGCTAACACCTAATGACTCTTAGATTATTTTCCTAATCAATTTATTCCAGGTTTAGACTAAACTCTGTCCTATGTAAGCTACTGCAATTACCGATGTTGTTTTTAGAACTAAGGAAATAGACTAATATATTTCACTGCTCTTATAGTGAAACTTGCAAGAGTCACCCTTAATATCTGTGCAGCATTGGTAGCCTCTTAAGGTTTCAAACACTACTTTTTTCTGAGTAATGGCCTGTGAAGGCATATGATGAAATAATTTAAAAAATGGCTTTTTTATTAGGAAAAACATTATTAAAACTTTATTAAAAAAAAAAGTATTACAAATGTATTATTTTTCTGTAGCTTGTTTTCCAGTTACTTAGAACTGATTTGGTTGTCTGAGGAATCAATTAAAACATTAATTTAGTGGGAAAAGGCTAATGGGTCTTGCAGCTTTCTCCCACTACCCTCCCTACTGCGCTTTGCATTGAGTCACATTCAGCACTTGTTTTGATTGTAGCTCTGTGGACTCTGTTCCAGTGTAGACTGTGTCCATTACCTTTAAACTGCTTCTTCCCCCCCAGCCCTGCCTTGTCCCCTCAACTAACATCCCTTCCCCTTGTAAGGATCCTGATTTGTATGATGGTCTGGTTGGAATGCTTCAAAGAAATTCATGCTGTGATATAAAATCCACAGGCTTATTACCTCAGAATTCTGAAACAGATGACAGATGTAGGCACACATTAGATTAAAAAATAGAAGAAAATACTAAGGTTATAAAAACTCATGTAGCTAGCTCATGTCACCTTTCGGTATGTCAACTGCTAATAATTTTTTTTTTTCCAGCTTGATCCAAGGATCATCCAACCCTTTCTGGCAGAATGTCGACAAACTATCGCCAAACTAGATAATCAGAACATGAAGGCTATTAAAGGCCTTGAGGATAGACTCTATGCATTGGACCAGATGATAGCAAGCTGCAGCAGACTGGTGAATGAACAAAAAGAACTTGCTCAGGTAATACACGTTTGTGTGTGTAGCATTGGAAGATGGTAGATTTTTGATATGTGTATGCTGTTAAAGATTACAACAAAACAATTGCATGTCTTAATGGAAGATAGTTTTCAACGTATCACACTGGAAATGCCCCGAAAGGTGCTATATTCATAATAATTTCTCATTTAAATATTGGTAGTTTTACATCTTGTGGTCATGTTTCCAGCTCATAACTCCAACTACACATTTATTTAAATACTTTCTTTAAAACATCAAAATAATTGAAAATGCAACAGTGGGTGGAGGACAGCACCAGAACTTAAATATAGGGCTTATATTTATGTCGCTTCATCTATATTGCAGAAAAAGACACTCTACAAAATAAAAATGTCTTACTTAAATTATCCTAGGCTTAATGCACTAGGAACATGCAGAGCTGTAGTTCACTGCAACTTTGGCAACTGCATAGTAAGCTGTATATTTTTATAGCCATAGTATTTCTGTCAATGTGCTCTTGGTTGTAATTTGGAAACATATATTTAATTCCAATTCAGCTAATCAGCATTCTCATCAAAGCACTGGTGTAAAATTGCTGGCTTCTGAGATACATCAGTATATGGTATTGTTTCTGGAATAGAATACATTTAGTTTATTTTTATTTTAGAAATTAGATTTCTTCTGAATGAGTAAGAATCACTTAAAATATGGTAAATTTAAAAACTTTGAAAATACTTTTAAAGGTGTTTCTTGTTATGTTAAGGTATATCTTGTTACATGTAGTGAATGGTTTAAAAACAGGTTGTGCTGTGTTAGTGTAACATTTTGCACGTTAGTGTAGAAAGCTGCTAATAAAAATAGGATCCGATGAAGTTGTCTAATAGCTATAAACTTTGTAGATACTTATTTTTAAAGCTTATTTGAAAATTGATGTTTTTAATGAGCATCCTTGACTTAAGGAAAAGAAAACATCTGACTTAAACATTATCTTAGTATCTGTTTGTACATATCTCTGTCAAATCTAAATTGCACCTGGCTTACAGCTACATTTAAGAGCAGACAACTTTTTGCCAACTGTAGAACATCTATAGACGAGTATTTATGTATTTTTAAAGGTAGTGCTTGCAACCTGTGTAATAACTGTTAATATTTGGTGTTACCTTAAAAAAACCACAGATAACTTCCTTTTATGTCACACCTTTCAGCAGTGAACTATTTCTGTTCATAAAGAAGTAAGTGGATGTACTTTATTGAACAAGACAAGGAACATCTCAACAGTAATTCCATTGGCAGCGTGTGTATAGGAAGCTGTAGGCTTACTTTCCTCAGGCCAGAAAAAGCTGACACGCTATCCAGAATTTGAGTTGACTTTCCAGTCTCAGTTTCATTACAAGAACACAAAGCAAACTTATCCCATGGAACAAAATCATCTGCTGCTAGAAGCTTAGTTCTTCATTGCTTAGTTAATTGTCTTGTTCCGTAAGAGTTCTTTTGTTTCCAGTGGGCCTTTTCAGTGAACTGACCATTAGAGAGCCTTTTGAAAATGAAATGAAAAAAAACTATTGTGAATAATTGATCTCCAGACCCTAACATATAATAAGGAAAGCTACTTTGTTAAATTCAAAAACTATTTTTCTCTGTGGAAGCTGGAATTTGTGACATAAGCATATAGAATTGCAGTCAGTAGGTGGCATTAGGTAATAAGAGTATGCCTCTAGAAAATTGGGAGCCTCTTAATCTGTCATTGTGATTCTGCCCGATAGCTTATCCTTTCCAACATTTTGTTTGTTTTGTTTTTCTCTAATTTGCACTATTGGTAGTGTAGCTTTTCAAAACATTCTGTTACACTAAAATGCATTTCCATCAATTGGGTTCATAGAAGCGTTAGTCTTCTGTTAGCTCCGTCAGAGTGGAAAAAAAAAAAAAAATGGTTTGCAGATGGCCGCCATGATTCTCGGCTTGTTATTTTTCACTTGAAGCTGTTGGGGAAAGGACTTTGACCTAAAAAAGGAAGAGTTACACTTATTGTTATATTCTGTACTTTTATTTCCCTCCTGCTTCTTGATACAGTTAGATTTACAGGTTTATAGTGATTCAGGGTCATCTCAGCTGCTTATTACATCAGACTGCCACACTTCCTTGCTGATTGCTTGAACTTTGGTCTAAAATGTTTTTGAATATCCTTTATTTTTGATTCTTTGATTTAGAAATAGGCATAGGGAAATATCTATAAAGGCATTATCCTGTCTATTTCAGGACCCTTCTTAGTTTGACTGTGATGCTCATGTAATGAATCCTGTCATATGATCAGGGCTAGAAAAGCAAGAACTTGTGAGAACAATTGATTATTTAGATCTTGGATTTTTCAACAATTTATTGGGGTTCCATCCCCTCCTTTTTTTTTTTTTTTTTGACAGTTTACTGTAGTTTTTCTAGTATGCTGGTATTCTTTTTTCTGATTTGCGTACTAGGGTAATTTTAGTTTAAACTTTATTTAAAATGTATCCACAGATACTGAAATGGCAAAAGATTCTCAAATTTATGAAAAGCCCTTTGGAACTGAGAGTAAAGCTGGAATGGATTTTCTAGCTCAGTGCATGCAGTTTTGTGTAACTTCAGGCTCCATGCCATGTGATTCATTTAAAAAGCTTACTGAGCTGCTATTTAAAGGCAATTATTTTCTTGACTTTTCTATTCTTGTTGCAAAATTGTATAGAATCTGATTGTCCTAATGTTTATAAACATCAGTTAATCTCAGATCTGAAAGTATTCTTCACTACTTCAAATCTCTCATGCCTGTACTGCCTTTGATTTGGTGCTTAGCAATTCCCTAATGCTTATCGCAGCATATTTTTCAATGTCTTTGTCTTCCTTGACCAAACAACCCAAGTTCTTTTGATGGGGCTGTCTTCTTCATCTCGGTAAGATTCAGTTCTTCCCACCTTTTCTAGTTTCCATTCACTTGGATGAATGGAAATTGATAATGAATTGGATAATGCAGACAGTTAAAGTGTTTGCAGCCTGCTTTTGTTTCACAGAGGGTGCTCGCTCATTCAGTACATAACTTACTCAGAGTTCAGTAAATGGTTGACCCTTCAGTGTTCTCTTGCATCTTCAGCGTGCATCTTCTTCCTTTTCTTTTAATTACACTTAATATACTTGTTTGATACTTTCTTTGATTTCTGTGGTGTTCTCACTAGGATAGAAATATTTCTTGCAGGCTTTGCAAATATGTTTTATAGCATATTATGACAAGATTGCCTTACATTCAATATCAAGTCAGCAATGACAGTGGTTTTATTTTTCAGCAGTTTTGTATAACTCTCTATGGTTTATGGTTCTCATCAATCTCAGCTTCAGAAAGAAACACTTAAAACTATTGTCTGGTTTTGAATTCTTTGTTAAGAAAACAAAGGCTTAATAAACAAGTTTGTGGAACTGTAATCAGCCATCTAAGACTTGTTTATCTAAGGCCGTCCATCTTCCCTGTTCTATCCCCCACCCTTCCAGGGGTTGCCTGTTACCATCCACAACAGATAATTCTTTGTTGTGCCCAGTTCCTACATATAAATAAGATGTCTAGCTGTGATCTTGGCTCTCAAGAAGAATTAGTTTCATGTATGAATTTCTTCATGCAAAAAATATTTTCTTTAACCCACAGTAGCACTGAATGTGCTCTAAGTTGATGTGAAGTCTTGCATATGCCAGAAGTTAACAAGCTGGTTGTTTTCAGAAATTAGAATGATGGTTGATCCTCTGCATCCTAGTAGCTACTTTTCTGCTGCCTTAGCTCTTGCGATCTTTCACTGGTGTTGGTTAATCGTGTATAGTTCTTAGACGGTTGTGTTGGTAACCGTTTGAAAGAGAAATATCAGATGAAATTTATTCGGTCTGGCTTATAGAATGAAAAGAAAGCAACTTTGACACTTGTCTACGTAGCATTCTGTTATACTCCTGAATGGTTACAGTGAGTTTATTAAAATGCTTGCATTCTTACAGAGAAGATAGATCACTTCCCTGCTTTTTGATTGTCACAAATCTTGTTTAACAAATGTGTCTCTTCCTCTAGGGATTTTTGGCTAATCAGAAGAGAGCTGAGAACTTGAAAGATCCTTCTGTGCTGCCTGATTTGTGTTTGAGTCATGCAAATCAGCTGATGATTATGTTAACTAATCACAGAAAACTGTTAGATATTAAACAGAAATGTACCACTGCCAAACAGGAGCTTGCAAATAATCTACAAGTCAGATTGAAGTAAGTTACAACTCTTCAACTTTATATTGCTTTCATTTGCAATAACGCTGTTTAAAGAAGGTGTGTCATAAGAAAATCTTTGGTACTGCATAAAGCTTTTCTTAATGGGAGAGAAAATGAAAGTTGGATTACTTCAGTATCTATATGAAGTTATTTTTAAGTGTGAAACAAAATACTATTTCAAGAGAAACTTTTCTTAGAGTTTAAACAGTCTTCATATCAATAAAACAGTATCCAAGAACCTACAATCCCCGCTTCTCTCATCAACCTCAGAAGCCAACAGTATCTTATTTAAAATTCGACTGGCAATTATATTGATATTTTCAAAGGATTAAGCATAAGTGAAACACTCTTCAGTAGCTTGTGATCACATCAAAGGAGAAAAAAATGGCAATAGTTTGTTTTACTTGTAGTTCACGAAAAATAATTATATCTAGTCATAGCCAGTAAAAATGGTGATTTTTCATGTAAGCATCATTAATGTATAATGTGGAAGGCAGTAAGTAGTCTGTATTGCTCAATGGGGACTGCACTTTAATAATTAAACTTTAGATAACTTGTCAAGATAAAGAGGAAAAGTATACAGAGTTTAATAATTTTTAGAAGGAAAAAAAAGTTGTTTATGCTAGCAGCAAATAATTAGGCAACATTGTGACTCTGTTAGACTTGCATACTGGATTCTGTGATATCCATCAAGAAGATCCATTTTTTTCTTCTTGAAGGGATTGCAGTTTGTATAGAAGAGGCAGATGCAAGGTGCGGGAAGAAGCAGCAGTGTACTAGTGACAAAGGTCCTGTTGTGTTGGTAAAATAAATTACTGCTAGGTAAATCGAAATTTGAATTTGTTGCCTATGCATCTGCT
Source organism: Rissa tridactyla (assembly GCF_028500815.1). Classification (NCBI taxonomy): domain Eukaryota; kingdom Metazoa; phylum Chordata; class Aves; order Charadriiformes; family Laridae; genus Rissa; species Rissa tridactyla. Next base: position 44,070,612 of record NC_071467.1, read on the forward strand.
CTTAACCCAATGAAAAGATTACATTTTTCCACTATTTTTCATTGTAGCAGGTATTTAGGGATAGTAAGTAGAACCTAGATTGACATAAATATCACTTTTATTTCCTATATATTAAAGTATTTGTGTAGTATACACTTAATTCATGAGTTATTAGAGGAAAAGGCTTACATCCCTTTATGAAGGAATAAACTAGTGAGGTGTGGAGAGTGAATGAAAAGAGGATAGATCTGAAGAGAAGAACAAAGCATAGATGTTTAAAAAAACAAAAAATTAAAACCCATCAACAACTTGCCCCCGCTTCCCCCCACTCCCCCAAAAAACCCAACCACGAAACAGACATACAAAAACCCCCACTGTATTTTGTGTCAAACCAAACGTTCTTCTAGCTACTCTTCAGTAGCAGTTACTAGCAAATGACCGTAGTGGGAATCTAATAATGAGGAAAGAACATAAACTTAACTATATCTAAATATTCTTAGAGAAGAATATTCTTATCTGCTCTAGAAGCAGCTCTTCTGTTTAATTGCTGATGGAGAGGTTTTTCCTTGAACTAGTCCAGCTTCTTCTTGAATCCACAAACTTCTATTTTTTGCAAATTCTGCAACTTAACTGTATGTTGTGTGGAAAATGTACTTCCTTTTGTGTTTTGAACTGGCCACTTGTTGGCTTCATATAATGCCTTCTTTTTATTTCTTACTACTGAATACGATGAGAAAGTCAACAGAGTGGGTCTTGTAGTTTCCTTGTTAATATATGTTCCTAGTCACTTAATATTGACTTGTTTGTATTTGTTGTTTCATTTTCACTTCACTTCTGTCAAGAAAAAAAACAAATTTTTTTTTTATTACTTGTGGGATATACCTCCACCTTTTGCCTTCTGTGATTGCAAAGTTGCTGTAATGTTTCCTCTCCCCATCACCAGATGATCGCCTTTTCATTAGTTATCCTGTGACTTAGTTATGTTGGTGGCTGTGCTTGAAATTAATGTATTGATTGTATCAATAAGATAATTGAAGGTGTGGTTACGAGGTGTGAGAATTTGTATGTCACAGGGGCTGTTATCTGTAGTACGTGAGTAGATGGTGTGAGCTTCCCAAACAGTGTTTTGATCTTATTTCTTTGACAGTATCCCTACTCTTAATATTTCTTGCTAATGCTTTTCAATAAGTATTTTTAAGATTTATAAACAAAAAGTAGTCCCTTCTTTGCTCTGGATGTTTTTTTAATTCTTCTGGAGAAAGGTATGTTATCATTCCTCTTAAGGTTAGGTGTGCTAAGAGCATTACTTGTTAAAAAAAAAAAAATTAACTGAAATGATGGCAAGTGTTCATTTTTTGAGCACTAATGTGAATATCTTACTGTGAGAAATTAACAGGGAACTGCAAGGTGACTACTGGATTCTGAATTGCTTGGTACTTCCAGATAACCTGTTGTTGTTCCACGTACAATGATGTCAATGTTCAGTTCATCCAGACATGTTGCTAATCTTAGTGAAATTTAAATGCAGAAAAGATGACGAAGTTGTTATCTTCTAAAGTGTAACCTACTTTTGTAGGTGGTGTTGTTTTGTAATGCTTCATGCTGACCAAGATGGAGAGAAACTACAAGCATTGCTTCGTCTTGTAACAGAGCTCCTAGAAAGGGTCAAGGTTGTAGAGGCTCTCAGTACTGTTCCTCAAATGTACTGTCTAGCTGTTGTTGAGGTTGTGAGAAGAAAAATGTTCATAAAACACTACAGGGAGGTAAGTAAGTAAGTAAAACTTCGAGACCAAACCTTTGTGTCAATGTATAAATTAACAACTAACTACATATTTTTCCCTTCCACAGTGGGCGGGTGCTTTGATAAAAGATGGGAAACACCTGTATGAAGCTGAAAAGGCAAAAAGGGAATCTTTTGGTAAACTGTTCAGTAAGTACTTTCTCTTCTGTGAGATCAGAATTATGGTTAAGTGACACTTGTCTTTGTAGTTAAAATACTTTTGTTACGTTGCAACTTTAATACCTTATAAGTTTTCTTTTTTAGACTTAAATAGAAAATGCATGCAGTGTGGCAGATGGTCATATTATGAACAAATTTTTTTCTAGTAATCAAATTAATTGTTTCATATAGATTATCCAAAATACTGTGAAAGTTGTAATTTGTTTAGTACTTGTAAAAGACTTCTAATTATTAAATTTGAATGTGGTTTCTGTTTGAATGTTGTGCATGAGCTTTTTCTGTTCTTTTAAATCACACTTTTAAAACCAGTACTGAATATTCGGGTAAGGCTATAACTTCCTCTGTACAACTTTAAAAAACAAACAAACAACCAATAATGAAGACCCATGTCTAAAGACTTTGACCAAAAGTTAAAAAAAAATAATTAAAATTGAAGTTGATGGTAAAAGAAATCTGATTATTTTTTCTCATTTTCTGCAAAGTTTGCAACTTAAGTTCTGAATGAACTGCTAAAATAAGAAAGTTGAGTGAAAGTTTATCAAAATTTTGGAACAGAAATTAGCAAGATTACAATGAAAATTTGAAAAAGGAGTTGAGGCCTTTGCAGGGGTAAACATTAAGCAAAAAAGCTTCAATGAAGTGAGTAGTTCTACTTAGTGGGTTTTGCATGAAGTTCTGTCACTTGCAGTTTTGATGTTGTCAAGAAATGGCATAGTTAGTAATAATTTCAAATTTAATTCAGCTGTTAAAACTGCAGTAGCTTAACCGTTTTCTCTTGAGACATTGTTTGTATGTTGTGTTTCTTTCTTTTAAATAACTGTTTCTTCTTTGTCCAGGGAAGTCTTTTCTAAGGAATCGTTTGTTTAGAGGACTTGATTCCTGGCCTCCATCCTTTTGTGTATGTACTCAATATATTTTTGGGTTTTATTTAAAACTTATGCTTAATTCATTCAAGGTCAGGTTGCCTGACAGGCAGATCAGTGCCTGTCAGGTTGTTCTGGCACAGATGAAAAAGCTGGGGGATAGTTTTCTTTGCTATTTCAAGTGACCTGTATTAACATTGGTTCATAACTTGCAGTGTAGTGGGAGAGGAAATGTCAACTCAGTACTCATTTTTAACAAGGGGTCTGTGGTATTGAACAAAAAATTGCTATTAATGATCAGAAAAAAGGAGCCATGGGGATAATTTCATCATCTAATTATCTCCTCTGAATAGCAGAGAGATAAAGTTAATCGGATGGTAAAAGGAAGTAAAAGGTTTTTGTGTTTTTCTATAATCACTGGATGAGTAGAAAAGCATTTTTTGTCTCTTTATTGGCTGTTAACGTGAAGGGGTGAAAAAGTATACCTGTAATCAAGCATTGATGGTTAACTTAGATTTCATAAAGCTTGGTCAGTTCAAATAAGATAATTCTCCTTGATTCTAATGTTGCCATCTCACTTTGCCTTGTTTAACCTTTTCAGCTTCTCCTTTGCAGCTTTTTTTATAGGATACTTGGGAAAATAAAAATGCCACTCACTTCACTGTTTTGAATACTGAACAGAATTAATATTTGACTGTATGTTTAGCAGCACAGTAAAGAAAGCTTCAGTATCATCTCTTATCCCTTAACTTTTTAAACACAACCTTAACGTTTATGAAGCTTAGTAATAGGAAGGAAGTTGGTCTAGATGATCGTTGAGGTTCCTTCCAACTGAAATACTCTATTCTACTGTTGCCTGAGTATGGGTAGATCAATGACTATAAATGTAAATTACTATTTTTAGGGATGTGAGGCCAGGCATGGTTCCTTTAAAAAAAAAAAATAGACTTTTTTTTGTGAGAGAAATTTAACACCAACTTTTCTGTGTTATTAGTTAAGTTCTTTTTTAATCCTTCTTTAGTTATCTTGATATTATTTACCTTAACAACGTGTAAATTAATTTCTTCTTCATACAGACACGAAAACCTCGCAGATTTGACAGTGAGCTTCCAGATATCTCATTAAGTGACTTGCAGTTTTTGCAGTCTTTTTGTCCGTCAGAAGTACAGCCACTACTCAGGTAAAGCACCTTTTTAAACTGTATGTTATGAAAATAGCTGCCCCCCCTCCGCTCCCTCCCGAGATCGTTTTTCATAAGGAATGGGCAAGATATTTTTTGAACTGATGTCATTCTTAAGCTGTAGTCTTCACTGACTTAATGGAGATACATATTATCTACATGCTTCACGTACTGAAGCTGGGATGATTTGAACACATGTATTCTGTATTGAGATGTCAAGGATGTTGGATGTTCCTCTGAGCTGCCTCAGAGCTAAAAACCAAAAAAAAACCAGTTGTCAGTTTTAAACTGAAATTCATAACTTTGTTTTGTTGGATCAGAATTAGATTGTTTTTTTTTATTTGCTCTTTGTTAAGTGGTATTCTGGAGGAAATAAAATAAATTTCTTTAGCCCAGCATGAGATCATAGAGATCTCCTGTATTCAATTACTGCCTTTTCTTTGACAGACTTATTTTAAGAAAAGGTATATTCTCTAAGTGCCTCTGCTGTCTATGAAAGTCCATCATTTTGAGCAAAGCTTTATTTCTGTGTTTCTTATCTCCCAACAATGAGGCAGACATGGAAATTTAGACAGGAAAGCTCCTGTTTTGTCTCACAGGCAACTCGACAGGATTAGTTTCTTACCTAGAATTTGGAGATGTCTTTCTGGAAAAGTAGACTGTTAGAGTGAGCTTTCAAACTTATCTGTCTTAAACCTGTAGCAAGCAGAGAAATGCCAACCAAGATAATGGGCAAGAAATAGGCAGTAGCAAGTTCTGTGTAGGTTCTGTCTAGGGAGAGATCTGTCTGTCAGTATGACCATAATCAGATGCTGCATGTATCCATCATCCTTCTCTTGGAAGAGATCTGCAGTTAGAGATTTGATGATATTCCTTTTGTTTTTTTCTGGCCCCAAGGCCACAATCCCACAAAGGAGGATGAGGTAAATCCAAGAGGAGGATGCTCATCTGTCAGGTTCACCAAAAGTATCAGCCTGATACCTGTTATTGGTGCACAGTGCAGGAGGCGAATTCACTGCATTTTTCACCTCTATTTTGTACTGACATTTTTTTTGATTCAGAATTCCCAGCCATCCTTACAGTATTGCTTTTGGAATTAAAAGTAAGTATAGTGAGCTTAGTCTGCTTGACACTGGATTTGCCCTAGATCATGATGCAGCTGATGTACCCTTTTAATTTCTCTTGTTATGCTCTTGGGCTTGCTCCTCAGTGTTTCTGCAAGAAAAAACCGCAAACTATAGTATCGTATTGCTGACGTTTGCCTGAATTCTGGGTTTGTGAGAATTTTATGACCCTCCTGGAAAGTTTGGACTGAGTTCAGGAAGAATTTTTGCCTTGCTATTCTCAGAAAACTAGTCGCTAACTGAGCTGTTTTAGTTGGTCTGAATTGTAGTGACATAGGTTTCCACTTGATGGCAATAGAGGTGGGATTATGCCACATTTCTCCTGATTGCTGGGCTCAGGATTACATTTGATGGAAATATTAATGATAGTGGTGGACTTGCAACTCGAGTGGGTGACTCTTTGCACACCTTGGTAGACACTGAGCTTCAGAAGAAACTTTAGAGCAAAAAAAATCTAAAATCCAAAGAGCAAGTAATAGGCAAACTGAGACCCAGTACAAAGTCCTCTTCTGTCAGCACTGAACCCCTAAGCTGCATAATTAAAACGATGCTTCTATTTACTTACAGTGCTTCAGTCTTCTGAAATTATATGTTTGAACAATTACTGAAATCTTAATTCTACAAAAAGACACTAGATAGCACTTGCTCTATACATAGAAAAGAGAATGCAAAATGCTTTCATTGTCTTGTTAGTCTCAGTGAACTCCTGTTTCATGATTTCAGTGGAGCTATTCCTGAACAATTAAAAATTCTGGATATACGGACTCTCAAGAAAAACTAAATAAATCTTGCTTTTCCAGAGGCTTAGAAAACTTGCAATCGAACGCTTATCTTGCAACACTTGCAATGCGATCGTGACACATTAATCAGTCTTTTAATTTAGGTTATCTATCATTACAATGAAATAGTAGAGAATTAATAGCTACTTCAAAGGAAGAGCTGGGTTGGAGAGAATCCAACTGGAGAGAGTAGAGTCATTTGCAAACACAAGTGCTTCAATTACAGATCTAATCACTATAAATTCTTTTCTGTTACTGTTACTTTAGATACTACTGGTAAACGTTTTCCACAGAAGGAAAGAGTCTGACATATTACTTCCCCATCATTGTGCTTATCACTATCTACTCCTTAAAAGCTCTCAAGTTCTTAATTTAAAACACAAATACCAGGTGCTCTTAGGGGATTTTCCATGTAAAATGGATTAAATGAAGAAAGTACAAACCTTACACAGAGGGAAGCTTAGTCTTGTGGGAATATACACATAATAACTTAATATATTTCAATATTAGATTAACAATGCGGAAAAAAAATTTTAATCCTATGTTGTTTTTAAGGGTTCCCATACTTTGTGACTTTGAACCTCTTCACCAGCATGTACGTGCTCTACATAACCTGGTAAAGGCAGCACAGAGTTTGGATGAAATGTCACAAACCATTACAGACCTGCTGAATGAACAAAAGGTATTTTTGTTTTTCTTTACCAAGGAAAGAGAATATTCTGTTCAAGAGAGCAGAGTATTTTCATAATACTGTTTTATCAGCCACGTCAGATAGAAACTGTCGTTCCAGATGTAAAGATTAGTTTGTTTCATAACTGCATAATAATAGTTTCCTTTCTAACTGCATACTAGTAAATATTCTGAGAATTTTGAGCTCTTCAGTGAGTAAAGTGAGTCTATCTAGGGTATAGTCAGGTGTTATTGGATGTCATCTTAACATTTAACAGACACTTATATTCCACAGAAATTGTAGAAGTAGAATTATTCTGTTAATATTTCTGTTTTTCTGACAATTTCTCAAGCTTCTGTGTGCAGAATGTGTGCATTTTGCCTTTGTCACTTTAGTTTGTATTTAATGAAATTGTTACTTCTCTAGATTTTAGCATTGCTGCAAAAAGTCCTTTTGCCAGAAACAGTTAAGGAGAATTTAGGGCCTTGGCTGGTTGTTCCCGGTAGCCTGAATATTGATGTGTCACCTTCTCCCTTGTTGCAGTCCTGCTTTTGGGGAAGGGAAAAATATGTGCAGTCGTCGTCTTCACGTATAGAAGGAACAGATGGCAAAAAGATCTCTTCCTAGTTTTGCTCTGCCTGTCAAGCAGATTCTTTCCCCTAAAAACTCTGCTTGTGCCAGTTACTTTTTATCATTTCTGTGCATTCAGCCACTAACTTTCTTAATACACCAAACAGGGTCCTTTTAGCTTCTGACTGTAGCCTGTCCCAGTGAAACTCTGGGTGAATTTAGCAATGCTTAAAGCTTTATATGAAGCTGACTGGTTCAAATTTGGTTTCTTTAGCAGGTTGGGTTTCTTTTTTATGTGGGATTCCATGTTGTTCTCTGCATTGTAAGTGTTTGTATGCACTTTGCTGACTAGAAGAAGGTTTTTAGCAAATTCCTGTTTAAACCAGGTGACAAAGTCCTCTATCTTCTTGTTCCTCTGGGACTCGGACAAGAGATTTACTGGCAGTCTTTCATATACGTAAAATATGAGATCTGGGCTGCTCTTTGTTCTGTAATATAGAAAAAGCGTGTCATGTATCATGTCTGAGCTCTTTTCTTTCTTTAGATGGTTTTTATATGAACAACCATTAAGAACAAGAGTGTTAGGGCCTGACAGCTTTATTAGCCAATGGAATGGCTAGGAGTGGTGTAAATTTTGTGAAATTTGGGAGTTTTCTGAACATGCTGTTCAACAGACCATGCTCTGAAATATAGACATCCACCCTCAACTTGAAGCATCCTAAAATTTTTCTCAAAAGAAACCAGGATAGTGACAGGTGTTCTAATGAATTAATTTTTTGCTAAGGCTTGCAGTGTCAGAAGAGTGTGAAATAAATCAAAGGAGCAACTTTTAATTAAATATAATAACAGTAGAAAAAGAAACAGCAAAGCTGCCTTACTTGTTCAAGTCTTCATGGCTTGCCCTTTTTGGATCAGACTTGCTTATCTGAGAAACTTTTATCAGTGTCTGGCTTCACAAAAAAGATGTTTGCCAGATCAGGGGAAGCTGTTTTTTCCACTCTTCTCTTATGCTGTGCTTTGACCAGTTTGGATTCTTGTGTGACTCAGAAACGTCAAGTGCTTAGACAGATTCGGATAATTGTCTCTTTCCTTAGAGTAAATTGCATTGCACAGTCAGAGCTGGGCCATTCATGATGTCATCTTGAAAACACCCATCTCTGTGTGTAATTTCAGTGATTCATTTGAACTCTTTTTTTTTTTTTTTGGAATTGAAGCAAATAATCTGCCAGAGATATTTTTCTTTCTGAATGACAGCGCTCTTGTTGTTACTTGATGAAAGATACTAGGCCTTTCTCTGAGTTGCATTGTTCCGCAGATGATCTAGAAGTGTTTTTTAAATTATAGTCCTTTTGCCTGTGTTCTTTTTTTGTGTGAAATTACTGAAATAATTTGTAAATGTTCCTTTCTTATCCTTAGTATTGCTGGGAATTTACAGTACGTAATTAGAAGGATGAATAAACATTTAATAGTAGTCCTGAAGATACCTGTAGCTTCATGCCCCTACACACTCTGTTGGTGAACTGTGAGATATATTTTGCCCGAGTTGGCAATGTCTGTGCAGGTGTTAAGTGTTGCCCAGATAGCAGAATGTTGCTCTTGTACTCTCCCGAGGAGAGACATTCAACACCGACCTCCCTTTCCATACAAGTGGCAGCAGAAGCCTGGTTCTTTTAAGTTAGACTGGGATAGTTTCTCTAGCTTGTTGGGAGTGCAGCAGTTTATCTCTGTCTGGGTTGGGGACAAGTTCATCCTACTGCATCAGCCACAACAGCTGCTGTTTTGATAGTTACTTTAGGCAGGAGTGAAAAGCTGTGGCTGCAGACAAGTGAGCAAAGAGCAAGTCAGAGAGGAGATCCAACACCTTATTGGGTATATTAGTAGCATGTCTTAAGTATCCCCATAGCTCTTATTATTTCAGCTTTCAAGTTCCTGGAACATTAATGATAATGTGCTTCTCTGATAACCTATTTTATTTTTTTTAGTATTATATCAGAGTAGTTAAAGAACGTTGTTGTGGATTTTTAATTTGTTTACTACTTTTTAAATCTGAAATGTTTTCCTTTTTAAAGCTTTGTGCTTATTCTTTGTAATTTAATGGTCTCACACCAAAGATTGCTGTGCCCTCTCACTTCCATAATCCAGACAAAGTTTAAGCAGATCAGTGATTGGGTTAAAGATGTCCAGGAGAAAGTTAAGGTGCCTGTAGGAGTCAGGTAAGATGATTAAGGTGTCTTCTGCACGGTTAGTAGGTGATTAACATATGTGATCCTTTGGTATTAAAAGTTTCTCTTGTAAGAGATTTGGCTTTTCAAATCAGATGGTGAATCTACCATTTGTTCTAGTTGAGTTTGGAATTCAAACACTGTTTGTAATCTTTCCCTGACTATGTCAATCATAGTAACATAACTAGAACAAGGCACGTAATCCAGCAACACCTGAGAACTTAACTCTGCTTCTCTGTCTGTGCTTTCTATTTTTTTCTTGTTTGCTCTTCATTCCTTTTCCTTTGTCACCACAGGAATTACAGTATATGATATACGCATACATTGTTGCCTGTAGATTGTAAATAGACCAGATGGCAGGCACCAGCTTCTCAGGGAAATAGGCATCTGTAAATGAAGTCTTCCGTATAGTTTCAGCTACTCAAAATATGAGGTTTAATTCTTCATTAGGCAGAAATCTGGTACTCTAACTAGAGAGCCAGCTCACAGCAGCCTCTGCAAAGACATGGAATTTGTTACAGCCCCAGGTCATGAAGAAATCAAGCTCAGTAGAGTGTTACTCCACACAGTGACCGTTATATTTTTGTGTGTGTGTGTTATTCTTCATGCTGTGCCCTTACTCTTTACCTTCTAGGATGATTCTGCAGGGGTGACAAAAGTAAATACCTTTCCTTTGCATGTGGCTTTCTGTAGGGCCTTCTAATATTCAAAGTGTTTGAAGTCTTCTTTTAGCATGTGCTTACTGATTTCTATGATGCTAGCTGTTATTACTGTTAAGTTCTGGTTTATCAGTGTTAAATGTTTGTCACTTAAAACATATGCTTTGAATCTGGGCATGTGTCAGTGTATACAGTATCCTTCAACATTTGTTTTTCTAAATTTTCTCAGATAAACAACAAACTGAAATTAAACCCAAGGGAAAACCTGGACTAATAGTACCTTTAACAAAAGCAGCATTTCCCTTCAAGTTTTTTTGTCTCCTGTCCTGTATTCATTTTTATAAAGACAATAGTCTGTATATAATGAACATAAGGATTTTTACAGTGGGTTTTCATCATTGGATTATATAATCATATGATTATATGATTTACTTAGACGCAAAGGCTAATAGAGGTGAGGTGTAAATACAGTTTTGCTAAATAGATGAGTGTCAGAGCTGGAAATAGATTCTTCTTAACTCTTAGTTCAGAATTCAGTTAGTCACAATTTATCTCCATTAAGAGAACATTTACATGGTACAGAGAGGAGTAGGGTCCCTTTTTGGATAGCAGCCATTTGTAAAAGATTGAGAAAACACAAATCAGCTATTTATACATCAGCAGTCCCAGCAGTCCGATACCTGTCACTTCTGTCTGGGTTTTTTTTTGAGTTTTGTTAATGACCATTTATTGCCCAGCTCCACTAACTGTCACCAGTCAAGTAGCTGAGTTCAATGGATAGCAAAAATTTCTTCAGTAAAAACTAAAGTACTAAAGAACAACAGACACATGATTTAATGCATGGAGACAGTGCTGGGTGGTTCGGAAGAGGCACATAAGCAGGATCATCAGGATTATCAGCTGGAGGCAGTGTTGGCTTTTTGGAGAAGAGCACCATTCTGAAAGATCTCCAGCATTTTGAGACTGAACATCTTATAGGAATCTCTTACTACAAATATTCCCATGAGGCTTTAAGAACAGTTTCTTTTCAAGATGGTCACATTCCTCAGATGAATAAGATCAAACAAGTCCTTCAAGGATGAGGGATGGGAAAGCAAGGTAATGGTTGAGCTATGGTGTTACAGGCAATGCAACTGAGATCTTTCAGAATGCTGATCCATTCAAAAAACTCAACATCTCTTCCAGATCCTGATGATTCTGCTCATGCCTCTTTATCCTATGTGTCACAGATACTCTCCTTATGTATTTTGACCATGTATTTCACTGTAATTTTCTTAGGAAACATTGCTTTGCTATCCATCTTATTAGAAACTTGTTCAGGAATGCATCCTTGGTGGATACTGAGGCTGTACATTGCTTTTTGGCTTCCACTGGGATGTGTTCTCCACTTGCTGAAGCTTCAGGTTTATATTTTTGTTCTAAGAATCTACAGATGATATTATTGTTGGCATTAGGGCTTTTATATTCCCTGTTGTATTTAATAGGTAATAGTATAAGATACTACAGGTTGACCATTTCTTCCTAGTTCTGGTAGATGTGAAGATCGTAAAGGACAAGGACTTTAATACACATCTCATTTAATCTGTGAAACAAAGCTTGCAAGCTATTAAATAGTAAAGATAACTGAAGTGTAATCTTGTAAATACATCATACTTTGAGCTAAATTGAGTTTTAGTGGCATACAACAAGTTTGAAAATCACAGGACACAGGCTGTTTGCACGATCTCTAAGGCCTTGCTGAAGTTGATTATTTTTTAAAGCCTTTCAAAATGGTGCTTTACTGAATTTCAGGTGCATAGAAATAAGTGCATGTAACTTAGCCTGCAGTTAAAACTATTATAGCTATGATTAATCAAACTTCACCTGAATTCACTTAAAGTATATACTCCATGGCAGTATGGAAAAGTATGATGTCTTTGGAATAGCAAAGATTCATTTTCCAAAACTGTGCATGAATTTACAACAGATTATGCACTGGAGCTTGAGATCTTGCTTTATAATTCATATAGTAACGAACAAGAGCTGATGATAATGAGATTTAAACATGTTATCTAATCATAGTTAATTGTAAAATGGATTTGAAGGGAAGTTTTTAGCCTTTTAAGAATAAAAAAACCACTGGAATTGATCAAAATTACTTGGGAACAGTTCCATGAAGGTGGAGAAGCTTCATTTAATCTTTGTATTGGTTTACAAACTGTTACTCATGGATGATTATGCGTGATTATTCTAACCATTAGCTTTTCAGCTGAATATTGAAGGATCTGTTGCTACAGAATCAGATTTGGTGGCATCCAAGGTCTAGAGGCAAAATGACAAAAATTGAGAGTGGTAGGAGCAGTGGGGGGGGGCGGGAGAGGAATTCTACTCAGACTGTGAGGCCTTGCATTCTGAAAAGTCAGGGTGTTGCTTTTAATTAGAATGTGCCCTTTATTACACTGTGCTACACTCTCACAAGCAGAACAATTCTCATGCATGTTTTTGATATGTTATTAGACAAAAATTTTGTTGTAGTAAAGCTTTTTATATGCTGCCTTAGTTTACTATATTAATAGTGAGTGGATTACACTGATCTTTATAAGCAGTATTGGCTGCAATAAAAAATATTTTAGTAACAAAATTATTAGGAAAACTGAAATCAATAGGCTGTTAGAAAACAAAGTAACCAGTATTTCTGACTGGTTACTTCAGACCTTGTATCATCCAAACTTAGGTTTCAGGACTTTCGAATACAATTATATGTGATCTATGTAGGAATTTTGGATAGATGAACATTTAATATTTATGTATTTACAAATGGTGCTTTTTTGAAACTTACTGAAAATCTCTCTGAATTTCTGCAATTCTTACTTTAATTTTAGTCATATGTATTTCGGACTGTTATGAATAACAAGGCTGACTTTTTAACTTTTGTTTTGCCTGGGAATTTTTAATCAATTTAAATTATTAACAGTTTTGCCTCTCACTTTGTTAAATGTTTGTTTCATATTTTATAACTTGTAGGCCTCCAATAGTCAAGCATCGCCACAATCTGCTACCACACCAAGGATGGAAAGTACAACAGCAACCGCAATTGCTACCTCTTCAAGAACTCCTCCATCACTCAGTCTTCAGGGTCCCCTCTGTCCGCCTGTGTGTCCCCCAGCTCCATTAGAAGAGCTGTCTCCAGACAGCATTGATGCTCATACATTTGATTTTGAAACTATCGCCCATCCAAACTTGGAGCAAGCTCTTAAGCAAGGATCATTAGACTTGGATTCATTAGCAGAAAGTCCAGAATCTGACTTTATGTCAGCAGTAAATGAATTTGTAATAGAAGAAAATCCAGTGTCTCCTAATGTAATAAGTGATCCACAAAGTCCAGAAATGATGGTGGAATCTCTTTATTCTTCAGTTATCAATGCAATAGACAGTAGGCGTATGCAAGATACAAATACTTGTGTAAAGGACGTTTCAGTAGAAAATGCATCTCTCAGTGCTTGCATGGAGAAGTGTAAGGTTATTGCCCAAGACTCAAAAGTACACTTAAGAGGTATAAAAGAAGATCTTTGCCACTTTAGAACACTTGTACAAAGAGAACAATGTGACTTTTCTAATTCTTTAAAATGCACTTCATTAGAAATAGTAAATACCATTGAGAAGGTAAAACTTTCACTTGAAAAAACACTAAAAGATAAACATCAAAAAGAATTACAGTCTTTGAAAAGTGAATATGAAACTAAAATAAATAAATTAGTGGAGGATGGTGAAGAAAATAAGAAGAAAATTAAAAAGTTAAAAGGTGACTTATTAGGCCTCGAGGAAGTTCTTCAGAATAAGAATGATGAATTTGCAATGGTGAAAAATGAGAAAGAAGCTGTAGTTTGCCTTCAGAATGAAAAAGACCAGAAACTACTTGAATTGGAATGCCAAATGGAGACACAAAATTGTGAAATTAAGGAACTGAGACAGTCACGTGAGATAGTCCTTGAAGACTTGAAAAAACTTCATGTTGAAAACAATGAAAAACTACAACTTCTGAGGGCAGAACTTGAGAGTTTAGAGCAAAGCCATTTAAAAGAACTGGAAAACAACCTACAGGCCAGGCATTTACAGGAATTTGAGAAGGTGCTAGCTGAGCACAAGGACTGTTTAGATAAATTAAAAAAAGAGAACCAGCATAGACTTGAACAAATGCAGGAATCTCATGCGGTAGTTGTGCAAGAGAAACAACAACAAGTAGAAGAGTTGCAACTCAAGCTTTCAGATCTCTCTGATTTGAGGTGCAAATTAGAAGTTGAACTTGCCCTGAAGGAGGCAGAAACTGATGAAATGAAGCTTCTTTTGGAAGAAAGCAGAAACCAGCAACAAGAGACCTTAAAATCTCAGATTGATAAGGAAACAGAAAGCTTAAAAAGGGAGATAGATAAATTAAACAATAAAATACAAATTAACAATGATGAATATCAAGTGGGCTTATCGGAACTAAGGACTCTGATGACAATTGAGAAAGATCAGTGCATTTCTGAGCTGGTAGACAGATATGAAGAAGAGTCAAACCTGCTTAGAACCGAACTAAATAAAGTAACGCTTCTTCATCAAAAAACTTCTGAGGCCGAAAAAAGACTTTCAGAGCAAATAACAGAGCTACAAAGTAAGTTAGAGTTGGAAGCGAATGCCCTAGAAAAAGAAAAAACAGAAAAATTGTCTCTCTGTGAGCAGCAGGAAAAATATGAAGCTATTATCCATAAGCTTAAGGAAGAGAAAGAACTGTTAGTATCTAACCAAGAACAAGACAGGCAGTTGCTCATTCAGAAGCTCAATTGTGAAAAAGAGGATGCAGTACAAACTGCTTGTAAAGAGTTTGAATTACAGAGGGAAGCTGCTGAAAAAGGGCTTTTGGAAAAAATACAACAACTTGAGATGCAAGTAAATCGGAGGTACTGTAAGAATTAAGTTGCTGTGTTTTCCTAGTATTTTAAAGTAATTAATATGGTATATTTGTGATGTACTATGCAGCAAGTAAAATTTCTATGCATTGTAATAGTATTTATCTGGGTTGGTTTCCATATTCAAGTTTCAAGTTACTTCCATTTTATAGGTACTGATATTCCTGTGTCTGTAGTTAATCTTAAAGATTATAAAATATCTTATACAATATTATTTCCAGACAGCAATGAAAGTTTTGTATTTCAGTCTTGTAGTGTTACATTGAAGGCGTGTTTCCACAATAGCTTGTTGCTTGAAATACCAATTTTGATGGTTTCAGCCTCTCTATCCTTTCTCATACGTTGCTCTGGTATTAGCACTGTGTGAGCATGCAGTGGCTAGTTTTTAGGCTGGTATCTTTCATACATATCTGTATTGGCTAACTATACACTCTTGATGCTAACGGTGGCATGAAAAAGCGTGTGGGAATATCTATGATTGACTGAGAACTGCCCCATGGCTACCTGGACTCCCATTGACTTCAGCTGCCACCATTATGTGTTTCAGGGTCTTCAGTTTGAGCTTTATAATGAAATGCACATGGGCAACATAATTTTAAAGAACATCCTAACATCATTGTTTTTCATTGTCAATTTCTGCAGTGTTTTTCCATTTAAAAAAGAAAAACATATTTTCCCTTCCCATAAATGCCTAGAATTACTCTTTCTGACTTCTCATATCTTACCTACTTACTAGTTCATAATGCCTCTCCGCAGAGTAGATTATGATGTTGTGGAATGGAAATACTAACATTTTTCTGTGTGACTACTGCTTAGAAACAATATGCTATTTTGAAATGCTAGAATTTGTCGTTTATGTTCTTCTAGTGTGACAGAATGCAGCAGATAGATCTTGTTTGTACAATACCTAAATAAAGCATTTTTTCTAGGTACTATGGTATACCAAGTACGTGAAATGGGAAAAGACCAATAAAATGGACAGAATGGGCATAAAAGCCAGAAGAGTAGTATAGAATATGGATACAGACTTAAGTTAGCATTTAACTTTCAAATATCAATGTAATGTAAAAAAGAAAAGGGAAGGAGAGGGGAGGTTATGCAGAGTCTCTGACACACATGCACAATTCACATAGTGCAAGGGAAATCCGAGTATCCACTTCACTTGAATTATCCACTTCAGTCCCATTTCCTCAGGATTTTGATATGCAAACATATCCATCATTAAATGATGTTGTATCAGTGTCTGTGTTTTGTATGTCAGTGCACAAAAAATTATATCAAGATAATATTACATTTTTTTAATTAATATTGTGATTGGGATATGATGAAATTAAGAGCTGCCCTTCTTAATTGAACAAAATATTCTCTTAGTAAAATTAGGAGAAAAAAGATGAACTATGTGTTCTTTTTCTATGTATTAATGCAATGTAGAAGTTCTAAAAACTTGATTCAACAGGAAAAAAAAAGTCAGACTTTTTAAAAATTCACCATCTACACTTAAATTTGAACAACTGAGAACAGCTGTGTGTATTCTTATACAAACTGGATAAAACTGATAGTAATGTATTTCAAAGAAATATCTGCTTCAATCTAAAGAAGTGTTAGTAGTTTGTTATGAGTTCTGCCAAGTAATTTATTTTTCAGTGTGACGTTAAAATATGCATTGCCTTCTAAGGCTGCTCTTTGTGCCTTTAATCTGCTGTTAAGCTTTTTCTCTGGAATAAAGACGTGCTGTGTTTTATCTCTAGAGGGCATATATGTTATGTGAATCTGTCTTAATATTTCAAAGTCACTGTCTAGCTGTTTGGTTTTTTGAGTTCCTAAGACTCCAAGCTGTGTCAGTAATTTGAGTTGACTTGTTATCCTCACTCAGTTGTTGTTTAGCAGTTAACTTGCAATGGTAGAAACCAACTTTTATTTGGCACGTGCCTATATGCTTGTCAGATGGATGCCCTTTTCTGACAGAGCAATGTTACATTGGCCATCTGGAAGTCATGGACGGGGAGATGGAATTGTTAAATTTGACCTGGGCGTTGCACTGGTATCAGGAACTTAGTTTTTGAGCTTACATGAAAACTAACAAAAATACTTAGAAGTGACAAAGGAATGTTTGTGACCCATGCATTACCAACATAGGAAAATTAATGTGGTTTGGTTATAATGTGCCTAAAATTCAAGTCATCATTTGTACATAATCATTGTAACTCTCCTATTCAATCTTTCTACTGTGTGTAGTATGTACTAGCCAAGATTAACTGAAAAACAGAGTTTCTGTAATGACTTTCACTGTTAAATGGTTTGCTGGTTAGTTAAAAGATTTATAAGCTGTAAAGAATGTTAAAATAGCGTAGGAATCCTGACTAGCTTGAAAACTGAATTATGGCTGTGGTGTCTTCCAGCCTTGGTATTGTCTAGCAACTTTTATCAGACCGTCATCAGTAGTGAAACTTCTCTGTAGAGCACGTGATGTTTCTCCCAGCTAGGCTTAATTTAGAAATAAAATGAAACTTAATCCAGCACAGAAATGCTTTCTCAGTGGCAGAAAAAAGATCTGCCTGGGTGTCTCATGACTTGCTTTGCTCTCTGCTTATTTTCCTTATGATTTTTGAGATGTCAAAGGTTGTTTTGCCACTCTGAGAACTTCAGTTGGCTTTCAGAGCTGTTTTATTTACAACTTCTTAGGAGCTTTTTGAGTGCATAGCTATTGCGCAATATTTTGTTTCTTCAGTATATGCCCATGTGGTAGAACAGTGATAGTGTTGCTAAATACATCCTTTGTCATCTCAAAGTAGTACAGTGTTTACTTGCACAGGAATCCCAATCTCTGAAGAAATGTCCTTTTGGTGTCTTGAAAAAAAATAAAAAAAGTTAGGCAGTGTCACTATTGCCATAGTTGTCGAGACCTTTACAGATTAAATGTGTAAATCCAATACCTGAGATAGTGATGAGGTTTAAAAACTAGGAATGTATGTTAGCATCCTTTGCAGAATAACAATAGCCTTTACTTGGGTGTTATTTGCAGTCAGTCAGTAGTCCAGGCAGCCTATCTGAGCTGCTCTTAATGCAGCTAATAGCTTTGGGTTTAGGCTGATGTGTAAACTTGGCATTTAGATAATGCGTAAACTTGGCATTTAGATAATGCGTAAACTTGGCATTTAGATAATGCGTAAACTTGGCATTTAGATAATGCGTAATAATATGAGTGAATTTTTGTTGCTTGTAAAGTAAAGTGCAGACATACCTCCTCTCTACACTTCTCAAACTTGTCCTGTGCTCTGTGTGATAGGGAGAACTGATGTCAAAACAGAGGTAGACACGTATGTGCTGGATTGTGTGGTAAAGCAAACACTGTAGAAATGGCTAGAACTGGTCATTTCATGGATACCCAAACTCCCATCCAGTATGCAGTCATCAGAATTTTAGGGTCCCTGCCTTCTCTGCAATTCAGTTTTCTTTCATAGTCTCTGTGCTTAGCCTTTCTGGTGTCTCTGAGGTTCTGTAGCCCATAGCCTTAAAAGAGCAGCTTTGCATTATGAAGCAAGAAGAATTCTTGTAGCATTTTTAGCATTAGGAGTTGTACTTGTGAGTGTTGGTATCTCAGCACACGATGTTTTGCATTGAGCACAGCCTGCCTAATGTCAGGAGACCATACCTTCAGGCTGCTTGACTAGAGAAAACCATTAACATATTCATGTATAATGGATAGTTAGGTTTGGGGGATTTTCTTTATATTAAATATGATTCTGGTGTAGAGGCATAGTAGAAATCTAAAATAATGCAATTTTTAACAAATGTTGCTCAACAAAGGGATTTCTGTATCCCAGTGTTTTTCAATTACAATTCTTGATAACTCAAGCCAAATGGTAGTTAATGGTTTTATTTTGGTAATGGAAAATAGTTGGCCTACATAACATTGCCTGTTTCAAGAGCCATTTAAAGTCTTCATTGTTCCTGTCTTGATGACTGTCGATGCTTTCCTTTGTTTACGATCATGACTACTGTTCTCCAAATTCTGCAAGCCAGAGCCTGAGTTTCCCATGCTGAATTCCTTGGCATCTGATTTATTGCTGAATTGCTATAATTATGCATTTTGACGTACTAAGAATCTTCAGGGAGCTGATCATCATTGTTCCTCTTTTTAGTGCTTTCCATGCCTTCTGTTATGTTAGAAACATGAAAACAAAAACCTCCCCCCTCAACCAAACTTCAAAATTGGAGGAGCTGGTGTAGTACACTAAAAAACAGAATGCCCAAAAGTAAGAATTTGGTAAGATGCTCATGATTAAAAAGTAGAAATGAAGATTAGTAGTGACTTAATTAGAATATGGTATTTATTAAATATTTCAGAAAAAATGTCTCAAAATGAACTTTTGCCTTCTTCTGTGTTTGCTTATTTCGTGTATTCTGGGACTCTGTGTGTGCTGCAAATTTAAAGCCTAAACATTTTCTTTTAAGTCCTCCTGCTGAATCATCTGCTGAATCAAGCTTGGTTGCTGAACTTCAAGAGAAGCTTCAAGAAGAAAAAATGAAGTTCTTGGAGCAACTTGAAGAACAAGAGAAAAGAAAGAATGAAGAAATGCAGAACATCAGAACATCGCTCACTGCAGAACAGCAGGTAAAACTGATTCTTTTCTATTGCTTTTGCTCCCATGACAACTATGTGTTCTCTTGCTGTTTTGAAGTTATGGACTTTTTTTTTTCTATGTGGCACTTCTGTGTACATTCTAAATTTGCACTATTATCTGGAGTATGCGTTAATGGAATCCAATACTTAAAAAAAAAAAAAAGAAAAGAACCTAAACCAAACAAACGAAAAAAACCAAAAACCACCCTACCTTTAATATTTGTGAACTGGGCAGTACCAATTCAATTTTTGTTATTTTTTTCACTTTTGCTTATGTTGATAAGTTAGTGCTGTAAATTTTTAATCCTTTAATCTATTGAACTCCAGGAAGATACCAGTTAAGTATTGTTAAAGTTAGCACAAAATTTGTGGGCAGCGCAAAATTCATTCTCTGAAATACTAATTGGTTTGAAATGCTACTTAATGGCTTTTAAACGTTATTAGCCTGGGCAGGTGGCATGTAAGATTTAGAACAAATGTTATATTTTACTTAATAAACTTGTTACATACTCCATACCTTGATACAAAATCATATTGCACTGGATTAATAATTATGTATGTATCCACACATTTTTTTCCTTTCAAAACATCTTGAATCTCACAGATTTGTAGATGATCCTTAAGTTCTTAAATTAAATCTCTCTTAGTAACAGCTATTATCTACAGCTTTGTTGCATTTAAACACTAAGAAAGGATTTTCTGTTTTAAGCACCTCTACTTACTTTAGCGGTGGTGGGATCAAATAAGGACAAAGACACAGTGGTAGTGATCAACCAGCTTGGTGTACGATTGCTATGAATCACTTGGTGCAGAGAGCAGAAAATTGCAGACAGTTAGAAAGAAAGGAATATTTTTAATTTTTTGGACTATGGGCATTAATACTGAAGTGAGCCTTACATAGTATATCTAATTGAAACATTTTATACATAACATACGTAATTGTAACATTTCTTTTTTCATCAGAATCTGCCTTAATTAACCCATTTTCCTCACAATTTAATAATTGTCTTCATTCATGCAGCGGAGGGTGAAAGGAAAGGTTCTGATGCATTAACAGGAAATTCCAGTGAAAAATGGAACCTTCTGTGTTTTGGGTTTTTTTTTTAAAGAAAAAAAAGGTGTACTGGTCAGTGCTGAAAGCATAGTAGACTGGCTCACTGAATATTCTGGGTATTGAACTTCACCCTTGATGTGAAATTTATTTATTTTTTTTTTCTTTGTAAAGTTATCTTAGAGGTGTGACTTAAGCTTGTTGTGCTTGATAGTTTTGTTAACGCTGGCACGTACCAAATACTGCTGGGCACCACTATGTAAGATGTGTAGTCCACTAAATAGCTTGCTTTTTAAGAATGAGAGTTGATCATCATAGGTCATGACTGGATCTTAAAATTCACCAAAAAAAGTGAAATTGTGATTTAAGATGTCCTTTTAATAGATGATTTCTGTTAGTGTTTGTCTGTCTCTTCAGCACAACTGCAAGAGGAGAAGGGGTGAGGGCTTAATGGTTAGTAGAAGGATTCAGGGAGCAGATTGGTCAGACTGATACAGAAGGGTGTGCTAGCCTCTTATGTTCAGTTATTCAAGCTAATTAGCCAGAATTCATGTATAACTTCTGCTTTAGTTCTTCACCGAGGCATTAATGCAGGACTTGAAATCTATTTTTAACGCAGATTCCCGTATATTATTCTAGTGTATCAATAATATTTTTCTTTTTTATTGCATGTAACATGTCTTGGTGCAGTGCAGCTTTATCTTAATAACCATTTTAATCCTTAAAGAAACTTTTTTTTAATATAAAACATGCAACTGCGGAATACTAATTGGAATATAAAGTATTATGTTTAAAAAAATAAAACAACTTACAAATTATTTCTTTATTAAATGATGATTTCTTTGTAATTTTACGATGTGTATATTGGGCTTGGTGAACAGGAGGGTAAAAATGAAAAAAAAAAAATTGTTACAGAGAAAAACCTCAAAATAAAACGTTCAGTCAAGTTCTCTCTTCACCAAAGTAATATGTAAGCAAATTTTCTTCCTTGTTTAATTATAGTTTAGGAAACGGAAATGAGCGATATCTTTGGTACTTCTTTATTCTAGTGATGAATTTTGTATTACACTTATACAGTACATTTCTTATTTCAGTAATGCTTCTTTCTGTTTTCAGACCAACTTTAACACTGTTCTGGCAAGAGAGAAAATGAAAAAAGAAAACATAATTAATGATCTTAGTGACAAATTAAAAATGCTAACGCAACAGCAAGAAAAAGATAAGGGTAAGCAATGTTCTAAATAAATCATTCGTCATTTCTAATAGGATAATTCCATTCACTACAGATTGGTTTTGATCCTTAGTGCTGCTGATATTAGACGAATTTTTATTTACTTGTGTCATAGATTTGATTGAAACACTTTCTGAAGATCGAGCTCGCTTACTTGAAGAGAAGAAGAAGCTTGAAGAAGAAGTTAATAAACTGAGGAGTAGTAATTTTTCTCCATCAACCTACTCAGTGGCAGCTTCAGAAGTTTGTGGAGCCTGCGCAGCTGATATTCCCACTGACACAGACAGGCTGGTTTCTGACATTGGAGCTGAAGGGAGACTGGACTCCACGATGGAAACCAGTATGATGGCTGTGCAGTAAGTGTGGGGCATTATAGCAGAAATACATAAGCATGCTCTCGTTCTTTAAGCTTGTGCTGTTGGGTGTTGTGAAGTACAAATGAGCATGTTTAACACTCCTTCTGCTTCGATGTTCTTACTAAAAATATTATTTTAAATGTATGCGTACAATTGGGGTGTCACAGTCCATCAGAAATATGTGTTTTTTAATGACTTAGAAGTATGCAACTTAAAGGTGAAATCTGGCCCTGCAATTGTTAGATGAAAAAATTGGCTTAAGTATATGAAATGTAAGTCAAATGGCAGAAGAACAATCGTAATAGTGGCCTAGGAGGAGTTGGTGGGTGGCTTTATGTTATTGGCATATCTTTTGAACAGTGGCTGGCTCTCATTTGAAAAAACAAATGAAAACTTTATTCTTGTTTGTGTACATGAGGGCTGTGGGGTAGCATAATAACATTCCTCGATAAAGGGGAAGGGGCGATAGCTGTGCTTGGTAGAAATTGGGCTGAATCCTCAGGATTCAAAACAAGTAATGGGACTGAGGTTGATTAAGTGGCCTTGATGGATTGATGTTTTGTATTATTGGAGAGAAGGACAGGTATTCAGCATCCCTTTGTTTGTGTAACCTCTGAATCATCAGTACTGTCAGCTGCGATGCACTGCTGACTTAGTAGAAAGCGTGATGGGACTGGGAAAAAACTTTGCAATAATTTAATTATTGGCATATAATGCCTTGCCTAGTAAGTGTAAAGCTACTAGACTGTGATCTGGTCTCAGTATGTGACTATTAAGTCTTCTGAACTTTTCTTAATTCTGACTGGTTAATTTAATTCTGACTGGTACAAAGCCATCCTCTTGGTTGTTCTCAGGAATCCAGCCTACTGTGGATATACTTTCTGCTTTTTTTCAATACTGACTTCCATGAAAATGTACATCAAGTTCAGAGCCTTGACTCTTGCTCTAAGGTGTTGTTTTTTTTAGTGAATTTTAGTAATTTTGTGAAGGTTTTTGAATAGTAAAGACTGTCTGATGTCTCCCTTCCAAGAGAAGGGGTTGTGATGATGCATGCAAATATCCTTTTTTTTTTTTTTCAATTTTCTTAACAATTTTTGTAAATTTCCTTTAACAAATGTAGAATGTTAGGCTTAAAAAAATCTCTACTAAAATGAGCACGTTCTATTACATGTACTTTCTGACTATAATAAGACAAAATAAATAGTGCATGAAATGGGTGCATTAAAATAGGACTCATTACTACAAGGTAACTCAGCTATTATTGTGCCCAGTTCAATATGATAATCCATTCAGAGTAGATTACTGGGAGAAAATTCAGGAAAGAAGGGTGAAGAAATTTTATCTAGGGCATCACAATTGTGGTTTTGTTTTGGTTTTTTTTTTTTTAAGCCCATATAAAACCTGGGAAAACTAGAAAAGTTAAAAAATCCACAGTATTATTATGTTTCTGCGGTAGGAGCCTAAGAGAAAACTGAAATAGTACGTTTTACTAATTCATGAGAACTGTTCTTCACACTAATGCTTTCTACTTCCTTGTGGTGGAAGATTGCATTTCTTTAATTCTCTTGTACTGGGAATACTCATTTTAAGATCCTTTCCTTCAATGTTTAAGGTGTCTAAGGAAATATGGATTTGAATTGGAAGGCGCTTTTAAATATTAGCAGTCACATGGAATGTTTTATTTTATGCTTTTACACCTGCAGTAGTTTTTTAATACAGCAGTTATGATTGTGTTGTTAGATTTCCCCTCTTCTCCTAATCCTCCCATAGGCTATCTCATTTGTGAAGTTGGTAAATACCGTAGGCTGTGTCATGTTACCCTGAATAAACAGTGAGTCTGCTTTGTTCCAGTAACCTCAGTACAATGAGGTGTTTTGGGAAGACAGATCTCGTCATCTTATTAAAAAAAAAAAAATTCATATGCTCTTATTTCTGAGACTTCTCGGAATACCGTTTATGTCCCAGAACTGTACACTGTAATGCTTGTTGTACTCATTTGCATGAAAAAATGCTTAGAATCCCACACTAATTTCGTTATACCCCTAATAGGATTAAGAGCTTCTTTTTGCTCATTAAGAGCACTTACCTGAAGAAATTGGCTGCATCTTTGAATCACCCACTTGATACAGCTTGCGAGTTTTTACTACACTGTTGAAAGGAAAACATAATAACTGACTGTAAGCTCTTCGTTGCTACCCCTTTACCTAGAATCTTTGTGGAAGATCATTAAGAAATTGCAACCTATGCAGTTTTTCACTTTTGTGCCACTAGCTATTTGAGCGATCTCAGACTTCTGCCTACCTCTCACAGAAGTAATGAACCTGACTGGGAAAACTCACAAGTGGAATGAGATTTTTGCCAGAGATGCAAAAGCAGAGTTTTTAGATTTACTTACGTTCTTTTTAACCAGTGCACATCTCAGCCAATGCTGCCTAACCCAGAACAGTATGTCCAGTGCACTAAATAACTTTGTGGAAGCAAGGGTGAGAACAGTTGTTGCTTACCAAACTAAACTTGCTCTGATAATCAATAAAATACTGAAATGCCCCATCTTTAGAAGGAGAACTGTTTCTTACAGTAATTATTCTAGTCCTGAAATTTCACAGCAGGATTACAAAAGCACTTGAAAATTTAAGCCTGCGAACAAAATATTTTGACACAATATACTAAAAGTCAAGTAATAAATAGGTAGAAATTATTACAGGTTTCTGTTGACTTCTTCATATTACATGAGAGCTAAACAGCCTTTTAACTGAAATGAATTAATGACTAGCATGGCTTCAGTTATAATCTGTTGGTTCTACGTGGCATTTTTCTTGGCTTTATAGCATGTTTTGTCAGACTGGATGAATGGACTATGCATCAAAAAACTTGTCCATTTTCTTTTTCCAACCAAATCAGTTTGGACTACAAAAGATATTGTTTCTTCCCTATTAACCTGCTTTTAAAAATATATTTTAAGTGTATTAGGAATTTCTCGCCATGTTTTTAGGAGATTTCTTATTAGGTTGTTAACATTATCTTATCATGTTCTTATCATTATCATTCTTATCATGCTAGAACATAGGAAGTTCCGTTCAAATACATGGAAAAACTTCTTTACAGTGAGTGTGACAGAGCACTGGAACAGGCTGCCCAGGGAGGTTGTGGAGTCCCCTTCTCTGGAGATTTTCAAGACCCGCCTGGATGCAGCCCTGAGGGATGTGCTTTAGGTGATCCTGCTCTGGCAGGGGAGTTGGACCAGATGATCTCTAGAGGTCCCTTCCAACTCTGAAGATACTGTGATTCTGTGATTCCAGTGCTCAGTTTATCTCCTAGATAAACAGAGACAATTAGCAAGTTCACATTAGTGTCTCTCTACCAGACAGTCCCAGGGCACAGAGCTTTTAAACTACAAAGATTAGGAAAATATGACATTGTAGAGTGGAACCACAGTATCAAGGGTTAACTGCTAAAGCATTTGGAGCTGTATCTTTCATCCTGATGTTTTGAAAGTAATGCAAAATATGCAGAAATGGTCCCATGGAATTTTATAAACTGATCAATGACTGAAAATTCACTGGCTTGTTGCAACAAAGAAGCTCCTTGGGTTTAAAGAAAAAAAAAAAAGGAAAAGGAAAAAAACCAAAAAAACAAACCCCGAAAACCTGCCAGAAATGTCAATGCTGATTCTTAAGGTATCTTTCTGTGCTGTTCCCACTGTGCTAGCAAAAACATGGCTGTCATCGCTTAGTGAAGACGGAGGAGTGGGAAAGATAATTTTTTTTATCATGAAAAAAAACATTAATTTTTAACCTATCCATTTTCTACTTTCTCTTTTAGTGAAAATGTCCATATGTCTGAAGAAAAACAGAGGATAATGTTGCTAGAAAGAGTGAGTAGATTGCTTGTGAGGTTAAGCATTGCAACTAAGTACTTATATGTATGTGTGAAGTTGTGCTGTGGTCAGTCGTATATTCTGATGCAATGTAGTATCTGTAAGGCTTATAAATATAAATCCAGGGAATGGGTTTTTCATTGTACTTGTTTCAGATCAGTATAATTTGTATTAATACTTACTTTGAATTACTTCAACGTTATACTTGGCCTGACTTAAAGTTTGTTTATGCTGTTTATGTAGGCTCCAGTATGAATTGAGTCAGGTGTAGTATTTCTTCTTAAGAGTGACAGGTCATTGTTCTAGAGAATTTCTGTAGAAAAAACAAAACCAAAACCATTTTGATTAGTTTTTTCAAATTAAGGCGTCCAAAGCAGCTGGACAGCAATTAAGATTGATTTACCTGTTTCTCTTGGAAATGGGTAATTTCTCCTCTTAGGCTTCTACTACTTAGATAATTTTTAATTCTACCTGGGGTGCACTGTAAACTTGGCAATGTTGCTTCTGTAAAAAGTGAAATAACACTTGTTATGAATGTGCTTAAAATTGCAGTTTTCTAAGGTTATTGTCGTGTTCCTACAGGCTGGAACTTTAAGTTTATACCTCACCCCCCTTGCTTCTCCTGAATACATACCTTAGATTTTCATTTCTGTTACAACTTTTATTTTGGGCATAGTTTTCCACGTACACTGAGTAATTGAACCTTTGTGATGAAATAAAATTTGTTATTCTTGGTAAAAGGATAGATTAAGCCTTAGTAGGTACACTGCAGTCTCTTATATTCTAGTAATTTTTAACTATCCAGTTGTATCTAACTCCATTCCAGTTCCCTCTTCTTGCCTTTTCAAAGTTGACCTTAAAAAAAAAAAAAAAAGTCTTTAACTTTCAGCTTTCTAGGATCACTTAGACTAAAATCTGTGATCAGTTAGAGAGCGTGAATGTTTTCTGTTGACGGATTGTGGCGCTGTATGATGCAAGTGGCTGGATGTTTGACTAGGACCATTTGTATGCTTTATTATGTCATCTGCTTACAAAGGATTTGTCATGGGTAGAAGCTATAGAATAGTAATACATTAGCCATGGGTAGAACCTATGGAATAGTAATATATTGGATTTCCTTTGCTGTTCTATCAGTGAAATGTTTTTCTGACATAAGGAGAAGGATGAGTATGGAGATAAGCATGGCTTAGCAGTGGGTTTTTGTAGCACTGCGGTAATTGCTAGACTTCAAATTTTTTTTACATGCCTTTGTTCAAAAGATGTTTTGATATTGTTTTAAAACTGAAAGCTGTAGTAAATAGGTACATTGTGTAAGTAGTCTGGCTCTGGTCATATTAAAACTTTTTTAAAATGTTTATACCGTATAAGATAATTGGATAATATTTTCTTTCAGACTTTGCAGTTGAAAGAGGAGGAAAATAAGAGATTAAATCAAAGATTGGTAAGTATTTGTGCAATGCATATTTTAAGTCTATCAAAAAAATAAGAAAAGCTGACAAATGTTCAGTTTGTTAAAATCTAAAAATGTGTTTTATTAACTTCAAAAATGTTTTAGGTGCTAAGGCAAGTGGCAAATAGGTAACTTGATAACCTTTCTTAAACCAAAGCACTCGAATAATAGTCAATGCCAATGGAAGGAAAAAGAATATAGTGACAAGAGTTCCCTTGATTCCCATGCTATGAATCTTTCTCCTTTTATTTATCCACAGTTTATCCTTGCTAGCAGGGCTCAACATTAGGTCTTAAAAAATTACTGTGTATGTGGGAAATAGACATGTCCTTTGATAGTTTATTGTTGCGCTGGCCATGGAGATCTCACTTTCTTTAAGTGACAGGTGATATCTAGGAGTTTGCTAGAAACTGTTATCTGTGTAGTTGCAAATTACATTTCATAGCAAAAATACTTAAGGTTTTCCAGTAGGAGCTGCCACTCTTCTGTCCAGGATAGGATTGAAATTTACTATGTAGTTTACTCTTGCCACATATTTGTGTATGAAATAGATATTTTTTTTTCAAACACTTTTATCCCATGTTAAAACCTGTCCATAGTAACCCGGCTAGTGCAGGGCATAAGAAAGGATTGCAAAACATCTAAAAGCATATTTTGTAAAAGAAGATTTGTTTTTACTTAGAATGCCAATGAAGTGCACAAAAGGTATTTCAGTGTAGTTTTTAAAATAAAACTCAAACACACTGGGCAGTCTCCCAAACCTCTCTGTAGATTTCCTAAATTAAACCCTTGATCTCTTGTCACCTCAGAATAAAATGAAGTTGAAGAAACTGTCGTTATACAAGACAAATACAAAATCATTTTTTGTCATTATGAATAATACCAGGTCACACAAGAGAAATCAGCTGCTCATTGTAGTCTAAAGCAATTCAAAATTAGTTTCTAAAGGGACATAGGAACTTAATATCATTCCAATTTCTTACTTATAAATTGATCATTTCATAGCTAAAATAAACTATTTCTTGTCTCTTCATCCTCCCTTTCTCTCACCCTGCCTTCCCAATACACTTCTAAAACAGAAATATACATCAACATTTAAATACCGGTATTTATTTCTCTCCAGCTACTTCAGATAAGGAACCCAAAAGGGGTTGTGCACAACAAAATAAAATCTCTTGAGGTCACTGTCTTTTGCAGCAAAACTTGTGGGTTACCTCTGCAAGCAATAAAAGATACAAAGGAGCTCCTTTTAATATGAGGAATGTTATTGCAGGATTTCTGTTATTTTATATAAGTTATTGTGAAAGGGACCCTTTGTTATGTTTAAAGGCTATTAGAACTCTTAGTCATAAAATATTCATTACTGAGTTTTAATGGTAGTATTCTTAAGATTCTAATTTGTTTTTCTTAAAGTTAGAAAATAACGAAAAATATAGAAATCAAGCTAGTTTGCATTTTCATTTTAACACTCCAGTTTCATAAAACAGTAATAAAAACTGTGGTCTTAACACCTGAAGAGAACTGTCAAACACTTTAGTGAACAATCTAAGCAGATTATGTGCATTTTGACAGCTTTCAAGTTAGCTGCAACTTTTTCAAGAAAGAAAAGTACAATGGTAATAAGCCAAAATGCAGTCTCTAACAAAAAAAAAAAAACCAAAACAAAAAAAAACAACTGAAGTTGGACTCCATAAATAAAAACTGCTGAAAGTTTCATCAGAAGTTGAGAGCTTTTGGCGTTGTACTGTATTCAGTTTGGACTCATTCTTTGAAGAAATGAAGAAAACAAGCAGTGAATAGGCTTCAAGCTGCTATTGAGACAGGCTGATACTGTTTCTGGGGAAGTGGCAGGGGGAAGACGGACAACGGGAAATGTGCTGTAGGTAACAATATTTGAGTTACAGCTGAAAAATCATGTGCTAAACTTCAAGTATGAGTAATCTAGATTTCAACAGCATGTATAAATGGTCCAGGAAGTAGGAACCTATGGAAAAACTGCAAGGCCTCCAGTCAGAGTTTCTACAGGGCAGTTATGAATTGTCTTCTGTAAGGATGTTACCAAAGGGTAATGAAATGGACACACTTACCTCAGATCAGCTTCTCTGTCTACTTGCCTGTAAGTGGGCTACGTATCCCTTAGTGTAGATACGAAGTAGTGTTACACATTTTCATTTCTTATGATCGCAGTTACTGTAGAAAGTATATGTATGCTTATGTTCATTTTAGATATAGTTATCCTATTGAAGTTGGTTCATGTGCCAGTATTAATTAATTTTAACAGGTTTAAAGGCAAATATTGTGCATATATAGGAGATATGTAGGGTTTCAAACATAATTTTTAATAGAACCTTTGTTTGGTCTTAGTAAATTTGACTCCAGTTTTATTCCAGGGAGTGCCGCTCCATCTATTACAGTAAACTTTAGATTATGTGACAATCCTTAGCAAAGCTTAGAGACCATATTGAATTCGACATCTGTATTTTAGTTGCAAGAAGCATGTTTAACCTCCAGTGTTTTACCTTCAGCCTTTTGGAGAATGCGAGTGGATTCTGTGTTAGAGTGCATAGCTGTATCATAAGTCTTGGTATGCCCAGAACAAATCTTCACTGGCACTGATCTGGAAAGCACTTTTCAGTTTTAAATAATGAGGGAGAAGTCAATTATGTAAGAAATATCATAATCAAAGGTAGCTATATAAAACAAACAAACAAAAAAAAAGCCCTGAGAAACAAAGTCCAACCAAACCTGCTACAGACCAGGATGACAGAAAGGTATGCTGTTTTCTTGAATGGGTATGAGATCGGCAAGAATAGACACTGTTTGAAATCAATAATAAATTATTTCTTTTGTCTTAACCATATTGTTACCCACAATGTACACTTCATCGTAGCTTGCCAGTACTTCACAGCTTTTCTTTTTTTTTTTTTATAGATGTCCCAGAGCATGTCATCAGTATCCTCAAGACATTCTGAAAAAATAGCAATTAGAGAGTAAGTACACGTTAATTATCATATAAACAGATGGATATGCCTTCAATAATAAGTATGTAGTTAAAGAATGTCACGACTCTTATGTTCTTGCTTTGTGGTAAAAAGATACGTAGGTTATCTCTATAGTTTAGCCGTCAGTTATTGAACCATCCCAGTTGAGCATAAATCAAACTTTATATATTTTTTTTGAACAAAAAGGCATTTCTGAATTTTGTATATCAGTGGCTTTATTGAATTCTGTACTTTTCCTTATATGGATAATACTTCGTGGGATTTCTAGAATCCTCCTGGAGTTTTCTTTTAGATTACTTTTTGTTTATCTGTACCCTTGAAATCATGCGAAGAAAAAGTAGAAGGAATCCTGTTTGCCCTGAATATGTGTAGTGCCCCATTATATTTCAAGGGAAGTTCTACCTTCCTGAAGTCTTCAAAAAATTTTTGGCTTACCTTGAGAGAATGAAATGAAATTAACTCAAATATTTTGTTAGATGTTATCAGTCTGTTAGCAGCTGCATGTAGAATTGTTGCTGGAAAAAGAAGTATTAATTCTTGCAAGATATGAAAGCTACAGACAAATGTTCTTAAGTAATTTATCAGTCTGATATTATTTGAGTAATATGAAAAATGCTTTTGGAAAGAAAACCAACACAGATTATTCCTTTAATCTTTTCTGAATTACACCAAATTGCATTTTTATTTTAACAAAGTCGGTATGTGCAGAATCAGCTTTTCCTGTGAGCGTGTTATTCTAGCATATTCTAGCAACTCTTTTGGTAGTCTTTGGTGAGGAAAATGTCATGAAAGAAGAATTCATCTGTCCAGTAGAGATGTCTTTATCTGAGTCTGTATAGTCTGTCATCATACTAAGCCTGAGCAGAAAAGCCTGGAGTATCGTTTATTTAATCTGAAAGCGAGCTTCAAAGAAGATGAGCTAAATTTCTCTCTAGATTTACTTATTTATCTCTGACTGTGTATCTGCGATCTCCTTTTATGAATAAGAGTTTTCCCCTTTCTTTGCCGCTTCCTCCCCATCCTCAGAGTAGTAGTAATATTTATTCTTGGAACGCTCGTATCATCTAATGCTTAATTTGTAGCTATTTTAGACTTCATTTCACTCATGGGTAATTAATATACTTCCAACACGTTTGCCCCGTGAAACAGAAGTTGGAGACAGAAAAGGTTCTCAGAACTCTGTTACTGAAACTTGGCATGAGAACTTTGTGGCTTCGTGTGTTATCCTGATGTCAGGAAGAAACAGAGCTTTTGAAACTTTTTATGTTAAGTCACCGCGATATTTCTTTGCTTCTAACCTTTTGATCAAAGTCAGATGACTACTTCATCCCTTCTTTGTCCTGTGTCCTTAAAATTTTAAGATTGAATAGCTACATAAATGTTTCGCTGTATCTTTCCATGTTCAAATTGACTTAGTTAAAAACATCAAAAGAGTGTTTGTAAACAATGGTACAGTGATCATTAACAGAAGTATTGGTAAATTAAAAATAATATAAAATTGAAATGCTAGTGTTTTGTTAGGTAAAAGCAAAGCTGTCAGGTCTTTTGAAAACAATAATTTGAGCTGATGGATGTAGAAAAAACATTTCAAAAACAGTTTTTTAAAAGGTAGAGTGTTTTTGTTGACTTCAGAAAATGTAAAATATGTATGAGCTGGCATAACAAGTAGAAACACCTGTGCTGCTGTTCAGCTAAGTCTCAGCCTGTGCAGTACTTCGGGAAAAAAACGGTAGTGTAATTAATGTAGCTTTAAACTTCTATAGTTTCTTTTTAGTTAGGTTCCTTGATTGTATTTTTTTTTTTCTAGCTTTCAGGTTGGCGATTTGGTTCTCATCATCTTGGATGAAAGGCATGACAACTATGTATTGTTTACTGTTAGTCCAACCTTGTATTTCTTGCATTCAGAATCTCTTGCTGCACTGGATCTCAAACCAGGTGAGTGTGGTAAGTGTCAGATTACTTCCAATTATTATCTTCTCCTATAAATAACACTCTTAACTTTCTAACACTTAGAGTGATTTTATAAATATGTATGTGGTAAATGAGAAGAGTGTGTAATGTAGATAAGTATCAGCTATCTTTGTAGCTTTTGTTATTTGTTCTGATGCTAAATGTTTTTCATGGCCGAACATTTTAAATCAAGAAATTATGTGGATATTAATATCTTGGAAAAACAGGGGAAAATATCTGTATCTTCAAAGTAAGCTGTTTAAAAACAAACAAACAAAAAAAGCCAAACCAAACACACAAACTCAAAAATCCTGAACCCTGCCCCCTCAAAAAGAAAGAAAAGAGAGAGAAAGAGAAGATGCCAATTTTGTACACACCCAGTGTATGTTAATATGTCTATGGGAAAAGTATTCCCATCAGGCCACTAACCTATTCAGTAACATGAATAATAATGTATAACTGTGTAGGTCTTAGGCATATTTTTATGTGGATTTATGTTTTCAATGTCTCTTTTGATGAGGAAACCAAGTACAAAACTCGAGGTAGTATTTCTGTCAAAACTACATGCTCAGTAGTACTTACTTTTTTTAATAGCTGATTTTATGATGCGCTTTGAAGATTGGATAAGATTTGTTCTCTCTGTAGCTCATCTTCTGCAAAGTGACTGGAATTTATGAACCCAAATAAATGTCTGAAATAACAAAATGTAGACCACAGTATATGGGGATTTGCAAGCCATGTTTTTGCTGATAAAGTTTTTCCACCCGATTTAAATGGTGATTAGCAAGACTTAAAAGTTTTCGGAGAACAGTTTCTGTGTGTTTTGCTTATGTTCATGTTGATAGCATATTTGCTTTTTTCCTCCCTTAATCTTCAGGTTATTTGTTGGCTATTTTTTGGCAGCTGTGTAAACTTAGTTAAATTAATCTATCTTTTTTTAAATGAGGAAAAATAACAATGCTTTGCACTAAACTATGTCCAACACTAGATTTATATAAACGTCTTTAAACTATCACACCTAGTATTTTTTGCAAACCCACCTGTGCTGCCAGCTTTTGTTGCAGAAATGTCTAAGAATGTTTTATGGTAATTCTAATTTATCAGTAAAAGTTTCTATGTCAGAAGAGCATGTCAGAAGCTGTCAACTTACTCTTAATGAGCACACTCATAGATTTCAGTTCTGATGAAAGATGATAGCTCTGAAATAATTGTGTAGTCTCCAGAAGACCACCAAGCTCTAACTGCATTCTGAGACTGCTGAAGAGTATGTCCCATATGTGTGTACAGGAAGAATTCCTATCTTACTTAGAGATGTAATAGATTCTGAACTATGGCATTAGTAATGCCTATGTAACTATGTGATACATGATTTTCTTGCTATTGGTTTACATATATAAGGTTAAAGACATGTCAGTTTATATACAATGAGTACACAATTCACTGACCTTGTCTGTTTTCAAATGGACTTAGCTTGCTCCATTCCTTACTAATTGCTAACCAGTTAGTCTCAAAACTCCACATACAACAAACATGAAAACTTACCATTTGCTTTAGTAACACATTTGTCTAGAGCTCAGTACTTCAGGAAACCATGTCTTGATTCTATTTATGCCTCAGGGAAGTGGGGAGAATGAAACCTGGAACACTAATAGTATTTGTGATAGAATAAAATTGGTGTGGACCTAGATACTGCAAATTACTGTTTCAAGGTCTCCAAAATGTTGCATCTAAATCTGGCCTTTTGTACCAACGTGTACATATCAAGCTAATAATTTTGTATAAAACCACCTGCAGTATTAAGTGACAGGGATTTAGGCTATCTCTGGGGTATCTGCCTACATTAAGAGCACTTAGAATGCTATGACAATCCTGAAATTGGTTGAGGACTGCATGGTTTCTGTGTTGTCCCTTCAGGATATGGAGGTTTTCATCTGCAAATGTAGGCAAAAAAACCCTCCATATTTCTCACTGTCTTTGTTAGATCAATGAAGTCTGTCAGACAAGCAAATTAAAAAATAACTTAAGTTTTTTTATAATTTAAATATTAGTTGTAGAGCATTCAGGCAGGATATGAATACTTTAGACTGATTTTAGGAGTGTGGAGTAGAACAGAATCTGCTCCTCTGTCAATAGCCAGATCAGTCTTGAAGGGTAAGATTAAAATTTCAAACTCTGGTTCTTGAGTGACTCATGTTCTAGTCACTGGATAGAGTATCTCATAAATAGTCATGCTTAGAAAAGCAGTGATTTTAGTGTTATGCAGAGCATATGTGAGCTGTTCCTTCCGTCTGTTTTGATGTTTCTTCATGCCGTGAATAGTGATAGTTAGAAAAGAGCAAAGCAAGTAAAATGGATATAATTTCTTGGGATGCAAGATAAACATGCATTTCCTTACTCTTCAGAAACAGACACAAGCTGAAAGTTTATTTATGCCCACTGTTGCTCTTTTGACATGTCAGTTTATTTTTGAGGTTTTTCACTTTTCTCCTTTCTGAACAGTATGGGGTATTCTGAGGACTGAAACCCAAACTAGCAGACTTGTAGGGCTTTAAAATTATTATTTATGAGTAACTAATTTCCATCACTAATACAGAAAAATAATCGAATGTTAGTAAGGGCAATTATAATAGCTGAGTACAGAAGGCTTTCTAACCTTTGAAGTACTTCAAGAAATTCTCACCTTTAAATCACACCAAAAGGTTAAGCTTAGCTGATGAGAACAATTTTGAATCTTTAAATTAATTTCAGTTTGCATTTGCTTTTGTTTCCTCTGATGTCAACTTTTAAAACAAAATTCAAACTGGAAAATCTACTTTTTTGTTTGAAAACACCAGCGACCTGTCTTGAAATCGGAACTTATTTAATTTTTGTTAATTTATTTTTAAAAGGGTTGGGTGTCTTTAATAAATTCTGCTTTCAAATACTCTTTAACCGCATTAAATGTAATATCCTATTACCTGTAGTTGACTATCTAAAACAATAAATATTTTGTCTCTTTAGCTTCAGGTGCATCTAGGAGACCTTGGGTGCTAGGAAAAGTGATGGAAAAAGAATATTGCCAGGCAAAAAAGGTAAGGAAATAGTAATGGAAAATTACCTGATAAAATGAATAGAAAAGAAAATCAGATTTAATGTTTGTAACAACTGTGAAAAGTACTCTCTTCATAATAAGTGAAATGAAAATTGTCCTAGGTTCTGCTATTCCTGCTCTGTTTTTCAGTCAGTGAATAGCAAGAGAAGGGCAACTAGAAAAAAGCGTTAAGTGAGCAGTGGCTTGGGTAGTTGCGTCCATACTGCCCAGAACCTTGCCAGACTCCAAAGGCCCTCGTAAATGCTGAGGGGTGGGAATCAGTTTCTGCTTAAAAATTAAAAAAAAAAACCGGAGAATAATCCCACATTTCTAATGTAATTTGATTTTTTTTTTTTCTTTCTGTAGGCACAAAACAGATTTAAAGTTCCTTTGGGTACAAAATTCTACAGGGTGAAAGCAGTACCGTGGAACAAGAAAGTATAACACAACAAAGTTTTAGTTCATTCTGTCTCCATTTTTTGACTCGTCCTTCAGTGCTCGTTCATCGCTCCAAATACCAGGCCATCTTTTTATACTGAGGTCATGTGACAAGATACGTCATTGATGTACTGCTTTTACTTTTTAACAGGTCACATTTTAGAAACAAGAAATTCATGAAAAACTCTGGCCCTAACTGTTCCAGTTTTTTTACCCAGATAACTTTAGGAGTGTGGACCAAATGAGTTCATTTTCTCAAAGGGCAACCCCATGAAACATGGTTTGTTAGCCATGTTAATTGCCTGTTAAATATACATTAGCTTGTATTTAGATGTTAAATGTTAGTTACCATTATTACCAGCATACGTCCTTTTGTGAAATCATTATCAAAGTACTTGCACTCTTTAACAGATTCTTTATATGTGTAAAATTCATCAACTATTTAAAGAGGAGTGTTCATTGCATGCAGATAATCATATAATTTTTCTTCAACATGAGTTTGCCTCAGTAGATGAATAAAAATAACTACTGCAACTTGTTTCATTACATGAAAATGCTCTTTAATGTTAAAAAAGAACCTTGTAATTTGATAGACTGATTTTGAAAATCAGTCAAAGTTAGATCTGCAATCTTCAAAAGCACTTTCGATGGATTGATCACACAGATTCTGAAGGGAAGACATCTGTGCCGTTTGTTCAAAGTGAAGCACTTGTTCTTCCCAACGAAACAGAAATCTTGTATTGATCTATTTAGAAAAATCATATTGATGAAATTGTATTTCATGGTTGAGTTTCAGGAAAAAACTCATTGTACATTAACCATTCAAGAGTCATTTAAGTAACAAATTATTGTAATTGTAAAAGACATGTAGAATTTTAAAACAATAAAGATTTGAAACTGTATGTGTTTGAAGTATTTGTGTGCCTTTTAAATACTATCTATAGTATTTATTTCATGTTAGTCTATTGCAGCTTCTCTCTGGTTCCTCCAGCAGTTTCATTACATAGAAATACCTAAATTTTCTACAAGAGGCATTAATATTCGACAACATTCAGGAATTACAAGAATTACCTTGGAATAATAAAAAATAATTTCAGTAGACAGAAATTAATGTTGTCGGCGTATTAAATGGATACATGCCATTTTTCAAAATAGTTATACTGGCTAATAATTTATTTTATTTTTTTAATAACAGTATAAAAAGATGTACTATAAATGTGTAGCCAATGGAAGGTAAAATTCTGGATTCAACTATGAGTTTATGTCTAGGACTTAATCCATAGAGTTATTCAACTGTGATTTATCTTCAGAAGGTGGGGAGAGGAGGAGTAAAAGAGATAAAGAAATGATCACATGAAAATGTCAGTGCTTCTGCCCATATGTTGCAAATAATATTCCTCCAGACTAACCAGTCCACTTGAATACACAGAAACTTCTGTATATGCTTTATTTAAAACTTTGTTCCATAACAATTTTAAGTTCAGATTTTTATGAAATGCATGGGCTTGTAACTGTATCACACCTTTGATGAAATAAATCTAAAACAGTTGATCTCCGGAAAGCAGAATGTCATTTTGTCAAGTTGCATTTGTTAAATTTGATAGTTGATGTACTGACTTTTTTTTTTTTTTTGTAAATTACTTGTCAAAAAAATGTGCCTTGTACTTCAATATATGACCATAGTTGAGTATTCCCCAGTGTCAAATATGTAAATAACATAGATCTATAGTACAGGTTTAAGGCAAAAAAAAAAAATAATCATGATGCAATATTATTTTTTTTATCACTGAATTTTTGACCTTCAAAATGGGAATTCAGTTCTGTCTGCGATTTGGTGCAGTCTTGTTCCTTTAGTCAACTGAGTCGCAAGTGGTTTCAGAAGGTGCACACGTAGCACGATTCATTCCTTCTAATGTGCCAAGTGTTTAGAAGCCTTGATATCTTTTACCCCACTGACAGAACTTTCCCAGCCTCAGATAATCTCCCTGCTGCTGTGAATATTGTTTGTCCTTCAGGAACTAGTTACCTCCCAGAAGCGCCCAGGCTGAGCTAGGAGGCACAGAGTCCTTCCATTTCTGGGAGGACAGTTCTTCTGTGGACATTGCTTCAGTAGCAGCAGTGGATCTACATGGCAATGTAGACCCCAATCTTTTATTGTCTACTTCAGAGATAAGTCCCAAAAATTTTAGTCCACGGAGAAAGGATGTGTTTGTCAAGTTCTTTCAAGTTGGATAAAACATCAGATTTGATGGTAGCCCTACAGGACTCTGCACCTCTAGGCAGCACTCTTTTGGGCATACAAAAATTAAAATCTTTTTCCGGCAACTCTAATCCCACTAAGCACTAAGACCAGTATGTCGTGCTACTCTGTGTGTTTGACAAACACTGAAGTTCATTGCAGGCTCTGGAATGGTGTCCTGAATGCAGAAGTGAGGCTGAGTACACAGCTCTATGCTGAGAATTTTAAAAAAAAAAAAAAAAAAAAAAAAAAAAACCACAAAAAAAATCCTTTCATCTTTGTCTGTAAAAAATCTAAGCTTTCTAGTCTCAGTACGTTGTTGCCCAGATTAAAAAATATATATAGTTAAGCTCGTATGTGGACAGTAGCAATGATGATTTATGATGCTGTGAAGGTTGGCTTGATTTCTAGCTTAAGATAGATAAAGGCGTGAGTGACGTTTATGTAACTTAGAAACACGTGAGCGATACGTGAAAGTGAACTTGTGAAGCACCTAAATAAATTGATTGAAATAAAGTACTGTAATGCAAACCATGAGGGAAGAAAAAGTCCTTCCCTGCTGATATCTGCCACTTAAAAGAATACCAGGATGTATCTGTTATTGTTACATGACATCCTATTTTTAAAATATAAATAACCAGCAATGGGCTTGGGTTTTAGGAATATTTGTCATGTGTTTCATTTTATAATCTTTATGTATATTCAAAGTGGAAATTCTGTCAAACAAACTCCTAACATATTCAGTAATGATTCTGAACAGTCATTGAAAAAAATGCAGTTTACATATTTTTTGTGTGTCACAGCCTTACTAGTTCTTGAAACTATGCTTGTTATGCACCACCTATGTGTTTCATCTTGCTCCATAATAAAACTTGGTATATAGCTATATAATTTGGATGAGGAGCGTATTCAGAGGGAATGGGGGGAAGTTGGAGGATAAATTTGATGATCGGAGATTTCTCTGATTCTTTTGCGCAGCTTCATGTGGGAAACAGTGATTACCAGGAAAGCCTCTTGTGCTACTGCTAATATCTGTTCGTTCCATAAGTCTGGCTTTAGACAAAGGCAACTATATTTTGGAAGTGCAAAAAGGAACATGAATGGCAGAGAAAGTTGCTTGACAGCAAATGTTATCCTGCGGACTTAACACAGAAAGGATGCAATAATTTAAAAGGGATTTTTTTCTCCCCCCAGTCTTCTTGGAAGGCTGTATCCACTTGAATACTCTGAGAAGCGCATGGCTTTTTGCACTGCTCTGCAGTAGGTCTCGAGTCAGGAGCTTGCGCTGTGTAGAACTCAGCCCCGGTTCATTTAAATCTTAAGGTGGTCTATGAGTAGGACCAGTTTACACTTAAGTGTGTGTAAAGAAAGTACTCTTTTCCCTAAATATCGTTGTCATTACATATGTTGCATAGCAGGACTGGAAAATCTGCCCTCCGCTCTGCAAAATTATTCTGTGCCTTTTTGCAGCGCAGATTTTCTCCATGACCTAATCGTGCATTCTTTCTTGGTTTGTGGAGTTTTAGCTAGAAGCCAGATTGGCTGTAAACAGTTACACCAAAAATTGAATACTACGTCGTAATGCGTATTCATTCTGAAAATTTTTTTCATTAATAAATTGCAACGCAGCTAATTATTTCCTAATGCCAAACTGATAATTTTAGAAATGGAGCATTTACCGTAGAAGAACTCAGTTGCCTTTTCAAGCTACATTTGGCTATTAAACTTCAGTGAGCTCAGCGTTGCATTTTAAGGTCACCGATGCCTTTAGATCACTTCATGAGCCATTCTGCAGTCTTAAAGCAGTGATGATAAATGATAAACAGTTACTTCCTTTAACAGTCACTACATTAACACTCACATTAACAGCATCCACATATAAGACAGAGCAGCATGGGAAAATCTAGTCCCCAGACTCCAAATACTGGCTAAGAATTGGGTTCAGTGTTGACACACTCGAAGGGTGTCAGACTGAAAAGGATTGAGGTTGGAAGGCACCTCCCCAGGTCGTCTTGTCCAACCCCTTGCTCAGGCTGAATCGCTGTGACTTTTTTACTGAAGGTGTTGAGGTTACAACTACAACATTTGCCAAATGCAAACGTTCAGTTTAGTCCTGTGTTTTGAAGCCTGACTTGAAACTGATGGTATAATTTGAGTAATATCAATTTTTTCCCCTCGAAAAATTCATTACCTTAGATTAATGATAGCTTTTAATACGCATTCACTATAAAATGCTTTTTTAATTTTAAATGCAAGAAATGTGACAGCTGCCAAATTATTATTTCTGTGGCTCCTCCTGGCAAACACCCCAAATTTTTGCTCTGTGTACTAACTCCATTTCATACTTTCAATAGAATGTTTCAGGCCATGATTTTATGGTATATCACTGCATTGCTGAATACTTGCTCCGTATTTTTGTTGCAGTTCAATGACACTGAGTATGGGTGGTAGCCTTGCTTTTCTTTCCCTAACTTTTGCTTGTTGGACTTTGCCTTTTACCTGTTTGTCATGGGACTTTCTTTAACAGGTGGTTTTCACCATGTATTTTACTTTTTAGACAAAAGTACTGAGCCAGGAGCAGATTATTCATTATTTTTTTTTGTGGTGGGAGGAGTGTTGCTAGTATCTTATCTCCTGAACAAGAGTTTTTACAGTTCACTGAAGGTTGTTAACAGAGAACCTTTGTCATCACACCCATGTAGATTAATAAATCCTATTTCTGCCCCACGTCTCTACATGGGTTCTACCTATTCAAAACACATGGATGGATGCTTGTGTACGCACCTTTAACAAAAGCGGATACTTGCAGCCAAAGCTGCTATGGTTTGGTCCTGTTTACCTGTGCTGGGAGTATTAGATGTCCAGGAGAATTCAGAAAGTAAGTAATGCCTCAGTTTTGTGTGGTTTTGTTTTGTTGTTTTTTTTTTTTAATTTTTTCAGTTTTTGTGAAGGTTAGCTACAGGACTAGGACCGGTGTGTTTGTATAACCAAAGCATTTCTGTTTCGTTAGAGTTTAACATTTATAAGCTTATGCATTCTATAGTCATCGTAGGAAAAATATCAAGAAAGAACCAATAAAATAGTTTGAAGATCCTGGACACTTAAGGAGAAGCGGTCAGTTTTAAGAACCTTTGCACCTCTGAGTCTATTAATTTAAGCAATTGGAATGTTAGCACGTAATGCCTAATGTAATTGTGGTTGTAACTGGGAGACTGCTGAGCTATGGCTCTCACAGGAGGCTGGTCACCATTAATTGACTGACACGTCTCCTGTGAATGGCGGGGTGTATTTTTAGCACAATGATTGAAATAATAAAAAAAGCTTATGATGAATAGTGAAATTAGCAAAGAAGTTCCTGGTAATGTTGTAGAAAACTGGTAATTTTTTAAGTTTCAGAACAGGGCTTTATTTTATGTAACTACTCTATACACAGAAAAAAGGTATTTAGTTTCAACTGAAACCAACCGCCCAAAATCAACTGTCTGCTTTTAAAAAAGGCTGTAAGCAGGAAATAACCTTTCTTGGTATATACTAAGCATTCCTGAATTGGACCGAAATAATTTTTCAGAGGTTGTACCTTTAAAAGTATTTGATCAACAAAACAGTGAAGCAGTAAAACTCCCTCTTTTAATTTTAGACCTTGTAATACTCATTGTATTTATAATCCTTATGTTTGTAGCTGTTACGTGTAAGTGAACTTCTGTAAGCACAAATAATTTGCCAGATATGATGCATGCAGTTAAATATGCTTCTGTTGACTTTCCAACAATATGGTGTAGAGTTTGCAAAAAAATTTCCAAGTTAACAGTAAAGTGCAAACACATATATTGTGTTGTGCTAGATTTGTGGGTGGTCCAGAATACCAGTTCTTTTGAACCTACGTGTGATTGCATTGTGTGTGTATACTGTGATAGCGTATGCTTCAATTTTTGCAATGATTAAGTTTTTAAGCACTGAAAAATTAGGAAATGTCAGCTTATGACTGCTTGTCTAACTTGCCTTTCATATGCATGAGGATGCAGTATTCAATTAGCTAATTAGGTGCTCTTTTCCTGCTCTTTCCCTCTTCCGCATCTGTTCTCATGGTTATACATTAAAACCTTGCCTTGAACATAAGATTACGTTCTCCTTTTTATGATGACCATTTCCGAGCAGGATGCTTGCTATGTGCCTCTTACTCTAAGACATGAGGGTCTCCAGATTATCCCTTATTTTTGGTACCTGAAAACCAGGGTGACCAATACTTGGACTGCTGTTTCAGAGCATAGCAGTTTATGTCTTCAAATACTGTGCTCTCACAATTTGTGCGCTCTTCATTATCGAAGTGAGAAACTGCTATTACAACGTAAAACGGTGCGTGCAAAGGCACATAGCGCCAGAAATAAAAATTGCAGCCTTGCATCCATGCCCTGTTTGACACTTCTGATTCTGCTCTCGGGTACCTCTGGGGGACTGCAGGTTGGTGGTTTGCCAGGGTCAATTCGTAGTCTGTAATCCAGTTTCCTGTATAACACAAGGCAGGCAGTTGTACTGTGCTGCACATAAAATCACATACCCCTTTTAGAATTTATCTGTGAGTAAGACCTAACACACACAATAAATAAAAAAATAATTTTTTACAATGGTCGATTTAAAAAGCTGTCACTTATTTTCAGCTGAGTTTTGTAGGTTTTGATCTCTATTTTTTGGCTTTATATTAGACTTCCATATTGTGTGTATTTGGAAAAAAGGAAGGAAAAATCAATCTCAGTGCTTCTTCATCTGCCAAATTACTTCTTTCTTTCCTAATCTGCAAGTGTCACTTTGAACTTCCAATCTTTCTGCGCTAAGGAACTGTGATATAGTTCCTTAGCAATCATCTTGAGAAATTTTGTTTAACTTATGACTCGATACTGCAGAGGAAACTCAGGATAAGCCGTGATTCTTATATGGTGCCTTCTGACTGCCTTTGAGAACCTTTCTTTTTCTCTCATTTTAGTCTCACTTTACTCTTTCCAGCTCGTTAGTGGGTTCCGAAAGGAGGAACTTACTGTTGACAACTCAAGTCCATAATCGTGTCCATGTATGGTTGAATGAAGCAAACGCATTTATCTCATCGTGTAGATGAATCATATTTTCCTTTGCACGTACGTTAGTTTAACCTATCCACTGGTGACAAAAAGTCGTGTATAAGCTTTTATGCCTTGGTGCTGGAGCTGGTTGGTAAGTCTGTAGTAGAAAGTTCTCTTTTTTTGGAAAATCCCAACTCTTACGAACTTGAAACGTCCCCTAGAAGAACATTTAACATTTAGGAAACTTCTCATTAATAGACATGCCACAGTATAATGTGGCCTGGAGGGAATCATCTGCTGTTAAGGGATGACACGTTGCTGTCTAACTCCTAGGCTGTTGATTAAACAGCTTTCTCCAAGGGGTCCTATATTTCTTTTTTTTCTTTTTTTTTCCTTAATTGCAAGAATTAAGCATCAAAACTGCAACACTCTATTCAACGGAACAGATGTTTAGTAGCCATCAGTGGCACCAGTCTCTCTCC
Source organism: Rissa tridactyla (assembly GCF_028500815.1). Lineage (NCBI taxonomy): Eukaryota > Metazoa > Chordata > Aves > Charadriiformes > Laridae > Rissa > Rissa tridactyla. The sequence continues at coordinate 44,114,367 of NC_071467.1, forward strand.
TACCTACAAAGCATTCTTACAACCACATATTTTAATAGATAAATAAGAAACTATGAGAAAGAAAAGAGGTTAAAATGATTTTATTTTCTGTATCCATTAAACAAAGTGTTGGTATTTTAAACTTTTCTATCAACTTATTTTTGTAATGTTATCTTCCTTTACCCATCAGGCAATGACTTAGGGGTTTTGTATTTCTCAGCTGAAATCAATACATTTGTCTTGCATCTTTTGTTTACATTTGTCTTGCATCTTTTGTTTTAAACAACAGGCTATATAGCAGTTTATTCTGCAGAAACATCTTAGGATGTCACTGAATCTCAGCCTAGCTTAGGTAATTCTGCTGTAATTTCACTGGCAATCAAATTTTGAGGCAAAAATCAACATTTTAAAGATGGTATTGTGTAATGGTAATTATTCAAATGAATGCATCTCTCCTTGCTTCCTATGACAGATATAGAAGATGAAATTGTAAACCTATTCAGGTTTTCAATGCATAATTTGATATTTTTTTCCCAACTTTATAGAAGTTTTTGTTCATGCATCCTTGATACTGATAAAGAGAGCCAAAATTATACTAAAAGGTATTTTTTATTGTAAGGAATAGAAATCTGTAAAGTATGTCTTGTACATTTAAGCATAAAGTAATTAAATAAGAAGGAAATCTAATGATAAGGTTGTTCGATCGTTGCCCAGTAGATGTTCTTGGAAACGAGATTTAAAAGATGAGATGAGAAAAATGACAAATCTGCTATGTTGTACTAGTGGCTACATTTCTCTTTTGCTGAACTTTATATGTTGACTGGTGTGAGAAGAATATTCTTAAAAGTTTATGGTTACCGTCTTCACTGGTACTGAGAAATGAATTGGAAACCTTTGAAACAAAAGTGAATTTTTACAGCCTAAAGAAGAGAAAGCCTTGGGTGGGAGCTCATACCCGCATGTGCTGAGTACAGGAACGCTGTTTAATGACCAGCGGGGAGAAATCCATGCTGGTACGAAAAAGGAAAAGAGGGGAAGAAATCCTTTTACTTTCTACTTGTCACAGAATTTACTCCATCATCTATAAACAGTCTTCACCTACTCTTCGTGTTTTCAGTTGCTCCATATTTGTTGGTTTTAACTTGTTTAATTATTTCCCTGGGTTGGTGGGATTTTTATTTTTGCCATGGGGATTTCTGCAGAAGCTGAATCCCTTTGCTACAGGCTGGATGCTATTTTCTCTTATGGCCATACCTTCTCATCTTCAGTAAATACGGTGTCGGCCTCCCTGCGTGCACTGTTTATACTTGTGACCCTCTTGCTGAATTTACAGGTGGGAAATTAATGGCGGCGGCGCTTTGCTGTAGACTAAATGCATTGGCTTCGGGCTGGGTTGTAGCGGTTGTAATGGAAAGCACCAGCAAAATGGTCTCAGCTCTCCGGCTGCTCCGCTCTGGTTTTATAGTGTTTTAGCTTTCTTTGTCAATGGTACCTCGTGCACATTCCAGGGGAGCGACGCACCCGCCGTTTATGGCCAGTTCTGCCGCCTGGGCGACTTGTTTGATGTGTTTTCGCAGCACGTTGTTAGTCAGATGTTGAGGTTGCCTGCTTCATGCTGTAATTATTATCCCACCGCTTGCGTTAGCGTTGTGGAGAATTAAATATTTGCTTCCAACAAAATGCTCTTTCCCACATGATGCTTTAACACTCTGACCTGCTTGCAAAGTCCTGTGTTGTGGGTTCTGGAGTTGGTTTGTTTCTATATTACAAGCCCCGTCCCTGTTGCTGTCAACTCTCGGTGAAGGTGGTGGAGGCAGTTTAAAGGAGCGAAGGAGGGAGTGGATGCTTGAATACGTGCTGAGGAGCAGTAGACCATGCTGAGGCTCTGCCTTTGGCCTGTGACCGTCCTCGTGACGCAGGATCAACGGGGGCAGGTTCTTTAGGATGTTGGTTTGCCTTGTGCCTTTTCTTACATCAAGCCAGGCTGCTGCAGCTGCGTTGACCCCTGGATGTAGGTGTAAGGAAGAGGAGGACAGTGGAGGACTGTGGAGGACTGAAGAAGCCCTGCCAGAAGCCTCCTGTGATTCTTCTTGACATAAACCCCAGGTATTGGTACACAGATGGTCCAGACCATTTTATTACAGGTTTTAGCTCCTTGGCCAGCAGAACAGAAGGTCACTTCTGAAACTGTTCTTCAAGTTTAACGTTTCAGTTGAGTGCTAAGGGTGTCTCTGCAGGATCCAGTGGCGAAGCAGTTCTGCACATGTTGTTCTCAAAGAAACGAACCCCAGGACGCTGTTTGAAGCTTACCCCCTTTTCTACGAAGTGTGATGCTGCAAGAAGTAGTCATTTGCAACATCCCCCCCCCCCCCCCCCAAAAAAATTCAGTCCATTACCCTGCCAGCTCTAACTCTTCCCAATCACAAATATTCAAACCACTTGCAGTTGTGTCATTTATATATATTTAATACACCTCCAGAAAGTACAATCTCCACATTTTTAGCTTCTTACAATAGATGAATGGTTTCCACAGGTCAATGTCTGTCACTGTTGCATAACCTTCTTTGGGTTCTTTCCGAGGGAATATTTTTGTTAAGTCTATGAACACAGTTATTAGATAAATGACGGAGCAATAGTAACACTTCCTTCTCTGCATGCTTAGTTATTCCTTTTTAAACAAGCATATGATTATAACGTGGAAGTTAAAGTAGTTGATTTAGTAGTTATTTTCATTTTAAATCCATTCTAGATGTGAAAAAAAAATAGTAATGAAATTCCAATGCAGGGGAGGACTGTTATTAAATTTTTGAAGGCATAAAATGGATCTTGATGAGTTACTATTTCAAGTGTGTCCCAGGAATCCAGGAGTCTTTTTATAACACAAAATCCGTGGGTTACTTCAACGAACAGGAAAAAAGCAAGCTTATTATTCTCATACAATTTTTTTGACATAGGTAATGTTTAAATCTATTTTTAAAGATACAGAATTAGATGCTTTCTTATTTTAAAAACAGAGCTTAAAAAATTGAGGTTCTCTTTTATTGAACTATATCTAATTATGTGTGCAGGGTAGTTAAAGAGTTATTTTGTGGTTTTAAGACACTCTTCACGTGTGTTTATTTAATGAATAATAAAAGTAGACAATAAATATGGTAACAGCTACAATGGAATTACTGGCTTTCTTCCTTCTGTGTTTCACCCTTTAGAAAAGGTTTGTGACCAAGGCAGCGTGCCTGAACTGTTAGTGCCCTGCTTCTAACGTATGTTTCTATATAGGTTATGTAGCATGAAAACAGCAATCTTTTTTCGTCTTTTCATTAGACCAGCTTCCTCTAGGCCTGCTTTTAAAAGTTGCATGTGTTGAAGACAGACATCAAAAAAGAGTAATTTCCTGCAAGGCATTAGCTTAAGTAGCCCATATCTCCTCTCTTTCCACTAAGTTCTAATTTTGATTTCTGAGGGAAAATATCTCCTGTTTAAAAAATAAAAAAAAAAAAAAAGAAAGAAAGGAAAAATTATAAAGGACTGACCTTACCAGGGACATTATATGGAACTGACCGTACAGACTACATTTAGGCTTTCAAGGAAGGAAACCCCTCAACTTTCAGAGAAATAATGGAGCTTTAGAACAAATCATAAGGAAGAACCACAGCTAATGGATAAAATAACTTACTGGCTATTGGGCTAGTGGATACTTTCTTATGGATAAGTAACAATATTTTACTATACTGTAGTTCCGTTCTTAGTAATAGCAGCTACACATGATTCCACTCATTTCTCTATATAATGTTTTGGTAGATGGAAATGAGGGTCTTGGTTGAGTTGCTTCTCCAGGTCCATGTTTCACGTAGGCTAAGCCTTACAACCTGCAGCTGTTCTGCATCTTATTCCTTTTCTCCCATTTGTGATGTTTTCTACTTGCTCCTTGGCGTGTTTAGCCCTTGCTCTTTTCCTTGTCTCTGATTTCTCATCTTCATTATTTGATACTGTAGGAGAATATTATAGAATTCTTTCCTTGAGTAGATTGCATCATTTCCTACCCCACAGTCCTGAACTGTGAAAGAAGAGGAGGAGCAGAGCAATGCCGGGCAGCTATAGCTCATCTGCTGATAGTTCGCTTTGGTCCTGAAGACTTCAGACTTTTAGTGCCTCTCTGATGGCAATTTTAAGGAGGAAATGGCTGCTTCCATTTCAGGAAGATATTTAAACTATGAAGAGGAAAGAAAAATTTTGTTAACTTCAGGGTAGAAGTGAAAATTGATTATTCATGGTATTAGCTGCTTGAAAAAGCTTCAGTACTTGTAAGAAATATCATAGGGGAAATGACGTTATTCAGGGTTGAGGTGGAAATTAGCAATGTGGTGCAGATTTTAGAATAATCCTGAAAGAAAGTTCATAGCTTATATATTCTCGTAACAGAAATAGCTGTCGACTTGGAAGGGCGAAAGAAATTTTGATTTAATCTTGCCACAGGCAAAAGGATGACTGGGGGAAGACGGCTGGGTGCAGGCTGCTGGGAAGCAGTGGCTGTGACCCCAGGGAAAGCCAACGGGGCTCAGGGGGGACCAGTGACACCCACAGAGCGGTGCCTGCTGAGGTGCGTTTCCACATGGGCAAAAGGGTTACACGCCGGCAATATCAGCCTCCTATGCATCCGTAGCGTGGCTCAGTGCGAGGCGTGCTGCTTTTTGTTTGTGCTGAAGGTTATGGATGCTTTCTGAAGGTTGCCATGTGCTTCACCAAATACCCCGATGATCCTGTTTTTCCCAGTATGGATGGTTTTCTAGCATGGGAAAAGTTTCCCATAATCCTCACTCTTAGTAAGATGCAAATATATGAAGTAGTTAATGAAAGACACCTGATCCTGCATGGGGCTGTATTTCCAGAGCAGAATGACAATCCCTCATGTGTTACATAAAGATATATTAAAAGAATACTTGAAAGTCTCTGACCAGGTCAGAGATTTGAGGAAGCCTTTTCATGGTGCTTTGACTGGAGGAACTGAAGAAACGCTCAAGGCTCTGCTGTATATGCTAAAAATAAAGGCCAAGAGGAGCAGGAGCACCCGAGCTGGTGGCTTGGGGAAGATCAGTTACTCTGATGTTTTGTGTTACATGGCAGGGGAAAAATAGATACTTGCCTTACTTATACTTTTACCCTTAATTTCTTTCTGTACCATTATCCTTGCCTAGGCTTTGCTGTGATGTTACATAGTACAGACACCTACTACAGGGAAACATCCCAGTGGCTTCAGGTGAAGCATATCTGATGTATGTCTAATGTTTGTTGTGAGCCACAATTTGAGCATGAAACTGGGGCCTCTGCAGAGGAGTTCAGGCTTAGATACGTGATTCCAGGTACTTGCTTTCCTCATTCTAAAGCACTGGGTGGGGGGTGGGTTGACGGGGAAGACGATGCCCAAAGCCATCAAGAATCTAGGATCTATATTTTCAAGGTATTTTGCCATTTTCTGATTTGTGTAAAACAAACCTCAGAATAGCCGTGTTAGAAACCTACCTATCTGCAGTTTCTGTAACATTGAAGTGTCAAAACAGACAATGGTTAAAAGTAAAAATAATATTTTTTTTTTTTTAAAGTCTGTGGTTATTTAAAATCCGTGGTTATTTAGGATGCTAGCAGTTGACACTGCAGCAGTAGCATGATGTGTGCAGGGAGAAAGGTGGTTCTTTCTGATAACAGCGTTTATGAATAAGATAATCTCATAAGAAAATTAAGATATCTTCAGAGACAGGCAAATAGAGGTCTAAGTGACTTCAAGACACATGAGAAAGTGAAATAAAAATGCCAGATCTTCCATCCTGATGGAGGAAAGCAGCTCTCTTGCTTTGAGGCACAGTGATGCCAAATGAAATTAATGTAATGCCTCCTGAGTGCAGAGCAGTGCTATGTAAAGGGAGACTTGCAAGTCCAGCCTACAGCAAAACATCACCTATAAACCGAATTTAGTGGACTGGTCCTAACTATTCAGAGTTTGGAACGTTTTTTTGCCAATTTTTAGGAGGGGTAGTTTTACTCTTTTTCTTTTTTCTTTTTTTCTGTGATAGGAATTCATAATTTTACGCCACTAAGTTTCTTGACTGGCAGGAGAAAGGGGTAGAGATTTTTCTGCTAGACAAAGTGGTGGCAACTAGATGGGTATCAGTGAGGAAAGCAGATATTTTTTTTGTACTTTGAATTCCTGAATGTCACAGCCACAACACGGGAAATTCCCAGGAAGTTATGAAACTAATAAAAAACCTGCTGTTGCTTTGAAATGTTTTTTCAAAATTAGTAAAAAGTCATCTGTGACAGGAAATATCAGCCAAAAGACAACTGATGAAATTGCCTTTGATTTTTTTCATTATTCATGAGAATCCTTATCTTTAGCAAGAATGGTTTCTATTAGTGTCTTGCTGAGATGAACCCTTGGCTCCTTTAACATCTGCAATGCCATGGACAAGGTAGTCCATTAACTGCTCTGGAGTGTTCTGCAAGAGTTCAAGCAGTCCTAGATATTAAACACACCACGGGAGATTTTGCAGGATCATGCAGTGGCCAGCTTCGTCAGAAAAATGTTGTTAGAGCCTTTCTCCAACATCTTTAAACTAATAAAAGGGACCAACAACCATCTACAAAGAAATACATGCGCCAAAATAAAAATACATTTCATGAGAAAGGCTGCCATCTGGGATTTTATTAAAGATATATATTTATTTAAAGGTATTTTTTAATCATGTATAAGCTAAAGCTCTCAATATCTGTTCTATCTAATTTAATGTTTGGGTTTTTTCAACACTGATAAAAGAAATCTAATCTCACTTAAAATACTTTTTCACAGATTTATGCCAAATGTGTCCTTAAAAATGATTCTATACTTCTGACGCCTGAGGAAAGTACAGGTATTGAAAAGAGGGAAGAGGGGGGGAAGCTGATGCTAATTTATGTTGGGAAAACTAAAATAGTCATGTTATAAACCTCTTGACATTGTGCTGTGAGACTAAGCAAATGCACGTTCATTATAATGAGCTTAAATAGCTAGGTAACTATTTTTGGAATTGGGCCTTTAGAGTGGTCTTCCACTACAAGCTAATTAGATGAAGTGCCTTAACAAAAAAAAAACATCCATTGAGCTGTCAACTTTACTTACAAGTATGTTCTTAGAGTAATGTTCATGGTGAGAAAGTGTGTCAGTTATGGATAAATACGAATTTCTTTTAAGTAATCCAACAGAGGTCCTTATATTAAAAAGTAAACAATTAGTTTTTGTTTAGACTGATCTATTTCTACAATGCTGAGGAAAGGATTTAGAATAACTGCATTTTCAGCCAACGTGAGCAATTCTTCTGTCTGCCGGAAGAGCTCGGGATGACTTCTCTTGCTGCTATTCTATTGAGTGTTTTCATATGGTTTGTTTGGATGTTAGGATTTTTTTTTTGTGTAAATTTTATAGTATTTAAGTCAGAAAGCTGATTAAATCGCTTAGTTTGACCTCAGTTTGGCACGTTATAGGCCATTATATTTCTCTCCATTAGAACTGAACTGAACTCAACCTGCCTAAATAAAAACAACTTCACACAAGCCTGTCTTCCACAGTGACACTAGGTCTTGGTGTTAAGACTCCTACTAATTCCTAGCTGTTTGTTACAGTAATTAATCTAACTTTCCAAAAATATGAACAAAAACATGTGTCTGACTGCTAAATTTAATGCATGTGGCTCAGTTTCCAGGTTGTGTTCTTGTTTTTCTGGTCTCTGGACCAGGGCACATTAGACAGGGCCCACAGGGTATGTTGCACGCAAAAATGCTTGAGTGACCCTGTGTTTGCTGGGCTATGGGACGCAGAAAAGCATCGTCCCCTCCTGAAGATACTAGCATCTTCTTCTTCTTCTTGACTGACTGCATAGATTGATCTCTAGAAGTCTAAGAGTTTTGGGTTTGTTTCTTTTTTTCCCTGCTCATGGCAGGGGGGCAAGTCTAAGGTGCATTCACAAAAATCTACCAACCACACTGACTGCTCTAAGCGGATAGCCTCCGAGGGCAAAGACTCCACATCTCTCAGGAGGGAGCATGTGGTCCAGTTCCTGTGTGTGTTGTGTGTATCTGTGCACATCCACCAACTAACAAAAAAGAAACACAAGGTTTCTTAGGTGTCATGGGGTTTTGGAGAATGCATATTCCAGGTCTGATAAACCCCCTCCTATTGAGCGACACAGAAGAAGAATGACTTCTTTGCCTGAGCAGCAGCAAGCCTTTGAAAAAGTTAAATGGGAGATAGTTTGTGCAGTAGCACTTGGGCCAGTCCGGGCAGAACAAGATGTGAAAAAAATGCTTTAGACCTCAGCCAGGGATAACGGCCGCAACCTGGAGCCTCTGGCAGAAAGTACCTGGAGAGACTCGAAGTTAACCTCTAGGGTTTTGGAGCTGGAGATGTAGGGGATCTGAAGCCCATTACACTCCAACTGAAAAATAAATATTTGCAGCATATGAAGGAATTCGAGACACTTCAGAAGTAGTTAGTACTGAAGCACAGCTCATTTTGACACCTGGATTGCCTGTGCTCAGCTGGATGTTCAAACAAAGGGTCGCCCCTATGCATCATGCAACTGATGCTACATGGAGTAAGTGGGTGACACTGATAACACAACAGGCTGGAAAGGGAAACCCCGACTGCCCAGGAATTCTGGCCAGAGGGTTGAAACTTTGGAGTGCCACCAGAGGAGGTGAGTCATGCTGAAGAGGTCCCTTTGTATAATAAATTACCAGAAAATGAAAAGCAATACGCCCTGTTTACAGATCCCAGTGTATTGTAGGAAAACGTCAAAAGTAGAAGGCTGCTGTGTGGAGTCCTGTACAAGAAATTGCAGAAACTGTTGAAGGACAGGGTGAATTGAGTCAGTTTGCATAAATGAAAGCCAACCAGCTGGCTTTAGATATTGCTCAATGAGAAAAATGGCCAGTACTCTACCTCTATACGGACTCATGGATGGTGGCAAATGCTCTGTGGGGGTGGCTACAGCCATGGAAGCAGACCAACTGGCAACACAGAGGTAAACCCATCTGGGCCCCTGAATTATGGCAGGATATTGCTGCTTGGGTAAAGAACTTGGTTGTAAAAGTACTTTATGTATATACTCACATACCCAAGAGCTGGGCCAATGAAGAACATCGAAACAATGACCAGGTGGATCATGCTGCTAAGACTGGAGTGACTGAGGTGGATCTGGACTGGGAACACAAGGGTGAGCTATTTATAGCTCGATGGGTCCATGACAAGAACCTAGGTTCTACTGACTAATCTTGCTTCCACATTCCACGCTGGCGTCTCATTTGCAGTGAAGATGTGATGAGTGTATCTCCACTAAGTGAGTAGGCTGACTGCTACTGGGTGAAAGCTGCAGAGACCAAAGCCGAGGCTGGTTTTTGGAGAATAAGGCTCTGGGTTGCTTGGAAGAGAGAAGAATATAATGTTTAAAATCATATAAAAAGCAGTTCATGCAGTTTCTCAAGGCCTTAACAAGGGGGGAAACACAAGAGCAATCAAAACAATCAAGGCAGTAACAGTTAATGGTATCACTACTTAGCCTATACTTCTAGCATTCATGTAGACATAATGGGTTTAACACATCTTCAAAGGCATTCGTTGCTGTTGGCTCAGTAAACTAAGAACTGATTATGGTTTCCTCTTTCCAGACTCATTCAAAACAGCATTTAACAGTCTCTTCAGGCTGGCCTTCTTGAAACATAACAGGCATGTTGGGTTTGTTGTTTGGTTTTTTTTTCTTCAACTTGATTTGAAGCCACTTCTAGCCTTTTGATCTTTCTCTCATCTGGATTTGTTAAATAAAATTATTACCTAAACATTTAGATGGTATGGTAATATCAAGGTTTATTCAAACACAAACGATGTCTGACAGCTGCTCCTGGAGGCAGAGGGCCCTTGATAGCCGATGAACGGCAAGGCTTCCCACACCTTAGGACATGTACCTGAGCAGGACATGATGCCGATGCTGGGAACGAGCATTTAAGTGGGAAGTACTGTAGTCTTTCTCTGTGAGCATCTCTTCAGCTGCTGCAGCTGCCAGATGTGGAGAGACCTGCAAGCAGGTTACATCTCCCACAACACTCACGCTGTGGGAGGTGGAAAACATCCAGCGTACTCTGAAGGGTTCTCAGGAGTCATGAAAGATGATAAACGTGCTTTAAAAAATAAAAAAAAAAAAAGCCTCTCAGATATTAATCCAGCCAGAGAATTTGTCACTGGGGTAGCAACAGCCCTATTTAGTGAGGTATAAACTTCCCTTTTTCCTAAACATCCCAGGAGTTATGGAATTTGCAGCTTAAGCAGCTGAGAGGATAGGAGCACAGCTGAAGTATTTGAGGAACTGCATTACATAGACAAGTAGGGTCATAACTTATTAAAACATTTGCAAAACACATTCCAGTGAGACAAAGTTAAGCAGCTAGAGCATCTTCCCACGTAAGAAAGGCATCGGGGAGCAGAGTGGGTAATCATGGAAATCGCATTCCTCAGATGGCTGAACTCACTTTTGATAACTCTAAACTCCCTATCATTGGCTTGTAGGGAAAATTCAATTGGTATTACAGCATTAAGTGATGCCGGAGCTTACGTAAGAATTTTTTCCTTCCTACGTCCCACTGTATTTCTAAGCTGTACGTGATTGTAGGCTGTCTTGCAAGCATATGTTTGGGTCAGAAATACAGTAGCATGCAATACACATTTTCCTGAAAATCTTACGTATAAATAGTACAGGTGGGAAAGATGAACTCAGTTGTCCTCCAGTTCAATGGCAGTTTGAAAACTGGTCTGGCTGTGCTAGTGGGATGAGGTAACATTGGCAATGGTAAGCAGGAATACAGCCAGGGATGTCAAGGCTGCTTCTCTGTGCCCCATCCAACATGCAATTAGTGCAGCTGCATGGTAATGACTCTTCCCATCCCTGTTAGCTGTTTCATTTTGAAGGGGCAGAGCCCTGGATGGCATGTCCTCTAAAGAAGAGGAATACTAGGTGGGAAGTTTTTCCCCCATCACTTCCTAGGAAAACTGTGCAGCTCCATGCAGTGAAGGTGCTTACCGTGCTCCTTTAATGGCAACTGTAACACTAATAGTGATGCACAAATGTGTCCTGTTGATGAAGATGAAAATGAGAAGTTCTCTCTGCAATAGATAAAAGGCAGAAAAGGTACAAGAGTTTCTCAGAGGTCTCTTGTGAGCTGGAACCATGAAATCCCATCAGAAAGCTGTGGGAACTGTTCTGAGGGCAGTAAGTTTGTGTGCAGGAGAGGCTTTGTTTTATTTGTCTTGTGTCACAAAGTTGTTCAGGTATTAACTAATAATCATCATAATACACAGGATGTGTCAATACCCTAATACTCTTCACTATCAACCGTTTAACAATGTGCAGAAAACCAACAGACATGTGAATTGGAGAATTCAAGTGTATCATCTCTGGAAAACTTCTTTGAACAATGCTTGCACACAATAATGAGTGAAATCTGCAGATAACTCGATGAATACTGCAACTGAAAGTGACCAATAAAGCGGAGATCCTAGTTGTCATTGGGCAGTTCCTTAACAAGACACGCAGATTTAGGATTAGTTATTCTTAAATCAGCAAGGGTGAGCGCTGATAAACGTCACTTGCTGTTGTATTAAGTGTAAAAAATTTATTGTTTTTCTGGCTCTAAGGCTAAACGCTATTAGCCCAAATGAGCTATCAAGGTGATATGGTAAAGGCCCTGTTGAATATTTATATGGAATTAAATTAAATACGCATGTGCCACTTGCTCTACAAAGAGCACAAGGGAAAATATGACTAATACATAAGGGCAAAGATTAGTTTACTTGTTGGTTCATGATCATGATATAGGTGGAATTTCCTTCCATAAAAACAGCATGACAAAGAGTTCATGAATATTTTCGTCAGTAGCTAATGTTTCCATTCCTGGAGGAGTGCTCTAAGCCCACAAACAAGGAAGGCTGCTGCATTAAGATTCAAGAGAATGTCATCATAAAATGTAAACTGTCTGTGGGAAACTTTCAGCTTTGATAGTTCTATCGCATTAGACACAAGTGCATCACAGCTGTGAAGCGCATCATAGCACAGACGTGACCCATATTTATAAAAATTTTTGGCAAATACAGCATTTTGTTGTATTAGAAATCTGTGCTGTAACAGCGCAGGTCCAGGCTCCACTGAGAGTTTGTAAGTGGAGGGCAGTATTGTGTCTCCATTTTGTTGTTATTTTCAGGTGAAAGGTGCAGCTTTTCCACTGCTACAAGAGTAAAGGCATATTTTCAGAGGATGGCATAATGAATTTTAGGCATTCACTGTCTGGCGTTTAAGTTTGTTCATAAACGTAATAGATTAAATTAAAGTTTAGTAAGTAACACGTAGGTGCAGCATATATACATTTTAAATACAGCTATGTCATAGAAATTATTGGCTTTATTTAATAGCTTAAAAACAATTCTCTCCTAGAATAATGATAGTACTCATAAGTGAATATGAATTAGTTAAATACAATCTGACTTTGAGGTCTTGTGCAAACAGTTCATGAGCTGAGCTGATTTGAAATAGCAATACCAAGTATTTGGAGTTACATTACTTTATGCCAAAATGAAATCTGTGTGCCATTTTGGTTAGTCTTGTGTACCTTTCTCAGCCTTTTTCTCCTTTTTTCTCGAAACTGGGAGGCATAGGCAAATGCAATGGGAAGAAATATTACCCAAATATGGGTAATAAAAAAGCAGTGCTGCAGCAGATCTGCAAAAACTAACACATAGGAGAAAGTAGCCCTAAATAGTAAATGAAGGAGAACAGTGAGGCTAAAGTTGTGACAATATTCTTAAAAGTGGATACTTAGCAGAATGAGTTAGACATGTCATAGGTGAGGGAAATCAGGAAAGGCTGCTGCTTGCAGCCTTCAAAATGTGATAAATAGAAAATCAGTATGTTTCTATAAAGGGAAAAAATCCACAACCATCTAGAAATATTTTTATTTTCAGTTGAGTGCTGTGACACCTTTTCCACAGAAGGAGCACAGAAATTCAGGAAGTTCTTATTATAGCTGTTGAACAAAAACGAATGGTCAAACACTTAGCTTTTTCCAAGCACGTGCAAGTTCTGGTGGCAAACAGCAAAGCTCGAAGAAAATGAGATAATTAAATTATGGGATCACAGACATTTACTTCTAAGGAAGTCTTAAAGAGCATTTTACTGCATTTCTGCTGTTTATATCATTGTAGTGTCTCTACTTAAGAGACAGCTGGCCTATGTCTGTAGACCAGGTAATAAAATCTTCTGTTTAACATGCAGTGTGGTCCAAAGAAGCAGACAGGACGTATCTGGAGTGGGATAGTGAGCAATGTCTTTCCATGCCTGAAAGAAAACTGGGGAAAGCAAGGAGTCCCTAGGGGCTGCGTGCCTTCCTGATGCTCTGAGCTTAGGGTGCATGTGGAGGCTGCGTTACAGAGTGAATCCGCGGTACCAGGTATGTATGTGCTGTGCAGAGTGTTGATGCATGGGCAGTCAGGCTCCTGATGCCCACTGACATTGTGCCTATTTGCCCAGGATTCCCAGACATCCAGTGTCCTACACTACTGGATATCGGGAAATGCAAGCTGGTGGTCACTACAAGAAATACTTCATGTCTCCAAGTAACAAATTTCTCAGTATTTTGCCCTCAATAACGTATATGAAGTACCAGTGAGGGAATACTCACATTAAGAGCAGTTTTTCTGTAGAAATTGTGGGCAGTTCCACGTGATATTGTGTGAATCATCAAGGCTACAGGAAGAAACAAAGGCTCCAGTGTTTCTGGGGGGAAACCAGGAGGAAGTGGGAAATAGTAATGGGATGTTTGTCGTAGGAGGAAGATATGTTAAAGGGAAGATTCACCCACAAAGCAGCGAGTGGAATGGTATGCTAGGAACTTCTCCGTCAACACAGAACTCAGGAAATTTAATGTTATGGAAAGATACCACAAAGGCAGGGGCAATCTGTCTGTCCTTCCAGTACCCCTTAGAAGAGAGCAAACTTTGGCTTGTTCAGGGGGTGGCCAGGTGAAAATCTACTGAGAAGCTGCCATGGGGCCCAGGAAAGCAGTTTATTTTTGAAGAAAATGCCCTGAAGGCTCAGGAGTAAATCATCCCATTTTACAGGAAGCCAGGTAATTCTGGAAAAAGGCCTACTTGGCTAAACAAGGAGGTTTTTTATGAACTAAAATGCAAAAAGGAGCACGTAAAAAGGGGAAATGACAACAGGCTGCAGAGGTGTAGTATAAAAGCATTGCTTGGACATGTAGATATGATATTGGGAAGGCCAAAGCCCAGCTGGAACTGAGAGTAGCAAGAGGCATAACAGCAGCATTTTACACGTTTCTTCACAGAGAAGTTCAGAGAAAATGTGGGCTTTGGGTGAATGGTGGGAGACAACTGAGGGAGGGATGACACAGAGAAGGCTGAAGTACTCAACACTTCTTCCTCCCCCTCCAGTCTTCACATGAAAACCAAACCCATGATGGTTTGGAAAGAAGAGGGAGAGCCATTACTGAGAGTAACAGGTGAGAGACTATGGCAGGTGGATGGGAAAGGTAAGTGGAGGATGAGGCGAGCTTTAGTCTTCCTTGCCCCTGTTCCTGAAAACATTGTGGACCATGTGATTTGTGGATGATACTGAATTAGGATGGACTTTGAGAAAACTGAAAACCAACAAACTAATAAGTCTCAGCAGGGACTTATGAGTTGTAACTCCATGCATCAGCACAGTCCATGGAGCAACCAGCTAAAAAGCTCTGATAAAAAAGGACCAGGTTTTACAGCAGAAACCAGGCTAATATGTGTCAATAGTGGTCTCTCATGACTAGTAGGGCAAACCCCATGCTGGGCTACCTTGGATGAAGCACGGCCAGCAGAAAGGTTTTATTCTGTCTGCTTGACAGTACTGAGGCTGCTGTAGTGTGTCCTCTTCTGGGTCCCCTGATTCGAGAGGGATGTTGGACTGAAAGAAGGTCTTGCAGAGAGCTACCAAGATAGTCAGAAGTACCTGACTTGTGGGGAGAGGATAAGGGTGTTAAGGGACTATGGCAGAGAGGGGTTGTTAATGGCAGCATACTGCTACTGAAGAGCAGGCTAAGGGGGTACTTGATGGCAGCCTCAGACTACTTAAAGGGGAGTTACAAGTAGAGTAAAGCCCCACTTTTTTGGCCAGTGAAAGATGGTAAAGCATGGGACAAATCACAACTTGGGAAGTTCAGAGTGGCCTTTCTTGGCTAGAAGGCTGGTGCAGCACTGGAATAGGTTGCCAAAAATATCTGAGATTGGCACTCTTGGAGGCTTCCAGGACTCTGCTGGACAAAGCCATGGATGACCTGCTCTAGTGCTGGAGATGGTCCTCCCACTCAATCAGAGGGCTGGACTAGATGGTGTCCAGAGGTGGTTTCCAACCAGCACTTCTATGATCTTATGAATTTGAGGATTTATGTGTTTGTCTCAGGTTGGAGATATTTTGTTGCTAAATGGTGTTGTATATTAGTGAGCAACAAGGTTCAGAACCAGAACACAAAAGAATTAATACAATTAGTATGCATTAATACATCATATATTAATACCTTCTTCAAGATAAAATAATTGTAGTGGATTTAATAACATACAATTAATGATGACTTGAGGGGTAGAGCCTTCATTTTTTTATATGTGAGAAATATGCTCCTTTTGCACTCTTGAGCAGCAAGAATGATGTAGGTCCATTGCAGTTTGGCCTGCTTTGTAAACACTGAGCACGTGCACTGGAAATACCCTTTACTTACAGAATCTATACTGTTGAAGCATCTACTGAGAAAAAGCAGAAACTATCTCTAAATGCTTTTTCTGCACTTCCTAGCCTAAACATAGACTGTTGTCTTCGTTGAGCAACAACATCTGTTACTCTGGAAAAAACATGTGCAAAGTATATTAGCAGTTGGGATATATCAAAAAAGTAAAGATAAGTCTTCGGCAGCTCCAGAGACAGCAAGAAAATTTGAGGAGAAGGCAGATGCAATATGTGCTTGTGAACAGGGCATGCAAAAGACGAAAAAAGATATCGTGTGAATTGTTTAATTTGGAACGGTAAAGAAAAGCTCCAGGAAGAAAAGTGCAATATTGTGAGGACCCGGTTATACTTTTGTTTTCTTTAAACACATTCCTTATTTATAACAGAATTGATGACTTAGGAGTTTCCCAGGAATCCTTTCATAGTTCTGGATGCTGATTTACATTGAATCTCATGGGTTTGCTATCAAGGGGATGTTTGATTAGTTGAACAATAGCTGGGTATAATTCTTGGCCACGTTATAACAATTCACAAGATGAAAGTCTGGCTCCAGGAGATCAAGTAGGAGTTTTTTATTTGATATCAGGACTTTGCCTGTTTTTTCATTTTTTTCACAGCTTGATCAGAGTAGAGGAAAAAAGAAAAAAGTGCTGGCATGCTGACTGTTTTGTAGTGGCATTACAACTGAGAATTCCCAGTCCTTGTAATCTTGTGATTATTATTTTTTAAAGCCTTGAACCATGGAATTTAGTGCTTTATGCATATGAGTAAATTTGGAAAAGTAGCTTGAATAAATGTTCTAATTTCAAAGGCAAATAGATTGAAAATTAATTACTTTTTAAAAATTCTTATGTTTTTAAGCCTATGAAGTGATGCTTTGGGATCTGGCCTGTAGTACTGGAATGCTTGGAATAGTCCTGGATCTATCCAGGTTTCTAAAACCCTGATATACTTCAAAACAACCTTCTTGACTCTGCAGAAGTTAGCTAGATGTCTTTGCCCTTTCCATCCAAGTCCATCATGAAAAAAGCAGAATGGAGAAACAATGGTTAAATAGAAAAGTATAGTTCGGACAAAACATCTGAACTTGTAAAAAGTTTTGCTCAGTTCTGTGTTTTCCCTGAATGTTTGCAGTGTTCAAAATTATGGAAATTGGGAGATATTTTGATAGTGTTTCTTCCTTAGGGAGGAGGATTCATTTCCTGACCCTTACATGAGGCACTGTGTCTTTGGGTGTCTTTGACAGCATTTTAGTCTCAAGGTTTCAAGCTAAGACAAACGCAGGCAACAGTTGTTTTGCTTCTGGGCACCTTGAAGGGGGTTAGCAGAAAAGCTAAAAGTAGAACTGAGTGGGCATATAGGAAATACCATCCTGGATTAGGTCCAAAACCCACCTAATCCCATACCATGTCTCCAGCAATGATTAGTGTCATATACTTCAGACAAAAACGGGATTACGTGGCCTTTGCTCATCCACAGACATTTGAAGGCTTATTCTGAGTTGTAATCATTTGAAATTGGCTTAAATCCTGAAGGCTGTAGTTTAACATCTCTTGCACTGAATCAATTTTAATGAATTATGATACTGTGGATGTTCCTGTCATCCACAGAAATGACCACTCTCTCCTCTTTGCAAAGAAAACTTTGCAGAATTCTTGACCTTCACAGCTTTTCATGGCAGTATGTTATCCACACTTTAATTGCACTTGGGGTGAAAACAGCTTTGGAAGTTTAATTTGTTCCTGTGTTAACAGGGAAGGAACACAGAAATTTCTTGTCTACATCCTCTGGAGCACTGGCTATTTCCATGATAGTTATTTTGTATGCTTTTATCACAGTACCAAGTTTTCATCTCCTTTTCAGGCTATTTTTTGCAATCTCACTTCATATGATCGAGGTTTATTTTCATGTTTGATTATTCTCAGTGCATCTCTTAGAATTCCTATGTTTGGCCGTGTCTCTGGCCCTAATATTCAGAACTGCCTGTGGCGGGAGGAATGTGTTGAGAAAAGCTGCAGATAGATAGTAAACTCGGGGAAACTTCAAAGGCAGTGTAAGGGCTTCTTTGTTAATTGAGGTTAAGAGCAGCAAAGAAAGAGTGTGGGAGAGTGTGAGGCAATTTCATCGTTAACAAAAGCAGAGAGAAGAGCTCAGAGACAGAATGTCTCAGGTGCTGGAAGGGAGAGCAAGCAGGAAAGTTTGCAGGCCCCTCATCTGGGATGTAATACTGAAATGTCTGAGAAAAAACTATGCTGAAGTAAATTTTCATATACTTTCCTCCTCCTGTAACTGTTTCCAATTTTGCAATAAAAAAATTACCACCTAGTTTTCCAAGAGCCGATAAACACTATAAATAGTGTAATGTTTTACACTGTCAACATAGTGTTAGATGACTGCAGGTCACCTGTTACAGAAAAAAACTATTATAAAACTACTGCATGAACTTTACTGCCATAGTTTTTAAGTACGGTATTGAGAGGATGCAATCATCTTCCACTGATTTGGAGGCATCCAAATTAGGAAATGGTAAATGGCATCTTCGTTATGAAGAACAGTGGTGTTTCGGGGAGCGCTTGCACATTGGTCTGTATCAAGTTTATCTATGTTGACTAAGCTGTATAAAAGAGTTTTTATTACCTACTTGAAAACACAAACAGCAGCTACCTAAAGCCATGAAGGGATCATGACTGGACTAAGTGGAGCAATCTTGTCTTACTGGGCCTCGTAAGCAGTAAAGGTCTTGGACTGCTACAGCTGCTGCGGGATTATGAATTGCTGGCTAGAGATACAGGATTTGTAAATTCAGAGTAATATCCCTGGTTCTGGATATCCTACAGCGTATCTGCACTGTCGATTTGGCAGTGATTTTAGTGTTGTTTCAGCTGATGCCATAGGTATATCAAGACCTTTTTGCTTTGAAACCCGGACAGCCTGAATCTCCATGTAAAACAGAAGCGTATATAGGCGGGTGTCCATTTTAGTTGTGCCTAGTCTGACTATTTTTATGTGAGGATGCAATTTAATGTATCCTGGAGTTTGGGATTTGAGAGGTCTCTTGTGCCAGTTGGCAATTCTGCCTTCCGTCCTCACCCGCCATGGTTTATCGATGAATCACAAGCTATCTGGTGGCTGATAAGTTACTGGTCAGCGCTTAAAACTTCGCTCCAATGCAGCCAGCTCCATGTATGTGTCACTGCACAGCCACAGGCTATTTGTTAAACGATTAATTTTGCATTTGAGTGTATCAAAACCCGTATTTTCCAAAGCAGTGTTAAAATCAACAGTGGTTACAGATTCCCGGTCTAACCCGTAACCCTACTGCAACCATGTATTAATCAATGATTTTGCTATCGTTTTGCCTCAGTGAATTAACTCTGAAATTTTTTACTGGTATTCAGACACTCGTCATGGTGGCCAGGTCTGAGAGGAGTCCCAGGGCCGGGGGAGAGAAGTTCAGAGGCAAAATTCACGGTACCAAGCACTCCTTTGGATTACTGAAGAGGAAAGCAGACCTGGGAAATGGAGAACTGAAAAAAATTGAGAGGTGGATGAGTCTGTATTTCCTAGGGAGAGGCTGCAGGATGAGAGACAAGGGTCAGGTGCAACAGCAGCAAGAGGCCCCTGGAGCTGGTATGACACCAGGCAAGCCGTGCTGCCTGCGGTGCTCCCTGCGATGATGCCAAGGCAAAGACTGAGTGAGGTACCAGCTGGGATGGGCAGATAATCCTGTTGCTCCGCTCCAGCACAACCACACGCGCTCCTGCACCACCCCAGGATGTGATACCCATTTCCAACCACAGTTAAGCCTGTACGGCTGATTTTTGTATAATTGCAGCTAAAGGGCCAGGTATATGCCTGGTAGTGTTTCTGCCTCTTTCAAAGGTTCACACATGGGTACCTGGGGTATCTGAAATTGGTTTTTAGAACACGTCATATTGTTTTGAATCATTTCTTTACTCTTTCACAGTAGGAGAAGGCTATTCTCAGCAATCCATTTGCTGTGTCTGAAACACTAGTCATGCCTGTCAGATGAGGGTACCAGCCAGGTGGGTGGCTTCTTAGTGCCCAGTTGTGTGACACTGTGAGGTACCTGTGGGTGGGAGCAGCCTGTCCCGCTGTTTTTCTTGATAGAAAAAATGGGGCAACCCAGGCAGCAAGTGTAAAGCAAAAGATAGTATGGTATTTTTACACAAAGCATAACAAAATTGTGTTGCTTACTGCAGTAAGATATATCTGTACATGAAGGTGCCAACATAACTGCTGGCTCAGGAATTCTCTAAACCTTGGGGTACTGGAAACTGGGCACAGTTCAAAGTCCACGCTCAAATTCCTTCCCTTCGCTTTTGTTGCTGACCATCATGAGAACTGGCTGGGACAGAGCACATGAGCTAAGGAACTGCGTCTGGACCATGGGGCCATTCTCACTTTCTTAGCTTGAGGAGGTGGAGGTTTGCAGGAGTTTAATTATTTGTCACAGAACTGTTCAAGAATTATTATTGATTACTCCAATTTTTCCCAAGTGTTCCACCAGCTAAGTGCCTGTGGTCCTGTAAAAAGTAAGCTAAAACGAACAAACCAACCAAGCAAGCAACACCCCCTCAAAACACCCTCCAAACCTGCACTTTCAACAGTACGTTAAATAGCTTCTAGCTTCTGTTGCAGTGACGCTATGGACACAAAAGCAACTGCTCATTGGACAGTATCAGATTCAACAGTGTTTTCAAAGTGTGAAAGCATCTGAGAATAAGAGGTGAAAACTGGGCACCGAAAGTATGCAATTTTTCTAAGGTACCCAATCCCATGCCACACTTTATCTGTAAACAATTCAGTACCAAGAATTTTAAAGAGGAACCTTTTTTCTCCCTTTAATTAAAAAAAAAGAAGGAAAAAAAAGTGTAATTGTTTAAACAGTAAATTAAAATAAAGTGTGGGGTTTCTTTTCTGTGATCTGTCGCTTTTATGGCATTTTTCAGATGACTGTGAAAATTACTGCATCCATATGCTCATCAAATGTGTTTTACTTCAGAGTCAATCCTGGGGCAGCTACAGCAATGGCCCGTCAGTGGAGTATCCAGGACTTTGAGACAAATGTGGGTTTGACTCTGTAAGGCTCCAGGCAGCAAAGAGATGGGCTCAGTTTATGTCTCAGTGAAACCAGTGTAAGCCAAAGGTTCTCAGATCATCAGCCGAGAAAGCCTTAAAGTTCCCATTGCACATGACCGTTTCCCCTAAATCTTCAAAGAAAGAGAATAGATCTCGACTTTTTTTTTTTTACATAAAAGCCTAAAGGCTTTTGGGCTCACATTAGAGAAGACTAGTATTATATTGAAAGAAGGAACATATATTAAGCAGAATTTTTTCTTAAGGTAGGACTTTGAGTTATAGAAAAGCTTTGTGATCTTTCTTGTTCGTCTCAGTCATACTGATTCTTCAACCAACAGAGATGGCTTCTGATGCATGGTAAATAGAACGTTAAAATTGTTGGATGATATATGCTGGCATACCAATCCACCAGTTAGAAGTGCTGGAATTATTCTTTACACACACAAAAATATAAGAAAGCCCTTTATTTTTCGGTTGTGATTTTTTTTTAATATAATTTTTATTGTGATATCTGTGAATATTTGTTTCTGCATGTTAGATCATGTGGGCAGATTTTCAGCCCTTGGGCATTTGCAGACTGTTACTCCACGGAGGGCTTCCCAGCGCAGGAGCAACTGCTGAGGGGGCATAAACTCAGACAGATGTTGCAGCATGAAGGCAAGACCAGCAACTCCGCTTGGCTTTCCTCTTGCAAACACTGGTAGCATCTTACTGTCCACAAAGTTGTTACAATTTAGTTATGTTCAGAGGAACCGGGCTTCATTTCCATCTGCTTACCTTGGGAATGCAAAGAGAACTAAGATCCAACATGACAAAAGGCCGAAGCATGTAGCAGGGAACAAAGTAGCCTAAGGTGGCCCTACTGATGACAGGGGTGAAACCAGGGAGTACTTGTTCAGCCGAGGGCAAGTCTTCAAGTTGCCTCAGTCAGCCTGGTCCATGTGCACTGTTTCTCCCCACTTGCTATCAAATGGAGCAGCCATTTGCTCTACTGGCCCATTACTAGGAGGGGCCACAGGCTCCCTCATACAGTCCTACTAGGAATTGCTCTGCACAATGCCTGCCTCTGTGCACCCCCCCAAAAAAAATAAAAAAAGAAAGAAAAAATTATGTTCAGAAGGACCAAATGCAAGGCAGTGAACACTGGTTGGTTTTGCTCTGTTGAGGGTCGGCAACTGCCCCGTGAATCCAGACTTGCTGCAGGAAGCGCTGGGATGGGGAGAGGAACACTGCAAAAACCAGGACCAGGCAAAGGCTCATACCCAGCAGCCCAGCATGAACTCGAAGCTCAGGCTGACAGGATGGCAGCAGTCAAACTGAGAATGAGCTGTGGATGAGGGCTACTGGGTAACTTCGGAGTTAACCTTAATTACAAAAGAAGATAATTGAGTTGGATGGGGAAGCTTCAGTCCTTACAGTAAAGTGTATTCAGAACTTTTTGAAGAGAAACACCAAGACATATCCCAAGAAGATTTATGCATCCTTTTCCCCATTCCTGCAAGCTTACCTCTGTGGTGGGTGCAGTCTGACCAGTGGTGCTTGCAAATGGGACCTGCTACTAATATAGGACTCAGACCATAGTGAAATTTCTTTTGACGTTTGCATGTGACACAGGTAACTTCACTCATTGAGATGAATTCATTGCATTTGAGTGGAATTTATCCTTGCCTTAATTAAAATCTTCATGCCTTGTTTTTCAGTTGGACCTGCACAGGACAAGCGAACAAACAGGCTGGAAGAAGGAGGAGAAAACCAGTCTGTAACCACTGCGGAGAGGGCTCGCTGGATCATACCACTAATATTGATTTTAAAATGTTGCTACTTTCTTTAAATAGTTGTGTAAAATTGTATTTTTGCACAGTCAAGTCTTCTTTTGTCTTAGTTGTTCAAGTTACAGGATATAATCTGTTGCTTCTGACATTCAACAATGAAGTTCAACCAGACCAAGTGTGGGGTCCTGCACCTGGGTCACGGCAATCCCAAGCACAAATACAGGCTGTGTGGAGAATGGATTAAGAGAAGCCCTGAGGAGAAGGACTTGGGGGTGTTGGTGAATGAGAAACTCAACATTACTCAGCAATGTGTGCTCACAGCCCGGAAAGCCAACCGCATCCTGGGCTGCATCAAAAGAAGCATGGCCAGCAGGTCAAGGGAGGGGATTCTACTCCACCTGGAGTACTGCGTGCAGCTCTGGAGCCTCCAACATCAGAAGGACATGGACCTGTTGGAGTGAGTCCAGAGGAGGGCCACAAAGATGGTAAGTGGGCTGGAGCACCTCTCCTTTGAAGACAGGCTAAGAGAGTTGGGGGTGTTAAGCCTGGAGAAGAGAAGGCTCCAAGGAGACCTTATAGCGGCCTTCCAGTATCTACAGGAAAACTGGGGAAGGACTCTTTATCGGGGAGTATAGTGATAGGATGAGGGATAATGGTTTTAAACCGAAGGAGGGTAGTTTTAGGTTAGATATTAGGAAAAAGTTCTTTACTGTGAGGGTGGTGAGACACTGGAACAGGTTGCCCAGAGAAGGTGTCAATGCCCCATCCCTGGACGTGTTCAAGGCCAGGCTGGATGGGGCTTTGGGCAACCTGGTCTAGTGGGAGGTGTCCCTGCAAGGGGGCTGGAACTAGATGATCTTTAAGGTCCCTTCCAACCCAAAGCAACTACTGAAACACTGGCAACCCTGTTAAGATGTAGGTCTTTGTTAGTGACCTTCTGGTTTCTCTGCAGATTCTACCAAAATTACTTTTGGACCACACAGGGCTTATGAGGAAAAGGCATTTGAATAGGCTTTTCTAATTTTTCCCAGTGGGTGTATTTCTATGTAGATTGTGGATCAGTTTTTGCAAATAAAATAAATTGAGAAATCAATATGTGCCAGAGAATATTAAAATCTAAAGGACTAAGTAATATCTGTAAGAATACTCAAATTTTTATACAGTGTTCCCTGTATTATAAAACTAAACCTTATGGTAACTCAAAAAAAACACAAGCTCAGAACAATTATGTCTTTTAAATTGCCTCCAACCTATAACACAGGGCAAACCATTCCCTCTGAGTGAGCCCAAATTTTTAGAAAAAAACAACACAAACGAAAGTAACGATTGTTTGTGTAATTGTGTAATTGTTTGAGATCTTAAATACAGCCTATACTGCTGTTTGATTAAGTGTTTAATATCCTTCCTTAGCTGGTTGCCTGTTTACTTGCTGTGATACAGCATTTTCTGTGGGACTGTTCAAGCTCCTCCATAAATGCAGTGCAGATACGATGCTTAAGCCTCATGATTTACGAAGGGACCAGCACAACAGCAAGTAGACAACCTCTAATTATTACCTTCTGGGCACTGCAAATGGTGTTTCAGAAGCTTGTGGGTTTGTTGCTCACCTTTAAATAGTGATTTAAGTCTTCTTTATATTTACACAAAGGCTAGAATTAAACCTCTGTTAGTTCTGATTGAAATGTTTTTCAGCTGTAGTAGTAGCAGACAGATCAGGTTAAAATTCAGCTACATATTCTTAATTGAATAAAACTCACTTTGCTTGTTTCACTAGATTTTTTTTCTTAGTGCTGTTGAAAACAACCCCCTCCTAACCACCTTAAACTGTTCTT
Source organism: Rissa tridactyla (assembly GCF_028500815.1). NCBI lineage: Eukaryota > Metazoa > Chordata > Aves > Charadriiformes > Laridae > Rissa > Rissa tridactyla. The sequence goes on from NC_071467.1 coordinate 44,138,886, forward strand.
CTAGGGGAATTCAAATATTTATTGACACTGGGAAACAGAATTGTTACAATTACCTTGGGTGGGTGGTGGTGGTGGAATTCTTCAGAAATGTTGGTTTTTCTTTAGTTCAAGTGAAAAAAAATTCAAACAGGAATTTACGATTAACAGAAAAAAAAAAGTAAAATGTGAATGATTAAAGGGAGATTAGTAGAAGTGATTCCAGCTGAACTCTGTGTACTTGCTCTTGATTGAAAAGACATCCTTTCCCAGGCAATCCTTCAGTATTTTGGTTCTTTTCTCTCTCCTATAAATCATAATATACTCAGTAATTTCGTGCCATAGTCTTGGTTGCTATAAGCTTCTGAGTTCTCTGACTGTTAACTGAAGCAATTACGCACTTTAGATTAATGGCTGAACTGACTAAATTGACCTGTAAAAAATAAGTGTTTCTTTTCACGTGGGAAGCATTCAATTATTCATAATAAGGGTGTTCTTAAAGCTGTGTTTCTTTGAAGATCATCTTTATCCTAATTGTTAGAATAAATAAAGTAGTAAGAGAACAGAAATATACAAAAACCTGCATTTTTTGCAATAGGAAAAAAACGTCCCTTTCCACATACTGAAAATGAAAAAAAAAAACAACAGAGGGCATTTTAATTGCTGTCCCTAACGTTATTTGGCTTGGTGCTGCAGAAACCTACTTACTGTATGTAAGTGGAATCTTGTTTTAAAACTACTGTTCAAATATTCTTTGACAAGCAAAGAATTTTCGGTGAAACCTCTGTTTTGGCCTTTTTATCAAGAAATTACATTTTATGCACACCATTTTTAATTTAACTTTTGGTCACCTTTTTAAAGAGTATGTTGGATGATGACGTCAGTTTGGAAATAAGAGACTGTAAAATTTCCCACTTGGGGTATATAATACACAGATCAGAGATATTTGGAGGTAGCATTCTGCCTTAATTTCCAAAATGGTAATTATTACCTGACCTGACTGCTATACAATCCACAAGAAATAACTTACAGGCTGATGACCTTTTGTGTTAGCTATTGTAGATAAGTCTGGGTGTAGCCAAATATTGCCCAAGTTTCCTGCTAACCCACATGTGATTTAGTAAATAATTCCGTGTCTTAGGTAAGGAAATCATCTCTCCTCTGGCACTCCCATTACCGGAGACCTCTGTGAGCACCAGTGATCCAGGGAATGAGGTTGTCGTCCTCCGGCCCAGTAAACGGGAACCCACAGTAACGGGTACATGACTGAAACATTTCCCGTCTTAGCGGTTCCCAGCTCCGGTAGGGAGCGGTGATACAGACTGGTTGGGGGTTTTACCAACCCCTTAGTGAAACTGGGTGCTGCAGGCTCAGGCAGTTCAAGAAAAATGGGTGTATGTCTGGCAGCTTCCATGGAGAGCCTGCAGAAGGGAAGAGATGAGCGATGATTTCTTCCCCTTTGCCCCATCACCCCTCTCCCAGACAGCGAGGGCAATTAGCGGAAGTGTACTAGCATGAACACATCAGCTGTAACAAATGCTTTGAAATTACATGCTGACAGTCACAGTAGCTAAACAGCGGTGGCCTAGACCTTTCAGAGCTTTGCCTTCATCAATCAAGGCCAACAGAAATGCGAGAGTATGGGTCTGTGAAACACCGTCCAGCAAGTGAACAGCCGGTTTCTTCTGGGAGGAACGCCACCAGCAAATGAGAGGTATTATAAACAAAACTGGGTTTATGTGTTTGACATCAGTGCTAATACTCTGGAAAAAAAAGTTTTTATTTAATTTTAGTTGCTTATGTTATTTGATTCTCTCTGGAGCGTTTAGCTGATATCTGTATGTTGCTGACAAAACAAACTGAATTTATGTTGCTGGGATCATCACAATGAGTCATTAAAATAATTAAAATGAGTCAATGAAATGAGTCATTGAGTAAGAGAGAGTTACACCTGCAACAAGCTCCTGTCCCTATGTTATGCAGTTGAATTTTTGAGTAGGGGCTGAAAACTTCTGGCTGTCACGTTGACGTGTTTCTTAACAGCTCATACTGCAATCTGAGTTGTAATATTTAGTACTGCTGAATGAGTCTTTGTAATTGAATTAACTTGTTAGTCACAGAAAACAGAATCTGCCACATGGAAAGGGAACATTGTGGCTTGAAAAGAAGTGTTCCTTTGAAAAAGTTTTCATAAGCATATCTTTTGGCAGAAATTATTATCGTGATATCAGGGTTAGCCTTCAAAACTAGAATATATTATGGAGATATAGCCTGCATTCCAGATTTGAGTTTGTTTACACCTTCGTTCTTGCACTGGTAAAGTTTTCATTTATGTGAATTAAAATGGTTTGATTTTGGAGGGCAAGGAAATTATGTTTCCCTGTGTAAATTAAGCACTCGAGCATTACATATCCATATAACGCCTGCCATACCTGTTTACCCCTATTATAGTTGTTACCTTTATGATTTAAAGAAAAAATACAAGTAGTATCCTTATTCTTTATGTATTGGGTATTATTTGCCAAATACTGAAGATAGGGAATATTTCAGAATTTCTAGTGATTGAAGATACTTCACTCATTTTGAGGAGAAATTTGGTGAGTGTATCATTGGTTTTATTCTGACTGTACGATGAAATAGTTAAAGCCCAAAATTTTCAGATTTGGGTACCTAAATACTGACTTCAATTCTTTCTCTCTTTCCAGATTTGTTGAGCGTTTTGCTTGATTTCAGGTACCTAAACATAACTTTTGTTGTGCACCTTCACAAACACATCTATGAAAACTTTGGCCTTAGGTATTGGTATCAGGTTTTGAGCAGGTTAGACTGAAATAGAAAAATTTGACTTGTTTTGATCACCCTTTTTTATGGTTGTAGTAGTGTCTTTCCAACTTTCCCCAGTTAGTACTCTGTGGTACGAACAAGCTTGTATATAACATTGTAAGCTTGTAATAACATTGGCATGTTATTAATCTTTATTCCATTTTTATCATATGTATTTTTTTCCCTTTCATTTCTGGACTAATGTTTCAGGTTGTCAGGGCAAATAAGCAACATGCTAAAGATGAAGATGCCGGTTGCAACAGGTACCTGTACAGATAGTATCAAAGGGCCAGGGGACATCGGTGTCTTAGCTACTTACAGCATGGGTACTGTAATACCCAGGGTTTTCACATGCTTGGTCCAGGACTGGGCTGAGCGCTTGGCTGCAGGTGGGGGATGTGGGTCTTAGGGGACCCTGGGAGAAATGGCCCCTGCACCCCCTTCCCAGGCACACTGTCTAACTGCAAGGCAATACATGGAAGACAAACAGCCTCTTTGGAAGGAAAAGAGGTTATAAACTGTGTTTTAAAGACACAAAATCACGGTAGTGTGCGCTGAGCATGCTGCTATGCTGACTGTCTCACAGCCCTTGAAGAACAAGACAAGCAAAAGCTAGGTTCTGCTTCCCAGCAGGTCTTAGGAAGATGGTGGCACCCACCAGTGCTTCATCTCAGGAAATAGATGAAGAAGCCTGGTGGATCATTCTTTTTAAAGAGTTTGGGCTGTTTCATAAGCACTGTAAGATGATGGAGGATGAAAGTCACACCTCTCTCCTGCCTCCTCAGTGCTTTTTCCTGAGTAGGCTTAAGAAGTTCACTGAGGAATTAAAGGGTTTTAGCCTTTCTTACAGGTTATCCAGTAGAAATTTATACCATGCAAAAAAATGCCTTTTGTAGACAGATTACACAAATTTGTTCCATGAGTCTAGTTCATAACCTGTCAGCTCACAGAAAGGTACCAATGGGAACTGCCTTTTCTTCTGTGATAAGCTTCTATTTTAAAAGTGATTTATTTACAGTTCCCAGACAGAAAATCAGAGCAAAACAGCAGTAAAATTTATTATTGTGATCATAACACTTTTCTCTGTGGACTTCTGAGTACTTAGTAAGTAAAAGAGAGAAAATCCATCTTCTGTGGGTAGTACATCATCTACACAGCGACGGCAATCTTTCATTTCACTTAGACTTGCATGAACAGGGAGATGCAATTTCTATGGGAAAACCTCAATCCCTTTCCTCTTATAGTGACAGACATCTCATTTGGAGCTTTCTAGAGAGCGAGCTGTGCTTTTAGTCTGTTTTTTTCAGCATACGGAAGAATGGGGGTTTGGTCACTAAGTAATGACTCTTTTTCTTCATATCTCTCTGCTACCCAAGTGCATTGTTTGTAGATGGACATGTACTCAAAGAGTCGTGCTTGGGACTGACATCTAATACAGTTTAGACAGAAGAGGGAAGGAGAAGGAAGTAGATTTTGAGACACCCAGTTTTCATATGAGTTTTTTCACTATGCTAGAGTCAGATTTGCTAAACTAAGGCAAAGCAACAATAAGAAGAGCCCCAGATCTGTGAAAATGCTGATACTCTTACAGTAAAATTAACTTTTTTTCCATCTGCTGGTGTCAGAATGGTTCAAGAAAATACAACCCCCAAAAAAGAATGCCTCCAGCTGAGTTCACTGCCCTGTTTTATCTTTGCTTTCAAATTAAATAACACATGATGAAAATCAAGAGTAGTTTTCTTCCTGTTCCTTTCTCAGTTTGAATGTTTCAAAAATCTTAAGGGAAATTCTCCAAGGACTCTAATAGGCAATTTCAGTAATGCAGCAATGTTATAAATTCTTGGCTTTTCTGTAAGGTGGACTATGATTTAAGAGACAGATTTTTTTTATTGGCCTTAGTCTTCTATTAAGGAGTTTCTGCCTTCCTGGAAAAATGCTTATTTCTATCATTGATTGATGTCCTCAGTGAACCACAGTTTAAAACCCGGTTCAAGGGTTAGGTAATTCTTAGTGATATGATTTAATATTTCCAGACAATAACTTTTGCCTTTAAAATATAAAATAACAATATATTTCAGGAGATGGTACAGGCCATGTTATTGTACCAGCCATCCCCAGAGCCAAGCCTGGAGCAATGGTCAGGACAATTCTCCTGCAGGAGAAAACAGTAAAAAGGCAGAAAGCTGCTCCTGGGCTCCTGCTATGCTATTGACCCTCAGAAAACAAATAACCAGCACAGTCACTACTCTTCTCCAAAGATAGGTGTTACTCAAGGGAAGTGAAGGTTTGATGAAGATTTGGTAATAGTCTTCAATTATGTTAAAGCTAGACATGGAAAAATAAGCACACTCACCCTGGTTTACGTGGGCCTAGGAATAATGTGTTTAAGTTATAATAAGTGACAATAAATTATACGGGAAGAAAACTTTCTTATAGCATTGAAGTAGTTTGCTTATAGAGATGGGAGAGTCTCTTTACACCGTAGGCTCTCCAGAATAGACTGGACAAGCACCTGTTAAAAATGCCAGTGGTGTGAGAAGGATGACAGACTAGATGTTTTGTGATAATTGCTTCCAGCTCTACTTTCCTACAAGAAGAGGGAGCTTGAGAACTTCAAACAGGAAAAGTAACACTGATCTCCTCTAAAAGCAGGCAGTGGAGAGAACGCTTCTCATGGTGCCAACACTCAACCATCAACCCACATATAAGGCAAGTAAGAGAACAGCAATATGACCTGTAATGGAAGGATGAAGGGGAAAGCAGTGCTATTTCTCTGTTGTGCCTGCAAGGCATAAGATCACTCTGCTTTCATCCTTGCTAATGGAAGAGGAAGCATTTACTAGCTGCAGGCTACCTCCAGAGGAGACACTGACACAATTCCCTCGCACAGAGCGTGATTCCTGCAGGTACCAGGCTCTGAGAGCTCAGCTATTGCTTTGGGCTTTCAGAAGTTACTGCTTAGCCTGAGCCTGCAAGAGCTGCACTTACACAAAGTCTCTCAGCTGACGATCTCAGGGTGCTACTCAAGCAATTCCTCTCCATTTTGCAGATAAAGAAAATGGGTCACAGAGTAGCTGAGTGGCAGTTCAAGATCACACAAAAGCAGTCAGATACGCAGAGCTCCCTGTCAACCTTAGATAAAACATAGGATTTTGCTTAGTAGTTCTTAGCTGAATGAAACATGAAACATCATTCCTACTGCCAAATGGACAGGCACTGTATTCCCACGAGATCCTCAAAGAAAAACTTTGTGACTCCTTCAAGTTCGAGCATTCCTCAGATAGGTGGATTAATTTCAGTCCCGATAAACTCAGAACTGTAAAAAGAGCTCTAGTAACCTTCCAGAAAGAGATGCTCTGTCTCGACCACAAGACATGCTAGAGCATATGGCTAAACGACCTTGGATTTGCCAGCTTCTTTCCTACCCTCAAACTAAGAAACTCAGCACACCTCCAGTGATACCTAGATTTGACTCACCAAAACCCACTGACCTGACCTCCTTATTCCACATTCTGCATCTCAGTCTCATGGGTGACAAGCCAGAATAGCACCAAAGGGAAACAGAAACACTAGAAAGAAACACTTTAGTTGAAGATTTTCAGTTTCATGTCACCATGAATAAGTCTGGGGAACAGCAAATCATTCACAGCCACACAATCAAGGAAGAATATGACAACAGTAAAAGGTTGAGTGCTCATCCTGGCGTGTAGCAGCTAACAGAAACAGTGACCATTTCAAAGCCTTGTAACAAAAAAAATACGTAAAAATGAAATCATCAGCAAGTGAAGACAGTCTAATTATAACCACGTAGCTAATATTCCAAGCTCATACGGCAAGTCATCTCCAAATCACACAAATATTTGTCTTGAGAATATATTTACTCTATGAGGATCTGCAGTATCAGAGGGTATAACCTTGGGGTAAAAATGTCATAAAGAATATTCTGTCAGTAGAAACACAATAGGAAAGTTTTATATGGTAATTGCTTTTCATCATCAAATAGATGTTGCTTCACTTATTCAAGTATCTGTGAGATTTTAGAGTGGTGGCCACTTTAATGATAGGGCTAAAGTAGCTAAGTAGTACTTTCTTTAAACATTTTTTTTAGGATAATTATAGCACTGGCTATTTTTCTGGTTGTAATACTGGGCTAATAGTAAATCAGCAGTATCTGAAACGGCATTCAGTCACAGCGGTAAAAAAAATGCCTACTGAGTTACGAGACTGAATTTTCTTTCTTTCTTATTATCTGTCTTACAGGGCATGTGTGGATACTTTCCAGTCTCTCTGACTGACAGATGACATCTTTTTACTTCTCAGGCAATATGAGTATTTTTTTCTCTGCTTGTTTTTATCTGGACTAATGGTTTTTCATGACAGCAGGTGGAGAATTGTAAATTCTGTTCTGGCTTTGATTTCATTAATGACACCATAAGAGTGAAACTGAACAAACGCCCATACTCCTTTCAATGCCAAGTCTAAGTGTTATCTCCTGGGACAAACAGATTAAAGAAGAACTCTGAACACTCCATAACTGTTTAAATAATTTCCATCTCCTTTTTCTCAAATTGACATCTTTGTTGCAATTTCAATCATCAGACCCGTGCAAGCCTGTTTTACGACGCCATGGAAACATGTTTACCTGTCATGTCATGTCCAGGATCCTGTTGGCTTAAACATTATCAGGGTTAATCTAGAGAGACACTCTGTCCAAACTTAATTATATTACTAAACAAAATGATGATGTAATAGGATTCTTTTGAGACATGTTTAAACCAGCAATGGAACCACAATAAAACCAGAGAAAATGGCTGATTTTATTTTAGTAAGTACTGAGTACAATGGAGTGAGGTTGCTATAATTTTGAGAGATTAAATTTGTGCATGTTCCACAACCAGGCTTCTCCCCTTGAATAATGCATTGGTCCCTCACTACCTTGTTCCATATCCACTTGGATTTACAGTAACTGTGGTGGACTTCATCGGGTAAAACACATGTAAATTAGGATTACTGTCACCTTTAAGCTAGAGCTGCATTAAAAGCTTCTGATGAAATTGAAAACTAAGAGGTTTACAGAAAAGTTCACTCTGTGAATCCAGCTTGAAGTTAAAGTTTCAACTGGCACAAATCCCACTTCTTTACAAGGTGAATTGAACCTTTGTTTCATTAGGTACCCGCTGCTTGTGCTATCTCTGTGCCTCACAGTCAGTGCAACAGGTAGCTAAATGGGCGTAAAGCCTTTTCTGGTCTTGAGTTTTACATGTCTTTACCAACTACAATGCATAACTGCCGAGAAACCCACAGGTTTCCACAGGTCCCTTCAGAAAGAAAAGCAGCAAGAGCAGTGAGTCAGAGGGAACGGCAGGGTTGTGAAGCTTATTTTCCCAGCACCTCATTCCTGAAATTAAGATCATCTGACTTGACCATCCTCTTGATCAGACCGAGACAGAGTTCAAAAGGAAGTGGATCAGGGATGTTGTGTCTCAAAGGAAGTACACATACTGCCTACTAGGGAACTATTTTTTCTCCCAACATCCTATTTAGGGCATTTGGCTTCCCAAGTGAATGTTGGTATGTGAGCCATGTAAACCGTTGGGGTTTTTTGCCATCAAGTTGTATATCTCTAAGGTCTGTGTCTGTAGCTTTACAGTTTTGACCACCTTTTATCTCTTTGCAGTGGCTCATACTCTTAATAGCTTGGTTAACTCTATGTATAGTAATTTCAAAATTTAGTTACAGCTGGTGATGAATAATTTTTATTAGCTGACAATCTTGCCTTGGTAGTTTGCACTTTATTACATTTACCCTTTCTAAACTTTGTAAGTTAGAACAGGGCACAGTATTTTAATACAAAGTACTTTGAGTTTGTAGCCCCTGTTTATGTACCTGAGAGCATGTTCATTCTTCTAAGATTTAATTCCTGTTTACTGAGAGATTGTGTTGTATTTTAATACCTATGTGTTATTACAAAATGTTTGGGTTTTACAAAATGAATTTTTCTAATCAGCATCGTAGCAAGCTAGCCAGAAACCAGGAGAGAAAGGTATTATGCATCTGTCATGATTCAACAGATCTATGTTATCACTCAGAATAGTATTCCAGAATGAAACCTATACAACAATTGCAAATTATGGATGTAATATTAACACGCACTTGTCACTTTATCGCATGTTGACTTCGATTTTTTACTTTAACTTAGCCTTGCCTTTGAAATGAATAGATTTAAACCTAGACCCAAAGTCTTCTGCAAACTTTCTTCTAGCTGTGTCAGTGAGTGGGACACACCCGAGAGAAGGAATCTTAAAAAAAGCTACCAGAGGAGCTAAACCACCCACAGTTAACAGGGCCAGCGTCCACTGCAACTTCTGTGTGTGACCTGCACATGATCCTGACTGGTGACTTGCCAAGTGGTGACAGCACCGGCCTCAGTTTGTATCACCTCTCCCTCCCATCCCAGTGCCTTTGGTAACAGACTATAACTCTCACATATTAATTCAACTAATGCTTAAATTAAGCATTTTACCAACTCAAACACTATCTCTTATAAAACAGAGAGGACAATCTATGGACAGTGGAACTCTGATCTTTGGAACCCGTGGAATGATTTGCTTTTTTAAAGAGAGATACCAACCAAGTACTGAAATACATTTCTGACAGTAACTAACTACTCTGGGTTGGTTTTCTCTTTTAAAGGTCTGTATATTATGCATGGGGCCTCACTAATTAGGAGACTGTTCCTAATCCAAATATAGGTTATATAATCACTGAACTGCTTTTGTGTTCTCCCTGTGGACCTCTCACTAAATTAAGAAAGGTATGATTAGAGCAACAGATTGTTTGACACCTGGGCTCAACAAATAATCAAACAAATTATTTATTATGAACGGGTTGATTCTAATATGTTAAATGCATTATGAAATATACTTGTTAGAGATCTCAGTATGGAATTAAATACCTAATGATGTTTTCTTGCTTTTCCAAGAATTAAAAAGTGTATTTTCAACCTCTTAATGACTTCTACACCTTTCAGACTTATGTTTGAGGACAGTAATGAATCTGGCACTGTGACCTAGAAGTCAATAAAACCATAAAAATTATTCTGAAGCCAATTAGATGAAAAGCCTAAATATTTCAGAGCTACTGTAATAGATGGAAAAAGGGGGTAGGTTCTTACATTTCTTAAATAAAAAACTAATGCAGATTTAAGGTAAGCAGTAATGACTGGATTTATTCAGAAGCGAATGAAAAAACAGTGAAACTCAAACAGCAGTAAGGTTGTTCTGGCAACTCTTCTGGCACTGACTCGAGACTCAAGAAATCAGCAAGGCAGTCTGTAGCTGGAGTTCAGGAGTGAGAAGTCTGAACTTCTTTCTAAAAAGGTCAAAGAGAAATTGTTAACCTTTATTAAGGCTTACATGAAAAAAAGGCATTCTGATCTGTGAAAACATCCTGCCGCCTCGTCTTGGTGGCATTAAGTTCTGTGTCATAAATTACATTATTTATGGATGTCGTGCACTGAGTCAGCTGTGGAAGTCTGGGCCACAGCTGAGTTAAAATTTTACACTGGAATAAAACCTAGTGAAATACTTGCCAAAAACATGATCTGGAGTCTAGGCTGATACTTTAGACTTAAAGCAGAAAACAAATCTAATGCCAAATTAAACACATTTATGCATGAGGAGAAACAAGGCAATATATGTATACTTATTTTTAAAAGCTTCCTGGCTCATTACTTTTGCAGGAGGGCAGAGAAAATACAACTTGTTTTGTCTCTTCTGTTTCACATTCTATCCTTTTTTTTTCCTATTCTCTTCTCCTTGTGAATAGTACTGAAAGAGGAATAATGCTCTTCTCCTTTTGAATAGTATTGAAAGAGGAATATTGTTGGATGGATGTTACTGGTACCAACTACCAAACAGGTGCGATGGACGAATGAAGTGTTACAAAGGACATTGTCCCCAAGTTCTGTGTTTTGGGTTTAGATTTTGCCCAATTCGGCTGTGTGTCTCATGTTGGAGGCATTCTAAGGAGGAAGATACAGCAGATTATTTGCCATTTTCCTTTTGTCATACATGGGCTTTTTGTACAATGGCAATTATTAGTTTTGCTAAGCATATCCGGGCTAAACTAGCTTACATGAGAAATAATAGAAAAATATAATAAACATGTATGCCTAGCTTTAAAGAGGGTTATGTAATTAAAAAGTTGCACGTACACCAAAGTAACATTGAGAGTCAACCTTAATAAAATCAAAAGAAGATGGCTGCTCCGCTACTTATATATGCCAGAAATATTCTATAGTCGCTTGCTCACTTAATGTTAATCTTCAGGAGAAAATTTGAGCAGTACATTTAAATTTTTTTTTCAAATATATATAAATGATTCCATAATTCTATGATTTTTACTCTCTATGTATGACAGGAGTGACTTAGCCAAACTACTTTCAGTGATTTTCTGTACCTAAAAATTCTCTTCAGTGAACAAGCTCTGACTACTTAGTAGATACTACTAAGGTATCCCTTACTCTGTGTCTGTCCCAGCTGTCCCTCTACAGGGCCATATGACTACTATTGGCCATATAGGAGGCATTATCTCCTCTGCATAAAAATACAAATGTTTTTTCCCAAACTAATGATCAAAAACTCACCTACACTTAAAACTTCATGAAGAACAGATTTAAATTGAGGGTAGCCTTAGTGTTAATATCATTGTTGGGAGCTCTGCGGAGACTGATACATGCAGAGAACGTGGCCTGTACCAGATTTTCGACAACCTCCCTTAGAGGCAGCATTTCAGTGAATCCTGCCTCATCTTCTTTCCATGCTTTCAGACAGCAGTGTGAAACAAAGAGTACAACAAATCATAGTTACCCAAACCTGCCCACGTAAAGTGCTTGTGGCCTTTGGCATGTTAATCTCTGTCAAAAAGACTTCTCTTCTCCCCCTTGACCAGTCCACTCTCTTCAATACAAAGATGAAAGACAGATAAATCCTAAAACGTGCTTTGCCCTTGCAAAGAGGAAGTAATGTTAATGGTATTTCTGGAAGGTCATCTGTGATTCCTTCTTCACTTAGTCTGCAGGGAAAAATAGCTTGGGACAAGGCTCCCTCCCCTTGGGTTTTTGTGTTCTGCTGGCTGGTGGGTTTGTCCCTTTTTCATTGCTTATGTGCTGTTCCATAACCTCCTCAACTGAAGCATTCACTTGTGGTTCTAATGTATAACGTAATGACTAATGCGCTAAAACTACTGCTGTCACCATTTACGGCATTTTTTATAATCTTGGGGGTACTCTCAGGAGACAGTCTAGAGGTTAAAAATTAAAATTTGCAATTATTTTCAAAGAAAAAAAAAAGAAATCCTTGTTTAGATGACTCCATTAGCTCCCATAATTTCTAGTTACTATTATTATACCAGTCTCTCTGATTTGTCTTTTAAGTCTGTTCATTCAGTTCTAACTCCAGCAGCCTTCCTATCGAATTGAGGATGCTAACTTGTCTTAACTTCCACTGCAGTGTTGTCCCCATCCTTGTTCTCTGCTGCTGTTGGCTATATTCCTGGCTTTGTCGTTGGTCTCTGTCTGGCTGCAGTATCTTCCTTCTTCCTTGCATCTTATATTCAGACTGCATGCAACTCTTGCGGTCTCTTCCCTTGTAAAGTGTTCAGAATTCCTCTTGATATTTCTGTTCCAACATTTTGAAATCCTCTTAATGGCTTGGTTCTCTCCTTTACAATGATGGTCCAGGCAAGACAATGAACACTTCCAAGGTTTGGATTAAGGAGTCAATGCAAAGTATGGAGTGGAGGCAGGACCAAGGTACACAAAAGCAAGTGGCAGGGATTCAACAAATCATAGAGCTGCCTCATCTGGAGCAGAAAGCTGACAGAGCAGTGCTAGAGAAAGCATGAGAATGGGGGGAAATGAATGTAGCCTTAAGGCAAAGCATTTAGCAGTTATCTTCTGTGGTCAGAGTTTAAGTATCATGCTGCAGGTAGGTCTTGCAATCCCCTTCTGCTGTGGTGTGATGAAGGTCCACAATGGCATGTTATTAATGGGGCTACAGGTTGCACAGGCTGAATTTAAACCCCATAACATTTCAAAGAAAATGAAAGATCTCCAGCCACCATTATATTATATGTGTCAGATAACAACCGACAGATTAAACATGTTTATTTGTGTATCCTTCTTCTCTTCTTAGGATAAATTGAAACCAGGTGTTGTTAAATGGGAACTGAATCTTTAGGTATGCTTCTTTTACGTTTCAAGGCAAGGATGGACGCAACCAGGTTCAAAAAGGTATTTGCTACCAGGTGTATTATACAAAGCAAATGTATAACTTTTTTTAGAGGAATAATATAAACTTTTCACTGGTAAAAATAGCAATGCAAACAGATGTAGTTAGATGTATTTTACAAGGGTTGATCCAAACTGCCAATATAGAGATAGGGTGACTTCTTTGTGGATATACTGTCCAAATAAAGAAAAAAAAAAAGATATTTTCTGTGTCTTACAAACTTATTCACAACTGTTTGAATTGTATACACATTTGTGTATGTTTTAAGACACATGTCTTTGTGTAAGTAAAGACTTTTGATGGATGCTTTTTCTGAGGGCTCGTTCAATCTTCCTTTAATCTCATGTTAACTTTCTGCATCCACAACACACTGTGGCAAGAAACTGCGTAGCTCAAACATCTCATGCATGGTGTATGGTTGCCTTTCATTGGCTTTGACCTGAGTCTTCTAGAAACATTTGATCCTCCCTGGTTTCTTGTAATAGAAGACAAAGTGAACAATTCAACCTCTCTGTCTGTGGCACTCGTGAATTTGTGGACCTCTGGCATAGCATCCCACAATTTTCTTATTTCCAGATTAGAGTTCTTCTTTGGTCCTCAGGGTAGGATCCACTCCATACTTTTGGCCAGCCTGGTTGTTAACCTCTAAATATTTTTTAGGCTTTACTTTGTCCTTTCTGAGATGAGAGAACCAGGATACACATGCAATATAAGTAAACTGAAGATTTTTAGGTGGCAGAATGGTAATTTGTGCTCTATAGCTTTCTTCTCTATTCCTTTCCTACTAATTCCTAACAATTGGTTTGGGTTTTCTCTGACTGCTTCTATGCTCTGAATTGAAGTTTCATGAAGTTATTATTCACAGTTCCAACATCTTACTCCTGAGTGCTAATTGTCAGCTCAGAGCTTAATTTTATAAATTAGAATTATTTTTCCCCATGTGAATTTTCATCCATTTATTTATATTGAACTTCATCTGCCATTCTGTCATCCACTCATGTGACCCCTCTGCAGCTCTTCACAGTTAGCCCTCATCTTTTCCATCTTAGATAGTGTGGTATCAATTCGCCCAGATTTCCAGCTCACTTGTATCAGGAAAAATAACTTTGCTTCTCTTTACGAGAAGAAATGTGAATGTGGTGACAATGGGGGCAGAAGCAACGTTAACTTTTCCTATACAACACACATGCCAGTTGACCAACACTAGCTATCGTCTACATATTCACAGCAGCTGCCATTTGCAGGCTGCCTTGGGGCTCTGGCCTCACTTGGAAATGCTTCACTGTAAGTGGGCATCTTCACAGTCTTTAAGGTGGTGTTGTGGGACTTCAGATACCTTGGATCAGTTTCTGTTGCTCCTATGGGCATAAGTAAACAAGCCATTTCATCTTTTTGTACCTCGGTGTGTCTGTAAAACAGAGATAGCAACACTTCCACCCTTTTTGTCTGTCTTGCTTATTTATATAGAGAATCCCTTCGGGCAAGATTTTGTTACCTGTGAAAGTGTCTATTACAAAAGAGCTCCTGCCTCACATGGGGAGTTCTTAATGCTACTCGAAAAAATAATAAACTTTACTGGAAACCACAGTTTTCTTGTATATGAATGCATTCACTGAATTAGGGAAAATGGGAACATTCAAATCTTTCAAAAAAAAAAAAAAGAACAAGGCATATTTTGCTTTCTATAAGAACTTTGGCTTCCAGATGAGTGCATGAGTGCAAATGCTGAAATAGCAAGAGCAGGTGTTTTGGTGATATTTCTGATCTGAATGAAAAACCCACTCTATCAGCTGATGCATTACTGAGCCACACAGAGAAAATTACCATCTAAATGCTTGTAATAATGCAGTAGAAGCTTGGTAGGTGAGGAACACCCTTTCATCCCTGCCGTTATCTGTCTTAAAACCCCAAGGTGTTCCCATCCTAAGACATTGTAACTGAAATTAGTAAATAATTTTCCTCACATATTTACTGGTCCATGTTAATCCGTGTGCTGCAGCTGAGACGTGCAGAACCCAGTCCTCTGAGTAGTGGAGACTTTTGCGACTCGGAAAAATGTGCTGGGTACAAGTTCAGTCAGTTGTTCTAGAAATGAAGTAGAAATTCAGGTTGGTACTTGCAGTACTATAGGGGGACATCCCTTTTGTCTTTCTGCAATGCTCTGACATGGATCTGCAGCCATCACTAGCTCCTTTAGGAAGTTAGGAGCTTAGCTCAAGGCTGGAGAGGGGGTGTTTCTTTCCTATGGTGTTCATATACATGACGTTTATCCCATAGTTAGGAAAACTTCCATGCAATCCAAATGGTGGTGGGAAAGAGAAGAGTGGGAAGGAATGAAGAAAATGAGTTAATGGCTTGGGAAATTTTTACGGAAGGGGAGGAGTGGGCTCAGCCTCTGTTCCTGTGAATTTTCAGTTATACAGAGTGGAGCAGCTGGAAAATTTCAAAACTTTTTATAGCCTGGAGTTAGGCCATTCTCTTCGGAGCTGTGGGATGAATGGTTCTAGGGTAGAAAAGGGCTTTCTCCATTTCAGGTCAATTTGTAACCACTGGGCTAATGAGTAAAAATATGCTGCCACTCCCGTTTAGGGGGTGTATGTGTGTAAATAATGTTCTGAGAGTTGCCTCAAGAAGGGAAGTTTTCATTTGTTATTCTTACTGGAGCTTTGGTACAGTGCCGATGCCTGGCTGATCATCAAATATTTAGAAGACTCTATGAAACATAAGTGCCTTCAGACTACAGATGGAACCATGATTAGGTGACAGATAACTGTGATATTTTGAGGATCTACTGTTTGGACTGAGGTATTTAAAGCAGGAGTTAAATGTCTAAGTCCTTTAATGGATCTATGGTGATTAGTCAATTGAAAGACTCCTGAAGACTCAACAAATGGTTGGGAAGGGTCCATTTTCCTTTACGACAGTGGAAAGTAAATAAGCAAGAGAGGTCATGGAAGTAGTTAAAAAGTAGTTAACTCCTTTGCCAAAGCTATGAGGTAGTTTGATATGGACTGAAATACCTTGGGGAAGGCACAGCTGTCAGAGATAAGATTTGAGCTGAAGTCACCTTGTGTCTCAACAAACTGTGCAAGTGCTGGAAAAGAAAATTTTGAGCGTGTTGCATATTTCACCCTTTGCATACTCATACCCTTCAAGGAGCTGGCTGATCTTTGTGAGGAGTGAACATTAATGTTTGCCTGTTCTGAGTCACTCAAGAAAATACAGCAACACTGCTGACAGCTACGGAGGACTCAAGTAAGTAGCATCTGGATCAGAAAAAGATGAAGAGCGACTTGGTGAAGATTTGCTTTTCTCTTCTTTTGCTTTCACACTGATGGCACAGCAATTCCAGCTGATTGCTGTTTTGCTCACAGGAACTGAAAGGAGAAATTTTGAAACTGTATCTCATACATCAGCTGAGGAGGTTCTTTGCATCACCAGTGACACAAAACTGTTTATTCAGACAATTTGCCATTCTCATCCCCACAAACTTATTGTCTATCAGCTCTGCTTTTGAGTGTACCTTTCCAAATAGAGGGGTGACCACCTGCTGAGTCACCGTTGGTAGCTGCCCATTAAGGAGGAGAGACACATCAGAAAGCAGAACGGGAAAGCTGCAGAGAAGAGATGCCTACAAACCGTGTAATGTATCGTAGCAAAGTAAGTACACCCGTCCACTTGCCTCCTGAGAAGGGATGAATATCTCACTGGGAAGGCTTCAGTCCAGTAGACTGATACCAGGACACGGAATTGGTTTCAAAGTAGGCATCAAAAGAGGTTTCCTTAATCCAAGGACTACCTAATACGGGAACATATGAAAGTATGGTCATGTTCTGGTTGAAAGCACACTAATAATAACAATAACTCCAGGATTTACAGAAGGTTCTGCCTCCATACCTGCCCATCTCCTGACACCTGACCTTTGTTCCACAATTTTCACTCCTGCGGGAAACTAAGTGATCACTGCCATCTATTGGCAACAAATAAGCTAACATTGCTGTCCCACTAAGATAATGCACTAGAAATTACATAATTTATCTGAAATTGAACATGCTACACTGTTAAAGACGATGATATATCTTCTCAGCCTATTGAGTCTCATGATGATTTTTTTTTTTTAAATGAGAGCATTACACCACACGAAATGTGCAACCTTTACGCTACTATTCTTTAGATGACTTAGGTGTTTTTGTCTGTTACAGCACAGCTCTCCGTTTATATGATTCATATGAGACTGCGCTCATGTTTTCAACAAAGAACACCTAGCTGGGAGAGCTCCAGGGGATTAACAAATCAGAATTACCAAGTATAAAATAACTTCGTTGCCTGAGGGAGAAATTCCTTGCTCATGGCGCAAGTCTTGTGAGAAGTACTGTGAGATCTTCTCAATGAAAGGCACCATTTGCCATGTTTTTGTTGATCATTATCACATTACCTTTGGTAGAAAAAAACAGGGAAACACTTGTTGTGTGAGAGTTCTACCTATTTGAACATGTAAAAGAGAATTGTCTCCACCAGCACCTATGAAATTAATCAAAGGCAAAACAAATTAAGTGACTAACCTCTTATTAATATCTCCAATATCTGAATAGCCTTTAATGAGGGAACTAAGTGTAACAAATGTAATAATGCACTAAGTCATTTTCTTCAACAAATAAATAATTCAAACCTAATTTTAAGCACATCTTCAATGGCTCAATGTCACTAATGTTATTAGAAGTTGTAGGTATTTATGCTGGAAAAATGATAGCATAAATTTATCATGAGAGATGCCATAACTGCAGCTGTGTTGTAACTAATGCAAAAATAAAGTTTTTTGCTCTGTGCAGTTTATACTTCATTTGCATTATTTGGACCGTGGATTAGGGAACTGGGCATAACAAATTTGGAAGAAAGACTTTTTTTCCTTTTTTTTAGTAAATGGCTTATAGACCTCCCTAAACAGATTGAGAGAAATTAGGTCCTCCTAAAAATTAACTAACTAACTGATGCATTTTTTGAGAAGCCTCAAATTTCGTCCATGATATTTTTGTTGCCAGTTATAGATTGGGATTTGAATTACTTCAACTGACTTTTTTTTTCTCTAAATAATCACTATATAATCTAGATGCACCAAGTAAGACGAAAACTGATATTCTGTGTGAAAGCAGAATAGTGATTCAGACAGGTAGCCTAAAATTTTATTTTTCTTTCATCAAAACAAATGTTTCCTAGGACTTGGATCAGTATGTAAAACTTTGGAAACTCGAACCCCTCAAAAAGTTAGGACCAAACATGAGAAATATAACGTGCTGATTTACAGTTCAAAAAACTAAACGGATGAAAAAAATTGTTTCTGGCAGTATTAAGTAACTATATGTCATAGGAACATATGGGTCATTATTAGGGAATATATGCTTTATTCTTTTTCATATTGGCGAATCTCTTCCAAAAACAACTAACAGGTACTTCCATGTATTTGGGGCATGTTTAGCTCTTTTTTATGTCCAGGTAGAAGCGTGCTAAACTCCTACCCTGACCCTTGGAACCACGGTCAGCCTGGGGATGGGACAGGGGTTGCTTGTTCGAGCTATGGGCTGAGGAGGGCTTGTGCATCCGCAGTGGCAAAACAAGCGCAGGAGGTGATGTCATACTCGCAGTTTAACAGACCAAGACCTTTTGGCATCATCTCTCAACCAGCCCCAACTCTCCACAGGAACTGCTACTCGCATCAGGAAACCGCTTGGCACAGACCAAGGATTTTAGAGTTGTGTGCCATGGAAGTATAAGGCAAGCAAAGCGACCTGACAAGCTTTATGAATGTTTGTTGGAATTTTGTAAGAGAATATTTTCATAAAGTTGTAATCCTTTTATCTCAAAAGGATTGCTACTTAAATTGCTGTTAACAAAATCAAGAGTGGGAGGCAACAGAGGCCTGACAGTATTAAGAAGATCAAAGCATGCTGGCATTCATAGCTGTATTTATGTTGCAGGTTTGCCGTATTAAATTATTTAGCTACTTTAGACGAGAAGAAACATTTCACTATCAATACAAGAAATACTACATTGCTAACTTTAGTTTAGACTTATTTATTTTTTTTCAGGAGACTGTCTTTAATTTGCCTTTATCTAATAAATAAGATTTGAAAAGTTATTTCTTTAAAAGAAAACATAACCTTATATTTTTCTGTACTTGTTTAAGTCTATGGGGAAAGAGTGGTTTCCACATCCAAGACAACCAAGTCTGGAAATGAGGAGGTTTCCTGCGTCTTTTATACTTCACTTCTTTCTTGTTATAATTTCTCCTTGTCATACATACAAGGGGAGGAAAACAGTTTTAAAAAAGCATTAACTGTGGCTTTGTACTGTTTGTCCTCTGGTCAGGCACCTGGGCCTTCAAGACACCTGTGTGTCTCTGCCTCAGTCTTCCCTCTCTTCCCTACTCTGTACATTGGCCAGACAAAACTGAGAAGGTTGGTCCAGCCAGCCAGGACTGCATCCCTCAAAACACTATCTGAACTTTTGACCAGCTGAAAGCAAAATCCTCAGCAGATTCACTTGGCTCCGTTGGCCAACTCCTTCAGCAGCTGCCAAGACAGACAGCTTTCTCCTCGCTCTGAAGTGGTGATGCCCATACTAGAGACAGACCACAGTGTTTCTTGCCTTTGCTGTTCTTTTATTTAATCTTTCCCTTAATTTGCCCTTTGGTTTAAAGAGCCAGGATCAGAAAGTCCTCAGAAAGAGCTCGAGATCCTCTCAGCTCATGTTTTATCTTTTTTCTGAAAACTGCCAAACTGAGGATTTCTTTCTTACAAAGAATTTTTTTTGTTACGAAGAATAAAGGCAGGAGAAATGTAAGAACAAATATTGCTGACACAGAAGCCCTACTTCACATACACATATATTTGTAAATGTAAATGTATTACTTATTTATTTCCTCTTGCCTTCCTATTTTCCTCATATTAACAAAGCTTTAAAAAGCATTTCGTGATGATTGCTTAATGCAGGACTAAAAAAGCTACACTCTCTCAGTTTAACCCCATGCCCTGGATCATATTTAATTGCAATAATGTGCAGTGACAATCTCATGACATTTCCTTTAATCAGCTGGGCTCCCTGGAATTAGATCCCCTAATTTTTGGCCTCTAGTTGCCTACTTAGAAACTTCATGGCAGAGGACAGCAACAATTCATTATGGCCAGCTGGAATAAGGATTTTGTTTCTCACAAGAAATAGCATTTTAAAATAGGTGTATGCATACATAGTCATACATACATATTACCTTTTTTTACATATATATAGACATACATATATACATACACATATGTATATATTTCCTGCTGGATCAAGATGAAAAGTCAGAAACTTGACAATTTTCATGGGAATGAGATCCCTCTAATGTTTCTCTTGATCTGCCAGCTGCCAAACTCCTTTGCTTCCCACCCCTCTGATTGCCTTCCTGGATGCTCAGCTGCCCAGCTGCCACACTGGCTTGTTGGCTGCCCGAGGAGCCAGCTGCTCCGACAGGGAAGTGGAGGGTCCCAGGGAGCCGGCAACTTGCCCACCCCGCTGCCAGCCAACTGGCTAGTGCCTTGTCAAGGCAGGTTGCCCAGAAACCTGTATTATTCCTGTTAAATTTTTTGATGGACTCCTGCAGGATCCATATGTCTGGTTTAATCAGTACTCTCTGATGGAGCAGTATTCCTTCAGGGACAAAAACTAATGAGCTTCAGTGTTTCTGTGGTATGTAGAAGTGTTCTTCTCAAGTGTGTCCTTTAGCTACGACTGCAGTAATGCTTGCTCCACACACTTACAAGTTGTGCCGATGTATCAGAACAGTTTTCCATTAGGGCTCAGGAAAAATGAAAACAGAACCATGGAAGTACTGGAAGCTAATGACCGTGAAAGGCACTCAGGTATTACAAAAAAGGAGCAAGCAGGGAATTTCAGAAGGGTAGGAATGATCTAAGAGAATGGTGGGAATTTTTTGGCAATTCCTGACGAGCCAACGTCTTCAGCTTTTAGACATTAGAAAGCTGTGCCTACGTCATGCTTCAGAAATGCTCAGAGTCAATGTATAAAAGCTCAGGATTCTTGCATGAGTAGATAATAGCTAAAGAACATCATTTGTGGTTATGCAACAGCAAAGCCAAATTCATCATCTTTCACTTACCTCAGTAGCAGGTCAAATGCCAATATAATGCCCTACGCCAGAAAAAATATTTTGCTTTGGGATTCTTTCAGCTAGTAAATAGCATAAAATCCAATTAACATACCAAACAAAATCTATTTAAGACAATTCGTATTTGAGAAGAGTGTATGAAATGTATCAGACTTATTGTATGTACTGCAGGTATGTATTTGGTGACATTTTGATGATGGTCTTTCTCCACAAATTATTATATTTAAAGCAGTAGTTCTCTTGTAAATGCACTTCCCCCAGTTTATACAAGTTCGGGATTTTTTTTTTAATTTCCATTTTCTTTTGTTCAACTCCAACTTCACTCTTCCTGTGGAAGGCCTCTTTATTTTCCAAGAAAACAAGGTGAGTATTATATTTAGACCAATACCTACATCCCTCATCTTTTTCCCCTCCATATCAAACACACATTCTTTACTTTTCCTAATTTACTCTCCTACCCCAGCTCACTATCCTTTTCTTCTTCTCTGCCTAGTCTATTCCAATTCCTTCATTTCTTCTTCATTTGCTTCAGTTTCTTCACATTATAGAAGAGGTGGAGAACAACTTCCTTCCTTCAGCCTTTTCAGGATTTTCTCTGTCTTTCCATTTCTTTCTCCTTGCTCTTCTGATTTCACTGTAATAAAATTATTCCTTCCTTTTAACATTCAACTTCTTGATTTCTTCTTAATCACCTCCTCCTACTCTGCATTGACTCAGACTTTTTTTCCTCCTCTCTTAACCCTTCTGTGCCTTGTATCTTTCCTCCTCCCTGCATCACTACTTCTGCACTCACTCAACAGTCCTTTCAACAATTTTTCTACCTCCTCCACTCAGCTTGTTATCTTTCCTACTTAAATTTTCTCCTTGACTCATTTAGTGTTATTATTGTTAATAATAATAGTAGAAAAGAAGCTCTCCACAGAGAGCAAAAGAGAAGGTCTCTGCCAATGAACTCAACAATATAAAAAGAGATTATAGAGAGAAAGGTGAGGGGAATAGGACTGAAAAAGGCAATGGCACCTAATAGGACAATGAAGTCCTTGTTGTTTAGTTCTCCATCATTTTATTGTTTAAGTAATCTTCTACTAGAGGAAAATTGAGCTAGGGATTAAAGTACCTGCAAAGCTCATTTTAGATAGGTAGCTGCTTTGGATAACTGAGTGGGAGTGCTTCAGCTGTGTCACTGAAGCCGTTTGTCAGAGACATCTATATTATTCTTTCTTTTCCAGCATTGTCTGCAGTATTTATTCTTCTGTCCTACAGAGCTGCCACTGTGTCATACAGAAGAAAAAAGGGGGGGGTGGTCTTTTTTCTTTTTCAGTCTGAATTACTCTCCAAATATTTAGTAGGGCTTACATCCAAACAAGTTAAATCTGCTCAAATCAGATTTAGTAAAGGTCCATATGTTGCAGGCAGGCAGCACGAGAGGCTATCCCTACTCTTAGTCTTCCTCCTCAAACAGCTAAGGGTCTTTGTCTGGCACAAGAAGATCTGCTTATCTTAGATCCACTAGCTTTAGCAACACATTTTTTCACAGTGTTTTATAAACTCTCTGAAGCATCACGTCTGGTGGCTGAAATCTATTTTATGTTTTTTTTATTTAGAGGGGGAGGCAAGAAAGGGCTTGGGACATAGAGCCTCTGCCCAGCCTTCAGTTGGGTTTTGCATGTCTGCCTAAGAGGTGAGTGCTAGCACAGCTGCTGCAGGAGCCTTCTGCAGTTTGCTCAGCAACATATTCAAATTCTTGTGATGATAATGAAATGAGAATTGTGGAGGAGGGAAAACTGGAGATGAGACAGGAGATGGAGCAGTAGTGAATGCAGTACTGGGCCCACCTCCTGCTGAGTCAATTCTCTGTTGACCTCCTGGGAAGGAGGGCAGAAGAGCAGGGCATCCCTCATAAAGATTTTTAGTTCCTTTCGCTCTCCATGCACTAATTAATTGCTCCCTTTGGCTTTTATATTTAGAGAAATATGGGGATATCTTTATCTGTTATTACTCATCTGTCAACATGGCTGAAATGGCCAGTGCAGTCAAATGCTGTTCGGATGGGCAGAGGGCATCATAGTCTCGTCTGCAGCCACATGTTTGTGGACACTGTATGTCAGCATTGCTTGTGAAAGATGCAGTCCTGCCTCTCCCTTCCTACCAGCTCTTCACTGACATCTCCGTGGTATCTGCTTCTTCATATCTGCAAGAGGAGTTGTGAGACATACAGCGGGCTGCATGGCGAAACTAGCTATGAGGAACTAATTTCAGCTTGAATCAGTATCTCGACCCAGTTCAGCAAGCAACCACCTGAACTCCTGTGCCAGCCTAACAGAGGTGGCAGCTCAAGAGCAGAGATTTGGTGGCCAGAGGCACGCAGTGTATGGCATTGATCTTTTTGGCAGCCAATCCAAATTACACTGGTTTAAATTGTGCATGAAGCTACAGACAAATAATGTAATTGGATGAGAATTCACTGCCTTAGGAAAATAAGCCAACCGAAGAAAGATTTTAACAAGGTATAATAAATGTTCATGTTACTTTCCAGTTATGACGAGTGGCGTAGTGTTGAGAGGCAAAACTGAGCAGTGGGGAAATCACTGGAGGTGGACTTTGTATGCTGTCCTAGGTCAAGAACATAACTGACATCACCATTCTGGTAAAAAAGCATCTCCAAATAAGCATTTATCATCCAAAAAGCAGTCACCAACCAAAACCAATAAATACGCTTGCCCAGCGCCTTGAGATGTTCCCCTAGACAGGGCAAGCCTCCCTTATCTCTGCGCCTTTGATTCATCATCTGGGAATCAGATGCCCTGGCCGCTTGCCAGCACCTGCATCTCGCTGTCTGTCACAGCAGGGTCAGCAGCTTCCCCGAGTCTGGGAAGGGGCTGTAGGCACCGTGACAGTCAATGCTGCTTCCAAGCAGCTGAGCGAGCATCTTGAGCACTGCCTTAACGATCTGTAATCCAGCATCATGGTGTGCCTTGTAGTAATCCTGTCAGTTATTAGGAAGGGTTGATGCATCTTTGTTTTCTCTCTTTTTTTTTTTTTTTCTGCTCCATTTGGTCATTTCTACGCCAGCAGAGTTTCCTTTTAGTTACAGGATCCCCATTTTTAACAGAGAAATGACACTGATGCAAAGTGGGTTACCCGAATTGAGGAGCCTCTTTAGTGGTGGACAGAAAAGGATCCAGTGGAAGCTATTAGACAGGCACAGCTTAGCTCCCACAGGGTCACACTGTAAGGATTTGTGGCAAAAGATGCAATAATTCAGAACAAGGAATGTACAACCTCAGCACAACTTCCAGCTTTAATATTGGTTTCAAATAAACTGAAAATAATCTCCAACAACAATACAGCATCTCATTAGCACAGCTTGATTCTCTCAGTCAATCTTTATTCCCTTAAAAATGTCCAAGTCGGTTTGAATAAAGAACACAGAAAAAATGAAAAACACCACCAATAACAATAAAAAACTCATCATTATTAAAATTGAAACACAAAAACAATACACAAAGTGTTACTTACCTTTTTTATTAAATTGTCATAGTTCAGGTACTAAGAAACAAAAGTTTCTCAGAAATTTTGTGTGTTTAGTTTGTTTTTTTCTTCTTTTCCTTGGTACCAAAGCTTGTTACCTTGGTATACAGCTTTCTGTTTGTTAAAAACACAAGGGATGTGTAAAAAACTGCATAAGTGAACATGTTTGATACTTCAGCTGTAGTGTCATGTGTCATTTTAAATGGGCCTGTTGTGATAGGACAAGGGATAACGGTTTTAAGCTAATAGAGGGTAAATTTAGACTAGATATAAGGAAGAACGGGTTGCCCAGAGAGATGGCAGATGCCGCATCCATGGAAACATTTAAAGTCAGGTTGGACGGGGCTCTGAGCCACCTGATCTAGTCGAAGATGTCTCTGCTTATTGCAGGGTGGTTGGACTAGATGACCTTTAAAGGTCCTTTCCAACACAAACCATTCTATGATTCTATGATTCTGTGAACAGCACCGGGGATGGATGGCTGAACAGAGGAAGGCAGAATCAACCAATGTGCACCAAGTAGAAACTGAGGCCGTTGAAGGAGTAGGTAAGGTAAATATTTCAGATGTAGAATTACCATGACAGAAAGGGAATAAGAAAAAAAGATGAAAAAGAGACACATTTGAAAACACTTTGGAAGACCTAGTTGTTGGTGTTTTTTTGGTATCACTTTGGACCTGGGTTCTGCAATGATACAGTCTTGCCATACAGGAGAAGAGAAAGCAAACCAAAATGCTTGTTCTTTTCAAACTTATCAGAAAAAACACGTTTACGTAATGTGTAATTAATTAGTGCCACTCATGATCATCAAAAGCTTCAGTTGCAACCAAAGATATGGCAAGGTCTTTAAAAGGATATCAAACCCAATGTTAACAAATTAAACATATTATTTCTTTTGTTTACAAGACCTAAAGTCATTGATATAATTTGTTATAACGTGATTTTCTCTGTCATTGGCTATAGACTTCTACAAATTCACTTTTATTGAAGGATGGACATCTTAAAAATAGATGAAATCTGCTATACGGCCCTCAGATTATTACCCTCTTTTGATCTTACAGGCAGACAGTGAGGAGCTGGAGAGTAGAAGTCTGAGGGCAATGAAGAAAGATTTCAGGGCCTTGGGACATCTTGTCGAGGGTTCGGGAGCACAAATCGTGTTCTCCTCTGCCCTTCCAGTTTTGGGGACTGGCGAATGGGTAAACAAGAAAATCAGACAGATCAACACCTGGCTCCAAAACTGGTGCTACGAGCAGGGCTTTTGGTTCTGTGATCACAGTTTGATCTGCAGGACACCGGGCCTGCTTGCTAAGAATGGGAAAACCCTATCCCAAAAGGGGAAAAGGGTACTAGGCCAAGAGTTAGCAAGGCTCACGGACAGGGCTTTAAACTAGAAAGGAAGGGGGAAGGGGATAAAACCAGGCCCACTAGTAATGAGCCCAGGGATAAAGGGCCAAGGATGGGGGTGAAATCGGTAGCCCAGCTCAAGTGCGTCTACACGAATGCACGTAGCATGGGCAACAAACGGGATGAGCTGGAAGCCATTGTGCAGCAGGACAGCTATGATGTAGTCGCCATCATGGAAACGTGGTGGGATGACTGTCATGACTGGAATGCTGCGATGCATGGCTATAAGCTCTTCAGAAGGGATAGGCAAGGAAGGAGGAGCGGGGGTGCGGCTCTGTACATTAGGGAATGTTTTGATTGTATAGAGCTAGATTCCAGTGATGATAAAGAAATCGAGTGTTTATGGGTAAGGTTGAAGGGGAAGGGAAATAAGGGAGATGTTGTGCTGGGAGTATGCTATAGACTACCCGACCAGGATGAGGACACAGATGAAGTGTTCTATAAGCGGCTGGCTTAAGTCTCGCAATCGCCAGCCCTTGTTCTGATTGGGGACTTCAACCTGCCGGGTATCTGCTGGAAATACAACACAGCAGAGAGCAGGCAGGCTAGGAGGTTCCTCGAGTGCATGGAAGATAACTTCCCGACACAACTGGTAGATGAGCCTACCAGGGGGAGGGCCTTGCTAGACCTACTGTTCACAAAGAGAGAAGGACTAGTGGGAGATGTGGTGGTCGGAGGTCGTCTTGGGTTTAGTGATCATGAAATGGTCAAGTTTTCAATTCGTAGCGATGTAAGGAAGGGGGGTAGCAAAACCTCCACCTTGGACTTCCAGAGGGCGGACTTTGGCTTGTTCAGGACACTGGTTGAGAGAGTCCCTTGGGAGATAGTCCTGAAGGGCAAAGGGGTCCAGGAAGGCTGGACGCTCTTCAAGAAGGAAATCTTAAACGCCCAGGAGCAGGCTGTCCCCAAGTGTCGCAAGTCTAAAGGGCGGGGAAAATGGCCAGTCTGGATGAGTAAGGAACTTCTGATGGGACTTAGGAATAAAAGGAGGGTTTACCACCTTTGGAAGAAGGGACAGACAACTCAGGAGGAGTACAGAGATCTTGTTAGGTCATTCAGAGAGAAAATTAGGAAGGCAAAAGCCCAGATGGGCTTGGTCACTAACATTAAGGACGACAAAAAAAGTTTTTATAAATACATCAACAAAAAGAAAGCCAGAGAAAATCTCCATTCCTTACTGGATGCAGGGGGGAAAACTGCAACCAAGGACGAGGAGAAGGCCGAGATACTTAATGCCTTCTTTGCCTCCGTCTTCAATAGTCAGACCAGCTGTCCCCAGGGTGCTCAGCCTCTTAAGCTGGAAGATAAAGATGGAGAGCAGAACAACCCACCCATAATCCAGGAGGAAGTAGTCAATGATCTGCTTCTGCACCTAGACGCACATGGGACTATGAGACCGGATGGGACATAGTCTATGTCCCATAGTCTATGTCCCATAGACTTTGTGTCTATGGGACCGGATGGGATTCACCCAAAAGTACTCAGGGAGCTGGTGGGAGAGCTCACCAAGACTCTCTCCATCATTTATCAACAATCTTGGTCAACAGTGCAGGTGCCAGATGACTGAAGGGTGGCTAATGTGACGCCCATCCACAAGAAGGGTTGGAAGGAGGATCCGGGGAACTACAGGCCTGTCAGCCTGACGTCGATACCAGGAAATATCATGGAGAGGATCATCTTGAGTGAGCTCTCACAGCTAGTGCAGGGCAGCCAAGGGATCAGGGCCAGCCAGCATGGGTTTAGGAAAGGGAGGTCCTGCTTAACCAACCTGATCTCTTTCTATGACCATGTTACCCACCTTCTGGATGTGGGGAAGGCTGTGGACGTTGTCTATCTGGACTTTGGTAAGGCCTTTGACACCATCCCCCACTGCATTCTCCTGGAGAAGCTGGCGAATCATGGCATAGACAAGTGTACTCTTCGCTGGGTTAAAAACTGGCTGGATGGCCGTGCCCACAGAGTTGTGATTAATGGGGTGAAATCCTCTTGGCGGCCGGTCATGAGTGGTGTCCCTCAGGGCTCAGTTTTGGGGACAGTTTTGTTTAATATCTTTACCAATGATCTGGATGAGGGGATTGAGTGCACCCTCAGTAAGTTTGCAGACGACACCAAATTAGGTGGGAGTGTTGATCTGCTTGAGGGTAGGAAGGCTCTACAGAGGGACCTGAACAGGCTGGATCGATGGGCCAAGGCCAACAGTATGAGGTTTAATAAGGCCAAGTGCCGGGTCCTGCATTTTGGTCACAACAACCCCAAGCAACACTACAGGCTTGGGGCAGAGTGGCTGGAAAGCTGCCCAGCAGAAAAGGACCTGGGGGTGCTGGTGGACGGCCAGCTTAACATGAGCCAGCAGTGTGCCCAGGTGGCCAAGAAGGCCAACAGCATTCTGGCTTGTATCAGGATTAGCGTGGCCAGCAGGAGCAGGGAAGTCATCGTGCCTCTGTACTCGGCACTGGTGAGGCCTCACCTCGAGTACTGTGTTCAGTTCTGGGCCCCTCTGTATAAGGGGGACATTGAGGTGCTGGAGCGTGTCCAGAGGAGAGCTACCAGGCTGGTGAGGGGTCTGGAGACCAGGTCATATGAGGAGAGGCTGAGGGAGCTGGGCATGTTTAGCTTGGAGAAGAGGAGGCTGAGGGGAGACCTCATTGTCCTCTACAACTACCTGAAAGGAGGTCGTAGAGAGGTGGGTGTTGGCCTCTTCTCCCAGGTGAATAATGACAGGAGCAGAGGAAATGGTCTGAAGTTGCGGCAGGGGAGGTTTAGATTAGATATTAGGAAGAATTACTTTACTGAAAGAGTGGTCAGGCACTGGAACAGCCTGCCCAGGGAGGTGGTTGAGTCACCATCCCTAGAGGTATTCAAGTAACGTCTAGATGTGGCACTTCAGGGCATGCTCTAGTGGCAGAGATTGTAGGTTGGTTGGTTGTGGTGTGGGGTTTTTTTGGTTTTTTTTTTTTTTGGTGTGTGTGTAGTTGGACTCAGTGATCTCAAAGGTCCTTTCCAACCATGAAGATTCTATGATCCTATGATTCTATCTATTTTTGAGAACTAATAAGAAAGCTGGGGGGGAAGATAAAGCTATTGATCCCACTGCCTTTATTAATAGAACCGTGCTGCACCTAGAGGTAGGGTATTAAAAATAACCAGCAGCTGTATCCAAATGAATTTGGAAGTTATAGGACTGTTGCTCACCTATCCAATTTCCATTGCTTTAATCCCACGTTTTTACTAGCCACCTGATGAAAGTAGGGACCATTCCTTAGGCATCCCTTTGATGCCCCATTTGCTTCAGAAGGGAGAGAGGAGGGAAGGACTGGTATTTTTCCCTTCCTTTGAGTCACTGGAGACTTTCACAGCTGGAGACAGTATGTCAAAAAGATCCATTAGTAATTCATTAAATTCTCAGCTGCTTGGCCAGTGTATCATAATCACAGGCTCAGATATAAATCAGTCACCAGGGCTGGAGTCGTCATTAAATTTTTCCTCTAGGTCAGGTAGGCAGAAGCATTCTGACATTCATATCAAGGGGACGACCTGCTTCCTTGGGTCAGTTTATTTAAAAAATTCCCTGCTCCTGCAAGGCCTTAAGGCTTTGGCATTGTTCTTGATTTTTTCCCTTATGTTCCTTCAGACAATATAGATTTGTCTTTTGGCCTTTTACAGGCATTTTATATTTGGTCTAGACTATTTAAAAATATTGTGTCATCCGAAGTCTGCAAGGGCATGTGGAGTGCATGTTTTATACTATGTTTGAAGTAGGTCTCCATTGCACTTTTACTGGCAATTTCAATTTTATAGACTGAATGACCATGATGGTCTTTTCCATATTCGTGTTTCTAAATTAAAGAGTTCCCCAACACCAAATTTCTGTTTTCTGAGTAGATATTTTTAGCCTGAGCTCAAGGTTCCCTCTGATAAGCTGGAGTCTTTTGCTTAACATATTTTTTCCAAACTTAAAAGCATTTCCTTATTTGTCTCCAGTTTTCATTATTCTTCCTGAAGTGTGAATTGGTGATTCAAGCACAAGATTTGAGCAGCAGTTTCATCAGTGAGAAATAGTATTAGTTGAGATTTTTCTTTCTGGACATCAACAGCATTGCTTTGGCCAATTATGACTTTTTTTTCAGAGCTCAGAGCAACTGTTTTTCAGGTAGGAATCCACCCTCAGATAGCTTCACTCTCTGCATCCTGACTGATTGTGCCCTCTTTATCCCAGCACCCATACTGGCCTGCAACACAGACCAGTTTTCTTTATCACTTGCCAGTGTAAAAATCTACTCCTGCTGAAAATCCCTTCCCAAGTCAACTACATGAGGTTACCCCACTAACATTTTTATTATGAAGCTTCTCAGTGAACTAGTTGTTAATCCACTGGATTCAGCCCATGTCAGCTTTCAAAGTTCTTGACTAAGCTGTCATGTGGCGCTAAGTCAAATGCTTCTTAGAAACCTCTTGCATTGACACCATCAGTGTGCAGCAGGTCTGGAAACCTTGCCAGCCTACTGAGAAATCAGAGATCACCCACAAGACACCACTGTGGAAACCTACCTTTGATGTAATACATCATCAGAAAACGCCTTTGTCGTAGGGAATGACATCGAATGCCTGAATTTCTGCTCTGGAGGTGGCATGAACCTGAGCTGGCTGAGTTTCTCATTTGGGGTGGTCCCTATAGTTCAGCTTCTCTAAAGCTTTTCAAGCCCCCTCTTTCATCACTGCCAGAACATTTCCACCAAAATTTTCTTTCTTTTAAAGATGATTACTTCAGCAGAGGGGGTCAGTGACCTCTAGACTCAAGCTGTTCTGATGCAGCGCACTTCCAGTGAACTCTCCATCTGCGGTGAAGGCTGCCATTGAACCTTTCCCTCCAAAAATCACTAGGTTCAGGTTCCCATGATTCAACGTTCTCATTGTGAGAGGAAATTAAACACTTTTTCTGAATCAGAGACTTCAGAACTTGAATGTAGGGTCTTCTGCTTGATATTGCCCTCGCTGCCAAGCCCTGAAAATGCCACTCAGTTTTTGATTTTGTTGAAAGGAAATGGATCTGTCTGTTTAGATGATGGTCCTCATGCTGGCCAGATAGAGCTCTTCAAGAAACCCATGTCACATGCACAGATATTCTGGTCACCAGTTAGCTTTTTGATGGTGTCAGTAAGTTCCTGTCTGCTGTCACAAAGAGCGCATGGTGAAGATGTCTTCTGTGTCAGGCAAGAGATTTATTTTTGATCCACTTCATCTGTATATGAATTCTTTTAACAGCTATAATAACAGGTGTAATAATCTGTCATTACCTTAGAAACAGGACTTTGTCTTCTGTGGTACATCCGACACAGCTGAGAATCCAGGTTTGTGTTCAAAAGAGAAAGACTCAAATCAGTGGGACTTTTTGGTACCTATTTTTGATTTGACAATGGGGTAAGATAAGAGCAGGTACCTGCTGCAGCACCCTTGGTGGGGGGTGTCTGCTACTTCCTTCTTAAATGTAATTCTGGTCAAAAATCAGAAGCTGACAATAAATCAAGCAACTATTGGAGATCTTCTAAGATAAACCATCAGTCTTCAGGGTCATGGTAACACAAATAATTGCTTTCAAATGATCCATGTCACAACGTTTGTGAAGGACTGCAAGCAGTTCAAAAGGATCCTTTTTGAGGTTATTGCTTGGCCCTCAAGACCTGTTCTCAGTACACCACTCCTGGGCCCTGCAAAATCCATCAGGGTTTTAAAATCTTTCCATTTTTCTTCTTCAGAAATTTTGCAGAAGGTCTTGTCCAGGGAACAATTTAAAAGGCAAGCAATGTTCTTTTCTTGCTATTAAGTTCTGAATATCAACTAGCCTAAGAGAGAAACTATTTGGATTAAATTCTTGTGAAATAACATCTATAGACCCAGACTCTACTTTTGGAATGGGTACTTTCTCCCATATGCCTCCTTCAGCCGAATAGTCCCAGCTGCAGTCAGATGGTGCAGGAACAAAACCTGCACTACTGAAACTGTTTCAGGGAAAATAAAGGGAAGAGGGAGGACTTATTTCACATTTCTACCAGACTTTCCTCCTCCGGACTTTCTCCCCTATCCCCTCTTTCCTTCCTGCTGAACAACCTGTAGGTTAGTTTTTGGGTTTTTGCTTGAAACATCTCGATCAGAAGCTGTTTCATGTCTCCAGCTGAGCCTTCCAGAGCACAGGGGAGCCAAAGGTCCTCCAAAAATGACTCCTTATGTCTTAATTGCAGGTGTAAAATGCCCCTCAAACCCAAATGGTGGTGACTTCAGGGTAGAAATACTGGATAAAGCCAGTAAAGATCATTATAGCACTGTAGTAAAAAATATTTAGATATGTTTGTAATAATAAAACTAATATGCTGTTTTTAATTGGAAAGACAATGATCTTTATTTCATGGAATAAACATTAGAAGCTGCTACCTAAAATTCAGTTAGGAACATCCCGCAATTCTCTGCTGTGTTATTTCTACCACAAAAAATGCTGAAAAATAGCCTCAAGTTACGAGATGAACTAAGTTTTTAACTGTGAGATATATATATGGCACAGTGATTCTCACATCTCTTTTGGTAATACTATTTTACTTCTTTAACTGTATAGCCTTCCACGGTCATTAGCATGTTTATACCTTAAAAGCTGCTTGCAAAAAAATCTGTAGATTTATAGAAATAAAGGATTGCAAAAGATATTAAAGAGATCATCCGATCAAGTCCTCTGCACTGAGGCAGGATGCAGTATATTTATATCAGCCTCAACAGGCGTAAATATATATGGCTGTTTAAAAATTCTGATTTTAAGGAAATGGTGTGATCTGAAACCCAGCTGGAATCCTCTGTTACTTATCAGAAATTACAGCAGCCATCTATAAATTACTGCCTTGGCTAATACATTCATATTTTTGAGGTCATTTTTCACTTCCTCACCTCTTCTTTAGTAACAATGCTGCATTAAATCCCAGCTCAACAAAGTCAACAGGAAAATTCCCATGGACTTCAATAGAACCAGGTTTTCTCTCTGATTTTCCTCTTGATTTAGCTGAGTGGCCACAGAAATCTTTGGCTGACAGATTTATTTAGAAACAGTGAGACACCTAAATTTTAAATCTTTGCTTTAGCCTGTCTTTTATTTGAGGGTGTGCTTTGGGAATACATTTAGATAATTTTTATATTTCAGTGTAAATCCCCAGGTAAAATGTCACTACTAAACCAACATTCACCAATTGTTCTTTTATCGGATTTGGCCTGAAGTATTGAGCTTGACGGGAAAAATTAAAAATTAAGTTTCTTACTGAGCCCTGATGACATAGGTACAGTTGGCTCTGCCTTGGGCAATGGAAACCACTAGATCATCTCTCCAAGTCCCTGTCAGCTCTATGATACTTTGATTTAACTAGTTTGCTTTTAACTTCAATCAGACATAGACTTGTGGCTAAAACAGATCAAAAAATAAAAAGAACATGCCACAGGAAACAAATGTGATGTACTTGTTTAAATCCATTGTCTACAAGAAGCAAATAACCACACTTATTTAGGCTCACTATGAACAAGTTTTCAGTTCCTAAATAAGATACTGAGTGCAGTCTTAAGATGCTCTCTTTGATGTAAATCTCACGCTGAGGTTCTTTCTCCATATAATGATGAGGAGGCACATTAGAGCTACTAACAAAGGGCCCGTGTAACTGTGACCCGAGAATGTGTTTTCAACCTGCCAGAATTGCCTGGGATTAGTAAAGCAGCCATCTTCCTCTGGTTGCACTCTGGTTGTCGTTCTTTCAAGTGCTCTTTGAAGAATTCAAATATCAAAACAATTTAAAAAGAGACAAGGCTTTGCACAATAATAGAAAACAAATCTTTTTGTTTTGTTTTGTTTTTAAATAAGTCTTTAAGGTTCTTGGGCACAGAAAGAATCTGAAAAAGCTACTTAAAACTTGTGATTTAGATGTGCTGTGGCTCTAATTGATTCTTTTCATTTTAAGGCTTGCTTCAACCCCCACCGCAGTGAATGGGAACCATTGCAGTAACTTCAGGGCTTGATAGATCTGCCTCTCAAGCTGCTCTGCAGGGACACCCACTGTCTTGTTTCTTTGACTTCTTGTTTATTCTTTTGAAAATACACAAAGGATAACATTAAAAAAAAAAAAGAAAAAAACCCAAAAAGTCCTGGTAACAAATGAAGCAAGCAACCTGTCAGTTTGGTTTAATTTAAAACAGTAATTTAAAAACAGTTTATTGCCCTGTGGATGGGTATAATGTCAATCCAAGGAAAGATTTTCCAAAGGAGGGAAACAAGTGACAGCAGAGGTAAAGGAGAAGGGAAAAACTGGGTGTCTCATAATGGTAAAGGGCCTCGTTGGGTTCCGATACAAAGCTTTAAAACCCTAAATCCTCAACATTAATTTAAAGAACAAAATTTAGCGGCCTTAGTATTTGTAACACTAACAATTTGTCTTAGAAACCTGCTCAATGTGGGTGACATATTTGATAATCTTGGCTCAAGGAGTCACAACTTTCCCAAACTAGCCACTCCAGGATGTTGTCCACCAAGACTGCACAGTCAGCTTCAGCAGTTTGCAGACCTCTCAGATCTTTTATGGGCATGTCGGGGAGAGAAGAGGGGCTATTTACTTGCTTTTCGCAATGTTGCTTTTAATTCTTATGAGGATTCTGCTATCTGCCTCAAACAGACACCCAATAAAGAGTTTGGTTTCTATATGAGCAGAAAAATTATTCTGTCTTAAGAGTGCCACATAGATTTCTTTCCTGTGTGACCTGCTCCCAGGGCTAGAAGTAGATGTAAACCTAGTCCATGACTAGTTATGAAGGTGGGCAGAGGAGCTCGTGTCAAGGTAATACTTTGTTCATTTCTAGAGGAGAATTCAGTCCCACTCTGCAGTGGCAATATGTGTCTCTGAGGACAAAATAAAAGCAAACAAACAAAAAGCAAATGGAGAGAAGCTTTAGGATTTGTTTTGGACCTGGTAAGTTAATAAGCTGCTTTATTTCTCAACTTATCACTGCTCTCCCTTTCCCTCTTTACTCAATTTAGCTGTCAGCCTGACCAAAGAAAACTCCTTATATGCCCCCAATAAAGAAGTAAAAGCAGGAAACCATGAAGTGAGAAAGAGATTGACTTGACACTTCCCTTCTGTTACCTTGGGAATCCACAGGTCAGACCGCTTTATCTAGTGCAGTACACTTACCTCTAAAAAAAAAATAACTGTGTGATAAAACCCTTTGTAACCCTTCATTAGTTAAATTTGGTTTGATCCCTGATGTCTGTGGGCTCACCTCCCCAAAGGTGAGTGAGGATGTCACAAGAGTAGGAGGATGTGGAGAAAAAGCTGGCTTCCCATCACCAGCGATGACACGGCCCCTGTGAGATACAGCCCTGAGCGTGCTCTGCCTGAGATGACCAGAGAAGGACATGAATGACAGAGTTTTGGGAAAAAGACAGAGTTTGTGGAGAAAAGTCATGTGTCAGACAGATGCAGAATAGTTTAAAACTCTTTAAAATCTAAATTCCCCATTTTCACATATTAGAGGGTATCTCAAATCCTTTTTATTTTTCTCCCACTCTTACTAAGTAAATGTCTCAGTGGTACCTTCTGACAAAGAGTTATACTTGCAAATTCTGTCATAATGTGCACTATTCTCTGGTATAAATTTAAAATTTTGTATTGCTTTTCAATCTCCACCCAGACCACCTGTATGCACTGCTCTCTGAAAGTCGAGAACTCATTCACTAATTATTTGCTTACATATTTATGGCTCTAGGAGGCAAGTTTTTAAACCTGTGGCATTAAAGCTTTCATTAGGTCAACATCTTTTTTTTTTTTGCTAGCTTTTCATTAAGTCTCATTGTCAAAAATTAAAAAATCTGTTTTGGAGAAACAAACTTTTACAAGGTCCCTAGACTGGGAATTTACCGGCCAAAGACAGTCTATCGCTTTCTTTGCCACCAAACCAGAATAAAATTTATACACACTTCAGACTTTGCTCACAGCTTCTTTGTTCAGTAAGAAAAGGGGAAAAAATAGTTCTCTTGCTGTATTCCCAAGGGAATCCCGCTAAGTTAAAGCACATTTTAATCTCTTGAGCCGGCAGCTTTATTAGTAAGCGTTCCTCAACCTTCAGGGAAATCTAATTTCACAAATAGATCAGAGCCACTTCAAACGCAGCTTTCAGTTGCCATCCACCGGGGGACAAACGGGGAGGAGGAAGTTTGTCAGAAAAGACCTTCTTTGAGCCCAAGAGTGATTACCAGAGGTGTCTCCATCGACTGCCACCCACCTAAAGTCGATAGTACTCAAATGAGTACGCCGGTGCGGACTATATAAGAGAAGCGCATGGCCCTGGAGGGCGCATCCCCCCTCTCCGGGCGCAGCACCGACCGCCCCGCTCCGCGTCCGGCGGAGCCTCCGCGGGGACACGGGCTCTCCGGCGACGGCAGAGGACGGCTCTCCCCAGCCCGCACGCACTCAGCGACACTTGTCTCCGCTTGAAGGTAAGCAGCTCCGGGGTCGGGGGGGAGGGGGTGGGGGGGCTTTAGCCTGGAGCGAAGGGGCGTCGCTGTCGCTGCAGCGAAGCCCGCGTCGTGCCCCGATTACTCGCCGGGTTTGCTCTGCGCCCCGGCGGCGGCGGAGGGAAGGGAGAGCCCGGAGCCGTCGGGGAGAGCCGGCTCCCTTGCGGCTCCCATTAACTCTTTCGCCCGAGTAGGATTTTGCAAGGGAGGCCAAGTATAAAACCGTTTGTAAATAACAGAATTTGCCTCCCTCCCGCTTAATCCTAACCGTTGGCTATAATTAGAATCGCTTACTTAGGGGGCATTAAGCACTGCTCTCGAAGCCTCAGCCCCTTGTAATTGTTTTTCCCCTTTACTCCCTTATTTGCAGCAGTTCCCGCTGTAACTCATCCTTAACTGAACTCCGGCCAGTTGCCCGCCCGTACCCTCTGTCCCCGAAAACCTCCGTGGCTACTGCCCGGGCGGGCGGGCCGGCCCGGGGGGGAGCTCCCGACGGAGGCAGGAGGCAACGGCAGGCGCGGGAACGCCGGGGGCACAGGGAGCCCAGCAAATCCCCCGCAAAGCCTTGGACCGCAAATATGCGCGGCGGGGTTAATACCCTTCCCCTAATCCGTGGTCTATAAATGCGACCTCCGGGGAGCCGGGCGAGCGCGGCGGGGCTGCTCGGGGGTCGTCGGGGAGGCGCGGCGGGGACAGCCGGTGGCGGCCCGTCGGGTCTTCCGCCTCGCCTCCGCCGCCGCTCCGCGGGGCTGCGCCCAGGCCGGGGGGTGCGCACCGCCTCCGCGCCCGCGGGAGTGCCCCCCGGGCGCGGCATGGGGGGCGGGCGGGCGGGCTGCGGGCCGGTCCCGGCGCTGACCGCCTTCGCTCTCTGCCTCCTCCCAGCGCCGCAGAGATGCGAGGGGCGAAGAAACGCCAGGCGCTGCCCGCCATCGTGCTCCTGCTGCTGGCCTCGGCCCCGCCGCCGCCGGGCGCCGAGGGAGGGGACGTGCCCGCCGCCGGCGCCGAGGGGGGGGCACTCCTCGACCTCCTCCTCCAAGCCCTGGGCGACGGCGGCCGCCCGCTGCCGCCCCGCCCGCCGCGGCGGGACCGGGTGATCTCCCGGCGGTACAGCAGTGGCGGCGGCGCTCCGCCGCCCGACCCCCGAGCCATCGCCACCGCCGCCGCCGCCCCGCGGACCCCCACGGCCGTCGCCGCCGCCCCGCCGCCCCCACGGCTCTTCGCCGCTGCCCGCCACGGAGGTAAGAGCCACCGCGGTGCCCCGGGGATGCAGCCCCCGCCGGGTCCCGTCCCTGCCGCCTCCTCCAGCGGCCGAGTCCGACGGCGCCGCCGCCGGGGCAGCCCGCCGGAACGGGATGAGCGGAGCGGGGGGTGCCCTCTCCGTCCCTGAGGCGGCAGCCCCCGGGGGTGGTTTCCCCTTTTGCTGGGGTCAAGCCCCGCTGAGGGCAGCGCAGCCCAGCCCCGCTCCCCCGCGGGACCCGGCGTGGCAGGGGACGTGGAGGGGGAGCAGCGCGGTGCCCCGGCTCGGCTCCCCGGCAGGAGTTCAGCCGTGGGGGGGGGGGGTATCCGGGACACAAAGCAGGAGAGGGTCACTCGGGCTTCAGCATCTTTTGCTGGCAGGTCAGTTGTGGCTACAGTTGATCTACAGCCCCTCCGAGCAAGCCTCACGACTTCCCTGCGTTACAGCGCAGCCAGCTCTAAGGAAGCCTGGTTTCTCCCCAAACTTAGGACCGCTCCTCTGATTTGCACAAAGAGGAGAAATGACCGATCTGAGAGACAGATGTCAGAACTTACTCCTTTAAACTTCCTCTTCAACTTGACTGGTTCCCATGTGATGCATTTTTTTAGGTTTGCTGGGGCAGGTGCGGGAGACCCAGGCTGTGCTGGTCATGGGGGCTTGTTTCACCTTCCGGAGGATGCTCAGCCTGGGGCAGGGAGCCGTCTCTCCAGCGTTGGCACGGGTCAGGCCGGGCCATGACAACCAGGAGCAGTTCAGGGCCAAGCACAGCTGCCTGGTGATGTTCACGGGCTGTGCTTAACTAGGAGACCGGGCAGCAGGTCACCTCTGCTGCCAGCTAGTTATGATGCAGAGCCACGCAAAACATTTCCTACTGGAGTGGAGCTGGCTGAGAGGTTTGTGTGAGTTAGTTAGGATAATGCAGTTCAGCAAGAAGGAGATTATAGTGATTGTCCCACTAACTAAGTGGCTTTAGCCCACTAATATTTTTCTCTTGTTGCTTGCCAGAGACCCTGCTGGAGAGAAACAAGATAAGGGGAACTAGGGAAGTTTGGTTTCTTAGGGATTTGTGTCCCTGGAGGGCACCCTTGTGGCTGATGGCTGGTAATAGGTGAAGTTGAGATGCAGCCCTCCCCAAGTCACACTGGTAGAGTTGCTTGTCTCTGTCCAGTGGTCTATTTTAAAGGAAACGAAACCTCATTTCAGAAAAACCTGAAGTTAGGTGACAAGTTCAGAAGTTAGTAGGTGAGTAACTGATTGGTAGGGCACTGCACAGTCTGAGGAAACTGGGTTGAAAAAAAGACAAATCAAGCAAAAAGTAATTAACGTTCTGGCCTTGGAAGCTTCTGCTGAGTGTAATCTGCCCCAGGTACCGAGCAGCCCATCAGTAAGGGGTTGTAGTGTCTCACTGAACTTCCAGATATTCTTGTGTTTTCAGAGCATGAAGTCTCTAGTAGTTAAGGGAAAGCCAGCCCAAACCAAATTGCCACAGATTTGTTTGCTGACAGGAAAAGATGCTGCTGGTTATCAACTGGACTGGTGATGAGTGTTACGTACTGTGTCTTGAATTCTTTATGTCCTGTGAGCAAACCCTCAGTGTACATTTTTCTAGGAAAAAATGTAAAAGGGTCTTTTTAAGCTTTACATATGTCTTCTTTTCAGGAGAATGAAGAGAAGTATAAACTTGAGAGTAGCAGTTACTGGTATCAGGTGGCTTGAGGAAAAAGTCTATTGTGGACAACAGTATCTCCCATTTGAGATGTTTACTCCTAACTAAATAATCGTATTGAGCTATAAAATATAAAGCATAAATATTTCATAATATTTATATAACATTGAAGGGGAATTTTCGTTAATTCATCAGTATTAAACATAGTAAAGCTTGTTTTCTATTCATTGTTAGTTTTAGTAACTGTATTGTATACAGAAAGGTCTAAGGATGCTGAACATCCTTACAGAAGTTCTCCAGTTGTCCCTGGTGTAGGTGCAGTGTCCTGGGGGCAGCCACAGAGGCAGCTTTCTCTCCAGCCTAGAAAGGGCATATCTCCAGTTTAAATAATAGTCAAGTTTTCATATTCACTCAATTTTCTAAGAACAAACAGCAAGAATAGAAATTAGTACCCGTTGTGATGGCGTGTGTTTGTTTTTTGGGATAGTGAACTGTGACAAAGCTTTTCTTACAAGTCATCAACCCTTTTCTTTTAACTCCTGTCACCAACACATTAACAGCAGCTTTTTGCTCCGGCTGGTAGTACCTGAGTGTCAGCTGAAGAGAATGGCTCATCTTCCCATCAGTCAGGAAAGGCGTTGCATTCAGCTCAAGCATTTAAAATGAGTTATATATTTGGATTATCTGTTATTGCTGAAAATCAAAGTCAAGTGTCTGATTTAAGAGAATATTGAGCAGCTCAATTGCTTCTTTTGTTTGAAACAAAATGCATCCAGAGCAGTGCCGAATCCAGAACAGAGCACGCAAGAAGCATCACTTCTGTGTGTTTTCTCTTTTTCTGAGGATGCTGCTTTGTATTATCAACCAGCTGAATAGCAGGAGGGCTGAAATGTGCTTCCCCTCCTGTTCTTCTCTCTTGCCCTCACTGTCGGAACTGGTTCCATCTTTAGTCTAAGCACATGATGAGCTAATTCAACACACCGAGCAGCACCTCCACACAGACCTTTATGTTATTTTATATCATCTGGGGGCTTGGTTAGCTGTTTGCGTAGTGAGGAGAGCTGGCATGGAGTGCCACCGGCTGAATTTTAGGAGCAGCACAAGGCAGGTGGCTGGAGCACATGACCAGGGGTGAGTTTTGAGAGGAGATGAGACCTCCTCCTCACTGCAGTGGGGACCTGCTCATTTATCTCAGGCCATAACGAAAAGGCACAGCATCATAGCGTGTCTTCAGTGAGGCTGGAAAAAGAAAGGTGAGACACTAACTGTCAGATACCCTACATGTACCGCTCGGTATGAGCACGTAGATAAGATGTAAAAGCAAGAGCAGTTGGTCTGTGGTGCTCCATCTGAATGTGGCTTCCAGGCGATTCAAGGGCATGTCCTGGGCTAGAGCTGTGTGATGGGAATAGCAGCTGTGCTCTACTTCAGGTGGGTTCATTGCGGGGGCAAAGGGGCACGGCAGCACTGAAACAGTATGGACACTCAAACCTGCCCTGCCGTGTTGGGGCAGTGAACTGCCATGACCATGCCATAAATTACTCTTTACGTCTTTTTTTCCCCCTTAATAATCAGGGATATATTCCATGTCGTGTGCTTCTCGACCATATGAGGATTGGTATCATGTATTGTGTAGGACCCAGAAGGACACCCACATATGCAATAAAGATACCAGTTTCACCATCACTTTAGCTGTCTTAACTTCTTATCTCTTTTATCCCTACATGTTCAAAAGTCTTACCTCACACTGATCTGTCCCTGTTTTTCTTGGTGACCTGATTAATGAGAGTGAGCATTTACTCTGAAGAGTGTATTCAGAAGACATAATGTATTCCAACTAACCAAAAAGCAATCTTCATCTTTTGCTGGGATTTCTGGTAGGATGTCACTAAAAATACAAGTTGTTGCTTTGAATTATGGTATCTAGTGGGATTAAATTTTCTGTCACAACATCCTTTACTTGCCTGATTTCCTTGAAGTTTCTATGTTTGAATGTGGGGGTTTTTTGCACGAAGAAGTGTCTCATAAATTTTTTAAGCTTAGTTGTGAAAGCTCCTCAATGGGCAGTCTTTTTCATAACTATCCCCTGTTTCTGATGTGTAACTGTGGTCAGGTGTTTTTTTTTAGTAAGAACCCAGATACGTGTTTTCACAAAGAGAGGATTCAGCATCAGGTTATTTTTGAATGTCACGTTGGGGGAACTAGAATAGTTCATTATTCTTTTCAGATTTTCTTTGTTACCTTTATCCAAACACTTTCCGCTGAACCAAAATAGCTTCCATGTAATTAGATTAAAAGAATTCTTGAGAAATAAAAAAGTCTGCATTAACTGTTCTTTCCTTACATATTTCCCATGATAGTGGAGAAATAAGCTATCTAAACTTACCAGGGGTAGGGGGCTGAAATTTGTCTTTGTGCTGGGAGACCAGCAAGGCATTTTAAAACATTTTGATTAGTTATTTTTCGAGCATGAAGGAATGAAGATAAATATTGCTCTCAATTTGGCAGTATGTTCAAATTAGCCTCCTGAGCATATCTACTTCAGATTTAGAATAACATATCAGATGAGAGAATTTGGCCCTCAAACTATTTAAACTTTGAGGTTAAACCTGAGAGTTCAGTTTTATGCCAAAATTTCTTATACGTGAGCAGAAGAAAACTGTAAGTTGTCCCAAGACATGGTGCTAATTTAACCATTGTTCATAATGAGCTAGATTTGAAAGATAAGTTTGAGGTTTATTTTAGTTTATGGTTGAATAAAAAACTTGTAACCTTTTGTAAGGCATAAGAAAAGTTTTGTTCTTTTTACTTGCTTAAAAAATATCCTGTAAGTGCAGTGATAGCTACAGCTGCAAGTCCCTAATTCTGCAAGACGCGCTGTGCCTAATACTAAACTACTGCAGTGAATGTAATTACAGATCTGGAGTGAAAAAAGACCATTGAAGAATGTAAACCTTGCATCTAGGAAATTAAAATGTATGGTACGGCATAACACAGAGTTCTTTGTGTTATGTACTACTTATTACATAAGTAGTACTTACGTTTTGTCCAATTATTATTCCTATTAATAAAATATTATTATTATTTTTTTAAAATATATTGTGTTAATAGGAATTGCCGGGCATTCGGGAGGCTTAAAAGAAGATGAAAGTTAATAAAAATGACATTCTCCAAAATCACATGTTTACCAAAACAGACCAGTACAGACATTACCTCAGAAACTGAAATGGATTTAAAAGAAGAGTAACCGCTACATTAAAAAATCAAATTAAATTTTGTTGGCTAATAGTAATTATTCCTGATTCCACATCTGAAGTTTTTAATAAATCATTTTTACAGTGGAGTTGGTGGATAGGCTTTTCTGGAACCGAACCAGGCAAATATATTCTGCTTTCAGATGTTTAATATCATCCTTATTCCAAATGGTTAAGGGACTTAGTTTTCTTTATTTTTATTGAGATGGACATGATAGGCAAATAAATTATAACACTGCATATTCAAGACCTAGTAGTCAAAAGAAAGTATTTTCTCATAAATTAACACATTAATGAATCATTAGGTATTATTCCTCTTGGCAAACTTCTATACGGCAGTCTCCATGGAAGGGTGCCACTATCTTGGGTACTGGAAGCAGTATAGATGCCACAGGGCAACGTGCTGCCCAGGCCAATGGTTTCTGAGCCAAGATCAGAGGGGCTGCAAGGATGTCACCACACCATGATGCAGAAATGTGAACAGTCCCGGTGTGTTCAGTGGAAATAACCATTGTCTCTGTGCATACCAAGATTGTCTGTCAATTCTACCCCAAAAATACAAGTAGGCAGGACAGATTTTTTGTTACATAGTGTTTTATTTGGGTGAGGAGAAAGAATTACTTTTCATTAAATATATTGATAACATTTTGATCTCAAAGCCATCCTCAAATTTTCCTTGATAAATTCTCCTAAACGAGTTGATACTGGCCACTTTTTAATGACCCATTACTTACTCTTTCCTGTAATAAATATATAGTTCCACACACCAATAGGTTTAATGCTGACAAGTGCATATTTGTAACTGTATTTGTATTCGCAAGCATTTTGTTTTTTCCACCATTTTTGCTATTTTTAATGAGATGAGCCTTGACTTTACTGCCTTTCATTCAGGTCGGCTGTTATTTATCACCAGCATTTCCTTCCGCAAAGTGTTACCTTTGTACTAGCTCCCCAAACTGTAAGATGTCCGTGTTCTCAGTGTCTCTAGTTTGCATGCTGACTTTCTTATTTTCTAATTTAACTAAGTCCCAAATGCTGCAGAAAGTCTGTATTCCTTCAGCCTTCAATTCTGCGCAAGTGCTTGGATCTATCGTTGTGTCCCGCTCCTTCGTGGTTACGATGCCTTTAGGACCCGCAACCCTGCTGATAAGTTTCTTTCCTTGACTGCTTGGGTTTTTAGGTGTATTGTGCAATATGCCTTGTAAAAGCAGTATCGTGTGTTTGGCAAACATCAATTCCAGGCAGTAGAGCTAGGCCACTGAACAGAAGACATCTGAAATCTAGAGTATGCCAGAAATCTTCTGTGCAGCGGAGAATGTCAAGTCCGTGAACCAGCCATGACAGCTGATGAGTGAGCGAGCAAAGACAAAACACAGTTGTTACGCGTATGGAGGTTTAAAATACAATGAAGTCCATCAGAGTAGTCCTTCAAATGAAATGATGACACTGGCTCTCCAAGGGGCTCTGCTCTTACTTCATTAATCACAAACTGAGGGTGCTCGATACCTTACAGAATCGACCTGACGTTGCGCACTGTCAGGGCACATGAAGGGAGGGACCTTGTGGAACTGCAGCGCGCTGGGCAGCGAGCGTTTCAGGTAGCATATCTGCCAGGAGCAAGATACGATGTCAGCGTATGGAAAAGCTTTTTTTTATTGAGCTATTGCGTATAAAAAGCCAGCGACTTCTTCTTTATTCAATGTGGGGAGATCGTCTGGTTTTTCTTTTAGTTCTATTTCATATTTTGAAAAAAATGCATTTAGCGTGACAGAAGACACAATTACTCACGTACACTCCTAGCCCCAGAAAAGTGAATGTCAAAATTTTCACTGAATTATGCCGGAATTGGGTTGGGCCTGCAGTACACCAAGACTCCTCCAATATGAAGGGAAGCGAATAACAAGTAAAACAGAAATGTCACTTCAAAGTAGATCCAAGTGCATTACTGTAGCCCAGGAACTATAGCACACATTTCCAATTAGTCTGGCTCGGCCCTGAGCCTGTGAGCAAACTGAAGTGTCGGTGTATTTTTTTCTTTACTGTAGACATGAAGATTGGATTTTCAATCAAGAAAGAATTG
The DNA here is from genome assembly GCF_028500815.1 of Rissa tridactyla. Lineage (NCBI taxonomy): Eukaryota > Metazoa > Chordata > Aves > Charadriiformes > Laridae > Rissa > Rissa tridactyla. The sequence goes on from NC_071467.1 coordinate 44,183,838, forward strand.
TAGGTCTCTGTGTTTCACTGGTTTGTTATTATTTCAGGTGTTAATCGGTTACGGAAAGCCTACAAGAAGTGGGGGAACAGTAGCACGTCGGCGTAAGGCTTTGCAATATGTTTATTGTTTGGTAGGTAGGCTTTAGCCTTGAAAACACACTGCTTCATGTCTGGACATTATTTTGATTTTTAAATATGTACGTATCCAGGGAGAAAGATTTAAAAAGATGAGAAGTGTAACTATACATACATACATATGTATATAGGCACGCAGACTCATATTTTAATTAATGGGTTTTGAGGACAATTTGAAGGAGAATGATGCAATGTTTTGGACCTACACGTGATTTGAAAGTCACAAAGTTGGCTTCTAAATGTAGACTGTATTTTCCGAAGTGCTTAAAACAGTGTAAAAATCAGCACATAGTAGTAGCCGCTGTGCAAAGCTGTAAGGAAAACCTCAAAATCAATGAGGGACCCAAGGAAGATGCACCATCTGGGAAAATAGCCATTGGAAGGCTGCAGAGAGAGGGGGAGGCTGGTTCCATGTCCAAAATATATGTAGTGCCACTGTCCGCTTTGGGATTGTTTTATTCTTCAAGATGACCTCTCCAAGTGACCTGAAAGTAATTTGTAGGAAGGGGAAAATATCCCCCTTATTAACACTTACCTGTTTTCTAGAAACTAAAATTTTCAGTGGTGTTTATCTAGTACTTTTCAGGAAAGTAAAAAAAATAAATTACTAAAGGTGAGCAAATCCCATGTTAGTATTTTGTAAGGCTTGTTTTAAAACATACCAAATAAGTGCACTTTAATAGCCATAGTAAATATCTACTTTTTCAGGAAAAGCATATCAAAATACATTTGATAATTTGTTGCTTAAATTTGGTTTTGATGATGAGGGAGAGTATTAAAACAGACTGTCGGAAAATAATGTAACGATTTGTGAATGTGTGCACACATGAGCAGTGTTACACAGAGTGAGACAGATTTTTTTTTAGTTGGAAAAAAATGTGTTTTCTGGGACTTTTTGTTTGTTTGTTTTACACTTAAGCGATTGCACGTACTCTCTGCCCAGGACACCACAACCAAAACTTAACTCTGGTGAAGAAAATACGTCAAAATGAAACTTGCAAAATGACCAGAAATCAGGAGGTGGCAAGCATTTTGCTAGAAAAAGTGCAGCTGATCTCTTGCGTTAGCCTCAGATGATGGCTTGGCTTTTCTATTCGATTTAAGGATGACTGCATCATTTTGTCACTTGTGAATTAGAGGTTACGACTTAGTGGAAGTCCTACAGGCTATTCATTTGTGGTTTGGGCATTTTTAATGTCGGTCAATTGGAAAACAGTTGCTCCAGTGAGATAATTGATTGAATATTGATTACACACTGAGGGTGCAACTCTTCATCTCGAGGGTATAAACAAGATTTAACACATGAAGGATCCAATTATTTGATTGGTTAGTGGCCATTTTTATATTCTTCTATGTTTTATTATGTCTGCTGGGCAAAAAATCATTGATGTGCAATGGTCTACTGATTTTACTAAAACGGTGCATAAAAATGTGTTTGTTTAATACAGGCTTTAACACCAGTGGAAAATACTGCTTGGAGTTACTTTTTAATCCTAATGTTTTGTTTTTAAAAACACAATTACAATGGTTATGTAATCAAACCAAAACCATTTATGGTAGAGGCACAACTTTGTATACTAAGAATATTTAAACTTTTTTTTGAAGGTTTTTTTTTTAAGTCTATTAGGTCTTTCTTTGTCAATTCAATTACATTGGTTAGATTGCATTTTCGTACATGTTCTCTTACTACGTGATTTGAAATCTGTGTCTTTGGCTTGAAGAAAAACATTTAAAGTTGCATCATAAAAGCAACTATGGTCATGCTCCTTGCAGATTTTGGACAACTTCAGGAGTAACATGCCACAAATCTAATTAAGGCTTTGCTACCTAAATGGTGTTTTCCTTTTCACTTGAGCAGGTGAAAAGTAAAAGGTGAAAAGCAAAATAAAACTCTACTGGAAAAGAGTCAGACACCTTTTTTTTCCTTAATCCTTACTGTTTACGATATCAAGATGTATGTGATGTATTTCAGTAGAAGGAACCTTTGAAATGAAATGTTAGGAAATGCATTATCCTTAGCATATGTGGCAGTACTGGGTGTATGCACTAAATTAGTAAAACCCTTAAATCCCATTGGAGTAGACTAGCTGAGGAGATAGCTGTTATGTTATTACTGTAATCATGATAGAGTAATTACTTCTTCCTTGTCTGTTAATGGCATAACATGCCTAACACGTGAGAGACTTCTATTTTGTACCTGAAATTTTAATTTAGGAAATTTAGGAAAAATATTTTCAGGACTCATCTTTTACACAGTGGGCGAAGACTTACAGCCAAAATATACCAATATGAGGATTTCTTGTGGTCTCCAGAGAAATCTTCTGGGTCAGAAGACACCTAGAGCAGGCTAATCGCTTCCATTTTATGCTGTGAACCTAATGTTTGAATGGACCTGTTGGTCAGTAATAATTTAGCAAGATAACCCATACAATTTGTGCTTCCCATTATTATACGATCAAATCCCAAGTTTGCATGTAAAGTTAATATACACAGACTTCCCCCCTTCATTCAGTAACAAGCCACTTTTCCAGATGCCAGGCAATTATCAGACTTTCAGAAAAGGGTTTACTACAAAATGAATCATTTGTGTGGATAAGACCTGCACAGGTACAGCAAATTTAACACCCAGCTGTACTGCTCACGAACACAGTAACTCTACATCACCTGCGTGATGGAGTCACTCCACGTGTATATGTGTGATACAGCTGCATGGGACTATAGGGCGCCCCTTATCTAAGCTGCCCAGGCTTTCAAAATCCTTGAAACAGAGCCAAGCTGCACATTTATACTGAAGTCCGCTGACCCAGAACTGAGCAGCACCTCCAGAAAACACTTAATTCTCCTTCTTTACTTTTGTCTGGGATAGCTGTTCCTTTCCTGTCAGAGTAAGGAGTGAAACAAGGAGTAAATCTGGAGATTAAATAATACTAATGAGATAGGTGTTATCTCAGAATAGATAGAAAAACTCTTGAATATCTTGGGTAACAGTTCCTTTTCTCTGCAGTTACACTTCCATCAGAGTAACAGAATATTGTAACAGTGAAATCAGTATTAAAAACCAGAGAAACATTAAACTTGTTCAGTCCCAGGATCTGGAAAGTGTTTTCTGTTTTTTAAGGCCATCGCTTTCTGCTCAGCACGTTTTGTCCCTCTGAAATGTATGGTTTGCATGCATTTTACACCTGCTTATGATCCTCAAAGATAAGACCTCTGATATCAGTAAGTCTAAACAGCTCACTACGTTTGATGCATTTATATGTACCACTCAAATAAAATATTTTTATCCCAGGTATCGTTTAGAAGATATCTCCTTATGTAGCTGTGATAAGGTAAAATGACCTTAGCCTGAGTATAAACATGGTATATGTTCACTGGGAACACCTTTAATATAGCAGTTTAAAATAAAGTACTTAAAAGGGAGAAACCGTGGATTACTAATGTATTATGATAGGTCTGAATCTGTTCTAATTCAGAAAGAAATAGAAACATTTCTAAAATAAGCACAGGAAATGTAAAGTACAGTTAAACATTACCATTTGCACAGCAATCAACCTGGACCCTATTCATATTTCAAAAAGATCAGGGTCTAATTAAGCTCTGGCAAACTCAATTCTGTTTCCTTTCACTCCGACAGAGTTTGCCTGTTTGTCAGTGCAGAGTTTGGCTTGTATGCAGTTAAGCACATGTCATCAGCTTTCATTCAGATGATTCACTAGTTCATATATTGCTTTTGATGTATTGCAGCTGTTCTTGTGTTTAATTTATGCAAATATTCTAGAACCTACATTTATTAGCAGCCGTGATAGCTAAAACAGAATACTTGCATAGAGTGCTGCAGAATTGCAAGACGTGAATTTCCTCTTCGTATTTATCAATGTGTAGTCTTTTTATCTCATTCTAAGAGTGGTTCTGCCTTCAGTCAAGAGCTCTCCAATAACTTTCCAGGCATAATTTGGGGTCTCTGGATTCAGCTGAAATATGTGTCTCGATAGTTTAGTGATTTCAAATAGCTGATAGAAGAATGAATGGAAATTTTTATCTGTTACAGAAAAAAAAAAAGGAATAGGAAAAGACAGCTTCACTAAATTAATGCATAGTTTGACCAGTCTTACCTATATGTCTCAATATTTTCAGTGCATTATCCTTTCATAGTTTAATGAACAATTAGTATAGTAATACATCTTTGCTCTTGGAAAGAGTGAAGTACATATTCACAGCATAGTATTCAAAATAGCAAAGGTTTCATAATGACATACATTTGAATTGCTTGAGGGATATCCTTACCTGCTTGTTAGAATCTCTTTGAAAAAAAAGGGAGCCCTTTTGCATAAACTCATACATCAGATCTGTAATTGTTTTCATATTTTTACTTCTACTTTTCAAAACAGATAACGTGTTTCGGTGTTTTCCACCGAAAGACAGAGGAGAAAAGAAGGAAAAGGGCACTTTTCAGTTATGCACACAGGGCTTATCTGTATGTGTATGGTGCTGTTCAAGAGGCTTGCAATGCAAAGTACAGTTGCTAAATTCTTTATAACATTTATTTTTCAAATGTAAAAATTGTCAGAATATGTTAATCTGCATGTATATCCATTCCAGTTCTGTTTTCTAGAGTGATCACTAATAGTAATAGCAGAAAAGTAATTATGTACACTACGTTTGGCTTATTTCTTGATCCCACAGCATTTTCTGGTGGAAACAGGGATTTACAGAGAGGAATATAAAAAAAATCCATGCTTCTTAATGTTCTTTTGCCAAACAAATGTAAAGGTCTCCACAGGCAAGGATTAGCTAATACAAATATGCTTTCTGAGCAGCTATTGAAGAATTACTAATAAACATCATTATAGCTGAGTTCAAGATATTCAACCTTGTAAATGTATCCTGTTATAATTTCATTATGGTTGGCTGAAGCCCTAGGAGAAGCCAACGTTTCAACCTCTTTGTTCAAGTCTTAATGAATTATTGGAAAGTGGCTGATTAGAAAGCATTGAATCAGAAGGGGCTGATGCATTTTGAATGTTACTGTCTTTGATGTTGTTTACCTCCCAAGCTGACTCATTTCCTTGGCCAGAAATCTTGGTACACGAAGCTGTGAGCCTACTTTGCTGGGCCATTGTATCCCAGTGCATGTCTGGAAGTCAAATGTGGTAGGTAGCTGCTCAGTGAACGTTGTAAGCGTTCATTGAAGGTCACACCTTTGAATGGGTTTCTGCCCAGAAATGGGGCACAACTGTATTGTAGCTAAAGGGGATACAATGAAAAAAGCGGGACACCCAAGGAGAAGTTTAGTTTCTCCTTAGACTTTACACGCTTTCCATATTTACTCCCCTGCTTTTTTTCTGTTTGGTGGATCTGCTTGCTTCCTGCTTCCAGTTGCTTCTGGACTCAAGGCCTCTTCAGCGGTCCAAGGCAGAGTCTACACTGTAATGTGAATATATCTGTTTGTGACGCTCAGGCCACTGCACGCTGCTGGGTAGGAGCTTGGGCCTACACTATGTATCAGCATACACTTGAGCTTTCTCTTCCAGAGAGCTCCAGATTTCGGCTAATGAAACGCGCACAGGCATAAGGGATTAGGATGCAAGTGCATTTTCTCTTGAGGCTGGAGTCAGATCCTTGGCTAATTCCTTGACAATGTAAACATATTCAAGGAGGTGGATGAAGTTTGAGTAATTGGTGCTCTCTTCACAGTGGCTTAGCGTTGTGCCACTGCTTCCCACAGCGTATTTATGAGGCAGTCCCTCTGTGAGGATTCACATTTCCCAGCAGATCAGTTCCACAATGGAACATTGCCTAAAGTAAACTCAAATAAGAGCAGCGATAAACTGCATCCTGATTTTTTCATCTCCATTAAACTAATCTCATTTATAGATCTTTTCATTGGGTACATCACCTAAAATAGTGTAAAAGGAGCAGCCGTTAACCACAAGGTTCCCCACTCAGGCAACCGTCGACAAACACTCTGATCAAACTGTGTGTTTTCTTCAGCTGAAGCTGTCTTCGGGGTACCCCTTAACACAGGCTCTGCTCTCTTGGGGTGGAGAGGGGGGTTTAAGAAGTTGGCTTGCTTGGATTGAAGGTCTTTTCTTTAAGGATGACCTTGCAATATGATTACCTTCTTAAGCATGGCCTGCGCAGATAGGAGTGACCTATAGTTTAAGGGTTGAGAGCTTCTGAGATGTCTCATTGGTAACATGCCTTGGAGAGACCCTCAATTGTGTATTTTCTGAAATACTGCAGAAGGAGCATCGTAGCAGACTGTGTTTTCCCTTTAGTTACGAAAGTACCTGGATTATTTAAAATTAACTGGATAGCTTTAATTTGAAGAGGCAAGTATGCAGACTAAGAATATCTGAAACACGGTAATGAGGGCAGTAGCCTGTCCTCTTTGCTCTTTCGCATAAGATGGCGAAGGTTCAGAGGGTGCAAAGGAGGAAGAAATATCATGAAAGTTGGTTTTACCAGACAGGTAAGGCCTTATTCACGCTGGGAGAATCTCCAGCTGGGAAAATCCATGGTTGTTATAGCCTTTGTGCCACCAGAATAGAAAAAAGGGTTGGCTCAGGGAAGAGAATCTGGCTCAAAGAACTTAAAATAAATATCAGATGTCAGAGCTGTGACTTAATTGTTTAGCTAAGTAGATCATGTGAATTACACGCAGATTGAGGACCTGTTTTTGCTTCTATTGAAATCAAGGAGAACAGAATCAGGCCATACTCTCCTTCCAGTGTCTTTCAGCCCTCAAGACTGTGTTATTTGAGAGTACGACAGCTCCTAGAATCATTTCTTGTACCAGTTGGGAATCTGGAGAAGTGCTAGTATACAACCGCTTTGTGTTTTATTACTGTAGGCATAAGCTAAGACTCTAAACAGAATGCATTCCCTTAGTTGTTCTTGGTTTTTATTTCAAACTTTGACACTCAAACAATGGCTTCTGTGACTCTAACCATGGAAATTGGAATTGCAGGTTCAGACAGTGGTTTCTGACGGTAGCCAATTTCAAAGAGATACCTCGAGAGGTACATGTATTTTCCTCCTTTTAATGCAATCTCAGATTACAGCTCTGACAGTCTCAGAATTAGACGTATGCCCCAACTCAAAGACATTAGCTTATAAATATCCTATTGAGAAACTGTAGTTCTGAAAGTCTTATAACTTTATAGCAAAAATTTATTTTTTTCTTCCTTAATGAACATATAAGAGATGTTTGTTACCTTTATGAATAAAAGGAAATAAAACTTTTTTTTCTCTTATCGTTACACTATTTCATGTTTCCTTTAGCATTTTAGAATTCTTTATTAAATAAAAACCCACCATGTTTAGTCATGAAAGCTTTGCAGGAGTGAGGAAACTACCAAAAGAAAGGCAGTGGCAGTTGAAAACTTGAAAGGATTGTTTAGTTATAACCAAAATTGAATTACCTGGAGCTGACTGACAATCTTACATTCAGGAAGAAGGGAAAGATTTTGGGAGGAGGCTTCACATGTGCAATTGAAAGTACATTTTTCCTTTACCTGGCTAAGAGCCTTCACATGGTTCTACTGACAGAATGAAATATTGGTAGACAGGTGACAGAAAGAAAAATGTTTGGAAAGACCTAAAGCCAATTTGCAGACTGACATGAATTTCTACAAATTCTGGCTGGATGATGAATGACTGTTGGTACAGCATGTAACTGATGACATTATAAATGAACGGAGCAAAGAGAAATTACTTAGTATCATATTTCTGAACATACTTGGAAGATACTGTGGGGAATATTCTGATTTAGAATAATTAATTGCTGGTTTCTGCACTCGCACCACAGAGGGCATCAGATGGTGGCAAGCATCTCTGTCCCCTGGCCAGCCAGGTTCAGCCTCTCCAAGCTCATGGTGATGATAATACATGGTGATGATAATTGCAGTCTTTAAGCAGCAACAAGGTGTGATTTCTTTTTCTGAGAAATGAAGGTACAGTGTCTGAGCACTCAGCGAGCAATTACTTTCCCTTCACAAATGAGTTAAGCAAAGAAAAATCAAAGTTTGAGGGGGAGAGGAGGAATATAATATTACCAATGTTGAAAAATCTGAACAGTTCACAGCAGGCAAAACTATCCTTGCCATCCCCTGTCCGCTTATCCTGACACTTCAGACGTGATTAAATGCTTCTTCTGTAGCTCGAGTGAGTTAGCTCCCTCCAGCCTCAGGTTATATCCTTCCCACAGCTCAGTGCCCAGGCTCGTAGGAGCCAGCTCTAGGGATAATCTGTTGCCCTTAAGAGGGTGTTGAACTTAAGGCTGGCAGCCCCTTTCAGGCTGTAAATAGTCATTGCTCTGCTGAGGTAGGAAGGCCTCCCTGGAATTACTGTTCGTGCCGTTAGTTGTCTTCATAGCAACGATCACTGCTAGCTATTCCTGTCACTCTCTGTTCCCACTCACAGCTCGGCGGAGACCAGCCAAGGCAAGGAGGCCAAGCAGAGCGCAAGGGAAGGGAGAAGGCAAAGTGCAATGGCTGGGCAAGAGTAGGGCATGGGCAGGGAAGAGTAAGGACAGCGTCTGGCTGGGTCCTTCCTGTGGATGTGAACAGGTCTTTGTCACCCTCCCACGACTGCAAGTCAACCTTTTCTGCTGGTAGGACTACTGGAGGGACTTAGTTAAAAATAGTTTTTCTTCCATAGCTTCTGAGAATTGACTATGTATGGTTGAAGGTAGGAATGATAAGTAGGTGTTCTTCTTCTGTGCCTTGTAACCTGTGTAGGTCCTCCAGGTGATACAAGATGAACACCAAATGCTTCCATGCCTGTTTCTCCTACTTTTGTTCTCTTACTCCTGGATGTGTTTTCCAGCCTCCTCCCTTCTACTGTCACAGGTGCTTTCCCTTTTGTATGATGCAGTAATGTGGATCGCAGGGAGTAGGAAACTGAGACAACATGAGCAGTTGAGTTGTCTCAAAGATGTTCCTGTAAATTCAAGTCAGAAAGTTTGGTTATAAAGGTAAGAACTTCCATATCCTTCCCAACTAGCAGCATAATAAAATGAAAAGGAGCAAACTCAAGTAAAATTAATTTCTATCTGCTTTGTTCGCTCTTACTGTTTTAGTTATGTGAAAGTTTATGTTGAAGGACTAATTTAATCTGAAGCATAAAAACTCAAAATTTCTCTCAGAGGACTTTGTGTAACTTTACTTTCCTTCACTTGCATGAAAGAAGGCAGGCCTCCCACAGATTGTGCTTGGGAGGGACTCTGGTGGCAAGAGTGCCATGATACTGGCCGTAATAGCACAGGACCTTTGGGTGCTCTGCTTTCATTATGCCCCGTGAGATCCAGTGGAAAGGTACAAGGATTATGGGACTAAAGGTCTCTCTTAAAAAAGAGGGCAAACTTCACTTTCATTCACTTTCTACCACAGATGAATGGAGAGAATACTGCAGCAGTAAAGAAAATTTTGAATACAAAAGGGCGCATAACACCTTCTGAGGCCACATCACAATAGTGATTCTGGCATTTTGGAAAGAGAAACTTGAAAAAAGCAGACTGTTTTAAAAGTTATCCGTCACACGATGTACGCCGCAGTTTAGTTACTTTCATGAGAACAGCAATGTTTTATGATCTGAAACATCCAAAAAGGAGCTAGATAATGGACATTCTTTTCATAAAACCTAGCTGAATCAGTAGGGTGTTACTTACAGGTTTACCCTGTGTCAGAAATGTGTCAAGGAGTGTAAGACACTTAATTTCTGGTCCCGTGTACTCCTTTGTAATGTAGTAATAAATAAATTGAATGAATTCAGAAACTAACTCCATTTAGTGATTTGCAGTAAACAAAGAATGAAGGAGTTAGCAATAAAACACTATAGCAAACAAATGCATCTTCTCAGCGTAAAAGAGCATGTTTTGCCCGGCTCATCATCATATATTTACAAGCTTGCATAGTCTTTAGGTAAGACAGCATTTAACCAAAAGGACTGCATGGGAGCAGGAGTAGTAGAGATTCCTCCCTCTTAGGTGCTCACAGGCCGTGACTCAATGTGGGTAATAGCACACAGAACATAACTGAGATAGTTATTAGTTGAATTAAAGCTACTATTTCACACTTAGAATCATATGCCTCGAACCTATTGGATATATTAAATCCAGCCGTCTGCTATTTCAGGCAGCGCGTCCTAGAATCTTGTTCATAACCTTGTCAAAGAACTGGAATGTGCCTACCTAATGTAAGACATGTCTTGCCTGTTTATCAATTAGCAGAGAGAAATAAATATCCCTTTTTTCTTGAAGAAAGGTCCAAGTCACATTAGCCTTGCTTTTTTTTGTGCTACTATTTATATTATATTATATTATATTATATTATATTATATTATATTATATTACATTACATTACATTACATTACATTACATTACGTACAGAATCTTCCATAGCAGTTATAACAAGAGTGCTGCTAAACCTTGCTGCCCTGTCGCTCAAATAAATACTATACATCCAACGGAAATCAAGTGTCTAAACTTAGTCATCTGTTTTCTTGGTACCCACCTGAAGATCTCTGTAATAACAACACAGCTGAAAAGTATTTGGGTCCAAAATCCCTCCCATAATTCCCATTAATGGGGTGTTGATGAGTGAGAGGGACCATGCAGCCATCAGTGAGACTGGAATTTGACCCTGGTCACTATAAAAAGGCAGCGCTTCAAACTATTTCAAGACTGTTTTTAGAAATCTTAAAAAAAAAAAAAAGAAAAAAAGCTTCCATTCCAAACAAAGGGTGAAGCACTAGAAATTTGAAATACTTCAAATCTACACTAAACTGTAGTGCACAGATGTCAATCCATCAAACAAATGTTATGAGGACATATAAACATATAGTTCTACAGATTAAAACAAGGCATGCTGAATTAGGAAAGCAGTATGCCTTTGCTCTTTATATGTTTTTTAATGTGTTCATTTTCTCACTTTACTATGGTTTGTAGTAGTTGTCCTTTTCTTTTTTAATCATCAGGTTTAGGAATCCTTTCGTACAATACTTTGTGCATTTTTTAAAATGTTCAGTGTTTGCAATACTGCGATTTTGGTAGAACCAGATAGATTGCAGTTACTCTCCTGTGAATGTCCTGTGAATATTAATAATCCTGGGTTTAAGGCAGCAACTCATGTAGATAAGGCCTACAAGGATGAGTAAGAGAGATATGAGTAGAGTAGGTGAGTAGAAACTCTGGTAAGAATGAATGGTTGGCACTGCATGTGATGGAATGGCAGAGGGAAGACAGGAAGAACACAGAAATTGTGACTAAATGCCAGGCTGAGATTTTAGAAGCTGATGCTTCCTTTTATGCCCATCTTTAGTGTATTTAAGGATTACACTGATTTTTTTTAATGCTCTTGCCAGTGGTGACTGACATGGTAAACTTTTATCAGCTGTAATGAAAGCAGACCCTGTTAGGCTTTCTCTTTGGGGTGATACCATTGTACTTCTAAACTGACTGATGTCACAGCCCGCTTTATTGCTCAAGTTCCTGATGAATGTTACAGAATAAAGACTTTTAGTTCTATATATGCAACACTACTGTATTCATAACTAAAACTGGGAGAATTTGAGGATATATCAATTACTCAGCATTTAAAAGGAGTATTATTTGCCATGCTCACATCAGAAAAATATTACTGGAATGAATATCAGGGAAAGCAAATGCTCAGTCACTAGTTTAAGTGTCCTTAGAAGCACTGTTTCAAATCTGGACAAGTAAATAAACATGGAAGCATTTATTTGACCTGGGAGCAGAACTAGCATTTTAGGACTTGACTAATGAGTTATGATCATATATCAAATGTGCATTCCAAATATTCTCTATAAATAAAGTCAAAATACTGAACCAAGATTTTGTGGACAGCAAATAAATCCAAAGAGATTAGAATAGTGTTTATGTCTAGTCTTGGAGAAGCAGAAGATAAATTGACCAAGTCATTCATTATGAATTCTTAATTGCACTCTATTTGTAACCCTTAAGCTCTAGAGTACGCTTTGTATTGCGAGAACAGAAAGAGCTCCTGTTAGATGGAGTAAATGGGAAGCCTAGTAAACTCCGCTCAGAGCAGAATGGTACGCGTGAGGACGTTCAGCATATTCTCCATTCAGTAGATGGCAGTGGTATGCAGTTGTAGATTAATTCAGGATTTTCTCTTGAGCAGACACGACGCTCTCATCTCTGTGAATCCAAGCAGTGTTGATTTGGGGGTTCATTTGGGTCTTTTTTTTTTCCCAGAAAATACTACGATACCAGATAATTTTTCATCTGCTAGAGCAGAGAGTGGTAGAAAATGCAAAAAATTTTGCTAATTTATTGTAGTCTTCACTACTCAGCACTTGGAAGAATCTGTTAAGTTTTGAATTTCAACCAGAGGTATTACATACAGAAAGGAATGTGTCTGTCTGGGGCATTGACTCATTTTCCATCTATGCCCCGTGGAACTTAGTACGTACGCATCAAAGTCTCAAAATAAAAGTATTCAGTAAGTGGGAACTGTGTGTGTTACTTAACAGAAGCAGTAACACAGTGACGTCTCGGAATACTGCGCACAGAAATAGATATTTTCCCTTGTCTAAAGGAATGAATTGCAGATCTGTTGGGGGAAAGCAGGGTGAGTGTGTGTATAAGCAAACAAATTACTAAGACAATTAGAAATGTTTATAAAGCTTTTAATTAAGGAAAACTGCAAGAAAAAGAACAAAACAAAAGCAGAAATGTAGTTTATGCGGTAGAAACCACAGATGAGGAGGCTAAGAGAACTAAATTACATCATTTAAGTAGGTATTTTTTCATATGGCAGTTATTTCTAACACAAATAATAGAAAACGTTTAATGATTTATGATTGTTAACGATTGAAGGAGTTGCTCTCTGTTGCACTAAGCAGTTTTTTCTTGCCTCCCTATGGGAAACTGCAATAGAAAAAGCATTTAAAATATCAGTCTGTGAACTGAGTTGTAACACAACTACAAATTTGTCCTAAGGATTTCGAGCACTCTTGGACAGACCCCAGAATCAACTGGTGGTCCCTGAATAGGGAATACCAATGTCACATATTTTCAACAAAGAACTGCATGCTCTGTTTCTCTGCTGTATCAGACACCACATGAGGATCCAGAGAAATATTTAAATCTATAATAATATGTCCATTGTTTGCAGAACAAAAATTAATACTAATTTGGTAACAATGGAATAGCAGCTAAAAAAAAAAAAATAAAAATTAAAAATAGCATTGCCAGCATAGCCAAAACTGCTGCAAAGTTTTGTAGGTAAGAATTTTGTCCAGCCATGGGCCCAGAAGTAAGAGTTTTATGCGGTCTGGTCACAGCCAAAGTATAATAATGAAAGTAGGAAATTAAGACCTTTTAATTGGTCGGATGCTGAAGAAAGAAGCATATGTTAACTGATTCAACCCTGCTTAAGGTCCTCTGCTGCTGCTGAGGGCTATGTTAGGAGCCGTTCTCCTGAGCACTGCGAAACTGTGGTGTGGCGAAAGCCCTACCCAGGGGGTGGGATTGATTCCCTGTGGCAGCTGCCCACAGTGGTCACTAGATATTTCTGTCTACGTCTGGCAGGAATACCTGGATCCGATCTCTAGGTGCGTGCTCCATGCCCATTCATTCTCAGGGTATTTTAGCACGCGATTCCCATGTATGACACTGTAGACAAACACCTGTGCTTTATTGAACATCACACGATACTCTTATCAAAATGAACGCGGGTATTTTTTTCTCCACTAGGATGCCTTATCTTTGTACTCTTTTCTATTGTTGATTTTGAGAAACTCTTGTTGGAGTGGTTTTTTTGTTTTTTTTTTTTTTTTGGGGTGCTTTTTGTTTTTTTTTTGTTTTTGTTTTAAACTGAGGCTGTACATCTCTTCCTAACATTTATAGAAATTATTATATATGTAAATTAAGACATGCAGCAGAGGGATGGTTTGGGTCATTAAGGTTTCTGAATATCTTTTGTTGTTTTGATTTTTTTTTTAAAGCACTGCTTTTTTAAAGATTTCATGTATCTTTAAGACAATCATGCTGAGGACACTTTCATCCTGGCATTGTGATGTCATTCCATTAACTCATATTTCTAGTATATCACTTTACTTGGGTATTTTTCTCTTGTCCCTGTCTGGTTTCATCTCCGTTGCTTAAGTTCTTCTGACACCTTATCAATTTCTTTATGAATTTACATTTGAAAGATTTTACTATGATTTTTAGCACCATACTTTTTGTTTTTCCATAAACTAAATCCATCTTGACATTGCTGAATGTATGTAAACCTGCTACTACGGGTGTTTCACCTTGTATTATTGTCACAGTAGACGAGGGTTGACATCTTTAGGCACTGTGGGGAGTTTCTAGTAAAAAAAAGCTCCATCCAAATAAATGGGGCTTGTCTATTTTAACAAGTACTTGAGACAGTTTTGCTGACAGTGTTCCAATATTTGTAGAAGCGTGATATTTCAACCACTGCAAGATTTATTCCTCTACTATGAATGCGTACAGCCTTTGTTTAAGTTGAAGCTTTGGAGAGTCTTGTCCATCTAAATGTCACTTTTAATTAAAACTTTATTAACACATACTGTGTTGTAAGCAGGTTCATAACATGAAATGATCTTCTAAAAAAATAAAATAATCACAGGCTATTTTAATGCCAAAACCACATTTTTAGAAGCCTGCATCTGGGTTTGTAATAGAAGAGTCAGCTGCATCTCACTGCTGGCAGTTTTCTTCTGCTATTTTATAGACAGAAAGAAGGAAACACACAATAAAGCATTTATTTTCTAAATGCCATAGCTATAAAATAAGTTTAAACAAAATACACATGAATTAAGTTTTTCATAAGATTGTATGTGTGATGGTTGTGCAAAATCTAGATTAATCTATATTAGACTAGGAAAAATTGATTATAAGGTTGGTAATGCAAGACCTTCTGAAATGCATTCCTTTGTATTAAAATAAATTTGACTTGAAAAGGATTATAAAGTAAAAAAAAAAAACAAAACAAACATGACTAGGAATAAAAATAAAAAGCACAGAAAGAAGGGTTAATTCTAAAGCACTGTCCTTTCTGAAGAACAGTTGCATTAACTCAAAATGGCTTTACCAGAATGAATAAAAAACAGATCAGGGTCGTGTAACCATTTTATGATATAGTAAGATGTATTACCATTACTATTGACTATATCTTGGACTATTTATTATATCATAAAAAATTTTTCTGTGAGGTTATAATCATTTGAACTGCCTAACTCCATTGAGTAACTTCTTGAAGTACAGAACAACGTAAAACCAAGAAACGCCTGTTATTCCATCATGGGACATGTCATTTCAAGGAATCTTGTACAAAATAACAGTGGATATTCTGAATTAGCAATGGATATTCTGGAAAATGGATAATTATTAAACCTGGCTAAAGACGCCAAGCTTTAAATACTGCAAGTGAAGTGTGTTGTGGAGAGCACTTTAGCACCTGCATGTAAATCTGACAAGTATCATTTAGGAGGCAGACAAACTAGTGACAACTAACATCATTTCTGGTTTTAAGTTCTGTTGAGTAGTCTTATTTTTTCCTGAAACGTTTACCTGCTATGGAGAAGTGTAAGAGGTGATTTTTTTTTCTTATTTTGTTTTAGTAATTGAGGAGAAATTGATTTTCATTTTATTGTGGTTTTTTTGGATGCGTGAATATCCTTA
Organism: Rissa tridactyla; assembly: GCF_028500815.1. NCBI lineage: Eukaryota > Metazoa > Chordata > Aves > Charadriiformes > Laridae > Rissa > Rissa tridactyla. The sequence continues at coordinate 44,199,660 of NC_071467.1, forward strand.
CAAAAAGAAAAGATTATGATTCTTGATGAAGACTTTTTTTCTTGCATAGAAAGATTAAGTGACTTGGCCAACGAAGCAAAGCCTGAGCTCTGCCGCTTCACATTGTCTGCAGTCACCTACAGTACAGCCTGCAGTGAGATGTTGTAGATCCCTCTCATGTAGACCCAGATTAGGCCAAGATCTGGAGTAATTTTTGCTGTCTGACTTACACTGCTTCTCTGAATAAGCTAAAAATAAGCAAAGGCTGCCTGTTGGGAGGATAAACAAATTGAGATCTTGATTTTTTCTGCCAAGGTGATATCACCTGAGGATGTGGAGTTTTCATGCCCCAAGCCAACAAACTGCTGCGTGGATTTGGCTTATTTTGGTGCTGCAAGCACAGCTCTTCTTGTTATTTATGCTACAGCAAGACATGACTCTTCCAGGCATGATTAGGGTGACGTGGTGCTGGAGACAGTACAGACATAGGGTAAAAATCAGCACCTGCTGTCACAGCTTTGCAGTCTGAACAGACAAAACACAGAGAGAGATCGAAGGCACAGAAAACTGAAAAGCCTGATCCAAGGTGAAGGAACTGTGTCTTGTATTGCAGGTTAAGCATATGCCTGCGCCCAGGGCTGTGGCTTATTTAGTCTTCTTCCTCTCTGTAATCGCGTCCAAATTAGTGAAAAAATTAAAACATTGATGTCAGCTACCAGGTGCTGAATAGCAACTGAAAAGCGCACAGAATAATCCTCTAGGGAATTAGCTTAACAACAGCGATTTAAATCAACTTTGGAAAGTTTACAACAGTGTGGGGAGCGGAAGCAGCTGTTGCTCACTGCTGCTTAGCTCAGACTTTTCTAGCTCACACTGTCATCCCGTTTATCCCAGCATGGTATAAAACTCTGGCAGATCCAGACATCTTTTCCCTGAAGCCCCAAGACCTTCTGTGAGGTGCCACAACTCAGATTGCGAAAATTAACAGTGTGGATGGTTTAGAATCAAATTTACAGTATAAATTTACCCATTCTGTCTCTGAAGCAGAGCTGGAAAACCTTCTAAATTTATCTCATCCTGATATTCTTGCCATTTCTTAGTATTTTAGACAGCAGATCCAGTAGCAGATCTGTCCTAGCACCATTTAATAGTTGTCCATGGCCATTGCTCTCAGTGGAAGGGGTGTAGGATGGGCAGCATTTTGCCCCTGATGAGTAATTATCTGAGGACACACATAGAGGTCCTAATGTAAATAAGAAAGAAATCCTTGAATTAAGATTATTTGTTATTATAAACTGAGATTATACCTGGCATGAAGCCAGAGTAAATAGCACAAGTGCCTTATAACTCAGAAGTACTCTCTCTGGTGAGCGGTGCCGCTTTAGGCACGGGGATGCCACAGTCCGATTATTCTCCCGGCTGATTAAAAACAATCAGTTACCATATCCCACGGGACAGACATACTGGCTGTATTTTACCAGATTGTGTAACATGGTCTTGAGGCAAGAATGGATTGAGTAAACTCTCTCCTTTCAATATTTCCTGTTCATGTGGGTTTCACACTGAAATAATTTCATTCTTTCTTTTTCCTGTGTCTTTTGTATTTTTGCCCAGTGTGACTTTCAAGTGTTTTGATTTGAGTAATACTTTGCCAGCCTATCTTATTATATTCAAGTTTCTGCTTTTTCTTTGTGAAGTTAATATGCCAAAGGAATTTAACTTGTATTGTGAGCATATATTTTGAGAATGGATATTAAGCTATCTGTCTTAATAGGTGATAGATACCACATGAAATATGACTGGAGTAACTAAGAGCTTGTTAGAAGCCAGGGAAAACTAGTGTAGAGGTTTTGTCAAGATGATTTTTCACTGCTTTATAAAAGCATCCTGTATGGACTAGAGATCCTGTTTCTGGCTGCAGTGTGATCTGGTTGGGAGTCAGTGATATATATTCTATTCAAAAAAGATGTTCATTAGTTCGATTGAAATTCTAAGTCCTTTGAGACCTCAGCCTCATGTTTGTCTACAGATAGCAGGGCTTGGCTATGCTGCTGGAAGATGGAGGAAAATTACTGTGCCTGTGTTGGGCAATTCATAGTTCAGGCAGAGTTGCCCCTGCCGTTAGAGCCAGAAGCGTTCCAGTAACCTGTGCTGCCCGTGATTTTCATACAAATGAGCTTAGGTTGTCTTTGTGGAGGGCCAGGGGCTCACTGATTGTTTTTTTACTGAGCAAGTGCACTGTACTGTTAAGAAAACGAACACTTAGAAGAAAAGCTGAAAGGTGGGCCCATGTTGAAAAGCTGCTTGCTGCCCGGAGGGGTGGCAGCCGCAGCAGGGGAGGAGCAGGCACACAGTCAGTGTCATTCACACGCTTCCCGACACACGACTGACCTAGTTTTCCCTACTGGGACAGGCGTAACCGGGCTGGTGTGAACCTTGGGCTAATGTAGGTTATTTGTGGGAAGCAGACCCTGCAGCGTTCCTGCTCAGGCTTACCGACACAGCTACAGCTGCAATTCTATGCTTGTTCCTTCTCTGAGCATCAAATCCATTATCCTGTTTTTCCTTCTGTGCGTTTAGGTGTGGGTTTTTGTCTGTATAGTGTATTACAGACTTTTCCTAAAGAATTTTATGGGGCAAAAAGCAGCTACTGTTCCTGTGGCAGATTCCATAGACTTTGAAAGGACCCAGGTCTATCTAAATGTTCTTTGTCAGAGCAAGAATGGCCTGTTGCTAGCCCAGCCTTCACCAGGCTTCGGTTATTCATCAGTACTGGTCCATTTGAGGCATCTCACTCAAAACTCACACACATTGTTTTACTATTTTGTCTTCTCATGTGCTTCATTCCGTGTAATTTTAAACTACCTGACATTTTGTGACAAAATTCTAAGTTTAATGGAGAAAGGGTGGTATTTCATTTGCAATAAGGAAACAAGCCAAAACTGAGAGTTTTGGGGAAACGTAAGTAAATTAAGCTCACTAACCTTGCTGAGTTGCAGTAAGACTTCGGCATTTCAGTTTAAAATCCCAGCCTAAAAATGCACTCCTGTGACGTCTGAGAAAAAGCCAGTGGTAAGAATTTAATTGGGGAAATAACCAACATCTTCTTATAGTATGAAAGGAAACTTGCCCTTATGAAATAAATGTTAATTCAGACAGGGAAATGAAAAAAAAAAAATATAGGAGAAGACAAAGATTTATAATTACATTAGCAGTAAGGAAATATTTTTAGTGAATAAATATGTTTAGCTGCAGGTCTTAATGCTGCGAGTTAATCATGTTCCTTGTATTAGCGCTAAGAAAAGCATTTCTTCTGAATTTAACATAACATGCAACTATTATATACAGTCACTGTCTGCAATAATAACTACAGTTACCTAAGAAATGTTAGTACATTTTTCAGTGGAAGTGTACTAGTTCTGAGAATATTTACTTGCATCAAAAGTTTATGCTGTCAGCCAGAGGCAGCATCTCACTGCAAAAAAGGAAATGAGTTTTTGCATTAACGCCAGTTTCTATTCTACGATGCCTTTGATTGTTCTGAGATTTGCATTTTCTCTCATGCTTTTTGGAAAAAATACTGTATATGGAACTGGAATATTTTAAAATCCACAGCAATTTTCACAGGAGAGGGGTACTATTTTTTGACTAATAGTGCAATGAAAATATGCGTGGCCCTTATTTATCTTGCATGATCTGTAGGAGACTTCTCTTCAGGTACCTGTTATTTGAAAACCCGAAGAATAGTATTTAGTTTGCATTTATCTAGGTATTTTATATGATTTGTTCAGGTACTCAAATACTTGTCATAACATCATAACTTATTTATAGAAATACTTACAAAATTATGGCTCAAATCAGACCTAAGACGTACAGAAATATTGTCAGAAAATCTGATAGAGTTTGTTGTAGGATGTTGGTATTCACATTTGAATTAATGGAAACATTTTACAATCTTGTTTATACACACACACACAAACACAAAACTATGAAAATTGATTTCATAGTTAATTTGGGAAGCTGTTTGGTCTCTTTACGGCAGACATCTTAACATATTATGCTTTCATAACTTTTATTGTAATTCCTATATTACATACATTTGTTTTTCTTCTCTCCTCAGAAATTTTTCCAAGAGATTCCAGTCTAAAAGACAAATTCATAAAACATTTTACAGGTAAGGCGGCTGCTTGCTGTTAATTTACCTACATATGCATGTTCTCAGTAGCCACAAGAGTTACACCATTAGCTTTTTTGAGGTTCTGCACCAAGTTTAACATTTGCAAAGCTAGATTTGCATTGTTTAGGATGGAAGTTTTTACAGAACTCTAATTATATTTAGGTTTGAGTCTTTGTTTGAATAATCTAGCCTAAAATAACTTTCAAAACATAGTAAGTTAAAACATTCATTAATTAAAACCTGTTGTTTCATTTTTAGCATCCTACAACAAGCATCCTGCTTGTTGATTTGCAGCTACAGTACAAGTTTAATAGTTGTAGATACTGAATGTATACGTGTCTGTATGCTATGGATATTGCATTGTATATCTACGTGCAAACAATTTGCAGTATGGTGTTAAAAATGTAATATGTGGGAGCACCTATCTGCTATCTCTGGCAAGTAATATTTTAATGAGAGAACTCAGTACATTTTTAATTTTAAATCTATATTTATATACACATTTTCTGTAATTTTTGTCAGTCCTACCATATTTATTTTCAAGTTCACTAATTTTAAAACTTTTCATTGGACTGCATATATCTTTCAGAAGGAGACCTATGTGTCCATGTAAGTTTTCACTATATTAGGAAAACCCATTTTGTCTTCTCTCTCATGATGTATATGTCTGAATGCTTGTTTTAAGAAGGCAAACAAATAGAACAGGGAAGGATTAAACAGTGTAAATGAATCAGAAAAATCATTTGCTATTTCAAATATGAAAGTTCAATATGTTTACGGTCAAGTATTTGCAATTGAAAACTGAGATGGATTTGTATAATGCACTTACCTTTGGTAGTCTTTTGTAACAACTGGAAAAATATTGTACCCTCTGCATATAAGCAAAAAGAGTTGTCAACAGCAAGATGCTTGCGCTGATTCTTTACTTTGCAGTTCTAAACATTCTGTGATTCAGAAAAGTGAAGATCTCAGAGCATGACGGTGAAAACCTGTTGGTGATTTTCAACATTATTGGGATTAGTGAAACTGAAAACTAGATAGTTAGTAGTTGGGGCGTGAAAAAGAGAAGTGGAAGTAATTATGCATTTCTTCTTTGCTGGAAATTTCAGACAGTCCTTGGCAAGAAAGGAAAGAAGTCATTGTCTCTTTTGCATGGGTGAAGTGTCCTCAAACCTTTAGGATGAGCACAAATTTAAGGATCTTTCTGCCAAGTGCTAACTGCAGCCTAACAGCATCTGCAGGAAACGTGCCACACCTGGCTGGCCCTTCATTCTTACAGTAAACAAGAGGAATCATGAACCTTACCAGTTTCAGTCCGTATGAGAAAGAAATGAAAAGAATTTGCAGATTCCAACTATGCTATCCTATGTAACACAGGAATTCTGAAAATTCCTCTCCTGGGGAGGACAGACAAGAAAGATTTGCTTGTATTAATACTTAATAAATTTCTTTTTCATTTTTAAGTTTGGAAACTGCTCAGTTACCATAAAAAGCTCAACATAAGAATCTGGGGAAGCTAAATAATGAATACAGAACAAGTTTCATTACTCAAAAACAACCATGAGCTTTACAGAAGGTATTTTTAGAATACTAAAACATAGAAAAGAAAAAGAGCAAAAAATACTTGAAGGCCTGTTTCTGGAGCCATTCATCAAATTAATACTATTTTTCTGCATGAGTAGTTGCCATCAAAGTTGCTGAAATTATTTGACTAACATTAGCTGGAACGAATAAGGAAACCAAGTTCATTGCAAAATTATTGACGTTTATTTCTTTGTTGGCTCAGAATTTCTGCCTACATCTTTTTTCTTTTTAAATTATGTTCTTAAGATCTTCAGTGAGAGGTTTTTCTGCCTGTTTTTTTCTTTTCCACAGCTTTATTAGGTCCTGTCATCCACAGGCGTTTTCTTAAAATGCAGCCTAACGTTGTTTTTCTTGATTCTGTTCAAATCATAACTTTTTCTATCAACCTTAGTTAAGTGAACTGTTCAGTTCACTTAAGTCTTTACTAGTTCAAGAGTTAGAACATCCTAAACTAATGAAGTTGTGAAAAAGAGAAGAGAAGGGGAAAACAACATTATCTTTACAGTCCATTATCTTTACAGTTTCAGGGTTAAGAAAACTATTGTACACTTCTAGTATGCCAAGAATAGTAGAGACATTTTAAAGCCAAATAAGAATCATATGTAACAGTCCTCGACAATAGGAAAAATCATAAATAATCTTGTGAGTCATAAAGCTATCTATCAATTCAGCTTGAAAAGCCAGCTGATGGAGGGCTCTGTAAGGCACAAATAAAATAACAGCCTATTTTTGATGGCGGGGAAGAGAGCTGGAAAACCATATATTATCTGAAGGAACATGAAATTTATTTAGTGACAAAAGCTGATGTTATCTCCATGTATCATGGATAATTTCACATTACATAGTTTCTCTTGAGCCTAATTATTCTCTCAGATAAAAAATGGCAACAATCTTCCAGTTCAAAGTTGCAAAGGCTGATTTGTCAGTTTGTTGAAAAGCTTATTTGTGGCTGAAAAAATCTCATGAAACCCACATATTACTTTAAAATATATCTAATGTTCAATTGTGTTCACTGCCAGAAAGAGGAGTCATCTCAAGCTTGTGGTAGTTTGGCCCAACTATCCAGAGGGAAATGGCATGGTATGTTTTACCAAGCTGATAAACCACCTGTCAAGTGGTGAAATAAATAATATTTGCCCGGAAATGCTTGCTGTCTTCCTCTGACAGGGAAGTTAGTCAACACAGTGTGCTTCATATAGATCCTTTGGTAGCATTGCTTGAAAGAAGCTATTCTTATTCAGGGTTCCTATTTGTGCTGAATTTAGAGGATGCAAGTTAAATTTAGTCTTGCTCAGTTAGTGTCAATGTGTGTCAGTGTTTCCTGTCCAAATCACAGGAAACTCTTCCCCAGCTGTCAGTGGTAGTATTGCTAAGCAGGTTACACGATGCAAATTCTACATCTGTGCTCTGCTTTTCAACTCGGATGCCATCAGTAATTACCTTCCCTGCGCCATCAGCAATTATATCAGGGCTTTTTGACAACTTGTTAACTTTGAGCCATGTTTTGGAGACCACTAGCTATATATTCTTATCAAATATTAATGCAGGTAGATATCACTGATATCCAGAGCACAGGCTGGAAGAACGGAGACACAGGATGCTACAACCTGGGCACACAGGGATTTGCCTCACTCAGATGTTGCAACATGTGCTGCCCTCTGCATATCTGCACGCTTTCTTGCTAGGAGTACTTTAATGGGAGATCAGTTCCTAGATGTTATTCAGCTGTCATTTTTTTTCCTCGACACCCACATTGTATATTAAGAACTTCATAAACCATCTATGTGCAAATTAGAAGCATTAGTATATGAATCTACTTCATCTTTCCAGGGCTTAGAAACTCATATTTGCTTAAAATGTTGCTTTTCTTTATCTTTAGAAATAATATCTGCATTCTATCTACATTATTCCTTCTAGATTAGAATTCTGACTATCAAGCAAATGAAATTCTGTTGTAGTTACACCATTCTATTTTTCAGCATATAAGAAATTTGACTGTTAAATTTGAATTACTGGAATTTCAAGGCTAAGACAATCCATCATTTCCAAGTGCCATTTTTCTGTTATTCAGATCATGAGCGTAACAGTGTAGCGATAGTATTTTTTCTTTTATTTCAGTAGCATTGTTAAACTTGTATTGCATCATAATTGTTTAAGGTGTAGCAGAAGACTAAATGCAACTTTGTCAAAACACATGGAAATTAATTCTATGTGTTGATGCCATTCATTGAAGCTGCAAAGCAGTGACATTGAAAGCTTGTGGTTAACTCCTGCGTACTCTCCAACAGGGCCAGTCACATTTTCGTCAGAGTGTAGCAAGCACTTTCATCGACTGTATCACAACACAAGGGACTGCTCAACGCCAGCTTGTAAGTAGCAATTAATGTACTTTAAAATGCTAGCTGAGATACCTGTTTAAAAGAAACCTGCTTTTCCTACTACGTGTTTGTTGTGCTGGTCCTTGTGTAACCGTTGCTCTTTACTTTAGCACTATAGTACAGAATATACCCAAGGTCTTCTAATATAGAAAGATTTTCTATTCATGCACTTGCAACCAGCTGCGTATAATGGAGTTCTTTCAAAGTGAGACTAATATAAATGAAATGAAAAGTACACTCTGAAAAACAAGTCAGGCATGCCTATATAGAGGGCAGATGTGAAGCCATATTCTTCTTCCTGCTCCCTTTAGCTCTACTCAGTAACTTGTGCAATAAGATAAAATCAGAACAATTCCCTGCCTTCTCTTAACCCTCAACAGTATGGTTGCATCTCGGTTTTGAGTGTATTTCAGTTTGCGATGATAATTTTCTAATATATACTCATTGTTAAAGATCAAAAAAAGTAAATTGTTTCATCATTTCTGTTATTGATACGTGCAGTTCTTATCAAACATCTGTGTATGAGATGCACAGAAGTTTTGCTTTAACACAGCTTGAATATAATTTTGTCAGAGAGATTGAAAAACAAAACTGTCTTAAGAATTCGTTAAATGGATAAAACAAACAAAAGCAAGCAAACAAAAAACCCAAACAAAATGGAATTCCCTTAAAAAGAAGTTACTTCATCATTCTCCAGTACAATGGAATATTCAAATAAAGTGAATGGAAGATAAGCAATACCATTTAATTAGAAAAGGTGAATCTATTAGTGATGTGTAAGCACACACTATGGACCAGGGTGTTTTGGAAATTTTTCAGGATTTAACATGAAAAAAAAAGACACGTCTGCATCACTTAGGAAGATGGTAAACACTTTTTGTGAGCAGCTGAGATGCTTTTTCACCAAAGCTCAGCACCTTAGAGGATCTGACTTTTGAAAGGGGATGGAGCAGCTCTCGTCTCCATCCACCCTTCCACTGTTCAGAAGTTGGAAAGTAGAAATCCATGGCTCATACTCAAAAGATATACGTATAGCTTTGTAAGTAGACATATGAGTAGGCAAGATGGATATCTATTACATGCTGCGCAACAAAAATACAATGCATGTTGCATATTGCATACCTTGAATACATGGATCCACAGTATATGGGTGTTATTTGGACTCCCCTGTCTTGCTTAAGTGCTTACTTTATTTATGAAGAAACACAGTCATAATATTTCTCTTCTAATTAAATAGCTTTTCTCTAAAGTTAAAAACAAGTTTATGGTTAGGACTGTGTGAAGAACTGATTTTTAAGTTCAACTGTCAAGACAAAAAATAAAATAAATTAAAAAACCCAAGGAGGGATTTTATTTTTTTCTTGTTTTTGTCAGCCAAACTCAAAGCAGACTGAGTTTCATTCAACCTGAAATGCTCTGTTGATCTGAAAAGAAGAGTTAAATCCTCAGAACGGTCTTCACCTTGTTCAGCACTCAGGGCTTAGGCTAGCTATCAAGCCAGGATCTTTTCCTACTTCTTTAGAGGGGTTTAATATTTTCTTTCAGGGACACCTTACCCACTACAAGAAGTCTTAGGATGAGTTACTTCTTCTCCGACTGACACAGTTATATTCTGTACAAACATTCTGTGAAGCACTGAACCAAGGTTAGCATTCAGTCTCTTGCTGTTTGGCACATTTTCTGTTGATTTGTATTAAAATATTTATCAAGCAAGAGAAGAAAATTGCACCTAAGTATTCCTTATTACCAAACAGATCTTTCCATTAGAAAGGGTGGCGGTGGCTCAGGGCCCACTTGAACCAAGGACACCAGAGAGAGAGATAGGAAGTAGGAAACTAGTATCTCCTAATCTAGATGATTAGGAGATTTACTTGAACATGGAAAATATGGTTTCCTATCAATTTTAATACTAAGTGGAACACTAAAAATGTTTGAAAGAGCCTGAACTCAAACTACCTCATAGTCTGCTGGTTAGAGTAGCCTCCTAGTTCATGAGTTCCTTCAGGTAAAATTGGGAGTTGAACCTGATCTTCTACATCTTAGGAGGAAACTATCCGGTAGAAAATGAATTGCTACCATCACATTTCCACTAGACCCCTGTCTAGGGTAAGGTACAATCTAACTTTGCATCTTGCACACGTAGTTTCATGGATTTCCATCAGAGAATGATTTCACTGTGTAGAGTGTCTGAAATTCTAGTACAAATTCTATATTTAATTTTATGCAGTTTTTTGAGGGTATCTGGCAACTGAGATTCATTATTACTGTGGGTAATTTTGTTTTATAGATTATAAAAGGTGTGCAAGGTTGCTAACAAGATTAGCAATGAGCCCTTTGTGTACACAGTCCTAGGATGTTTGCTATGTAAGTATCATTTTTTCCCACTCATTTTCTTATTTGTTGAATGGTCTAGTGATTTACTTCGCACTTGTACCTTGTTAGCAGGCATGCATACAGAAATGTGGTATTAACAGAGTACATCAACATGCAGCTCTGGCATTGCTGTAAGGACCAAGTGGCTCCTCATGGAAATATGTAGAAGCACAGATACCTCTCATAAAGTATCCACTGTAATTTCCTACCAGTCACTTGTGGCACCATAGTCCATAATTATGGTCTGGGTCAAAATTTTCAAAATTTTGGAAAGGAGCCTAGTTGTCGAAAGACAAAAATGCATGAGGTCTTCATCAACACATTTATTTCAGGCTTTTCAGTAGGAAAGCTGTGTTGTTAATCCATGGAAGAAGCAGAATGTCTCAGTCTCAGGTCTGCCAATGCAATCTTCATAGATAACCTGTCACTTTATTCATCTTTGGGACCAATTCTCATTCCAAAATTGTCTCCTGAGAATTTCTCCAAACTTAATACCACTTCATGGTGATGGAAGTAAACTGAACATAAAGATGTGACAAAGCACAAGTAACAGGCTGTGGAAGGAATCAGTCCTTGTTTATGAACAGGATGTTAAATGTGTTAATTAAACAGCATTGTCACTGATTCTTCAAGTGAGCTGTTTTCTCCAGTTGATTCAATATAATAAGGTGGTTACAAGTTCCAACAGTAATTTGAAAAACTCCACTAGTTATTGACCAATAAAATGTGTAACATCAGTGAATTTACTTTATTTAAATTTCTTCAAAGATGATTTCCTTTCACCACTTCCTCCTGACAAATGCTGCAAGCTTAGAGTTTGAGGGAGTTGTGTATGTCACTTCTTCCTGCATCAAGACTTCAATTCATACTAATCAAGAATAAGAAAGGAAAAGTAGGATATGAGTCAGTGTTAGCTGATTTGATTTCCAAGTGGAGGTGGGATTCATTTTGGTGGCTGTGAGAAAATGCTTTGAAGAATATGGAATGTTTCAGTGCTGAGAAGAAACAACATTTCTTTCTCTTTTCCTTTCTTAACTATTTTCAGTCTGTTTAGCCTCTTGCCTTCCAGGTCTCGCAGATGGTTTTGAATATATCAGGGACACTGAACCAGAGACTGAGTAGGAGTCTCATTGCTTTGTCTGGATCTCCTTTTCATTACTAACGACAGGAGTCCTTTTCTGAATGCCCTGTTTTAATAATTTTTTTTGAGGTGTTCCGGTTTGTTTGTTAGTGTTCTCTTTCAAGTATCAGCTTTCTAAAACATCCCAGCACTGTCTCATTTTCTGCATTTTCACCTATTTAGTCTGTGTTTTTTTCCTCATCTGTAACCCTTTACGCTCTTGGTTCATGGCTCAGGGGTTCCAGAAAGATTTCTGGGTTTTCCAATTTTTTTTTTCCTTTTCTTTGAAAGGGATGAGTCAAAGATCTGCCTCCATATCCACAGTACAGAAGCATCTATCTCCTCCTATTTCCATCTTTAAAATACAAAAGGATTAAAAGTTCCTATGATTTGTAAATCCAGGTGTTCTGATTTGCCTGCCAAAAATACACTCAAAGAGAAGAAAAGTGGGGATGGTAGGATTTAAATGGTAAGCAATGTTAGCAGCTCCTGTGCACTGTGTTCACTTAAAGTTGTATCTAAGCTGTCTTTCTCTTTACTTTGTTAGAGAAAACATTGCAGGAAAAAGTGGTTAGTTTCCACTAGAGATAAGACAGGCTCAGGTCTTCATGTTTGCTCATATCCAGTATCTTCTTGGGATGAAAACATTTTCATGAGAAGGATGAAGGGCGGCAGAAATCACTCTCTTTTCCCTCCAAATAGACTGGGCAGCATAGGAGTTATATATTTTCATCCTTCAATAACACTGCATTTCTAGCATGATTCTGTGGTTGCTTCTAGTCCATCTTTTGGCACAGAGGATCTATTTGTCTCACCACCCTCACACTAACTTAGGGAGGACAGAGTCATAGTTCCTGTTTACTGCAAAGGAATTTGCTTTTGCTTTAACATTTGAGAAAGTCTTGGAGATTCTTGGTGCCTTGAAGAAAGAGGCTCTCCCACTCGAAGAACTGACGAAAATGCTATTTTTAAGCATTTCTCCTGCATGTACTAAAATAGGCTGCATTTTCCTCATAAAAAAAAGAACTGCATTGTTATTATGCGAACATTTTCCTCCTTCTCCTGTAAGTGCCCGGGTGCAAAAAGGAGACGCGGTCTTTTCCTGTCAGAAAAGAAGTTTTGCCTGGGAAAAGCCAGTCTTCCCAGGGGAGCTGCCGGGGGGTGCGGTGGCGGCGGCGCTTTTCAGCACCATGGAGAGGGGCACAGCGGGGCTGGGGCTCAGCCCATTCTGGCGGTTACTCGCCGTTACGGCTTTTAGCGTTTTGGGGTTGTTTTGGTGGTTTTGTTTTGTTTTGTTTTTCTAATTCAGGTCCTTGCAAATGAAAGTAAAACATTGGATGAAACCCAGAATCTAGAAAGGCACATGACTCTCTGCATGGGGAGCTTCCTTGTAAGGTGCAGCAGCATGGACTGCTATGTGTTAAAGTTCTTAGCATCAATGCGGAGGATTTGCGTTGCGTATTAGAGTGTTCACAGGAGGGCAAGATGCACTGGCATTCTGGAGTTAATCTTAAGATTTATGCAATCCAGAGGAAACTGTGATTTACAAACAGAATTATACTAAGCGGTCTGCTTCTGTGTTTTGAAACTGGTTATAAAACGGCGTGTCCTTTTCTCTTGCAGATTTCTACTAAGGAAAGAATTCTGATTTGCCAAGAAAGTGCCTTGAAATCTTCCAAGACAGAGAAGACATCTTTTACCTTTTTTGATTTACAACGTTTTGTTACTAGATGCATTTTATTTTCATATATTTGTTGGACATTCCATATTTGTGTGAAACGTTATTTTATTTTAATTTGTAAATTTGTTGCCTATAGTTCAGACAAGCCAATTATTTAAATACATTGTATATAAAGAATACTAATGATATCTGATTAAATGTTATAACCATATGCAGGGAGTTGGTAAAATTTTGCTGTTTCTCTTGTTCCATTGTATTTACATCATTCTGCTCAGGCTCTTACTTTCATTATTTGCACTAACTTGAAATGCAGAAGTCTATGTAACTGAAATCTGAATAAGCTGTAAGTGGGAAAGTTTTACTTGCCATGGAAGATATTTTATATTATGAAGCTTTGTTAATATATATTATTGCGCATCAGAAAAAAATTGCTCAGAAATGCACCTTGCTTTCAGGAACATTTGTATGACTATTCTGGATTTTCATCAGTTACATTTGTACTGGCACTTATGGAAAGAGTTGCAAATAATGTAAATATAAAGACTGGAAGACTGCAATGCAGTTTTGGTGGAATAAAGAACATAAAAATAAACTATTTTCCAGGAGGGGTTATTTAAATTTATTAAGAGGTTACTTATTTAATATATAAATTTAATTTAACTGGTGAACTTGAAATAATTTTCCACTGAGAACTTCAAACTTTTGGGTTTATTTTTTTACAGCATTTCATTTTCAAGTGGTAAATTTTATTCTGATATTTATTCTTCAATTGAATGAGGTGCAAACAAAAATGCATCATGCACCTACTGCATAACAACAGAAACCGTCTGTGGAGAAGAAGTGAGGGTAATGAAATAACCCAATAGAAGAGAAAATACTTTAAAGTATTGTAAAACCAAGGGGATAATGAATGAATTTGGCTGATTACACATCAAGCTTAACTATCTGAGAAGAATTCAAAGCACAATTGCTGCATCTTTCTTCTTTAAAATCAAATTGTGATGACAGCGTTTGCTACCCATTTGTCTCAACTCTGTTATTGCAAGTTTATACGATTGTTTACAAAGAACCTAGCATGAAGTGAGGCTTTTATGGTCAGGCCTAGAGTAATTGACAATGCACATTGATTACTGTGCCTAAATCACAATTCTTGCAATTAACTGAGTGTTCAAACTAACCCTTCAGATTAGATGTTGTCTCTTGTCATTTCTCTCAGTGTGGGCTTCATGAGCCCCTTAACTTCTGCGGCCGTCGCTTTTCCCTCCTCAGAACAGGAGGGAAGCTCTACCCTGGGATTCCTTGTCAAATAGCAAACAGCTGCCTCACTATCCAAAGGGGTTCTTTTTCTTCTTTCTGTGTTGTTCGGTGTGTTTCAGCACCGAAGTTGTGCAGTGTCTTGTGATGCACCAGTCTGTCCAGCTCATAGCTCCTGCAGGTACTATCATGTTCTGTCTGGGCAACAGTGTACTACAGCAGCTGTTTCTGAGCAGCTCCTTAATCACAGCTGTTGAAGTAGTTACTCCCTCTGTAGTCCAGGCTAGAAGGTTGTCCTGTGCCATTTGTATTTATGCTTAACACAGTTGTTTCTCAAACTTTTTGCCACCATGTTCTTTTGATAAAAGCAGTTTTCAAGCCTCATTCTAATCTGTGTTGGAGGCAGTATTCATATTGAAGATACACGGGCAATCCTAGTGGCCGAGTGGTGAGATGGATAAACTTGTTTCTCTGTGAGCAACGTATTTCCTAGGAGGATTATTGACCAAAACAGAAGCACTGCAGCCAGAGGAGAAAGGATGAGGCCCAGAATAGAGATCAGAGGCTCTGAGGAAAGCTTCTGTCTTTAGTGCTGCTTTTGTGTTTCCACTCTGATTTGTTTTCTTCTCATTTTCTTTTTTAGAAGTCCCTCTTTTCTCTCCTCAAAGGACTGAAAGCAATGAAAGGAGAAGCAAAAAAAAAACGTTCTTTCTGACAATGACATTTTGTGAAATGTGAATTCCAATGAAAAAAACTAATTTGAGTTATTTAATGTAATTTTTGGGCTCAAATCTAATGTGCTAAATCAAGAGCTTCACTGTACTTTGTAAGAATAAAGGCATCCTCTTCCTATTGAATAGATGAGTGGTCAGTTCCCTGTCTTTGCGAGGATTCACCGATGGTATGAAGATCCTAAGCACAGATTAGTATGGCAATTTAAAATGTTGGTGAAGAAAAAATGAAAAAATGTGTGAGATGAGTAAGAGGCTAAAAAAACCCAGTTGTTCTAATTTCCCGGAAGTCCTATGGCTTAGTTGTTTTTGTTTGGTTTGGGTTTTGTGTTTGTTTGTTTGTTTTCTGGAGGCAAATTACTCTTGAGACAGCTGTGGCATGGATTTCTTCTTTCTATTTTACCCCAGAGACTTTTTGAAGCTCAGTGTGCTCTGCATGGCTGGAATTAAAACCAGGTTTTCTTTACCCTTCTTCTATATGTTCTTCTATCACTGTTCTTCATCATAGATTTTAGACGCAAAGCTACTAAAATTAGTAACATAAAAATCACAAAGTAGCATAGCATAGTCACTTTACTATTTAACCTGAAACATACCACGTATTTCTTCTGTTCTAAAATTTGTTAATGGGCCTACATTTGAGGAATCAAGTCTCTAGAGGGTAGTTACTTGGAAACACAGTAAGAAACGAAGTGCCACAGAAGCTGAGAGGAAATGATACACTTTTAAGTAAGCTGTGTTTTTTTCTGAGTTAAAATGATTTCACACATGATAGACACGGCTATCTCTCTATCTGCGTCCATCAACCGTACTTCATAGTCAAGAATGTTTCCAGTCACAGTAAAACAAAAGCTATCCCCATCCTATATTTTATTGTTTCCATATAAACTGTGCTTTAGCAGCAAAATTAACAATATCTGTTTTATAACACTGTAATTAAAAAAAGAGACAGCTTATTTCAGGGATTTTTTTTTTTTTTAATCTGATAGCTGGCTGCTTTTCCGAAACAGCTCTGCTAAGTACAGCTGAATACCTTGTTTCCAAATACTGAGAGGATACTCAGAAGTGCATAGAGGAGCTTTCACAGGGAGAGAATTTCTCTTCTCTTCAAAGTAAAATTCCCACTGAGCAAATAAGGTTATATAAGCTGACTCAGTCTAGAGGGTAATGTATACTTAGGAATATTTTCAAATAAAAGTGTCTTCATCATTCCTCCCATCTGCTACATATATAAACATTTACTAAGCAACCTACTGGCTGAAATATGTGTACCTTATATCTTATTCTGTTCATCTTTACAATCTATAACTTCTACCTTTTGTCTTTTTAATCAATGCACTGATGTAATTATTGTCTCTTACTTTGTAAGTTCATTCTAAGGTTTTGTTAGGTATTGTTTTCCAACCAGGAACCATTATTGCTTTGTCTTTAATGATGTCCTTATCTTTCACTAGACACAGTAAACTCATGTAGTGCTGTCATGGGAGCACTTTGAGCATTTGGAATTAAGCGTACACTGTTGTGCAGTGATATCTGAGCTTACTCATTTTTTCAAATGTGGCCAGGGATGTTTCAACATGAATTCTGCAGGTTTTTAAGAGGAATTATTTTGAGAATATATTAAGTACTCTATTTATTTTTAAATGTGCCAGACTGGCATAGAAAGATGTGACCCATTCAAAGATCTCTTTCCAGGTAAAACCAGTCTGGATTAAGAGGTTCAAGTTCTTTTCCGTGATGGACAGTGTCTTGCTTTCTATATCCTGTCCTATGAAATACAAAATGCTTGAACTTGCAAGTATGCAAGTAAGTCCCAAGTATTCTTTTACCAGGTTCTGGGGATGAGAGGTTGGAGCCAAATACACTAGATAACTAGAGGAAATCACAATTTTCTTACTGAAGTTTTCACCAAGACTAATGGATACTTCATGGGAAGTTATAAGAAAATATATCATGAACATCATGAACTAATCTATTCAGAAAGGAAACTTCTTAACTTGTATCAATTACATCTAATCTTTTGGAAGTTTGGGGGTTTATGTGTCTTTTTAGTAAAAACGGAATCAAACTGCCTCTTTCTGTTCAGTGTAATAGGGATAAAAATGGAGTCCATTGTACTAAAATGGATGTATTTTCTCTGGAGTGCTTTGGACTGTGCTCCTTATTAATCTTTACTTGTGTGCATACTAGTCATTTGATAACATTGAAAATGTTATCTTATTTTTAAATGTTATCTTATTTTAAATGTTATCTTATTTTTCTTTCTCATCTATGGTTCTATATAGTAGTCTATCTTTCAGCCACACAGAAGTTCCTCATCCTCTGAACACCTTTTCTTCTATTGCCAGTAGAATTTTATTTTAGCATTGGTGTTTTGAAATATGCAGGTTTTGACTGCATAATGAAATAATTCCATGTACTTTAATTCTACAGTCCTTCAGGGCTTATTTAATTTATGGATAGCATAGTACAGCTGAACCTCCAGGTCCGAGCAATTTATATTAACTGGTTTTCTGGACTAAGTAGGTGAAGACATCTAAGGAGAAAGAAGTATGTATAGAAGAATAGGCTTTCATTTTTGAAAACATATCTTGTAGTTGTCTTCATATGACACATGATCTCAAGATGTTTATTGCAGTTCCCATATAGTGTAAATCACTAACTCCTTGGCATAATTCACTGTCAGAAAAGTCTGTATGTGATGTTCTCTATAGGAGCTGTCTATGGACAAACTTCAGGATGATGTTGAGACCCCAATTAATTTAACTGTCAGATTCTGAAACAGCCTTCTAATGGCAGTTTTGAACACTTTTATGATTAGACTCAAAACTTTTATGAATGAAAAGATTGTAAGATACCTTTTTTATAGCTAAATAGCTATATTCTAACTAAATTCTGTGTCTCAAGATGCCTTTCCCATTCCTATGCCACTAAGAAAGGCAATAAATGAAGGTACTGACATCAGAGATTGAAGCTGCAAGACAGGGTGGGGGGGAAAGGTCTTAAACTTCATACCCTGTGATTAACTTGCACCTTTCTTTCTTACATGAATTGTGCAGCTGACACAGCACATTCAGCAGGGTCACAGTGTATTTACAGGTGAAAACCAGGCAGAAAGCATAAAAACACTGGTTCTGAATATTAAATGTTTGAACGTGCCCAATCATGCACAGACCCAGGGTACATAGCAGACTGGCACAGAGCTTAAATCACAGGCTTATATTTAGTTGCCACCTGAATAACAAGAATGTGCTTTTAAGTTTATATGGGGCTGAATTGTACTTGGTGTGACTAGACTTTGTAGGTTTGTGGAGTCATATTGCATTTTACCAAGCAAAACAAGTGGAGCTGTGATATTGCTTGAATTCTTGCAGTTAATCCGTACACAGGCTCATGGCTGAAGGATGACACCAAACTGAGTGACAGACTGCTGAGGGCACTACCTTTTTCTCCACTGTCTGATGTCTGTGGGCCGGGGTGGATAACAATTCTTCAGGGTCAATGCAAATGCAATGGAGAGTGGCAGAGCCATTGTCACTGCTTTGCTCAAAGAAGCCTTTGAATTGAAAGATTTTCTAGTCATTTTTCATTAAGACCTGAAGGCATCACTAATAGTAACAATCTGAGAGAGTTTTCTTTTCCATTTTAATTATCATCCACTTTGAATAATAACAAGAAGCACTGCTGGAGTCACACTCTCTGTCTTTTCATCACAATACTGATTTTTGGAGAAGAAGCAAGGAACTCAGTGTTATTAGCATGAGACAAAGCAGTGTATTTCAGGCATGCATTCTAGTTTATTAGACTAAAACTGAGCTGGGATCTCCCTGCACTCAGGAGATCATAGAATCATAGATTCATAGAATTGTTAGGGTTGGAAGGGACCTTAAAGATCATCTAGTTCCAACCCCCCTGCCATGGGCAGGGACACCTCCCACTAGACCAGGCTGCTCAAAGCCCCATCCAGCCTGGCCTTAAAAACTTCCAGGGATGGGGCTTCCACCACCTCTCTGGGCAACCTGTGCCAGTGTCTCACCACCCTCTTGGTGAACAACTTCTTCCTAACGTCCAGTCTGAATCGTCCCATCTCTAGTTTTAATCCATTCCCTCTAGTCCTACCATTACCCGACATCCTAAAAAGTCCCTCACCAGCTTTCTTGCAGGCCCCTGTAAGATACTGGTAGGCCACTATAAGGCCTCCTCAGAGCCTTCTTTTCTCCAGACTGAACAACCCCACCTCTCTCAGTCTGTCCTCATAGGAGAGGTGCTCCAGCCCTCTGATCATCCTCGTGGCCCTTCTCTGGACATGTTCCAGCACGTCCATCTCTCTCTTGTAGTAGGGGCTCCAGAATTGGACGCAGTACTCCAGGTGGGGTCTCACGAGAGTGGAGTAGAGGGGGAGAATCACCTCCCTTGACCTGCTGGCCACTCTTCTCCTGATGCAGCCCAGGATACGATTGGCTTTCTGGGCTTGAAGTGCACACTGACAGCTCATGTTGAGCCTCTCGTCTACCAACACCCCCAAGTCCTTTTCTTCAGGGCTGCTCTCAAGCCAGTCACTGCCCAGCCTATATCAGTGCTAGGGATTGCCCCGACCCAGATGGAGGACCTTGCACTTGGTCTTGTTGAACTTCATGAGGTTGGCATGGGCCCACCTCTCCAGCCTGTCAAGGTCCCTCTGGCTGGCATCCCTTCCCTCCAGCGTGTCAGCCACCCCACACAGCTTGGTGTTGCCAGCAAACTTGCTGAGGGTGCACTCTATGCCACTGTCCATGTTGTTGACGAAGATATTAAACAAGGCCGGTCCCAGTACTGATCCTGGAGACCTCACAGTATGGTGAAGACTAATGTGCTTTGAAAGAGAAGTAAGCTTTGTTTTCATATGTGTAAATTATTATTGGCAAGAATAGAGATGAATTCCAGACTGGTTTATATTTGAAAGCAGGGAACGATGCTTAAAACTCCCAAAGTTAAATGATATGCCTTTGAATTTATAAACAGAAATGAAATGTGGATGCCAATGAAAAAACTTCTCATAATGAGTCAGGGATGAATACAGAAACCTATATTCCTGATAGAACAAGTGATCATGGACACGACAAAAGCTCCTGGAGATGACTAAAATGTAAAATCTAAATAGAAGCCATTCTAGAGCTCTGTAGGGAGAAAGAGAGGACAAATTATATTAAATGAAAAAGTAGGCAAGATGTCATGAATGAGTGACAAAATGTATCATGAAGTATGCAGATACAAAATTTAGAGCATACATCCTAATTAAAAAACAAATAAACAGGACTGTAAAAACTTTTTCAGATATTCAAGGCAGGCCCACATGTGAGCTGTGTAAGGAGTAAGCTTGGTGAGATGCATCCTACTTTGGTGAATAAAGCACAGTCCTTTTGGTTTGTTTTAATTTTAACTCTTCCAGCATAAAATAGTGAACTACATGATTATTTAACTTTGATAATACATGTGGTGGGGTGACAAGGAAGAGAAGAGGAAAAGGTATGTGATGTTTTCAGTAGACTTTCTGGTGGACTAGGGAGTGCATATTCCAAGGCATCTTTCCAGTTGGTTCTGTGCCCAGAATAGAAAACCCTAAACCAGAACAACGATATGTGAAGCTGCTTCAATAAATCTGGCTTACACAAGTGTTTAAGTTTATTAAGACTTCACTGTCTGAAAGCTACTTGGAATTATTGCTACAGCTGGATTATAGCATTCTCTCACTGGTCCAGTATTCTTTCCTCCATGGAAATCTCATAACTTATGTCTGCTCCATCACGATGATTGCTAGCTTTGAGCCAGAGGAGGCACATGTACTATAATTTTTTTTGTGGTGTGGAATTTTTATTTTTAAATCAACATAAAGTCTAATAATAGCTTGCAACATGATATTTGCAAAATATCTCAAGAAAGATGAGATCTAGTCAAAACTTCCTCTAGAAGAAGCTGTTTGTATGCTGAATCTTTTATTCCTAAACAGAATTCCTGTCACTTGTTAACTAAAGAAAGTGCAGTAGTAAGAAAAAGACTTGGAGGTGACCTTGAGACTTGACACACTCTCTACAAGATTTAGCACTCTCCCTCACTGATAAAAGTTAGATTAATTTATTTTACCTTCTGGCATCTAATCATAGGAAAGAAGAGACCTGGAGAATGGTGAGAAAATTATGAGACTTGCCTAGGCGCAACAAAATCAGTAAGATCACAGTTTTTAACCAAGATATTCCAATCCCACCACATGTCTTGGAAAGTTCATTCTGGTATCGGGCTCCGTTGTATTTCTGTGGCTCTAGCCGTTGCTAAAAAATATATGCTCTCTACCTTTTTACCTTATCTCCCAATGCAAACTCGGGTATGTGAATAAGGAGAGAAGTGTGGTTTGTTTTAATATGCTGCCAGTCTGGAAAAACAGTAGATTAGAAGTGGGAGGGGAGCACGTCTATTCACTTCATTGCCTCAAAGTCAATGAGATCCTAATTGGCAGTGACTATATTAGGGGCACAATATTAAGTAAGGACTCACTGTTTTTTTTCTCCAAATTCTAGACAGATTTATCCATTTGAGTTTTATGTGCTAGACTGGGTGAATTCAAGCAGCTGTTCTTGAAGAAGGCAGTATGTGCTCTTTTCTCATTTTAATAAACTTTATCATTTCCATGATCTTGCTTATATTTTGTCTTCTGTGTTCTATATATTATATATTTTGTCTGTGTAGAATCCAAAGGCACACTTAGACAGATTACAAATAGCTAACAGACTGATTTTAAAGGAATTTTCAATGACAACTCATTATTGGGAGAGCTGTTGAAAGGGGGCTACGCAGAAATCAATGCTTTTAAAACCTACTAAAAATTTCTGACCTATGATCTGGAAGGATGAAGTTATTGCTGGTAACAGTCATGTTAAGCAATCACAAAAATTTGGTAATCATATGGATTATTTGGTGACCAGACTGATTTATAAGACAGGCCTGCTTTAATATCGCTTTAATATTGGCAAAACTAAGGCTACACATCTGGAAATATGGAATATAGACCATATATACAGAATAAAGGATTACATCCTGAAAACTCTAGAAAGAGTTCTAGGTTCATGTTAGGTGTGCTAAGAAGCTTTTTACTGAGAAACAAAAGTGGCACTGCCCTTGTAATATTTTGCATCACAGTGTTTATCTTTGCTTTATAGCTCCATATCTGTTTCTTATCTGTACAACTCCAAGGTATGTAGATATGTTGCATAAGTGGAGAGAGAGAGGGCAGGGAAGGAATACAAATGTCTGGGAGTTGGAAAGTGTATGTTAGAATGACAGAATTAAAGGGCTCAGTCTGCCTAGTTGATTATTAAAGGCTACCAAGTAATGAATAGATTTCCATGTTTAATTACTTTCCCAAGGGAAAGGCACAAAGGGACTTCATAAATTTGTATGGAGAGGTACAATAAAGACCAAAAGCTGGAAGCTGGTGTTATGCAGATTCAAATTTAGAATGGTCCTAAATCACTAATCATCTGTTCAAAAAGTTAATCTATTGAGGTATGATGGATTCTCTGGAAAAATCAGGAAAGAATTAAAAATGGAAGTTTTTCTAAAAAAACGTACTAGGTTAATTGATAAGTTGTTAGGCTTAGTAAATAGCTAAACATATTAAGATGTCTTGGCCTGCAACACATAAAAAGTTGGATAATCTGATGATCCTTTCTGGCCTTAAACCCTATGCTTTTCACTCTGCCTGTTTCTTTCTAAATAGGACTTCAGGAGGAAACTGGCAATGGCTATACTCTCTAATTAGGTAGTCCTGTAAAACATGATAGGCCTGCTTTTTTCCACAAGAAAAATGCAGTTTTATTGATACTGTACTTATACCATACAAATAAGCTTGATGTATCTGAAATTTCAGATGCAAATGCACTTTCACAAAACCCTTCGTTCTTCCAAGGGAAAGAATATAAACTGTTTTGATTAACTCTTCTCCTCACCCATTCCCTAAACTATTACAATTAAGATTCTTTCTTGAAAACTTTGTTCTATGCACAGAACAGAGACAAGCAGGCCAAATATCCCTGTTATATGACTGAGTTAATAGGTCATTTCATATACTTTTGCCTTTCCCTTTTAGTGACTGTACGTGACGGGAGATCAGATAGAGGAAACAACTGTTCTGTGTAACTTAACTTTTTCTGAAGTTGACACAACACAGTGAATGTTTCTTTTTTATTTAAAAATATTTAAAACACTTCCATGCTTTCCCAACATTAGTCTAATGGTATACTTGATGTGCGTCTTTTGTGCCTGACTATGAGCAGCTATGTGAGCCCTGTACAATTGCTATGGAGAGAGAAATGGATAAGCCAATGTCTCTCTGGAGTGATCCAAACTACTAAACACACAGGAATTCTTGCTGTACTGTGATTAAATTATCTGAGGATGAAAACCAGGCTATGATTAAAAATGCCAAGCCAATAATTTTATAAAATACAAAGTCTTCTGGGATTTGAAAAGAGTTCTCTGATTATTTTTTTTTCTTGCCTGCCTTCCCCTAATATATCATACCTAAAAAAAGAAATATATAGCTGTCTTTGGCCTAACTGGTCACTGCAGGAGAGGATCACTGGCAACATTAAAGTATTGCCAATGAATAGCAAGGTGGTATTTCATGCACTGAATCTATATATGTTACCATCACATGGGGAAAGGTTTCTGATGTCTAGTACAAAAATAGTGAAATAAGGGAGTCCTGCTAGCACTGTTTACTTTGGCTGTCATGGAATAGGCTATGCATCTTCTTCCACCCTGAACAACTTCTACATATAGGTCTGTTAACGTCTAGAACAGTTCCCACAGTCTTGGCTTGTGATGAAAGTGACCTTCTCTCTATGTCCTGCATGGCCTGCTTCCCATTTGGCCAAATCCGAGTCCCTGCATGCCAGAGATCTGCACCTTATATCCTTTGTATATCTGAATCATGACAAGGATCAGATGATATAAAACATGAGGAGAGACACGAAGGCCATGTTTGCAAGAGCCTTGTGACTACAGGGGGCAGATTTGCACTAATTCACATCAGTCGTGTGTGTCTTCAAAGAATGTGAAGCTACGGTTATGTGCAGAAGAAGATCACAGTAGCATTACATTTATGCCATCTGGCACTCAGCAGCAGTTGTCCACGATGTTCACTGTGCCAGACATATTCTGCTATAGCAAAACATATATTGACCCTTTGATGTTAACGATAATTATATAGATCATCACTTGGGAAAATGCTTTATTCTGTTGCACAGATGTGATTTGAAAACCAATTACTCCAGTTACACAGATTACTCCAGTGTTCTGGATCATCAGGGTTGACTGCATTGCCTAACAAAGGATATTCTGACATGTCAGAGAACTGAAAGAAGAAGTAGACAGTCTGAAAACAATAGCATGGTGTGGATTTCGGCATATCGTTAAACAACCTTGTGTGTGATATATGAGTAGTTCAATATATGTCTTTTGGGAGTTGTGTTTTTCTGTTGTACTTGTGTCTTGTTGTGTGCTATTGTCAACCAGAACTGTCTGAGCACATTGCACAGTGATACTCTCATGTAAGGATCACCACTGGCCTTTTGCTGCCAACAGTTCATATGATGTAAATTGTTTACTTCCTCAGAATAGATAAATGAAATACTAGTGAGCTGCTAGAAAAAATGTATAGCACATAAATTGAAGTCCTGTGTTTGCTTAGCTATTCCCCCTTATTTCTATAGGAAAGATTTTCTTCTTCTGGTGTGACCAGGCAATGCTAAATGTTCTAGCTGTTATTTCCAAATGAAATTCTGTCATTAGGCACCACCTGTCTTTCAAAGTAATCTGGATTTATCTGGTCAGCTCAGAGTACTTTCCTGCTATATCTTAGCAGAGATGGAAAGATTAGAATCCACTTTGAAAATGGTAAGGAAGTTTAGGAAATTAATTTGTACAGTAGACAGAATTTAACACCCTGAGACTTTGTCTCCAGATATCTTTATTTAAGTATAGGAGAGCTGAGTCCTATGTCTGTGTAGGAGAGTTACTGTTCAGTATCAAAAAGGTACCTGAACATGCTCTGAAAATTTCTTTAACCTGCCAGTGTACCTAGAAATTATTGCCAGTGCAGTCCATGCCATGAGTACTCAAAAGGAAGCCAATTCTATTGCAACTGATTTTCTAGAAAATCCTTTGTGTTCTTGTGAAAAAGAAGTGGCAGCATTTGTTTCTTGTATTTATACTACTCTGCAACCTTTTTTTTGTCTGTTTGACGGTTTTCTATCTATAGACAATCTTTGAAATCACAACTTTTTTTGTTCTGTGCTGTGGGCTACAGAAATAAAAACCTTATGCAATCTGAGTGCATTTTCTTGTTCTCTTACATGTTACTTGTTGAATAATTCAAGATGATTTGTAAGACAGTAAAATTACTGTTTCCAACGTCCCTAGATGGTTTAGATCAAACTTTCAGTAGTGTCACCTAACTTGTTGCCCACCTTGAGAAATCTGTAGATTCTGACAGCATTTAGTTACTTTTGTCACTGTCTGCTTTGCCCAAAATCAATTAGCAAGGCTGGAAAAATAATTTGAGCGGTGCTTCTTTTGTTTATATTTCTATCCTCAAAAGCAATACTTCAAGTTCTATACACTGAGTTACTCATAAACATTCTCTAAATAGCAGCATTGCTGGAGTTGTTGAGTTTACTCCTGGGATTTGCTCATTTGCTTAGGGCTGAATGCATCCCATCTAAATTAAGAATAAATTTGTCTTATTTCCCTACATAGTAAAAGAAGAGAGGGAAGGGGAGACATTCCATGAGTCCACATAAACCCAAAATCTACAATCTAACTCTAACTGTACGAGCTTGTTCTTTCCATTGATACGTAGGCAGTTCATAGTGCAAACACTATCCTGTCAAATCAATGAAGCTGGATAGATAAATCCTGGTGTTGACGTGTAAAAAGAGATGAGAAATTACTGGTGTCACGAGGAAGATAAAAAATGAGGAGGAAGGAGGATAGAAGATTTTGTGGGTTGCTGTGCAAGTATTCCCTCCTAAATGAAGGAAGTAGGGGACAATATCAAAGGTTCTAAAATATGGAGCAGTGGAGTAAATGGTTTCCATTTGTAAAGGGGAAGGTTCTGCTAATGCTGCCATTTGATACAGTGGACGTATCTGTAAGGAATGTTCCATTTCGGTATTCATGTTTTCGGGTTTGGTTTTATTTTTGGAGTAGAACAGCAGCTTTCAAGCAGGTAGGACAAATATGGGGAAAGAGAACATTGCCAGTGGGGTGGGAGATGGGGCTAGCAGAAACTGTTTGGGACAGGAAGAAGATTAGGGTATAGAGCAAGGAGGGGGAAAGAGGAGCAGAGGACGGTGACCATGGACTTGCCAAACCCACTTGGGAGGACAGTCTGTAAGACAGAAAAGAGTTTCAATATTTATGGAAAAGAGGAACTCTTGATGTATACTTTTGGGTGAACAACTCGGAAAAGGGATCATTAGCTGTGTCCAGGCAAAAGTCACGGCTGACACATAATGATATTGGAAAAATACAACACTTTGCTAGATTAGAGTTGGCACTAACAGAATCAATGTGTTCTAGGTTAATTGGTAAAATGGAAATAAATAGTAGTGGATGGTTGCTTGGGCTAAGCGAGTAAATAAACTCACAGAATTACACAGAATTTGATATTTCTAGCAGACAAGCAAAGTTGCATGGTGCATCTTGATGCCATTTTAGCCTGGAATCTCCAAGCCCAGCTGGTCTGGGTAAGTCTGTCCAAGCCAGAAGGTTAGTTATTCTCTAAGGAAGGGGATAGCTAAAAATAAAATAAATACCGTTTGTGGTTTCTATTCCTATTTTTACTACTAGAACATGTACATGTAATTCTTGTGGCTATCTGAAATCTAGCATTTCTTTCTTTCATAGTGTTCATTATTCTTCATCTTTTTAATGTAACTTAATTTTAATAAATAAATAAATAAAATTAGAAGTTTGGTTTTGGCCTCCTCAACCAAACAATTGACTTCACTCTCTCCTGAAGGCAAGTACCTGAGTTTTCCAGCTTTCATGAGTTTGAAGGGAGGACACTGCAGACAACCTTGGTCGCATCAGTCTTATTGAAGTTGTGACAATTTGCTGTAGTTCATTAATGTAAAAGTTTCTGGGATGTCTTTTGACTAGCAGAACATTGCTACAGCCTCTTTCAAACTTCTCTATTGGGGCTGCAGGGCAGTGGTTAGGTTGCTAGAAGCAAAGCCAATTAAACACGATATGAGAAACTACTGGCCGTGGTGAGAAGCCAGGAGAAGGTGCTGACAGTGCCATGAGGGAGGGCTGATTTTCACAGGTGGTGAGGGGGTTGATGTGAGAGCCATCTGAACCTACAGACAAAGCAACGGGAGCACTGGGGACGTACTGGTGACAGCAACTGGCAAGGCCACCAGCAGCACATCCTGACTACTGCCCCAGCCCCTCTCAGCTTACCATGAGGCTGCAGAAATATCCCTCCGCAGCACTGAGGCATGTTCCCCCTTCCTGGTCCAGCACGTTGTCCGCATGGGAGCTGCATGGAAAAACCAGTCGCACCATCTCACTGCAGCAATCGCCTTCCAGATTGCCTGGGCCTACAGGTTCACTTCGTACCCTTAGCATCCCCCATATCCTACTCCTTTCTCCTCTACTTGTTTTCTGCATACTTACCCATCAGTAACCTTGCAGATATATGTACAAATGCATATGCATGTGTACACACATCTCCATGGTTTAGATCTAACCTCTATGTTTACAGACCTGATTTAGTGTTGGCAATAGCCCAGCTCTGAGAGATTGGACTAGACCTGCAGAAGTTCCTTCCAGCTAATATTTCTGTGATTTTTACATTGTTATATGTACATCACTACACTCGGTTTTCATCTTGCAGGTATCACTTTGTATAGTATTTCCTGGCAGAAAGTCCAGCAACTCACACAGAAATGCAGTTAATATTTTTCATGTGACCAATCCAGTTTTCGTACTCAAGGTGCTTATTCATTACAAATCAAGTTAAATGGAGAAGACAAAACTGAATCTATTTGCAGTACATTGAAACATTTATTTTTTACTATAGTATCTGAGTACTGCTCAGTTTTTTAATTTATTCATCCTCACAATTAAATTTGGGAGGTAGAAAATCTGTGTTAACTGTATTATACCTCTAAGAAATGGAAATGCAGAGATAATGAGGATTTAGGTGCTTATATTTGATCCTTAGATCTTCAGATCCTCAAAGTCACTTTTTAGCTGCTGCCAGACCTGGAAATTAGTACATTTCTGAGGTACATAAAAATCTCACCTCAATATTTCCATAGCCACCAAGGCCCTATAGCATCTCTCCCATGGAATAAACCACACAGTATTTATAATGAGACTGCTAAGCCTGGAAAAGGCCCAAATCCTCATGCAATACCTGCAGCAAGCAGTAATACTACTGCTCCATTCATGCTTTACGCCCGTAGTTCAAACACGGACCTGATCTGGAAAACAGACTTCAAGCAATCTCTCCCATCTCCCTGGACCATGCTTTTGTCTCTAGGCTTTTCCGTACCTTGTATATGAAATTATCATTTATGGGAGGACTAACCTCTGTTGTCTACCCAATGTAAGTGTCTGGACTATTGATTATTCTCATAGTTGCCTTTCTGTATCCTGAGGAACTATTTTAATTTATTGTGTAGTAAAATAACTTGAAATAGAGAGAGAAAGCTACTCACACTGAAGGATCCCTGTGAGCAATAAGTATGGATTCAAATCTAGTAAGAAAAATTGAAGCAGTAATATAGATTTTGGGTGGGGTTTTGTGTACGATAAAGCATATTTATCTACTCAAGCCTGATAGAATTGCATCCTTTTCTTACCACCTTGTGCTTTGTAATGGAAAGGAATAGGCTGGTGGCAAAATCTGTCTCCAGGAAAGGGCTTGTGTTTTTGAGTTGGAATTGCAGGGTAGTGCCTAAGTGACCCTCCTCAGTGTGCATGTGTGCTGGGGGTGGTCGCTGTTTGCTTGCTTTTGCATCCAGTTGTTCAGCTCTTAGCTTTACAGCTGCTTTGTAGGAAGTCTATGGGGAGCTTTTCTACTTCCTAGCCTTTGATACCTGTCTTAGGTTCTTTTGGTGGTAAAGGGAGAAAGGTAAGTTCCACTGAATATTGGTTTAGAGCACGGTTTCTCTCCATTTGCTGTAAAGGAAGTGTGAACATACTGACTTATTACATTCTCTGGCTAAAGTTATGAAGCAAATCATTTGTGCATCTCAATGACTTCACTTGAGAGGCATCAGGAAATTTGCTACGGAGCAGCGATGACTCATACTACTTGAATATTTACTCAGCTACCATTTTGAAAAATTGTATTTGAGAAAAGTTTAGAAACTCCTATTGTAAAAATGTGTTTTTTAAAATATGTAAATTAAATAGTTCAGGGATAAAATCAGCAGATTTATTTAAACTCTGCACATACAGCTTTCTATGATGAATTTCAGCAGGTCAATGAGGAGGAAAGGCATGATGCTTCATTGGAGATGGAGACTGAACCCTGCTCAGATAGTGGTATGAAACACTTGAACTCTAGCCCCTGGGATGGGGACTGTCTGAAGCTCCCATTTTCCACAGAACCGGGTGCCACTGTATGGATGGGTGGTCTTGGAGCCATGCCATTGCTCTTATCACGCAACTGAGCCACCCCCTGTGTCACACTGCACAAGGGAAGAGACAGAAGAGGGAGAGAGAACGTAGCTGTCATTGGTAAACGCTGCCCTCAACAACACATCTCTACTGAAACAGAAATCCCTGTTCCTATCTAAGAAGGCTGGTTTGCCACTCCAGGCGCTTGAGCTTTATTTGACCTCCTGGTATCTGAGCTTTGTTTCAATTACTAGGCAGAAGAAGAAATCACATAACTTTAACCTTTCTCTTTACATGGTATTTTAAAACTGACACACTATTTCTTTTCAGGGCTGTTAACAATGGGATAAATCTCAAGAGAAATCTGTATAGGCAAACAATTCAACATGCTTTATATAGAAGGAAAAAAACTTGTGTGCCATTGTCATAACCATTTTATGTGATGGAAAGAGGTTTGCAGAGCTGGTAATGCCACCTTTGCTTGTAAAGTCCACTTGTCTTCTGTGAAGTTTTAAAAGATTATTTTTTGGTGGAAGGACTATTTTCTCTGACAAATTTCAAAAGCGTAAACCTGAATCTCAAATATCAAGTTTGCAGTAGTGTCTGGTGTGCTGGGTCAGTACTTTCCCAGGCCATGTGTAGGACTGTGTCAAATCAGACCTTTCCTGAAAGCCATGTGAAAGTCTGTTCTAGCCAGGTCAGGGAGGCCCAGATCAACCGGGCCTTAATTAGCTGTCGAAAACAGGAAAAACTGAATATGAAAAGCAGTTTAGGTGTGTGAAACAGCAGTTAAAATTTCAGTACTGAAAGGGTGTTTAAAAGATTTTTAACTTTTTTTTTAACTTCGAAGATAAATAGTTTTGAACCTGGTTCCACAGCTTTCAGAATTAAACTGAAGCATAAGAAAATAATATATCAATACACAATTTTAAATTTTGTACAGAGGAAAATAATATAGGCTGTGATGCAAAACATAATGTGTATATCTGAAGACTGATTTGAACCGCAAGTCATTGGTTGTCTTCTCTTTTAATTCAGGCATGGAAACCAAGTTTTGAATAAATATTGTTATAACTACTTTGGCAAGGATATAAATCTGAAATCTGCCTAAGTGCTGTAGGCTTTACTTATTTCTCAGGGGATTAATTATACCACAATAAACATTTGAGCATGGAATAAGTTAATACGATAGAAACAGGATAACATTATTATTTTCAATTATAATAAAGCCAAGGTATTTAATCATCTCTCAGGGAAAAAGGTACTCTTTTTAAAACATTCAAAAGGCATAAAATATCATTCAAAAGAAATACAGTAAATCTGAGCAAACCATCACACATACAAGACAATGATCTATTTTTCCTTTTCCATCTCTTCTATGGATGTTTACCCATCGGTTCCTTTTTTCATTTGTTGTCTTTAGTATTGATTGTGTCACCAGTTCATATAAGAGGATCTTCTAAATAGGCCTTTTGTATCTGGCTGTTGAAAATGCTAACTATGAAGAGCAGAAGAATACATGTCAGCAGCTTTGGTAGTGCTCTGAGTTTATTCTTCCTGTTCTGTTTTTATGTAGCTATCTTTTTGCTTACACTATCATGGAGATGATAAGTGGGCACATATGCTGAAAAAGACATGCTTGCTTCACTGTGAATAAGGAGTATGCAACATGTGCGTTTTTCCACAGGGAGTGAATATACGTATTTGGGTACATTCTGCTAAGACCAACCTTTTCTCTGGCCTTTTATTTCAGTTGTTGTTTTTTTTTTTTTTTTTCCAGATTCCCAGCTTCTCTGCTTGTTCTGTATCCTTTCTACTTTAGGATGTCTACTTTCTTTCTTCTGTCTTATGCAGATTGTATATCCCTACGCATGTATCTGCACAGGAAATATTGCCATGTTGGAAGCAGACTTTCTAGGAAGAGTTGTGTGCTAAATCTGGCACTGGAAGTATTGACAGGAAGGTATAAAGAGGCCAAGAGGATTTTCTCTGTTTGGCATTTTTCAGCCTCTTATTTTTCCTGCTTTGCTTCTGTCTTCAGAAGCTTGCTTGGAGCTACCGTAGATGCTGAAATGTTTTAAAAACAATATAGTGTTAAAACCATTGACTGATACAGCTGCCTTCTAAATTTTTTAGCATCTGGATGAGCATCTTTTGTTTCAAAATGGGGAATGAAGAAAAACATACAAAATAAAGGAAAATGAGGAACTGGGTTCATTCAAGTTTTCATTTAGTAGAGATTTCTGTACAGTAATTTCCCAAGAAATACAATGGACGGCTTACTGTTTGAATATTTAATTTAAATGTTAATTGAACAAACACTTTGAAAAATATGTTAAAGGGAACAGTCCTGCTATAAAAAATGGATACCATGACCTAAAAGCCGTTGCTTCTGAATTAGATTCTGCTCCCAGAAGCTCTGATCACCAACAAAATCTTGCAGAGCTTATCTCTATTTGCTGCACCCTCTCTGTGTAGGGCATTTGAGCTGGCTATGAGTCTATGACGTGAGGTCTACTCAAAATAGTGGAGTATCATTACAATGTGTTATACATAAAAAGGCCTGTATGTGAGTTTATAAAGGATCCAATGAAATGTGCAGTAACTTTATTTAAATGTCTTTATTTTCTATGTGATAGTTCAACAACAGCAGCTGATGAGTGGGTGACATGCACTGTCAAAAAATAAAGATAACACAGAGATAAGTGAGCCTAGGTGATTAGAACTTGAAAGGATAAATGTTATTAGTATATTTATGATTTAAAGACAGATGGTGCAGAGTTGAGCTGAGGGAGATTGGAAAAACATAGTTGGCAAGCAATGTATTTCTTTATTTTGGGTAATAAGACATTCAAGATTGCACATGCTATTGCAGAGCTCAGTTTGGTTACGTAAGAAGTGCAGAAGATGGATAAGGTTAAACTTTTGCACACTCTGGATTAATTCCTCAGAATTCCACATAATTCCACAGAAGCCTGGAGATAGATGCCTTGCTCTCTTCCCTGGCCCAGGTCTTCTTCCCAATCCCTCCCCCACCCCCCTCCAGTCCCTCTTCCCAATCTGAAGCAGAAAATGGGACTAAAGAGTGATTGCACTTGCTTTCCCTTGACTAAGGGCACGCTGATGAGATTACAGGACATTTCCTGGCTGCACTTTCTTCCCTGCCCCAAATGCAAACCCTTAGAGACAATTCTGGGAGTAATGGCAGGAAGGAGAAACTGCTGTTGGCTGCTCCTGGACCTTGTTTCACTCCTTGGAGCACTTTGGTTTCGTTTCTGTAATATGGCCCGTGCTTTGCCCAGAGTTGTAGTCGCTGCTTTTGTTCTAGGCCCACAACCATCATCTCTACAGGGTTCAATAATAGAACAAAAACTTAAAATATCTCTATATTTGTATCTTTCAGAATGTATCCTTCTAAGCTCATAATAGCATGGGAAAATAAGAAACAGTAGGAGAGCAATACTTTCTGTGGTTCAGAAGAATCCATTTTTTAAGATATTCATTGCTCAATAATCCATTTTGTTCTCTAAACCACCTCACACAGAATCATGGACTGGTTAGAGTTGGAAGGGACCTTAAAGATCACCTAGTTCCAACCCCCCTGCCATGGGCAGGTACACCTTCCACTAGACCAGGCTACTCATGGCCCCAACCAGCCTGGTCTTGAACACTTTGAGGGATCGGCTAGGGTTATGTTCCTGAGTTTGAGTAGCAGTATATTTTCAGTTGTATCTCACTGCTACCAATCTCCTGCAAAGTCATTGTCATGTTTATCTTCTTAGACTGCTGATCAACTCAATCATTTTAGTGTTTCAAAGTCCAGTAGTCAAATCCCTGGGAACAGATATGTGAGTAGCTTTTGACCAGCTTGATAAAATGCTGGAACTGTATTTGTATCCACAAATGTTTATATTGTATTAAGCTTATTTGGCTAGAATAAATCAATCTGTACTCCAGAAGCCTGACCAGTAGTATGAGAGAAATATGACAGTAGAGTAACAGTGCTAAAATAGAAGTGAAAATTAAGGTATAGTATTATGTTTGGGTATATCTTGGTGCAAGGACACCAGTTGATTAGAAGGCTGACAGCAGATAAAGTCACAGAATAATGTGTTTGTATTACTTACTGCACACCTATCATAAAGGATTATTAAAATCAAATAAGAATTAATACCTGAGTTGAGATTGTGACAGAGACTCAAATACAAGCAGGAGCAAAGCTGAAGTTAAACTAATTACAAACTGGTCTGAAGTCTCCTGATTAAAGTGTGTTTTCATGTACATGATCAGGGGAAGAAAAATATTCATGCACTTCCATGTATGAGGAAAGAGGAAAGCAATAATCCTTAAAAAGAACTCTCGAGTGATTGCATGAATTTTTGTTTCTGCTGAAGAAGAATTCCTACGGATTTTGCCTGGATTTCCTCCATTTGTTTTTCAAATGATATTTTACCAAACCTACAGTTGTAACTTAGAAGTAACTGGCATGTTATAACTAGCTTTTCAATTTTTATTTCATCAATATTACATAAGTATTTGGAGCAATCTCCTAAATACTGAGATATAGTGTTTTCTATAGTGGCTTCTAAGTATGATTCTGCTCCCAGACCATGAAGGAGATGACTCAGACATAGGAATCTGACATCATTCTAGATGCCCTTGGTTATCCTACATTGTCTCAAATTGAGAAGCATGAGGTTCCTTATAGGTCCTCTTCCATATTTTTTAGTCCAATACATATCAGATATCTATGGGAGTCTAAAATGGTACTCCTCCTCCTATTGTTAAAACACTTCCTTGTTAGTGGTACCAAGTTTGGATCAAAATCTGATTAGGTAGATTTGTTTTAGCAGTATCACTTGAATATCTTGAATATCTTCACATAACCAAGATCAGTTTTGGCCCGCTATATTGATTGCAGCTTGTCACATTCTAATGAAATTGTGTTGCATAGCTAAAAAAACCCTATATTTGTTCTACAGTTACTCAAAATTATTTTATAAACAGAAATAATATTTCATATTTGAGCAGGTTACTAGTAAAGTAGTACGGAGGTTTATGTTTTTATTGGTTTTGCATGTATATAGAACTGGAATCTCAGGTATCTACATATATTGCTGGGGCTAAATCCTGCCTAGTTTTAAAGAATCCATATTCAGTAGAAATGAAATGAAAATGTATTTCTGAAAATTTTAAAAAATTCCTTTGCACAGAAAGTTTGGTCGCTGTCAGCCAATTAGTCATGTTAAGACATTTAATTTAACCTTCAATTTATAATTTTAATCATTTTGTCCTCAGGGAATGAACAAATTATTATAAATGGTAATATTTACTTCTCACTTGGTAGTGTAAGGAAAACCAGAATTTATCATGGATTAGAGAACAGACTAAAACAAAGATAAACACCTGTTGAAAATCTATGCTATATCTATTTCAGGTAGCATGTGCAGATATGCTGC
This sequence comes from Rissa tridactyla, assembly GCF_028500815.1. Lineage (NCBI taxonomy): Eukaryota > Metazoa > Chordata > Aves > Charadriiformes > Laridae > Rissa > Rissa tridactyla. The sequence goes on from NC_071467.1 coordinate 44,235,069, forward strand.
TTATATGCATGTGACTATTTATCAGACATAAGAATATAGAAAATGATGGGGAAATATCAGTGAACTCCACTGAGTCATCTAATCGGTGAATTTTCAGATATTCGCGGTGTTACCCAAGTATTGTTTGAGTATGCATAGGCATTTTAAAATGTAGAATCATAGAATCATAGAATCATAGAATTGCTGAGGTTGGAAGGGACCTTTAAGATCAAGTCCAACCATTAACCTACCCTGACAAAAAACACTTCTAAACCATGTCCCTAAGTATCACATCTACCCTTTTTTTAAACACTTCCAGGGATGATGTATTACTGTTATGACCTATCTGATCTGCGTGCCTCATCATACATGAAATATAAAGTGTCTGAATTCTTTGCAATGACATCCTTAGAGGTTATTCAAAATAGCAAAGTGATGACAGCAATAGCTAATGTATCAATCATGGTGTAGTAACAATTAGCCTGGGTATTTTTTCCTCAAGCACAGCAATAAGAAAGGCATGTGCACAGCTTAGATTACTAACGCTGTCTCGTCAGACATCTGAGATTTTCTGATGCCCATCCAAACTTTATACATGCTACACTTTTTCTACTAAATAAAATAATATACTTCCGTGTTTTAAATCATTCCTGTCTGGTTAATATAATGTACCAAGTGAGAGTGTTTGATCCCATTTATAATATACATCAGGGCTGCAACACCTCCTTATAGGTAAATAACATTCCAGCAGTAATCTAAGGCCTATATGAAACGCTTGTGATCTACTAAGCAATTACACTGTCATTCAAGTATTTGTAGGCATTGTTCTTTGTTTTCATTCATCCACCTAAATCGTGAACAAATGAACTACTGCTTAATCTGGTCACTGACAGATTTGGACTTGAAACTTGCAATTAAAATCCCAGAATACTCAGTAGAACTGTCCCAGCCAGAAAATTAAACATTTAATTCTTGTCAGTTGTGTGACTAGGATACGGTGTTGGCGGTGTGCAATTTTTTTTTTTAATCAAAAGCAGATAAATCTCCCCCACAACTGACTCTGTATTCAGAATTATTCAGACAGTGCACTGGAAATGTCAACTTGTCTTCTCTGGGAAGATTCTGAAAACCAAGAGCATTTCTACCATATGTAGTCTCTGAAGTATGTGCAGTAGTTGTGTACAAACTGGGTGGAAATAAAACAGTTTTTGTTTTGCCTAAAAATTTAACATTTTCTCTAAATTTGCATCATTAATATCCTAATTGGGCTGAGCGGAATACACTAGTTTATACACTGTATAAACAGAATATTTAGTCTAAATACTATTCAAGGTTATAATGCATTAATGTGCCTTTAATCAAAGGTTATTCATCTGCTTCACGAGATTATAGACTAGAAGCACAAAGAAGGCAAAGATACTCTTGTCCTAAGCACTTACCTGGCACCCAAAACCTTTCCTATGCCCAGGGAAGACTACGTTTCTCTAGGTGTTAGAGTTTTCATCAGAAAATTCCCAGGGGTGCCTGCCCATCTATTGCTTGGCACGTTCAGCACAGTTGAAATCTTGACAGAACCAGTGAAGTCCATTAGCCGAAATAGCCGAGGGACTTGCAGACAGAGATACGTCTCAAGGAAACAAGCGGTCAAGTGATCAAGTTGCCCATACTGCAACTGGCCGTGTTTACCAGCTGCAGTCCAGAAGCCATCTAGGCACGAGCACAGGTCTGCTGAGGCAAGATATTTTAGTTTGGGCACAGGGCCATGCTAAAAAGGATCCATAGCTTCCAGCCACAGCTGGCTTGTGCCTGTGAGCTCGGACAGCTGGCAGAGGGACTCTGAGATGTCCTAGGCAAATGTGTGGGGTAGATTTATATATGTTTCTCCAGACCCTGCGGAGAAGGGAGGCATTCTGTTAGATAAGCATATAATGCTTATCCCCATGTAAAACACAGCAAGAGAGAAAAATATAACCTCTTAGGTCAGTTCTGATCACTCTAAGGCCCAGTCTGAAATCCTTCAATTTCTTGGGATGATTCATACTCCTCACTGCCAAATTCATGCTCCTTATTGCCAAGTTAGAGGGCAAAGTTGTATGCGGACAGGGTCTTAGCTCTTTTGCTTGAAACTGTTCCATTTAGGGGTGGGCTAATTGCACAGAGATAAAACCAGACTTATTCAGTGATGTGAGATCTAGAGTTGCTGGTGTGGCGTGTTAGGTGTTTCACACAAAGTGGAACAGCTTCACTTAGAGATAATGAATAATCCCCAACATGGAATAACTTGTTGCTTTTAATAATCTGCACATTCCTTTGTATTACACGCAAGAGTTGCAAACAGGAATTTAGAAGAAAAAGATGCTGGAAACCCATCTGTAATTTTCTGTCTTTCATTTTAATGAAACAAAATACTGCATATGATTTTAGGAAAAATATTAAGAAGAAGAGAAGTTCAGCAGTTATTTCTCTGTCACAGGTTTATATAGCTGAGTGGTAAGTCTGTTTCTTTCCGTTATGCCAACTCTAGTTAATTACCCAGGGTTAAATCCTGCAATAGATGTTTTAACTTATATCAGCTTAGCATTTTGCCCCGAGGCTTTCATGCAAATTTTCGGTATGTTGAGAACATTAGGGGTGTTGACTAAAAGCTCAATGTGGTCTTTATTAAACAATTTAATAGGAAATACCTACAAGAACATTTGCCTTGAAACACTTCAATACAAATTGCTCTCTAGCTCTTTGTAGACTGGGACAGGCCCAGTTCTACAAAGTCTTTAAGCTGGTAACCATGTCATTCCTATTGCCTTTCATAACATAAGGACAGCATGATCAACTCCTTTGTGAAATTGTCCATGAATATAAAGTACCTGACACTTCTGACATGTTCAAACTCTCCTATGGAGCTTAATACCCTGCAGCACCACTTAAATCTTGAGAGCTGTCATTCTTCTAGTCTCTTTCCCACCATCAGGAAGCTGTCCTTCACATGGCAGCATGGCTAATTTACAAGTTTCAAATGCAGCTTTGAAACACGCAACACATTGCATCTAAATAGAACAGTGAACGTTGAATGTACTTGGAGGAAAAGAAACATTTCCTTTTGTTTTAGTGTTGAAAAAGAAAAAAAGAACCATAGTTTCACATGAAAAATGCTTTCAGGTGCCATTTGATCACAAACATAAGGTACTGTTGCAAAGTGATGTAGAAGTATCTCAGACAAAAGGATTTATCTGCCCCTAGTTGCACACATACATCTGAAGGAAGAGGAAGTGTTATTAAAAAAAAAAGGTATAGTTTCACATTACGCAGCTCGACTAACAATTTTTTTTTCCACTGGCATGAATCCATGCGGCCCTTTTCTCCCATGACATGCATTTATAGCTTTTTAGACATCAGACAGCCATATATTTATGCTAAGCAGACATGACTCTGCAAGGCCACCATACAGTGTTTATAAAATATATTGTTAAGTGTCTGTTAAAGCAGGAAAACTGCAAGAAGAATTTGAAGAGCCCTGGTTAGAAGACAGTGCATTTTTCTTCTCTTTCATAGTGTGCGGTTGCTGTCTGCTCTTGAAGGATCAAGGAAATCCAGCCAGCACATTCCAATAAAACATGTTTTTGATAAAAGTATTGATTCTTTGAACCCACAAAAGCTACACTCCAAACTTCTTATTGTGAGGCAAGAGCTGGAATGATGTCTGCCTAGCAAGTATAATTGACGGCAGCGGGAAAACAGAAACCGTCTGGCTCAAGCTCCGTATCTGCAGCCCTCAGTAACACAATTGGCATTAGGGGCAATCCAGACACCTGTAGAAACAGAGACTCCATCTTTCTTCACGTAGACTTGAACTGTGTCTTCTTGATGTGGGGTATGAGTAAATACCATGTTTCAGTGCTGCAACTTATAACTAACTTTTATAAAAGGCTAAGCAGTTCAGGGGAAATGGACGCCCATACAGGTGAGTTTGGCACAGTAGTCCCAGATAGTACAATCAGACTGTGAATCTATAAAGCAAAACTTTACCTGGTTGTTGAGATTTAGAGAGAATAAATAGTTAATAAATGGATTTTTAATGGTGGAAAAAATCCAGAATATGTACTATACTGTAGGAAAAATATCCTTTTACTCTTTGCTCAAACTGTGAAGCTGCATGTATTTTGGACAATTTTTTTATGAGCATACAATTTGGCTGCCCAATTTTTATACAGGAAAGACAGGATTACTAAACTCTAGGAGGACAAGAGCACCATGCTTCATACTGAGAAAAATTTTTGTCAAAGGGTCAAGTATAGCTTGGCTGCAAAATTCATATATAGAGGAAATATGTAATTGCCTTTTCCTAGGGATAAAAGGGTAAGCTGGTTTGATTCAGACATAATCCCCCTTTGATTTTCTCTTTCCTCAGGCAAACAAACTGGAGAGGAGATGTATGTGTGCATGAGGACAAGTGAAATTTGGGATGATACGCATACCCATAAATGAAATAAGCCATCCCTCGGTGGGTTCAGTAACTATTCAAACAAGATGCTTACCAGACATTTTTATTTAGAATTTTAAGTTCACCTACTTCTCTGTAACAGAAGTAACACAGGGACTTGTTAACTATGCCGTTTTTCCATATTTTGGAGTTTAATAAGATGATTATAAGAACTGTTTTTCAAGGTGTGAAATTTATTGATGTTTTCAGGGTAGCTGAAGTTGGAAGGAACTTTCGGGGTCATATAGTCCAACTCATGGTTCTTCACTAACTGGTTATGGAGACAGTAGTCAAGTAGGAAGAAATGGTCTAAGTTAAGCAAATGTGATAGGAATTTTAGTTAAGTTTGGGAGTAGAAAATGAATTAATCTATTGAAGTATCAATTTGTAAACATCATGGTATTGCTTACAAGGAATAAGTACGTGGGAAGCAGGGTTTGAAGGATAAAAAAGCACAGCTGTCTGCTGCACAGTATGGCTGTGGGCCATACAGTGTATGGGCTGCACAGTAAGGAGAGGAAAATCCATCTTTTAATAACGGGAAGAGGAAATAGGCATCTCTCAGAGCTTTTTGTGTCATGAGAGAAGTGAGGAGAGAGGAAAGGTTAAATGGACAGCCTCGCTTTTAGCCAAGATGATGAGGCCCTTCCAATAGCTGTAAATTGATAAACATAGTCTAGAATTGTGTTTTCTTGTCTTGTGTTTTTCTTTTGTAATTGTTTCCATTACAGGAAACACATCACAGTCCAAGTTTCAGCAGTTACATTCTTTTATCCTATATATTGATGCATATTAAAATCATCTTGGTAACCTGACAACATGCAGTGCCATTCCCACAGCAGCAAAACAAATATAATTAGAGTGCATTGATTCCTCCGGAAAGACAGCCAACTCAGGTCTAGGAGACCGAACAACCCACGGACCCCTTCTCCACTAAACTGTTAAAATCTGCCTTTAAGCTCTTAAATTGATTGTGCCAGTGTTGTGGATGGAAAACTCTCCCTTAGTCAAAGGGACTGTTAAGTTAGGGGAAAGTGAAGTGATTTTTTGAGGATAAGGACAGGAGGTGTGCCTCTTTCCAAACTTTTTATGCATCATTCAATACTTACGTGACTGTTACCCTTCAGGAAGAGGAGGGTATTTTTAAACTTGAGTATCCGATACTGAACTATATGATTTAAAATAAAATTTAAAAAAAGACAGTTTGTTCCTGTGAGGAACACCTTCAAAATAATGATTTTATTGTCATATATTCTTGGAACTGTGCAAGCATTAGTCGTATTTGTAGATTCTTCCAATGTGGTATGATACATTGCATTGTTTAGAGTTTGTCTGTATTTTAAGTATATTACCCATATGCCTGCCTTCTCTTGACTGTTAGTGCATGCATTTTCCTATGTTTATTTCTATGGCTTTGGTTTAGATAATAAAGCTCATCAGATCTACTTGGCAAGTATTTTGGTTTCTCAGTCCTATCTAACTCTGTCCCTAATGCTGTTAATTCCATTGGAATTACATTCTCAGTTGGATAATTTTTTTTTTTATTTTTTAAAGGTTTTAAAAGCTTTTGAGTATTTTGTAAGTACATACAAATTTTTATTATTAAAATATGTGTAGTTCACAAATACGTGAGATTTCACTTCTCTAACCTAATTTTTCATGGAAGTCACATCTCTTTTATACAGGCTATATATTTCTCTGATTTTAGTCACTGATTGTTTAAAAATAGGTCTACCTTCTAAATACTTTTTTGAACTCCATTGAGATGCATTCAGCATTTTACAGAGTTCGTATCTTACTCAGTTATTCATTCGTTCTTCTTGGGTGTGTAACATCAAGTAATCTCCCAAGGTGAGCTGCTTAACATACATGCCTGAAACGTATTGCAGTCAACTCTGACCTCTCCTGAGAGTTTAAAACTGCTCTTGTCAACAAGTCATTTTCCTCATCCACACACAAAGCTAAGGAGAGTAAATCTTGGCAGCTTTTTCTTCCTTGCAGAGGTGGTAGTGCATAAGTGCCAGCAGAGAGGGCAGAGCCAAAATGGATCACGCAAATGAATACATGAAAAATTGCTGCAGGATTTCCCCTTTTATTTCTTTTACATTTATGAAATTGTTATCACAACAGCTTGATTTTTCAAGCCAGAGGATGCAGGAATTTGATTAAAAAAAGGTCCTTAACATGAGAGAAGATGACATATTGAGACTACAAATGACACCTAAGGAAACTTAGGTTTCGCACCTAAGGAAACCTAAGGAAAATAAGGTTTTGCAATTGTAGGATTTTTTCGTTGGAATACCCGCCCCCTAAACCCTGTTTGCCAACTATTGAGAACAATTTATAAAACACAGAAGTGTATCTTCTACAAGAATAAAAGGTTTTCTTTTTAGATTCATTTTGATAAAATAATTTGAACAAAAGTTTTAGTCTTAAAGTTGTTCATTTTTCTAACCTGTGTGCTAGGTGGAGTAGATTGTGCTCCTGTTCCTTTGAAGAACTTTCAAGGAGTGATGTTGACAAAATCACCAAGGTCAGCTCAGTTTGATGAGGAAAATAAAAAAAAATTAACCTGGGGGATTTTGCCTGAAGAGATTACAAAGACCTCACAGAATGCCTTCCAGAATGCCGTTGTATGTAGCAGAGGAGGGTTGGGAGACGGGGGAAGAGGAGAGAAGCAACAAGCGTCTGGGGAATGTGCATTATCCAAGCACCACAACTGAACCTCAGAGAGGGTACCAGGCTACAGTGTCCTGGCTGGATCTGTGTGTGGCACATCCAGCAACAGCTGCTAAAGGTACAACTACTGCCAGATGACACCATGGTCTAAGGAAATCGAATATATGGGGTAGGGGAATTACTGCAGGAGGGAAACAAAACCGAGCAGCAGGAGAGTAGCTGTGTCTATATCCTGTTCCAGGAATAAATATTGTTGTTAATGAGCTCATTCCTATGTCACTATTCCAGGGAATTAAGTGCTAATCCACCAACAATTGACCCTTCAACTGCACAATATTTTTGTAGAATCTTATTTTGAGAATTGTGATACATTCTTGGAGGGAGACAGAACTAAGCCATGGCAGAGTTCCACTTGCTGCCCCTCCATGCTGCCTGCTTCTGCTTGCTGACCAGAGATATTTTTGTTACCTTGATTATATAACAGATAGAACCAGACAGATAAAGATGGCCTAAATGGACTACCCCAAACCCTGATGGCCAGCAGTTGATTTACATGGGAGCATGTAGATAAGTAATTCGTGCGCTTCCATGGTTTTGCAGATGTTATAGGGGCTGCGGTTAGGTTCTGAAGAACATTCGTTGACTTTTCTCTTTTTTTTTTTTAAATAAAATCACGTTGTTCCTAATTTAATTTGTGAAGCAAGGACTGTATTTTGAATCACTCAAGCAGCAAAATCCAGTGACTGATGGAACACTATGTATTTGTGCACGAGAGATCGTCATGTGCAGATTATGGTCTGACTGAAAAAGAAGCTGTACCTCACAAGGGGTACCACGATATTCGCTTGAATGGCCTGTTTGAGCACATTCCCTTCACAACTTAGCTGAATTAAATCTAATTTCCAATCACAATAGGTCTCTTCAAAAGAGAATTAGAACCTAAGCACTACTGGAAAGTGGGAAAAATCATAAGCCTGACTATTCACACCCACCACTAAAGACCAGTAAGTACTGATTCTCCAAACAAAGTAATCACTGAAATAAGAAATCATTAATAAACAGCTATGGAGGTTACTGGGTTATTTGTTTATACCAATTCTGAGTCTTTTGAGATATTTATATGAATAAGCCATAAAAACAGTATTAAACTTGTGTGTGCATTCTGACACCTGTAGGCTGTGGAAGAGGGTCAGTTTTATTTGGAATTTTTTGGTAAATCCTGGAGATGTTTTAATACTTCCCAGTAAAACCTGTTGGGAATTGAAAGGTAGAATCAGTAAAGCTTATAAAGATGGAAATAGCAGGCATAAATGGATTTGCTTTTTGTGTTAAAATTTACAACAATTAAAACTTTTGACCTGTTGTAGTGAACAGCAAGAATGAGGGTAACAAGAGAGTGACCAAAGGGGAATAGATTAGAATTAAGAATAAGTAGATCTTTATTCTCAGTTCTCAGGCTGTAAATGTGCTTGCCAAGAGCACTGGAAATTCATCAGAACATACATCTGGAGAAACATTTCTTCAGCACATATTACTGTCACCTTATGGCTTCAATTGTTCTCTATTTTCTAAACGCCATGTTTCAATTTATTCCAATATCATTATTGTTGTTTTACAGGGCAGTTTTTGCAGTTTTCTGTTTACTGTTTGACATTTAAGCCTTATGCACCAAAAGCCAAAGACATTGTAATACCTTTAATCAATTTTAATGGGCTGGGAACAGGAGACCAAGATCCTGCGCTTATATCCAAACAGCAGCTTTAGAAGTCCTGTGGGTAGAAGATGACTGAAAAAACACTAGGACGGAGAGAGCATCTCTGAGCGGTGGGGGCACACCACCATTAATAGAATACAAGTTACAGTTGCATTTGGAAATTATTTATTACCTTTGAGCATCTTAGAGTGGGAACCATAGTAGCCATATAACATAGCCAGATATTGCTAACCTGAACTTTGTATTCTTCATTTTTACTTGCTCATACAGCATGCTTGGACAGAATTTTGCTTTTTTGGAGCTAGTGATCTCTCTCAGGATAGTGAAGTCTTTGTGCGCCTCTGTGAGAACATATATAAGAAGGGGAAAAAAAACCCTGTGCAAATCAGCCAGGGATAAGAGTGAGAATATGTGAGAGCAACAACTCTGCAGACACCAAAGTCGGTGAAGAAAGAGGGGAGGAGGTACTCCAGGCACTGGAGCAGATATTCCCCTGCAGCCCATGGTGAAGACCATGGTGAGGCAGGCTGCCCCCCTGCATGGAGGTTAACAGTGGAACAGATATCCACCTGCAGCCTGTGGAGAGCCCCACGCTGGAGCGGGTGGATGCCCAAAGGAGGCTATAACCCCGTGGAGAGCCTGCGCTGGAGCAGGCTTCTGGCAGGACCTGTGGACCCATGGAGAGAGGAGCCCACACTGGAGCAGGTTTACTGGCAGGTCTTGTGAACCTGTAGGGGACCTACGCTGGAGCAGTCTGTTCCTGAAGGACGGCACTCAGTGGAAAGAACCCATGCTGGAGCAGTTCATGAAGAACTGCAGCCCGTGGAGTTTGTGGAGAACTGTCTCCCATGGGAATGATCCCATGCTGGATCAGGGGAAGACTCCCTGAGGAGGAAGGAGCGGCAGAGACAACATATGATGAACTCACCACAACCCCTATTCCCTGCACCGTTTGGGGGTAGGAGGTAGAGAATTAGTGAGTAAAGTTAAGCCTGGGAAGAAGGGGAAGGTATTTTAACATTTTTTTTTTTTTATTTCTCATTACCCTACTCTGATTTGATTGGTATTAGGTTAGTTTTCCCCAAGTTGAGTCTGTTTTGCCTGTGATGGTAACTACTGAATGATCTCTCCTTGTCTTTATTTCAACCCGCGAGCCTTTGGTTATATTTTCTCTCCCTTGTCCACTTGAGGAGGGGGAGTGATAGAGCAGCTTTGGTGGGCATCTGGCATGCCCACCTGGTGCAGTCAAGGTCAGCCCACCACATAAATATACTTGCAGACTGTACCCAAATGGTGACATATTCAAACTACAGCCCTTTGCTCCTTGATCTGCAGTGGTAACTAATAAAGACATATCTGCTTTTCAGTGTCACTAATTCTTACTGCAGTGCTTTATTCTCCTGTCCCATTCACCAGTCTCTACCACATATTCACAAAATAACGTTCTCCCTCTCTTTTATCACTTTTTTGAAACACTTCTATGTGGTCGTTTTCAGCACCTTGAAACAGAAGTTCCTAAGTCAGTTTATCATAAGGCACGTTTTGCCTGTGTTCCTACAGACCATTGAAACATGGTAAATTCCAGAGCAAACCCAAGGCACACCTCAGTGTGCAAATCAATTGCACAAATACAATCCTTCCTCCACACCAGTGTCATTACAAAAGTGGGGTACACCAACATAGCTTCAGTCAAACTTCTGAGCCCAGCTGTGGTAGAGCTGCCCTCAGCATACAGTGGCCATTCTTCCTTGATTTCCACTTATCCATCACATCCTCTAAAGCAGACGATTAGTTTTTTTAGTAAATGATTATTGAAATTGGTGGGAATGTCAAGCCTGTTTCCAAGCTAAGAATGCTACATGATATGGACTATATTTAACAGCCCAAATTAGCACCTCTCATAAATTTGAGGAATACTACATCTCTGCCTGTCAGATGAGCCATACTAACTAACCCAGTGTGCATGCTTCATTGAAAGTAGTAGGCAAAATTTGTCAACTTCAGTGCAAGATGACTCAATAAAACTTCCAAGCTAATGACTTTATCTGTTCTTTTCCCATGGGCTATATGCATATGTATCATTTTCTGTGGCTTGGATAATGCACCAAAACATGATTATGCATCTTGGTCTTGAAGATGCTTCTGTCAATTTAAATATATAGTGAAAATGCAAAACGTGAAACTTTGGGGCATTTTTGTTATGTATGCAAAAGAAGTTTTCCAGTGCTGCTTAATAACAAAATTCAGGTCCCTGAAGTATTCATTCTAGACTAAGTTTACCCAATTTCATATTTTTTAGCCAGCCAAAGCAAGATATGTTCATATATACTAGTATTCAGGACTATACCTCGTAATACATTTCTTCCCTCAGGTATAACTATTTCAAACAAAAAGACAAGTCTTTTCGAGCATATTTTTAAAATATGATCATTCTCTCACAGGAATGCTTTGAAGTCAAGTGTTTATGCTTAGTTAGATTTACAAATGTCTAACACAAATACATCAGTTCCCAAGATGTATGTTATGCTTCAACAAAATGATTAGTTATGAAATTGTGCATTAATAAAAACAGTTGGTTCTCTTTGTAGCTCAACTCCCTTTGCCCTCACTCTATATACAATAATGTCAAATAGCTCTCTGCAGTACTTCTGAATGACTATAACTATACTATAATCATAATATGTGAATTTATATTATGCATGAAAGGTCATGGCCTATGAGGATGTCAGTTTCTTTTCATGTATGTGCTGCTTAAGAGTTAGCACTTACGGAAGTGAGGCAAAAGAAAAAAAAACAGGCACTGCAAGGACCGTGATCTAAAACCTTGATTTTAGGTAAAGTACATATATAACAGGGCACTTGGTGAATAATGGAAAACATACATAAAAGATTCCCATAGATCAGGGAAAATGTGAATTCCAGTACCAAATAAAGGCCTGGATCTTGTAACCCAAATGAAAAAAAGAACTTTATCATAACTCTATGAGACTGCCCACGTCAGAGAGTAGAACTTGCCTCCTTCATTACTAATGTAAGAGATGGAAAGATTTACATTTGCATCTTATGTTCAAAATACATTAACACCAGAACACCATGGAACTTGTAAAGAAATATCAGAGCCAGACAGGACAGTAATTTAAAGACTCTAGCATATTCTAAATGGTGTAATTTTAAAAGAAGTATTACTCCTCTTGATTTGAGATGTCAGCTAAAAAATTTGTACCACGGATATTTCCCGTTTGGAAAAGGAAGTGATCATTGAATGAATACACTCCGTTTTGACAGTGCTGTTTATTTACTAGCAATTTATTTACAACTGTTTTTGACTTCCCCAAGCACTAAATGAAGAAAAAAGGAGACAAAATCCCTATTCACAGCCACAGGTATTCAGTTCAGAGAGTTTATCAGGTCAGGTCCACAAGGGTTGCTCTTATTGCCTGCTGCTACCTAACAATGTGCTTTACTTTTTGTCATTCACAAGCCTTTGCAAAATAGCCATGGGAAACCCTGGATCAAAACGGGCCTTACATTTACCTTTATTTCAGCAGTGACATAAGCCTGTCTTTGGAATAGATCCTAGTACTATTTTAAAAATTATTTGAAGTCTTGTTTATAATAATTTTTAATTACAGGGAAGCACTTACACTGTAATGTATGACTACCAGTACCCTTTAGCCTACTTAAAATAACTTCCTTCCCAGATACAGCTTAAAGAGCTAGAAGTTTTACAGATCTTATTGAATTAAATGCATGCTTTCGTGTCACCCAGAAATGTCATCCAGTATGATTTTGCAGTAGCCCAGCTACTACATCTACTGTTGTAGATGTCCCATCCCTGGAATCATTCAAGGTCAGGTTGGATGGAGCTCTGAGCAACATAATCTTGTTGAAGATTTCCTTGCTCATTGAGGAGGGTTTGAATAGATGGCCTTTAAAGGTCCCTTCCAGCCCAAACTATTCTATGATACTTCACAGGCCAGGAGAAAACTGCCAGAGGACATCCAGAGATGAGATCCTTCTGAACAATAACCTGAGACGAGAGAACAGCTGTACTCCTTGCAAAACATATCCAGGTAAAAGCACTTGTGAAGGCACCTGTGGGAGTTGCAATTCTTTGAAATACTATGCAAGCCTCCACTGAACAAAGTCAGTGATCAAGTCCAAATGTTCCTGGGTATCTGCAGGAGAACCACGTACATATGCTGTAAGAAGTAGCTCATATGAGCTACTTGGTCCTGAGCCCAAAGTAGGGCTTGAAACCTTGCCTACCACATTTTGGAGAAGAATGGGCCAAAAAACTTATTAGTCTTACCTGATGATGATTTTGTGTTTAACAGAGAAGAGCAGGTTGTTTTCTTTGGGCAGCTCTGCAGAATAGGATTTATGGCCCGTGGATCTGCCATAAGCTGGAAACCAACTAGAGTGCAGGACCCAGCCATGAAGGAGGTAGTGAAAATGTTACTGCTGGCATCTACCTGTGGAGAAGCTCAGGAGTAAACACTCGTATTTTGTGGAAGAAATACACTGATTCAGCTAGCTTGACTAATGCACCTCTAGTTTCTCCTGGAGACATCGACATATTATTGCAACTTGCAGTCACTCTCAGGGGCTCAGCCTTTTTGCTCAAATATTGTGTCCCTAATACACTGAGGTTTCTTTTAAAATTTTATCTCCTCCCTAAAAATTTTATCTAAGGGAGATATGCCTATCTCCCTTATCTATAGCAGCAGAGATTTGAACTGTGACACCTTCCCCTCACCCCTCATCTTCTGGAGATCTGTGGTCTTCATTTCACTCTTGTGGATCAGGTCTTTGTCAGTTCAGCTGATCTGTCATTTCCCTCCCATTTTTCAGGTCTGAGAGTCACCCAGTCCTTCTCCCGATCTCTTCCTCAATTGAGTGGTATAAGATGGCTTTCGTTTTTCAGCCTGCTTCCAGCCTTACTACACATAAATTTTTAACTTTTCATGTTCTCTTCCCTACCCTTGTTCCCCACATCATCTCTTTCAATGGTTTGTGAATCTTTTAAACCTCATCAAACTTCCCATGCATGGTAGAGAGCAGGTCTGGGGTGTTGTTAGCTTCATACCATTGACACACATGTGCTTTTCTAAATTCCTTGCAAACATCAAGTATAAAAGGAAATCTGTTTAAAAGCTGAAATGAGCACAGAATAAAAAGGGAAATGAAATTGAGTTCTGAGAAGGAATAATCACCCATAGGTCTCATACAAACTACAAAAATTCCCAGACAGAAAATACATTAACACTTTTGCGCAGTTGAATCACTTTTCCCTTTTGAGCCCATGGCTCAGTCTAACACTTATTCTACAACTGTGTCAATTAAGCAGTAGGAGAATTTGCAGCACCACGTCCCAAGATTCAGCAGAGGCTGGGAGACACAGGAGGTGAAAGAGTCACTTTTGTGGAGACCAGAGGGCATTTATTTTTTTATTCACTGATGGCATAGCTCCTGAGTATTAAAGAAGCACCTGTATTTCATGCTTGCTTCAGTGCCTCTTAGGGAAACGCCAACTCACTGTAGTGCTGAAATGGAATTTATGATTTGGTGAAGAGACTGGTGAGGGTACAGTGATAGAGACAGAGTCTGAAAAAGGTCAATGGGTTTTTGGGTGAGAGCTAGGTGAAGAGGAGGATTTCAAATTCCTAACAGTAGCAGACTGGGATATGTGTGATGGAAAAGCCCTGCTAGGCTTCACTGAGGACAGAGTTTGGGAGGAACTAAGTGGGGGGTGGGTATCTCCTCTGCCCTACCAATTACTCTGCCCCTGTAGAGCTCAGGACTTTCACCTCTTTCTTGCCAAGCCCTCTACAACTCCCATCTCTAACTCTGGTCTTCCTTTTTCTCTCCTGCCCCTGACTTTTATTCACCTTCTTCATCTGACCTCACACACTCTTCCAGGTTGCAGCTACAGACCTAGAGAGGCAAAAGGACTTGGACTGGGCCTACCCTTGCTGAGAAAGGCAGACTCAGACTCATACTAGCTGACTAGTAGGATGCTGATCTTCCTTCCTCTCCACACTGCATTGGCAGGAGCCAGACTGCAGAACCGTCCTGGGTATCACCCTCTTGGTACTGCCCGGTGAAGTAAATGCCCTGCTGCCCAGGCAGCTGCCTATTTCACCCATGTCTGCATCTGTCCTGTTAGTGCTAGTCTTCAGGAACTTTGCAATGCGCTGCCATACTATGACTACGAATTTGCAGTATTAAAAGAAAGTAAACTTTGTTCATATGTTTTCTCTGAGACAAAGGTTTCATTTTAGTTGATACTGGTGGCGTTTATACAATAATCTCAACGGTGCATTTAATTTTATTTTCTAAAAATACAAATTATTTTGTAAACTATCAGGATGGGAATATATGCATTTAAAGCTAAGGAAGAGTTCTCTTCCAATTACATAAAAATGCATGCCCTCTTGATATTTTGAATCTCTGGGTCATAAAGTTTCAAGCAATAACTTCTCTGGCACTTGCACTAATGTTTTAAACAAAACCATTAAAGTCAGGAAATAAATAAATGAAGGAAGGAAGGAATCATATTTTTACAGGCAAATATGCATAGGTGCTAACTCCACAAAAATTAACTAGCGTATTTTGGGTCTCCGTGCAACTGGAAATGTGCCAGATACTTTGGCAGATAATGTGTAGGAGCAACACATCCTGCTAAGGAAGAGGTAAGTGATATTCATTGGCTAAGGAACAGAAAAATTCAGCTTGTAGCTAGTGTAAAATCTTACAAGAAAACACATTTTTACAATCATTTTAGTTTTCAAAGCAAATGCATTTCAAAAGCTGGCATCCGTGTGCATACGTGGATGATACGTGAATGAATAACTATTCAATCATAGTTGCAAATTCCTTTTGCTTTTTATCTTTAGATAAGTAAATATGGCAGTTTTTAAATCATATTTCAAATAAACCTTGCATATTCTTCGATTTGAAAATACATCAAAAGTAACACATAATGGTAACTAAATTACAATGTTAACTAGTTTAACTAATGTTAAAATCGTGGTTAAAATTCAAAACACTTTTCCAGATTTTTCAGAATACTCTTTAGAATTTTGAAATGTAATTGCTTTATGCACATTAGAAAGGACTGTTTCTGTGCTCTGAGGAGGCTGTCCTTGAAGATTAGACATCTCTCCTGGCTAATCCCCTTTGCCCTGTAGGTCATTTTCTTATGGGACCCTACCAAGTCCCTGAAGTGGCAATAATCTGCTCTTTTGAATTTCAGGCTTGCAATTCAGTTTTAAATCTTGCTTACCACTCTCCGGATACCATGGCGTCACACTCATGGTAGCTGAGGCTGCCTCATCCAATAGTTCTTCCTGTTTCTTGTATGGCTGGTACATCAGAGCACCTCCCCAAGTCAGCTCCTTCGTCACTTCCATCAAAAAATTGCCTTTTATATATTCCAGAAGTCTGTATTGCCTTTCCAGCACAATGTGTGGTTAGAGTCACTCGTGAACACCAGGGCACGTGACTGTGAGTCCTTCTCCAGCTGCTGAAAGAAGGCTTCCATCTGCCTGGTCTTCTTGAACAGATTTGTAGTAGACACCTACTACAATTTTACCTGCATTAGTCTGTCCTCTGATCTTTTCCCACAAGCGCTGTCACTTGCCACAGAGGAAAGCTCCATGCATTGAAGCCACTCCTCTCTGAAGAGTGCAACCCTTCCTCCGCGCCCACCGACCCTATCTTTCTGAAAGAGCTGACATTCTTCCATTGCAGCACTCCAATCATGAGTTACACCACTGTGTCTCCATAATCCCAATGAGGTCATACTTCTCTTGGCGTCCACAAACCACTCATTCCTCCTGGTCATTCCCCATGCTATATGCATTGATGTACAGGTATTTGAAATGGCCCCCAAAGTCATTCTACTTTTACACTTGCTTTGCATGGCTCGGGCTTTTATCTTTGCAGATTTTCTGCAAAGACACTGTCTACCTCCTCACTTTCCCTGCACAGCCTGCTCACCTCTTCCTGCATCTCCTCACAGTGCACTTCCCATGTGAGAGGCCAACCCTTTCCCAGCCCTGGGGGGATGACCCAGGCCCTGCCTTCAGCCCCAGGACCAGGCAGCAGCATCCTAGCTGGACTCAGCTGCACTAACTGTTGTGAGAGGGACTATGTCTCTCTCTGCTGTTCCCCATAAACCTGAACCTCCCATTAGGGGTTCAGCACCTGGATCTGAAGCTGATAGAAGCTTCCACAAAGAGCCAGAGTTGATATCTATAGGTATTTTATTATTACTTGGCAAAAATCATTATTGAACACCCTAATCCATGAAGAAGTGAAAAACTTTTTCAGGTTCAGTATAGAAGTCTTCTGTATGCCTGGAAAACATAACTGTTTAATTAATATCTAGGAGACATATAACCTTTGATCTTGACATCTCTTGTTTTACTCTCTTGAGCTCAGCCCAAAATTTCTTACAAACCCCCATATTAATGTCATTATTAATTAGAACCAGAGCAAAACAAACTTACATGATTACATTACAAAGTAACATTATAATCATTAGGTTTCATAAAAGCATGGCAGGACTTTGTAAAACATAAGCATTTAGTGCTTGTCAGTGCAGTGCAGGGACTGGCATTTCCTTTTTTATCAAGTAAAAAGGTAAAATTTACTAACAATTCTCTTATTTCCCCTTTGGCAAAGTTAAAACATCCCAATAAGTCAATGCTGTGAAGTTTGTCTCTGAGTCTGAGGGGAAAAGGGTGGGTTGTCATAAGGTAGTAACATCACCAATAAATGAATGAACTGTAAAAGAGTTAGTGAGACCTAATCTTATCTTCTTTCAGTTGTCTATTCTTTCCAGAATTGTCATAGACAATAACTTTGAGATATAAACTGCACTGTAACTCTTTGGTATGTATTCTTTTAAATCTTATATGTATTTTCTTGCTAAAGTTCCTGATACTGAAAAAAAAAACCAAAATAATTGCAAATCATCGTTCAGGATTGAGGTTTTCATAATGATGTGGTATCTCATATTGGAACATACCAAATAAGAATTAAGCCCTTCATAACTTCTGCTCACTTATTTGGTGTTCCTTCCTAGAAGTGAGTACTCAGTAAAGTCATGTACTGCACCAGGAGGATTCTTCTGCTTTTAGTAGTGCCCCGAGTTTTCAATTAGACAGCCCAGGTTACAACCACATGGGAGACAGCCTAAGAGAGAGGAAATATCTATCACAAAGCACTTGATACAGTAATACCTTATAAGTTACCCTGACATTTCTATCGGTCTTTTGGGAAGTCTCATGCATGGAAGGTCAGGTCAGAATTCATGCCTCTTCCATTCATATTTTCTTACAATAGACTGCCTTGCAAAACTGAGGTGAACAGAATTTTGTAAAAGTTTTAAACAATAACCTTTCTTTGTATTAACACACAAGCAAAGATAATTGTTGATAAACGGAATTGCTTGCTGTTCATTCTTTCCATATTTAAAGATTCCTTCCTCAGATTGGAAAGCAGAAAATATGTGATGTGACACATATCCAGCTAGAGACAATGAAGCTGAGAAGTGTGAGCTGAAAAATGAGGTGATCTCCAAGAAACTACAAATCATTAGGAGTCATTAGAAAATGTGCACATTCACAAAACCCATAATTAATTTGCAAGAAACTAAACTACATTCATGAAGCATTACATTCCAAATAAACACACTAAACATCTCACACATCTCCACATGTAATTGCTTCTGTGGAATAGAAAAATGAATAAAACCTATAGTAGATTTCACATTTGTTCTTTAGTTTCTCAATTCAATTTCAGCATGCTATCTAGAATAGTGTGTGACTACTGTATTCTTTGGATGCTTAAGAACAGTAGGTCAAACTAACCTTGTGAACTATTCCAAAAGTTTATAGCACTGAAACAGAAACAGAGAAAGCCAGCAGTGAAAAACCAAACCTTACATCCTCTTTTCAGAGCACGTTTGGCTAGCACCTCAGCTAGCCAAACAACTCTGAACTCCTACAGTTTAGTACCTCTTTTGAGCGAGGTTCTGAATGACCTTTTCTTTCTCCATTCACCAGAAAGAAGCCTAACAAATAAAAAGTCTATTAAACACAGCTTGTCTTTGTGAATACCTCCATAAATGACTTACAACAAGGATTAGGCTTCCAAGGTATAAAGACTGGATCTGTAGAGGAAACTTGTGCTTCCAGCTTAAAAGAAACCATAAACTAAATATCCATAACTGTATGGGTACAATAACATGACCCAGGAACACCAGTTTCTATGGATAGTATGGTATAAATAAACCGCTGGAGCAATGAGATACAGCCTTTTAGATCATCTTGTAAGGAAGTGATTCGGTAAGATATTCAGGTAAAAGCTTTT
Source organism: Rissa tridactyla (assembly GCF_028500815.1). Lineage (NCBI taxonomy): Eukaryota > Metazoa > Chordata > Aves > Charadriiformes > Laridae > Rissa > Rissa tridactyla. The sequence goes on from NC_071467.1 coordinate 44,254,301, forward strand.
TGTACTTTGGAAAAATTTCTAAGATGACCAGAAGTGTTCTTCAGTAGTTGTTGTAGGGACGTCCGGCGTTTATAAGATGAGCTAAGAAAGTCAAAAAAAGGCTACACTAAAATAAAAAATATTTATTATAAGTAAAGTATGCACGATTCCCCATACTCCCTAAAAAGGGGCCCCTACTGTGTTTCCCCATTTCGCATGCTGGGGTCCGCAGCAGGGGTCCCGTTTCAAGGGAGTACACGTGCTTTTCCCTCTTCTGTGTGCTGGGGTGAGCCACAGGGGCCCCGTTTTGAGGGAGTAAACTTTATCCTGTTGAATTTATTCTTGAAATATGTGCTCCCTTTACCTCTGTTTTCTTTTCTTTTTGTTCATTTGTTCAGTCTCAATCATCAAAAAATGAAAAGTATAATAACTAAGAAGGCAAGGAGATAAATCATTTTGGTCTAGCACATAAGTATGAGAGAGGTGTCCTTGCAATACCTAAGATCAAGACCAGTCTTAGGCATGTATAGGTAAAGTAGGGGGGTTGACCTAGAATTTGGGACTATACCATTGCTTCTTGTGACACCATAAGGTATGAATTAAAGTGGCAGTAACATGCTTGTCTCACCTACTAGTCTTTCTGTCATAAACAGGAGGCGCTCATCGCCCTTCAGACTGAGGCAATTGAAAAGATGAAAGGGAAGTATGCTAAAAAAATCATGAAAGAACTTTCCAGCTGGCACGATCTGTGCTACAATAATGCAAGAGGTAAAGGAAATTACTTCTTCTCGAATAGCGAAGTGCATAAAATTATCCTTCTTTTTTTTTTCCTTTGTAAGCTTTAAAACCCTACTATAATGGGGAAACAGTGATTACTTTTCAGTCGTCTGAGAGGGTGTTGTGGGAAACAGTGTTAAAGCCTTACTAAAGTTGAAATAAGCAACAACCACTGTTTTCGCCTCATTCACCAAGCCAGTAATCTTACTTTTGAAGGGAGAAATATGTGTCAAGAAGACAAACTATTTATGAATGGTTAGAATTATTGTCTGAATTCAGCAAAAGAATGCAAATTATTCTATTTTTAAAATGCTTTTAAGTCTCCATATTGAACTCTGGTTATATGTTCTTAGAAGCTCTTGCTGCTCACTGTTGAGAAATAAGGTACTGACTACTAGTAGTCTTTTCCTTCAGAGCATACTAGCAGTGTTTCTCCTGAAGCCTTTATAAATAGAGAAGGAAGAGAAAATATAACCTTGATATTTTTTTTCCACAAGTGGCCTTTGTTGCAGTAGCACAGCATTTACTAAGAGATTCTACTGCTTACCCAGCCTTTTGGTTTCATGTGTTTTAATCTACTCTTTGAGAAAAGCACTTTTAGATTGTTTTATTTCTGTGCTTGTCCACAAAGAGATTTTACAACCATTCTAAAGAATGTACAGCTCCAAGAGGCAGGAAACATGAATTCCGAAATGCTCGAGGGGAAAAATTGGATTCCACTGAAGCCACTGGCTGAAAGAGGCAGTTTTGGATGTTGTTTGCCAGCTAAAACTAGATCATTTAGAAAAACATTACATTGAGAGAGTGATTAAACAAATTAAAACCAAACAAAATATTGTATCTGAAAGATTTGCCAATCTATCATTTAGGTATCTGCATTAAATACGCACAAATTAAATAGGAGAGCCAGATACTAAAGATTTTTATTTATCATCCCTGACTAATGCTAGGAGTACTGCAAATACCTTCCTGCCCTTTGCTTCCTACTCTCTGCTTTTACAGTTATCGGAGCATATCAGCTTATTTGGTGTCTGGCTGGTCAATTTGTATTCTCTGAGTGACAATATGTTGGCAACTGCAGTCTGATAAGGAATGGATGAGACAAAGATATGTGTTGATAAAAAGTTACCCTGCCAAGCCATGTGTGGTATGACTATTTTCATGGAGAAAACCTGACATCGATAGCTGTCCTCCTTTCTGAATCTGTAACAGTTGTGTGTTCTGGAAACATGCTAAGGACCTGGTTTTTAGGTATAGTATTTTATTGAATGCCATTGGAATGGGGTACATAGACCTGCTAATTTCAAGATCCCAACTGTATCTGAAAAATGGCAGGAGGATTCTCTGCATGTGGCAGATTGCTTTATTGCTGTGTGATACATATGACACAAGGTCAGGTTACAGATAGAGTCTTATCTTCTTGTAAAGATGAAGTTTTATAATTTTTCAATTTAAAAATATTTTTTTATATCTAGTGGTAGTTTTATCACAGTTGCTTATTCCAGTGTAAAAGTTTTTGATGGAAACTTTATACATGAAAGTGACTCATAATTCTCTGTCATGTATTCACCAGAAAACATAAAACAACTTTGAGTAGACGTGAGGGAGCTAGATCTGCAAAGAGTTTTGCAGACTTAATAGTTATTTAAGATTAAGTATGGGAGAAAAAGTTCTTGGTAAAATTAAAGATATGCAAATTCTGATTTTCTGTCAGCATAAACACATCTGTAAAAGAAAAAAAAATTGTGAGATTTGCTGTTGGTACTGAGCTGCTCTTTTAGAGGGAAGATAAAGGACCTGGTAGTCAATGCTATGAAATAATCAAGCAGTCATATTGGAGTCTCGTCTTGGTAGAAAACATGGCTTTCTAGGTAAGTAAAACATATTTTTGATGGTTGTAGCAGCTGTAGAAAAAGGACAGATCATAAAAACATACAATACGTGGAAGGAAGTAGCAAAAACTTTAAATAATAGAATAAAGAAGAAGGTAATTTTAAATATTATTTACACTACCTTAGTACCTTGGAACACCATTTCTTATCTTGTACCTTAGTATTATACTTGGTGTGTACTCACACTGCTAATACTTGGCCAAAGAATTGGGTTTCCAAAACAGTCTAAATTGTAAGTATAAAACATAAGACTATGCCTGGATTAGGACTGATGGGAAATTCAAGGTGATAATGTTTGTGAGTGTAATGGGCAGCTACTTTCACATTTAAACCAGCACAAGTGAATATTGGGAACAGTAACCTTCAGAGAGGAGGTCCCACCATTTGATTAAGCTGTTGGTGTTTGTTTCTCAAGGAGTAGGAAAAATGAAAACACAGTTTGTGCCCCAGGAAATGATAAAGACATTTTTCCAAATTCAGATGAAAAACTGTGTGATGCTTTGGTAATCTGTATTGAGATTGAAGACGAAATAGTGCATATACTGTTATACCAGTACACATGTGAAAAAGGGAAATGTTACTTGTGGCAGGACCTATAGAACTCAAGAATTTAAGTTGTAAGTGTGATGGAAGGATGATATTCATGTTTGTCCTATAACTCCAGCTGTGGTGCATCTGAGTATAAGGGCTATGCCTGAATACAGACCCTATTAATTCCAGCCCAGGAACTCTTGATAGTCATCATGTAGATAAGACATTAGACTGACTTGAGACAAAGTGATTGACTGAACTTCTAGCCACTTTCACAAGAAATACTTAACAATTACTGGAACTGTCCAGGTGGGAATTTTGGGCAGTCCTGAAGTTTCCTTCAGGCTGCCCCTGATAGGCCTTTTTTTTTTCTTAAATAATGTAAAAAAATGACTGACACCCTGTGTGGAGAATCTGGCAGCCCCAGCAACACCTCTAGGATGTTCCTGCTGATTAAACTATACTAGTAAGTAGTCAGTAGAAACTGTTCCTGCAGATGTAGAAATGGTCTTTCAGAACAGTCTTTTATATGTGGGTGAGTTAGAAGATTTTTAATACATAGGTTAAGTTAGGCAGTAGAGATGGATCATAAAGTCACAGAGGACCACAGGTCATCTGGGTGTAAGAACTGAGCAGAGCAGCAATTTGGAAAGTCTCATCCAGTCCAGCTGAAGAGTAAGCTGAGAGGACTGTTGCAACGGAGGCTTTCCCAAAATCAGTGATTTACTATTTAGTCATCTGCTGACGGTGGTTGTCAAAGAATCAATATGATTATATATGGTGACACAATGATGATTAAAACATCCCATGCTGTTGGTTGTGAAGTATCTTCCAAAACAGGGATAGTTTGGCACATCTAGTTTTTAATCAAATTGGGACTTCCTCCAGTATTTACAGGCAGATATGTGTCCCAAAATCATGAAAAATGAATCAGTAACCACCTACACATTGCTGATTAGACTGCTAAAGCACTTCTTTTTAGACACTGAATAGAGCTTCTCTGGCATTTGCCACCTTTAGGGACCTAAAATGTAGACTTATTTAATGGATAGCATAACTGAAGAGACGACTTCACTCATCTGTTCTCAATTTAGCTTTTTCCCTGAATCCTGCTTCTGAAAAGAATTGATCTTCCAGATAATAGCTGCTATTCCAATTTCCTGCTGCTGCTGACATTAAAAGTTGTCTTTATTGGCTTTCATGGAGAACCAAGTTCCAGTCTTTGAGAAAGGGCCACAGGTTATTCAGGGTTCAAATTGGCTCTATTGTTCAGTTAAATACCTTCCTTTTTTTCATGTGACGGATCTGTTCTACCTTTATGTTATCTTTTTCATCTTCTTTTCTTACCTCTAACATAAGTGGCCTTTCAATAACTTAAAGATGTCAAGTTCAATTCTTTGAACAAGACTAAGAAAGTGAAAGATGTGAAATAGCTTGCTCTCTGAATGGTAAAAAATACTTGCAGGTCTGTCACTGTTCTCAAGTTGGAAAACAGATCTTCTTAATTTGCCTGGTAATTACATAATCAAATAACCTTTAGTCCTACTACCATGTCATCTTTGTAGACATACAACCTTGGAATTAATTCTAATATGTGTTTCTTAAGCTCCTGATCTGTCAATGATCTTCAATCTTCAGTAGTCAGCCTGGCTAACCACAAAAAAAACCCCAAATCATAGCTCAATGTGTGTTGTGTTTACATCCTTGGAGACAGGGCTATCTCTGAGGACTCTAGAAGTGTAGTGGAAAACATAGATTCAGAGCTTTTATGTGTACATTATGTTACTACAGGATGTTACTACAGGAATAAAAAGAAATTTATAGAAAGCTAACCAGTATTCATAGAAGTGTTTTAAAGATTCAGCTGCCCTTCATCTAGATCCATCTAGCCCTTCATACTGTTTTCCATACCATCCAGTTTTTGATTCACAATATTTTATTTACTTTTTTGAGAACTGGATTAAGGTTTCTAAAGAATTGCTTCCAGGATTTTCTTCTTAGTAGTTACATGTCTAGATATGAAGTATATATTTGGTGGGGGATGGGGGTAGCATAGTTAAGGTTTCATTTTTTCTTTCTTTTTCTCATTTCTGTGAGAAAATTACAGCCTCTGCTACTCTGGTTTTATGAACCAGATCCTTTATCCATTGACTTTAGTACTATAGGGTTAATATTCTTAGAAAGAAACAAAATAAAAATAATGCACATTAATAGGCCCATGAGGATACTTCATGTGGAGATAGGTGAAAATGAGCATTTTCAATAAAATTATTGAATAGAAACTTATCAAAAGGCAGCATGGTTTAACAAATGACCAGTTTTCAAATCCTAAGAAAAAATGCATAAGAAAGCTACTAGTCCAGGAAAAGACTTGAATTATTGTACCTTCCTGGTTTATGGATAAAATTGAGCTGGCTACAGAACTACATTCTTCTTGGTTTTTAGGGATGAAGTATATTCCTTATTACATAGGTACAGTCGCTGTTGGAGGTCTGGCACTAACAATCCCGGAAAGAACACAGCAAGCTATAACTGTGCTCATCTGCCTTAGCTCAAATGTATGTGGATCCTTCTGCATACATGTTGCTAGTGATATGGTATTTAAGAGATTTGCAGTATATACCTTTGTTTAAAGTTATATTTCTGTCTCATTGAGTTGAGTCCCTGGTTTTTGTGCTCCCCTAAGGAAGTGCATTGATGTGAATACATTGATAAGAACGCATAACATATATTATTTTATGCAACAACTGACAGTATACTCTCTACGAAGGCCAGCTTTGTCATAACCAGCTCTAATCATGGTATCAATGATGTAAGTATTAAAACAATTAATAAATGCCCTAAGCTACCACACTATGCTCTCTTCTATCTCATAAATAAAATACAATGATATGATAAATGTCAAGTAAACTCTTTATTTCTTTAGACAAACTGATAAGTGGAAGCATTCATTAGATGACTAATTGAGCTTTAATAAGCTACAGCTAAAATGTGATGCATGAAGGAAAGCTGCAGACTTTTGGAATGCATTTACATTGTCAATCTTCAAGACTACATCTGATTCTTTACCTGGATGCAGATTTGCTGGGATACATATAAGCACCAACCCATAACAAACAGAGCTGAAGTAAATTTAAATTGCAATGAAAGTAGAAATACCGATTTAGATGATAACGTTTAAGTGTAATAATAGAAGTTCTTTCTGAGGAGTCATGTCTGTCTGTCTTTGTTCAGTTTATGTGTTATGGTCCTTCAAATAAGAGGTGCCCCCTTAGCCCTCATGAATTTACGGTCAGCTATTTTTGGTCAGCTATGGGAAGCTTACTGTGAAAAACAAGTTTAAGCAGGTGAATTTCAAGCTTCTAGTTGCCTTTGGATTCCCTCTCCATCTGTCACTGAAAGAATTTGTTTCTTTAGAAAAGAAAGTAAGATAAAACATGCTGAGTAACAACTTAAAAGAAAAAAATAAGTTAATGACAGAAATATCATCAAGAAGAAGACAAGAAAATGCAGGAATATTCACTACATTAATTTCCGTGATAGGTACATACTCAAAGGCACATTTTTTAATGGCAGGTGTATTAATTGTGCTCTGCTGAGGGTAAATGCAAATAAATGGATTTATCTACTTGGACAGTAGGTCCTTTACTCAGTTCCCAAATTTTTAACTACCTCTTTACAATCTTCTGTGTCTATACACAGAGAGAGTTAAGAACTAGTACCTGGTTTTGATTTTATATATACAGTTACTACTGAAAACTTTTACTTCTCATGCAGGGTCCAGATGCTAAGTTTTGTATGGAATACCTCTATACCAATTTGTCCAGCGGCTGAATATGGAGGTCAGATGAATAACTTAGGATTTTTCAAGTCTGGAAAAGCAACACTTACAACTACTTTAGCCTGACAATGAATGTCATTCTTAAGGGAGGACTTAACTCAAAGACACTGGGCCATGATCCACAGCTGGAATTAATTAGAGATGGATTTGTCAGGAATTTGGCCAGAATGTGTCTCAGATGAACTCTTTAGCTGAGGATGTTCCTCCACCTATAGCAGTTGATTCACCAAAATGCTCTAGTAACATAATTGCTAAGTTCTAAGTTTCTTTCAGCTTTTGCAAATATCTAAGTCTCTTTTATCTTACTAATGATATGTTTAGGCTTTCTTACATGTAGACCCTTGTACAAACAAAAATATCTTCTTATGTTGCAACAGAAAACTCACTATATTAAATCCTCTGTGAAGAGGGCGTGCTGCAGTTAGTGCTGGAAATTTAAAATATTGATCTGGTTGGGTTTTGCCTGGTTTACTACTTGGGGAGTTCCCTAAATCTTTTGTGTATAGAGCTCCTCAAAGTTATGCAGAACTGTTGTCTTGTCTACTGCAAATTTTTTCTTCAGTGACAGCACATGAGAGCATTATACGCAATGTATATAAGGAATGCCTTAATAGCCATTTATATTGCCAATGTGTTTATATAAGTTTAAATGACAACAGGGCAGTTTTCCTCAAGAAAAAAACTGCTTTACCATGTTCTCCACAGTGAACTGCACACTTGTGAAATTTTAAAATATTACAAGGCGTAATATGAGCCATATGCTTAAGCATTCACCAAGCAGCAACTAGTCCCTGACAAGGTCCCTCGCTTCACCTTGGAACTGTTTTATTATTCTCTTAATTTTGTTCTCTTAAGTATAGAGAACAAAATATGTAACACCAAAGTTGAACTCTGGTACTTTATATTAAAGATAAATTATGATAGAATAATATAAAACATGTACTAACTATGTGCCACTCCCACAAATTAGTATACCATAATATTATGAACTAAGGCTCATAGCATGCTGTAGAGTTGTAAATTTCTAGTTTTCTAAAGCATCACTTCACAGAGGATACCCAGATTGTCTAGGTAAATGACCTTCTGATTTCAAAAAGGTTTTAAGGACCTTTATTCAGGTCTATGAATATGTACTTTTGTAACTCAGCAACTTGTTTCCACATCCTATTATATTAAATTCAGGTGTTCTTATTGAGCATTTCTATATTTATAAAACAATGTAAAGTGCTTTAGGGAGATTTTTAAAAGATACGTTCCTTTCCTATAACTTTAATGCTGTCAAGTGGATGGAATGCCATAAGAGAAAAAAGAAGGGTAGGAAAATAGGTTCTGAGAATTAATTATTGTGTCTACATTAACTTCTGCCTGATTATTATATGTTCACATGCTTATCTGTTGTGTGTTTTTTTTTAATGAATGAGGCGTTGTTAGCACAGCAGCAAAGGGCAACTATGACGTATGGTGACAGTACTTCATTAGATTTTCCTGAAATTTAAGGCTACTTATGGATATATAAGGGGGCATTTTTTAACATTCTTATTTTCCACTAAAAATGTCAGTAGTGCTCCTCTCAGAGGGAAAGAAATGGATCAGATAACAAGGATTATATTTTCCCTTGAGATATGCTCAACCAAAGCTCTCTAGCTGTATCTGAACCTGAGTAGGTGTACTCCGGAGCCCTGATTCCCCATTTGGTAGGAGCCAAAGTGTGGTGTAGAGTGACATATGCATGTTTAGATGTCATCCTGGCATGCTGTCCAGATACAATTAAGTTGTCAATCCAGACCCAAGACTCTGGCAAGTTCTCCTTAGTCCCTTGCTTAAACATAGCATAAATCTTTAGGGGAGACTCTAGTACTTCCTAGTCACCACTGGAGTACCCAAGTATCTGAACTGAAGATAAAGGTGTGTACTGTGCTTTTCTGAAGTAGTATTTGTAGTAGTAGTAGTAGTATTTCAAATGTAGTATTTGTATTTCATTTAGGTTAGGTGATTATGCTTCCTGTTACTTTTCCTGAAATGCTTGTCAATAACAGAAGCAACATTATATATGTTAAAGAAGTTTCATCGCCCTAGGTTTCCCATAGCAGAGACTCAGGCAATAATGCAAAGCAAAAAAAATAAATTATTGGAGTGGTAGAGCAGCAAGGACAGCTTGAGCTGGTTGCCTCTGGAGAGGGACCCAAAACCAAGAAATCCCTGGACAAATATACTCTTACGATCCATGCATCCGCTTCTGCTCACGCGTTCTTCACGGGCTTTGCAGGCACCTCCCGGTCCAATGGTAATTTATGGTCTGGGGTCTTATTCCTCATCGGATTCTTCCTCTGCTCCCAGGCAGTCTTTTAACTGTTCTTATCTTGTTGAGTTACATCCTCCCCTGATGGTAGTAGCTTCCTTATCTCCTGGTTTGTACTGGTCTCAGGGCCTTCTTTTATGTGACTACGTAGAAGGTCAAAACAAGTTTAATTTATCTAGGTGAAAGTTTGTGGCTTGTGGCCTAAGGCTTCAGCAACTTTAGCTACTTATGCTGAGCTCTGTATAAGTAATACACCAAAGTGGCCTAGAACTAAATGATTAAGTGATTAATTTAATTTAAACTGAACCACTAATATTCCATATTCTTTTACATATATATTAAATGTTTAAACATACATTTAACTGTCTGTTTAAACAGAGTATTAGTGTTTCAGAAGATCCTTTCACCACTTTATTCCTGCTGAGGATTTTGGGTGTCTCAACGACTTTGGTATATTTTTAGGAATTCCTATGTCACAGCAAAGTGAAAACGCATGATGTAATGTGGACACACGTTGCAAAGGCAGAAGCCATTTCTTCAGCAGCCTCCAGTATGTTCCGAACTCTGCAGTTTGCAGAGCTACAAAGCTCTATGCGAGGCTTAGAGGTGAGATGCATCCTGTGGCAGAGGCGTGGAACAGGTCCTCCTTTCCTCCATGCTCTCTAAGCAAGTAAGGCATTCCCAGAGCAGGAGAACAGAGGCAATCTCTCTCCATAGACTATACGTAGGGTAGAGTACCTTGTGGCTGTAGCTACAGTTCAAAAGTTCTTAGGTGAAGTGCTTGATGTCTTCTGTGGCTACACATGCAAACAGCATGTCTCAAAGCAACCCCTGCTTCTGGTATGTAGATTCCTCATCTTTAACCTAGCTTGTGGAAACAGTCCAAATTTAACTGTATTCCAGACAGGTTTATGGAGCAGCTTTTCTCACTAAATGAATGTTACCTTACTCGGGACATTTGGATTGTATGATGCTACTTACACTTCCAGTATTTATTATAAATGGCTAATCCTAACTCCAGCTTCTGTGTCTGTGATCAAAATGAAAACTTTTTAATTTCAAATATGAAACTTATTCCTTCTTCAGGTAACCAACTGTAATGACTATTAGTGCACAGGAGTGTTGGTTTGGCATATCTCCATATGCTATTAATTTTCATAACTTTTATCCTAACAGCCATGTTCTGTGTTTTAACATCTTTCAGGTGCTAGGCTATCTTTCCAAGAATAATATCCATATTAAGTGTAAGAAATTTATTGTGAACACTTAAATTGGATCCTAAAAATTAAAGACTTTTTTCCCAGCTTGACAGGATGAAAAGATGTTTTAATTGGTTTATGGTTCTGAATTGAACATTGTACAATTTTGTTTAAAATATATATTTTCTTACTTCTAGATGGTACATTTAAGTTAATAATAGACATGCATGATTTATGCAGTGTCTATATAAGACCGTATCTAATCTTTAGACTTCCATCAGATACCCTTGTTTCTTCTTCAACTGAAATTGATATAAACAGTTCCTGGGAAAAAGACAGAAAATGCTCATGTAATATGTACCACCTAGTGTTTTCATATGTATTGGAAATGTGTGTATGCTTTTTGTATATGTATATGTATGCATTATCTATCCCAGCTACTTATAGAGGAGAAAAGCTTTTGAAGCCAGTTAAGTTTAATGTCTTCTTGAATAAACTGCAAAACTGACTTTTGTTTAAATAAGTATTTCATATTCATATTCATGATTTATACATAGAGATTCTGATAATGAGTGGGTGAATTAGACTTACAGCAGCTTTTTTGTTTCCAAAGGAGGTCGCTTCATGTCTACGTGGATATTTTTTTGTGGTTTTATAATATATATGTATTAAAGAATAAAGGCTGTCCTTTTGTTTTAAAGGGCTCCATTTCTAATGGTGTATTAAAGGACTCTGCTGTGTCAGTAGACATATACCATATATTTGTGTAAATCAGATGTAAAATATGCCACATATGGAGAAATCCCATAAGATTTAAGAATAACAAGCATTAAAAAGACTTCTCCAGACCCTACAGAGCCTCTCCAAGTTTTCTGGACAGTTAAAACTGGTTTCAATTGTTTAATAGAATTTTAAAGCAACCATGAGAAAGTTCTCTCTAAGATAAATTGCGTCATATTTAATCCTTTTTGACTGATTGTCGTTTCCCTTAATGTTATTAATTTTTGCAGTACAGTTTTTAGTGTTCTGATTCAGTTTAAAACTTCAATTTACTCTTGAAAAGCCTTTTGAAACTTCTCCAAACCAGGAATCCCATGATTTAACTAGTTCTAGTTGGAGATCTGTCCTTAATATCAAACTTTAATCTCCTTTGTTGCAAATTTTCTAAACTACTGCTTGCACTGTCCTTGAGGAACATAGACAACAGCTGATCATTGTCCTCTACAGAAATGGCATTATACATATTTGAAGACTGTGATCATGTCCCAGTTCAGTCTTTACTCTTCTAGACTAAACAAGCTCCATTATTTCAACCTTTCCCCATAGGTCATTTTCTGCACCTCTTATCATTTTTATTACTCTTCTCTGGACTGTATCCGGTTTGTTTACATAAAGATGTAAACACGACTCAAGCCTGGTCTGTGTCCGCTAACAGAACCACATTTTTCCTAATGTAGTTAAGACTTGGTTTTAAAACAAACAATTAAGACTAAATGGTTTGATCACAAAGTGACTCAGGTGTAAACCATGTTTGTGTGAGAGCTATCTCTTCCTTACTAGGTCTAAAACGATGCTTGTACAATTTTCTTAGCCAAGACCAAAAAAAAAATAAAAATCATGATTCGTAACATATGGGAGTGATGAAACTAATTTGGGAAAAATCATGAGGCTCATCCTGTCATTTCTGGCTACCACTGTCAGACATGAATTGTCTACACAATTTACTTCTTTTTTTGTGAAAAGTTATTGATATGGTACTCCTGGCCTGCTGCAATGCTTAGAAACTGTTGCATAAATGCAGACAGAAACAGTCATTGTTCAAATGTTATAGCAATCACTTTCTCTGTAGTTCTAGAAAGTTATACTTTGCTTTTTAAAAATGAAATATAAAATTTTATTTTAAGCATTTAAAAACAATTATAGGTTGGGAATTTAGAGCAAAATCATAGACTTCAAAGTCATGCAAACTTAAACATTGCCTTTGACCTGACATAAACGAGAAGCAAATGAAGTACAACTTGATCTGGCATTTGATATCTGTTCAGAAGAGTGAAATAATGAAGTAAGGCATCTTGTGACTAGAGAATGAGTCTTCTGAGGAGTGGCTGAGGGAACTGGGGTTGTTTCACCTGGAGAAAAGGAGGCTGAGGGGAGACCTTATCGCTATCTACAACAGGAGGTTGTAGAGAGGTAGGGGTCGGTCTCGTCTCGCAAGCAACATGTGATAGGACAAGAGGACTAGGCCTCAAGTTGCACCAGGGGAGGTTTAGACAGGATAATGATAAAAAATCACCAAAAAGGTTGTCAAGAATTGGAACAGGCTGCCCAGGGAAGTTGTTGAGTCACCATCCCTGGAGGTATTTAAAAGACATGTAGATGTAGGCTGAGGGATATGGTTTAGTAGTGGACTTGGCGGTGTTAGGTTAACCATTGGACTCAATGATCTTAAGTCTTTTCCAACCAAAATGATTCTATGAATATCATACTGCTGGTGCTCAAGAATATATTAGATTTTTTACTCTGAAATCAGGTGTCCTTCCTTTACATGTTATATTAAATGTTATGTTGTCTAGATTCATTTTGTTCCTCTTGCCTGGAATTCAATTCTAGATGGTGGGATTTTTTTTCCCCAAGATGTTATCTTACAGAAACTGTAGAAGACTTTAGAATTTTATTGGATCATACTTGTTTAATGGTTGGGATTTAAAGCATGTCTATATTAAGCATTTCTCCACCAGTAATCTAATTGCTCAGAACTCCAAACAATTCCAAGATGTCATTTTACCAGAATTGAGCATACCCTGTGCAAGTATGCTCAGGTACCCAGATAACACCTGGGTACTGCAAAGTGTAACTGTGTGTGAAAAAGAAGCTACTTTGGTTTTGATATGCTGCTGTAACATTGTGTGCAGTTTCATCCTGGTGCATGGTGCGACTAGCTGTTGGAAATGTATTTGTCTGCTTTCCTTTTTTGATGACTGCTTAGTAAGAGCTGCTTGTAACAGCTAGTAACAGACAGTGGATTCTTATCGGGCAGATACACTGAGAATACACTGAGATACATTGAGAAATAGTTATCAGTCTTCTCTCTTTTCCTCCTCATGTTCCCTACATCCTAACTCTTCCTCTTCTCTGTATCCATATCCCCCTGGTACTTTCCCAAACAACTGAATTACAGACTGCATACTGCTCGTACTACCCATATCCTCTCTCCCAAACACTTGCTGTCTCTCAGGCATTTTTGAGCCTCTTTCTTCTTCAGAAGACTTGTGCACACATAGGTTCAGAGTACAGCTTGGTACCCACAGTTCTGAAGAGATGATCTGATGGCTTATCTTCAGCAAGTTGCTCAGAATCACATCCTGACTCTCTCCTAGGCACTGAGCCAATCTGTGCTGGCTGGTGGGCATCTGAGGGGGTACCCTTCCCTGATTTATCTGCCTTAAGGAGGTGCTGCACCCCTTTTGAATTTATTGGGAAATCTATTTCTGAAATAGCAATACAGGTACAGATATTCATTGGGCACAGAAGGCACGTAGGAGTAGCAACAAAATCTTTTAATGTTCTTTAGCCCTTTGTGCTGGTTTTGGCTAGGATGGAGTTAATTTTCTTAATAGTAGTAAGTATGGGGCTATGTTTGGGATTTGTGCTGAAAACAGTGTTGATAATGCAGAGATGTTTTCATTATTGCTGAGCAGTGCTTACACAGCACCAAGGCCTTTTCTGCTTCTCACTGCCCCTTAAGCGAGCATGCTGAGGGTGCACAAGAAGCTGGGAGGGGACACAGCCTGGACAGCTGACCCCAACTGACCAAAGGGATATTCCATGCCATTTGACGTCATGCTCAGCATATCGAGCTGGGGGAAGAAGAAGGAAGGGGGGGACATTTGGTGTTACGGTGTTTTGTCTTCCCAAGTAACCATTACACGTGATGGAGCCCTGCTTTCCTGGAGATGGCTGAACACCTGCCTGCTGATGGGAAGTAGTGAATGAATTCCTTATTTCGCTTTGCTTGCACATGCGGCTTTTGCTTTATCTATTAAAATGTCTTTACCTCAACTCGTGAGTTTTCTCCCTTTTACCCTTCCAGTTCTCTCCCTCATCCCACTGGGGAATTGAGTGAGTGGTTGCGTAGTGTTTAGTTGCCGGCTGGGGTTAAACCATGACAACCTTATCGCTAGCAGACTGGTCTGCTCAAGTCCAATGGTCAGTACAAACTGCAACCAGGAGCTGGGGAGGGGAACAGAAGGGATTAATGATTAGCAGAACCAATAAAAATCATAGAAAAGGAAGGAAGGGAAGAAATATGGAGATTGAACTGCATTGTGTTTTTTTTTCATAATTACTGATCACTTCTTGTTTAATATTTCTGGTCTTTATCATTTTACTGATTCCTAAGTCATTACCATCGCTTTTTATATACACATAAGTACTTTCAGCTTTTTGTTAGTAATAAATAAGTATAAGCTATGGGACATGATTTTGTTTTGCTCCTCTTCCTTAAGCAATCACTTGAGAACTAAAAAGCATGGCTAAGGCAGGGGGTCAAAGGGATTTTATGACATTCTAGTTTTGCAAATATTTGAAAAAGGCTATTTTTCCCCCTGGTTTCCAAAGCTCAGCTTTTGACCTTGTGAGGCTGGTAGATTCCACTGAAGGCTAGATTTAGTGTTTTACGTCATCATACCTAGCTCCCCTTATGTTCATACTTGTTTGTGCCAGGCTTAATATGAAATGTGGGTCAAATTCAACTGTGTACAATTACTTTGGTAGCATGTCCTTGAAAAGAAATTTTCTTTTCTTTTCTTTTCTTTTCTTTTCTTTTCTTTTCTTTTCTTTTCTTTTCTTTTCTTTTCTTTTCTTTTCTTTTCTTTTCTTTTCTTTTCTTTTCTTTTCTTTTCTTTTCTTTTCTTTTTTCTTCTTTTCTTTTTCTTTATTAGTCTGGTGATTTTTTGGTTGTCTTTAATCTATGTGTCTGCAAAACTGGTACAGCACTGACAGTTACTTAAGAAGTTACACATTTTTTTTTTCCTATGTCCAGTATACCATGGGATTCAGATTGAGGCTGACAGCTGAATTTGGCTTTCTAAAGCGTAGATACTTGTCTAGGCTTCCAGTACTGTGGAGATGTAATCACTACCAATGAGGTCTTAATCTTGGGCTGAATCCTACCCCTATAATCCTGGTTTTGAAGTATTTGCCTTGTACTTGCTGAGACTTGAATGCGAAAGTGATTCTTAAGCTGATGAATCTTTTCACTAGAAAAAAAAATAAAAAATTAAACTGACAGAGAAGAGGAAGCTTTGGAATTTCCCTTCATTTAGACTAGGGATCCAGAAGTTATATACCCAGCCAAAACTTCCACCTCTCTCAAACCCATAAAATGACAACAGGAAACTCCTGCGACATTCTCAGAGCATTTGGGCATTTCCTTGCTCTTTCAAAACTGTAAAGGTAAGTTCAACTTTGAAGGAAAAGTCTAAAGACAGTATCTCAGTCATCCACTTTCACAAATGGTGGTATGTTTCACAATTTCAGTGGACTGTATCCGTTCATGACACTTGTTTTTTACAGTATCATTGAAATAATGATAGTGGTTGTTTTTGTTGTTCTTTTGTAAAATACAGCCTCCTTTTCTTGTCCACATTCACACTTCAAATATCTTGCCATTTGGAACAGTGTATGGCATGTTCTTACATCTGAAGAGCTAATGGGTGGCCTGAAACATAGAGAACAAAGGCAATAGACTGGCCTCAGTTACTGTGAAAAAAAAAGACTGTACAGATTTCATACAATTTAACTTTTCTGGTGGCTCATAACTCGGTGCTGTCTTGTTATTTGAAATAAAGCACTAGGTTTTCCTTGAATATATCAGACAGGGAAGATTTAATGAAGTAAATACAGGGATGTATTCAAATGTAGTCAGAAGCTTAATGATCAGATGGATTTTTTCCATTGCTGTTAATCAGGAGGGTGATGCGGGCCAGTGATACAACCAGGCAAGTTCATGTGTCTTGTAAGCAAGCTTTTTAGTCATGCTCTAAACTTTAAAATAGTCCTGAATACTCTCCTTTTTTAGCAACGAGGGGGGAAAAAAAACCCTCAAGCTCTTCAACACTGTCTGTCCTTTCCCATTCTTCATTCCTCAGAGGTTTGGAAAGAGAGACCTACCACCTGCCTGCCAGGCAACATGTCAAGGGATCCTTATCCTTTTTCCGACTGCTTGCCAGAAACCAGGTTAAGAAAGAAAGTAGGTTGAAGATGGGAATGAGCCAGTCTTGGAAGCCTGCCCCTTGCCAGTAAGGTGCAGAGCAACCAAAGGCTCTCTCCCTCTCAAGCCCTGAACATTGCCATCACAGGGCTTAATGCCTTTACATTAAATAAATTTTGCCTATGAATCTCCTTTCTCACAAGCTTAGCCTCTTTTTCTCCATAAATAGATGACAGTTGTGTATATGACCCAGTCAGCTTTAAAAGAAACAGGCACTCCATGTACTAGTTTACTTGATATGAGTAATATTTAGATTAAGAACAATGAGTCCTTTCGTAGTACCACCAGCAGTCCACAAGATGTCATACTATGACAAAAATGGCAATTCCTATGTACCTGGAAAACACTGCAGTACTAACCTTCCAGAAGCAGCACAGTCTGTTCAGGCAGCTTCAGCTTAAGGTGTTCAGACAAGCAGAAGGCCACCCTTGAGCAAGAATGTTCTAAGATCTATTGTAATGTCTTGCTGAGCACTGAGTTGCCAACTTGATTTCATCTCTAAATTATTAAAAGAACATGTGAACAAATGCACCCTCAAGCTCTAACTTGTAGCTCTGCATAAATTGCAGACTCAGTGGAAGGGAAAGGAATTGCACCAGGTTGCCCTGTCTGCTGTCTATTTTGAATATATTCTATGGTTAGCAAGAATGGATCATAAATGTACTGAAACCAAGAAAGTTGTTGCAACTCTCAAACCTCTCACTTTATGCAGTGAGTACTTCTTTGAATACTTCTAGAAGTTGCTGTTCTTTTAAATAAAAATTACTTTGCTGCTGCACTGTTTACTCCTCAGAGCAAAATTAACTTACTTCACCTTTAAAAAGGTCATAATGTTTTTGTTTGGTTTGGTTTGCACCCCATGTTGAGCTTTTGTGCTCTTCATGTATTTATACACTTTAAACTAATTTCTTGGTGGCAAGAAAACACCTCTACACTCAGAATGTAAATACTAGGTAGAATCACCCTTTCTCTAGTGTTTGTGAAGAGAGAGACAAAATTTAAAAGGGTAGTTGCCAAACACTCAGGTTATATAAATGCTAAAGGAAGCATTTTGTGCTAGTTAAATATCAAGTCTAAATGGACTTGTGAAAAGGATCAAAAACCTTTGTGACATAGTCAGCACAATGGCTATGAGCACGTGTCCGTGCAAACACTCGAAGTCTGACTGCATTTCAGAAAAGCCAATGTTCCAAATAGCAAGAATTATCATGCACTAACAGCAGAGGTTTTAGGTAAGATTCAAACCAGTTGCACACGGTAGGTTGTGAGTGAGATAGTAAAGACAGGAAAGGAAATGAATGCAGAATGAATGGCATGAGATTATAAGAAGACTGCCAGTATCTTGGGTTCTATATATATCAGTTTTGGTGAAAACTTGAGTAAATGGTAAGTTTAAGTTAGTGTCAAATGAAGGAAAAATAATTTTACTGATGGGCATGACAATTCTTGACTACATGAGAAATATATCTTTAGGCCATTCTAGAAAACTTGCAAGTTTTGTTATGCTCCCTTGTGTATTGGGGTTTCATTTGGTAATTTCTTAAGGTTTAGAATGTAGAACACGGTAAGTAAGTGTGAAAGGAGATTTCACTTTGAGTGAAATCTGGCTTCTGTGTCGGGATAAGATAGTTAAAAGGCTTAAGAAAAATATTTTTCTTTACAAGGAAATATCAAATGTAGTTGTGTTTGAATAAAATCAGATACCAAAGAAGAAAAGTAAAAGTGAATCAATGTAAATACCTCCTCCTTCTTTGTATTGGAAAAAACTTACACTGAAAAATTCCTTCTTTAGCTGAAACTAGCAACTACATCACCATTGTCAAGTATACAAGAACCACCAATCAGTTTGTCAATAGGCTGGAGCAGAGCTGTGAAAACACGCTGTTGAATTTTGGCATTCTGTAGAAAAAAAATAATTAGGTGTAGCGGAACTGCTGTTATTGTAATTTTGGATCCGTTGCAGTAATCATTGTAACATTTGTTTAAAAAAGACCCACAATATTTGGAACATCAATATATATTGTTGAGATGATACTTATTTTCCACCAAATCCAGACTGAAGGATTCCTTATCTCCTCACCATTCAGTATTTGTTACCAAGTTATGGACAGTTTTCAAGGCCATTATGATCTTTTTTTCCAAATTATGAGCTAAAGCACTGCTGTCAGAGGATATTAGTACTCCGTCTGGCAAGGCTTTTAGCCAGCCTTTATTCAGGTAACTTAGCCATGAACTTTAATGCCCTTACCATGGATCTCAGCTTCATTGAAGATTGTAACTGGAGATTTTTTTTGGCCATTGATGGGGTGAGAAAAGGATAGAGGAGTTCTGGTTTGTGTCATGTTGTATAAAGCTACCTAACCAGACAGTTTGTTGCATCTCTAAAGGAGGCCATTGAAATTTGATTGGCAGACCTTATGTATTATGTGTTTATTCTGAGTTTCTATAGACTGAGTACTAATGTAATGACTAAGTACTAATGTACTGACTACTAATGCTTGTTGACAAGATCTTTTGAAAAACAAAATAGATGTAGGAATGTTAGGATGCATATTTCTTGACTTTTTAAAAAATATCCTTCCTATTTACTAGCGTGGAACATGATAGGGAGCAATACGGCTTTGAATGGGCTGTTTGCCCAGTGCAAAGCAAGGTAAGGCTTTCTTCCTGTCCTGACCTCTCTTTCTTTCCCCCCTCATTCTATGACCAAAATTAGCCTATCTTTGAAAGACTTGTGCTATTCAAACACTGTTGATAAGTTTATTTCACACTAGAGAAAATGGGAGGAGATAGCAACTTGCTAATTATGTAGTGGTCTGTGCAGTACTGTGCATAATGAACCTGGTTGGAAAGGCATAATGTGTAAACAAACTCTGTTGAAATTATTTATATTACACCTTTTAAATATTTCTAACTAAATACTCATGAAAAGGAACTAGATAAGTAACTGATACTTTGAGGGATAGTTCCATCTTTCTAATTAAAAGAATTAGGTTGAAAATTGAGGACCAAACTATTTGGTTTACCTTTACCTTTGTATGTCAAGAGGGGAATTTATTGCTTATTAAATAAATGTTGACAATCTTACATACACCAAATGACAGTAATGAAGGGACGCAATAGATCTGCCGGTCTGAGTTGCAGTAAGGGACAACATACTATTTGTAGGGAAAAGTGAAACATATGTAATGTTCTATTTGACAAACCATTTATTTGGTGTATTTTGAGACACACAAAGCATGTTCTTTAAGTAAAGAGAAGAGAAGCTTATTTGGTCTCTTCCTGAGTTGCAATACTTGTGTGTTTCCCCTTATGCCCATGCTCAGATCAGTTGACCGAGAAAGAAATATTACCCTTTCCTACAGCCTTGTCTTACTTCAGTCTGTTACGAGGAATGTTGAGGAATATATCTCTGCTATGAGAACTAGTTAGGACAGACAATATTAGATTCTTGATAGTAACGTGGTTTAGGAGCTGGCTAATGAGAGGGGAAAGCTGGCAGTACTGAAACATGAGTATTGATTGCAAGAAAAGGTATTATTAAATAGAAACCTCAGGGAGCTTAACTGCTATTTTCACTTACCGAGTGTGACAGTGAAATTTGCTGTTGATGCAGAGCTAGGAGGTGTGATCAATATAAAGGACATCTGAGATCTCAAAGATAACTAATATCAAGACGATCTTGAAGCTTTAAGGAATAAAATTGGAATAAAAGCCATTAGTCTGAAATTTAATATTTAAGCTGAAAAGTTACTAAGAACAGATGTAAAGTGGGCGCTTTTTGGCTTTCAACAGCTGGAGAGAAGGACATGAAGCAGTGATTCAGTTATCTTGTGAGCATGAGTCATGTCATAGTGCCATGAGACGGTGAATTCAATTTCTGTTTACCTCAGCAGAGGTAGGCACATGTAGCATCAGTGTTGAAAGGGCAGATATGAGTTCCCCTGAAATGCTCTGCAAGATTATGGCCACTGATATTCAAGAAAGATGAACTCGGCCTGGAGTAGGTGTGGGGAAGGGCTATTAGGATGAAGCAGGGAAGAGATATGAATGATCTTGTTTGACTAGATCCTTACCAAGTTTCATTTTTCTTAACACTGTCTAAAAATACATTAGTGGAAGGAGAGGTATCTGAGATAAACTGCAATAGGCACAGCAAGAAGTGTGTGCAAACTCATCAGAAATTACTTTATCCTGAAAACTAGAGAATACTATTTAGTTATCACAGCAGTGAGGTTCCAAAATGATCTTCTAATAAGAATCACAAGGACTGAGATATACTGTTTTCTAAGAACAGGACTTAGTGAGCAATATGGTTATAGGCAGTAACCAGGAAGTCAGTGTGACAGTCTCAAAGGGACCTTGCTCATCCAGCCCAGTGGTTATAACAAAGGTAGATGTATTGTTCAACGTCCTTTTGGATTATGCAGATATGCTCAAGCTTCTCCAAATTAATATTCTTAAGAACATTACTACAATGACTACAGTACATTTCACTGGCATATGTAAATTCCTAAGGTTTTACTTTTCTGCCTTTCAGTCTTCCAGGTTCCATATACATATCCGAGTACTTGTCAGCCTGCCAGAAAGCAATTCTATGACATCCTGTGTACTCAGTCAGACGAAACACCTCTACAGTAGTAGAGATGTTAATATGGTGACCTGGTCACCATATTAAAAATATTTTAAAATTTACTGGTAAAGGTCTGAAACTCAAGTTTTCTACCTGCTTGTCTGAAAGCAATTTTAGCTTGCTTGATGTTTTTTCTTACGACTAGTAACATCCTTGAAGGGGGGTAGAAGTTCATGATTCAGATCGCTGGCCCGAATGATGAAAGGGCTTAGTTTAAACTCAGGTTTCTTGTGTCTCAGGTGAGAATCTAACCAGTAATTACTTCTGTTAGGGCTATTGCACAGTGTAGTTTTAGGAGTTTTATAGAGAGGTTTCAGTAAAAGTTTAATCGTTAAAACATGTAATAGAGTCAGTAGCAGCGCCTGAGAGAACTCAGCTGCCCTGTCTGATGGAGGGGGCTTTCCTGTGGATTCATTTGCCATCATCTAACATAATCTGAGCTCCTGTGTTCTGTGGGGGTCTTTATTGGAAAGCTACAGGCTGAGGTGGAAAGGCAGCCCTACTCCCTAGCCTAAACCTAGTCTAAACCTTTGTTTTTTTGTCAAGAAAATACCACAACACATCAAAGACAAGAACTTTCAGTGCTTTAATTTAAAGGTGAAAGTGTTTATTCCATTAATTATTTTGACTGCAAATCTTGTCATAGCCTCTATCCTAAATATGCTCAGAATCTATTAAAGAGGTTTCTGAGGAAGCAGTGAATTTCTTTTAATTGAAGCGGCTTCTGCAGCCCTATGCACACTCCAAATGCAATAATTTAATAGTTCTTTTCTGCATTTGTATTCAGCACTGTTTTATCACTCCTATATGAGTGAAATCTCAAAGGGTGTTGATGTAATTAATTCAATATTTAAACATGAAAGAAGGAGATTCTATTTCTTTTGTCTTGTGTAAAATCCCGTTATGAATCATTCTTTTGGTACCATGTCTTATTTAGTAATAAAAAAAACTCCAACAAACAACTTTTTTAGTGAAAGAAAGATACTGCACAGGAAAACGATTTAATGGTCTTTGATACTGAATCAATAAGACAATCTATTTTCCATTAGTTACCTTATTTTTTTCAATTATATTGGATATTAAGTCTACCTTTTACAATCTCTTTTAGCAATGCAGAAGGTTTCGAAACTTTAATTTATATAGAACTTCCTCTATCACTTTTGTGATGGAAAATGTCAAGGCCAGGTTCCCATTACATAATGAAAATAGGAAAAGATCTTTGAATAACATTTACTTTGCTTTTATGTTTTTGCTTTAAACTCTTTCTTAGAACAATGGAGAATCAATAATAAACGATTCTTCATTAGTAAAAGCAATGTTGTTATCAAACTAGGTATTATTTTATCTTTTTAAAAGTTTAATGGCTCAGTAACTGTGGTGTTCTGACTGGTGGTGTGACTGCCTTGAGAGCTTTTCCCCCGAGCTACTCAATACTTAGTTATTTAATTGCCAAAGTACAATGTAGTTACTATTTGGATAGATAAAGAAACAGATAGAAGTAATTACTTTAGCCTGCCTGCAGGTGAAAAAAGCTCTGGAATATTTCATTTTAGTCTGTCATTCCTTCTGTGTAACCATTTTTATTATTTACTACCTGACAGTCTCTGAATGATGGTGAATTGGAAGAATTAGCCTTTCCCAATATTTTTTTAAAGAAAGCAAAGGCACCTGAACTTCAGTATTTATAAGAGCTGTTGGAAGGCAGTTTTTTGAAGAAGGAGCCTCCCATTTTAAAAAGAAAAGGGATTTTATATTCCTCATGATTCCTACAAAGAATTGGCAATAATAGGGAGATGTGCTGAAAAGTCCTTCTTATCAGGACTAGAAATTTGAATAAAATTCTTGCCAAAGTTTTGGAGCAGTGAATCTTCTTCCAAACTGCTGGCAAACGTCCCATTAAATAAATGCAATGGAAGTGCTGTATTTTGTATTGTAAAGAGTGTTTTATTTATAAGAATTCCCAGAATAAATTCCTGCTTTCTATAATATTTATTCTTTTATAATTCTGGATATTGCATCATGGAGACGTTGACTGAGAACATCAGTCTGGCTTGTATGTTTAAATAAAGGCTGCAGTGACATTCTTTGGGTGTAAAATGTCACCATATGGAAGTAAAAAACAGTAGTTGAACTTGGCAACGTTTGTAAGCCATACTTTCTTGCAAGTATTTGAATCACAACGGGATGAAATGGTATAAGCATCAACACACATTACTTTCACTGTGAGGGACCTCTTTTAATAAGTATAGCTATCAGCCATTCACTTGTATTTTGGGTACCTCCACGAGTCTTTCACCTCTGGTGTGCTCACTGGCGTGACGCTCTGCTGTAACGAATGAGTGAAAACGTTTTGCTGGAAGAGGAGTGGGTCAGAAAAGTCCATGCAGAAGTTGCTTTTGGCAGTAACGCTTACCAGGCATGCATCAGCTTTTCCTCTAATGCAATAACTCTTCCATCACATGTATCAGGTAATGTTAACCACCTGCTGAACAATTTTAAAAAGCTAGTTAGTTCCCTCTCCATGTCTTTCCCCTGCTCCTCAATACTACTCTATAGACCCTTTGACTTTTGTAATAATCTTCTAAACTGTTTAAAATGTTCTGCTGCTGTTCAGTCCATCTGCTCCTTGCTGACAGTTGTCTGACCCCCTCTGTTCACCATATTGGCAATGGTTAAACTAATGCCAAAAATGGCAAAAACGTGTTACCTTGTTCTCCCGCATAGCTGTTTATCCTCCCCTTGTTTATCATTCTTTAAATTAGAGACTAAAATCCTTGCTCCAGATGCAGCCAAACCCATCACTGATCCTACTAAAAAAGGAAAAAAAAAGTAATATGGGTGATATTTCAGTAAACATGGATTGTGATAGTGCTTTCCAAACCTATTTTGGAGTCTGTTCAGCAAAAGGGCTTAATTTTCCCGAGGGCTGATATCACAGTAGCCCAGAAGTGTAACACACAAATAATATAAATAAAACATGAAATTTCAAAGGCATATAAATACTATCAACTCTTGCTTTTGTGGAATAAGATTACAGAAGGCACCATCAAAATCCCCTGAAACAATAATAACATGAATAGAGAATTGTTCTGACTAGTCTTGGGTTTTAACAGGAAAGAGATACAAATAGAGCATTTGCTTTGGATCAGCTTTAGGTTAACAATTCTGGCAGGTTAAGGTTAAATCAGACAAGATTCTGATTTGGCTTGGGCTGAGCCAAAAATCTCCTAAGCTCTTTTCAGGAGATTTTAGCCATCTTGAATAGCCAAAATGAAAAAAAATAAAAATTTACCTTCCAAAATTCTTAAATGTGAGTATTCTTGTGGAATCAGATTTAAAATAAGCTTTTTTATGATTTTATGATGGATTTCGATCTATATAAAGAGAGGAATTCCACAATAATGATTTTTGTAAATGTAAAAATCAAAGAAAGAAAATATGGTTACATAATAAGTCATTCTTCTGCCAGGAAAGCTTTTCAGAATATTATGCTAAAATATGATGCTTGATGTTAAAAGTAGCTTACAGGGAATCAATGATGAGCTGACATATTTTGTTATTCTTAATGCAGTTTTTAAAAAGAGCAAACATAAAAGCATGAAAAATTTGCAAACGAGAAAGATAGTTTATGTGTTTTTTTCTCAGAAGAGGTTCTAGACAACTCACAGGTTTCTGTCATTCAGAACAGCAGAAATAAATGTTGGCTTTTGGGGCTTCAGCAGTTTTGGGGTTCAGCGGGACTTTGACATTGGCTTGCTTTTTTGCTTGATTTAGTTTGGGGTTTTTGTGTGCGTCTTTCACCCATAATAATTGAATACAATTTTAAGTGTGCAGGGTGAGATTGATAGTTAGGAAACAAGTTTGATTTTAATTTTAAGTATCAAAGAATCCACAATTTCTCATCACTCTTTCCTAATTTGTTGGACAGTTTCCTGGAAATCTTGGGGCCGTTAAATTCTTAGTGACCTTAAGGAGAGTGAGTGGCTGTTTAATCATTCTCTCTTCATTAGGAATTGTAATTTATTTTTTTTTTTCCTCTCCTGGTGAATTTCCACCAGTATCATGAAAAGGTTTTCCTTCAATCAGTTCTTTCAGTCCCAAATTCTTGCTTCCCCTGACATTAAAGTTTCAACTGTTCCCTAAGATCAACAAGCAGATGTTGATTGCTACAGTTTTCACTGAATCGATGGCCTGAAGCCAATGGTATGAGGTTCAACAAGGCCAAGTGCCCGGTCCTGCACTTGGGTCACAACAACCTCATGCAGCGCTACAGGACTGGGGAAGAGTGGCTGGAAAGCTGCCATGTGGAAAAGGACCTGGGAGTGTTGGTTGACAGCCGGCTGAATATGAGCCAGCAGTGTGTCCAGGTGGCCAAGAAAGCCTATAGCATCCTGGCCTGTATCAGAAACAGTGTGGCCAGCAGGACTAGGGAAGTCATTGTACCTCTGTCCTCAGACTGATGAGGCCACACCTCAAATACCGTGTCCAGTTTTGGGCTCCTCACTACAAGAAAGACACTGAGGTGCAGGAGCATGTCCAGAGAAGGGCAACAAAGCTGGTGAGGGGTCTAGAGCACAAGTCTCACGAGGAGCGGCTGAGGGAGCTGGGGTTGTTTAGCCTGGAGAAAAGGAGGCTGAGGGGAGACCTTATCGCTATCTACAACAAGAGGTTGTAGAGAGGTAGGGGTCGGTCTCTTCTCGCAAGCAACATTTGACAGGACAAGAGGACTAGGCCTCAAGTTGCACCAGGGAAGGTTTAGATTGGATATTAGGAAAAATTTCTTCACAGAAAGTGTTACCAAGCATTGGAACAGGCTGCCCAGGGAAGTGGTTGAGTCGCCATCCCTGGAGGTATTAAAAGACATGTAGCTGTGGCACTTAGGGACATGGTTTAGTGGTAACTTGGCAGTGCTAGGTTAACAGTTTGAGTTGATGATCTTAAAGGTCTCTTCTAACCAAAACAATTCTATGATTCTATGATTTAAAAGTTGCTAACAAAGAGGGAGAGAAATATAAAATCTTCTCCATGGACACTGTGGAAAGGATGAAGAGGGGTCTTGAATTTATATTACTCTGAGGAATGTTTAGGTTAGCAGGAAAAAAACACCCTTCCACTCCAGAGGGATATTTAACAGTGAAATAGGCTCCTGTGATCTCCAAACAAGTGATGTTCTATCCAGAACCTCCAGTTGTCATCTCTGGGCTTCTTAGGAACACCTTAACATATAGTTGCCAGAAGTGCAATAAATGAATCTGGTCTTGCTAGCAGTGGGTGGAAAAGCTCTTTAAAGTCACTCCACTTTTGTCTTTATTGTTCTCCCCGATGTTTGACATAATCTAGAGTACACATATGTTTGTGGCATTTTTATTATTAATTGGGGTCGTCTTTGTCTCGAGTCGAAGGGGTTTGGTTTTTTCCCCCACCTCCCTCATCCAACCAGTAGTATCACTGAGCGGCGTGTAGCTCGACGGTGTTAATAAATATGGTCGGCTCTCCCTCTAGTGGCATCACTCGGGTGGGATTTATTTAGTGGAAAGATTTTCTCCTCTGGCCAGTGAAGCCTGATACCTGGAGTCACGGGGGGATTCGGGGACAGACGTGCTGTAACCTCATATGAGGTTTGGCATTTCCCATCAAAATTCCTGTTGTCCCTTATACCACTGCTGTGATCATACTTGGAAACTCATCTGCGACTCCTGTTTGAAGCCGACAGTGTAAAGGGGGATGATTTATGGTGGTTTTCTTAGTTCAAGTTCATGTTAGCCCTGATATCAACAGACAGTATCTCATATTTTCTGCCCCAGTCTTTTTAAAATATGCAATGTATCTGAATCTTCAGTAGTTTTTATAAGGAGCAGGCAGTTTTTCAAAGGGGAGGCAAACAATTTTAAAAGTCAAGCCAGAAAAAAGGCAATGTTGTTCAGAAAGAGGGGAAATTGCAAGTGGTCTCCAGACCCTGAAATCAGTTTGCAAGTTGATATTAAGGATTAAAACAGTTTGACAAGCTACTCAGCTCAGCTTTCCAGCCACAGTCGCAGTGGCAACCCCGGGTGCTTTCCCAGCTGCTGGTTCCTGCTGGTGCTCAACCCTGGAGGGAGACAGTGGACCTTGTTACTCAGGGCAAGGGGGCTCTGATACCACATTTCTTGATGGAGTTAGGCTCACTGTACACACATACACACCTTTCAACTTCTCATTTTGTTCTTGTTGGGAGAGAGGAGATATCTAGTTACCTCTTGTTGGGAGAGAGGAGATATCTAGTTACCTCTTGAGGAGCTTTTATGTTGTTTTTCATCTTTCCCATTGCTCTTTTCCCTGGGTTGTAAGAGCAAGAAGTTTCATAGCTGGGCTCTTTATTTTCTCAGTAAAAGTGTGGCATCGTACTTTTAAACTTGTACGATATTTTCCACTAAAGGAATTGTACCCAGTACAGGGGTTTTGGTCTGGATGAGTATGTTAGACAAGGCACCTGTCTATGATTCAGGATTTGTCTTGCTGCAGTTTACTTTGTACTTTTATTCAGACAATTTCATACAGATTTGGAGGGGGGGAAACAAACAAAACTAAACTGAAAAGGTCAAGGAAACTATTCATGTTTATGCTTTTTTTTTGCTTTTTTTTTCCTTTTTTTTTTCCTTTTTTTTTTTTTGTAACAAGTTGTAGTGAAAGTAATCTGTGGGAACTGTACCCTCATGGAGAAATGTGCAGTTTAGAAAATGTTCTGCTACCAAGTGAACTTTTTACTTGGAAATGTAGATTGTTCCTGAAAACATATTTGTTGTAGTTCTCCACATCTTATACATATAATTTGTAAGGGGAAAAGATTACAGTTTTATTAATAAAGTCAGAGCCTTGAAATATGTGTATGTATGAGTCTTATGTCAAAAACAAGGCAATCATAACACAATACAAGCCTTTCAGACAGGGAACCGCAATAAAAATTAATGTAAATGTTTGCAATATTTTGTGTTCTATTACTGAAGTTCAGCCTTTTGATGAAATGATTTTCTTCAGTTTCACCCCAAGGAATTATTAATAATGAGTCCTTCTAGAAGCTAAAATTGACCATCCCTACACCTTAAGCCAGAGTTCTCAGGCCAGCTACTGGCTCCTAAATCCTTATGAACTTAGAAATTGAACTTTGTTAAGGCCATGAGAACAACAGAAGTAGTGTTTTCTGGCTGCTGAACCCAGTAGTTTTTGTTTTGCATTTCTGCATGTACAAATTTCCCTTTCAGAGTTCAGCTCCTGGGCTGGGCTTCAACAGAGTTGAAGTAATATTATTTATTAAAATTTGTTTACATTATATTTCCAAAGTGACATGAAATGAAGCTGTTACAGCCCACATGTTGTTTGATAGCCCATTTATATCATAAATAATGATTAAAAATCCTAACTTCGTAAATAATGCTTGGATGATACAAAAAGATCTGTTTTGCAGAGTCAGAGATTTTCTTTTCTATAGAAAGTTTATTTATGATTAAAGTAGTGGATAATTACAAATCATATTGCAAATGAATGCTGAATGAGAGAAGATATAAAATGTTACTTTCTTGTGACCGATTATATTAGTCATGCAGACTATAAATTACTGATGATTAATGTGCGCCTGCTGTGAATAAAATAGAACAGCATTTTATCAACACTTGCTATAACCTTATATTAGAAATCTGGAAACATCCTTCTTTCTCCAAATGTACTTTTAGCACACTTCAAATATTTCAATTTTAAAGCATTCCGAACTGATCCACGATGATACAGTATCTTTCAGTAATTAGAGTGAAATATGCTTAATAAACGAGGATGAAATAACAACGTCTGTATTGTGTCAACATGATAAATCTGTATCTCAGCAAATGGTGGCTTTAGTATATGTTCCTTCGTATTTTGTTTGCATTACAAATTGATCAGAGCGTTGCACATGCAAGGCAAACCAGGCCTATTGCAAAAGGGCAAAATGTCAAGACTGTATGTAGACTTTCAGTTACTGAATTTAGCAATGGAAAATGCCTTAATTCATAAGTGGGGAGAAAAGGATGTAGTGGGCTGTTATGTTCTGTTTATGCTTTGTAATGTTTATTATCTATGATTTAACAACACCTTCCTGTTATTTTGTTTAAAAATGCGTTTCCAGCAATAGCACAAAAGTCTCAGATCTCAATTTCTAGACTTCATGATAGCAGGATTAAGCCTTAAAACATCACCTAAAGGTTGAAGAGATGAACAATAGAAATACTTAAACTCTTTTTTTCCGCAGCCTTAACTATGGCTTTTAGGAGATGGGAATTCCGCTAGCCTCAGTTGTCTTAAAGTTTAGTCTATATACCATGTACTTATGGTCTGCAGTAGTAGAGGAAGTGTTTATTTCCAGAGAATTAAAATTCTATTATGATGGAATAAATCAAACATAAATCTAATTCAAAGTTATATTGCTAGCAAACTCCAGTAACCGAATTTAGTTACACTAGGACACAGCTTGGAGTCCCTGGGATGTTCTCCTTGTGACCCTCAGGTCATTCTGATGAATGTGAGGGAGCTTTCAATGCCAGTAAGAGCCACTGGAAGACACTTTTGCCGGCCTTGACCTAGTGATGCCCACCCATCACCTGGGCTTTGCCTGGCTTACACAGGCACACACTGGCTCACACTGTTAGATGCAGCAGAGAGTATACTGGGTAGAGCACTTATGTCACAGGCCTGGTTGAAAGATTCACCACAGCCTTGGATGAAGGACACGCTTTGTTTTCTAGCTTGAAAAATGGTACTTTCCATTGCTAAATATCAATTTAAAGCCTAAATACATATACAAGCACTTATTTGGAACTAAAAGAGACAACACAGTTACAAATGTCTGTAACTTTGCAAGGGGATGCAGGTGCATAAATAAAAGAAAATCTGTGTTTAGTTTGCTTGTACCAAGTAAAGTCTTCCCGCCCCCCCATCCATCTCTTTCCCTCTTGGTCCAGTAACGCTCAGGGTGTCCATCTCTGTACTCCTCCTTCCTCTTGGAGGATATCTTAGCTTTTATACCCAGTCTCCCCATTCACAGAATCACGGAAAGATAGGGGTTGGAAGGGACCTCTGGAGATCATCTAGTCCAGCCCCCCTGCCAGACCAGGGTCACCTACAGCAGGTTGCACAGGAACGCGTCCAGGAGGGTTTTGAATGTCTCCAGAGATGGAGACTCCACCACCTCTCTGGGCAGCCTGTTCCAGTGCCCTGCCACCCTCCAAGTAAAGAAGTTCCTCCTCGTGTTTAGGTGGAACTTCCTATGCTCAAGTTAGTGCCCATTACCTCTTGTCCTGTTGCCGGGCACCACTGAAAAGAGCCTGGCCCCATCCTCCTGACACCCACCCTTTAAGTATTTATAAGGTAGTGTTGCTCCTGCAGCTTACATAGGAGGTGTGTTTATGACTCCTATAGTAAGAATCATCTTATGACTTTCCTGATTATAATCATGTTTTTGCTTCTCTTTTTTATTAGGTGACTATTTGGTATCCCTCACTGAAGAAAGCATCTTTCACTGAACCTTACATAATACATCAGTGTGTACATGGAAAATATACATGACAAAACCAGCCAGCTTATATCTTGAAATTCCCTGCCCTTTTCTGGTTAGATATGCTGTAACATAAAGCTAGGAAGAAATTGGTATTTGTAGCTTGATCAAACCATATTCTTTATCACTGTGTTCTACGGTGGTTTACAACCTTGTTTTTCTCTATTTTTAGCATGCAAAATAGCAACAGCTAACAAAAGAGCTTTCACTAAAGACTTTCCATGTCCTTTTCATGTACACTTGGTCATGTATAAACATATAAGGAAGTTGTAGGAAAATATAGTATCTGCCTACTCTATCCATCAAGTGAATGACTCTCAAGAAAAATGGACTGACATCAGTATAAAACAAAATGAATCTTTTCCTTTAATAAGAATGGAGATCTCGTTTAATATTAGAACTTCATCTTCATATAGTTTACAGATACTATGAAAAATGTCCATGCTTCGCAGTTGCGGGATGTTTGATAACTATTGTTTGTGACTGTTAAATGGCAGCCGGATATGCAAAACCAGTGAAATGGTCAGCTCTCAGGTTTTGCATATAGGCAAAAGCCAAAACATTTTCATGAAAAGGAAACCTGTGTACTCAGAGTGAAATGACCTGTGGAACTAGACATTAAATCTTCCTGTCACACTTTCTGCAAGGTATGAATTCAACTGTAAAACATTGTTAATCCTTGATTCACTACTACTACTACAAAAATTAGGTAATCACTGTAATCAAACAAAAAACCACCTTAATATATGTATTTGCAGCTACAAATGAATATTGGATTTTCTCCTTAGAAATAATTAAAATTGAATTCAGTTCTTGTGACTTCTTTCCACCCAAACTGTTTCTGACATCAATGGAAATACTTCTACATTGATTTGAAAGGGATGAGCACAAAAAGCAGTCTGCTTAGAACAGTTTTGATCTAGCAAGGCTATATGTACTCTCCTCCTTTAAATACTTTGTATGAAGATATTCCAGGTGGTGCACTGCATAGTCTCCAACAATAGTACATTGCACTAATTTCCTAGCCAGGGAAATATGAATTAGCCCAGTCTGTTGAAGGCCTGCTAGCAGTTCATGGAAACATTGATGACTGTTCTATTCAGACAAGGCTGCTTATGTTTAAAGTCTTAGATTCTCCTTTCCTATTATTATGAATAGTCTCTGTATGAAGAATGTGTTCATTGTGCTTCCTGTGGTGCCTGCATTCCCTGCAATATTTCGATTTATTACCATGAGAGCAGTTAGGTCACACGCATACAATTATGATTTCAAAAAGAAATAATTGTCCTCACTAAGAAAATTAAAATACAACCAACCAACAAACAAAAATCTTTCCAGTTGGAATGTCTAAAACTTTGGTTAAATAGAAACGCCCAAATGAATTTAATCTCTTCAGGCTACAGTGGCTAATCTTTTGGTATATCACAAAAGTAAGAAATTATCAAAGTAAACTAGGTTGCAAAACATACCTTTTTAAATCATTATTTTAAATCCTGGACTGACTGATTTAACTTTTGACTCAGACTTATTTCTCACCATATTCAAGTTCATGCACTTGTTCTCTGGTTCCAGGGTTTTGACTAGTAAGTGCTGTGGGAGCACACTGATGCTTAAAGCAGGAAACCAAGACAGTCAAGACAAAATTAATGTACTGTTTATAAATGATTCAGTATTTAGCAGATTTTGGGGTTTGAATTCATTACCTTTATTCTTTGAAGAGGTTGGATCACAAGTCAGGAGATTAAAAAGTAGTGTATTTCGATCTGTCTTCTGTATATCCCTTGCTTACTGTAAATAAACGCGTATGTGTCATTGGAAGAGCTTCCAGCATCTGCAGGTCTTTCTGAACTGAGATTTTGTCTTACTGTGGTGTGCTCTCCTTAGACAACGCATCTGTACCAAGCCATAGGGAGAGAGTACTGATCTTGAAAGGTGCACAGAAGTGACAAACATGGTGACAGGTCTGTATTGTGGCTCCTAGAAATGAGAGGGACAGTAATCTTACAGAAAGCCCACCAGACACCCATAAAACAGTCTGCTTGGAAGACCTTTTATCAACAACTGAAACACTTGAAAACTTTTATACTCTTTAATATTGTCCCAAAACTCAGGTCGTTCATCCTTCTTCCTCCCATGTGTGCTGACATGACAGCTTTGAGAATGAAAGTGTTTTATTAAATCAAAGCGAAAATTTTAAGGAACTCCTGTGCTTAGGTTGAAGCGAAGAGTGAATCTGTATGTTTTTATGACATTCTTACATATCATAAACGGGATCATAAAAGGGACAATGCATGCTAATGATGTATATACAGTGAAAAGGCAACAGCTGGATTAAAGCAGATATATATTTACTTTTAAATATCATGTTTTCCAAAATAAATCTAGCTGTTATGCACGTATAAAATTTTTCCATTCTGA
Organism: Rissa tridactyla; assembly: GCF_028500815.1. Lineage (NCBI taxonomy): Eukaryota > Metazoa > Chordata > Aves > Charadriiformes > Laridae > Rissa > Rissa tridactyla. The sequence goes on from NC_071467.1 coordinate 44,287,700, forward strand.
CCTTTTGTTACAGTATTGTGACCACAACCTTTGGATACTGCAGATAGCTTCTTTTTTCTCTAGTGTATAAGTAAATGCTGGGAGAAAGCAGGCAGTTATGCTCTGAATGATCCAGCCCATTAAAGGGTATAATGTAGGCATTATTAGGCAGTTAGAGAGTACTGGAACAGAAATGAAACACTGGGAATGAAAAACTGCAGAGCTGTTATGTTTAATTATTAATCCACTCTTATTTTTGATCATCTGGAAGGATGATCAGCTTTTCCATAGGCATCTATGTTGTGACCGGGAGAATTCCTGTGTTACGAAATATTCTAGGGTGGTGTGCTGTCAATTCATGTGCTGAGCCTATTCCTTTTGAGAAGATTTAATAAGATTAATGTTACTTATCCTGACAAGTATTTAGGTGTTAAGAACGAGCATGATTCTAAAGTTTTGTGGGTAGGATGTTCCCATGGAGGATACACGTAGAGTTTAGACCTTTTGCATACGTATTATTACCTTGTCATTGAAAGGGAGCCCAGTCATCAGTGTATCTGCTTGGAAGATGTTGTTGCAAATCTTCTCAGCCTGAACATGCAATTGAATCTTGGTCTTACCAAGAGCTAAACCTGCCATTAAGCCATTTTTAAGTAGCTCAGGATAAAAGCAGAATAGGAAAGTGCTACCGCTTTATGTAGTTTTTTTATGCAGCAGGATTACATTTTGACACTCTGTGATCCTTCCACTGCTGCAAGAGAAACCACCACCTTCCCACCTGTATGCTTACTTCAAGTACTTACTTCAAGAACTTCATCTTTTCATGAGGCCCATGAAAATGACTGACAGTATTTTAGCAGATGTTTGAGTAAAAAAATAACCTCCACTCAGAAACTGTTACTTTAATTCCCTTCTACTTTCTACAATTGTATCAGGTTTTTCCTTTGCACAGTAACCTTTATAATGCCTGTGAGGTCTGGTCTGTTCAAATATAGTCAAATCATAAATAACTTCCCTATATTTAAACTGTGGATTTATTTTCTTTTACTGTGGAAGCCATTAAGGATTATCTTGCCTTCAGTAAGCCTGTCTAAGTAAATAATAATAATGTTTTATGGAGATTAACTTATCTAAGAGAACTGTAAGTAAACTTCACTTTTGCATAACTCCAAAGTGATTTTCATTCCTATAAAAATGGCTTTAATTTCCTTTCAAAAAACCTCTCTGTTTTGTCCAGAACATAAATATCTAAAGCAAATTTGGGCGGGGGAAGTTCTCTCTTTCAAAGACGTCTTTTTTTTTTTTTTTAAATTATTATTATTATTACTTTTATTTGAGAGTTTGTGCTAGGAGGATCCTATCCACAATGTGGAAGGTTGTTCAGTCTCTCCTCTCTGTGCCGGGAACTTATTAGAACCTGTGTATGGAAGAGGTTGTAGGAGCTACAAATGGTAATTCTGTGACTAACTTGCAATTGCAATCAGTTGCCAGGCATCTGCAGAATGCAAATATCTAATGAGCAATATGACACACTGAAATAACTTGTACCTTGTGTATTACAGATAGTAGCACAAGAACGCAGTTAGGTGAAAAGAATCATATTTTTAATGAAACTTACTGGTTCAAGCGTTATACATCAGATCTTGAACACATATGATTCAAAATGTTATTCCCGACCACAGTTACCTTTGCAACCTCAACCTGCATGACATCGCTACCAGTGTTTGACTCTAACTAGGAAGGCTGATGGGAGCTGCCTTCCTGTTTCTTATAGCTGCCCCCAAGCAGCTTACCTCTGCTTGGTCACTGGCACTGCAGAATTCTGTCAGAGGCCCTTTAGCAATAACATTCTGAGAAAAAGAACTTACAACACCCCATATAATGGCACTCTCTGTTGACTAGTGACTCCAGTGTCTAAATACACTAAATATAACTAAATATACTCTGAACATTCAGAGAGGAATGACCAAACATAAGTGAAAATATCCATGCCTTGATAGAGAGGTAAAGAGTTTGACTCTTAATTTCGGAAGTGCCCAGCTCAGTAGATACAGGTTATAAATATTCATTCACGTAATTAATTTATCGATCTTGTTGCATATTTTCTTAACAGGCATTGGTCCTCGTTAAAAAGAAACACTGAATTTCCTCAATATGACTTAGTTCCATTGAGTTTCAGTCTCAAAGATTCTACTGTTCAAATGTATGCACCCTGCATCATTGTGGCAACATCTGCATAACCTAATGTCACTCTTTATTCTGTGTATCTGAGTGCTAGGGTGGCAGAAACAAATAGGAAGAAACATTACAGAAAATAAGTTTTCAGTGGAGGAAGAAATGAGCTGGAACTGTGTCAGGCACACTTTGTCAGCAATAATAGTCATCTTGAAACACTCAGAAACCCCAAATCCCAACCCACAAAGCAGAAAATGCACAAAATAGAATTAGTACTCGTTATCATGCAAAAAGTTCAGGGAACAAAAAGCAGATCTTCAGTAATGCTGTATTGAGGAAAGAAAATAAATGTCCCATGGAGTAGTCCATTCAAGAAAAGTTTAAGTGTACAACAGAAATGTTGTCAAATAACATGATTAGTCCCATATAAACTGTTGCTATGAGATTTTGTTTGCTATTTAGAGACGCTTGTGGTGTCTTCAAGAAGGATATAAAAAGTCAATGTTCAATATTTAAAGGTTTATGATCCTGCTTTCCTTACTGAGAGGAGGAAATGTGTAATTTTTTAATTCTAAAAAGGAAACACATATTGGAGTAGTACAAGTTGTTATGCGTATCTGTCGAGGAGCACGGCCAGGGGCATTGGCGTTTTGTACCCCTCTCTGCTGCAGAACTGAGATAACAGTCTCTATTTTAAGCTGGTGAGGGAATCACCAGCCTTTGAGGAGGGAGAGTAGAGGTCACATTAGAGAAGATTAACTCAAAGTGCATACTTAGAAAAGAAGGAGGTGTACAGATACTTCTCCCATCTACAGGTTTGAGTAAGTCTGGCAACAGAGCAAGTGTGCTGCAATGCTGTTGCCAGATAGGTAAGCAAAAGGACAAGTCCCTCTTCCTCCCTGTAAAGCACAAAAAAATTAGAGATTGTGAAGAGGGTTGTGCATTCATTTTAGCCACAAGAAATAGAATATTTTATCTCCTCTAGTAAATTTTATGTTTAATTTAATAGTTTTTAATGGATTAAATTGAATTTTTAATGTCTAATTAATTTACCTAATGAGTATTTTGGAGGGCAAGATAAATGAAACTGAAGATTCAGAAAATCTTGTCATTTATTTGACCTTTCCATTACTCCATTTCCATGCAGTATTGCCAACTCCTCAAAGTAGGAAATAATGTCCCTGTAAGACAGGGAAGATCTTATATATGGTTAATGCTACCAAGGTGTTCTGTGATGCTTCAGCTAGAAAATATAATAACGCATGTCCAATTACAGCTATGATTCTGGTTGTGTAATTCTGTGCTGCCATTTTGAAATTGGTGAAGATAAAACCACGACTCTGTGTCCAAGTCCATTCACTCATCAGCCATTCTATTTTCTGGTCCGCATGGGATAATTTCCCATCAGCAAGAAAGGGGATTTATGCCAATGCATTTCTGCTACTTTCTTCTCTCTTCAAGGTAATGACCTGCCAGTTCCTGGTTCTGATCTCTGAAATCTTGATTCCTGGGGAAAATCTAAAAGATTTTTAATAACTGTGGAAGATATTGTATTTCTTGTCCTACAATCCTAGGGTGCGTTTTGTAAGTTGATGCAGCTTTTGCTACAACTTTTTTTTAAAGAGACTGGAAAAAATGGTCATACTTTATTCCTCACTTATGAAAAATTGCTTCTTTGCGCATTTTTGAGAAGTGGTTCTGGAGTAGCTGTAACAGGCTGGGGAATCTGATCCACAATTCTGAGGTTTTGTTTTGCACGGCTTTGCACAGGTAGTGAGGGGAAGAATCCAATCTGCTGCTGACACAGACCCACTTCCTCCCAGAATAGCATTTCACTTCCTTCTCTCTCCAACTCCCACAAAAGCTCAGACATTTCAGAACCTGTCAGTTACTTTCACAGAAATGCTCTAATTCACCGCAGCAAAAAACTTACAGGAACGTTGGAGGCGAAGAGAAAAAAATAAAGCGGGCAGGCCTGTTTGTTTATCTCATAGTTTTAAAATATGGTCATTTCCTAAACAAATTTAGGAATAATTTTAATGAAATTTGTATATGTATGGTTTATGTTGATCAACAAATCCACTTTTGAATTCAAAGTTTAATCGTTGCAGCTTGTATTCGTCTTCACATGTGCATGCACCTGAGTTGCACAGTATTACTAGTAATCATTTATGGTGCCTTACCTTAAGAAAACATCACTATGAGTACAAGAGATGTGTACTATTTATGAACAAACACCTGGGTTTTAAATGTCAATCTCCATTATACTGGCAGTTCTTGCTTTCTCCCATGTCCTTTTTAAAAGCAAAATCCACAATTGATTTACATTTAATCTTGTTTCCTCATTTTTATCTTTCACTACTGCATGAGCATGTTTTTACTTCACTACAATACTTGCTCATCTTGTTTCTCACTCTTCCATTTTACTCACTTATGATTGCTTGGCGTTTTCTGTTCATCTATTTCTGTAGCTGCTATCGCTGTTACTTTTAAGAGTCCCTTTAGGAACTTCTATTTAATACAGATTTTCATTTAAAGTTCCAACCTTTCTTTTTTCAGTGAATTCTAACACCCTAATTATGTGGTTATTACTATAGCGTGCTCATTATGCAGTGAGGCCTGTTACTCTTGATTCTATTTATGACTTCAGGACAGTCACTATTGCATGTGACATAGGGTAATCACAGCAATACATGCCAACACTAATACCCACAGTGTAAATCTGCAGAGAGCTGGGAATTTTGGCTGGTGAAGGTTAGAAGAGATATTATCAGACTAGTTCCCCTCTGTCAATAATGTGTGTATGTCTTATTCTGTCAGTCATTCCCAGTAGCATTAGTCAGAAGGCTGAGTTTTTCCCCCAAAATTATTTCCACTGAGTATTATGTCAGTGATCATGGGGTCATAGCCAGCCCTACACCAGGACTACACAATGCTACAGCATGCTACACAACTTGATTTTTGAACAAGTTTTGAGGAAGCAAACACTGAGTATGTAATCACCGTCAATGCAAGATTCTTCATGTAAATGTTCTAGAAAGCAGACGAATGCTTCAGCTGTTCTGTGGAGGAGTATTTCCTAATTGCTGATTTTCCATTGGTTTTAGCGTATTTCAAGTTTGTTTTCCAAACTTCCCAAGTGCATGGCTCTCAGTAAATTCTTTGTACACTGGCCCACTCTGGTCCTGGTGTCTAGACTTCCAAAATATTCCTCTCATTACCTTATAAGTTCATCTTCCATTTATAGAGCCTCAGTGCTGAAGCCTGGGAAGTTTGTTTGATGAGTTTTCTCCTCCTAGTTGCCTTGGAGAGTGTGCATGTGACCAAGCAGAAGTGTGTGGCATAACTGTTCCTCAGACTAGTTTGGCCCCCACATTTTTAACTGTCTCCCCATTACCATAGACTTTAAATCCCTTTTTATACTTTACCGTCTGTAAGGAAATTAGAGGACTATATATTAAAAACCATTGATAAAGCCTTTTAGTCTTTGATATTTCTCAGTTGTTGTTACATTTTTCTGTTAGTTAATAGAGCGATTGTGGTACGATGGAACATATTTCTGCTTAGTTGTGCTTGTGGGATAGTCTGGTTTATGTCAAGAACGCTGTGAAAAGCCTCTAACCTGACGCTTAATTTGTGACATCTTTTATTTGTGTTTGAGATAAGCAAACATGATTCTATGATTCTATGAACATATAGATGTTTGCCTGAGATATGCACCAAACTCCAAGTTGCTGGCAGCCTAGAGTTTTTGCCAAAACAGGGGGAGCTATAAGATGATTTTTTTTCATGTGTTATTGTGTACTTTACATTTCATTAAACAATATGTTCAGAAGACTTGATGGGGGATATGTTTGGTCCTGCAGGTTCACCTAAATGTTTGTATTTAGGGATTAAAGATCACTTCCTGAATCTTATCTGTAATGAAACACTATAAATTAAAGTCATTGAGGGTGGGTAACAAGGAAGGGTGCAAAACCTTTTAAATTTACTATCTTTGCTTGACATTTGTTCCAAAGTTCCCCCAGTGAAAAAACTAATAATTTATTTGTGTTGTTCTCTTTATGTGTAAAATATATTCAGAGTCTGTGTCCAATATGACTAATAAGACACAAAATATAATCAGAGCACCAGAGTGAGGAGCAAGTACTACAGAATTTCAGACATTACTCTTCAAATTCTTGTTCTTCATATATGTCACTTTCAGGAAAATTAATGTTATTTTAATACTTCTATGACACTTCGTATAATTTGTATAAGCAGGGTACCTAAAATACAGAAAGTCAAAGGGCTATAACTTGCTCCTGTGCACTTTCAACATAGAAGTGAAGTTTTTCAGAAAAGGAAGCTCTTCCTCTGGAGCCTATTCCATCATTGTCAATGGAGAAATTCCTACTTTTGTAGATTTTATATCAAACTACGACAGATAAGTCACTTCTAAATAATTCTGAGAATTTGTAGATAATGCAGTGTTAGACTGTGACTAGTTTTAGCCAGGGCTTAATAAGGTAATCTGTTGGAAGAAATTCTAGTTAGTGATATATGAATAAGGATGCATGAATGTATATATTTTTTCCCCTCTAGTTATGTTACTATATCCTCATATGATGTGCTGTGCTGATGTTTAAATTCTGGTGTAGAGCAGTTTGGACATAAGAAGAGTTCACCAAAACAGAATACATTGTTACAGGGTGTGTGTGAGGCAGGAATTTGTGCAAATTGCTCTGACAGTCGTGGACTCTGAAACCAGGCACGTGAAATCAAACTGTATTTTTCTGAAAAGTGTAAAATAAAAAAGATGAACTCGATAAGAAAAAGACAGTGGGAGGAAGTTCTGAAGAAGATAAAAATGAGAGGGTTTTCTAAGGGAAGATTTATATCTTGCATAAACCATCTATAAAATCAAGTATTAACTGAACTATTAAAATTATGAATTCTAAAACATATTCAATATTGAATTAAAGATAATATAAGGAGTCATTTAAATTTGACTTTCAGATTTCAAAGTCCACTTTTAAGACAGGTTATAAGGATGTTATCCCAAAAAGGTGTCATGGATTTTATCTTCTATTTTGCCCGGAATATTTTAATAAAATCATAGAATCATAGAATCATGTAAGTTGTAAAAGACCTTTAAGATCATAAAAAAATGGAAAATCAATTTTTAATCAAGCAATAAAAGTTTAGTGGTGTTGCTTCTACTTTACTAAGATGTAATCCCCAAAATGCTATTATTATTTGAGAAAATTTTTAGGTAAATAATGTACTGCGTTCATGTATATAAGTATTTGCTGGGCCGAAGGACTAGAAGTAAGAAATAAAGATCACAAGGAGGAAGTAAATGCAAAGTAACCTGCATGCAGTAAGTAAATCTGTGTACATTGGAGTGGAAGTTTTGAATATGAGTACATGAGAAAAGGAGAAGCTGCTGCTGAGAATAAAGTTGGTCACATGAGTTCAAAGTTTGTGGAAACTTTTGTGTGTGTGTGTTTGTCTGTGTAAGGATCAGGTTTTAAGATCAGAGTTCTTCAAAAGTTTCTCACTATAAACTTCCCTTACGCATAATATCACCGTGCCCTTGGAGCTGTTTTTCTAACTTCTAACAAGTAAGACCTTTTTTTCTTTTTAAAGGAAAAGAAATTTAGTGTGAAATAGTGGTATTATGGGTGTTTAAAGGAGGAAGGTGGGAGCCAGGGAAAGATGTTAAAGAAAGAAGTGGAAAAGTTAATGTGAAACATATCAACCTGTTGATTTTATATTTACTTGAAAGAAACTTTAACTCTGTCTTTGGTTTTTGTAGGCAATTGGAACTAAAAGGTATTATGTAGATACAGACAGGAAATTTTAGGTTTTCAGAATGAATGGGATCTATTTTTTCTTAGATATTAAAACATGAACACATGACCTATGGTGCCGGAGTGGTAACTTCCCCCTTAGATATCAATGAAGGAAAGTTGTACTTGTTTTAATTTTTAAGTTTGATGGGTAACAGCAGAAACCTTTCCCTTCGAACTGAGATAGTGGTTCAGGCAGTGTGAACTGAAATACAAAAGAAGGATTTTCAAAAGTGAAATGAATGACTTTTCTTTTGTGAAGTTACTTTTGTCCATATGCTGCAGTCCCACATGAAAATTTCTGACTACCTGAAGAGGGCGAGTTGCTCTTATATAAAGCATAAAGTACTGCTTTATGATTTTTAAAATAATGATAATAATGATCCTAATGTGAAGCAGTTCTTTCTGCCTCCTCCAGCCAAATCCATGAGATACTCCTTTTATCACTTTACCTTTGGTAGAGAACAAAATGGGAAAGTGGCTGAAATAAAAACACCTTCCCTATCCATTCTGATTTGTGTGTGTGAAGTGGGGGAATTACTATCTTTGTAATTATACCCTCAGACAAAATTTTCAACTCTGTTATGATCCCTCTTATGACATGACCCCTCTCACACACCAATAATTTATGTAGTCTTCTCTCTGCTTCACATTTTGTTATTGCTTGTGCACTCTTAATGACCATGCCAACAAAATGTTAATGGGCAGAATTTATGCTAAGTACTAGTAGACTTAGTAATATCAGAGTTCAAAATCCGGACCCTTAAAACCTTTAGCTTTTCTAAATAATCGCATAAAACATGAAAATTATCAGAATAACACATGTACAGTTTCATGCTATTTGCAGAACTATTAATAAGGACTTTCTTGTAGATGTTCTCTTTCTGAACACCCACTACTGAGAGTACTGTCCTCTCCTGTCTGTTAAGGTCGAGTTGAGTCAGCTGGAATCATTGTTGTCCTACAAGATTCCACCACCATGTTGTGGGATACAGGGTTTTGAGACAGTAGCCTGCCATGTTATTAATGGATCCACCTCTTCCATCTAAGGCTGATTCCCAAAACAGCTTCACTGAACTCACTCACCTTTTGTCAGGGAGCAATCACTATCTGTGCTGTCTCTGTGTGAAGCTGTAGGTTTCAACAACTTCCATCTGTCGCTGTGGGCAGTTAAGTGGTGACGTTTAAGTGCCTTTTTTTCTCAGTGGGTGTTTGAAGGGAGTGGTCAGGAAATTCAGTTTCCCCTGACATCAGACAGCAGTAGGATAAGGTATTACAATTTGCCAGCCAGGTCAGAAATGTGAACAATTCACATTTGTATTCCGGGAAAGAAACAGCTGCCTCAGCACAATGTCACCACAATGAATAATACTGTGGCACCACCTGCCTTCTAAGGCTGGGCTTTACTTTTCTACTCACATATGTATTTGTATCCATAATGTCCACTCCTGCAGTATTTAATTACTGAGATTATCTCTTTCCTTTCTGATTTGCCACCTGTCTTTGCTTTTAGAACAAGCATTTCATACACCTCCAAGTCCTAGCATCAGCTTTTCTTAACTAAATTCTCCCTGCAGAATTTAGTTCCTCTAAACTACTCTATTCCTGTAAAATTCAAAATTTTTCTAGATATCTCACTGTGACTGTTGCAACTCTTTTGGCTTCTCCATATTTTTTTATATTACCTGCCTTTCACCTTGTGTTACTGTCTTTAAGTGTTCGAAAGGAAACACGTAACTACTTTTCATCCTTGCTTCACAGGGTTTATTATATAGTATTTGATCTCTTCACACATTGGCAATTGTTCTGGTAGGCCTTGGTCCTGCTTAAAAGAGAAAACCAAGAAACTCTCTGCCTTTGACGACTTTCCTTCTTGAGAACCCAAATGAAGTTAATTGAAATTCCAGGTAGAAGCAAGCTGCCTGAGTGCAGCATTGTGCCTCTTATATCAAGACTCCTGTGGGTCTCATCAGAATATCACTTTCAGAGGTAATCCTGATTATGTTGAGGAGTTCCTTTGGAAAAGGAGTCAAACGCTGAGATGGGGAAGTAAATGTTAAGACATGGTTGTTTATACTTTGCACAGACTTAAATGCACACTGCTGTATCAAATGTGCGTTTACTTATTTCTAAATGCGTTGAACTCTATACAAAATAAGTCATTGCTACTTCTTCTATCAGTTTATTAGGCCAGTAAATCCTGACACAGCAGAGAATAGCTGTTTTACTTTGGTATTTGTATAGTAAATGTCCCTTGGTACTTTTGTCAGGTCCTGACTGTCGGCACCCCTTGTACAAGGTGTAGGCATAGGCATGGCTTTGGTGGCTTGAACGGCACCACTGCGTGGGTTTCCATTCTTATCTCCCCGGTGTTATGTGAGAGAAAAGGCAATAAACTTGAATGATACAAACTTCTTCAGAGGTCAGAGGACATAAAAGTTGAGTTCTGCCTCAGTGTTCAGTATTTTATTGTTCTTTATCCCTCAAAGGTAACAAGATAACAAGATTAATTACAAGATAGGTAATAGACTGATTTTGTTTTGACAAATGACTCATGTTCTTCCTGTAAAGCAACTTTCATGGTTAATTTTCCATCTTGACACTGATTATAACTCTGCAACTTCCTCATTACAGTCAGATGATGGTCAGTGCTTTATTTAGGCTCAATATACTGAAAATAATTACTTTTACCTCAATCCTGGGAGAAACATTTGCCTTCATATGGCATCTAAATAAAGGTGAGGAATGTTCAGCTATTTAACTGCTAAGATAATAAAGGTGGTATAACTGACAAGGCAAACACAACAGATTATTTTTCATGGTGTGTAGAGGAATTCAGAATAGGTCCTGTCATCTAACAAAGAGACTCTGAAGCCATGAGAGAGTGAGCCAACCACAGCCTAGTGTTATAGAGAAAAGTAGGAACAGTGTTGGGCTACCTCTATCACTAGTTTTCTTCTGTGCCTTAGACATGCATGATGACTGCATAGAAGGCAAAGTTCAGCAAGGCCCATCCTTGTTGTCTTGATCCAAGAGACCCTATGCACTGTTCTAGAGAGCAGTTGTGAATACATTGGTTCATATTCTCTAGGTATAAAAGATTCTGTAGCTTCTGTTGGTGATGAATGATGTTATATTTTTATTTCTTTTGTTTCACTGTTTCTTTCTCTTATCCTGTTTGCATTTAAAGAGCTGGATAGATTTTTGCCATAAACTCACTGGGGAATTCTGCTACAGATTTGGGAGCTGCTATCTCGCTAAGGGATTGCTCAGTCTTCCAAGCCATCTTTCTGGTCAGTGCAGTGAGTACTCCTTGCTGTCTGGTTCTGTGGAAAGAATATACCTTGTCTTCTCCCTCTTGCAGTGTCACAACTGAAGAGAAAAAAATAGACATTTGCAACCTGTGCCTTTGCTAAATCTCTTCATGACCTGTTATGTGGTTGGACTCGATGATCTCAGAGGTCCCTTCCAACCACTAAGATTCTGTGATTCTGTGAGTGGCTACTGCATTTATATCAGAGTGTGTTTCAGTTGTTCTAGCAGATGCTTGGAAGAGGAAGGAATGATTTCTTCCCAAGCGGCAAACAGATGGGAGATGCAGACTTCCCTTACTTACAGCTGTGGTGATGGAGCATGGTGGTTACTGCACATCTCTCGGCACCAAGAGGCCCTGGCTGTAAATATCTTAGCGCTGTTTGTCTGAGACAGGTTTTTCTCTGTTCCAGTGTACCGGTCTGTAAACAGGTTGTGCCACTCTTACCCTCTCCGTTAAAAGATTTTTATTTATTGTTGCACTTAAGGCAGTCTGAAACAAAAAAAAACCAAACAAACAAACTTTTGGTTAACATCTTGTAGTGAAAATCACTTTCGCACAAACACTTTCTTCTGCAAAAAAAAAAAATAATAAATTTGTCCTCTAGAGGTAATTTTTTCTGGAGAGTCCCAGTGTGAAAGAAGTTACAGGGATCATTTGCTTTAGAGAAGTTTTTTTAAGCTTTCTTCTTTTTGCAAGATGGCACAATAGTGGAGTTTCTGGTTTTCATATCACACTGACATGTACTTTGCTATTCGTAGACATCCGAGTCACCCCTGCCCCCTGATTTGTAGCCATGCTGGCGGTTTTTGCATTCACTGCATAGTTTCTTGGAATGACTTGTATAAGACTGTGGCTGAGAATTTTGCTAAGACCTCCAAAATTCATGTCTTTCATACTGGCTTTGCAAACTTTTTAAAAAGTACTGGTCTTGGAGAAATTATTGCAAACATAACTTGTCAAGACCAAATTCTTCTTGCTTAATGGATACCTTTTGTTCACAGCATAACTTTAATTAAAGCTGAACTTTAAATCTTATAATGAATTCCAATATGTATAATGCTCCATAAATCTTCAGTGGTACAAAATAAACACTACTGAAGCTGTAGTGTAGAAAGGTGTAATTCTGATACATAAACCTTTAAACAACAGAAGTGTCATAAGCCACAATCTGTAATTTTCACAGGAAAATTAAGTTCACAAATGCAGGGAAAAATAAGAAAACTATCCACTAGTACCTGAGGACCTAGTGTTGTGTGGCCACTTGTGCTTGTATGTGTCTCTGTGTATAAATATGCCAAAGAAAATATCCTACATATTTACGAGAGCACTGAACATGATTGTGTATTATACCAACACACTCCAGTGTGTTTTCTATATTTCTTTATGTATTCTCACTGGCAGAAGTGCCTTTATTACCTGCCTATATTAATGTAAAAGCTCTTTGTAGTCCCTCAACTTCAGAGAAGTCCATCGTAAGAAAAGAAATGAATAGCTACTGTCATGAAGCCCAGAAATCATTGCCAGCTCCTTTGAGGGTGAAATTTAAAGTAGCCACATTTGGCACCAGGTGTTGTATTAAAGGATGTCACTTGTCTAGAGTTGTAATTGGGGTCTTGATTAAAAACATGCTAATTCCCTGCCTCAGCTATTATTCTTAGGTTCAGCCCTAACCCCTTTCATCAAAGTCTGGCTCTGTTACTCTCGCTGCCAGTAGTTTGTTTACTGGGAGTTATTAGTAAGGCTCTAGTCACTGTCACAGCCTGTTAGCTCAAAATTACACCGACTCAGAGCTTCTGCATTAGCAGAGCTTGCAGCAGATACACGTGGTGGATCCACCAGTCGATTTTGAAATTGTGAAAATAGATTTATTAACATCTATTAATAGACTGGCTCAAGGGTTAGTAATAATGGGACAGGACCTCTCTTCCCCGCTACCCCCAAAGGGCACTTGGATCCTGCACTCCTGTTTTGCTACTGACAGTGTAAGTCTGAGGGCTTTCACTTCTCCGTTGTGGAGTGAGAGGGGATACGAAGTCAGTTGATTCTTCAGAGTACTTCTTCAGGCTTAAAAGTACTGCTAGTCATCACCCAGGAGGAAGGAGTATCCACCGTGGCTATGGGAGTCTGCTCTACCCTACAGCAGCCTTCTACTTCAAGTGGATTTTCTATATATGGAGTATGTATTTGTTTTAGATTTTAAATTTGTATACAAATGCACTTATTGGCCCTGAATATCTGAGACCTGATTTCTAAAGCATTTGTAGTACCTGATTGCTTTTATTAGTAGACAATAATTTTCTTCAGAAATACCTTCCCCCCACCATACCCCCCAAGCCCCCCCCTTCCCTCCTGCCCCCGCCCTGTTGTTCTGTTATTGGGTTTTGCTTTTGTTCTCGATACCTGTTTTCTTTTTTCAATCCTTTTTGGGCCTATGAGGGCAAAAGGTTGAGAGTTTTTCTGTGTGGCCTGAAGATGGCAAACGTCTGCTGAGTGAATGTTCAGAACTGACAGCCTTCTGGTAAGAAGTCAAAACAGAGGGAGAGATCTGCAGTCAAAGCCAAGCTCAGGTTTCATGTTTGATCTTTGCAAAGGATGGAATTCTTGTTATCTTTGGCTCATAAGACAGGACTGTGCCATAGAGAATCAAGGCAGAAGGTGGCCAAAGAGCCTGAAATTTCTAGGCAAGGCTGAAGAGGGTCTAACATTTTGCCCTGACCACAGAAATAGAGAAAAATAATGCAGCATTTCCTTTTCTAGTAGTTTGACTCAGCCTGGTATCATCCATCCCACAGTGCCAAGTTCCTTAACATTGTTATCTTTTAACTAAATCAGTTTAGATATGCACATGGAGCAGCTGAATCACATGTGAATCATTTAATATCTGAAGCTTGTCCAGCAATTCTGTTCAGGTTCTTCTCTTCAGATGGGAAGTTATCATAGGAAAATTATCAAATCATGTGGTTTAACTCAAAATAGAAATTAAACATTTTCTGATTAATTAATGACATATAGTTAACTGGAAATCAATGAACTGATTCTGGATCAGCAGGTGAGATATGCCTCACTCGATACTTGCAAAATGTTAATGAATGCTTACAAGATTCTAAATACCCTTTTTAAAAGTAATGCCAAAAATTTGTAATCTCGCACACATGCTTCTTCCCCCGCCCCAATATACACACCTTATATGAATGGTTACTCACATGCCCACTGTCACTGGAATTGTGGGTTTCCCTGTTTGTTTACCCTTCCGGAGATGGGTTTGCTCCTGCTTTGTGCAGCTCCCTGCAATCTGCTAATCTGTGCATGGGTGAGATGACACCCCGTGAGTTCCCGTGTGCACCCTGAGCTGTGGGTCCTTCTGCCACTGCACCCCATACTGTCAGCCTGCCAGCTGGAACGCAGCCTCCTCTCTGCATGGGATGGGGAGGATGCTCTGTCAGGTCTAGACAGGGTCACAATTGCAGCAAGGAGACTTCTGCCAGCAACAGACACAGTCTGACTTCTGCTCTGAGTGCTTTCCCACTCCCAGGTCTCTCCCCACAGTCACAAATTTTCATGCCTCTTATACATCTTGTCAAGCTGACTCCTTTTCTTAAAAGCCCAGACGACCTCCTGGTTACTGTTTCATCCATCTGATAGTTGTCCTATGAAGCTTGATCATTGTTCATTTCCTGTTTAAAGTTACCAGGGTTTGGGCAAACACCCTCTTAGGCATCTCTGTTTGGGTATTTACTATTGGGTATTCTGTTCACGTATGCCTGTCACATCCACATCCCTACGTATCATCTGGTGTTACACAGGCTATGTGACCAAGGAATGGCTGTGTGAATTCCCCCTAAAGGAAAAAATAATATTTCAGTATAACATTAATTAATGTAATAAGTCCTCTTCTTTTTTGCTTTTTGTTACAAATATTATGGCTATGCCACAATATATGGGTAGGTAAGAGTGCCTAAGAAGCTGTATGTGGTTTTGACATGTCAGTGAAGATGCCCGTTCCTCCCGTTGTTAAATTCGTCAAATTTTGGAGCAAAGTTTTACTCAGATAATTTATCTTTAGATAGTTGCACATATAATACTATCTTTGAAAATAACATTTCAGGAACTCTTTCTAAATAGATTGGTCAAAAAGCTGTAAAGTCTGTCCTGCACAAAATTTCATGGTGGGTGCCATCACAGCTTGGGAATCTACTATTAGCTGCCCCACTGTATTTTCTGGGATATCGCTGCATTGTTATGCATTTTTATCTTGAGAGAAAAGAATATATATTCATGGACACATGGAATCTTACTGCAGGCATGCTATGATTTTGACTGATGCATTTTTCTTAAATAAGACAGTGATTGTAGTGAATTGACCTTGTCTGGCTGCCAGATGTCCACCCAGCCACTCTCTCACTCCCCTTTCCTCAACAGGACTGGGAGTAGAGAGAAATAAGATTGAAAAAGCTTTTGGGTTGAGGCAAGAACACGGAAATCCCTTACCAATTGCTGTCATGAGAAAAACAGACACAACTTGGGAAAAAATAATTTATTTAATTCATCAGTCTGGAATGAAAGCGAGCATTATAAATGTTTCCTTCTGCTTTGTGTTCTCTCAGACCTAGATTTTGAAGAGACAGTTTTTGAAGAGGCCTTGGGAAACTTTCTTCAGGCTCAATGGAAGAGGAGGGAAACAAATGGCAGCTATAGCAGAGCCTGGAATCCTGGGTCTGAAACAGAGGTACAGTTGGGCACCAAGTGGCTTTATAAAAGCTATGATAAACCTGCTAGCACAACCTTCAAAACTATGCTTCTGTAGTGCTCTTTTTTCAGCATTCAATGTACTTTTACTTTTATAATTCATTTCTTCTGTTCAGCTGAGCACGTAAAGGGTGGCTTCTTGGCGATAACTTGATATTCAGTTCCACTTATGCTGATGGTATGCTAAGGAAACCTTATGTATCATCAGCTCCTAATTGTAGCTTGAAGGATGCCTACCTTTGTGCATCTTCAGATGGTGGGAAAAGGCTCAGAGATTTTGCTAGATGGGAAGAAAATCTGATATAGGTTGGAAGGAAGGTAGAAAGGAATATGAAGTGGCTTTTTCTGGTCAAATGGACCACTGATCTACCTAAGGGTGATCACGGGTCTGGCAAAGCTTTATGGAAACAAAGAAAAACCCACTGTGGAAAACACAGTCAAAGGAAAGAAGTCTGGGTTCTTCATAAGTAAATAAAGGGGATTTCTAGGGTTGGTAGGGGTTTGATGTTATACATCGGGGATGTTGTCTCTTTTATGAGTCTTCTCTTTCCAGAAAAGTGTTGCCTTTTTATCTATTTGCAGTCCTCACTGCTTTTTGTCACTTCTTAGAGAGGTT
Organism: Rissa tridactyla; assembly: GCF_028500815.1. Classification (NCBI taxonomy): domain Eukaryota; kingdom Metazoa; phylum Chordata; class Aves; order Charadriiformes; family Laridae; genus Rissa; species Rissa tridactyla. Next base: position 44,304,366 of record NC_071467.1, read on the forward strand.
GTGTTTAAGATTTGCAGTAAGTGTGAATGCTCCTTGGTAGTTAACCAGGAAAAATATTAAAATGAATGGAACAGTCATTAAGGATTAAAACTATAGTTTGTCTGTGATATCTAGTTATAGGCCTCAAAGCCACATTTAAATTCATGGCTTTTCTTAGATTATAATGTTCTAAAAAAAAAAAAAAGTTTGGTTTATTTTTGCTTTTTAGAGGCTGGGTACATTTATGAAACTCACACTCAAGTTTAGGTTGTGAAGAACCTAGGGCTTTTGGTTGTAATCCGTCTGGCCTCTGTCTCTTTTTTAGTCTGACATTAAATTTGAATTCTGTATAATTGCCATTGAATTATATACCTTTGTTGTGTTTCTAGTGTATTGTTTACAGTACTCTAAATACTACTAGTAGTTTCTATTGTAGTGTTTAGAAAGTGAAGCTTTAAATCATAAACATCATTATGTTGTTTTCACTGCAGGACGTTACCTTATTTGTCAGGTTCTCTGTTTAACACAACAACATAAGTGTATGCTTGTAAAAGCATTGTAGAGCTTGCCTGGAATACATTTTCTAATCACAACAGTATTTCAAGTTTATAAAGAAAAAATCTTGATTTACAAATGGAGATCTTGAAAACTTAAATTAACCAAAGCAATTTTCTCTGCTCTATTTTACTATCACTGGCTTCAATTTCATAATGAAGTGTTTCAGTGGTTTCAAAACCAGCCATTCCCATTAAAAAGAAGTTGGACCTGGTGGAACTGCATTGCTTATCTTTTTTATCCCCTCCCCCTTAACATGCTTCTGTCAAGACAAAACATATCTTTTCATTCAGCCCTCTGGACAACTTAGTTTTGGCTTTCAATAATTATTGGCCTCTTTGAAATATATTGCAATAATACTACAAATCCTGATATGGAAATATCTCAAAAATCTGCAAGGATTTCTTTCAAGAGGCTAATTTATTTCACTGTTAACAAATGCTTTTGCAAGGCAGAGCAACTTATTATGTTAAGGACCTTTGAGAACAAGTTTAATAACTCCAGAGTTTATATCCCTTTTAAAAGAAACACAATTCTATGGCATTCGACCTATAAAATCAAGGAAGGGGGGTTCTGTATTGAAATAATACACAAGACAAACTGCTTTGTTATGTGTTCAAACATGAAATTGTTGAACATTGTATAGTATTAGCTCTGTACTGATTTTCACAGACGGTATCATTCCCCTGAAGAACAGAGGATATTTTTAAGACTATTAAGCTCAATGTGACAACTGGAGGGAAGGGGCTGCCTCAGTTTCTGAATAACTCACATTAGCAGTGTTTGTTTTGCTTTCTACCTTTTCTGCTTTATGCCTTGCATTCTTCTTTCTTATCTTGTTCTTTAATCAGTTTACATCACTAGAAAACACACAGATAGGAGCTTTATCAGCTGCCAGAACAAGTACGTTCTCTAGTTCACCCTTGTCAAGTAGCAGTGCTGAATTAATTGTTTGAATTCATGTATTTCTGTCAACACAGCTGTCCAATACCCTGGTGTTTCCTTACCTCAGTTTATATCACTATCGATACTGTTTTGGAAACGCATCAAGGTATGTAGCACACCTTTTAATCTGTTTTGTGAAGTATTTAACAAGACTGAGATATAATGCAGTGGTAGAGAACAAATAATGCTAAAATTCATTTGACTGGCAGCTCAGAGCAGCCCAGCTACAAAAGTGGTCAAGAAATGAATTTCAAAGCATTGCCTTGAAGCAAACCAGATTTAGAGATATCCACATGCTGAGTGGTCCTATATTCTTGAAGACAGTGAATTGTTCCCTTAGCAGAAGTTTATGTACAAGTGACTAATTATGACATTTGATAATTATGTTAAGAGCATCACACATCTAGCTGAACATTTTTTCTCTTACAGTTATAGAAGCAGTCTTTCCTTTCATGGCAGTTTTACATACTTTCCCTTATGGCTAAAATAAAATACTGGACCCATAACTAATTTAATTCCAAGATCAATTTATTGGGAACAAAACCATCTTTTCCACATTTAAATTCCTAGGACAAACTCTTATTCTCAGAGAAAAGCTTAGAATTTCAGCTTTGTAATACTTCCTTGGAATGTTACTTAAAATTTTCTTGCATATTTCCGTTCTTGTACCTCATGAAAGTCTAATGTCCCTGAATTTTCACTCTGTTTTCTGTAATTTGCTGGTGTGGAGTAGGAACTCCTCTATGCGAGCCTTTTCAGTTCCAGAGCTGGTATTGCGTTCATGAGCGAGCAAATTGGCTAGACAACTTTCCAGGTAAATGTCATTTACGGGATTTTGCTTCCTTTTTAATGAAGAAATTATGTGCCTGTGTCTCCCTCTTGTGGCGTGAAAATATTTTGACCAGGAGTTGTTAATTATAACAGAACCATTGGAAAAGAGCATAGCCTTTCCTGGTTTCAGGTTTGCCCACTGCTATAACTTTTTTAATGTTCAGTTTTTGTGATGCTTTAATTGAACTGTTAAGGATTCTCCTAGAGGTGCAGTGAAAGCTTCAAGTTAAAATTTTGGCTGGAATTAAACTCCCTGGGTTTGTCCTGAATTCTCCCTGAAAAATAAATTTAGCATTAACAAGGGTAACTTTGAACTTTTTGTTTTCTTGCACTATATTCAGTCCCAGCTTTTAAGGTTCAATTAATATGAAGACCACAATTTTCTCACAGAAAGAAGAGTTTATGAGCTTCGTGTCATGCTTGACAAAGCTTACTGTCCTGTTTTTGGACCAAGGTAGTTTGTACGCAGCTTACTCCAATGTCCCTGCAACGTTCCTCCCAGGACTTCTGTTTCCAATGTCACCGTATCAAATACCAAGTCAGGTGTCTCTGCCCTGCCCCTGCAGCAGAGATGTCTTAAAGCTTCAAAAAAACAACCCATCTCAGATACCTAAGAAAATCCCTTCAAAATCAGGTTTTGTTCTGCTTTTAAACATTTTACTTCTGGCTTTGAAGCTCTGTGGACTCCATGGTCTATTGACTCATCAAGACCCATCACTTTTGCCTTGATTCTCTGTCAGTTTTTATACACTGAATAGTCCAAAGTGCTTGCCTATGTAAGTGGAGAAGTATACTTTTTCTCAGGAACAGTAGGCATCATCTCAAAACTTAAGAAACCTTCAGGAAAACTGAGAATCCTACCTCAGGGGACAGTGGTATATAGCCGCAACTTTTAGTGAACTTTGAGTTTTCTATCTCTGTTTCTCTAGCTGCAGTCCTAAGGATTCACCTGTTCTCTTATAGCCTGGAAAAAGATGTGTCCTCATATTCTGTAATCTGAGACAGAAGGGATGCTCCTGGGAACCTGTTCTGGCTTTTTGGTGTTGTTTTTTTTAACTACATGAGGTAAGAGGCATCCCCTGAAAGAATGGGTGATGGGCTTCAAAACACTCTGTCTTCCTACAACTGAGACCTAAGAGTCTGAAGTTTCTGTGTCCATTCTGTGAATACCTTAACCATACAGCTATAAAGTAGACAAATGCCATCTTGTCTGGCAAATAAATATCGTAAGTAGAGTAGCTTTTAACAGAATAGGCTGCTATTGAGCACGTAGTACCTAGACTGGTAGTTAAGGGCATTTCAGAAATCTAAGCATCACTTGCTCTAAGTCAGATAATGTGCAGATTTGAAAACGAGTAATGCTGACAAGGAAAGTGTTCTTATTTGGAGTCAGACGTAAAGGATTTGCATACCTGTCAGACAAAGAGGGGAAAAGATCCCATGTCACCAGAAGCATTCCGTAAAATCTGATATACCTGGTCTGAGAATTGGGATTTCCAGGATTGGGTACTGCAGGTAAGACAGACAGGATGATATCTAAGTTAGCATGAGACCATGGAAGAGGTGTGAGTTATGCTGTGAACAGTTTAGGTGTTTCAGGGATCAGAACTCTCCTTTTCTGAGGAGGTTATAGTTGTCTCAGGGATTTTGTAAGCCTGAATACTCAGCAGCTATTATAAGCATTCTTATGATAACTTCTGTGAGAAAAAAACATTTTGATTATGAGAAGACAAAATCTAAATTGAAGTAAGCAGTTTTAATATGTCTTGTGTGAAAAATTTTTCAATATTGTCAGTTTATCCCCATTCACAGCTTGGTAAGAGTCTAGTTTCTTTTCTTTTGCCCCTGGAATGTTCCACTTTCTGGTTTTTGTACACAAGAAAGATGTTTGAAATACCATTTGAAATGCACTAAAAGATGCCTAAAAAGAAAAACAATCAGGAAGTGGTCTCATGATAGTTCCTGGAGCAGGGAAGTATGCCAGATGGGAGTTACTAGAGAGAGTCATAAAAAATGATGTAGCACCTATATAAGTCAGTGTAGGTGTTGAACTGTGCCTAATTTTTCTTTAATTGTCAATACATGAGGATTAACAACTCTTTCTCACCTGTTCTGGCAGTACTTCAACTCTGATCTAGATGTTTTATAGGAATGTCCTCTGTTCTTATTTTCATAAGGCAGTGCAATGTTGCTAGTAAAGTTACATTGCAACTGATCCCATCTCTATAAAAGTCATGTATTTTGTCACAAATAGCAACAAGACTGCCAAAGAAAATGAAGAATAAAAATAGTGTAACAGGCTGAAACCATAATATAACAAGTTTATTGATGTTATTTGTTTGGGAAGTTTATTCAACAATCGGCCTAATTTTATCTTACAGAAACTATTACTGCAGATATGCACAACAAAATTTCACAGCCTGACTCTAAGATCCTAGGTTAGCATTTAGAAAAGACACGTTTGAACTTCTAGGTGGAATACGTTGGTTCAGAATAACTGGTGGGCAAGAAGCAATAACGCCATTGAGGCATTGCTTTTTCTGTTATTAGAGAGGTACAGAGCCGGCTCTCCTGCTGTGACTGCAAGGCTGCATCTGTACAAAATTGGTACCTGCCTCCACTGGGTGGCAGCCCAAGCTCTTCTCAAACCTGAAAGCCACGGCTTTCTCTTCAGCTGAAAAAAACAGCACCACCCTCGCATCTCGGCGCTTTGTAAAACTCCTGAGACTTCTGTACATCCAGTGAGTCAGGTGTTGGCCTCTTCATCCTCAGGGGCTCTCTGATTACCCATGGTAAGATGGTCTCTCTTCTGCTAATGGCACTTCAAAATCCAGTTCCCCTATTGTGTTTTAATTAGATTACGGTTTGTTCAAGAAAACTGTGTTTTAAAATGAGCACCTTCACCACGAACACTCTCTACCCACAGAATTCATTGGAGACATCTAATGTGTTTAAGTAGCCTATCTGGAAATTAAGAGGAAAACCATGTACTGTGCTTTGCATGTAACCTTATATTTTAAAGTATGCTGAAGCACCACTGAAGAAAGTGAATCTTTACACCCTTTGATTCTCTCTTCTAGGGCCTGTAGCCTGTGGCTACAGTCATTACTGTTGTCTGTTCAGCTGTAGCCTTTCTAAGTCTCTCTAGGTAAATTTCCTTCAGGTACCTGAAGTCTTTCTGTACTTTCCGTTGGACACAGTTTCTCTTTCTTCTCTTTCTGGTAATTTTAATGGATTTTACAAAGAGTTGCTTGGCCTCACAGTGTATATGACATTTTAGTCACTGTTTCACCACAAAACAGCATAATACAAGAAGAATTTCACTGGACTCTGGTGTACAAGCAATATTACTTTTAATAGAAGTCTGTTAGTTTAATCTAAGATATGTAACCTTGGGTTATTTCAGGCCTTTTCATAGATTCCACTGTTTGCAGTGGAATTCATAGATTGCACTGTTTGGCTCTAGAGGATAAATAAGGTAACGGATCCTTTTTTCTTTGGACAGAATCAGTAAATTGTGTATCACTGAAATAAGACGCTAGCTTTGGAGTTTGCCCTGGTTTGATGTCAGAACTGTGTGTCAGTGTGCTAGCAGCTTCACACCTGTGTCATGCAGAAAGAGGCATTGTACACCATTTTTCAAAGTCTTTTTGATTTCATATACTCAAACTCAGCACCTGAGAGATTTACAGAATCAAACCCAGGCAACAATAGCCTGCTAAAGAAAACTATAATCTCCAAAGAACCTATCTGCACCTTAATCTAGAGCATGTGTTCCAAGGTTAGTAACTCAGAACCCAAGAGTCTTTGAAAAGTTTTCAGCAGAGCTTATTTGGAGATTTCCACTCAAAACAGATATTTATATCAGAAACATATAAATGAAAATGAAAGTTGCCTTTAGTTTCACAGGATGAAAACAGAGGTGTTCTGAAACAGAGGTGTTTCTTATACAGCCCTCCTCAGGAGGTGTTTTTTTGTCGCAGACAAGCTACAGTGAAAACATCCTCTTGCACTATTTTCCTACCTGCTCTTAACAGATGGGAAATATCAAAGGCTTCTACATCACTTTAGTGATGCAGGCTGCCTCGGAGCCCAATGGCTGCCTCAGAGCCCAATGGCTCTGGTAGTGGAAGGTGATGTAGCTGACTGTAGCCTACCAGGAAAGGCTGAGCTCTTCACACTCCCTCCTTGACTGCACAAGAGACTTCTTGTACCCAAAAGAGAGATACATCATTCCTAATTTCTAGGAGTGATACCATAAGCAGTAGAAAAACTCCAGCCAGTGCAACCTACAGACCATCTCTCTAGCAGCAGAGGTGATCATGGACATACCACCAGCGATGACTGCACTGGCTCCCTACTGCAAATGCAGAATCTCATTTGGCGGATTTTACTCAGCTTTGAACAAGTTATCTGGGGGTTTGAGATCACATCTGTGATGGTGAATCCTGACAGCATTTTGAGGGAATCGTCTCTCAAACAGTAGAATGATTGTGGCAGAGTTTTCCTAAGAATGAGACTTAGACTGTAATATTTGCTTCTAAAAGAAAGGATACTGAACACAGACCTCAGCCTTTTCTCTGGATATTTCAACTGCACATGACATTTCTTCCATCTAGACAAGTCACTTAATACCTGCAATGAAATAATGCAGCACACCGAGGGGAGAAATAACCTTTCTGTGCCTGTTGCTTTGTAACGTGGTGCGCTGTCAGAGTCTTTTGGTCTTCCTTGGAAACCAGCTGCACAAGCTGGGCTCTGCGTGCGTGTGAGTGGGCCTCTGTCCCCCACCTACCTTATGAAAGAGGGCCGTCAGAGTTAATTCTTGTGAAGTACTTCACAATTACTACCTGACAGATGCCTAAATATGGAGCATGGTTAGTATAATAGTGTGACTAAAAGGACCTTAACAGAACCATTTTTGCTTTAAAAATCTCTTCTGTCTCTCAGCACTCTGTGTTTTAATGTTCCCATCTTCTTTCCATATAATCGTCATCTCATACCTTTTGTTTCTTTTCATTGGCCCTTCTGGACAACTGTTTTTGGGAAAACCTTTTTATGTATCTCTCTTTCCCTTGCTCTTTAATAGATACCATCATCCTTTAAAGAGCAACCACTCCCTCCCTCAGCTAAGTACTGACTTGGCAGGCAACTGGGGAGGAGGAGTCTTCTTTAAAAGGCTTTGAAATTGTGTTGTTAAAAAATATATAAATAAAGCAGCAAACCTTTTAATAGGGCTTTGAACAATCATCCCTTTCATTCCCTTACGGCCTATTGTGCTTCTGGCTTTTTTATTATTTAGTGTGCATCAAAAAAAAAATCCAAATGTTTTATGTTAAGCCATTAAGAGTTTATTTGGGTTGAAAATAAATAAATAAATGTGGTGATAGCAGTTGGGACTGTGAGCACTTGCACAATTGCCTGGCAGAGGCAACCTATAGGAGGCACATCAGAAGGCCAGAATAAGCTTCGGTGAAAGACCAGAACAAAAGCATCAGCAGCATTTATTTCTGGTTAAGTACTTTTGCATGAACTTGACTACTGGAGTGGTTTACCGAGCTTTTATCCGTTTCAAATTCACCTCACTCCTCCCTACCCCTCTCTGCAGCATCAGCCCCAACTGTAACTCATGGTAATTACATGTAAAAGGAGGAAGCGTGGGATTTTTTAAATCTTCTTTTGTTTCATTTTTTTAAACCACCTGATGGGATCATGTGATTGGTTGGTATCCAACATTGCTTCTGGAGTTATTAGACACCTAACTAAATGCTTTTTGCATGGCCTGCCTGGATTTTTTTATGCGTTTAGATTTTTTTTCAAGTGCTGGGTATATTTTGTGAATAGCCAGGAAAAGCATTTTGTTTCTTTCTTTCTTTCTACCCCCTTCCACTTTCGTTTGCCAACTCTGCCTGTCATCCACAGAGAATTCTGCAGCAGGCTGGCGATTGCAGCTAGGGCCCCTCTGTGTGCATAATTAGTATCAATTTTGCTTGGTCTCATTTCCCTGGTGGGGCTGTTGGGGAGAGAGGGAAGAGTCTTTGCCATTAAATGCATTATTAGGTTCACATTTTAGCTCCCATGTGACCTACGTTTGGCAAATCAACATCAAAACTTAAACTTTCTAAACCTCTTTCTCCACCAGACTGAAGCATATGGTAATTTTCAAAAAGCACACATATAGACTGCTGTTGGTATTGCTAAAGAATTGATAGATTGCAAGGGGTAGATAGGAGGACCTTCTGAGCATCTGAGCTTGACTTTTCTGTCTCAGTTTTGAGACTGATAAATAAAATAATCTGGTACTCCTTGTTAAACTGAATGGAGACACTGACAGTCCAGACCTCAGAAAATCAAGGGAGAGGTGTCCATCTCCAGTCAGGCTCCAAAGGAAGGACGGTGCCTAGTGTGTACCCTTCAATGAGTGTTGTTTTATGAGTGGGACATGGAATGTCAAGTTGCAAATGACAAAAAGAGCTTCTAGCACAAGTAATCTCAGGTTTATCGAAGCCACCAGAACAGAAATGTACCCACAGCACCAAAAACAGAGAACATGAAACTGTGTCCATAAAACAGTGACATTTTCACTTTTTGCTGTTTTTGCAATGGTGTTGCTGATTTAGGCTTATATGGAAAAGGAGTATGATCCGAACACAATTTTAAATGCTAGACTCCTTTAACTGACATACAGTTTGGTAGAATTCCTTATAAAAGCAAGGTGTACCTTTCAAATTCTGTTTACAGGATCAGAATTAAGTAGAGAACATTGGAGACCTAACGTTCTGTGGACCTTGCTCTCACATGCAGCCTTCTGTATGCTGGTACTGACCTACTCAAAAATAGGTACTAGAAGTCAGAAAAGGCTTAAGAGGAAGAGCTAACTGAGGTCTTCCCGGTCCATAAAATGGGGATTATAAGCTTTCTGACTTCATGCTGATACTGTGAAAATAACTAACCTACTGTATACTGCAGAATTTTAGTAGGCAGGATATGTGCTCCTGAGATACAGAGAATTGGGTGGAACAGTGAGGTTATAGGGAAACAGGAAGAATATAAGTATACTGTTCTGTAATGCCAATTTAAATGAGATGAGAAGAGCTTATAGTCTAGTCTTGGAATAAAAATAAAGCAAATATACAACAATCAGTTGCAAAGTATCCTGTTGGCTGCAGTGCTTTTTGAAGTCTACATTAAAAAGCAAAAGAAACTGTTGTAGTATCTTCACCTATTATGGAGAAGTGAAGGTTCATTTGATCTCTGTAAGTGTTTACTTTTGGAGAATGGTACTGCTTGACAAGGCACAACTGCAGACTGACCAAAGACTGGGTGTTTGTTGCTTACTGCGAAACAATCACACGTGTTTTAAAAATCCTGAGGGATACTTAAACAACTCTACTTGCAAGATCATTCACCACTCATATTTTAAAGGCATTATTTTCAAGTATTGATAAAAGAAATATAGCTAGGTAGCTTAAGGCTTTGTCTATTTCTAGAAAACTTTTACATTTTCAAAAGCTATACTTTCGTTGTCCAATTATTGGTCATGAATGATTCAGTTGTTAAAGTATATCAGCAGTTGAGTGTCCTTTATGTCATACTTTGAATGAAATAATGGAATAAAGATTGGGAAGAACCTATGTCAAAAACCTGTAAAAGCTTATAAAGGTATTTCACTTGGGATGAGATCAGAATACACATTTATGCTGCAGAACCAGATGCCACAAAAGGAAAAACAGACTAGTGTTTATTTTACAACATAATGTCACCATGTCTCACATTGTCCTTTCACAAACATACAGAACAGGTGTTTTATAACACCTGTCTTTTAGACCTTTGAAAGCACAAGAAAAATATTTACTAAGAAGTTGTAAAAAAAATGAGAGCATGGCAAGGGCTGCCATGTAGATAAGAAAGAAGGATGGTTTGGATTGGGTGGCAGAAAGAGGATTCCAATGCTGGTCTGACAGTTAAATAACGAAATTACAGAGAGATCAATGAGAACAATTTTTCATCTTTCCATACCTGGAAATAGTTGTTGTCTGTGATTTTTTGTAAGTATAAAAAAAAAGCACTGGAGTGGCTTGGTGTGAGTGGAGGCCAGTGGCCAGTACTGGAAGCACTGGGTGTGTCTGATACTTCTCTTCCGATAGACAGCTGAAGATATTTCTTCTTTACAAAAGTGGGGCTTTGTGACTAGAGGGGTAAGAGTTTTAAAAGACGAGATGGGTTTAAAATAAAGAAAATGGATGGAGAGGGTTTACGATTTTAGGAATACTTGAAAATACTGAACTGAAATGCAAAATCTAAAGTTCCTCAGTTTTTCAGAGCAACCCCAAATTGCTTTAAGAATTCAGTTGCATAATGAGACAAAGTCATAAAGTTGGGTCAGAATCCTTACTTTCAGTTTTGAGAATACCAAACACTTCAAACTTGGGAATGGCTTTTATAGCTGAGGCCTATTTCTTTAACAAACCAAAGCAAAAATCTTTCAATGTGTTTTGAATTTTGTGGATGTGAAGTAGGTTAAGCCACTGAGTTTCTTTGTCGGTTTCTGTGATGGGTCTGTAAGACTCTGAATTAGCTTCTGCTGCTTAACCTGGCTCCAGGGTTCCAAATCTAGATCCTGCACTAATTCCAGATGTTCCTTTCAGATCCTTTTTGGAAGAAAACAAAGGTTATGATGAGGAAAATACCATGCAACTACTAGAGCAAATGCACCCAATAGTCTAAGCAAGACTGAACTTCTGAGATGATAAGGCAAATATAGTTTAACATTAAGACAGACAAAAAGTAACACAGTGACACCCTCCTCCTCCTCCTCCTCTGCGTGCACACACAACTTGTTTACAAAAGTGCCTTGTAGTGACTGCTGGTGGTGTCACTCCGTCCCATGCCCCAGAGCTATCACCGGGCCTCATGGGAGATGTGACTACAGCATCGGACATGGGACTGTTTGTTCACTCACTTTCTGTGAAGAGAGTTTTGAACTGTGTTTTGAATAGACAGCATTTTCTTTGTGTGGTTGGTAAATAACACAGAGCAAAGTTAGTCAGCAAGTTGCATAGCTTCTGCATTCTGATTCTTTGGAGCCCTTTTGTACCAAGCTTGACAGGATGTTTTTAACAGAATGTGACCTCACTGGGATACCAGAGGTAAGGAAAAAAGTTATTTGGGCTGTTGCGGAATATTTTGCACAGAGCTGACCAAAAGAACTGCTTTAAAATGCCTCTTGGAAAGATGATGGTTTCACGGTGATCCAGTCAACATCCTGTGCAGTGAAAATCAATGTCTTTCACTCCTTCGTAAGTTATAGGAAGTCTTAATGAGATTTTCTATTTCCCACTTACGGAAAAAGACGCTGATTTGCAAATCTGAGAACACTTATGTACTTGCTCTAACGTGTTGAGCAAAGGCCCAGTTCTAGTGACAGAACTTTAAAATGTTTTCTTTCTATCACAGAACAGAATAAGCAGATCAGATCCAGTTGTTCATCCAAATCCTAGAAGCAGCAGTGCGAGAATCGGAGTGGTGGCAAACCCAGCAAGACCAGGCGACAGCGACCTTCTGGACACCCGTATTTCATCACTAGGTAAAGGTAAGAAGGAAAAAAAATAAGAAACAAACCCGTACCAGCACGTTTTCTGAGTAAGATCTTGTGTGGGTTTTCATCACAGGCACGAAAACTGGGGCCGCCGCTTGTGGTTTTGCTGGGAGGTCGGGCGAACGGGGCTGTGGTACCCTGGGGGATGCGTGGCTGTGCGGGCACCCCCTCTCCTCCCTCTGCTGGTCAGCATCGGGGAAATGCGGCCGTGGGCGGCTGGGGGGGACCTGGCATCTTTCTGCTGCCGTGGAGGAAAGTCCTGCTTGCTACAGGGTCTTGAGGGTTTCTTCGGTGTGTCGCTCATGGTTCTAAGCACAGACAGCATTAGGATGGAATGATGCAATGTTCGGGGGCGGTAAAAGAGAGAGAACTCTGAGTATTCAAAAAGTCAGGGGGAGATGATTTTTAAAAAAAAAAACCCACATGGATGTAGTTCAGATATTTATTTGTACAGTATAAAAATATTACAGATTCATGCTGAATGATCTGAGTGATTTGTTTATGTTCACGATCTACAGAGTGGTTTATGAAAAAATGAAAGGAAAATGCATTATTACACAAAATAGCTTCATGAATAATAGTCACCTTGCTGTTCTGAAATTGAATTGAAAATATGTGATCTGCCTTACTATGTATACCAACAGAACAACAAAGCTTTGTTTTTCTGGTCAGTAATTGTTGTTATTTTCTAGCCAGTACAGGTGACTTACCAAAAAAAAAAAAAATCTGGTTGGAGTCACTAATGGAGCAGTGAGAGAAAACAAAGTTCTCACGATATATGTTATTCATACTTAAAGACTTGCATAACAAAGAATTCTAAAAATAGGCCTTTAAAATTGGAAAGTTTTGAGTGCTGCTGACAATGAAAGTGTTCTTTGGTAAATGAAGATGGAAAAGTTTGCTCACTTACTTATGACTAACTAAAGTTGCTCCTTACTGTAAGGCACATAAAGAACTAGAGATTTGTTTTTTCTTGTGATCAGTTAGAAAGTGGATTGGTTGAACTTCATTTAGTAACATAAAAGATGCGATGAGCATGTCACTGCTCCCAGTAAGACAGGCTTTACATTGACAAAACATTTACAGTGATACTTTTATAATGTCAAACTTGCTACTGTACTTTGATCCACTGGCATGCGGTAGATAAGCTGCCAGCTCTGTTGTAATTAGAGCAAATATTTCTTCTGAAGAAGCTTCTGGAGACAGGCATGTTCTCTGAAGTAGAAGTCTGTCAAATGGGCATGATTGAAGACGATCAATTTATATTCACAACTTTGGTATTTGTGTTGCAGTAATACTTCTGGTCCTCATCATGGGTCAGATGATGGGTATTGTACAATACAAAACCAGATTTTATATACCAAACAACTAATGATGCAAACATGAGACAGCAGTTCAACTAAAAAAAAATGTGATAAATTATTCAGTCATAAAAAATACACCCAAAGTGTTAAGATGGAGTTTTCTACAGCTGTATATGTAATGTTAGTGTTTTTCTAACTGATGATTTTTCATAGTGTCTCACCCACTACAGGTAAACTGCCCCCAATAGTTGGAAGCTTGATCGCTTTTTAATCTTCAGTCAGGGAGAAGTTGGCAGGGTGCGATACAGTTTACTTTATCCCTGAATTTGAACAAGAGAGGGCAAAAGTTCAATAAAAGTAAGCTGTTTAACATTTATGAAAGCTACAACGGATGAACCAGCAGAGGTCAGTACAGAGTGCTGAAATGGAAGTGGAGCGCCAGAGCTTTGTGTATTTATGCTCTACTTTCGATCTTCAACTTTTCCTTTAAAATGTGGTAAAGGCTTAAAGTGGCTTACAGTCACTATTCCTCTCCTCTTCGACAGATAGATTGAAAAATACTTGGGATAATACAATAACGACTTTGCTTAAACAAAGTAATTTAAGCAGCAACATGCATTTTGTAGCATGTTATAGCTTGCAGAGAGGTGCTGGAAACCTTATTTTGTGGAATCCTTATTGAAACCAATGCGTAATACTTATTACATATATTGCAGTGATAAATGCATGTAGCTGATTGTTATGTTGCAAAAAAATTATGACAAAGAGGCTAACTTTTAGAAACCAAGTTTTCACATACTTGAAGGTAAAAAAAAATTTCTCATTTTAGGTATCAAATTTGGATAATTTTCATTAGGTGTTCTTTTAAAGGACTTTTCTTTGTGTATATACACATATATACAAAGAGAGAGAGAGAGAGGGAGAGGCAGACAGACTCTGTATATAAAGTTGAATCATCTTTTGTTTCACTTTTTAAAGCCATTGTTTGCTAGTGGTTTCCTTTTGTGATTTAAAGCAAGGAACAGAATCACCGCGCATAGTCTGTGCATGAAAAGATCCTTCAACGTATATTAACTGCAAAAGCTCATCTCTGAAAAGCTTCTTTTCAAGCTTCTTTCTGTGGATCTAGAAAGAGCAATCTGCCTGAACCCGTTCTGTTTCCTTGCACTTTAACGAACTACTTTGAAAACTACCTTGTTATTAAATGGTAATTGTTGAATATTAAAGAATTGCCAAAAAAATTATCACCAGATAAAGATGGTATGTTCTATTTTGATTTCAATATTGCCTTACATCTGCTGTCTAAGAGCTCTGTGAGAAATTTCCCAGTATATTCAGAGAGAATATTACTATACAATGGGAAAAATTTTTGAAAATCCTCTTCGCTTGTTCTGCTTGCCTTTCGTGCTCTTCTTTAAATTGATTGTTAGGAAAGCATACATTGGAAACCGTGCTTTCTTTTTATGTGCTTTATCGTGCACTTAAAATTGACAAATACTAGACAGAGACTCCACAACTCTTTCTCACTTGTGTTGTGTGCCATTAGAGTCAGATGGCATAAGTGTGTGAGTGCCGGTCAGAGGGCTGTAGGAGAGGATTACTTCAGGGGAGGGATTCCCTGGTAACTGTAGCAGCTATCAATGGTAGGAAGGAGACAGAGATGTCATAAACTGCTGTTGCATATCTGACCTGTGATGTTTTTTTCCCACACACTGTCATTGCATCACAGACTTTGCAAAAGCTCTCCCTTTACAGGTGTAGTGTAAAATCCTGGTTATGGCAAAGTCAATGGCAGTCCTGCTGTTTGAATCAATGGTGAGACATGGAGCTCTACAGGCTTGTTTCAACTTTTTTTTTTCCTGAGGCAAAGGAAACTTAGAAACAATCTAATTTATTTCATAACACAGGGTCTAATCTAACAGTATGGCACACGAGTGGTGGCACGTTAAATAACGATTTCCATTTTGGGTCCAGGTTTCTTACCAAAGGTTTGGATTCAATTCCATTCCATTCTGTTTGGTTCCTCTTCATTTTAATGGAACTGGAGAAACAACTTCTAGTACTGATTTCACTCATGGCTTTGATTGTGTTTTGAGAAAATAGGCTTGAGTCCAAAAGTCAAACCCACCTTCTTTTCCCAGGTAAACTTCTGATGTCCATACCATTTTGGCACACATATTTTCCTGTTTCCTTCTTCACATGTCTTTCATTTTTTGTTGGGTAAAAAGGCTGTAAGAAGTATTTTGCTGAGACACGGTGGAAGTACTCATTTACGTAACGTATTTTTCATTAGTTGTTTTTGTTGGGAGGGAGCCCTTCTTGTCAAATACTTTTCCTGGAAAGTAGTGGAAAAGCAGAAGTTAAGGTGGTTCTTACAGTACTTAATGCTCTTGTTTTAGCCAGTCAATGTTGAAGTCCACAAGTCCAAGTATTTCTATTGCTTCAATTAAGTTTGTTTACATGTTAAATTTCATGAACATCTGGTCTGCTTTTTTTGCTGTAACATATGGGATATAAACCCCTAAAAATTAGAGGCCAAAATAATGTTGCTGTAAATGTGTAGTTCAGTCAACTCTAATGTTATGCTAGAAGTTTGTTATTCTTATCTTTATCCAGACCAAATATAGAAGATTACAGCAGAGCCGTTCATGATTGAGGAACAGAAGGTCTATCTTATTGCTGAAGTTCTCAGTCTCTTGGTAGATTAATGTTTGATATTTTCTTGATTGTGGTTATTACAATCATACGTTCCTACAGGTATAGCAGTATTATATTATCATTTTGTCCCTCTTTTCTGATCTCTTTGATTTATTTATTTGTTGGTTTCTAAAAATTCTTCCCTGCAAAGTAGCTATGCATAGTTAAATTGTCCTATCTATATAGCTGTTTTTAACATTTGTTTGTTTTTTGAGACAGGGATAAATTTCTCCATTCTTAGTGTATGTGTGTACAGGGGTGACTTCCAACATTTTTGCATTACCTGTCATGGAGGTATCTGTCATTTGACTATAAAGTTGTGTGTTGTCTTCAAGCATGTATCAAAAAATTGTATCCTTGTGTCAAGATGGAAATAGCACTAATTCAGTCAGTGATGATAAGTAATCAGGATAGCCAAGTTAGAGAAAATCTCTTCATATAAAAAAAGGAAACTGTGTCATTTGCACCAGAAATTGAGTTAATTAGTGTTCCTTATCTGCAATTACATTATCAATCTGCAGATTGAATAATAACCTAAAATAAATTAGAGCAAATAAATTAAAAGATAAATGTAGGCAAATAAATTTTAACTTCAAACATTCCACAGGGAGAAAAAAGATTTTTCACCCTTTTCAGGAATAAAAGGACAGCCTAAGGAACTGGTATAATTCTGGGAAATGTCCTCTATATCACAAGAAAACATCAATATAATGGTTTTGGGTTTGGTGGTTCTACCATTTAATGAAGCATATCTATGGAGGCAACTTGGTTTCTAAGGTGCCTAAGGGATCAGAAATGTTGCTTTTCCCTAACTGTGTTAGATTGGGTGGTATAGCTGGGTTTGGTATTTTTTCACCTTATCCTGGTATTCTATTGGGAATTTGTTACCTGTCTTTTTCATTGTGCAGCTCAAGTCAATACTAGGCTTCTCTTTTTATTTTCCTCGTTTCCTCATGTGTCTAGAATAAATTTTAGACTGCAGTCTCTCCTGGATATTCTTTACCTCCCACTGAAATCAATAGGATGCTGAACCCAAGTCTGGAGTGTCTTACGTATTCTGATAATAGAAGAAATAAAGGTTGTATGGGGTGGCCTGAGGCTGAGGAGCGGTAGCCTTTATAATGTCAACATTAAACCTGAGGTATAGGTGGGGTTAAGCCTTTTCAGAAAATTTGAAAATCACTTAATTTTCATAGCAAATTTCTCAATCATTTCTCTTATACCCATCTACTTCTAAGAGGTCAAATATTCACACTGTCACCTTAACTGTAAACCAAATAAATTTGAATTCAGTTTTTGTAATAATTACGTTTACAAGCAAAGTAATTTCTGAAGACATTTATGTTTTTAACAAGTCTCTTCTGAAAGCAAATCTTATGTTTGCCTTTACTTCACAGAATAACTCTTTTGTGAACAAATAGTAATACCTCAAAAAGATCTTCCATAGTATATATTTGTGATTACTCAATGTACTGCAAGGGGATATTAAGAGTAGGCTTCACAGAATAGAAAATATTTAACAAGTACATAGTCTTACTTTTTCCTTTTGTACTTTAAGGACAAATCTCAATTTTAATTATACGCACTACGTCTTACCAACACTGTAAAAATACAATGAATAACAATGTTATTTGACTACATTATTTGACTATTGTTTGGGGATTTTATGTTGATCCAGAAAAAGAAATGAGCCTTTCTGAAAACTTTTTATCTATGTTTTTATATATTGTATTTTTAACAATACAATTTATATCTATATATATGTATATGAATATATACAGAACATTATGAAATTTTTGCATGGAAATACTACTTGGGAGTTCATTAATATTTTTCATGATATCAAAAAGCTCATATTGACATTAATTTAGTTCCAGGAATTAAGATGTTAAACTTAATTAAAAAGATGTTTAATTAAAATTGGATGGAATATGGCTATAAGTCTTTAAAAACCTAGCTGCAGCTTTAAACAGCACGAAGCAGAAACACATGTCATTTCCCATGAACTTGACTCACAGAAATATTTTATCTATTTTTCTCAGTAATAATTTTATTAGTAGTGCTCCTACAGAAGTGTTAATCATGTGATTTCATGTGTTAAAAATATTCCATTTTGCTAGCAGATTCATAATACTTCGGAGGAAATATATGAGTAAAGATTTCCTGGTAGCTTAATGTTGGTGGTAAAGATGTCCACAGAGAATGTGAATGCTTATACCCGGTATACTTACACCAAGGTCTCTTGCAAAAAAGTGATTTGGAGTAATATGGATTTTAATTCTTGACCAACCCGATTGCATTCTATGATGAGATGACTGGATTGACTGGATTTGTGGTTAAGTGGAGCAGGGGATGTCATCTGCTTTGACTTTCAGCAAAATGTCCCACAACATCCTCATATTCAAGCAGGTTTGTTATGGAGTAGGTGGATGGACTACTATACGAGTAGAAATTGGTGGATCATTGGAATCAAAGGGTAGTGGCTAATCGTTCATACTCTGCTTCAATGCCTGTGAGTTCCTCAAGAGTCTGTCCAGGAATCCATCCTGTTTAATAACTTCTTAAGTGTCTTGATGGACAGCGGGTTAAACACTATATGCTAACGGTGATGAAGGCTAACAAAGGACTGGACTGTATCAATAGCAGAATAGCCAATAGATCAAAGGAAGTTGTTATTTCCCTTTACTTGATACTAATTCAGCCATATCTAGAACATTGCATCCAGTTCTGGGTACACCTGTACAAGACAGATGTTGATCAACTGGAGCAAGTTCAGTGGAGACCTACCAAGATGGTTAGAGGCAGGAGCATATGCCCTGTGAAGAGACCCTGTGAAAGCAGAGCTTGTTTAATCTGGAGAAGAGATGCCTACAGAAAAAAAAAAATATTTAGGCAGAGCAATCCTGAGAAAACAATAGTGTTGCAACTTTTGAGATTAAATATTCCTTGTAAGTGAATAATACCTCCTAAGGAAGCTCACCCTTTCCCATACATCAGGTGAGCTAGGTTTGTTAAGGACCTTTAATGAATCTCTAAATGTTGCAAGAGATTCCCTTGCAGTTTGGCGTAGATGCAATGGTGCACTACTTTGTAAGAGCAAAGTATTATTTTCACATGGGTAATAATGGAAAATATAAAAACTTGGCATTCTAGATGTAATCTGATAGTTTGCCCAGGTCTCTGAACCTCCTGTGACTGGTGCAAGAATCCTTACTGTGGAGCACTCTTTGCCATCGCTCCTGGGATGTTGGAAATTTACTGAGTACAGGTGTTTGACCAGGATGGTGAAAGCTGTTGGTAGGGAACCGATGGCCTATGGATTCTGAACTGTGTCTTGGTTTGATTTGATGGTTTGTTTTTTTTCCCCTAAAATATGATGTGAATATTTTTGCTTAGGAAGAAAGAAGAGTGTCAAGGAAGTCATAAGAAAACTGACACATTTTTGTTTGGAAGTGAAAATAGTAGAACAAAGGGAGCGATTAGCAGATATTTGTAAGCCTGTCTTCTCCTTATGCCAAATCAATATGACTAAGATTGAGGACAGGGGACTAAAAGGAAACAGAAAGGGTTCGTGAGCTCTGTTGGGTCATTGGTAGAAAATACTCCACTTGGGAATGTGGCATTGTAATCAGTCTTGTACTGTATGGATTTGTACTCTGGAAGATAATAGGAAGTGGCTGGGAAGATAACAATCTGATCAGCCCTGGAACGGACACCAACAGGGTGGTACCAGGATGTTCAGTCTGTCCCATCCAGATGTTCTGCTGTTAGGAGATGCAGAAGGAACAGGAAATGTAGCACATCGTATTCACCTGTTTATATAATCTTATGGCTAGTGCTATCACAAAGGCATCAGATTTATTCGGTGATTTCTGGATGTCAGATTTCATGAGCGAAGTGAATGAGGCACAATGGACAATGCTGACTAAAGATGAGAAGATAGTTCTTGTTCTTCTAGCAAAAAAAAAAAGTTTTAGAGATTTTTGTATTAATAAAACTACTTCTTTTTCTGAAACAACACTAGGGTTGCCAAGAATTGTGATTATATTCTTGGACGGCTTTTGTTTCTTTGTTAAACCAGGGATCTAACACTATCCAACACTCCATCAAAGATGCATTGCATTTGGTTACGGTTTTAAAACTCTCTTGTAAATGCAGCTAAAGAATTGGCATCCCTCATTTAATAAGCTGACAACCTGAGAAGTGCTTAAATAAGTTCAACAACTGCACCAAAGAATGACTGATGAAGACAAACTTGAAATCCTGATTTCCACAGGTTTGAGAGACAGTTGACTTGGAAAGATAAAATCTTGGAGTATCAGTGTTTTATCTGGGGACTCATTTCACTTGGGTGGACTGTTCTTAGAGCCCTCTTTTGGTACTCTGCTCCCACTTAGCTCTTGATTACTAGCCTGTGGTGATTCTGAGAAAACTATGGCAGATTGAACTCCTCTATAAGGTGTTTTCTGTGCTGTGTAGACATTGTTATGTACATAATCTACAGAGATATAGTGAACATATTAAAGATACTTCAGTATGAGAAATCAGTGTAATGTAAAAGTGTTATGTAAAATGACTAAGGAGCAGAAATCATTTCCTTCTTTTTGGAACTTAATGGGATGCAACTTTCCTTTCTGTTTACCTGGACTATTAGAGAGAGAAGTACATTCTTCTCCTTTTTATTAAACTTTTTAGCATAGGAACATTCTTCAAAGAAGATATACCTGGAGCCTAACAGATTCCATCTCCAAAAGAAAAACACATCCTATTCTCAACACACTAGAATGAAGGACTGAATCTATAAATTATTTGCCTTTTTGCCCAAATATCAAGTAGATTTATTTAATGGAATAAAAAATGGTCCTGAATGCTCAAAGTACTTTTGTGAAATAAAATGTATGTTACGCATGTGCAGTGACAGAGGGAAAGGAAGAAGCAGAGATTGCCAAGGACATTCTGAGAACATTTATTGATTGGAAAGAAATCACTGGATTTTTGTTTTGTTTTGTTTTGCTGGGTTTTTTTCTTCTCCATATTACATGAAGTGGTCTCTGTCTGGGTGTAATTTTTACTTTTTAGTGCCATCTGCACCTGTGGCCTTTGGACTTAATGTTTATGACAGATGGACTGGACTGTGTTTGCACCATTTAGTGTATAATCCTTCTGTATGTATCTATGCCATGCTAGGCAGTGGCACTGGCCCAATGGGCATATTTATTAGTGCTGACTTCCTGTCTGCTTCCATTGTTCTGTTGCAGTGTCCTTTGAGCCTAATGGACCTTGCTTTGTGCTGGGCCCACCTACAAAATATTGTTCTCGATTCATGCCAGATTATCTGTTGCAGACTCAAATCTTTTTTTTTTTTCCTTTTTTTCTCTAACGCGTTTGCCAACTAGAACGCTTAAAATGGATCAATTCCATATTGTAAATGCTCTTCCTCTCCTCTCAGCCTGCAAGCTTCATTTTGGAACAAGCTTGCTAGCTTTGTTTCCTGGTATCAAGATACTTGATAAAAAGGAGAACCGTTTCTTCTGAAAAATGTTACATCTCATGCTACCTGAGCTCCCACTCTACTGGAAGCGGAAGTTGTTCCCAGCAAAGCAATGCCTCCTGTAAAACAGGGTGTAATAAATGCATCCCAGGCTGTAGGAGCCTGCTGGCCCATGGCTGGCAGCCTGGAGCTGTGCGGAATGTCCCATTCCTGCTGACTTCATCGACACTGTGCAGCGGGTGTGGGGAAAAGGACAGGCTACTATTGCACAAGAAATGTTATCAATAGAACAGCAAAACAAATGCCAACCAAATGGAAAACTATGCAACACTTAGGCATTTGCAATTTTTAGGTTTTCTGAAGGTTTGTGAACCTAACAATCGACAACTGTGATATCATGATAACAAAGAACAATTTAGCATTGTTCATTTATCTCATGAAATCATGAGGTTGCCTCCCATAAATTTTTGTGTCTATTACAGAAATGCATGAAATAAACCTCGCTGTTTAGCTGTAGTCACATCAAATTAGTGGCAAATTTCAAACAGATATCTGATAATCAAAAGCACCCTTTTCTAACCGTCAACATATATAATCCTAAGTGTTAAAAAAGATTTGACAACATTTCTATAGGAAGTAGTCATGCCCTTGTAAACCCTTTATGGAAAGATAGATCAGCTATACAACTTCTCGCACTACATAGCAGGATTATGCATTCTGTTCTGATACTAACATGATCATGAGGAAGGGAAATATGTTCAGCTGGATTCTAACAGGGACAGTTTCTAACAGGGGTAGGTTTACCTACCAAACAGATTTCTACAGGATGGTAATGAAGACGTGGGAGGGTCAGGAGCTTTATCATTTCATAAATAAGAAAAGCAATTATCAACAACATTTTCATATCTAGAAGAGGCTTCTTTATAGTATTGGTATAAAGCTGTCATCCTGGTTTAACCCCAGCCAGCAACTAGGACCACAGGGCCACTCGCTAACCCCCCCCAGTTTGGATGGGGGAGAGAATTGGAGGAGTAAAAGTGAGGAAAAAACTCATGGGTTGAGATAAGTTGAGATAATATGTAGAGCAAAAGCTGCACACGCAAGCAAAAACAAAACAAGGAATTCATTAACCGCTCCCCATCAGCAGGCAGGTGTTCAGCTATCTCCAGGAAAGCAGGGCTCCACCACTTGCCATGGTTATTTGGGAAGACAAAACACCATAACTCAGAATGTCCTCCCCCTTCCTTCTTCTTCCCCCAGCTTTATATACTGAGCATGACGTCATATGACATGAAATATCCCTTTGGTCAGTTGGGGTCAGCTGTCCCGGCTGTGTCCCCTCTCAACTTTTTGTGCACTCCCAGTCCACTCACTTGTGGGGTGGTGTGAACTATAAAATATCCATCCAGATTGTGTAACTGAATAAGCTTGAGCTTGAGAAGAAAGTATGTTGAAGTCCAGTCCATATACAAGTAAAACAAATAAAACAAACGAAAAAAAGGAAGATATTCAAATCAAACTCGGGTATAGTTTGAATATCTTCCTTTTTCATTCACCTTTAATGCAGTAAAATACTTAGTGATTTTGAAGATCAGGTACCCAAATTACCTGATCCCTATTGGCATTTTTATGAAGGAGTGTGTATATTTTCAACCCTGAATTTAATATTAAAACATATGATTGAAATTTGAAAATCTCAGGGCAGTATGTTTGGCAATCATCTTCCACACCCCATGCAATTTTTTTTCTTTCCTTTTGTGATATCTGAAAGAATTCCATCAATTTAGCCTCATAGTTGCACATCTTGAAGGAGTATTTTTAAGAATCCAGTGTAGAAAATGTGCAAGCTAGCTGTGGGCAAATCCTGTTTAATACCCTTCAATTTGAATTAGTTGTGTGACGGTTCTGAAATTTTTTTTCCTGCATTTGCTCTGGCAGTATCACAATTTGTCCCTGATAGATTATTGCTCACCTACTGCATGAAAAAGCATTTTTTAAGTTGCTTTTCCCTGCTGCCAGTCAGTGTGATGATGAAGTAGCTTCTCAAAATACCGTAAAAGCTTCAGTATCTCTTTTTTTATAGAAAACACTTTATAAAATTCAAGGTGAGAGCAGAGGTTGGTACAGAGGTATATCACAGAGGAGACAGGATATTAGTGAGTGTTTATTTTTTATTTACTTTTCTTTCTTTTGCTTTATAGGGTTTCTAGCCACAGTTCAGTACAACAATTGAGATACTATCCAAGTTTGCCAGGACAGAGAAGTAATCGTCTGCCACAAAAGTCTGTTTGTTACATGATAAGATTAACTTTAATGTTATTGTAATGTTTGAGTTTCTGATTGGACCCCTTTGCAAATAATGACCTGAGGGGCCGTGTCATCATGTAGACAAGCTACATGACCATTCAGCTGTGATTATCGTAACTTCAGTGCCAGTAATGTACAGTGCCCCAGAACTGCAGAGCTAGGTATCATGTCCTGCAAATGGAATTATTCAGTTAATCACGGAAGAGCCCGGGGACTGAGTTGATGGAAGCACATAATAGCAAGGTTATGCTTATCAAGCATATGCAGCCTAAATCTCCCAACTGTGAGGCACAGTAGGGACAAGTGTTATGTGATGACCCTCCCTTGTGGATCATCATCATATCCTTTCCCTAGACGTTACCCGACTACTAGCCAAGCCAATATATCATACTACCGTCATCTATCCTTGCATCTGCAGATGTAATTCAGAGAAATTCAGACAACCAAGGGGATTTTTCATTACCCTGAATTGCATGTATCCGTGAACACTGGAAAGTCAGCCTTATGTGGTCTTGACTGGATTCACACTTCTGTTAGAGGAACTGTAAGTCTAAAGAGCTTTGCAGAACATACTAAACTGTCCAATAACTAGCTACATGTCCTTGGGGACATGAGTAGGAGACCGTGGTCATCTGCAAACACTAGCTCAGGAATAGTTATTTTCTGTCCATAAGCCTCCTGTCTCTGCATGTGCTTACTGAAGATGCAGGATCCCTCTATTCTAATATTATCACATGTAGATGCATAGCTTAGCTAGAATCGTCAATCATTTTCTGTCACTGAAGCCATTCTCACCTATTTGGCCTCTTGTATGGTAGAGCTCCTTGTGTCAGGCCTTCCACCAACTACTTTTTCTTATTACAATAACTCCTTCATAGTTGCAGCCTTTTCTGATTTGCCTGATCTATAGGAATTATCCATCGGTTTTCTGGTGGAAGAGAAATCCACATTTGTTGTCTCGCAGAAGGGTCTTCAAAAGACTTCTTCAAAGCCAGTGCCCACCAAGCTCTGGATCAGTTTTCTGTCTAGCTTTATGATCATCTGCATTTGCAAAGAAATAGGACAGTGCCCTTGGGATTTTCATCAGTTCTGTTCTAGACAGGATTTCCATACCAGAAACAGATAAACTGGCTTTCCCTAACTGTCACTTTCCAGGGTCCAACCAAGGGGTTTACCCAATAACTTCCTAATGTCTCTAGGCATGTTTGACTCCAGTCTTTAGAAAAATGCAATAACACCACCCCTAACCTACTGGAGGATTCCACTGATGCCATTCATTCTAAGATCCATCAGGCAAAACAGCTGCTGCTTTTGTCTGCTGAAACACCATTTGTTGGTGCTAGATCACCTGTGACTTCTGAAGGCCCAAAAGAGACTAGAGGCTGCAGACAAAAAAGGCTGCATGTTACCACAAGCCGCACCTGGCACCTCCTAGAATGGTTCTGAGCAGTGACTAGTGGAAGATCTGCAACTTCCCATTTCTCCACCAATTTTCTTTCCTAATATATCTGCACGTATTATTTAATGTCAATCCATTGTTCTGTCTTTGCAAGTTATATTTATTGTTAATGCATTTCTGATTCTTTCTACTTAGATTTTGGGAGCACGTTGGTCTCATTTGTGTTGCAATTGAATCAGTCTTCGTATATATTCCTTTCAAAACCAAAGAATTTCTTCAATGATGAACAATAAATAAATGATAAATTCAACAAATATAGTAAGCAGAATAGAGCTCAAAGGGTCACATTTGGTTGCTTCTGAGTTTTTTAACAAATATAAAATAGTGCTGCTGCTACTTTCCTCGAACTTAATCTCAGTTTGTGCATTCAGGAAGCACACTTAAATTTTGAATAATTGCTCCTAGTTGAAACTGAAAGAAAAAGTTTCATTTTATTTATGAATAAACAGTGTAAGACAATGTAATTTGTGCCCCTTTTTGATATTTTCGAAATAAATTATTTGTTTCCTAGAATTTTTTTCTTTATCTTGTAGACTAATATATCCTATTGACAATATATAAAGAAATATTCATATGATAGTAAAATTATTTAAAAAATAAGGAAAGCAAATGCCAGAAAACTGCAAATACTGGGGTAATGAATGTTAAGATAGTAAAATGAGTACATTTGTAGAAAACTTTTTTCAGTTTCCTACAATATCCATTTATTTTGATCAAAGGTCTTTTTGCTTAAAGACCTCCAGTTTTCATTGTTCCTGTTTCTTATTTTCTTAGATATCATTAAGTCTTGCCTACAACCAAACTGTACACATACAACCCTCCCCTGTTCGCTTTACTCCTTTGCTAATGGGGAGAGTTCAAGCTGCAGCCTAGGTAAAATGATAAAAGCATCGTTGAATTTACAGGAAGAAGAGAATTAGGCATTATTAACTGCTAATTTTGACTTTTAACAGGGATGAAGTCCTAAATTAAAATACAAGGTGTGTTACTTAATTTTAATGACAACATGGGATATTGCACATGAAGAGAGTCCTGTGCTGTTGAAGTGTTCTCTTGGTACCGAGCAAGAAAAGCACTTTGGGGAAATTTTTGGTGACAGTATTGAACAATGTGGAAGAGAAGACTGTGAACTATTTGGAATCAGTTGTTCTTCTGTATAAGACTTAATATAGAGAGAGCTTGATTAGTCTCTTTAACCAAACCCAGTAAGCAGTCTGACAACTGATTTTAAAATGTGTTCTTGTGATGGTCTTCAGTGATACGAAAAATAGTTTTTCACGTGGTTGACAGCCTCACATGTGAACCTCAATATACAACTTCTTCATGTGACTGAGATCAATTTGGCCAGTAATGGGGTCTGTGTGGGATTATTTCATTTGTCCCCCTCACTGCTCTGAATCCTTTTCTTCCGTCTGTTAGTTGTATTTCTATTCCACCAGTTAATACTGTGATCAGCGAGGATGAGAGAGTAATCCATCCTTTGTACAAGTCTTATGTCTTTCTTCCATCTACCTGCATGTTTTCCCTAATCCTGTGATTGCTCAGTAACTGGCAACAGAGACAGATGGAGGATGTCACACCTACATACAAATGATGAAGAAATGATGGCTGTTGGCCATTGACTTGCAGTGACAGAGGCATCTTTAACTTGTACATCAAAGGAACCCTTTTTAAGGATAGTGTCACTATCACTGGTTGCTGAAAATGGAAAAACAGATCCTCAGCTGTCATGTACTCTATCATTGATTCACTGTGCTACAACAGCAAGCCAGTTACACAGCAAAATGATCACATAAAACAAGTTAAGCCAAAAAAA
The DNA here is from genome assembly GCF_028500815.1 of Rissa tridactyla. Lineage (NCBI taxonomy): Eukaryota > Metazoa > Chordata > Aves > Charadriiformes > Laridae > Rissa > Rissa tridactyla. The sequence continues at coordinate 44,331,348 of NC_071467.1, forward strand.
TGTGAGAGACTAGGGAGGTGTAGAGTACATATTGAAAGTGTCTTATAAAATGTAATGTTAATATAGAAATCTGAAATTAAATGTATCTTTCAGATGAGATAAATTTTAAGGCAGCCATTGTTGTATATATGTATTATCAGAAATCTGATGTTGAGAATACATGATTACCTAACGCTTCCTTAACTGAAGCTGATACTAAATTTGGATTCTTTGTAATATTGCGGACAGATTTTATGAGGATCTAGATAATTCAGGGAAGATGTCTCCACAAAATTGTAGGCTAATCTTGTAGATAAAGACTTAGCCATAGAAAAAGAGAGCTGATCAGTTTGCTGTGGGAAAGAACAGCTCTAAGTATGACTATAAAAGCTGCAGCGTTGACTGCTTGTAGATGTGTTAAGTAGTATCTTCCCAGACTAATAGTTTCTTCAATTTAAAATTGTAGCTGCACTAGATTTCCCCATTCACTAGTGAAAAAAAAAAAGAGGTTTATTTAAGGGGAATAGGAGGGAAGGGAAGGTCTAAGACTTAGAATTTCCTTTAATTAATCAACTTCAGTATAGAAAAATAATGTGTGAAATAACATGAAAAATAAGATTGGGGTGTGTGTGTGAAATAAATGTAAATGCATTAAAAGACTGATCAATGCTAATGTTTTAACACCCCAGGGGGTTAAAGAAACCCCCTCTTTTCAGTACTCTGATATTTGAGTTTGTAGAATATATATTCTCTTCCTTCTGACTACTCTGTAGTCATTTCTGTTAATTATCATCTGAAAGACTATATAGTCCACTTCTTACTCACATAAAAATGCAGTAACTCTCAGAAATTGTCCCACTGATGCCTATGAAGCTATTTGCAAGAAAAACTGCTGGCCAGAGTAAGCAAGAGCTCCATTAAAGGGTTCAAATGGAAGATAAAGTTAAATTTACGTTTACTTGATATATTCCTATTCTTTTAACATTCCTCTTGTTTAAATCCTTATTTCTTCCTCTACTTATATTTCTAACTACTTCTAACTCTTTCTCTGTTTCTTCCTCTTTTTTTTTTATTTTTCTCTTTCCTCCTCCTAATATTCCATTTTAACAAGATTTCGTGAGTCACACTGATTCCAGGCAAACAAGCTGCTGCACTGTAAAATAAATAGCCTTGAAATGCTACAAAGTAAATCACTTGCCTTCAAGATTAAGCTAAAATGTTTGCTTCAGCTTCATGTCTGAACATCCTTCCACTTAACCAGATGATAGCAGACTTTTTGCCAACAAAACATATCTTTACTAAACCAGGGCCATCTTTCAATAAGAACAGAGCGGTATGATGCCCTCTGCCATCAAAACATGCCTCTAGCCCTATTTATTTATGAGGAGCTTTGTGCTGGATACAAACTGATCATGAATGTTATCCAGCTTTATATAAGACATCACATGGTATTGGTAATCTGATACAGGGTTTTAAATGGATAGCTACACTGCCAGTTTTAAGTGCCAGCATTTTTTTTCCTTTTGCTATCAAGTGGTATAGCATGTACTGCTAAGAAATACTCTAGCCTTCATTGAGTTTATGCTTCCTGCGGTAGAATTGCCATGTCTTTATTTTGCCTTTTATCTTCTGAATAAAATAAACTAGTTAGCATTCTCTGATGCAGCACCCTGGAAATAGATTGTTGTTGAAAGAATAATTTACATTCCCTGCTCCCACATATGGAAAAATATTTCCACAAGCGTTTGTTTCAGCATCTTTTTGCTGTACATTTATTAAAATAGATATGCTTTACCGTTACAGATCTAGAGATCCTTAAGAAACAGATATCATTTCAGAAAAGAAATATTGACTTTTCTTGGTGTTTATTCTTATAGAGTTCTATTTGTTCACCTATACTTGTATTTGTAAACCTAGAGAATCAGCTTTATTTGTGGATTAGTTATATAATTGACATTCGCTCCATGCAGGCATGGAAAAATCTAACCTGGTGTGAGAAACCTGAAGTGTGACTAACATCTTGAATTTTTCCTTTGCAACATAATCTAGAGGATGGATGAGCATTAACATGGAAAATCTAGCCTCTTTTTCCCAGAGGGCACCTTCAGATTATTGTAGCTGAAATGCTTCATGTACTGTATCACTTTGATCTGAAAGCGAAAATCTGGTGAACACTTCTTTGAGTATTTTAAAGATAAGGTAGCAGCTTTGATCAATCCCTTGAATCCCTAGTTTCTTAAATAATTTTAGGACAAGTTAAATGAAGATTCTGGAGCTAGTCTTCATGGTTAAGGGAAGGAAAATTGGCTATTTTTTACCTGACTTACTAGAAAGTAGGTATGGGAAAAAACACGACAAAAGACAACATTTAAAAAAATGAAGAGAACCTATCTGAAATTTTTTTAAGAAATTAGATGGTAGTACAGGTAGAGGCATCTCAAACTGTCATTTCAGTATCGAATTATTTATCAAATTCATTTGCAATTGAAATAGAAAGCAGAGATGTGACTTGGAGGGGGGTTGGAACTAGTAAGGAGCTGTATGCTGAATATTTCCTTATACGTTTCTCCTACCATGAGAGAGAGATCTGTAGTTTTGTATGCTTCCCTAACTTCAAGCATTAGAGACATTGAATAGCATGACTGAGTTTAAAAGAGGTGACATTAATGGAAGTCTAAGGATTCTTTATGTGCATAAAACCATGATGGCTCATTCCGTGAACATCTGCTAGCCAGTAAGCCTTTTAAAAAGCCTTTTGGAGATGACACTGAAAATCCAGAGCTCACACTCTCACTGTAGGATTTGCACACTGATTTTCAAAAATAGGGCGCCCTCCAAATACACGTTAAAGTGTAATGTAAATGCCTCTTAGGGACCCAATATTATATTACTTGTATATCTAACATACCATTGAACTTATTAGAACTTTACTTAGTACCTAATAGAGAAGATATACATTATGCCAATTAAATATATTTAAACATAATTGTCATGGTTTCATGACAATGGTTTCAACTGGTAACTTGATTGTTCAAATGTACATCTGAGTGAATCTTGCTTTCGGGTATTTTTACTCTAGATTTTGAGCAGGCTGCGAATCTATCACAGTTTGTGGGAGCATAAAATCATGTATGTAATAACTGAAGCCCACTAGTAAAGCTGTGTTAAAGCTTCTACCAACAACCTTCCACTCAGCTGCTTATGTTGAGCTTATGCTGTAAGTTTTCCGGGGACACTCTTCATTCATACTCCACCTGCACAGCAATTCTGATTACTGATTAGTGTTAAGACATAACAAATAAATAATAAAATCAATGGATTTGCTTATACTTTGGGCCATTCCTGAAGATTCCATAGTAGCACTTCTCATTTTCTGGCAGATGGTAAAATGGTTACACCTGCAATTAAGTGCTTCTTTTTCTCTTTGCCTTATGCAAAATCTTGTAGGATCTTAAGGACAGGAGTGCCAGTTCCAAACCACCACAGGTGTTGAGCAGTAGTAGAACTGGCCATGGAAAGGAACACCACATTTGAGGGTTTCTGTCTTTGTACATCCAGCACTAAGGTCTAAGGAACCACAGCTTAATAATGGAGAGATAAGTGTGAGTTGGTAAAGATACTACAGCCACCTGACCATCATACAAATATAAACACAGTCAACATTTGCCTATATCTAAGCCAGACATTTAAAAATGTGTTTCATTTTTAATTAAGTTAAAGCTATTTAAATTGTAAGGGTTTCTGGGACTCATGTCCTACATGTCCTGACCAATGCATGAGAAGAAAAATTATATTCCACTTTAATGAAATTATAAAACATTTCCTCGAGATTTGATCCTGTTGCTTAATAGCATTGTCTCATCTTATGGACAACTTAGCTAATGCGGATGTAATCAGAGATGGCTGTTGTAGCACATGAGTTAGAAATACATCAGTTAAGAATGTAACAGCTACACATTCTGCTTAAATTTTTTCATTATATCTTGAAGTATAAACATCCAAAATACAGTTTAAAAGATAATAGAAACTTCAGCTAAGTGACTTTTACCACTGAAATGGAAATAACAATAAAAATAATAATGGATATATAACTTCAATAGAACTGACAGATTCAGTTATAACAACTCTATACTGCTTATTAAAAAATTGTCCCATTGTGTCTGATGACTATAGCTACCAGGGCAGAAGAGAAGGGTTTTAATCACAGTCATAAATATATATTTTGTGGTTTCTTTTGCATACTTGATTTACCTCTTGTATGCAAATATCATATTTACTCCATATTTGAAAAGTGTCTCCTGTTAATCCATATTGATTTTACTTTATTTTGCAGATTGACTAACTTGCTTTGTTTAAGTTATGCTGTAAGGACAGTTTTAACGGTTGAATTAGATGGTCCATTCACTTTTTACAGTACATTTTATTAATCTAAATGTATGGTAGCCAGGCTTAAAACCAATACCTACAGGTACCTTTTCAGCACAGTGCTCAGGAAATTAACCATGGAGCTCTCATTAGCATTAATGGGTGCTTAGTGGGTAATTTAGTGTGCACCACGCTTAAAACATACCCCCCAGGGTGCTCACCAGGCTGTGTGGGAGATTCCTCCAATGCTGATGGTACTGTAATTGTATTTTATTAGATCAAGCTACAAATGAAAGATTTTGATTTCCATGACATCTATGCCTAACTCTGATCCAAAGAGAAAACACACACACACCTGTGTTCACTATTAATTAGCCGTTACAGGAAGATAATCCCATCCAGGACTTCTGGCAGAATGATACAGTAGAAAAAAAGATGTACTATCAGTGCTTCTAATTTCTCATAAACCCATAAAATGACACAGAATACATTATTTTTATTTTAAATGCTAAATATTAAAAGCATAAACTTTCAAAATAACTATTTTGAAATTTGGAACGGTTGTTGCAATTTTAGCTTCATCTTGTTATGCATGTGTTTTCAATTACAAAGGGATAGCTTTAGGAAATTAGGATAAATAAACTGGAATCAAGAGCTCAGGAACCTGTATCTGTAAGAAGTTAAAGTTTTCCCAGTCAAAGCTGCAAAAATTTTCTGGAATTCACACTCCAGTCAAAGAAGAAAAGCTGTTGGGAATGCTTCTAAGTTCTGTTCTGATAATGAATTTAAAAAGAACATTAACTTTAAGCAGAAAAACTCTAAGGAAAGGGAGAAAGACAAAGCATTGAAGAATCCTGTGCTTTGTTGAGGAAAAAACACTGGGATAAGGCAAGATTTAAAACCAATCTGAGTTATGCTTTAGAAAGGTTCTTCATTCCTTAACAGAAGACAAAGAAGGAAGAGGGTTTCCATGTGCTTAAAATTATCTTTTACCTAGAACAGTTTCAAAATTGTTATTTGTTTCAGTTTTTAATGGAATTGATGCCGAGCACAAAAGCAAAGGCCAGCTTGCCAAAACAAAGCTCACTGAGCTTAATGTGTATGTGTACAGGAGACAGGGAGAGAAGAAGATGAGATCATTCCCAAAATATTGGAATACAAAATCACAATCAGACAGAATGTGATAAATCTTAACGGCACAGTAAAATTGCAGAGTAATATAAATAATAACTACATTTAGGATAAGAAAGAAAATATGTAGCTTGGTCTAATATGGACTTACTGGGACTCAATTGGGCAAAAACTTAAAAAATATTGAAGATATAGAAGAGGTCAAAGTAAACAGCATAAAACAAAGGGCTAATAGATCATATCAGATCAACCTATTATCTATCTCAGGTAAGATAATATTTTTTTTTTTATAAGAGAAATGCAAGCCAGTTTAATTTGTCTGGACTTCAGAGAAAGATGGGAAATTATTGGTTACTGAACTAACAGGGAACTCTAGAGTGTCTAAGGAACTGGCTATAAGAGAGATGGGTAGATTTTACTAACAGGGGATTGTCATCATTAAGGGTCTTTGTTAGTAGTACATTGCTTGTGCATTGCTGCTTCTCTGATAATATAGGTCCCAAGATATTATTTATCACACAACTTCTTGGCCACTGGTTTGTTTTTTTTAAACGGCTTTTTCTCCACAATTGTTTATAATGCCGTACTAAAGAGTACCCTCTACAGAGTCTATCACTTAAACTCATGTCATGAGTGTCACAGATTCTCAGAATTCACAATGGTGCTATTCTTGTACTTTACACTCCTTATCATCACCAGTCTGTGATACTCAACTATTATTTTTTTTACACTAACCCTCTTCTCCCTTACTGCAGAGATATGTGCTGAAGTGTTTGGTATTGTAAAATGACCTGCTTATAGTCTGGGTCAGCATCACGTCAGAAAGGTACATCAAAAATGTTTAGAATAGTGCTTTGCATCCTAATACCTTCTAGGAAAGGTATGAATAAAACTGAGCTTGGGTGGCCTTGTTTAAGACAGAGAAAGTGATTGCCTCTAGAAAAAGCTTTTATTTGTTCCAGATATGTTTACAGAATATCCTTGTAGAATCTGGCAGCATATTTACAATGGATATCTGCCCAAGGATAAATAACAGATATATTATAATCTCCAATCGTGGATGAACTGTAACAGATGTAATGAAATGAGTGGTGCAGGAAAAGCACAGGATAAAATATGATAAAATACGATATATCACAGTTGGAAGGCTAGTGTCTTTGAACAGTTATATAGGTTGACTATATGTAGTAGTTAACAGCAAGAAAAGAAAAGTAGGCATGGTTTCACTTGGAGAAGGTGGCTCCAAAACGGCTTTGCTGAGCTGTGAATAAAGCAGCTCTAGTCATACAGATAGAGGAAAACCGCAGGTCTTGCCTACCCTTCCTTCCCCTAGTGTAACATTTGTTCCTGTGGTCTAGATGATCAAGGTCATGTGTTTCAAAATTTTTCAAAAGGAAAAAGTGACTCGGTGTAGCTATAAGTGTCCACTATGTTTTATCTGTTTGCTATGAAAATGCTGAGAAAGAAACTTCCACTATCTATTTTCAGAAATGTCTGTTATTTAAACTCTCTCAACCTATCTAGGGGGTCCCTAGTTCTGGGCCCCTCTGTACAAGAGGGACATTGAAGTGCTGGAGCGTGTCCAGAGGAGAGATACCAGGCTGGTGAGGGGTCTGGAGACCAGGTCATATGAGGAGAGGCTGAGGGAGCTGGGCATGTTTAGTTTGGAGGAGGCTGAGGGGAGACCTCATTGCCCTCTACAACTACCTGAAAGGAGGTCGTAGAGAGGTGGGTGTTGGCCTCTTCTCCCAAGCGAGTAATGACAGGACCAGAGGAAATGGTCTGAAGTTGTGGCAGGGGAGGTTTAGATTAGGTATTAGGAAGAATTATTTTACTGAAAGAGTGGTCAGGCACTGGAACAGCCTGCCCAGGGAGGTGGTTGAGTCACCGTCCCTAGAGGTATTCAAGTAACGTCTAGATTTGGCACTTCAGGGCATGCTCTAGTGGCAGAGATCGTAGGGTTGTTTGGGGTTTTTTTGGTTTGTTTTTTTTTTTGTGTGTGTGTGTATGTATGGTTGGACTCGATGATCTCAAAGGTCCTTTCCAACCATGAAGATTCTAAGATTCTATGATTCTATCAATCAATATTCCTTTGCAAAACTGAACCAACTTTTTGCACTAGGAAAAATGACAACAAAAATATATTAACTGTTTTAGAAGGTTTGTGCTGGTGTTCCTCAGTCAAGAATGTAATTTCCATCCCTGTATTGTTCAGTATTAGGAGTTTCATTAATGCGTTTCTTAGCTTGAGAGAAGACTGAAAATGCATATTAAGTGGGTGAGACACTGAGAAAATAGCACTTGTAGGAAAGGGTAGCAGGCAACAGAGTGTTCTTAAACAGCACAAAAGGAAATAAAAAGTGCTGCATCCATCACTATTATGAAGAAACCTGTAAAGAACAGACTATCAAGAGAGGCTGCTAAAATTGCAAAACAGTTTCTTTACATCTGAAAAGATATATGTATGGCAAGATGACTAAAACTGTTTTCCGCAAGGATGGCGATTCTGGAGTAGACTGTGTATGAAGGGGCATCTATAGCTCCTGGAATATGCCCACGCTCGATCCCACTAGATGAACACGTCCTGCCCTCTACCAGATGTAAAAATATATTTCTAAAAATGCCCACAGGAAGTCTTTGGTGCTTCCCGAAAAAAGTAATAATTCAAAAAGTTCACAAGGAAAAATCTTGAACCCACTGAAGGAAATGGAAACTTAGCCACTGGCTGCTGTGGAGTCTGACTATTCTCTCTCATTAGCGAAAAGTGAACCAAAAATATAGATAAGATCTGATGTGCTTCTTAACAAAGATCAGGTCCACCTTCAGCTTTTAAAGAAAGTGAGTAATGAATACACTATTTGCAATAAACTTCAGTCTTTAACTGTGTAAGGAGGTGGAAATGAGATGGTGCAATTAATGATACACAGGAAGATGAAGCATCAGTCAGCATAGTTTGCGCATTCGTTTTGACACTGGAGAACTCTCAGGATCAAAAAACGTTTAATGAACCTAGCATTGTTATACTTACTAACTACAAATACAACTCTGTGATATACTTTTATATTTTACCAATATAAAATAGTTTTGGTGAGTTGATCTGTTAGAAAAGAAGTTCAACAATTTTTCCATCAGAAGCTGCTCATTTAATGAAATTGAAGCAAATCAGGGGATGGACAGGGGATGGACAGCCATCAGGGGTGGACATGCCAGCTAAATTTACCTGAATCAAGACATTGATCTGCACCCACACAGATTTTTTTTCCAAATTATGAGATACTAAGTTTTCTGAGAAATAAATTTCTTAATTTTAAGAGTGCTCAGAGTCTCACTTGGAAGACTGTATTGAACTTACTTTCTGTGGATGGAGGCATCCAACCTTATTTTTCTTCATGGTCCTTCAGGTAGAAGAAGAGATTGGGTAACCCAGCTATGTGTTGTTGACACAGTGCGTGCACCTGGTTCTACTGCAACTGCTGCAAATTGTTTAACAATTGCCTAACAATTGCACTTTTTATCTTCAGCGATAACATAAAAAAATTCTTATCATGCCTCATCAGTGCCTGGTAAATCTAGAACACAGAGGTGGTTGTAGAAACACTGATGAATGTTTAGTGGGTCTCTTAATTCTTTTTTAAACTACTTCTATGTGACACGTTGATAACCTGCACGGAGCTGCCAAAACTTTCTAGTACTGGAATCTGGACTGAATATGAGCTGCCTTAGATTAGTGTGATTGATGCCAGCTGATAGCACATTCATGTTGTTTCATGTACCTGCTGCTCACATCCTGATTTACTATTTCCATATCTAATTCAGGCACATCAGTGCACTGTGCGATATGCGTATGTCTTTAGATTGCTGCACACAGCTTGTTCCTGTACAAGTTGCCAACACACAGGTGCCTACATCTTAAATGCTGCTCCTTAGAGCAGCATAGTCTTTGTACAAACATAGTCTTTGTAATTTAAAGACTATTGCAGTCAGGAAACATAAACTTATCTAAAATTTCCCTTTCTCTTCTTCATACTCCCCTTTAGCCCTCTCCCCTTTAGCCCTCTGCCCACCACAAAATGAATAGTAAGAACAATCTTGTAGACCTAAAAAAAAAAAAAAGCCAGGCAATCTCATGTTATTTCTGTGTAGTATATGTACAGTATATGGGCTACAGTCTCTTAACAATTTTCTGCTCTCATACTGCATAAACCTGTGCATCTTTTAGACATAACCACAGATTTGTGGTGTTCTTTCCAATTAGCAAGTGAATCGTGTTTTTCTGCTTATATAAACTAAGTGATGCTGTAGCTGCATGGTATAACACAAACATATCTCTTGTATACTTAGAGAGAGCAGAATACAGTCTAGTTTAATTATGCAAAAATATTTATCTCTCCCCTATTACCATATCTGAAAAGTATATTTCCCACTCCCACAGTTTAATGTATCCTCATATCAATTTCTCATATGTAGTGCTCTGCACAGTGCTTTACATTTTCAAAGTGCTTTAGAAACATTAACTAATTAACTAATGCATGTCATTATGGGCCTGTGAATCTTGGATGTCAAAAGGCAAAAGACAAGGCAAACATAGTGAATTAAATAAAACACAGATTAAATTGCCGGCATAGCACCCCCAACATAGCAAATTTCTCTACCCTGGGCAAAACTACTCTCTGGCCTGGACTGCGGTTTCTTGCTTCTTTCTTCTGGTGTGAGACACCACCACTCTGTGATAATTCTTCCCTTCAATTTAGGTCCCATAACTCATGGGGCCAGTCCCAACCACATGGCACATGTCTGTTCCGGCTTTAATACATATGAGCATAAGATTGTACTGTTCTTGAGATGTGATTAAGATAGCATTTATTCCAAGACATACTCACTCTACAGTCTTAGAATAAGAATGAATATAAATGCATTTATCTTGAATTCTGATTAATAAAAAATACTATTTGTCAATTTAGATCAGAATTATAGTCTGAAAATCAAAAGCTAAATATGAGACTTAATAATAAGATATATTTATGTCCTTTGATACAGTTCTGATTTCTAAAGAATTATCTGTATAAATGTGTCTGATACATTTCCCGGGTGAATGTCCCTCTTATGTTGGATGCAGGCCACTAGAAAAAAACAGTCATTTGACTCACAGCTTATTCATCATCATTCTCTTTCCTTGGATCTCTCCAGATAGGGGCAGAGAGCGAATTGTTGTCTAGATTAATTTTTATGGCAGTTTCTTCATGCCTACCTCTACACACGAATATAAGGCATGTCCCTCATGTGACCCAGCTACATACTTTTCATTCAAAGAAGAGTTCCTGATATGTAATGGTGCTGTTGTGTCCTTTCATGGCTGGAGCCATGTGTTTTCATATGTAACTGAATGCAACCCGTCACTTGACCAAAATACAGCCCCTTTTTGCAGTGTGACTAGACATGTTCTCTTCCGGTAACACTGAATACTGGCATTATGTGCACAGGAAATCATGTTTGTGTGACAGGTGAGAAATCTGAGCATCCGGTGCCTTCATAAAAGACGGTGAAACCATTCTGCTTCAGGAGGTGTAGGTGGATTGTTCAGCAAAAGTCCACAACATTGTGTTCCTCCTCTTCAAGAAGCGAAAAACATCAGGTCTTACATGGTAGAGTAGTTTACTGATTTGTCAAGAAAATCAGGTTGTATATTGCTCATTAGGTTCCACTTAGTGGAATAAAAGACCCTAACAATTTCACTAAAGGAACTGCAAAGCAAGAAAGGAGAATAGCAGAACTGGCAGATTTCTGGGTGTGTCGATTAGGACAATCACAGCAGGCCACTCTGCCTTTCGTAATGAGTAGATGGGCAGGTTTGCTGAACTGGTGTGAGTTTGCAACACTAAAGAGTAGAAAACGACTTGCTGAAGTTATTCTTAAATTGTCTGAAAAATTAGAATTCACTTCAGTGATTTTATTATCTTCCATTCTATATCCACAACTCCAACTCTTCAGTATTCTTAGGGGGCGAATTAAAGTTGTAGGTAAAATGCGTCTTAATAACTGCTGGATAATAACAAAAGTTCTGACAATTTAAATTGATTTTGTACCTCAGTATTAATAACTGCACAGCTATTATACAGCTATTAATGGTGATACAGCTATTATAATTACAGCTATTGTAATAAATGAGGAAATTATTTCACTGGCTTAAGCAGAAACATTATAGTATCATCTATATGAAATGGCAGTTTTCCCCCTCCTGCGGATACTTCATTAGCACAATCATACTTGTCTAGTAGTAGCACCTAAGAGTCCCTTATTGGTATGAAAGCATTCCTGACAGCAGTGCCAAGTCGCCTTGCAGTTAATGTGAAGAGGCCTGAACTATAAATATTTTCATGACCTTTATGAATGCAACCAGATTGCTAATTTTAAATTATAAGTATTTAAACAGGTTGGAAAAGCTGGACTGTACCACTGAAAATTTGCTATTAACATTTTTTTCTCCAGAAATGTATGTTCAAGTGATTAATTACTTTATGTTACACTTGTCATAAATCTCCCTGGTGCACAGTGCTCCCCCATCTGTCTGTCTCATCACCACATTATCTCTTGCTCTAAGTGTAAGTATAGTCCCTTCCTCTCCAGATATGTGGCTAGACAGGCACCCAGAAGGACTTCTTGGTAGAATATGGGTGCAGAGCTCCGTCAGAGCACAATGTGCTGTCAATCTGGTTGTCACACAATAAGGTTTTGGAGAGAAGGACTGTCTTTTAATGGTATGCATACTGCCTCATTAAATGGGCTTCTCCCGGATTCCACGACCCACAGCTGAGTTCTCTACCCTCTATTACAGTACAAAAATAACTGCGTTAGGTTCAGACATACTCCTTGTTTTAATCTATCTTTAACAAAAGTCGATAGATCAAATCTGCCCTTTACATTATGACTAATAAATAGTGCCCTAGTGCAGAGGTTCTAAATAAGTTATTTTGCCTGCTAAGGTGGAGACACTTTTTCCAGAGCTAATCAAACTTTTATAAAGCTGGATTGGTCCCTGTCTATCAGATCTTGGGGGAGAATTTTATAATCAAGGCTTAATGATATAAATGTCTATGGTTGGTACATTCAAGGACATCTTTCCCAGCTTTGTGAATAAAAGATATTATCGCCTCATATAAAGTAGGAAGGAGAGATGAGGTGCATGAACCTGAACTGTGCATCTGGGGCTAGTTTAAGGCACAGTGCTTTGTAAAATCTGGTAGTAAAACTAGACTTCCCTGAAGTTTTATTTGGTAGTTTAAAAAAAAATCCTGTTTTACTTCTTCGTGTAATACATCCACATCTAGTATGTATCCCTAGGGCAGTGCTAGGTGGAGGGGTTTAATTCATTGAAAACACATTGAGATTCTTACAATAACTTTTATTTTAGAAGCACATGGGTAAATGTACAATTAGCCACATACCTACTTTTTCAAAAACAACAACCATCTTTTACTCCTACTGTATATAATTTGTGCCTTCTCATTGCCTTAACCTTTTAAATTCATAATTAAGCAGTGATTTTGCCTTTTTGTTCTTGTAAAGATCAGCAAAACTGGATGTTCCATTTAAACCAGTACATGCTTGTGTATACAAACACTTGCTTAGCATACTGCTTGAAAATAATAGATGTTTCTTGTGGTTCATGTATGGATATAATCCTTTGGTGCCCACTATTTTACTCTTTTCCTCTCCTAAAAAAAAAAAAAAAAGAAAAAGAAAAAGAAAAAAATCTGTGGTATAGTCTGAAGAGGGACGTCATTTACAATCATGACAACACACCTACAAAGACCTGTGTTTCCCTCATCATACTTTTACTTTATTCGGTTGAAGTGAGCATGCAAACATATATTTTTTTCCATTTTCTCCATAGAAATGTTCATTCTTATTTAACTATACACCATGTATTGAAATGGGGTACCTATAAATAAGTTTTAACAACAGCTCTGTTCATAAAAAGATTAAAATAGGATACCAAATGTTTAGTCAATTGTTAGGCTCTTTGATTAGATTCAACAGATCAATAGCTTGTTATTTTCATGAATTACTATAATTCTGGCAGTTTCCTGTTTGCTTATAGCATATGTTGTTTGCATTTATATTGTAATTTGCCTTGCAATTTGTGATATAATGTTAAGGAAACATTGAATGTTTCCTTGATATATAGGGTCCCCTACAGTTAGGTTTTCAACAGTCAAGCTCAGATAAACCATTTGGATTTAAGCAGAAGAAAGGAAATCAATAATAAGATATTAATTGGAACTTTTTCAAGGAGTTTCAGAACTTTGAGAAGAAACTGTTTGAAATGTGTCTGTGTTGAATACACCCACAGCTCAATATGACATCCCTAATAATTATGCTCTCGAAGGCTGGCTATGTAGTATTTAAAACAGAAGGAATTCTGTCATTAACTACATTGGGACAATAACAACAACTGACTAAACTGGGTCTTCATGTGAGCCACAGTCTCTCACCATGAAGCTCATTGAGCATGAGCAGGACCATATCTAGAGACTATCAGGACTTCTCAAGAACACATTAATTGGAAAACAAGGATTTGTTGTAACCACAATTTCTGCTGGGAGCAAAATTCAGGCAATACTTTTGTCAGGAGTGATGAAAGTGGAGAAACAGCAGACTCAGCCTCAAATACCTAACATCCACCAAGTTTAGGAGTTCCTCATGGATGTGTAGTACCATGTTTAGGCCTCTTTTCTAGTTGATTTTGACTGGGGACTGGAACCTGGTTAGTTCTGTGTTTCAAGCGTGTCATTAACAGGGAATTACATTATAACTAGATGAAAAAGTATAAACAGATGAGTTCCTCTGCCTGTTTGCTAATGTATGAGGAAAGATATATGCATTATAGATCTATAGAGTACTATGGTAACAGTGAAACTCCTAAGCCAGAAATTTGTCTGTGTATATTAATGTAGAAATACCCTGTCTGCCTTTGTCAGAAACATCTACTACCCCCCTCCCCCAAACTAGAATTATAAACGTGGTGTAAATAGTTAAATATTCAGTCAGTTAAAAAGGATCTGTCCAGGAAATGTGTTTAGTGCCTACCTTGTTAAAGACACAGTTTCTTGTAGTTGTTGGCCTGAATCAGATACCAGCTTCAGGATTCCTGAGGTATTTTCCCGTTCTCTCGGTGTCTCTCTTCTCAATTTTTTTTTTTTTTCTTCCATTCTTTGTCTGGTTGAAAATAATCCCATAACATCATTTGATATCGAAGATAATTTTGATTTTCCAGCTAGGCGATAGCAAAGATAGTCTTCATATTATGTCATGTGAGGCATCTGAAGTGCTCCGAGTCACCTTGTGGAGACCAACCGCTCTCCAGGAGGTGCCTGGGGAAGGTTAACTCTTCTTTGAAGTTCAGAGCACTTAACTAATCTGTCTTAAATGTGAACACCTTCCTACCACAAAGCGTAAAAGACAAACGGTGAGGTGCTGTAGGATAATAGGATGGGCTGCAACATATACTGAGCAAATGGAGGAACGCAGCAACACAAGAAAGGAAGATAGTGCTATTGTTGGAGCACAGTGATTTATAGAGGCTCAAATAAAACCCGGGTAGCATCCAAGCACATCGCAGGAGTTGCAAAAGGGAAAATCAGTAGCTGGAACTCAGGATATTTTGATATACATTTCCTGTTTGAGGAGGTTTTGCTTTTAACATTTTAAAAACTGTTAAATGCATTAGCTTTACTTTATGATTTCCAATGTAGGAGCATGTGTTGGATATCTGCCTACTTGTAGCTTTTTTCAGAGTCAGTTCCCTCCTATTTACCGGCTTTTTATCATTTTAATTACATGATAAATAGTACAGATTACAGATTTTTCCTGATTAATGTTGCTACTGAAGCATTCACTCTTGGAATACAATTACAAGAAAATATGTATTTACTCCATCTTTAGGATTGCTTAAATAATAAAAAAAAACTTGTCACTTTGTAAATCTCTTAGAAAAACATTTTTATTTTGCCAGATCTTATGTTTCATACAGACGGCATGCACCATGCTAACAGTCAAAATACAGTATCCCTGTAATATCAATATTTTATACACAACCATTTCATAAGCTATAACCTTGCAACTTAAAACAATGATTCTCTGTCATAATAAAGATAATTAGGGATGAGCATCCCCATTCTGTTCATTTTTGATCTCCTCCTAATCTCTGTAAGTAAGAATATTAAACTCCAGTAATCCATAGATAATATGTTGGGAGTGACTCACCGCAGTTGTGTATTGTGATCAAATTAGTTACCTCAGAGGCATTTCATTTCCTACAAATAAGAAAAACAATCCAGGGAAGGAAAATAAAATAGCTGGTTTGGGTTTGCTCCCCCCCCCACCTCCCCTCACCCCCCCGGTCTGTCTGAAAACAGCTATTTGTAACAAAAATTTAAGTGTAGTTCTGAATGCTATTTGGGGATTTAATTAATTCTATCACAAAGAAGAAATTAATAGATGATAGAATTTTGACAAGACAAAAACAAAATCGAAAACTATTTGGGCACTTTTATTCTAATCTATTGAGCATATAAGTGTGATTTTTGTGGGGGACTTCACACATATAAAATGTATAAAGAAGGGTTTTGAAGATGTGGCATGTATCCTTGTAGCTGTGACCAATGACCTGTACTGAAGTTCTGAGGCTATTGTCTTACATAAAGCCTGTAAAACTCCACCAAATAACCTGCATTCTCTGAAATTTCTCACTTGTCCAGATTAAGAAAACTCAGTTTCTTCATTCTTTATTTCTAAATCATGTTTTCTAAACCTAATTCATTGCTGTTGCTTTCCTCTGGACTCTTTCCAGTTGATCCACATCTCTCCGCCAAAAACTCCATGTGATACAGCCAGAACCAAGTAGAGTGGAAGGATGACTTCATGAATCTAACATGACACTCCTATTTGTACACTGACTCTCCGTCATTGTATTTATATATCACAGTATGATGTTTGCTTTTTTCTTCACACTGCTGAGGTGCTTTAAAAAAAATGTTCATCTCTCATCCTCCAAGCGCTTACTCACATGCTCAAATTGACTTGAGTTTAAGAGGACAACTCATGTGTGTAAAGCAATGCACATACTTAAACATTTCAAGGGTCAAGGCCAAATATTGCTGTCAAGGGGTTATAAACCAAACTGAAGAGCCAACTTGAGTCGAACACACAGTAATCCAATAGCAGAGCTCTCTAATGTAATTAAATCTTTTCTGATCTGTACGTCAGAGGTGGGATCTGAATGTGCCATTGTATGAAGAACTAAAACCTGTAATACTAATATTCTGCATCACCGATCTGCTGTTACCTCATGGAGAGAGAGGGGAAATGATTTTATTTCTAATCCAGTTTTATTTTACTTTTTCAATAACAGGAATGTATTTTGATTCACTGACTTGCACTGCTTTATGAAGATACGCAGCAACATTTCCATAGTCGGACTGAAAGCAGACTACCGATTAAAAATTTTACAGAAATGCTTCTCATATTCTGGTACTAGATTAAGCAAAAATGGATTTCTCAAATCAAATGTGTGCATTTCAAATATGATTTAGGAAAAAATAATGAAAATAGTATCTAGTGTTAGATTAGTTTGTATTAAAAAATCCTTTGATTTTGTAATAATGCAATTCTGTAGTTAGTAGAAACTTTAATACTAATCATTCATTTCTTGGTCCATCCTGTCTCAGGTGTGTAGATTTGGTTGGGTTTCTTTTTCTTCTTTGTAAATATCTTGTTACCATTTTTATGGACACTGTCAAGAAGCTTTTCTTTTCATCACTGATTTTCTGAATGATTAATTCAAAATGTCTTTTAAAATGGTATTGCTTTTTTTTATTATTACTTAGAAATTTTTACCTATGAGATTATGTAAACAAACATTTAGTTAAAGGTACCATTATTGAACTGCTTTTAAGGATGTTCAGTACACAACAGCTGACCCATCATGATGTGATTACTCATGTTGCCTTCATTTTCATTTCAACCAGAATGCAGGGTTTTCTTGGTCCTATTGTAAGAGCAGAAAAACAATTATTTTATGCATGACTGATGATAGTGATGGAGACTCTATATGGGACACAGCAGGAAGCTGAGAACTGCTTGATGCTTCAAAATACCGTGTACTTACAACACATTCAAATGTTGTAAATCCTAAGCATGCAGCTCAATTTTATTTGTAACTTTAGAATTTCTTATCTGGTGTGTGTATATATATATATATATTTTATTTTTTTTTTAATTCTAATGTCACACTGGAAAACTAATACTTTTCAAAAAATGTATGATGCATCAGTTTTAAAGCACAAATGAATTCTGACTAAGTGGATGCTTTACTAGGCAAACTGGTGTTAGAAGTTAATTGGGTTTGACTAGCAAGTCCAGTTATTGGCACAATTTATAAGCTTTTGCAGAATCGTGACCATTCTGCTATCATACAGTAATATGCACAATGTGAGGCCTGACAGTAAGTGCTTGCTATCTGACAGTAGGTAATGAATCCTAGTAAAAAATTTCCTTATAAAATAGACCCCTTTTTGAAATGAAATGTAGTACAAGACTATTTTTCAGGATGCCTGAACATTTGTTACATCAGCATATAATTAACTTTTCATTGTCTTTGCGTGCTGTGCCAAATCTGTTACAGGAATGGTCAGTTGCTGCTTCTTTGTGGAGAAAAAAGCTTCCTGGTGGAGAAAAGATTTGTTAGAAAATATTATTATAATGATAATAATTATTCTGCAATTCATTCTTTCCGAAACACAATGCTATAACTTTAAATCCTAAAGTAGCATTTCATAAATCCTACTGGTACCTCTTGCATTACATTCTTTTCTTCATGTGCTTGAAGTAATTTCAGCAAATGTTTAAACATGCAACTGATTTAATCACTTCAGTAATTTCTTTAGCATCTGGCATAAATTTGAAATCACTGAAGAAAATCATGCATATGCGAAGTACTGTGAGATGTATTTTGGTTTTATTTAGTATTAAGTGAGTTAATATGAAGAAGCATTTAACCACCATAGATGTAACTATTAATGTAAAGTGCATGAAGTTTTGCAACTAAATGCAGTTCCTTTGAGGAGAAAAATCACTTAATTTGCCGTGACCTGTGTGACAACAATGTTTCTGATTCTCTGTGGGCATTGTGAATGTCAAAGTTTGGTAATACATCTGTCCCCCAGTATTTTTTCTTTAATTATCCAAAGCCTGGAAAAACCTACCTCCCTTGAGAGCTTAACTATTGTTAAAATCCCTGTTTTCCTGCAGGATAACCAACTCCTGGCAATTGCCCTGGAGCCCAGAGTTTGCCTTTGCAGGCTCATGCGTGCACATCACACCACCCGTCTCTTCCCCTGACTGCCAATTCCATCCCAATGAGCTGGCAGGGTGCTCAAATTCACATCAATTCTGTTCCGTGATATTTTCATCAAATTGCCAAGCCTTAATTGCATAAGTGGGCTACATATTTTTTTTTGTGCTTGCACACCATTGTAAATAGGACTAGCTACTTGATGCTGTCTGTAGGATATTTTACATTTCAATTTTCTCTTTTTTTTTTTTCTCTGGGGGATTGCTTTCTGTTCAGCCCTTCATAGGTTGCTTTTCTAGGTTTCTCCCTCGTATTTCCACCAGAAAGTTTAGTTTGTCCTTGACTTTACATATCAGAGAAAGCTGATTTTGTCACTTTATCAGGGAATTCAGATGATTCTCAGAAAATCTGCAGAAGGCCAAGTCCTTTATTGTCTGATTTCACTGGCACTTGGTGGATCACGTGAGTCGACCAAATGCTCTTATAGAGAGGGACTGATTCGCCATCCGCAGCTGTACCTGGAATCGTGGTCCGACTTCTCCTTTGCTGTGCGTGCTCAACCCTGAAATCAGCTGCCAAGGTGATGCCAACAGCAGTTTTGGTACCACTTCAATGCAGAGGGTCTGGGAGGGGGAAGGAAGGGAGTGGAGGCGTGGGGGCGGGGACGCGGGGAGAGCTGAATGGGAGAGACTTGAGAACTAGATATAGGAGAAATGCAGTAGGGCTTATGTTCTCTGCTTCTTTTTCTGGTTACCTCTTAGTTCCAACACTGATGTTGCAAAGTGTGTTACTGTGATTTTTCTCTGGCACAACATTTCTGAAGCAGTAAGGGGAATAACTGTATTGCAGTTACAGTTTAGGTGAGGAAAAAAGTACATCTACACATTCTGATATTGATATTGAAGATGAAATCAAAGACAATGTTTGCAATTTGCTTTCAATGTGCATAATAAGCACTTAACAGATTCTGAGTGTAAACTTCTGAAATATAATTATTTACTGCCATCTTTAGAAAAGTAGTCACAGTTGTTGGTCACTTTTTCCATGCCACACAAAATGGTAATAAAAAGGGAAGTGGGGGATTTTTTGAACGCTGATCTAATAGCAAAACTTAAGGAAACTAGCTTATATAAAGCTTAAACACAAGGGGTTTTTATTCAAAAGTTTTCTGATTCCATTACCCTGAAAATACATCACTAAAATATGTCTATATCCTGGCATATTGAATCCAATTCCTGGTGAAAAAATACAATTATTCCTAAGGAAACTTTTTATTTTGCATCAGAAACAACCAGTCATATTTTGAATCTGGACTTCTGAATAGCCGAAGGTCTAGATAAGCTCCACTGTCTGCAGCTGGCTGTGGGTGAAGAAGCTATTGCTGCCCCGTTGCCTCTGGTTGCCTATCACTAACTTTGCAAGTGAATATAGTTACACCACCTCAAACAAAATCTTTACTACTTAGTTGTTGAATGGACTACTTAGGGTTGAATGGAATGAAATGTTGAGATGAAACATATGCTCTTATGCTGAGTATTGATTTTTAACTGCAAGAAATTGTTAATTAGTCTGTTTCCATGACAACACGCAATAGCAACCCGTAACTTTTCAGTGTTAAGTAACTGTTTTTCTTTGTATTTCTACATTTCCTTGAAAATTCAATAGTTCTGCTGACCATAGTTCAGTGTTTCCAGATTAGTCATCACTAGGCAGTTTAGCAGTCCAAAGAAAGACCCCATCAACTGGTTGGTTTAGATGATGGTATTAGACACCTCATGAGAAGACCACCTCTCCCACGATACTCCAGACCAAGAAGTACTCAGTGACTTCAAGAAGCAATTCAGTCTTATAAAGTTACATTCATCTCATTTTCTGTGTTCATTCGCTGCTTAAGGAATACTTTATGGACCGCATTCCCAGCCAGTACTGTCCTAAAAAAAAATAAGTAAGTCCCAAATGCTGCTCTCATAACCATATAGCCAAAGTATTTTCTTCTCATAATTCCCATCTGTGCTCTTGGACATGTATCTTGAAATTTTGCTACATGGAAATTTTTAGCATTTTATTGATTTCTGGATGGAGAACGCAGTGCCTCTGGCCACCTGAATGTTTTTGGAAAAGGGAGTATATTAAAAGGACGAGACAAAGAAATTAGACTGAAGAACCTGACTAGACAGGGAAATTCTTTGTTCTTTTGCAGTCACTGGGCAAACAAGGTGTTACACAAACCAGGAAGTTCTCTCTTCAGTCAGTCATGTTTTAAAATAATTATTGACTTTTCTCCTTGTTGCTGTTTGTGTGGAGACACATGGCACTGTATTTCTATGGTGCCTAAGTTGTTTTCGTGAAAAATCACTGTTAACCTCTTCAGTGCTGTGGGGATAGAAGGACAACCTAGCAGTCGCTACAGCTTTGAATAAATTGTTCATTCATTTGGATGGAATATCAAAATGTACAGTAACCTATACATCCACCTGCATCAGAGGAATACATTTCACATGCCCATTGGGTACATCACATAACACTGAAGTGATCAAAATGACAACCACTGACTATATCACTTGCCCTACTGTCACATAAACGTACTCAGATTATTCAATAATTTGTTTTCGGAGTTCAGGTAACGTATAACAGTATATACTCATGCCATAGAAAGTGCGTACTAGAAGGTATTACTATGCCCTTTTGAGGCAGTATTCTTGTTAGTGTAATGAAGTGTAGCTCTGAGTCAAGTAAAGATACATGCATTAACACCAGCTCACAATTTAAAGCTTTAAGTAAACTCTATATCCTTTCTCTCAGAGATTTATCATGAATATCATGGGTCGGGCAGTGCCCAAGGTTTGAATGGTTCCTGCATAACTAGTCAGAGAGTGGCATTTGGGGTTTTTGCAAGAGTGAAGTCCTGGCTGGCTGCCCAGCCTTCCGTCTCTTTTCCTGGGGGTTGGAACTGTCAGGGGATTCCCCAATAACAATCAATGACCTGCTGGCTCTTCTGGCAGCGTGCCACCAAGTTGTGAAACTGCTGAGAATTACATGTCCTGATTCACCCTCACATATGCCAGGGATCTTCCAGCCAGGAGAATATTCTAACCTGTTAAACAAAGATTATGCACATATTCTACCTTCAGTCAACCATTTTTTCCCCTCTTTTTAACACGGGGCAAAATACGTGCTTTAGCTGTTGGACTCTTACGCAAGCACATGCTGAGGTCTCTTTTTGTGTTATGTTTTACTGATTCAATAGGGATTTTGTGTAATATCTTTCACACCATTTCCTGTTTCATTTTCATGTGAATGCCAACAAAATCTTAATTCAGGCTCCAGCTCCTTGTATTTGTTTTAATGCTAAACAGTTCTTGGCAGATTTTAATCAAAGGTGATGATAACGATAGCATTTATTTTACCTCAGCCTTCATTTCTCATTTTAACTATTCCCTTCAACTGTCTTGAGGCTACAAATGCCAACTTGTTTCACTTGTTTCATACATCTCTTCTTTCCACTTAATTTTTTATGCTACTTACTGTGCAGGATTAGCATTTATCTAAATAAGAGTGTAATGAAATATTTTGCTGGGACCAGGACTAAGATTCCTATAAAATCTGGTTTGAAACCCTCGTATGACATATGTCCTATGAAGGTGTTTTAGGAGAAGACTGAACTATAGGAGTTCATAGAGATTTAATAAGACTTTCTGCTGTGGAAGTTAATGTAGTGTCTTGGAGTTAATCATGTCTAAGGCCTAATTAGGTACTTTAATTGATGAATTATTTTACAGTTTGCTAACAAAATTATAGAAATCTTTGAGTCCTTTGAGGTGTAGTAGCCATAGGTCATAGATAAAGTAGGATATCATATATAGATGAATCAATACTGTAGTCTCATACAGACACTCAGTCACACATATCTAGGACCATTTTCAACTTTTTAGAACAACTGGTGCTGCAAACACTTGTATTTAGTCCTGTCAAATAATTCCTTCTTAAATCCCTTAGAATGAAAATTCTCCAAAGATTTTAACTCGTATTTTATTATGGGTTCATTTCTGGTACAATTTTGAAGCTAACATTTTTATTGTTTTTTGAATTAATGCCAACTACAAAAAAACTTTTTGAGAGACTCTTCAGTAATTGTAATCCTGCAGATTCATGCATTATCTAGTGCCTTTTAACATGTCAAACAAATATTTCTGCATTTGTTGTAAACAAAACATCATGATAACCCTGCATTTTCAGTCTCATCATAGATACCAGAAGAGACATAGTAACCAATTTAATAAATATGTGAGTAACAAGCCTTCCTTATCTAACTCATAGACATGATCTTTAAACTTATGGGATCACAACAGCGGGTTTTTTGGGTCAAATCCCCCTGATGACAGCTGGATTTCCAAGTATTGAATCAGTTACTCAATATGATTCAGTGGATGGTGGTAAAGGATGAGATTCTTCACGGTGGGTTCATTAAATGGCTGCTTTATATCTCCCACCTATTGCCAAATATTTGCTTCTAAAATAACATCTAAAGCAGTTCCTGTTTGTTTAAAAATTACTTTACAACAAGCGTTTTAAAACTGATCTAACAACAGGCATCAGGTGATCTTGCACTTTTGGTCAATAAAAGACAGTTCACTGAAGTTGGTTTGTGCTTCTCTAAAGAAGAAGTTACCTACACGTGGATGAACAAGACATGTATATCTAATCACATATTTTCTCCTTCTGCAGAAGGAGAATTTTCTCTCTTCAGCAGAATGACTAATTTTTGGTTTAAAATGGGATGATAACTTGGATGAAACTGTACTGAAAAGACTGGGTAACATAAAACTAATCCATTAACTTTAGTTAAAACCATGTTCTCAGATTAAGGGAAGTACTTGTCCAAAATTATTCAAAAGCTTTAAAGCCACTTAGGTGATTTCACTAATCTTTCAGGGTTTTTTTTGCAAATATGTCTGTCTTTAATAACTGTTTTTTTGCCTTTTTTATAACTGAGTGAAGGAAACACTGTAATTCATACTTTAAAAGAAAATAAGGTGAAGTTAATCAAAGTAACCACTCCAATACTTTGCTTATTCTACCTTTTTCACACATCCTGATTAAAAATCTGTGAAACACACAAATTAAAATATAAAAACCCCACAAGCTGTGTTTCTAAGTGGTGATAAAATATGCGAACGTGGACTCTGCAAGGAGTTTCCTTCAAATCTTTCCAGTCTCATTGTGTTAGATTTTGGCTAGCCATCTAGTGAAAAGTTAGGTTTGTAAAATCCAAAGCTCTTCTAATATCCCAATTCATGTTGCAGATGCCAGACTGTGTCTTGAACACAGGAGGAAGAGCAAATAGTGTACTCTGCACCATATGTTTTCCCACTGGCCTCACACCTTGTTCCACCCAGAGGCGTTTACCTGCGAGTGCATAGGTCTGTGACTTCATTCTTCTCCATATGGCACAGCTGATCAGAAGTATATGGCAACAGGCTTTTCAAGTTGTGAGCCTTTTCTTCTCCTTTGAGTTGTACTTCCCTCCTGGTACTGTTCCTCACATCCAAATTTGCCCCGGGTGATCTTGCACTGGAAGATCCACTGGAGAAAAGTTCTTAAAAATACTTGTTAGTTCATGCAGTAAAGCAAGTGTTATCTACCTTTTTTTTCACTTATTATTCTGGCAAACACACAGGCAATTGAAATTCACATTTGAATTGAGATTTCATGTATCTGCTTTGAGACCAAACCAAATGATTAAGATCACCTTGCAACATGCTGAAAAGAGAAACCTTAATGAAAATCCTGAACTACTCTAACGTACTGTGACACACACACTACATCGTAATAATTGGGTGTGTGAACAAACCGAATGCAACTGTATTGCTGTTTTGCTGTCACTAACAGAGATGGCATTAAATACCTCAGCAGCTTTACACATTGTATCTCTGTTACTAATACTAATGATATCTACAGAGCAACCCAGAAGCATAATTACTTTGCCATCACCACTCCCATTATACTATATGAAAGAAAAATGAGACCCTAGCTTTTCTATATTCCAGGCATCACAATATCATGAACATGAAGCATAACTGTGGAACTGAGAAAACGTATTGAATAGAATACAAATCAAGAGCTCAATGACATAAACACAGCTCCTTCATGTGCTGACGAAGGATGTCCTCTGCGATGACTTGCACATGATCTGAGCAAAATGCACTTTTATTTTCAAATGCACTTTGCCCAGCAACACAGATATGAACAAGCCTGACTGGTGATTATCTGAAGGTATGTGGTATTTAGTGATGTATCATAGGTGCTGCCCATTTGGCTTGGACAAATTTTTAACATTTTTAAAACATCTACTGTCTTAGCCTCACTGGGCATTCTGTATGCATGACACGATGTAAATTTTCCTATAATGTTGGAAGATCATATTTTCTGCTGAATAATGATACCTTTGCACTGTGCGTTTGCGTATGTGAGTGTGACACATAATCTGCCTCAAAAAATTCAACTGGGAATTTCTTTGTCTGCACAGGAGATAGTACAGGTGCAATATAATAGTATATAGCATATAGCAAGTTATTCATAGTAGAATTTACCATCAGCCATGTTAGAGGTCACTGCTAATAAAGCAAATTTTTTATATCTGTAGTTAACTACTATAAAGACTCAAAAAAACCCACAAAGAAAACATTTTATCCCCCCCCCCTTTTTTTTTTTTAAGGAAAGCATAAATGATATTTATGGTACAACTAATGCGGTGACAAGAACTGTCGAGCTGCATTTCTTCAGTTATCATGAGCCCAGGTGTTAAACATGGCACATGACACTGGTGCGCACCATGCAGTGAGGCAGGGGCACTGTATGCTGACAGAGAATCAATAATGAAGTGGAAAAGACAATGACATTCTATGGCATTGTCTCTCTTCCTGACAGATCTGTTCAGCCCCAGAAGTATTAATTCAGTTGCTTCAGTAGCACCAGACTCTTTGGTTTCATTCACTCACGGGGAGATTGAGAACAGCATCTATAATGCATAAATATGTTTCATGGTCTTTCCTTTGTAAATACTTAGTTACCTAATTGATGTTACAACTGATTAACTCACGTCAGGTTCCAATATTTCCTTCTCAAAGGCAACCATTTCTGCGTCAGAAATCCAATTTTAAGTCAGAGCCCCTCCTTGGCTTGACTCCATACTTGAGCATTTTAGGGAGAGTCTAGTGAAAAATTTAGTTAAAATTTAATGAATTCAGTTTAAACAAATGAGATAAAGGGTGGTGGACAACAACAACAACAAAAAATAATGGAACTATGTTACTACCAACTATAGAGTAACAAAGAAAGTTGCATTTGCTCATTTTCCTCTCTTCTCTCTCTGTTCATTGTAATGACCACCATAAAGGTACAATGCTTTCTACTCTTTGTTCACCACTGCATATAAAGCTACACTCAATATTAATTTAATTCCATGTCCCTGTTTCCCCCAAAATGACAGCATCCATGTATAGAGAAGTTTTAATCATCAAATCCAGACCAGGGAAGACCTGAGTAATATGCTGGTAAAACACATCTGAAGCATGTGGGCTGGAAGATCTTAGACGGCTTCTGCAATCAATGTTTACTTGTTCTACAGATAAATAGAGAACTTGGGTGTATTCTTTTTTAGCTCACACGACTTTCGGAAGCTAACGTTAACTACTTAAATTTTAGATAAAAGTACCTAAACTACATTTAATTTTCATTCATTGAAGTTTCATTAGTTGTAATGGGCATGGAATGTTTTTGGTATTTTTTTTCATATTAAGCTATTTACAAGATCATTTAGTCTTTATTTGTCTGTCTGGCATTTAAGGGTCATTTTCTGAATACTTAGGCCTCTATTTTTATGTGTATAAAGATGGAGAAATCAGAATGGTGCATTTAGGATACTTCCATATTGTCATACCCAGTAGTGCTTGTGAACTGCCAGGTCCAGAGTGAAATCACAGTGGGCTTCGGCTCTACCATCCATCCTCACAGTCCAGTTTCTACAGAAGGGAAATTTGGACACATGGGACAGATTACTTTTATGCCATACCAGAGTCAGAGAGTGTTGTTCCAATATTAGAAAGTAATGCACTGGTGGACTTTGCCAACCTGAGGGATATGGGCTGGAGGAAGAGTAAAATCAGGGTCCTGAATTTTATGAAAGCAAAATTCTATCTCTTCAGGGAGTTAGTCAATAGGAACTGAGAGAAATGCCCTCAGGGACAAGCAAGCAGAGCAGAGCTAGCAGATCTTTAAGGATTCTTTCCACAGGGCACAAGAGCTCTTGATCCCCAGGTGTAAGAAATCAGGAAAGGAGGGCAAGAGACCAGTATGGCCGATTCAAAACCTGCTGGTCAAATTCAAGGGCAAGAAAGAGATGCACAGGCAGTGGAAGCAGGGACAGAAATCCTGGGAAGAGCACAGGGACACTGCCCAGTTGTGTAAGGATGGGGTCATGAAGGCCAACACACAGCTGGAGCTGAACTTGTCAAGCCACGCAAAGAATAATGAGAAGGGCTTCTACAGGTATGTCATCCAGAAAAGAAAGGTCAAAGAAAGTGTAACTCCCACCACAACCACCAATGAGCAAGACTGGCAAACTGACAACAACGGACAAGGGGAAGATTGAGGTACACAACAACAGTTTTGTCTCACTCTCACTGGCAGCCTCTCTTCCTACACCTCTTGAGTGGAGGGACTGCAAGGCAGGGACTGGGGGAGCAGAGTTCCTTCCACTGTAAGAGAAGATCAGGTTCATGACCACCTGAGAAACCTGAACATATAAAAGTCTAATGGATCTGACAAGATGCACCCCAGAGTCCTGAGGGAATTGTCTGGCTTAATTGCTAAGCCATTTTCCATGATATTTGAAAAGTCATGGCTGTCAGGTGAAATCCCTGGTGACTGGAAAAAAGGAA
Organism: Rissa tridactyla; assembly: GCF_028500815.1. Lineage (NCBI taxonomy): Eukaryota > Metazoa > Chordata > Aves > Charadriiformes > Laridae > Rissa > Rissa tridactyla. The sequence continues at coordinate 44,359,113 of NC_071467.1, forward strand.
ACATTGCACACAGTTTTAAAAAGGGTACAAAGGAGGACCCTGGAAACTACTGACCTGTCAGCTTCACCTCTGTGCCTGGGAAAATCACATGGAGGACAGGGAAGTGACAGCCAGCATGGCTCACCACGGGCAAGTCCTACCTGACCAACCTAGTGGCCTTCTATGATGGAGTGACCACATCAGTGGACAAGGGAAGAGCTATAGATGTCATCTATCTGGACTTCTGTAAAGCCTTTGGCACAGTCCCCCAGAATATCCTTCTCTCTAAATTGGAGACATATGTCTCCATAAAATGGAGACTTTTGATGGGTGGACAGTTCGGTGGATGAGGCATTGGCTGGATGGTCGCACCCAGAGGGTAGTGGTCAACAGCTCAATGTCCAGTGACAAGTGTTGTCCTTCAGGGGTCTGTACTGGGACCAGTAATGTTTAATATCTTCATCAATGACATGGACAGTGGGATCAAGTGCACCTTCAGCAAGTTTGTGGACAACACCAAGTTGAGTGGTGCAGTTGATATGTCTGAGGGATGGAATCCCATCCAGAGGGACCTGGACAGGCTTAAGAAGGGGGCCCATGTGAACCTCATGAGGTTCAACAAGGCCAAGTGCAAGGTCCTGTACCTGGGTTGGGGCAACCACTTGTATCAGTAGAGGCTGGGAGATGAAGGGATTGAGAGCAGCCCTGCCAAGAAGGACTTAGGGGTACTGGTGGATGAAAAGCTGGACATGAGATGACAATGTGCACTAGCAGCCCAGAAAGCCAACTGAGTCCTGGGCTGCATCAAAAGAATCACGGCCAGCAGGTCAAGGGAGGTGATTTCACTCCTCTACTTCGCTCTCATGAGACACCACCTGGAGCACTGAGTCCAGCTTTGGAGTTCTCAGCACAGGAAAGACATGGGCCTGTTGGAGCAGGTCCAGAGGAAGTCCACAAAAATGATCAGGGGGCTGGAGCACCTCTCCTATGAGGACAGGCTGGAAGAGGTGGGGTTGTTCAGCCTGGAGAAGAGAAGGCTCCAGGGAGACCTCATTGTGACCTTTCAGGGGCCTTAAAGGGAGCCTACAGGAAAGATGGGGACAAACTTTTTAGCAGGGTCTGTTGTGAGAGGACAAGGGGTAATTGCTTTAAACTAAAAGAGGGAAGATTTAGACTAGATATAAGGAAGAATTTTTTTTACAATGAGGGTAGTGAAACACTGGCACAGGTTGCCCAGAGAGGTGGTGGATGCCCCATCCCTGGGAACATTCAAGGTCAGGTTGGGCAGGGCTCTGAGCGACCTGATCTAGTTGAAGGTGTCCCTGCTCATTGCAGGGGAGGCTGGACTAGATGACATTTAAAGGTTCCTTCCAACCCAAATTATTTTATGATTCTATGAAAAAAATACTCGTACTGGAATTGTATCTCAGGAGGTGTACTCACAGGGAAACTTTTAGAAATAATCTGTGATAGAAATGTAATTTGTGATAGTGAATCATACAGGACATTCGTATTCTTCACTTGAAGTATTGTTTTACCTTTAACTAAATTCTGAAGGCCAAAGTTGATGAAATGTGTACAAAAACTTTGTATGGCTGCTGGTACAAAATAAATCTGGAAAATTGTGCTTGAATAACTTCTACTGAAAAATCTAGGGAGAGAACATGAGTTTCAACCAGTCATAGAAACTTTATTTAAAGTTAAAGGCCACAGTGAGGTTCTGAAGGCAAGTTAAGATCCTGTCTCATTGCTCTTTTAATTTTAGTTGAGTATACTTATTTTCTATATTGAAAATATATTCTAATGTGGAAAGAGAATGTCCGCAGAGGGACCTGGTTGGAAATAGTATTTCCATTAAAGCCATTATTGGATGTTTCTCTGAGTGAAACTGCCTCAATGAAGCCTTATTCTGTAAGAATTCAGAGCTCTTAAAACCAATAATTCTCTTTCTCATGCTAAATCAGGAACCATGCAAGACATGCCAAAATAAGATGCCATTTTGAAATGTGAGTGTGTGTGAGAAGTGGATATTTGCACAATTTTGTGAATGTGACTCTATTTAATGCAGGAAAACAAGATCACTTTTCACATCAGTAACTCCTGTTTTTAAAAATGATTTTGCCTTTATTTACTTTTAAAGGAGTCTCAAAAAATGCCTGCAGCATGAGCCGGTGATAGGAAGAATTAAGATCACAGTGGAGATAGGGAAAGAGAGAGAAGGGAAGCAGGGAGGAATTGTGACCTGCTATCATTTTCCTCTTTAATAGCTAGTTCATCTTTTCAATCTGTATTTGTATCTTTAATGCATAAACTATTGAAAATTTGAAGCCACTTTATGAGCAAGCATGCGCAATCTTAATTCTTGTAACAGATACACAAATATTGCTTACAGCATCCGAAGGCTGGGTGTACTATGTATAGCCTCATGTTGCTCTGACAAGGGTTTCATGTCAAACTGGGGAAATTACATTGTCCCAAATTTTCTCCAACAAGACATCACAATAGATTATCTGGCTGCCACCACTCATCAGGCTGCAGCTGCTACCCTGCTCTGTTTGTCTGAACCAGCTCCCTGTATCTCTGCTGTAGTCAGACGGGATGCAGACCGTGCTGGGAAGCAGGTTGGATTAGCAATAATAAGGAGGCAGATTGAGCAGCCAGTAAAGAGTCAAACATGACTGGTGGTGCAAATCCAGGCTCACCCAGGCTTTTGTTTGCTGCTTCGGTACAAGGGCTGGTGGGGTTTATCCATCACAGCATTAAAAAAAAGAGTGCATTGATGGTTTTGACCTCAACATTATCCCTGTGGTTTAACTTTGACCTCCTAATTTTGCACCAAAGCGATGCGGTCCTGCTTAAGCATGCCAAGGTTTGAGAATGTAGAGAGCTCTAACAAGAATTTTGTGGCAATGTGTAGAAGCAGTGTATTGCTGGTGAAATGCTATAGACTCTCTCGACTTCAAATGGTTTCATAATTCTGCAGCTGTATACAAATGATCCATTTTGTTAATCTGAATTCCTAGGGTCATTAAAATTTTTTTCTCTCCTCTCCGAAGTAGTTTATTACTTTGAGAGAAAAAAAATCAGTTTAAAGCCAGGTAAGGGAGGAAAGCTGACAAAAACATAAATTAGAGGAAGAACTTAATTTAAAAAGTGTCAAAAAGGATAGATAGTCTTAGTTCAATAATAAAGCCTGGTTCAAGAGCCTTCTATCTTTAAATAAAGCATTCAAGCACTCTATTACCTGTATACAACCAATCTTTGATTTCCAATCTAAGCCTATTTTTGCTTCGTATGTGATTAGCATACAAATGCAGCAAAAAAAAATGTGGCTACCCTAGTGACACCTAGGACATGTTTTTGACTTTCATGTCAGCATCTGTGAGAGATTCTGTATGATTTTGAAGGTGAGTCTTGCATAAAAACCTCCTGTTTTTCTTGAATCAAAATATCATCACCACTGAGTCAGGTTATATCTACACTTCCTGGAATATTTCATGCTGTGCCTTGTGCTGCTTTACAGCAACACCAGAGAATTTTTAAGAGCTTGACCTTTTCTGGGCTACCATACAGTGGGCTGATCATGAATACTTACTGAAGTCACACATGTGCGAACAAGGCAACTGTACTTGGCAAGTAGAAACTCCATCCACATTTGCAAAAAAACAACTCTTATTTTCCATAGGATTTAATGCTTCCTGGAGTTCTCCCTGACAGAATATCCCTCAGGGTATTATTACCTGTAAATTACAGTCCATTATGGGATTCTCATTTCAAGATACTGTATTTAAGTATGTTAAAAGCAACATGCTACAAAGTTGAGGAGAGAGTTGTACTACGCATTATTTTTTGATAAACATTTTTCTGCTTCTGATGTTAAAGACTAAGCATAAATTTGCCTCCCAAGCCATAGATCAGCAGCAGCCTATATAACCAGTGATCACAACTACTATGCCAAGACAAATCTGGGTTAACTCTATTGGAGTCAAATGATTTTCTTTGAATGTTTATTGATTTGCAGTGAGAGCAGTATGCGACTGATTCATCATAATCAAAATAAGAAAAGTAATCCATTTTGTAATTACACAACTTGGTGTAGAGGGGTAATGGTAGCTTGAAAGTTAGATGTGTTGTCTACTACTAACAAACAAACCAAACGAGTCAGTACAGATAATGAGAACTGTGAATTCCTTCTTCCTGATCCATGCCGTCAGCTTGCTCTTCACATAGTGGGACCAATTGTAAGGAGGAGAGGTGCATAATTACATCTCTGTGGTTTCTTTTGGCTTTCTGCTGAGATTGAAAACAAAGATGCCTGTTATGATGATGAGGTTTGTGGGGTCTGTCGTACTTTGTTTGGAACTGGACTAAGACAGCAAATATACTTCACATAGATCATGCATTGAAATTGTTCCTTTTCAGTGCTGAGAGCAATGGGGTCTGAGGAGTTTGCAAATAACTCTAATCTTCAAATCTCACAAAAAAAACCCACCCCAAAATTAAAGTTGTTGGCTATTTGGTTATTTAATTATCTTTATAGCAACAGCTGCATCATTTGCAAACACTCAAATCTGATTAAAATTAAAGATACTGAATTTACTAGCCAAATATTTCAGACTAATGATCACTGAAATGGCAGTTAGCCAAAATATTTAACAATTTAATTTCTGGTAGTGCATACTGTTTGAGTTCTCTAGGATCCACTGCCTCATTAATATTTCAGTTGTGATGAGTTTCTGAAGTTCTTTGTAGCTAAGTTACAACATCTTCAAGCTGGTTACTCTGCATTTTTTCTCATGAAGGAAATTGTCTCTTGGGGAATGATAACTGAATACTTGTGTTGGTCTCTGAGGATTTACAAGGTCTTCCACATTCTTTATAAGCTGCCATTTGTGTGTCTCTGTCATTTTTGTTGTTCTAAGACAAACTGAGTGTCCAAATGGACTTGTGCTCTTAAGCGGCTCAGCTGCAGTGAGTTGACAGCTCTCTTCAGGGAATGCTGACACCCACGCTTCAGAAATATGTCCCTTTGTATGGGAGTACTTTCTCACTTTGTCTCTAGCCCATCTCGTTAAGAAATGTAACTGAGAAAGTGATTGCCTTATACAAATACCTAGGTCAAAACAGCCTGCATAGGTTCTACTGAAGTTTTCTTTAGGTGGCTGTATTATTGTTGCTGTCTGTCCTTACTGTGCTACTGCACTTTCTTTTGCCACAATTTTGTTCTTTTTTTTTGCCTTGACTATCTCTTTGTTCCTCAGATGAGGAAATTTATGTGTGTTTCTGTGTGTGTATGCAGACTTACTGGCATTATAAGGTGCTCTTAGAAAGAGGCAAATAGGTGTTATTAATACAGAACTCTAAATAATGAACAATGACCTATCTAACTTTCATTAAAATAGTTTAGCTTTTTTCCTAACCTCATAAGTCTCTTTCTCTCTCTCCCTCCTCTCCTTGGAGAGAGAGGTGGGGGAGAGCATCTGTTGTTCGCTTCAGTGGTCAGTCTGGCACAAACCACATCACTTCAATCCTTTCCTTTTTCGTTATTTCATACACCATTTCACTTCTCAGAGAGTTCCATTTCCAGAGAATGTAATTTTTAACATTGTAACTTTCTCTCATTGGTCCTGTAGTGCACCGTGATGATTTTGGTTGAAGGAACTGATGCTAACAGATTCACAAACATAAGAAAATGCTCTGTATTTGCAATGGCAGTCTAGCAAACACATATGTGATTTGCAATAGACTGAGATGTGCTTGTACCTTAAAAGCACTTTATTGCATGTGTTGAAAGTAAGATCTTGCAAGATTATCAGCGTCTGACATGATATTTATTGCTTGGCTGCAGGATGCTTAGCTAGACTTTTATCTGTATATTTCTGATTCTAGTTTTATTGTCCTTATATATTAATAGTCTTTGTAACCCCTCTGTGTGAGCAGGAAGAGAAATGGAGAGAAGAGGAAGAAGAAAGAGCACATATAAAGCCAGTAGGGGAAATAACTTCTTCAGTGTGTTTTTTTCTATCCATTGTTTCTTCTGGGTTTTTTGGCCAAGATTTTGGTTGTGGTGGCAGAGCAAAATGCTACCACCTACTTGGTAACTTGTATGAAAAGGATGTGAAATAGTTTATCTATGATATACTTGGGTGGAGACAATACTTTTGCTCTGCTCTGTTCTTACCCAGCTTACAGTGAGCTTTATGCTTACTCTTTGCCATTGCACTAGTCATTGTTTGGGGCTAGCAAGAAATGTTTCCCTCAGCGTTGAACTGGTAGATGTAGATGAGTCTTCTCTTTTCTGCAGGGCTTAGACGTGTGAATGGTAAAGTTATGTTCAGATTAACAGGTGACAATGTCTAGCAGAGGTGGTTGTTCCTCTCTCTAGTATGCCATAAAAAAAAACAATGCTGGGAAAAAACATCGAGGGCTTGTGATGTTCATATTGTCAAGAGACAATCATAAGCACACTGCTGCAGTGGGACTTAGATGACTTTACTTTTGTCGTTCTCTGTAGCACCATCTCATGACCTGATATAGCAGCTACCTAGCTGTGAAATTTATGCCTCCCACCTAGTCATACCAACCTGTATCTAATGTGCAAATTTCCCACTCACCAGTATTGTATAAACCAAGTCCGTAAGCCAAATTGGCTCTGAGAAGACTGGTTAAGGAACAATGCCTTGGAGGGTATGGATGACATCCTTGTGGCCTTCCCAAGTCCATTACTAAATTTATGGCTTCAGTAAGCTGCATTCTTGCCATCTAAAGATGCTGAATGGCCAGGTCTCCAGTTGCTAGTATCTTGTAGGATCCTGCATTGTTTGTGGAGACACCACCACTTTTTACTGCACAATAGCAAGACCTTCATCTCTTTATTAAGTGTCCAGGTTCTTGGCAGTGGAATATTTTAAGCAGAATAAGAGCCTACTTTCAGTATAAATAGCAAAGTTTTGTACTGAATGCATAGTTAATAATAGTAATTTCTACATTTACAATAAATAAGGCAAGTTTGTAAATATAATAACCCACTGCATGAATACAATACTACCATGAATAGAATGTAGAAAAGAAAAGAGGGTTAATAAGGCAGACATTATAGTAAGTATAGTTTTATGTGTAAGTCAAAAGATCTAAAATGTAAAAAATTACCATGCACGAGAATCAGCAGTAGAAACAACAGAGCTTTAATCTAAAGTACACTAATACAGCTCAAGTATAATCAGGGTTGAATAAATATTCATCACCTGTACTTTATTATACTGTACTCTGAAGAGGAAGGTACAGAAAAAAGTACAGGGCTATATTAAAATTCAGGTTTTGGTTTTGCAAGCTAGTTCAAGTCATTCATTTATATGCAGCTTTATAGCTAAGGGCTGACCAGTATTGCTGCTCAGAGAACGTGCAGTTCTGTCAAAGTCAAAATGCTTCAGTAAAGTGGCCAGTTTTGCATGAATTCTATTTGAAAGGGAAAGGTGCGGGGGGAAATTCCATTTCTGTCAGAACAAAAAATGTTAAAACATTAACTTCAAGGTGATTTTTCTTGTTGACATTTGGTATTGTGCCTTAATACAAAATAACACAGTTGCAACTGAATTCTGAATAATTAGAAGTTAGCATTTGAGGTTTTGATTGTGTTAGCCTTTGCTTTGGTTTGGAAAAGAGCTATACTTACAATCTTAAACTTATTTACATAGTTTTAGTGACTTCTTCAAATTAAAGTTAACAGCCATCTGAAGTTACAAGAATAAAATTGGACTCTCTCTCAAGGCCTGAGAAAAAATTTATTTTATTTTTATTATTTTACAACAATGTTGACCTTTTCTTAATTCTGGTTTCCTGCTGTGGTTCCAGTACCTTCTTTCTGCTGAGTAACAGCAAATACCTTGCACCTTTTAAGTATGCTTTCTGCTCAGGAACAGAGAACATGGACGATAGAACTGACGTTGATGAAGAGAATCAAGCAGGAATCCTTTATAAAATTCACCCGGTACCGTGCCCTGGAAAGCCTTTCTTATTCACAAGTTGGCTAATAATAATTAGAGATGAAGTGCAGAAAGAATAGCTGAATGCTGCTTATCCAGAGTGAAGTTGTTCACCACTTTCTAAGCCCCTACAGATAAAGTTCACAAAGAAAGCATGCTGTGTCTCCCAAAGACTGGTGTTTGCTCATAGGTAGGGACATTGGGAACTTGGTGTTTTCAAGAAATTGAGATTCCTGAAGGAAGGGATTTATTCCCTGTGGCTTCATCACCTCAGTTCCTGCACTGGCTAAGTGAACTCAAAGACTGCATAGAAACACCAGTTGAGGATGGTTTTCACAGCTTTACGTTGTGCTTCCAGCCACCTTGGTTTCATGTGTTTCAGGCTGATTATTTTTGTAAAGTGTCAAGTAACATCAACAATCACTAAAGTTATTCACACTTAATCATTGATTTTACCCACTGGTGAAAGCTCCCCTCACAGGACCCTTGAGGAGCTGAAGTGAGATACCTTGTAAGAATATTGTTTCCTTCAAGCATTCTATTCTTCTAAGCCTCAGTTAATTATAGCCATGTTACTACAGTTGCCCGAACTCAAAGTAGTTAAGGATACTCAATTATTCACTGGACTGTGAATAAAGCTCATAGCTTTTCCTAAGGTGAAAGTAATTAGCTTAGAAACAAGTAATTTCCAGGTAGGGAGGTGAAAACCCTGTGAAAATAATTGATGATAGGACTACAAGTAGAAACCAGGCCATCTAGTTATTGTTTCTCTACCTAAAATATGAGATTATTCTTCCTTCTGTGCTTTGAAATGTCATCCCATTCATCAAGTTAAATATACAGTGGATTAATGGTACAAGTGTGTTCTAGCCAAATTATTTCCCTTTTGAGGTTCTGTCATTGTAAATGACAATATTATTTCAGTAAGATTTCATATTCTTCATAACAATAACAAAAATTTTGGACAATATTGCAGATATTCATCAGATCCTTTTAATGTAGGTCTGATTTACAAATTGTTTGTTTCCTTTCTTCTAGAGATAGATGAACGCATTATTGGTGAATAAATGTTTTCATTATTCAATTAGTTGTATAGATAGTCAAATAATGTTTAATTATGTGACCTATTCACATTTTTCCATCAATTGATACTAAAATACTCATGAGTAATTATTTTCATTATTCAACCAGCTCTTTAAATGATCAAATAATATTATTACATTAAATTCAGTTATAACCAGCAAATGAAGCAATGAGTATTACAGTATTGTTTTTCATTATTTTCTTCAATGCATTTACCTATGCCATGAACCTGCTTTGAGATGTTTTCTGTAAAAGTGAAATCTTTTGTGTCTTCACACCATGCTTCATCTTCAATTTGGCACTAAGATAAACTCAGACCGAGGAATAAGCCTAATAGGCTGGAGGAGAAGTACCGCAGTCCTCACTTCTCTACTGTTGGTATGGAGGCTGACCATTTCCTCTGAACTGTGATTTTGCAAGTGGTTTAGCATACGCTCTTTTTTCTCCAATATGAAGAACTGTAGACAACCATTTCAATAAATAGACTCCCAATATTTGTATTTTAGTGATGTTAATGCTATTAGTTGGAATTATTTTACAGCCTGAAGGCAGATTCATTTGCAAGTTACAGTCTTTTTTTCTTCAAGACAGTTTCCTGGATTTTTCAAGCTCTATTTTTATTTGGTATATTTTGTTTTCAGACTGACATGGTGTTAAAAAACCACTGCTATAAATATGAAAGAATATTAGTATAGGCACAAGAATGCTGCAGTGCACTTGACAGATGGAAAAGGTTTATGGTGAATCTATCATTGCCCTATGGTGGAGAACAACACTGTTCGTAGATTAATGTTCATTTTATTACAGCCATATCTTACCCTCAATCTGTGTGTAGAACTCTCTCTGAAGTCATTTTGATCTGTGCTCATCAATCAAGGGAAGTATATGACACTTAGGGCCCCATTTTCAAATGTCGGTACTTGGCATCTGGAAATCCTGTACCTTGCGTGCCCAAAATATTTATTTATATGTGCAAATAGGAGTGGTTACAGGCTGTTTCAGTGAGTGAGATAGTTAAGCTGGTGGGTTTGGAAAATTCACTGATTAACTATCCGAGTTAAGTTCAGGCACAGGCTTAAACCAGGTGTGCCTGATTTAAACCAGTTCTACAATCTTTCCATTCACAACTGCATTGATAGCCGTTTCTACCTGGCTGTATCATTTTACAAGGCTATTACAATCCTCTAGCTGCGTAGTTCAGGGTAGTATGTCTTGTACAGCAGTTATATATATGTATGTGGTTATATATAAACCCAGTTAGCAATACCACAGTTCTAAACTAAGTCTGTGGGCCCTATGAAGGCTTTTGTTAACAATTATTTGTTAGGAGTTTTGTAAAATTTGAGAATCTGACAATTTATATTGTTTAGATGCAAGTAACTGTTGTTTATCACCATTGCTGATAACTCAGACCTAAGATGATGTCAGTAAAAAAGGAGTCCCTGAAACAAGTCTGTGACAATCCCATACTTCATAGCATACAGTCAAATGAAAAAACAGTTCTGTCCACATTTGCTTAGTACGACCTCTATGCTTGGTGAAATTAGCAATGACATAGGTTTGTATTCTTCTCAATTGGTATTATTAGAAAAGTCCTCTAACTGTTGAGAATTGAGAAAAATAATTTACCGTCAATATAATTTCCTGTATCTCCCTTTGTGATGCTGTAATGAAGTTATTATAGTTTGGCCCTTCAGCCTATGACAGATTGAATTTTCCATGACTTGATGATGTGACAAAGTCATTGCTCAAAGGCAAATATACTTTGTAACTGATACACTAATGCAAATTAATTTATACTTCAAGTGAACTTTATAAAAAGGCATCTTAGTTTATTCTTTAACTCAAATTAAAAGCCAGGCAACATCATAATTTAGTGGTCTCAAGAAAGCAGTAAATACAATCTGTGATGTGAAAAGAAGTATTACTGCAGGATTAGGGAAGTTTCAGAACGTTAATCTTTTATTTTCTATACTGTTGGACTATGACAATGACCAATGTCCTTTTAAGAAACTTGGGCTGCATCATAGGCCGATTTAGGACAGAAAGAAGAACTGGATGCAAAAGTAATTTTCCCTTGTCATGTTCATACAAAGAATATGTGAATTATTACTCTCAACAACAAAAGCTTTACCCAGATCGTCAATTCACTTATTTCATTGCCTTTAGGCCAGAACTCTGGACAAGGGTTTGGTGCTGTCACATATCCTTTTCCATCTCATTTAAGTGATCTGGCCTCTGTTTTGGGAATGCATTTTTATTGTGCTGTTAAGCCCTGTGTCCCCTACATGAATATTTCATATATCTACTAAGTGCTTCCACTGAATATATTAGCCCCTGGTTTTCTTTTTTTTCTTTTTTTTTTTTTTGTCATGCCTGTTGCCACAAATAAAATGGTAATCGTGGCCTAAATATACATGAATAATCCTTTATGGGATGGGAATTTTCAGATGCCAATAATAGCTACTTTGTCAGGTTTTGGCTAGGCTATTGAAAATGTTTAAACAAAATCTGTCCATCATGTTACGTAAGCATTTTTCTATTTATATCTGCCTTTACCAGTCCACAACAAACATAATGAGCAATAAATGAAGCAGTGGCCAAAAGACACGTTTATGACTCATGTAGATGCCAAGGGACCATCCTAATATGGGCACTGTTTGGCATTTCTGCTAGCAACAGACCAGAGTGTAACTCTTATTTGACAGTATTTTTTTTAAGTTTACCGTTAAAGCCCATAGAGTTTACTCATCTTAATGTAAAGCAATGATCAAGTTTCAACTGACTTATTCCACTTAATGTGACAGATATTAAGGGGCAGTCAACCCTGGCAGTCCAAACTAATATTTCACATGCAAAGCAGGGTATAAACAAGAACAGAATTTGTCCTGTACTATGGTAAAAGGTAAACATGCAAGTGCGCCCATTTGCCACTATTCAGACTTCATCCTTTTCATTGGACCTAAACTAAATTAACATTGAACTTTGGCCACACCTGTTTTCTAAGAAATAAGCTTGGCTATGATAACAGCACAGATGCACAACATTATTTCACCCATTCTTGTGAAGGCTAGAATATGTTAGAGAGGAGATGGTCCATTTTTTTTCTGTCTATGTAGAAACCTCCTTACCAGGTACGCTAATCAAAAGTTTAAAAAGAATATGCAAAGGGACTTTCAACTCTTCTTTTTCTCCCATTCCCACATTGGAATAATGAGTCAAATGTTCAGGTGCTCCAGGGGATGTTCTTGGACTATCTGGATGTGGAGTGCCTGACAGATGAGCAATTTACATAAGCTTTCTATCCTGTTAAATATTTCTTATTTCCTAAGCATAGTTAAGTGTCCTTTTACTGTTGGAAACAGTGCCAGTCTCCCTCTTCAGAAGGTGCTGCAGGAACCACTTCAACACTATTTAAAATCATGGTAGTCTTCTCTGTAAAATGAAAGCTGTACGTGAAAGGCTTAGAAGTAATACGACGAGCTTACTAATGTGCAGCTCTGAAATAACCTATTTCTTGGCTGCACAGAAGAAAGCTATGCTAACCTTCTGAGTCCTCCTGCATGGGTACAAAACAACTTCAGATGAAGTTAGTTATACGATAATACTTCTGTCTGACAGATAAAGTGCTTTGTGCAGAGTCCACTTATGCTGATACAAACTGCTTAGTTGTTTCCCTGTACTTCCAATGAGATCATTCTCATTTATTCCACATACAGAACCCCTTCAGCAAGAAGTTTATGTGAAGCTGTAAGGTAGGATGTGATCTTTCCTTAGACAGGTAGTCAACTGAGTGGGGTTGTTTGCCAAAGAGAGGAGCCCACATATTTATCATCATGCACAGTTGGAATTTATTGACATCTCTACTTCAGACTGGAGTTTTGCAGGCAGTTTATACTATAAGCTTGAAATATGCTGAGTTCAATTGAAGCTTTTTTCATTAAAACCCGAGTGTTATGTTTCAAGCCCTAGGTGGTTATTTGTTGACTTTTCAGAAATAAACACGATAAAAACTGGTTTTAAGGACGAGGAGAGGCTCCAAATCACCAAATGACATTTTTATCTATATGTTTTATTTTGTATTTATTTTTCAGTCATCTGCATATTAACATTTGATTAGCAACTGCTTGTTTAAGAGAGCATATCAGGTTATCTGGCTGGAGATAACAAAGCATGTTTTCCATAGAGGCTTCCAGACTAGAGGCTACACAGATGTGCCCAAGTTAAAAGGATCACACTGTCTACTTTGAGAAGTGTAGATGGCTTCCGTATTTAGAGAAAACTCATCTGAAGCATCATAAAATAAAATGTACGGAAAATATAATATTCCATAATTAAGATTTCTAATGAATTGCCTTGTTAATCCATACAGTGTATGCATGTTGCAAAATTTTCCTGGCTTAATTAGTGCACTTGCTGATTATGTTTATTTCCTGATGTACACACTGATTAAGCATTGTCCGTACACTGAGGCTTGAAGCGGGATCAGTCTACAAAATAGTACCTAGTCGTTTAACTGGAGACTCAGAATGCAAATAGATCAACTTATGTAAAATTAAATTAGTTCTAATAGAACCCATTTTGACTGAGCAGCTGGTGACACATTATAAACAGAATTCTCTTGTTATGTGAAATAAAGGGCTTCTGCTAACAGATGCTTATATACTTTTAAGCCACAAAAAATGTCATATTACTTTTGAGGTCTAAAGTTAAAAAAAGAAAATAAATTCTAAGCTTGTTAGGGAACACTTCTGCACTGGGTCTCAGCATTGCTATTTGAATAGTGTGTAAGGTCAGCCAGCCCTTTGCAATGATCCATGTGGGAACTTAAAAGTGAATAACTGTTAAATCATTAGTCTCACAGCTAGCACATTAAACCTGTTCTCTTTAACAAGCAGTGGCTATCAACTGAATTTTGGAAAAACTATTAAGATGTTGGTACTGTCCCCTAAACCCATAATTATTTTGTTCTTTTAATAGAAAGTGACGACTTTGTCTTTATTATTCTTTGTGAACATCACTTCAGACTGCTTATAACACTCAAACTAGCCATTAAGAGTTAGTGGTCTGCTGCTCCTGGTCAATACTTGACAATGAACTGCACTTTTTTCCTAGGAATGCTGTCAGCCACACTGAAATGTGTTAAAGTCCCAGTGACAGGCCTTTTCTTAGTGACAGAAGGTCTAGTGGATAGTATGAATGAGGTAGGTGTGTTTTAAACTCCTGGATGTACAGTTTATTTATGGAACGTTTAAGCCTCCAAGACAAAGAACAGAATAATTTCAACAGAACTCAGTAATTAAGCAACTGAGTAAGACATTAAAGGCCTAGATGTGTGTTTTCTGGCTTTAATGGACTTTTTGTGAGAAGATGTTATAGCGGAACATACAGGCTCTTTGGTTCTTGTTCTGTGTTCCACAGTGCTTATCCCACCAGAATTTCTGTCCTTAACTGATTTTCTAAATAGAAATAAACTTGCACTGTGCAAATTAATGCATATGGATGCTCTAAAACATTATAAAATTAGTCATATCTTTAGTAAGTTAATCAGAAAAACAATCAAATGCTCCATTTTTACTCCATTCCTTGTGCATTTGTAATTTTATTCTGTTTTTCAGCCAATGGCACCTATGAAGCAGAATTTAAAAAATTGGTTGATTTATTCACAGTCTGGTAGTTTTTTCTGGCCTTACTCAATTTTAATTCCATATCAGTGGACTCTGGAGTTAGAGCTCTACAGAGCTTAAATCATAATATTTTAGGCAACTCTTGCAGAACCTAGATGAGTATAGATGGATGCAAATCACAGTGAGTTAAGTCTCTAATTCTTACTATCATTTGGATAAATGAGCAATAAATCTTGATTCAAAGAGTTGCATTGTACTTATATTCTTAATGCAAGGCTGAAGTAGGAAGTTGTGGATTTTCGACTAGCTTGAATCTTATACTACATTTGCTACTTCTTTTTGACAACCTGGAAGATACACTACCTTTATATTTAAATAATATCATCTGAACATACATTTTTTCAATTGCCTATATTACGCATTTTGTTTGAAAAGGGAAAATTACATTTATTTTTTATTTAAGGGACTTAATTTTTTACCCTTGTAATTTGAGTCACACTGTTTTGTATGGAAATGGCAATTCAGTGTGGTACATATATAATCAGACATTTCTTTTACATTTGCTACATAAAGTTATGTTTTAGATATATTATAAAACGTGTTGAAACATTCTGCATATAGAACTGATTTATAAAACACAAAAAAAGGTGGTCCATGTGTGATTTAATGTTTTATAAATAGTAAATGGTCTTTCACACAGTTATTCACAGATAGATTTGAAGAGAAAAACAAGTTGTACTGCTTCTTCAAGACCTGATAGGGTCTTTTCCCACTTTGAACACCTAAACCAGAAACAAAATCTTCCTGGATACGCAAATAGGCATGATTGCAGTTTTCTTTGCTAGCAATGTAAGAGTACCCTTTTCAAGGGTTCAAGAGCCACGCTCTTGTTTTCTGGACAATACTTTTGGATAACAATATTGCCTTTTTCAGAAATATTTGGAAAGGATAAGTTTGGTATGAAAGACAATACCTATGAACACAGTAACGAAATACATGCGTTATATGTTTTAGATGGTAAAGTTAGCAGACACTATTGAATCAGGTGTCAAAATGTAGTGTGGATTATCTTTCAGACCTTTTAGATGATAAAATCTTTTTAAAGTAAATTTTTTTCTTTAGATACAGTCTTTATTCCATTGTTTCAATTAATATGTGAGAACTAAATTTTTAAACTAATTTCCTCCGTAGCCACTTAAGATTTTAATACTGCAGAAAAGAATTAAAATGCATGAGTCTTTTAGTAATACTCATTGGTATATTATAGTTCTGCTACAAAGAGTTTTCAATCCATGAAAAAAAAAACCCTCTTTTAAACAAGTGAAGTTTTATGCCTAGTGTCCCTAAAAAGGTGAAAGCCTTCATACTCAGTAGGTGTGCTTGTAAGTATGGTAGGCTCTTAAAGTTAATGCCTTTATGCAAAGCTCTTAAATTTGGAAGGATGCTCTGACATATCAGTAAAATGAAAGCATTTAAAAGTGTTAGGTTCACTAATCATAGACATAACACAAATGCTAGCTTGATGGATTTTTGCAGGTATTAGTAGCAGTGGAGCAGTAGATAAGAAAGGAGTTGAATTTACATCAAAGTTTTTGAGACAAGGGCATATGTATGGATTTATATGCACTTAAGATCTTTGCTCCATGGATGTCCATTTTATCAAATCTCATCTCTTGCACTCTCTTGAAGACACTGAAAAAAACCCTAATCTGACTTTTAAATCTTTAAAACCAATGTAAATTTATGCTTACATAACCTTGTTCTTTTACTTGCTGTTGGTTGTTTTTCAACAGCCTTTAATGGTGGTGAAGCATCCAGCCAACTGAAAAACATTTAATGCTAGTTAAACCTTTGTGCAATAGAAACTGTGGCTAATAAACTCATACCTGGGCACTGGTTATTATGATCACAGTTTACGTTCCTGACACTGTCTCTGTGGTCTCCCCCATTTTATGCCCAGAAAAAGGAAAGGAAAAACAGCCAGCACTCATTCCAGACTGAAATTTAAACAGCCAAAAATCATTCTACCGTTAAGCAAGAAGACAATACAAAGCAAGCAAACTAAATCCAAATATGTTTAAATTGCTGCTTTAGCCTGCATGGCCTTTTCATATGTTTCATACAAAAAGAAAAAGAAAAAAATATCAAACTAAATTAGGATCACAGCTCTGACAAAGTGCAAAGCATCATATTTTTCCCCATTTCTAAACAGTATCAACTGCAAAATGTCGGTATGCCGGATCAAAATTAAAACCACATGAAGTGAAATATCAAACTTCATGCTCAAAAGAGCTAAGAAAGTTCCCGAGACACAACCTTAATTTAAAGAAGTAAAATTACAAGAAGTCATGCAGAGCAGTATTCTCCTCCTCTCCTTGGAAAAGCACGGCTCTTTATTATGGAAAGGCACTAGCCCCTCTATAGTTAGGGTTGCAATCAACTTCCATTATAAAGCCCTATTTTAGCCCCCTGTAACTTTGGCTTGAAAAATTGGAATACAAATTGCCATATTTTCTCCAAAAGAAAAGAAGAATAGATGAGGATTTTTTTGTTTATTTGGTGAGGTGGGAGGATTAGGTTTTATTTTTACTTTTTTGTGTTAAATTGAGGAAAAATTGCTTAACAGTTACAAAGTTTAAGTCACTAAGAAAAAATTAACCTGATCCAAAATTTTCACTTTTCCTTTGGCAACCATATCTGACCTTATTAGCTGAAATTATTTGCAATAACTTAGCAAAACATTGCTTTTTCTCTATTAGGAAGGATGGGCCAAATTTTTCTGCTGGTGATAACAGCAAGAATATTTTGCTGGTGACTTGTATGGATGTAGGATTAGACAGTTTGATCAACATTTTCAAAAGCAAGTCGTGTCTGGTTGTGGTATATACCTCAAAATGAAGTGTAAACTACATGTTGATCTACCTGGATTTTTTGAGCAAGTGTTTGGTTTCTGGAACTCTCCACATATTCTCTGTTGAAATTTCCAACACAGAGGGAATGACTGAGTGTTAAACTAAAAGACTGCTTTTAGAAAGGCCAGAAGAAAACACATACTTAGCTACTGAGGGCTACTGACTGCAATCTAGTGGTTGCCTGATGGCACTGTGGTGAACACTAGCCACTCCCCGCATCCCTTTGCTGGGGATGCAAAGGGATGCATCCCTTATTTATCATGCTTGGCTCATTTCCTAGGATTAGGTCCAGAATAGCCTCTGGCCATGTAGGCTGTTCAACAAACTGTGTAAGAAAAGAAACCAAGCATAGTCCATGGAAACATACTTCCCTCTTTTTTCAGATAGTTGTTATCCCATTCTGGATCTAAGCATTTTAAATTCTTCATGATTAAAGAGCTGGCATTCCTGCAGATCTCTTTCATTACTGAGAAAAAAAAATAATCTTATGGCTCTCCCTTACTTTTGTGTAAACTGTTTAGAAAAGGTTTATAGTACTATTTCCATTCTATTCAAATGATCTCTTCAGTGCTAGAAAGAATAAGGTTTTTCTTTCCTGCTACGTATGTGGTTTTGTGCTGATATATAAAATAGGCATTTAAGTATAGATATGTAAAAACTGAGATTATTTTGCATCTACCTATTTATAGTGGTTTGGACAGCCCAAAGTTTGTTGTATACTATGTTATAATATTAAGTACTGTAATTACTTGGTGTATTAGTATGGAATTTTAAATGTTGACAAGATGCATCAGAATGTAAATTTAGATCCAATTGTGATTATATACACACAATATTGCATACACAGTTGAATCTGACTTGGGGTTCTCTTCATGTAATGCTTAATATGTCCATGTGAGATCATTGTGCGTTTTATGGTATTACTTGACTCTCTGAACATACTATAGTAAAGTTTAACAAGACTATCGCAATACTATTAAAAAATTTTACTATAAATTTAGATATTTTAACAAACAATGGAATATGACAAGGTTTTAAAAATATAATAGAAAAATCTGTACTGGGAAGATGTTTCCAAACAAATCAGACCGTTTCCAGTAAGAAATATCTATAAAATAAAATTAGGAGCAGCAGGAAAAGTATTAATCCTGTGCCAAAATACTTGAGAGTGAAAAAAGATAACAATATTTTCTCTCTTTATATCCATACAAGATATTTTAAATAATTCCTTTTTTTAACTGGCTGTTTTCATAATGGTAATTAATGTTCAGAGCCATTTGAATTTTGCTTTGCCATTCAGACTTCTTAAAACCCAGGCACACTAAGATCACTGTTTCTACAGTGTCATTAGGCTTTTCTTTTGGTAATAAGTATGTGCTGCACATAAGCAGAGAGGAGAACAGAAAATGATGCGCAGGATTACCCTGAAGGAAGCAGCTGTCAGGGATCAGGTAAGACATTGCTGGCAATAGCTGTTGGAGTTCTGTGTATGTTGCTGGGAAAGCAGCAGAAGAGGTTGCCTAGGCATTTTCCCAAGACACGGCTAAAAAAACCTCAGAAGAACGACAGCTGGAAGCCTGGGGAGATCTGAGGACAAGAACTTAGGCTGAAAGGCAGATGTTCAGTAGATGAGTGTTTACCTGTTGACTTCTCTAATCTAGAAAACGGTGGTATGTGAGCAACAGAAACAAAGGCAGAAGCCTGCAGAAAAGTACAAATCAGAGAAGGGATGTTTCCCAAAAAGAACCTGGAATGCTCCTTCTCGGAGGGCCATAGGTGGGCTTCAGTTAAAATGCTGTAAGGAACAATAGGAAGGGAACTGAGGGAAAGACACAGTTGCCACAGATCAGCATATTTATACAACTACGTTGAGTTTTGTACCTCTCAGGACTTCATAGACAGTGAGATAAGTGAGTTCTGTGTTAAGATTTCCAGCATCAGTTTGCTCTTTTGGAAAGAATTATTTTCCCAAACAAGATTTAGTTTGATACTACAAATATTTACGATCAAGTTTTCAGAGGCTAACACTGGAGGTGTTAAAGGTGACACCCTTACTTATAACAACATTTGTGATGGTATGTGAAAGGTAGAAATGACACATACAGACACAAATGCATAAAATAGGCAGCAATCACATCAATAATTTAGAAGTCAGATGTAAGATGTAAGAAGTAAGATGGACCTAAGAGAGTAATTTTGCTTCTTCAGTCAAGACGTATAGTAACTTGAAAATGACTAAATTGTGACATGACCCAATGTTGTGACTCAAAGATTTTCCCAGATGATCCACTATCTAAATTGTAAATGGAAATCTGATAGTATCCATGATCGAAAGTTTTTTATCACAAGAGCAATATGATTATTGTTTTTTTATTTATGCATTTAATAATACAATGATTAGGAGAAAGATGTGTTTGAGGGTTTATTTTTTTTAATTAGCTGCAAGAGCTAAGAAAAATTTGTTACTCTTAATATTTAGCCTTATTATGGAATTTTTTTTGAAAGGCTTAATCCATATTTGACATCACCTACATCTAATTTTCAGTCCTTATTAAATAACTGCTTTCAGTTACTTATTAAGACTATATATTAAAGTAAATAAGACTGCAAAGGGAAAAATATTTTCATTTCCCAGTTTTAGATCAGCCTGAATTTCATAAAACTGTAACTGAAAACAGCAATATTCTAATCTCCCTTTCAGTGAGGTACAATCCCAACAACAAAACCCATTAAGGATGACTTTTTTATGTTCTTTAAATGGAGAGTTGTCCACAGTCTCTTCAGTGTTTTTATAGAAAGCCTCAGAGAATTGAGTGTGTGTCTGCACGAAGAGGTTCTCAGAAAATGTACCTGAAATGTGTGTTTCCAGCTTTCCATGGTAGAATCTATAGGCAGCAAAGGAGTACTCCAAAATTTCCTGTCTTTCTCCAGGGTACACTTAAGTAAACATTTAAGAAAAAAGGTCACTAGAGAGAAGATGAAATCTTTCTGTTATTTCAGTGAATAGAGTATTTCATAGAGAACATGCTGAAAACTTTAACACTCCCATGAGCCAATATATAATTTTATCTGGATAATCATTCCCTTGTTAATATTAAGTCAGGTATCTTTTCTTCTTCATCCTTTTTATGGCTATAAATTGACACTTTTGAACTAATATGTTGTACAAACATGGTTAGTACTTTTTTGAAATGTCATCTCAAAGTTGAATGCCTAATGACTTGTAGTTTTTCCGCTATGTACATATCTGGCAGTTTTCCTCAGGATGAGCCTGCTAACATAACTCACTCTAGGCTGATTTATTATTTTTATTCAACCAGGTGCTACACGGATTTGGCAACTTTGGCAATGCTTTTTTCTATAATGACCCTGCACTTGGTGCTTGATGATGCCAATGCGTGCAATGAATTTACTGGCACCAGCAAAGAATATTTAACTCTCTTATCTCTTTGTGAAGAATCAAGCTTCATGTCCTATATTGCTTGTTATCCAGTACATCTTATGTAAACTCTTTGATTTCTTTTATGCCTCTCCATTTCCAGAATATCCAGTTATGATTCTGCTGTGCTAATGGCTGTTCTTAAAAATAGAAATATATCTGTTATGTTGAACTTTTTTTTACAATATTATTGTCACTGTTTATTTTTCCTCTAATGGGGTCTCTTAGGCATCATAAACAAGTTTTGTCCTTTCAAAATAGATCTGGAATATCATTTGTCAAGATGTAGGAATACAGAGAGTACATGTATTTCTGCAGAGGAATGAAAACTTTCTTTTTTTTTTTTTTTTATTATGGCAGTCTCTTGTTCCTAACTGTGAAGATAAATTAAATTCAGGTAAAAACATTGAAAATTTTAGTACTATTTAATACAATATTCATAATACTAATTTAAAGTTCTGTGCTATTTTTGAAGTTTCCCCTGAACTTGAAGAGCAGCCAAATAACTGCTGTAGAAACTACAAGGAAATTTCTTCTGTCAATCTTTGCTGTGGTCTATCTGGCATATTGCGGCAATTAATTTCCAATTTTGTTTATGCTATTTGAAGGGGATTTTATTTATCAATAGAAGACTATAAAAGATTATAAAGTCTTGTAACTCAGCATTCATATTAGATCTGCATAATTTCTTACCACTCCAAATCTGAATGGTAGCTACTGCATATTGCAATGCGTATTTATTTCATTTGTGTTTCTGCAACAAGTCATCATTCCCCTATCAGATTTCAAGTTTTCCTAAGTGAGCAGTTTGAGGGATAGTTTAACCCTTTTGTTATCGTTCATTGTTATTGTAAACTTTTAACCTTCTATTGCTCAAAGGGTCAAAATATGATGACTGTTGCAACTTATATTTTGCTAACTCTGATACACTTAAATCCCAAGTACATGTTTTGTTTTTTTTAAATGAATTCTCAACACAAGCAATCCAGTCTTTGCCAGTTAAACTTTACTTAGTGGATTGTCAACCATGCAAAAAGCAAAGTTGTGTTAAAACAGAACTTACTTAGGATTGATTTAATGACAAATATTTTTTTTTCTTTCTTATGCATCTCAGTGGAATGTAAGGAATACCTTCCAAACCCTTTTTTTCAGCAAGCAATTTTTAATATGATAGCACCACAACCATATAGATAAGAATCAGACAGGGAAAGATAATCTGTATCTACAAATTTTACTCATCCCCTCATCCCATGTTCTTCCCATGATGTGAGAGGAGCTGAATAGCTTTGTTAAATGAGCTGTACCTTTAAGAGAAATGAGACAGTTCACAAACTAACACTATACTCAACACTGGAAAATATAAAGACAGTGACCTAAATGCCAGTCTAACTCCATGATCCATTAGGGGTCTGTACAGCAGATCACAAAAAAAAAAAAAAAAGGACTAGGAAAAAAGCTCCATCTGGTTCAGAAGACAGTGGCCAGTCCCATAAATAACACAAGCTGTCAGGAAAACATCATTCCTATAGTACTCCGTGTATTGGCTTTCTGTCCAACTACAGATTCACTACAAGGAGCTTCAGAGCTTTGCGTAGGCTTGGACCACACTTATCTCCTCAGCTCACCATAACAGCCACATTCATGAGTTATTCCCAAATTAGCAGAGTGGAGAATGAACTGTACAGAAGTAAAGAACATGAACAGACACAATTCTAGAATCCTATTGCACATGCATGCACACACAACAACAACAATTAAAAAAAAAACAGAAAAGAAAAAGTCCAGATTTTAATTTTGGCTGAGCTTTTCTGAAACAGGAAAATAAAACTCATCAGTAACATTATATTTTGAAAATTTAATTGCAAACTCCACACCACAGTGTGAGGTAAAGAGGAAGAATAAGCTTTACTTTACACTTCTTTGTATTTTAAATACTTCTGTTGGTAGCTAATAAGTAGTTGGCAATACCAAAGACAGAAAAGAAACACTTCTGGTTTTCACTTGGTTAAAAGCGCCATATACTGTTCTCACATTCAGAAGATCTTTTTCATAGTGGAAAAGGAAAGATCATTCAGTACTGAACATTCATATTCTGGTAGCATCTGTTACTAGGGCAGAAGGTGAATGCTGGGTCCTGTACTAGCGTATGATAGATAAATAATAGTTATGGAAGTTTAGAACATCGGTGCATGGCAGAACTGTGCCTGCACTTTTTTTTAGATGGGAGCTTTACCTTTGTAGAAAATAAACACTGTAAATGCTAATAGAGAACAAGAGCACTGCGGAGGTCTTGAGCC
The DNA here is from genome assembly GCF_028500815.1 of Rissa tridactyla. Classification (NCBI taxonomy): domain Eukaryota; kingdom Metazoa; phylum Chordata; class Aves; order Charadriiformes; family Laridae; genus Rissa; species Rissa tridactyla. The sequence goes on from NC_071467.1 coordinate 44,382,432, forward strand.
CTGCCAAAACAGGAGGAGGATCCACAGACCTGGCTCTGCCTCTGGAATTTCCCTCAAGCGTTTTCTCACTAGCCCCATTTTCCTCCGGGGGGTGCAATGCCACTTGGTGTCTCCTCTTTGGCTTCAAATTTACACAGAATCACAGAACCACAGCATGGTAGGGGTTGGAAGGGACCCCTGGAGATCATCTAGTCCAACCCCCCTGACAGAGCAGGTTGACCTAGAGCAGGTACTTTTGTTCAACACGCCACTTGTGTTCAAGGTGTGTGGGTTCCAAGGAGAGGAGTGAAAATTACTTTCAGCAGTCTCATCGATTTTGAGGAATTTTCTCATGTGAGGGGTAGCAAGCTTCCTTGGTCCAGTTCTGTGCTAAATCTCTAGCACACGATGGAGTCACCACTTCCCAGAGTGTTTTGTCAGTTTTACTTAAGCATCCTCCCCTTTACTGCAGAGGGAGACAAAAGATTCTCCATTTTTCTAAGGTGTCCCCTGGGGAAAAGAACATAAGAGACGTACAGTTGCTGTACATGCAGTTTCTTAGTTGAACATACAGTTCATAGCTGAACTTTATTTCTGAGGACTCAAATGGTTACTCACATGCTCAAAATATTAAAGAACGTGAAAGTTGTGGTGTGAACAGAGTGATGAGAGGCTGTGGATATTTTGTTTGCTCAGAGGTAAAATGGTGATCCCCACTTCTTCCTCTTAATCTGTTAAAGATAAATAGCAAATCGCTGCATTTATTTCTTCTCCCTGGTTTGCATTTAGAAGAAGACACACAGAAAATTCACTTTGAAACATTTCCTTAAAGGCACATGATAAATCCCCAGGGAGAAATTCACAGCCTGAAGAGAGCCTTGTGCTTGGGTTTGATAGTGACAGATAGCAGTGGAAATACAGTACTTGGTGCTCCGAACTGAGTCCATTATGTGTGCAACTCACAGTGAGACCACGGCAGAATAAAGCTTCCCCCAGCCCCACCCAGAAGTGTGGCTGCCTTTGTAATTTTAATTGCTCTGTGTTTGTGGAGTGGGGCCTCTATTTACTTATGGCTCCGGGCTTGTGTTTACCAAGCCTGGTGGAGGCCAAGTGTCATATCACTGAAGCTTAGTTCCTGCAAGCTCTCCTGCTATATCTTGAGGCACTTTTCTTTTCAGTATCTGTGCCTGTCTAATTCGCGAGCTTCTGTGAAACAAGCACAGGAGGGTACAAGGCCTACAGGGAGGAATTACACCTAATTACTCAAATAATTGCTAGGCTGTTGCCTTCTTAGTCACTGAAAATAATTTCCAGGTCCCTGGCTTTTATAGATAGTCTTCTAGAGGCAGGAGGACACAGCCCCCTTTTTAACTCAGCCCATTCACTCACAAAATCAGAACACTCGAGCCTGCAAAATTAATAAGCACCACTTCCATTACATATATTTTAGGTTGTTGTTGCCGTGGCGATAAAGTCAGGGACATTGAATCTCCTCTGTTGAGCCATTGTTATCATCCCTGGCCATCTGCTGCAGAGGAGTGATATTCCATCTCATTTGCATGATGACTGATATATGGGAGGTTTGGAAGGACATATGCCACAGCAATCATGTGATGAAAATTAAAGTGAAAGTTTTGGGCCCAGAGCCGAAAAAAATCTGTGTATGCGCATGAGGCTGTTGATGTGCAAATGTGAATCATATTGAGAAGGTTTGAATAGGGAGGTGTGACGTAAAGAGGGGACACAAACGCAGGTGCTTATCTCTAGGCAGTCAAAGGCACTGGATGTCATATCATGGGAACTACCTTTCAAAGACACAGCTTTAGTGCACAGTTCAGCACACAAGGGAGGAGAAACATATAAGTTTTGGAAACAAAAATAAAGTAAGTTTAACAACTTTTTCACACTATTCTGAACCCATTGATGTTTAAGCAACTTGTACTATTAGTAACTTTCTGTCTTTTCTATTGTTTGTGCTCTTACTTTGCAAAAAGCAAAAAATCCTGTCCGTATATCAATGTTGAAAGCTTGAGAGATTTGTATTAAGAAGTTTGAGGGTTTTTAGTCCATGTTTAAAATGCTCTTTGCAAACTTTTCTTTTTGTTTAAATGACACTAATGCTGTTTCTTCCACAATGTGTGCTTGGTCATTATCTTAAATGCTATTTTGGGCCTCAATTAAAAAATAGCTACTTGTAACTGCTTTGAGACAGCTTTCTGAATAAAATGTCATGGTGTAATTGCATTTATACTGCCTCAGTAAAGCCTTTGTTCATATACATTTTAGAATTGTGCAAATTTGCAGCTCTAGCTATTTGATTTGAGGAAATGATCACACAGACGCTTTTCCTCTCATTTTGAAAAGTTACTGAACTTAAATACTACCGTTGAAAAAAAGAGAGGGGAAAAAAATGAGACAGGAGAGGGGAAGAGTGGGACCAGTGTATTTGTAGGAACTGCTCGATAGATGCAGATTCACTTGCAATTATGTATTACACACCAAAGAGCTTTCTCATGATGTTTTAGAATGCTTTAAAATCATGTGTAATGTTTTTAAAATGAAGATTGTTGATCAATATATTTAATAGCATTACTCTAAATGAAAAAGGGTCTTTCAAAGCGTGACATTTGAGTCCTTTAAATTATTTGGGATTCAGAGAGTGAATTGAGAGCTCCTGATTAAAAAAGCGAATACTGTACTTTAGAATGAATGTCTGTGTCAGGAAAATCTTTAGAAAGTTAAATGACAGTAATATCAGGCAAGGCTGAAGAATGAAATGGACCTTCTGGGACAACGTTTTGCAGGAAAATGATTTTTATGAAATAGCATTTGATACTAGAGAAAGTCTGTTTAACACCCTGATCAGCAATAGCTGTCTCTCTCTCTGACTTTCTTTTGTCTTTAACAAAGCACTTAGTTCAGATGTTTGTCTTGCTTCATATGTAAATAGCAAGACAATCTTCTGCAAGGTGCTGTGAATTTTTCATTTAATAGATTATAGAAGAACAAATCCCAGATTTTATCTTTAAACTGTATGGGGTGAACTTTGTCAGTTAAAGATCTTTTTAGGATTCAAAATGACCATTTATTGCCTCTTTTGTCGATTAAATTAGTTAAGTTAATTGCTTAGATGTGTCTTCTTTGGTTTGCCTGTGCAATTGTTTTGTAATTCTTGGGGAAAATTACAGCATTTGTGATGAAAGCTTTATCTGAGACAATAATATATTTCTGCTATAAGGTGGGTAACAGACAATCCAGATTCATAATGAGGAATTTCTAAATATAGACTTTGCCTCCTAACTTACCAGTTTGGAGCATTTTATTTCTACTTGTAAATATCATCTGCGTATTATAGTACTTTCATGCCTGCAGGCTAAGATTACCAGTCTTCCTTTTTTTCCTCCTCCTTCTAAATATTCAATTACTCAATGGTAATTATTATTATGTGGCCTTCTTGGCTTACTGCATTATTAGATTAATATAGATTTCTTGTGCCAAATTAGCGGAAATCACTGTTATACACAACAACGAATCACTTTTTTTTAGTTTTATTTACTTTGTTGAATAACAGGAAGACTTTGACATCATGAGGTTTTATTCTTGAGACTTTTAATATAATATGTCTTTGAAAGCTGAGTGGGAGAGGGCGTATTTTTCTTTCGCTTTTTCTTTTGTGGGTTTCTAATGAGTAGAAACTTGGGTTAAATTATAATTTACTTCTTCCAAAGACGTATAAATAGGGGCCTTTGTGATTGAAATGACAGTTGAAGTCCCCCGATCTCTGGTCATTGTTTCAGAGGTGTGTAGCAGAGGTAAGAAAACCGAAAATGAAAGAGAAGGAGCTGTCCAGGGTACTGCAGCAGATTAATATTTCCTGTTACTGTACAGAAAAAATTCTTCACTGAAGTTTTCACAAAACTGCCACCGTTTGCTACTTTTCTCTCTCCCCCCCCAACTAGATAAACGTTATATTGAATTTAACTGTAAAAAAGTTGTGTATGAAAAACTTATTTCAGGAGCATGTCATGTTTCTGCAAATAGCAAATACGGTAACTTTCACAAAATTCTTATGAAAACTAAAATTTTATGCGAACTTTTTTGTCAAAGTTATAGACAATAAAACTTTTCCAGTCTAAATTAATCTTTGAGTATAACACAAATGGTTTCTATGGTAGTGCTGCAACGTAAACAAAACAAACAAACAAAAAAACCCCAGATCCCAATCTTGCATTACTTGATTGCTTTTGAAATGAATTCTTGTCCTTATGTGACCTGAAATGTGTGGTTACAAAGCTATAGAAATCCAAACGATCATATTTGTTTGATATGAAATGAAAAAAATAGTTAAATTGAAAGTTTAACATCATGAAATTCAAAATCCCAAGCGGTATATAAACATTAAAAGAAACTTTGGACTGCTAATCCTAGGAAATGAGTTTTATGGATTGAATTCAACAAGGCTTCAGAAATGGTTCCATCTGCTGCCTAGCAGCTGGTGAAAGGATAAATTTAATTCATTAATTCATTTGGAAAAAAGGATCCAAGTAGTAAAGACTTCATTGCTCATAATGCACATAGGTGGAAATCAAAACTGAAATTAGGTCCAGTTGATCATCTTTGATAATGAGAAACATTTTTTTTGTTATTATTATAATGATCTTGATCAGGCAGTTGACAGTATATTGACTGTATGCTGTTAACCGATATTTTTATGTCTCAAAAAGTTGAGAACAGTTCTGAAAGCATAACTACTCTTCCGTGAGGAACATCCCTACTTTGGGAATTACAGATTATGTAGGTTTAAACAGCTAGAATGTTTCACTGAAACAATATTGCTGTCTTTCTATGAATATTTGCAACTTCTTTCCTATTAAGTCAGTTCAAGAATACAAAATAAGGTACCATTAAAATTATACAATAAACCTATTTGCAGTTAAGTCACCCTAGTAATCCAAAACCAGAATGTCAAACGTAAAGAGTGTATTACTTTCCTTTACTTTTCTGTTAGAGTCACAAGCTTCATCTTTTCTTTACTATCTTCACCCATTTTATTTTCATTATTAGTGCTAAAAACTTGTAGAAGAATAAGAGGAAAAAATATCAGTTAAGGACAGAGAAAGGGGAATATTGAAATATCCAGAGTTTCAAAGGCAAAATTAATTGGACAAATGCTTTGGTAATAACTTGACATTTAAGTTCTAGACATAAAGTTATCCAAATTATCATGACCTCCAGATAAATTTTTTTTTTTAAAAAAAGGTGTTTGTCGGTACATTTTTTAATCTAAATCACAAGCAGTAAGTGCAAAGTTATCTAAGGCTTTTGAACCGTGAGACGGTCAAGTGGCAAGAGCTCTTATTCACCTTATATCAGGCACAGAGGTAAATGTGTGCCTCATTACTTGCTGAGGGATACACAGGACTGATGGACCTGTTATCCTGAAACTAGTTAAATATCTGCCAATGCCTATTTTCAATGTTTCTGCTTGAGATGGTGATTTCATGAATGATATTTGGCTTTTCCCGTTTCCTCTGTAGCCCATAGCTCACTGTGGTGGGTTTGTTGGATTTACTATAAAGGTTCTGTTCGCACCCTGTGGGTTGGGTTAAGAATTAGGATTTATGCATTTACTTCTACTGTTGCATTGTTTATACAGCTTTGGTTTAGTTTTGATCCCTTTTTTTTTGCCTTTGAGGCTCTTCCACAGTGTCAGCTGCTGACTGATAGTAGGAGAACGGCCTCGTGGTGTGAATGAAAGGGACCTAGCGGTTGGTAAACAGAGATAAGGAATAAATAGAGCACAGGCAAAAGGAGATAGTTCTGTGGGAGCCCAGATTGCCGCCAGTCTGTTCAAGTGAGATGCAGTGCCTGTCCTTTTCCCAGATTAAATTAGTGTGCGAAATCTCCAGTGACCTCCTCCCCTTCTCCCCATACTCTTTAGCCAAGCTGAACAGCCTCTGCTGTAAAGTATTCATTTTATCCAGGGACAACTTGGACAATAGAACTCTCCCTGTTACTTATGGACAGCTGTCGTGATTCATAGGGCTTTTCAGCATTTCATTTTTCATAAGAGTTAAAAGGGTTTACCTTGTAACTGATGAGAGGTTAGAAATGCAAAGATGCCAGCCCTGAGGTTGCCTGTAGCAAGGAACTTAATAAATAAATATCACCCCCCCACACACACACATATCCCCTCCCCAATGTGCAAAAGGCTGTGTATTTTGTTAGCGCTGCTCTTCTTATTTAAAGGGGTTTAATTGTGATAACATGATTACACTGAGGCATGAACTGCATGGAGAAATTAACAAGCAGAGACACAGCGATATGCAGGGCCCCCAAGGTTCCCTAAATTAAAGGTGACCAGTGCAAACCCAGTGAGTGCCCTTTTCCCTTCTTTGCCCTTGCTTTTGCCTACATCTCCTATCACTTTATTACCTGCAAATAACTCCCAGGAAAGAGTAAAACCCTCATGAGATACCTCTGTGGTCCCGTATTTTTTTTTAGTGATTTACTGCAAATATATTCAGCATTTTGACTGATTAAATAGACCTTCGGCAACCTTGAGGGTCACTGTGTAGAGTATGTACATAGAAAATGCATCAGCCCATTGTACCCTGGCAGCTAATGAGATTGGTCGTTAAGTAAATGACACAAAGCCTACAAAAAAAGCTTAGCAGCTCACTAGAGTATCACAGAGTGTCCCTGCACACCACACAACGACACAAACAGTGGACTAACCTAGCCCACCCCTGCTTTATTCTACATCACTGCTTCCCTGATGTCAGCGTGAGAGGCAGAACAAAGGCTAAAAGGCACACGGTAAGTCAGTCTGACAATTATGCCCTAGGGAGAAAGTAGAGCAAATCTTAGCCTAACCATGGGGTTGAAAGTCGTTTCTAGACAAGTAGGTCATAATGAAGGGATTTTTTTTTCCCCCCTGTCACTTCACGAAGGGGAGAAAAATATCTCTGGAATCAAGCTTGGGTTTGTTTCTTGTTTGTTTGTTTCCTTTTCTCTCTGTCTGATTCGCCAGGTTACAAAAGTTTCTGGAATTCCGAAAGTAACGTGAAACAGTATGTTTTGTGAACTGGATATTGCAATTATAGTGTAATGAAAGAAATATTATTTGTAAGAACTGCCACACAACAAGCACTGCCTCAGATGTACGTTAACATCTGATGAAGTTTACAGGCAGAAAGTTTCTTTTTACTTCTCTGTAAAAATCTGACGAAAATGTGTTATATGTATGAATGCACATTTCAGTCCACTAGCTAGTTACTTACACCCCTAAATACCTGGTACAGTGTTTACAACCAGGCAGATTGTAATGGGAGTTGTTACTACAATTTGGGGGTGTTTTTTTTAAAACAGATTTTTACATGATGTCTCTCTCAGGGTTGTCTTTTACGTGAGCTGAAATGAAAGAGTCGAAGATTGCTGTTAAACAGTTACACAGTCATTACCTATTTTCTTTGCACAGCAGCAAAATATTCAGCTGGTATCTTAGAATAGCAGGTGCCTGCCTGTGTAACCAATGATAAAATCTTTTCTAGCAGTGTTTCAGTTTAGTATCTCAGGTCCCTTTATTTTGCTGAAAAATGGCAACAGGAAGTTGCCAGAAAGTCTTGTTTGCTTTGCTAAAATGTTTCTGTCTGCTTTGCACTTTGGAGGCACAGGGGATGTTAGGTTCAAAACGACAGGGTATCGTTGCAAGATGCCTGTGTGAGTTAAGTAATGCTTCAACCACCACCCGCTCCCCCCCCCACCCCACCCCGCAACCCCACTGAAAACCATATGTTTTAAGAAAGTTAAAGAAATGGATTTTATATATCAGTCTGCATTACAGTTGGGTTTTTTTTTTCTGTTTTTGGGGGGTTTTGTGTGTTTTGTTTTGTTTGGAAGAGTTATTTAATTTGGGGAAACACTTGTCAATATATCTGCATTTAGATGTGTCAGGATAACCTGTTCACTTAGTTAAAACTCTTCATAGGTCACAGAAGTCCGTTTACTACGATATGTAGCTTACCCAGGGACATCCTTTTAACTGCATGGACAGTATAAGTTTCTTACAGCTTATGGAAACTAAAATAAAACGTGGTATTTTAACATATGCATTTGATGATTCCTCACAAAGGCGTGTGAGTGAGTGCATATGCATATATATGGATCCTCACATGCATATTTACATAAAAAGTGTACATATGCAAAAAACTGTGTTCACCTATAGAGTACCCCAGTTTGCTGAAACTCAGTATATATTAAGTAAATGTTATATTTGCTTTTGCATTTCCCAATAATTCCAACTTAGGAAATTTAATGAGGAAGTAAACAACCTGAGTAAAATTTTGTATTTAATTTTATTTTCCCTATTTTAAGGTGTGTGCATCTCAGCAACACATTTTTCTTATGTTACCTCAGAAAATATGAGATATGCAGGCACCAGAAAACAAGCTTACTTTCTCAGCTAAGTCCTCTAATTCATATCTAATTGCTAGGTCAGCGGAGTTTTAGTAAAGCTACAGCTTTATGATGCAGTTTTGCTTTGAACTTTGCTAGTTGATACTAAGTTTTCATTTCCTTTTAACAGGTAAGATTTGAGGATATTTTATGTTCAGGTGCATGACCACAGCTTTTAAAAATGAGCACATCCTTATCACATGGTCATCACACATTTTACATATGAGTGTGAATGAGAGTAAAGGGTATTTGATATTTCAGCATTCACCATATTAATGAACAAGTTCAGTTGTCCTTTATCCTATTAAAAGCAGAGAGTCATTTCATAGGGGTAATGCAAAAGCAGCAGCACTACAAAAATCATACTGCTTCTGTAATCTGACAGGTTAAGCCACAGTAACTTTCAGTAGTTTTTCCTAGCTTCATTATTTTTTCTCTTGTCTGTCATTTCTCTGGTACACCTAAAAGAAAAGGCAAAGAAAAGTTGATTTCTGATAATTAATGTTGTTCGTCTGATCTCCCTGATAAACTATGTAACGCACCGGGAATTTAGAATCCACTTTTCAATAGAGTTTTTGGACCTTACAATTCAATATGAGGCCCTTGCACACATCTTTGTGCACAGTTAAAGGGGACAACAGTGTGAGTTGTGCATGTGGATCTGAAAAACTTTATGGCACTACATAGTTGATTTGAATAATTGTAATTCATTTTTTCTGCATGCTTATAGATTTTCCAGCCAGTAATCTCAAAATATCTGATATTCCTGATAAGCAACTTTCTCCAAGGTCAATTACAGGCAATCGTCCCAAAGGCCTGGCTCTGTCGCTCCAAAATAAAATGTAGCAAATAACACGCAGAGTAAACTTTATATTTTACTACATCTATATCTGTATGGACTGCCTAGACCAAAATCTATCTGTAACTTAACTGATTAATTTTGGAAGTATACATATATAACTGGGACTGGGTCACTTCTTGTAGTTTATGTGCGCATAGTTGTGGATTATTAAAAACTGCATAAGCAGAATCAGTGTTTCTGAATTTTAATTATCTTGATTCACTTCAGACTAAAGATACTGTTTAATTAGTGATAAAAAAAATTGTCCCCCTCTTAATTTCTTTTAGTACTTACATAAAATCTCTTTGGAGGAGAATTGCTCTCATTTATGTTCATGGAAGACTTCTAGCAACTAACATACTCTTGTCTTTCTGAATGACGGACCTCTGGTTCAAAAAAGGTGACAACCTAACCTTAAAAGTTACTTTGTAATGAAAACAGGGCTTACCTTTTTGGGTAAGTGAACACTTACAAAAGCATTTGTACACATGAGTGATTCCACTGAGGTGAGGTCGATGGCTCACTTCAATAAAGCAAAGCAGGTGTGTAAGTGTTTTGAAGATGAGGGGTTTATTGATTTGCTAAATAGATTCGGGTAATATTTGCTAGCTCATTTTTCAGGTTTGGCTTCATATGTGAACTTTCCCCTTCATTAAGGAACTTTGGTTAAAAGGAACCTACTTTTCTTTTAAAGACATGTATTTGAACTTCACTCCATGAGGCATTAGATTAAAAAAAATAATGCTTTAGAACTTTTCCAAAATATCATTTCATGTGGGCATTGGAGATCTCAATTTCTTCTTAACAGTGCTTCTTCAGGTGATGGTAAGAGTCACTAGGTCAGCTCCCTAAATATCAGGAGAAAATCCAACACCTTCGTTGTGTGTCGTCCCCCCAACTTATACCACATGTGCAGCAGCTGGATTGGCACAAAGTAGTAATGGCTCCAAAGGCACCGTTATGGACTATCAGGTCAATAATCCTTATGCTAAGAAGGATTTACATGATACAGAGTAATGGCTCTGTCATTTCTGAAGTAAAAATCCACTTTTTAATGAGCATCAAAATACTGTTTTGCACTCTTCACATCAGAGATATTATGGTAGTTAAAAAAAAACCCCAACACATATTCCTTCTTCAAAAAAAAGTTCACATTTAAATGTTTGAATAAAATAAAATACTGTACGTAGACAGCTACAGAATCCCAAAAAGAGACTTTTTTGAAAATGTAGTTATTACTGTTCTCAAATACTTTCTTCCTTGCTATATCAGAAGAGTATAATGTATTTCCATCATGTCTTCAAATAGCATTTTTATGATTCAGTCCAGAAATAGATTAGGCTTAGGGGGACTTCTGTTTGTTTTGTTTAATTTTTCTACTGTGTGATTTTATCCTACTTCAGGCAGAAGTCTGACACAATCTAATGTACACAAGCTAGATCTTGTTACAAAAGTAAGTTTGAAAGTAAGGACAATGGTCATAGAAATACAAGGCTGTGATTTTTGTATTAATTTATTTTTTTATACACAATTTAATTTAAAAAAAACCCCTACACAACATTTAATAGATTTCCCACATTTTGGGAAAAAATATTTTCTTTGCTAACGATGTGGTCCACTCAGCCTCCATACAAGATACAGAAAGTCACCAAATCCTAAACAGAAAGAACCACCATAGCGATACAAATGAAGTGACCGAGTACGCATGACATTTTCATTGTATCACCAACATTTTATAAAATTAAACACCATTTTGAAGTATGGGTCTGATGGGAATCACCCTATATATAAGCATTCGGCATTTAGTGAACAAAGTGCAACTGAACACATAAATCACTCTAAATAACATTGACACTTGGTCAAAAGAAACATATATTTAAGGCTCAAGTGTATGGTCAAGCTACTTTATGGAAATCCTTCCCGTTATTTTTGTGAGAAACAGTACTGTCTACAAAAAGGGTTAAAGAAAATGCATTCTGTTGCATCTGCTTACTAAATCCCTTACTTTAGTAGAAATTCAAATTTTGTAAAGATTATTCGTTTTATTGATGCATATAATTATAATCACAAGCCATCTGCTGATTTGGCAGGCATGGTTAAAATTCTCTAACTCTCATAACCTTTCAAGTACAGTGCCCTTGGGACTCTATTTCACTTTTATATTTTGGAAAACATGTAGGGACAAACAAGAGAGGTCATCTGCCGAAAGTCAGACCTGTAAAACATTAAAAGAATAAAGATCATGATGACTGCTCTTGTTTTAATAGCAAAGAAAAGTATTTTCTATTTTATTTCTGACTTCAGGAAGGATTATGCTGGTTTCCATCACGCACTTTGGGAATTTGAATTTTTTCTAGGGATTAAAGCTCTCTCCTAGCACTCCTGGGATCTGGGTTCCAAGTCCAAACTAAAAGAACAAATATTGTTCAGTTTGGTTGTCACAGGTGAATTAAACATATTTGACCTTGGCCTTAATTTTCCTTTTTACACAATTCCCATTACATTTCTATTTGAAATGTTTTAACTGACACTCTTCTCTTTTTTTTTCCTTTTTTTTTGAAGTTGGTCATACTGAGTTTCACAGAGAGACACCTTTCGCATATTTAGCTTTTTCCCCATGAAGCTCAAAAAAGCATTTTAATTTTGAAGGCTACATACGATAAGGCATAAAATGATTGGCTAACATTCTTTGCCTTAGCACATGCCTGTATTTATATTAGCCTACCATTGACTGGTGGTTAACCACAGTTACAAATGTTTAGGCTTTTTGCCTATGAGAAATCTTGTTCTTCATTTTCTTGTGCCCTTCACCATGTTTAGCCAAGCTATTTCATATTTGACAATTCCTTCTTTGTTGTTGTTGGTTTTGTTGTTGTGTTACATGTGGTGTAACTCTGCTTCTTCTAGCAGAAAACATCCACAAGGGAAAAAAAAATCCAGGAGATGCTTTCTCTGTTATAATACAAAAATGATCACATTTCACCAAGTTGTAGGATATTGTCAATGCGCTGAGTTAGGAAAAATTGTGCTTTTGAGAGAAAATACATGAAGGTGGAAAAACTTGGTGCAGAATGGGGTAGTCCAGTGACTTCCTGATATCAGCAGAAGGCAAAGACAATCACCCCTCAACAGAGCTGTCTTGCTTAATGCTGTATTGATGTGTTTCTCCCAGGAACAAAAGATGCAACTCTCACTTCTGTTTAATTAGTGTATCTGAAGGCCTGTATACAGCATGCATGCTGCTTTACTCCTTTTGGAGGTTTGATTCTCACCCCACACCCTCATTATAACAAGCAGGAGGGAAATGCACATGTTTGAAAGTGTCTTCACAGCTGAAACTAGGGAAACAGGCCGAGAGTAGCTCTGGTTTATTTCACAACCAATTAAGTATGACATCTGTTGAAACTCAGGAAATAAGTCTCCCTTCCCCCTGTTCATATACTTACTTAAGCTGCCAGTCTTTTGTTTGGATATGGTGAATTTTACTCACAAGACTTTTTTATCTTTGGAGTAAGTACACAAAATAAAGAAAACAAGACATAATTTGTCTTTTTTTTAAAACCAGGTTTCACTGAGTGTATGTGAAAAAGCCCTGCTTTGGCAATCACGAATCAACCAAATGATTGTGTCAATAATTCTTCGCCTAAACGCTCACCTTACATGCTGAAAAGGGCATGTTTGTGACAGGCAATGTAGGCACAATAACATTTTCATTTTTGAAAATCTGGGTCTTCTTGTTGGCTCCCGAAGACCAGCAAAAGCTGCTAGAAGGAACTTGGATTTTAATTTCTTTGATTTTATTGTTTAAAACTTGGAACTGAACAGAAGACATGAAATAGAACAGAGCATGTGGCATTACGTGTTGTTAAAACAAAACAAAAAAAAAGAAATAAATGCAGAACCACTGTCATTGGTGACATCAGGTTTCTCAGGCCTATAGTATTTCATAATAAACCAAGGAAGAAACATAGACAAGCTTAATTAGCAAACTTAGACTTAACAACTGTATTCCGTATCAGGTAGTAATAGTTCAAGCTGAGAGACACTTCCCATTTACCAGACATTAATCCATGTGATGTATTTACTTATCAGGAGAACTTTTATTCCTTCATAAAATATTGTCCAATTCAAATATTAAAAAGAGCGTATTTCAGTACAAACCAACTGTTAAGAGTTTAGTTTCCCTCTCTTGTGCTTAGAACTTGATTGTCTTAATTCTTCTACATCTAGATATAGAAATATTTGCCATATCATGCTGACCTTTTTCCTTGTCTGTCTCTTGACACTGGATTCTCCTGTCCCTCTGAAGCCACACTGCTCCTATCAAACCTGTGGCTAACTTTCCTTTAATTTACACCATCCACTAGTGCTCTCTGTTATTTGTTTGGCAGCTTCGTTTTGTTTGCCAGTTCTTTCCTACAAGGACTGGCACTGCCTTCATTCCTGGAGGATGGTTCTCTACTTATTTTCTCTCGCTTTTTCATCCCTATTTTAAAATAAAGCTCAGAACCACATAGCATATATGTTATTTAGGCTGTAAGATGCTTCTCAGTGATTGCTGTAGGTTGGTTGTTTAGGAATCCTCTGATGAAATGCCGGTGTGCGCAGTGGAAGTGTCTAGACCTGAGCCAGTCATCCAGATTCCCTTTAGAGTCAGTGGAAAGAGAGAGACATTTCTTGGATGCAATTCATCTCACCGTGAAGAAGATGTATGAAATAAGTAAGATGTATCACACATCTACACAGCAGCAGAAATGCCTGCAGGTTGCCTACAGGCTACCCAGAGACTGTGGGAAGGCAGTGGTTACTACCTCAGAAATATGTATCTGCATTTCAGGCACATAAAGTTGGGAGGTGAATCCTGTCTTTCCTGTCCAGCCTACAAACTGGACTCAATTTTGTCTTATATCTTTTATCCACATAAACTTACTATTTCTCACAATTTCATACAAGACAAGATACAAATAATATGGTATGCCTTAGACCCATAGTTTCCTTTTGCATATACATGGCATTGATGAAATTCAGTGTGTGCTCAAATATTCATGGAGAGCAGAATAGCAAAATGGAATACCGCTGTGCAGCTCAGAGGACCGAATTTTGCCCCTGAAAAGTGATATTTACAAAAGAGAAGGGGGCAATTCCCTGCCTTGTTCTTAGAAGTCATTATATTTCCTTTCAGAAAAAGGTTTCTTTCTGGAAACTAATTCTTAAAAAATAAGAAGAAATAAGCTGTAAAGATTTAACAATATCCATTCATTTCAAAATAAAGTAAAGATTTCTACATTCAACCAGTTGGATTTTTTAAACACTGCTGCTAGAAGCACTTCCAGACTGAGGTCCACATTTTTTTTCTCCCATTGGTCACTACTTGGACTCTGTAAGCACTTTTAGGGGTGCCTGTGATTTCTGTCTCTCCTCAGGCTTTGAAGACTCTGTTTCTGCAGCTTCGAGGTAATAGAAGGATAGATTAGACGACATTTTTGTGCTATTTCTGTGGGTGGTTATAGTCATTCAATGTTTCATATGCTATCATAAAAACTACAAGCAAGCTTTCAGTTCCAAATTTCAGTTACTGTGCATACTTTGCATAGATTTCAAGTATATTTTTCCATATTTGAAAAGATTTTATGACAGAAATTTTTATTTGTAGGGGATTATTTATCATACCCATACTTTTAACGCATAGGTGTGTGGTTTTTAAAAACAAATCATAAGCATTTAAAGATCTAGGGATAGGTTCTCAAAGTTTCTTCAGATTGAAGTAAAGTGCTTAAATTGTATTTCTAAGAGTTCCTTCAGGGATTAGACCTGAATGGAGCTGCACTAAGCTGTGCTAACCCTTATGTAGTGGATGGTCCCTATGGAACAGCATGTGGCTATACTGATCCAACGCTATCATAATCTATACCAGGGGAGGCAGAGGTTGGCGTTGGAAGCAGGGAGCCATAGCTAGGTCTCTGACAGTCCTTTGCCTTTTCATACTCTTTCCCTGAGGATAGCCACAGTAGTAAACTCTGATGTAAGATTACACTCAGCTTGATCTAATTTTGTAACAATGAGTTTTACAAAGGGTCAGTATCTATGTGTCTCCAGTAGCACTTCCACAAATGAGACTCAAAGTCAATGAAAATCATGCCCAAAATTGTGAACATGCAAAGTTCATTATGGTATAAATTGACACCAGTTCAATAAGCATAAGCCTTTAGACTGATTTAACATTTATCCTGAAAAGCTTTCTTCCCTACAATCAACATTTTAGTCACTGTCATTAAAAAGCGTCTTCTTAAACATCCCATGAGAGAATAAATAGCTTTAGCCCTGAATGCTTTGGGCCCAATGTTATTTATAGCAACATTAGTAATACCACTTATTTTTATTGTTATTAATGTGAATAATGTGCTACTACTTTGTGACCACGGGAAATAATACTGTAATATTGCAGAAGTGCAAGTTGCTTTCTGTCAATGAGTCTCAGGCTTCAAAACGAAAGTTCAGTGTTGTGGATAGTCTTCAGGTCATATAGCTTGCTTCCCTATTTATTTGTGAGGTTTTGGTATTTATTTGTAGTTGCAGGATCTATCTTTTGGCTGTTTTGATGGTATTTTAAAAGTAATGGAGTCAAGTTTTGAAGTGGGCACAGTACGGAAGACATAGTGATTTTTGGCCCTTAATTTTTCAGAGACACCATTTGGTATGTCTCCTCCTTCTTGAACCTCCAAGAAGAGTACCCACAGCAGGCCTATCATAGACCCAATGGGCTATTTAGAGAAGCTGTCTTCAAGCATCCCAAGCTGCTTCAGTGTACAGCATCAAGTCTGCTTCTAACAGAGAATGAGTAAGCCCTGTTACTGACAGAGTTCAAGTTAAGCAGACTGCAGCCCAGGAAAGAGGGAAACTTCATCCAAGGGCTAGGTTTTCCTATTCACCAAATGGAGATGACATGTTGCCAGTTTTCCTGTCTGTGGATAAAGAAAGCATCTTGAGAACTCAGGAAAAGACAAGCCAGTAGTATATGAAGACCTTTGCATAGAAGGAGAATGCCCATGCTATCCCTGAGAATTTTTTTTTTTTAACACTAGGAGGGTGTGAGATACAGTGTGTGGGAAGAAGGAATAATCGCTTGAACAGAGGGAGAATCTGAGAAAAAAATTGGCATTACATAATAAGAGTTTCCCCTGGCCTGACCTGAGTGATCAGAGGTTTCTGTGAATCATTAAGCCCAGTTAATGCACCTTCAGGAAATTCACTTTCACATAAAATTCCAAAACCAAGCAAGAGAATTGCTTCTAATAGAGCAATAAATAAATATCTGTCTTTTAAAAGACCATAATCACACAGCTCACATTTTCTCGTTGCTCAGAGTGTCCGAGGTTGTCAATACAGTTTGCGGAACTTAAGGTGCCTGAGAGAAAGAGGTGGTCCGTTAAATTAATGTTCAAAGGAAATGTTCATTTCCCAGACGACTATTCAAGTGATCCCTTGAAATCCCATGGTGCTTTTGGCTTGATATTTTCAAAAGCAAATTTACCATATTCTGAGCTGCCAGTCCTGCAAGGTTAACCTGGACCTGAAAATATGAAGTTTCTTCCTCATCATCATATTCAGAAGACCATATCCATGCCTTAGTTTTGTCAAGTACCATTATCTCATGTGACAGCTAGCAAGGAATTCAACCTCAAATAATATCTTCATGAACAGGCCTGTTGCAGATACAACTGCAAGTAATTGAGCTTATTCTCACACAACACGTCCTATGCAGTGTCCCTTTGGTATATGGCGAAAATTCTCTGCTAACGCCTACAGATCTTTCACCAAGGAAATCTGCTCAGATCCAGGCAACCTCCATATAGACAATTTTAGCATAGAATCATGTCTTGAAGACAGTGCCAGCTTAAAGTCTTGCGTTCAATTATATGAAAACAAAACATTTTCAGATTGTTGATCCAAACAGGACTTGAGTGTTGGAGGCTCCGTCACAATGCCCATCTTTAGCCATAGTCTTTGTAGCCTCCCACAAGAACGCTGGAATTACTACTAGTGACTAACTGTAGGTGCTCACTGCTGCTGTGGAGAAGCCCATGCCCTTACTTTCTTGACAATAAAAGGATGCCAGGTATGAGTCCCCTCCCTGTTAGCCTTTCTAAATACCCTCCAAGTTTTATACAGTCCTTAAAAAGGATATATAAAAGTGATGTATGAGGATCACTCTTGATCTTACATCATTATACAGAATGGGTCCTGCTCACCCCAGCCAGAAAATGATATGTTCTACTTACTTCCTATTGAATTACATTCTAGAATTATGTAAAAACATTATCAGGTTACTGAAAGCCTTAAATCATTGTCTCATTAGAGTTTGCCATCAAAATAATGCAAACTCTTTCTTTAGATGTATTAATTTTTGCACTAGTATGTGTTCTACTGCTTAAAACAATATTTTATAAAGAAGTTTTCTAGTTCTTAGACCAGCAAGCTATAAATAAACGTTCTCACCCAACAATCAGGTAAGACAAGCTAGATAGGTACACAGATCTAATCTTCCTTATACAAACTATTATGCAATATTACAAAAAATGAATTTTTATTAGTTTTCATGTCCTTAGATTTCTGGTCTTGTTGATTAATTCAGTAACCTGGAAAACACAGCGTTGGCCTGAAAAATACAGTTGTTTCCATGAAAAGAGACACGGGAATGGAAGGAGTTTTACGTATTCATTTTTTTAAACTGCTTTGCAAATTCTTTGCACAACAAACCTCCCCAATATGTAAACAGGGCTCTAGCTACTGTGTTTGTCCACAGCTAGAGCTACAGATGAACACAGTGTAGTTGTGTGATGACAGGAACAGCTGACTCATTAGTAGAGAGCAGTGAAAGGTAATTAACCCTGGGAAAAGTACAGCTGCCATGCGAGCTGTTCCTTTCTGTAGGATCTGATTAGAAATTAGTGTTAAACCACTGATTCTTTAAAAAAATGTCATTGATAATTCACTTTCTCTCTCAGGTGTGGCCCCTAAAAGGGGCCTGGGATAAAACTAGGGTACAAAAGGTCTTCTATTTAAAAAGGCCTTTTCTGAGAGAAGTACACACCTGTTTGGCTGCTTCTGGACTTTTCTTAACGATGAATATTGTCTCAGCTTTGAATGTTGTGAGGACACCCTCCAAGTCTATGGGCAGCGCAGAGAATGCATCGTCAAAATGATTTAAGGTAGAACATTGTTGGTTGCCATAAAGGCGCCTTTAGTGAGGCTGATTATTTAAAAGTCACAGCTACTACTTCTTGTATCAGGACACGTTTCTGATGCAGAATGATGCAGACCTCTTCAAAAGAAAACAGCAATCTGTCTTCTGAGGCAGGTGAGTACAGCATATGCAAAAAAGGATTACGCCCTGGGCATGAAAGCCACCCCCCAGCCCACCCCTTTTCCTGCACACATCTTGGTGTTTGAGGTGCCAACAGAAAAAGCAGAACCCATGACGTAATGTGATATCCAAACAACAAGCCAGCCTATTACATATATACTCAGACATCTGATACAGGCCTACTCATCAAGAACGACATAACTATCAACCAAAGTAGCAAAACTTCATTAGTGTGCTGTTGGAATTTCTAAACGGCTGTTTATTATTTACAGCCGTCGTATCCAAAATAGTTTTTAATCATCTTAATTTGTAAGATCTTCTGGCCAGGACTGTATCTTTGTATACCTGTGTGATTAATCCTGAGTGTATGCGAGTGCTTGCACATGCAAATAACATGAGGTCCATGAGAGTGTTCTGATTGTTTTCAACGGAGCCAGGGTTGCACTAGGGAGCCCGAAGGGAAACTGTGTTTAAAGTGACGAAGCTTGTAAGACATCTCTCCACGGGAAGATTTTTTTCGTCTTGCTCAAATCAAATTTACTCTGATAGGATGGATAATGGATTATTATTATTTACCAATACAAAATAATATTACGAAGATATGTTCCTGTAGTGTTCTTTTTAGCTCAGAGTTGTTTAGTGGTACAATGGGCCGTTTTCTAATATGCTCACATTGAAATAAACTTTTCTCTTTCAGTTTCTTTTAAATTAAATACAGCGCTTCCTGAGTACAATATTTGAACTTAATGTTACCACAAACATATATATATATGCATGCACGTACATTTATATATATAGATACATATACACGCACAGCTTATTGGCATTTTCAACATTGAGAGCAAAAATGTTCAAAGCAAAATGGTTAAAGATATTTCCTAGGAGAATGTTTCTCTTTATAGGAAAATGAAGACTTTTAAGATAAAGACCTGACATGCCAAGAGTGTAGTTACCTCTGGATTGCCTAATATGTTAAGAGAGATGAGAACAGAAATGCGTTTTAAGTTATTTTGCCATTCATCATGCATTAGTTAGTACCCATTCTTCTCAGAATTGTTCTTTTTTGTTTGTTCATTTTTTCTTAGTATAAAAGCTTGAAGAGAAAGAGGAAACATTTTTTTCTTGGAAATCCCAAGTAATAGCACACTCTTGAAGTATCAGGTTGAGTTGCAGAGGAAGTGAAAGCATGAGCAGGCTATTAAATTGATGAACGCAGGAGGATGAAAATAATATTAACTACCTTAAAGCATGGTTAGAAATGCACAAAAGCACTTCACGGCACTCTATGTCATTATCCTCATTTGGCTGAAAGGTGAAGAGACTCGCTGAAGGTCACAGAATAGATCAGTGGCAGAGGCAGAAAGAGAGTTCCAGAATCCCTTTTTTTGCCAATTACTTGCTCAATCACAGTGCTTTCTGCTCATGTCTATGACAGAAGACAGGTGCCATTTTAGGAAATAACCTTCGCCCCACTCTAGAATCATAAAAGGCCCTGAAAAGAGAATTTAAACTGCCATCCCTGGTGCCACTGGCCTCTTAGCATAACTTTGAACAGACAGAACACCCTTTTCCTTGCTCCACACACCTGGTCCATTTGCTAAGCAAAACCTTTTCAGATAGGAAGTCTGTCCCAGTGATCACTTTACATGCACATTTTTGTATCTGACAAATATTAGTCAAAGTTTTACTTTGATTTTCAAGGTAGTATTTTTGTTCTTGGTTATTTTGCCCTCTGCTCGTCAGCATGTTACCAGGATCTTCAGGGCAGTGCAGTAGTGCAAGCAAGCCCCATTATCTTTAGCAGTTAGGGTCATTACAAGTCTTTTAGATGGTGGAAGACTGTACTTCACATGGCACTCTGGAAGTTAATGAACATATGTGATTTGCATGTCGAGGGAAGGCACGCTTCTTCCCTTTGTGTGACTTTCCCTTTCTTGGGACACGTCTGTCATGCTTAATGAAGAGAGCTTGTTGTTCAGAAAGGGGAGGATGAATGCATAGGGTATCAAAATAGTAGTTATATTTCTTTCTATAAAAATAGTTTTTATTTTTAGTTTATTGTGCCTTTTGACTCCATGTCAGAGAATGTTCAATGAGCTAATTAGCCGTGGGTTTTGTCCAGCATAAGAATTGCGATGTCCTAATTCTGGCTGTTAAATCAGACCCAGAAAATTTGGCTGGAAGAGTCAGAAATCATGGGGAAGGAATATAGTAACCTAGATTAAGCCTGTAAGTATTTGCGAAGTTACCACTTTTACTGAATCTAATCAGCTCCAACACTTCAGCAGAAGTTCAACGCAGCCATAACAGCACCCCCATAAAATTGTCCTTCAAACCCATTGATTCCTAAGCAGCTTGCTGGAAATCATGCAGCAGTACAAGGACTGTAACCATGATGGCTAAACACCGGGCGTGTGGCAATACCAGCGCTGGACCAGAATCTTGCTGATGTTGAAGGAGGCTATAATAGAGTATTTTAAACACCGCCATTCATTTCACTGCTCTTAGCTGTACTCATCTGTGTGCTCGGGGGTCTCCCGTTGGCCTCAATCCTGCAACTACTAAGAACCCCTTCAATGAGCAGAGCATGGTCATCTTTCGCTGAAGTCAGTAGCGTCCCCCCCCACCGCCCCCCCAGTACCTCCCAACAGAGATGACTCCATGCAGGAAAAGTCATCCAGGCTGAAAAAGAGTAAACATGTTTCAAAAGAAAACAAACCCTGTGTTCCAGAGTCAATGATGCATGCTCTTTGAACTTTCTTTTAAAATTGCTCTGAAATCATAAGGTTGTTATGGTGTGGTTTTACTCTAAATAATGCATATCATTGTAGCGCAAGCCTTGAAGTTAAGTGGCTACTTTAATGAAACATAGTTACCATAGTTACCACAGGAGAACAGAGAATAACTTTTAGTTCTTTTGAAGCTATGAATTAGTTTAAAAAGAGGAAAAGGAATAAACAAGCGTGCAGAAGTTTATTATTCAGTGTTTCATGCCTGATCAACTCTAAAAAAGAAAAACTCCCTGGACTAGGGCATTAACATTTTCCAGCTGAAATCTATAATTGCCCATCAACAAATACAAAATCACATTTCAACTCTTCAGCATGTCTGTTTCCATGTTTTTTTTCCTGAGTCAAGAGAAGAAACAGATTTTTTCCAAGTTCTGCTTTTAGCGTTTCGTTAATAACTGACATTTTACAGCACCTTGGTTGCTAAAAAAATAATGTCCTAAAGGCAATAATACATTGCTAAACACAACTCATGAAATCTATGGTCTAGGTCTATTATTCATTATAAACACTATCTTAAGGCTGATGAGAGGGAAATGAGAATTTATCATAGTGAAGATGTCTTCTAGGACCAGCTTCATTGTTTTTCAGCTTAGCGTTGAGATGTGCTCTATCCCTGAAGTGTTAATGGAGGTCACTGCTGTTGCTCTCCTCTACTGTGCTGAAGCAAAGGAGTTCCTACATAGTTGACTATTGAGAAACAAAATGATGTTCTTTCCAGTATATCACCTTCAGCTTATGAGCCTCTAGAGCAGCGGTGATTAACAGGACTTTTACGAAGTTTCTGTGTAGTTACAAGGACAGCTTCAATCTTCTGTCATTTTTTTGCATTAGCTATGATTATGCTTTTACCACCAAAATGCATTTATTTTAAAGGTAACAATACAGACTCAGAGAATAGCTTATGTTTCATCTATATTTATCAGCACTCACTGTACATTTGTGTCTTCATTACCAGGAAATATTAAGGGACATTGTGCCATCTATTCCTGTTTACAGTTTATTATGCAGAGATAGGAAACACTTAGCATGTAAAATGAATGTAGAAATTATTCCTGGATAGAAACACGGACATTTCCCACTCGTTGGCTCTTTCTCCTCCATCACCGGATCAGAGTGTAATTGTCAGTAATCAGGCCTGCTTGCTGCTGATAAAACCACTCTGAATGCTAGCAGCCTTCTTTGTGTGATGACTCAATTATTCCAGAAGTGCCTCATCAAATCTGCCCCATCAGCTGGGCTAATAAATAAGGAGAAGAAACTGGCCCCCCAAAGCAAATTATAAATCCATTTGCATTAACCATTTCGCTGGTCCATGATCTAGGCAGAAATAAGCATGGCAGATTGTGTTAAGCTTATTTGAATATGTTTATAATGTTTACAGCATGCAACCTTTTTTTTTTTTTTTTTACAAGGTGTTGGAATTATCGGTCATGAATAGCATCTAAATGCAGTTATGTTAATTACAGCAAAGCCTCAGGCATCTTTGAGGGATAGTTTGTTGCTTAAATCAGGTGAAAGTTAAACCCTTCTGCTAGGCAAAATATGATCTTGCACATGGCATTGGAATTACTTCCATGCTTAAAAGAGGTGATGAGTGCAAGGGATGTGTTTTTACAGGTACTGGAAGGACAACTGCCTGTGTTACAAAGACTGTCTTGCACTGGTAACGGGACCTCCTGCTCGTCTCAGGGTAGAACCAAGTAAGACAAAGATTAGCCTTATAGGTGGGAAAGAAAATGCAATAGTTGAAGTAGCAATAATTCTGTTTCGTGTGTACTCGGCAGTTCATTAAAAAAGTGCAGAAAGGAGTACTTTGCCCCAAGGAAATTCCTTTCTGAAGCTCAAATTACATAAAAATGATGTTCCCAAGTAGACTCCTTCAGATTTCCGAGACTGCCCGGGCGTACTGCAGTGAGGGTGTTAAAGTGAAGCATCAGAGGGCCAAATGAAATTAATTTGTTTACTCATGTGCTGAACATTACGCATGTGCTTAAGGGTCTCACTGAGGTCACTGATAAATTTGTGCAGAACTTAATGTGTAAAGTTGCATACTTCAGCCTGTGCAGGATAAAGATCTGACTGAAGTCAAGAGGTCAACGTATCTTTACTCATTTGAAATGGCACCTTTTGCTTTCATGTATTTTTTTTCTCAAATACTAAATATGTTGCATCACTTTATCTGTCACTGTAGAAACACAAAAAATGTTCAGGGATCATAACGGTGAGCACATCAGATTTTTTTTTCCTTAAATGTTACTTCCATTCTGAGTTAACAAATCACAAACTGTTGTGATTGTTCATTTTCATATTTGCAATATATCAAGTAGTGATGTGGTAAATGAGAGAAAATAAAATTCATTTGTTGGAAATTATATCCATTATGCTCCAAAAAGGTTCTTCAGGGTCTTTTACAGATGTAGTACAGCCTTGTGTACTGCAATTCTGACAGAGAAAACAATCTCAGACTTATGGTGAGATATTTTTTACCTGTAGAATATGTCTTTTCTCATTATTAAATCCTGAGTAACTCTCTAGTAATCTGACCCGAATGAGTGGACTTTTCCCATAGACAACGGGTCAACCAGAATGGTCGCTTGAAGGGATTTGTCACACACATCTGATGTTGAGGATCGGGGCCCAAATAGTGATTCACGTCAGTATCCCGATATGACTCATGGATCTCAGTAGGATGGCACTTCAGAGTCAGTACAAAATTGTATTGCACTGGAAATGGCTGTAAACCAAAGAGTGAATTGCAAAGGTTCCAGGTGACCTCACTAAACCATTACATTGACAAATCAAGCAACTCATTTATTGCATCTTTGTGGGTTTATAAGGTTTATTATTCTAGTTGAATTGAGGTGTTGGTTGAAAAGGGAGGAGGTTGTCTTTGTAGGCAGGCAAACTTCACCTTCGGGATTAAAAAATTCTGTTCAGACATATAGGGAGTTGCAGTGTAGGAAAAATCTGCCATCTGTAAATCCTTCTGAGGTCTTTACTAAAACAGACAAACAAGTTGAAGAAAAGTATGAATAGGCTGGGCCAAATGAAGATATGTCTGGACTTAAGGGGAGTGATCCCGCCAAAGAACCTTGGTTCACAAATAAATAAATTAGTTCTACCTGATCTCCATCAACAACATTCTTATCATCAAAGTCACCAATAACCTTGATGTTGTTTATGGGCTCTTGAGGCTGAGATCTTAATTATTTTAGTTGACATTGCAGACTTTTATCTGCACTTCTTGCAATGCCTCAAAACTTGGCCAATGATTAATTCTATAATTCATAAAATATACTGAAATAAAGTGTTTCTCAGTAACTTATTGTGTAAGATCTTGATGTTACTGTGAAACCAGCACTAACTCTTGCTTGCTACCTGAAGTATCAGATCCCAGCACTTATATTTGAAATATAAGTTTCTTCTTGGAGTGTGGACAGGGGTGACGCATAGCTTATATTCCATCAGGAATACGTCACATCCCATGACACAGCATAATCCTACACACCCTGTTTATAACATGACAGATGTATGACATTGTATTAGACTTTTTATGAAACACCATATCTTCAAATGTGGGTACTCACCCACGAATCAGCTGTATGGCAGCCAGCACTCTGTTATGTGAAAGAAATAGAAAATAGCACATTTAAACTTACTTACCAGCAACTTCTGTTGTAATCAAACACAGAAAAGGGGTTCAGGTTTTGTGCTTTGTATAAAGTCTTGCTTTTGTCCTACTATAACACTCTTGCTTTACAAAGATAGCTGATGGTGTCGCATGCAAGGCAGATGGGAGTAAAATAGCAAATGGCACTGCTGCATGTAGTTTTCCAGTACAATTTTAAAACCTCCCCCCCAGGCCTGATCCAGCCCGGACTCCGTTTCTTAAAAGAAGGATTTTCAACTTATTATCTTATTATGTAAAGTTAAACTTGAAAAGTTTTGTATATTTTCCTGTCCTTTGTGCACTTTTCCAAGTGGATCTCAGCTGTGCTGTCTTAACTCTTGTTCCCCTAGGATGAGAGAGACAGCAGATGGGGTTAGGGCAGAGGGCTGATGCTTCTGACAGCAAACGGCCTGGTTGTTGAGTGGAAGCTGTGAGCGTCAGGAAGCTCCTTTTCCCCAGAGAACCAACTAACCACTGAAGAAAGTTGAAAATGAGCCCTTTGAGAAACGCTATTAAAAGTAGTAAAAAATTGCAATTGTGCAGATGATGTGCTGCTGTGTGGTTATTCGGATGCTAATGAGTTTGACATTAGGGAACTCAAAGGGTTTACAGCTACTCCCTTATGTGATTTAGTTCTTTATTGGCAATCTTTGAGAAAATAAATGAAAAATATATTGCTAATAAATACATAACATGATAGGATTTTAGACAAAAAGCTGCTAAGTTTTAGGCTTTACAAAAAGAGCTTTGTTCACCATTGTAGCTATTCTTGGAGATCTTTTGTTTTAGGTTAGTGTGTTTTGAACAAAGAGGAAGAGGCAGGTAGAAAGCTTGAAGACTCCTTTTTTTTTATTTTTTCATGGATGTTGAAATAGAACAATGGAGAAAGAGGCCTTTGAGAATAAACAACACCTTTTTCCCAACAACATATTGGCTAGAAAACTGCTTAAATTTTTTTTTTTGGTATTGGGCTGTTTTGTTCTGGGTTTTCTCCCTTTTTAATCATCTTGCATCTGTTGTCTGTTTTGCTATTTGATAAAAACTTATTAATTTTAATTAAAAGTTATTGATGGGGTGCAACTAATATTGTATCTATTGGGACTCAAGCAGAAATTAGTCACTCAGTAAGCTGTAGCTTCCCTGAGAATCTGCTTAGAATGAGCCTTTTCAATTTCAGAAATGTAACATTACAAATTTTACTGATGAAACTTCAGCAGATATCATTAAATGAATAGTTAAAGTTTCGCCTTCAAGCTCCAGAAGTTTATCTGCGAACTATGTTGTAATTGGAATACATTGAATGAATAGATCTATTATACTAATTACACTGGGTACTATTTGAAAAGGACCTCTGAAGTTGCAAAGGATAGTAAAAAATTGATATTTTGGTCACTAGTGGCAGGAGTGATGCTAAAATAAAGCCTGTCTATAACAACTGCTCACAGCCAGCTTTTCCCAAATTGCAAGTGCCTACAACTTTAAGTGTTCAAAGGGTTCAGGTATTTTTTTTTCCTGAATACAAGGCCCTAATATTGTATACTCAGATATAAACTTCTGCATCTCTTCTTCCCTCACTGTTACTGTTGATTTAGCAGGAGTTTCCTCTCCGAAAGGAATAAAAATTGAGCATGGAGAAATGTCGAGGATTTCCTGCAGTTTGCTTATGGTGAGAACACTCTCAGTGTGGCAAACTTTAAACTCTGATATTCAAAATCAGAAAAAAAGAAAATGGACAGTTTTTCTGCTATTATTAAAATATTTTAGAATGCTTCTCATTTATTTTGCAGCATGTACTGAAATGTCCTGCTTGGTCAAAGGGATTCTGATGCAGTAAAAACATTTGACTAAGGATTTCTACGTATAGAAACTATGGATTTTTGTCTGTGCAAGAAGAAAAACTTTTCTTACAGCAGGTCTATTTCAAAAGCTATTGGAAAGGGTATTAACAATATAAAGAAAGTACCATAACAAAAGAAAAATTGTTATTCCTTCTGCCCTTGAGAAGCATCATTGATGCCTCTATACCTCATATTTGAAAAACCACACAAGAAAACAATACACCTGGATTGTTTGCCCATTTTATTTAAACAGTGTCCTGTTTCAGCTCCGTTTTATTTAGTATAGCTGGTTTTTGGTTTTCTTTTGTTGTTTTTTTGTTTTGTTTTGTTTTGTTTTTTTCCAGAGAATGAAATTCAGGATTATCTGTTAAATCAGGCAAGGCATCTTGGGCTGAGTGAAGAATTTGGTCCTTTGGAATCTGCACACGATTTCACCTGGAAACACGCAAAGGTGGGATAATTTATTTACAAAAATGAATTTGAGTCAAAATATATCTCTATATTAGTCCTAGAATACTATGTGGTTTCTTGTGTAGTGTCTCGTGCACTATGACTATTTTTCTCACATAGAATCTTCTGGTTTTAGAACAGCAGCCTTCAACAGTCAGGTATAACAATATTGAACTATTGAAAAAGATATAAATATTTATAAATACCTAGAAATTCTATGTTTTAAGTTTCGGAACTACACTCTGTTAGCATTACATTCTGACAGGAACATATTTTTGAGTCTATATGACTACAGGAGTGAGAATATATTTCATAATGCACTACTTTAAATTTAATCTGAGGCTTATTTGGGAAACTTTTTTATAATGCTAATTGAGTTTGGTTTTTTTACTGTATATCAGTTGGGTGGGATAAAAACTTTGGTGTATTTTTAAAAGATCTCAAGGATAAAAGCATTCTTTTCTTTTTTGAATATTGACACTTTCTTTCCTCTAAAAATTATATTTAGTACACAGTAGCCCAGGAAATAGTGACAAGATGTTGAACTACGTCAAAAATAAAAATCCAAGAAAAAAAGCCTCAAGAAAGTAGGACTACACATCAGCTTGTGTTGAGCTGCATTTCAGCATGGTATACTATATAATTTTTCTCTAAATTTAAAAAGCTAGCAGTTGCCCCTTAATTTCATAAAGCTGTGACTCTGCCCTCTAAAGCCTTGGTAAAGCAGACTAATAGAAATACTTGGCACACGTTGATTACCTAAGGGAATAATAGAACTATTTGCTGT
This sequence comes from Rissa tridactyla, assembly GCF_028500815.1. Taxonomy (NCBI): domain Eukaryota; kingdom Metazoa; phylum Chordata; class Aves; order Charadriiformes; family Laridae; genus Rissa; species Rissa tridactyla. The sequence goes on from NC_071467.1 coordinate 44,410,610, forward strand.
AGTCGTTTGGCAAAAGGACATAAACATATGGCTTTGGTTTATATTCAGCACTGCCAGTTGTGCAAAGTTGCATGGATGAAGTACACAACAGCAGTGACAACTCAGAAATCAGAAGTGAGAATCAAAATAAATCATCCACATTACAAAGCTATTCAAGCTTGCCCCTGATTTAAGGTTTATTTTGTCACTGCATATATTCAAGTCGTGACTTCAATATAAAAAACATCTAGTTCTCAAAAATATTTATACCATTCAACCACACTATAAAATGCCAGATTGTTGATAATTTATGTGTGTTATAAACATGCTTTAAAGTTCAAATTCAGTAAATGTACTTATTTATTTTAATTCTTGAGAAATTAATACATCTGAACCAATTATTTCCATGTTATTCAACTTTCTCCTAGAGAAATCAGGAATAGAATTGTGTAAACTAAAGCAAAAGTTTCAAAAATAAAGATGAGATGACTCCTTGGTTAAGAATATTCAAAATCACAAAACAAGGTGTATTTTCAGTAATAGTGTTTAAAAACACATGTTTTGTAAACATTTCTTCTCCTTCCTGTCCATGAACATGTTATTAAAAAGAAGAAGAAGTAGAAGAAGAAGAAGGAGAAACTTTAACCACAGTACAAGCAATGTTCCTAAAAATTTTGCCTTTGGATTTTGGATATTCTTACTGCCAGTAATCAGAATATATAAGCTTTATCTAAAAGTTGCTCTATGTGTACTTTGCATTTCCTTTTCACCCCATACTTCTCACCGTCAGTCTGCCATTAATACTTCTTACTAAAAAAAAGCTATTGTAGAATGTCAGAAAAATGCACTCAGCACAGACATCTACACAGACAGCCAAAGAGTGTTCTGTATTTCTGGACAGGCTGTAGGAAACCTTCTTGCTTTCAGTTTTATTTAAAAAGATCTTTTTTCGTTCTGACAATATTCCTTTTTAATGTCTTAGATTCTTAAAGGAGTTCTTGAAAAGAAACATTAAAATATGAGTGCCAAAAGCTTGCTCTGAGGGTATTATTTATTGTAGGGAGAGGCACACACAGTGTCGAGTCACTCTGGGGCACAGCACAAACGTGTTTGTAGCGCTTAGCAGTGTCGGACTTCAATTTTGAAGTTTGTGGCTTGTATTTGAGACTTGAGGGTGGATTTGTGTGCCTTAAAAATCATCGAAGTTTTTTTTTTTCCCTGGCTAAGTTCATTACTCTAGTGCCAGATGTATCTGTTGCCCCTATACAAACTCAAGTAGTTTACAAATCAAAAATAGTAGAGAAAAGCTGTTCTTTTTTCAGACCTCTCAAGGTTTGTCCTAGAGAAGTTGTTTGCCAAATTTCATTTTGAAAATCAGATGTAACTTTTAGTTGGAAAATCACAACAAAATGTCAACTTTTATACTCCTTAACTCTAGATAAACTGGTGATTTCTTTGCCTCTAGCTAGTTAGGCAAAAGGAAAGAGACTGCCACTCCAGCACTTTGAAATCCACTCCAGAAAAGTCATGCTTGTACAAAGATTACAATAGAAGTTAGAAAGTGCACAGCTCTTACTTTAGCTCTTTCCAGGAGGTGCATTTCACTTTTACCTCAGTCAGCAGCACTGGCTTCCCCAAGTCAGAGTTTATTTCACAGCAATGTGCTGTAGAACTATCTTACCGAGATAGTAATATGAATTTAGTTTCTGAAATTCAGAATTAAAAATGTGCAAGTAAACTGAAATCGTTATTATTATTACTGTTATTATTTTCATTTATTGAACATGCCCTATTTTCAGCTGTTAGTCATATTCTTGGATCCCATTATAATATCAGTACACGCACATGTGCGCAGATAGACTCCAGGCACACAAAAAACCAAACTCAGAGCCAAATCCTGATTCTCTCGCTCAGGGAAGTATTTCCAGGTGCTGCTCTCGAGTCCGACAACTGCAGTGGGATGGTACAAACAGAAAAAGTAACATTTGCTTTCTGCAGCCAGGAACTCTGAAATAGTTTGCTCAGAGAGTATGACTGCTGCTATTCCACCAGTAATTTCATCTGGAGAAACACGAATACCCTGCAGCAGTCACTGAGCAAGTTACTCCAGTTTCAGCCAAGCAGAATTTTTGGTATCGTCGGTGACTCCAATCAGTTTTCTGGGATCTAGTTATTGACTTACCCTTACATCTAAACCAATATGGAAGGAAAGGTGGAGGGAGGATCAAACTGAAATTCACAAAGTCAAACAGAAAACATTCATAATCTTAGGGAGATTTGTTGGAACATGCTTTTAGAGAATAATTCAACATCCTCAGTAAATTTCCATATCACAGAAACAGGATGTAACTGAAGCAACTCTAAAGCAAGCATTTATTTTTTAGCCTGTTTGCCTAATGATTTGGGACTGCATATCTGCTACCCCTCTGTCGCTGCATTTCTTACTGTTTATCTCCCTCTAAATCCTTTTGAGTCCATTAGCTAGTTTCAACTAATTTTGAAAAGAAAACGTTTAGATGCGTTTACAACCCATCAAATCAGAGAATCTAGGTATAAGAGAGAAAGATAAACTGGAATTAATTCCACTATTCGCATGTCGTTGTTTTTGTGAAGCTTGACCTTAAAAAATATGGGACTGCAACTCCCAATAAAATTTTCCTGACAAACACTTAGATATTAACCCGATGGTCCTGATGGCTAAAAAAATTAGTAGTAAGACATCATGTGAGGATTTTGTGCAGGCATGGCCATTCCATTTATCCCTTATGGCTTCTTGTCTCAAGACAACATATTTACTGAAGTGCTGACCATGCCCAGCTTTGAGAGCATGAAGGACCTTCCAGAATCCATCCAATCTTTACAGTACGTATCAGTAATAACATATGTCTCTCAAATTAACACCTTGATAACAATTACCTCTAAAAGCTTTGGATAGAATTTCTCACTTAGAGTTTAATTCTTTCGTTGTTCCATGGGTGATTTAAAAGTTTGAATACTTCTTGCTGTGGCTGTGATTTCATGTAAAACAATCACTATGTAGATAAAAATCAGAAGTGAGAGACTTTGTTCACTTTTTTCAGTATCAGGCTGTCTCTGAAAGAACTATCAAACCCCAAAGATATTACACTTAAATTTTGAGAAAGAGATGTCCTTTTGCTGACACACTTGAAAGATTTCACAGTTTTATTCAGTTACTTTTGTATAATTTTCAGGTTCATGCGCGGGACTTTTCTTAAGTTAAGGTGTGTTTTATACAACACAGACATGATGATTATTTTAATATGTGGTATGCACCACATGTTATAGTCCTATAAATTTTAGGTTTGAGTTGATTAAACATCTCTCATAATTTCAAATTATTACAAGGAAAGAAAATCAATAGAAAAATCACCTGCATTGATTTTATTGTTGGTTTTCACTCATTGTGCAGTTTTAAAATATTCATCACAATGCAACGTGCTATTTAGACCAAAGTAACTGCTGTTCAGTAGAAGCAGTGTACACTTTTTGTTTCATAATTAAAAGAGCAGCGCTGTGATTGGTGTGGTATTTATTATGAAATGATGACAAAGGAGTACCAGTGGTTTTAATAGTTTTAGCTTACAGGAGCTGTTGTTAATTTTGTCTGTAGAGTTGCAGGTGAAATAATGCACAGTGGATAAATAGTCTATATTGGTTTAACTGAACATAATATATAGTGTGTTCTGGAGTTGTTTGTCTCAATAGACTATAGTAATCAAAAGTAATGAACCTATTATGTGCAGGACCTTGGAGAGCATAGAATGGCAGTAAAAGTGTGGCACATAAAAGGTTTATTAAAGGAAATTAAAGTCCATCATTGCCACACCTGCTCCCCTATTATAAGTCTATGGCAGGTCAGTGCCTTCAATCACAACTCAGCATCAGAGAACAGAGCCATGTTTCCCATTACCATTGCAGTCACATTGCAAAAACTCGTTCTCCAGGTTTTAAGGATAGTAACAAGTAAAGGTTGCCATCAGCCCCACTACGTAAACACAAGCCACTTATGTTCCTTCCCTGATAATAATCAACATTAGATGTAAATTTAAACAGAGAAAAGATATCATTGTCTGTCTTTGAGATGCATTTCTATCAATTTATAATTTCATTTCAGGTATCAGTAACCCGTGTTCTAGAATTAGACTTCTTCAAGTACTCGAATACCCTTTTCAAATGCTTCAGTTCTCTCCTGCAAATAGGTATTTTGATTCCGGTAGCTGCATGCAATATGTAACCATATATAACAACAAACAGAAAAAAACCAGGAAATTAGAGCAGTGCTTTTTTCTCCCCTAGAAAGGCTGAATTTATTCTTTTTCTTTCTCAGGTCAATTTTGTCATATTCTGCAATGTTCTTTCAGAAAAGACCTTCAAAACATCTTAGTTATCTGAGTCATATAAAGCTAAAAATAAAGCATCCTCAGATATTCAAACTCTATAAATGGAAGAAGGCACAAACAGAGCTTCTTGCATCTTTCCTCAGTGGGGCAAATCAGTTCTGCTAATCCTCAGAAAGGAAGAGTGAAATAATAGACAGGATCTTCTGTTGACATTGCTTTTTATCTTGCGACCTTTTGCAGGGAAAGATGCCAGGCATATGCAACTTCTGGTATCCACAGAAAGCATTTACCTATTGCCTAACACAGTTATACAAATCAGATGCTGGTGTCTGCATTTACTCTTGCATACTGGTGTGCAGAAGCACACGGGAGTTGCTTGACCTACAGTATGTTTTATCGTCACCATTTTACAAACATCGAAATTGAGATTCAAAGCAAAGATGGATAGTAAGATACTACCACAGACTGAATAAGAATTCCATAGTTCCCGATATTTTGCCAAGACAAATATTCCTCATGAGAGAGTCTTCCTTACATAAAAATTAAGAGTTACTTTTACAAACTAGAGAAATTCGCCTCCCTGGACATAGTCAAAATTACACTGTTGTACATTCTGCTGTACGTCACTGCAGCTCTTTACATCAGAACATGAAATCTTAATCCATTTGACTTTCAGGGGTTTGTAGTAAAATCCACGGGTTGAAAATCTGCCCCTACAATTATGGGTCTGGTCCAGATCCAAGACCAGAAGGTGCATATTTCCAGTGCTGGTTTAGACGTAGCCAAAAGTGTCATGAGAGCAGCTGATCTTCAAAGTTCTCTCTCGTTTACATTAGAAATCTTACTGCAGCAGCTGACTTTTTGGGGGGTTGGGTGTTTTGTTTGGTTGAGTTTTTTTAATGTGAAACACAAACCTAGACACTACTTTCTCCAAAAAACTCATACAAATCTGTAACCGTCTCTTTAATGACTTGTTTAAGTGGTGAAGTATTTCAAAGCTGTACATGTGCAACTATGCCCATTCAAGCAAGAAGGTTTCACTTTTAAAGGAAGAAGTTGTCAGAAATGCAGGTTCCAACACCGCTATTAAGATATGATTCAGTTACAACAATAATGCAGGGTGCCTGTAAACACTGTGGTTTTCTGGGACCTCTTCTTCCAGGAGGTGGATGCTGAAAGCAGCAGTCACAGAGCACTGCTGTTTCTAACCTTATGCCTTCAGCTAACACCTGTAGACTTTGTCATTAAACCTTATGGAGTTACTCATAACCATCACTTTATTAAACAAATCTGTATCATTAAAGGTATCTCCTAGGTATTCACTAGATATTCACAGATGGCTTTTTATCTCTTTGACAAGATTAATAAGGCATGATTATTCTTCTTTCTATTACTGTCTAGCCTTTGGAAATGTGAAAAAAAAAAAAGCATTGGAGACTTTTTTTTCTCAATGGCAAAAGGAATGAATTAAAGACTTTGTGTTAATATTACAGATGGATGCAGATGGGGAAAATAAAAAGCTGCGCACACGCTCAAAAGGAATCAAGGGTGAGTTAGCAAGCACGTTCCACGACCCTGTGCCCAGCGCACCATGAAATATGATAGTTCCTGTGCACAATCCCTAATGTGCAGTAAGAGAGTGTGTAGCTTCCTTAGGGCTGCTTTTTTAATCAAGGCAGGACACAGACTGCTGGCATTAAGAGGCACAATGTTATTAGCTATGGTTTAAAGAAAAGCAGAAAAAAATCTACTGTATGCTATTTTCTTTGAGCTATTTCTCAAAGAAAATAAAGGTTATGCTTTTTATTATGCAAACAAAGATTTTCCATAGGGAGTAGAGCTAGACAATATTGAATGGATGCTTTCAAAATAATGTACAAAACTTTGTCTTAGCCAGCTGAATGTTTTTCTGTCTATTGCCATTAATTATCTGTAAATTAGCTGTGTAAATGGTCCAGAAGTAAATTTACTTCAATCAAAAGGTGCAGGTGTATGTGCAGAGGAGAACCCTCTGCTTTTTTAAGTGCTGCTCCTCGTGTTTCATTTTGCAAAGTTATGACATAGTTGTATTTCCCAGCTATTCCTCTCTTTTTGTAAGGAACAGATGGAAATGCAGTACTGAGAGATAAACAGGCCCTTAATGATCTCAACATCTGGAAAACATGATTGACTAGCAATACAGCTCTTCCAGGAAAATAACTTTTTATTTTAATTCATAACACTTTTTGTGACTCTTGATAATGAGTGAAAAATGGAGATACTTAAAAATAAATGTCAAAGTTTTGCCTGCCCTGTGAACATTTTTCCTTATGACTATTTTCAGGGGTGCAGAGCACCCATCGTTAACTCTGATTTTACTGTGAATCGTGCATTCTCAGGATTGTGCAAAAAAGACTAATTTAATTCATTGCCACAACTCCATAGTTCTGGATTGTTAATATCGTGCCTTTAGGTTCAAGTTGTGGTCAGAATAAAAAATTAAAGTGTGGTTTGGCTTAGTTCTCTAGTTTCAAATGTCCAAAGGGATGAAAAGTGCTAGACTTCAATTAGGAAAGGACAGAGGAAGAGGGTGGGAGTGCCACAAACTGCCTGCAGACAAGGGGATAAATACAGATAAACCTTTCTAAAAACGATAAGCGTTATCCTATCAAAACTTTGACACAACCCTGAACATTCAGAGAGTAATGTTCTCTGAAATTAATGTAAAATTCATATATATTTCAAAAGTCCCAGAACAGAGGACTTGAACAAAGTTATTGAATAGGGAAGTTATTCACCCCTCAGCATTAGAACATGTCTTTTCTGTGGTCAGGACTGTGAATTAAAACAGTCTGTCTGGTTTGGCAGACTTTAATTGTATTTAATAGGGGATTCATACCCTTTTCATTCAAAAAGCTAATAACACATTTTTAAAAATTATGGATTTTCTTTCTCTGTCTTTTTTATACACGTGCACACACATCCATAGGAATTAATATATCAGGAACATTTTCCCAGAAGTGGAAAAAACAAAAGTTGCCCATGCAATATGAGTAATCCTTAGAACCACCTGTTGGCTTTGTCAATATGCTGTATATCCTTGTGTGGGTAGGTATTTGTAAACATTAGCCTTCATCATTCCCAAATTGAATTAAAATTCAGAAAAGGCAGAGATTTGTCACTCATCCTATTTTCAGTAAAAATAAGTGCCTTCTCTTTTATTTTTATTTTTTCCTAGCATTTTTCTTATTGTTCCACTGAACATCATACTCCAGGTTTTATGCAGCCTAAAATAACTGTGAGAATTATGTGTTCAGTTAATGTTTGCCACTAGTAGCTACAATACTGTGGTTAGCGTGAAATAATCACCTGTGTTTTGATAGCAGCTCCTCTGTCATCACAGATAGGCAGGTTCAAGGTTGCAGAAAGCACAACTCTGGAAGTGTAAACTAATTCATTCTTTCCTGCTTTTATTAACAGTTCAAGTGGACTCCATAGCTCAAGAGCTCAGGTAAGAACTCACGTTTATTTTTTCAGTTTCATTTTCTGATTATATTGATAAATTCATACCAATGGTACTGCTGTGAAATAGATAATCCAGCAAATTATGCATTATGTAGATATTTAGCACAGATGTGACAAAGGGTACTTGATGTAGATTCACTTTTTAAATATACCAAATATAAAAGCAAAATGTTAGCATTAATTATGCAAGCATGATCAAAAGTAATGCAAAGTGGGCAGGATTCTGGTATGTTGTTGTTATCTTCAGCCTGTGCCAGGACACACAACAGAAGAGTATATTTTCTGATCAATCTTCAGTCTTCTTTTTCCTGTAATAAATATTATAGTATTTTAGCATCTGAACATTCTAATAGATATTAACCTTTATAAGGTTTTGTTAGATGGCTTCTATAAAACTGATAGTTTCTGTATACTAGTGTGAATTCTAAATGCACAAACGGCTCATTCTTCCTCAAGTACTTGCTGAGGTTCCATATTTTGTTGAAGTAGCAGAGAGTGCTTTTCAAATTTGCACAAAGCGTAGCAATCCATTCAAAACCATAAATTCTGCAAGGATATTTCAGATCACCAAATATCTAGTAAAAATTTAACATTACTACTTCAATCTTATCAATATGTGCATCAACTCCTAATAACTGGTCCAAGAGCTTAGAACAAACCCTGGAAAAACTAGTACATTAGTCAGTACCAAATCTTCAAAAAAGAACACATACCATCAAATTCAAGTTTTCTCTGGGACAAGCTCACTCTTCATGTCCCCCAAGGAAAATATGTACAGGTAGCTGCAAATTCCTAGAGTTATTAATGGAAATTGGAATGGACTACAGCTACAAACACCGAAAGCATTTTTGCAAAAACCCTTAGAAGTTTTTCTCAAATTCTTTTATTTTGCCTACGCTCACTTTTCATCACATGCTACTGAGCTGCTTTCTTAACCACAGCAGGCATCTGAAGTATGTGCTTGTTGGTTCATCCACCTAGGGAAGAGAAACATCATCATGTGATTTATTTGATCAATCAAAATGCCACCGTCTCTTAAGATAGGACATGAAATATTAGCAGGAAGTTATTTACAGTGAGGACATACAATATTTTAAGGTTTTGTTTTCTAATACAACTGAGGAAATTATGAGTTGCTTATAGATATTCCATGAACAGAAGTGGAGGCTAACTTTTTGGATAAATTATTCATGGTGAGTCACTCATTCAGCTCTACTGTGAACCACATTTTTCTGTACGGCTTCAGTTTCCTGAGATTTAGTGCTTCTCCTTTTTCCTCTATGCATCCCTAATTTATGCACCAGAAGGATGCATTAATCCAAAGAGGCAGTCATCCAAAAATGAGGATGGTCCATGTGTTCCTAAGAGAAAAATGTTTGAAAAATAGAGGATGTGCAAGTTTCTGCAACATCAGGGAAGCTGTAATTTATGCATTATCAATTACTATAGCTTTTCCCAAGTAATTTTGTTTTTCCCCTGTGAAATACATGCTATCTTAGAAACTACTGTGTAACAAATTACTCTCTCTGTCAGAAGCATGGACTACCTTCATAAAGAAACATACATTGGTTTGAAACAGTGAGCTAAACAGCCAACAAAGCCATTGCCCAGTCCTTAACTTGCTCTTTGTAATTTCTACAGTACCAAATTCCATGTTGGGTACCTCCACAGTCAAGTGTCTTTAATGGCATACAAGTCAGGTGATCAACTTTTATGAATCTATTTGTTTCTGAAAAACTAGAGGAAGAGAGGCAGGGGCTACCTTTTGGAAATGCAGTCTTGAAATTGCATTCCTATTACTCATACACGTATTATTGTGGAAAAACTATTGAACATTCCTCAAGAATTAAATACTGAAATAGTCTGTTGTGTTCCCTGGATACAGATATTGGAACCACTGTCTTTTCTGACCAAGGTTCTAAATGCTGTGTTGGCTGAGAAATTTAAATCCATGCTTAATTAATTTCCCCTTTTCCCCTGGCTTATCCTATCTGACAAAGCACTTTTGCACTCCTTATTGAGTTTCTGTTACAAAGTGCCTTGGGATACTTCTACATGAAAGGGACTACATAAGCTTACATGCTCATATTGTATTATTATTAGTTTCGTAACATTGATTGGTTCTAGAGCATTTGTTAGCCTTTTCTTATTCTGCAAGTTGTGCTTCATAAAAGTAGATAATTAAATAAATGAAAAGCAAAACAAAGAGTTATGATTACTAATTAGATGCAATAATGCATTAAAATTTCTCTCATCTAAATTTCAGGGGTTGTATTCTTGCTAATGGCATTCAATGCTAAAAAATCTATTGAATTCAAGAAAGCCAAGATTTCACCCAGAAATATGGCTAATGGTTTTGCTATCATCTATCTTTTCCTGAGAAATAGGACCACCTTTCTGCATTAAAAGTATATTTTGAAAAGAACATCACCTTAAGGGCCAAGTTCAATTTTAATTTTTTTCTATTTAGTAAAACAGCTAAAACTTCTCTTGTGCTGCAATGAGTTTTCAGAGGACAGTACTTTTCTTCCAGGTACACAACTCCTATATGTGTCAAAATTGCACTTATTTCATGTAATTATATGAAATAATGAATCACAAATTTCGATGTTATGTAAATAATTTTCTTTATGCATTAATATTATTAATACTGATGTGTTATTACTTCAGATTTATAAGAACTTTTTTTTTTACTCTATCTACCGTATATGCTGTGGTGTTGAAGCATAACATGCTAAACTTAATAAGTCTTTCAAAACAGAGCTGTTGCTCCTTCCAGTGTTAATTATTTACTTATGAACTTATGAAATGGTATGATTTTTCATTTAGGAATGTAGTATTGTGGTGATTTCACTGGTAGCTAAACTACCCACGGGAAGAAGTGAATCTTTTATCACAACATAAGCATAGCAAAGCACAACATGTGGTAGGAGTGCTGAAGCCAGAAGATTTGTGTCCTGTACATTTAGGCTTGAACTTCATGCTTTTGGGCATAACATCTCTGTTGTATCCATCTTCTGAAAAAAGCAGAAAGAGGTCTTCTCTTAGATGATTTAGTCTTGGACCAATGAAAGGACCAGGACCTTCAGCTGTGTTCAGGATTAGAATGAAAACCAAAGGGAAGTGAGGAATATTGGTGTGATGTATTTTCATTACCGTGTTCCATTTAACAGATGGGCTACAGTACGATGAACCATCTGTAGGTTATGGAGTGGCATCTGGGTCAGACCAAGGAAGAGCAAATTGGATCGATCCACGCATGGGATTACAGAAGCATAGATCAGTTTGGTTAGGTCCATATCTGAATAGAAAGGGTTTCTTTCCTGGGTTAGATACAGGTGAAATCAAGTCTTTCTGTCTTCAGTCACTAATGATTAATGAAGACTCCACAAGGAACTAGTGTTTCAAGTCATGGAGAACAGTGCTGATCTTTGGTGGGAATAGTTACACGTCCTCTTACTCTCTGTAGTGTTAGATCATTTCTTCAAAAGGACCATTTCTTCAAAAGTAAGGAAAGTTACTTTTTATTTGGAACTCTTGTTCCAGATGTTTTTAGACATTTTAGGTATTCAGATAAGTTGAACTGTTCAGTGTGAGTGTATAGGGATATGAGTATCTTGAAAGTTTTAGCAGAGAGAGAATAGAGCAGAGCTGTCTGAATGCCTCTTTGGTAGACAGAGTAACTGGACGCTTCACCTTTTGCTAGACAGAGTAACTGGATGCTTCACTTTTTGCTTCTGTCTCTTGATTAGTAGGGTGAGAAACCAGCAAAGCAACCCTGCAATCAATGATACTGAAGTATTTCAGAAGGTTTACATTACTGAAATATATTCCTTAACTTTATCCAAAATATTTAAGAGGTGTGTCAACATAAATAACAGTATCGATAGCATACTAAAAAGCATTTTGCTAACTGAAATAGTTATTACATATTCTACAATCCTGAATATTTTGCTAGTTTCCTCTAATTACTGGTAGGTGTTATGTATCCAATTATATCTGAACTCTAACTTCAGACAGTAATGGAATGATGGTAGACAGTATGATAGACAAAAGATGATTTGGCCACTCAGGAAAAGTTCATCGCATGAAATAAAAGGACTGTGCGTGCCTAGCTGCATTTTAAAAGGAACGATTCATTGGTAGCTCTTTCTTGAGCTTCATAAAATAAGCATTTTTTTAAGAAATATTTGTATGAAACAAAAGCACAAGTCTGGCAGATGACCTGATGAAGAGGTGAAAGCCGTACTTAGGTGATGGAAGAAGTGGTCACATGAAAAAAAAAAATGACAAAAAGGCACAAAGATGTTCCTCAGTAAGAAATGAGGTTACAAATCATTTCTGTAGCTATCACCTTCACAGTGCTCTTATCCCATAGCACTGCTTAAAAGTGAGACAGAGACTGAGAAAACTGTTCGTTCCCAGCCTGCATCTGGAAAAACTGTCATGTTTGTCCTTTGGGCTTGGCTTCTGTTTCCATAGGATTTGGTCATAGACTCAAGATTTTCTGGAAACTGCTGGGGAAAAAGCACATTTGTCATAATCCTGAATAAGCACATTTGGAATAGAACTGAGGTGGACTCTTGCGTTTCCTGCGGTCTCATCTGTCTCCCACTGGCAGAGAGCGTGATACCCTCACAGTCCTTAATGTGATTTGCTGAAACAAAGTGTGTTCCTGAGTCCAAATAGACTTAGTAACAAATGCTAAATGAACATGGTCAATAGTTATATCTACTGCCAGGATATTTACCCTGTTTTTTTGCAGACATGTCAGAGCTTGACAAAAAGTCTTTTTTACAATTGAAGAACATGTGTTGACAGCATACATTCCCAGCTCTCCTCCCCAGTGATCCTTATGATGGTAACTGGCTGGGACAGAGTTGTGCCAACTTGTCAGTCAAATATTTCTCCATGATACATCTAGATTAGGCATTTCACCTGGGACAAAGACCTGTGTCACACTGTTTCTATTGATAACTGTTCTTTAATTAAACAATGGGCATTAATCTCAAGAGTACCTATTCCCAAAGTCTGGTAACAGACTGATGAGTTAAGAGTATCTAGTGCTTGCTCTCTAGCTTGGAAAAGAACTTCCTCCCTGCCCTAGCCGTTGTAGAAATTGAAATGGTTATGGGGCTTTGAAAATATTAACCTCTGCCTCTTACTCCATGATTTCTGGTGTAATTAAGGCTGTCATGTTGTCATCAATCATACTTTCTTAAATTCCCAGTAAATCTTGTTCATTTCTTATTCTGTTCTGACAACATTGTTAGGCTTTTAAGGAATTTACTCTGGAGAGCTAGTCAGTACTCTCCTCAAAGAATCTGTGGAAATTTGTGGTTTATGCTAAGGAAAAGTGATTTTCTAATTGATGTTTGATAGAAAACATTGAATAGTCAAGCATAAACAAACAGTGAACAATCGGTGCATGGTGCAGTTTACTGTGAGGCAAAGGTAAGTATATGCTGGTCTCAGAACTAATAAAATAATAGTGCTGGAATCCACCTTATTATTATATCCTGTATGTCATCTATTATCATAACTAATAAAACAAGCATTAACGTAAATTGTAATGGCAAGCAATTTTATAGGTCTGTCATGTTGAAGCTCCTCCCTTGTTTCCTCCTTCATCTTCCAGTTCCCCTCTAATTAGCCATCAAATTGTGAAATCTGCAGTGCTGTCATTCCTCACCTACCTTCCCTCTGCCTCGCCTCTCCTCTCCTCTCCTCTCCTCTCCTCTCCTCTCCTCTCCTCTCCTCTCCAACATATGCTTTTCTGTAATAGTTTTACATCGTATGTCAAATCCACATCATTTTAATTGTGGCTGCTAGGCTGGCAAGATAGTTATTTGCAGGTTTTTTTCTACCTCAGAGCTTCTTGCATCTTTGAGTGTTCCTTGCCTTGAACTAAACCTTGTACTTATTTAGTATATTACAGGAGACATCTTCCCCACCACGACTTCTGTGTTCATCAGCACACAGCAAATGTTATCCTCCCAACCCTACACAGGAATTTAAAGCTGAACATGCCTTAACGCCTTCTGCTGGGTGACAGAATGTATTGGAACTTTATAGGCCCAAATGGTTGTTTCCTCTTATAACAGATCTTTTCACTATAGATGACCGCAAGCCATACAGAGATTGAAATGCCAGCCGGTGACTTCTGCCTCATATATATCAATCATGAGTTAAATATTATGGCTGGCTGAATTGCTCTGTCTGACTGATGTCAAGGGTGGATCCAGCCAAGTAAAAGCAAGCCTAAACAGACTGTGGACAGCCTGGAGATAGCAAGGAAAGGAAAAGAATGTAGCCATGGGACCTCCTGCTACATTAAAGGGAAGTACTGGCTCCTGACAATGAATTGCTTACAGTCCCATTGTCTGTTATCAAAAAAAAAAAAAAAAAGCTTATCTTGCTTATCTTATCTTTTTTATGTATTCTCTAATCAGACTGTAGTTACCAGTATGCTTTTTATTTGAGCATTTAGTGGTGTTAGCAGGCTGACCACTCACGTGCAAGGCTTTCTGGATGCAAAGGTTGTGTGGATGATCTGTAGATTTGCCTAGAAACTTAATCCATTCTAAGCCAAATTCTTGGCTTGGGTCCCACTGGAATTTATTGACCTACTGAACCTGGACAGATTGAGTGAGTAAATGAAAAAGAGGCTAGGGAGGCTGGATTTGGCCCAGATCTTGGGCATTCATTCATATTACCGAATTTAAGAACTTCTTGAGCTCCAGACAATAAAAATTAAGTTTCCTCCAAACTGGCTTTCACTAAAAATAACTTACCTATTAGAAAAGGATCCAAATATACAACTTAGTCATATAGAGTTCTTGATCTATGAGCTATATAAAGACAACATGAAGAAGTCATCCATTTCATTAACATAATATTTCAATTAGAGGGTTTATGTGCATAATTTTTTATGTGATCTGAATATCCTTATGATCCGACAAGCTTGTAAACTGAAAACAAGAAAACCAGGGAAGATAAATTAAATCTGTGCTATCCTTCTCCGAGTTGCCTTTCCTGTGGGGAGAACTCTGCTAAAATAGCAAACTAGAGTTAAAAAAAAAAAAAGGAGGTTGTTCTTTTTTTTTAAAAAAAAGACATTTCATGAAGCCTATTGCAGCCTGCAATTGTTGTACTTTAGCCTCAGGCATCACAGTGAGCTTGAGGCATGGGTAGATTTCACCATAACTGCATGCCTTTTCCTATGTTATTGCTGACTTACCATTGCTCCATTCTTTTTACGTGCTTCTTTTTATTTGCTCAATCATTTCACAGTCCAGTTATTCTTTTTGGTCAGGTGGCCTATAACATTTAGTTTACTGTCTGAAACATCTCCAAGCTCAGTACATAATGACTTAACACCATTACCCGTTTCTCCCCAGCCTCTTCTTATGGGGGCTAATAAATCCTCTTTCACCAACAAGGCTATGGCAGCTCCTTTGCTTTTCTTATATGTCTTTTTAAAATAAAATATATGTTTTAATATCATGCTCCAGGCAGCTATCAGTTATGATACCATATTTTCTCCACAGTATTATCTGTCCAGTTCTTTTCCTTTTTTCCTAGCTAAACCTTTCATTTGTGTATATAGACAAATACTTTAATACCCCCAAGTTACTGAGCTTATTATGCTCTATATTAGTGTTCATAAATATGAATTTCCCTTTTATCTTTCTTCCCATATATACCCCATGTGCATTCCTTTTATCTTGGTTCAGCCCTGGACTGAACTTCTCACAACTCTGGCATTTTAGAAAAAGAGCATTGCCTGTGTAAGGCAGTAAACTTTTCTACTTGTAGAAACCCCTTTAACCCTAGAATGATTGCTACAGTGCACAGGAAAAGTTCCCGTCCATTTCACAGATACAACTTGTAAGCCAAGTGTACGGGTTTGTTAGAAAGGGGTGAAATACATTTTTTGTCCACACGTGATATTAAAAAAATGAGAAACAGTCATATTTTCTTCAATTATCATTGGAATAAGTCATGCTACTTCTGAGTTTATGTTAGAGCCAATTCACCGAGTCTAAATGAGGAGCAATTTTTTTCAACACATTTTATTGGTTGAAGTTCTTCCAATTTCAATGCTTAAAAATGTTGATGGAAGGACATTACTTTTACCTGATGAATTCTCTCAAAATAGTTTTTCAGGGATTCCCAGCTGGAGCTATTTTCCAGATTATTTTTCATGATTTAGGCTGAATCTGTGGAATACAACAAGCTCCATCATGAAGTCTAAATGTAGATTGTCTAAAAGTTACTATCGCTCGGTTTACTTTATAAAACACAAGAAAATGTTAATGTCAATAACTCTGTCTCCAGATGAGCAATCAGGGCACAAACATGTTTAGCCTCTTAGCAGTGATAAGAGCTCAGCAGTCCTTTCCAGGACTGGCCTGAAAATTTCACCTGTAAAAACTCACATCAGAGTTCTATTAACAAATGGTCTTTTTTTATATTTTCACATAAAGCCATAAGTTTTTGTTGGCATAATGTTTGAATATATTTTAATACGTAAAAGTTATGTAAAAAAATTAGAAAAAAATTTTTTTCTTTTTCTGGTTTAACTCAATCTTCGACTGTAAATGAACTTTAGCTCACCCTTGTTGAATTCATATTCCAGTATCCATGGTCAGAAGTGATGCAATTTACTTTCTTCCTTTAGATAACGTTCTTCTCTCTCTATGTATAAAATATATGGCTAATCCAAGTGTCTTAAAATTAGTTTCTATCTTGTTTTCTGAATCTAGGACTTGTCTTTGTATATAGTCAGAATATGTGAATTCTTTCACATTCAGTAAGTAATTTCATAGTGTTGGAAACACCACCCTAGTCCTTGGATGCTGAATAGTTCTTGCAGACCTGACTGATGCTGTGGATTTTCAGTCTTTCTGTGGAGACTCCAACTTCTGGTTATGATGAGACAGTATGTTAATACCATCTTTCTCTCTGTTCTCACTTTTAGAACAACATAAACTGAGAACACTGTCACTCTTGATTCCACTGAGCTATAAAATTTACAGGCACTCTTTGCAAACAATGAGGGTTAGTTAAGGAAATGGAACATAAATTTGACCGTCTTGAACTGAAGACAAAGCAAACAATTGACTCATAGTCATTCTCCACCTTCGTCCCCAACCACTGTTGTTCATTTAAAGTTGCTGTAATTAACAGAACTAATCAATTGCAGTGATCAGACTACCAATGCTCTCTTTCTTTGGATTCTGACATTCCAGCTCCTTTCATGAATCTCCAGCATTCATGGTCAATGTAAACAATAACATCAATGTCATTTCAACTGACTTGCAGTCCATCCCAGGAGCAGATCATCCCCTTCCTGTATCCAGTGCCAGTAATCTCTCTTGTTCATCATCAGCTTATGAGGAGCTCGGGATTTTTGTGTGATTTTTGGGGAACAGATACTTTCAGCTATCGCCTAAAACTCTGGAAGCCATTGTGCTAGAGACTTAGACAGAATCCAGCTCATCTGTTTCTTACAGAACAAGCAGATATAGAAGAGGACTAAGATGGGGAGACATTCAGAATTTTTGTTCCCTTCAGGTACCTCTGATTCAGTACAGTCTAAACATTTTTAGAAGAAAGCCCGACCATGACAGACATTTGTAAGCTACTGGTTCACCTGTGAGTGACAAGTCTCCCTGAATCTTTGAATACCAACTTTTCCCCCATAAGGAACATTTAGTATTTGACTTAGGCAGCACCCTATGGCATCTGCAAGTTTGTGAACAAAACCTGATCAAGGCCTAACGCAGCAGGAAATGTCTTTACTCACAATATGATTAAGGAGTAGTTGGGCTAATCTTTTTTTAACTACTGGTGTGAAGTTAAATCGTTCTGCAAATCAGAAGATGATGTCTCCTTTAACTGTAATTCAGTAACCTAACGCTTACTTTTGTAGTATAGTTAAGTAAACAGTCAAAAGGCAATTCAGGCTAAGAATTTAAAATTATTTTCTCCACAAACTCAAATGTTCCACTAATTATTCTTGCACAAATTCACATGAGGAGTGGGCTCCTTAAATAGCGTTAGACAATAAGTGTAAGTACTTTGGTATTCGAAGTCATTTATTTTCTCTCTTGAAGCTAAGGAGTGTACATGACATGCAGTGTGTTCTGTTCTTACTATTTTACATGGCATCCATTACAGGCATTAGTAAACAGCAGTCGTCAGGCTGAACATACCCCTGGTTTTACCCACTGTGGCGATTCTTAGCTCTGTTATCATGCTTTATCAACCTTCAGGCTGCTGTGAATAAGAAAATAATTCCCCAGGGATCTGGAAGTCTTGCCAACAGATTAACAACAAAAAATCCTTGCTGGCTACAAAGTGGTTAAAGGTCAGGTTAAAGGCTTGACAAACACATCACTTAGATGAACCAATTACCAAAAAAAAAGACTAGCATCACAATTTTCAGCAGTAGGAAAAGCTGTATGTGGTTAGGACTGCTTAAAATCTCTCTTTTTTCTTCTGAGGCATTGCTTTGTGATGGGGCTCAAAGCACCATTCTGCCT
Organism: Rissa tridactyla; assembly: GCF_028500815.1. Classification (NCBI taxonomy): domain Eukaryota; kingdom Metazoa; phylum Chordata; class Aves; order Charadriiformes; family Laridae; genus Rissa; species Rissa tridactyla. Next base: position 44,429,004 of record NC_071467.1, read on the forward strand.
GTGCACTACCAGTGTCTGCCCATACCATCCAAGATATATTCTGAGCAGAAATAAAGGATAAAGAAGGACCTACTAAATTAAAAAGAAAAAAGAAAGTATTGAGGTGTGAAATACATATGAAAGATTTATCATGTTTGGGTTTTTTTTCAACACATGCAACCAGGTCTTGTATGTCTTAGATTTTAAACTCTTTGCTCACACCATGATAACTGACACAAGACTGTTTTTGGTAACTGAGTCATTGACTAAAAAAGTAATAATAAATAATCTTCTCATTATAGATACTACTAAAATGATTTATTATTCATAAAATTTAAATACAGTTACATTTGGAAAAAAAACCATGTATTGGCTTTGGGCTCATAACAAAAAGAGCGTCTTCTGTTTTATGAGCCTCAGATTACCAAATAACCTTGACAGCTGAATCAGTGTTCCATGACAACAAGCAGGCCATTGATAAATAGCAACAAAACTATTAGACGTTGAATTTATGAGATGAGTAATAGAGAAGCTAAATTATAGGTTTACCATTTGAAAAACTACAGCTTGACAAATCTGTGCTAACGTACGTGTGTGTATGTGTGAATGTACATAAGCAAAAGAGAGAAACAGGAACTTTAAGACAAAGGTGAAATCGACATGCCATGAATGTTACAAAGGCATAAATATATTCATGTAGTTAAATTCCCAGTGTCCATTATCAAATACTTAACAAATCATGTGTAAGTACTTGAAAAAGCAACCACTTGTGAAGTTGTTTTTTGGGTTTATTTTCATTTTTATTTTTCATCACTACAAGGTAGAAAATAAGGTGAATTGCTGGTACAAGGTAGATCTTTAAACTGTCTCTTGCAAACCAATAGATTCCAGTTAAAACTCAAAACCAGAAGTTTAAAAAGTTGCTATCAAAAACAAGAGTATATTCTGTTGGGGATGAAAAATCTCTTCCTGGCCCATGGAAAGCAATTTGCACGTCCTAGGAAGCATGCAACAACCGTGTTTTGACATCTTCCTGTAATCAGAGTGGAAGGCATCAGGAATGATTTTACATAAAGTTGAATCTCCTGTGTTCACTTATTTTAAAACGATGGGAGCTATTGACGAAATCTGGGTGAGTGGCCGTTCTTGTACAGGAAAAGGATATGATAAGGACAAGCTAATGCCTCAGTCTTTTATAGAGGAGAAACTTTCTAACATGAGCAACGTACTTCCAAGCAGATTCATGGGCCTGCTGTCCTGACATTGATAAAGTACCTTTTGATTTACTGCTGTAAACTGTGGTAGTTACAGTCAAGTGGGATTCTTGTGCTCTCATTTCCCAGAGCAGGTCTGCAGGTGGCAGGTGGCAGCAGTACCCCCGCACTGGTCTTGACGCTGGTCTGCTAACATCTGAGCTGGCCTCTCTTTCACAGCTGTGGTGAAACACCAACATGTTTAATAGCAGTTGTGCCAGGCCACAGTGGTGGGCTTGTAACATGAAGCTACTGGAAAAAGATGGAGCTTAGTGAGCAAGAATACAGCAATCATCTTACCCTCCTATCATGTTTTTCCTTAACTTCACTGGAAGATATACAATAGTGAGACAAATTACAGGATTAAAGCTGAAGAGCTAGATGAAGTTCTGTGACCTGTATTGCGCAGAGGGGCATACTGGATGATCTAATTGGATCCTCTGTTCTAAAAATCTATTAATTATGCTTGTGTAAGAAACAGCTGTAGCTTCGTCAAAGGGGAATTAAACACTGGAAATTCATCTTGTCCTAAACACTCTCACAGTAGCTACTGGAGGTAAACTTGAAGCTTGACAAATAAATGAGAAAGATCAAAAGCAAACCTAGTGAAGGTTTTTGTTAATATAAACAATTGTGTGTGAAGGGTTTTGAAACATTTGTCATTTATTCAATTTTCCTGAAACAACATGAATGGTATGAACTGTCGTTCACAAATATGAATTAAGAAATTCTTGGTTGTATTTTCTAAAAAATAAATTATGCGTATTTGTCTGCAGTGCCTCCATCTCTGATATCTGTTTTATGGGCATCATTTCCAAGGGGACACATACCATTGTGATTTTAAACTTTAATAGGATATTCATGTTATCCTTTATTCATAAACAGAGAAATAACAGAGAAGCCATAATATATTCAACTACAGCAGGTGCTTAGCGTCCACTGTTCCTGATGTCCATAGCATTTTAGCTTTCAGAAGATCAAGAATATCCCCTGTGTTTAAGATGCATATGGCAGAATTCTAATGTTCCCCCTAAAATGCAGATCTTTGTATTTCCATGTCCTTCGTGTTTGCAATGATGGATTGCCAAAAAGGTGCTTAGCCAAAAATGGGTATTTTTTTTAACAAAAAGCTCAAGTTAGTCATATGCTTTCATCCAAAACAATCAGAACCTGAGCCAATTTAGTGCACATAAGATACCTTGGAAGGATTAATTTATGCTGTTGAGCTTGTAATATGTGTAACCAATAGGAGTTCTCTGCATACATGGATTTTTTGCAAATCTTTCAGCTAAGTCAGTGAGCCAAATGCAAAATCCAACACCTAAGGGCATCGTGTAGATTTGTAATGCACCCTGGAGGTGCCTAAGGTCGAGCAACCATTGAGTGGATTACACAGATTCGTATATGTAGTTTTTTCATCTCTGACAGATATAATATGACCACTATTATTTGTACTACATAAATGTCTTCGAATACTTGGTGTGAGAGAACAATGAAATCATGCCAAATCACTTACACAAAAAGTTATTAATAAAAGAGTATTGAAGGTTCAGGGCTCCTTAGTGAAGTGTCGTATGATGTAACAACTATATGTCATATAGATCAGCTGCGTGGTGGTAAAGGCTTTGCAAAATATCTGTAGAAGCAAGTTAATATGCAGATCAATATGTGGATCTCGTAGGAGCTGAAAGAAGTATATCAAATCTGCCAAAAATCTTCATTTTTAAAATAATACCCTTTCTTCTGATGTTAGTCATCTGAAAAGTTAGGCGTCTAGACTGGGTTAGGTCTTTCCCAGGGGGTGCCTCATCCTATTTATCAGATAGATCTAGTTTTAAGTGGATTGAATTGCCCTCTGAAGAAGCTTTTTTCCAGAGTCTATATAGAGACCTGAGAAGAGCTTAAACTAGGCATTTATGACTGGGGTTAATGAAGACACCAACGCTTGGGACTGATATTGAAAGAGGGACCCTTATTGCAAATTTTTCTGAAAGTAGAGTGTGTTTCACACGCGTTTTGTGCTGTTGAACTCAAGGACCATGATTGGATATCCATGTAAAGGTAATGGAGCCAAAGGGTGAGGATGTTGTAGTATAACTGGTGGTATATTTTTCCTTTTAGCTGTTTCTCTGGATTATCAACCCAGACCACAGTTTTGTTCATCATTTCCTGGGTGTATTTATTTTACTGCAGAGAAGGTCTTAGATTTTTTTAGGATGTTTATTTAGGATTAAGGAAGTTGGGTTATGGGTTTTTTGGTTTTGTCTTCCTCCTCATTCCCCTTCCCCTAAACAGATTTTGCAGCAGTTAAAAGAAATGGGACTTGTCTGTGCCCTGAAGTACATGAGCTAAAATTAAATATCCACTAAGCACAACTTGCTGAAACTGCAAGTGAATTAATATTTTGTCAGCCCTTGCTTTTATAGTTAGAATTAAACTGGAGGATGGTGCTATTTTTTAAACGATTTACCCCTCACTTCTACTTTTTTCTCTTTCATTGCTGATTGATTATTGCAGTGCCTACAAATGCTCCATGGCTAAGAAGAGAAAAGCCGAAGAACAGATATCAGGTGTTCCTGTCAACAAAAGGAAGTCCCTGTTAATGAAACCTCGCCACTACAGCCCCAGCTTGGAATGCAAAGAAGAAAATGAAGACAGGACGGATTTACAGGAAGAGATCAGTGTCCTTGAAAGAAGCTCAACTCCAGGTAGTCATGTAGCATGGCTCCTCTTGAACCTGAATTCCAGAGGAAGGGAGATGTGAAACAATATTTTCAAAAAAGGATGCAGAATGTGTTTGATTTCTAACAGAGTTGGAATGGTGCATTTCTGTATAGGTTTGACCACCGTACTTCCAATTATTTGGTACAATAACTCGTCCTGGGATATAGTAAATTCTTTGTAGGTCACATAGAGAAACAACTACTGCACCAGGTCAGATATGGAGCAGCAATTGCTTCTCCACTAGCTCTGTCAAAAGACAAGGTTAAGCCCACCACTGAGAAAAACACACTTATGAAGCACAGATTTTCACTGGAATATATAGAGCTCTTAGGAAGGAAAAAAAAAAGCTTAGCAAAACATTGTTGACTTTAACATTTAGCAAAGCAATTTCATGCATGTGACTGCTACGTACGTTCAGTTTAACACAATTATTAGACTCAGCACTTTTATACTTGTTATTCCAACTCTGCTAAGCCAAACATGTCCAACAATTTCTAGAAACTTCTGCAATGTGTATGGTGCAAAATATGGAAGAGGATGGGGAGACAGAAAGATATAGCTACAGCGTGTCTTTATTTCTCTCTCTTTCTAATATAGGTTTATATATATATTCAAGATAAACAAAAATTATCAAACTAAACTGTCTGTCACATATTTGTTTAAGAAGTCTGCACAAGTTGTTAATAAGGCAAATGAGGAGAAATTAGTGGAATACATTCCACGTTTGTTTTAAAGGGAAAAGTCATCAAAAATAGCAAAGGTCGAGATAAAAGCAACACAATCTGGCCCTGGAAAATTAGTAATTATAGATACTATGAAAATAGAATGAATTTATATTCCACTCAGTTGCTGCTTGCTACAGGATTTTAAAGGATTTTTACTTTCCACTCAATTTCTTATACCAACTTCTCAAATATTTTGGGAGGACAGCATGCTAGACAGCATCTAGGCTCCCTCTCCCACAAAAGGTTCGATCAGGTGATCTTTCAAGGTCCCTTCCAGCCTGGGATGTTTCATGATTCTACAATGAACTGAAATTAGGAATTTACATCTTTATCCACTCCAAAAAGAATTTCCTTAAAACAAAACAAAACCCCCAGATTTTATGCATGTGAATACTATAAAACAAATAGAAGGTGACTGCCTTTCAGATTAAAGAGTCAAATCATGGTTCTATCAAAATCAGTGGAGGTTTCTGTTTCATTTCTATGGGGCAAAGATTTCAGCCAGTTGTCACTCTTAAGTATTCTAGGAAGTCTCATCCAGGGGTCTGCATCCTGTCAGGTGAAAGCCTAGGAGGGAGCTCCCTCTTTGAACAGAACATTAATTAACAAGGTGGCACCCAGTGTCTTTGTCTTTTGGGTGACATTACTAAGCAAAATTCATCAAGAAAAAGGTTCCATGGTTCTCAGTGCCTCTTCAGCCTGTAAAGAGTATTTCCATCTCCTAACACCAGAAACCTGAAGGGAAGCTGTTTGAGTAAGAGTTCTTGTAAGGTTTGGGTTTTTTTGTCTGGGGGTTTGTTGTTGTTGGTTTTCGGTTTTTTTGTTTGGTTGGTTTTGGGGTTTTTTTTATATATATATATATACACAGATCTTAGCTAATTTTTCTTGTATTGATTCAGCCTGGTTCCTCGCCATCCAGATCTCCCTCAGTAATGTGCTTTTCTTTCCCTTGCATCTGTCCTCTGCACAGCTTGAAGAACTTGCTGAAGGGAAAGCACTATGATGGCTGTAAAGGTAGAACTTGTGCCATGTACAAATGAACCTAAGTTATTCATCTGTTTCTTTTTCTAAAAGAGATCAAGTGTTGGGCCAGGTCCATTGATATAAAAGTAGGTCCTATTTGCACCTAGACCTTCAGTAAAAAGAAAAAAGCCACCTTATTTCAAATAAATTAATTTGATACCAGTGAGGTTTCTCGCAAAGTGCTTTTGTCAGTGATGGTCTATCACTGACCTACCTCTTTTGCATTAGTTTTGCCAGCTACAAAACAAATTTCAGTTAAAACATACAGCTGGTCTGGGTTTACTTGTAATTTCTTAGTGTAATATTGCTCATTTTATTATGAACTCGTGATTCTTGTCAGTTGATGAGTTAATGCTTTGGTTCATTGATTGATGCAACTGTAAACTAAGCTGAGTTTTGATTATTTTTAAAGTAAATTTACAGCCTGTAGAAGGAAAAGCAAAGCTGGGACAGCTGAACCATTAAGACTGCTTCAACAACAAATTTTTAAACACTGCATTCAAAAATTGCTTATTATTTAAGGAGCAAAAATCTGTTATCATGAATTTATGTAATTTTCCATCCTTCACACAGAAAAATAACTGAAAAGATCTGTTCCTATTATCAAGTTTTATCTTGTTTTGTTGGGTGGGAGACTTCTTTTAAAACTATAACTTCTTACTTTTTGAAATGGCCCATGGATGGGACTCTGTTTTTTTCCAAATGGCAGAAGAGCAAAGAATAAAAACCCGTTTGTCTAAAGTTGATTATAAAGCCAAATCATCATTCTTACTTGCTGAGATGTGAAAGGACAGCAGACTTCTTTATTCAGAATAATGCAATGTGTGTGGTACTAGACCAGCTGCTGAAAAGTTACGCTAAGGTTTACAGACATTCTTTTTAAACACAACTTTATGCACACAGTGCACAAGGCCACCTCTCCCCGCATGAGTCCAATTTTCTGAAGAAGAATAAGAATTAATCAATATTTTCTTTTAACATATAACAAACAGTTGAACCAAACAATTATGTAAACTGGAAATGACCCAAAATGCTAACAGTTTGGCAGCAGTAAAGTGAAATGCATTGTGGTGCACATGTGCATTTTTGTCCCCCTTTTCCCCTCCACAATAATCTGCACTTAATAGGAATATTTTAAACTATGTAGCTAAGCAACAGAGGTAATTGTTGCTTTCTAGAGCTTTTGTTAGGCACTCTAACACAGCCCAAATATGCATAATTAGGTATAATGTCTATAAATCATTATTGTACACATGTGGGTAGTTAAGTGGATTGAGAGAATAGTTCAATGAATTGGACATATTCACTGAAAATGCTTTTTATTTGTTTTCTGTAGTTCATAATACTTTAAAATTATCATAACCCTTTACACTTTCTCTTAATAGCTCGCTGTGTTATTGAGAGAAACTTCATTTGCATTTTAGACTAGCTTAATTTATTATTTAAACCTGGAGTAGTTCTGATTCAGGAGAGGACAGATACATCTTATGAAGTAATCTGTGCTTGTTTATTCATCCTCCTTTCTAGGAAGTAAAATGTTAAATTTTTCAGTTTATGTTGAATAGATCCCAACAAAAGAATGTACCCTATAATCAGCATTATTGAAGGGGCTAGTGTTGTGACTAAATTCTTCCCTTCATCCAAAAATGCTTTTAGTTACTATGGCAATATTTACTTGATCCTGGCAAACCAGTGTTGATTTTAGAGAGATAATTACCAGAAAGGAAGATGATGGAGATGTATTTTTGAGTGTCCTTGTCAGAGGAAATGTTTATAAAAAATTAAATGAGATACAAAAGGCATATTGTCTTCCACACCGACAAACTCTCCTACATGTAGCCTCTATTACCTGCTGGCTGCTGCTTTTCTTCTGAAGAAAGATGTTTATAAAGACAGGATGCACTTCAGTGGTGTCTTTAACAAGTCCTTTATGAGTCTGTACATAACAACCATTTCTGTTTGCCTGTGCATGACCTGATCTATCACTTAATGTGGCAATTGCAATGGTGACCAGGAGCTTGCCCTTTGTGAAGTATTGAGGTTTTTTCCATCAAGGTCTTTCATGGGATCTGGGGTGACCGGAAAAGTAATTAGGGTTCTATTTTGAGAAAATATTTGGGAATCTTGGATGAAAGAAGAATGAAAATAGCTCAGAGGGATTTTAAAATGTGTGTGTGTGCTTGTGTATATATATATATGCATATACTATATAGATTGTGTGTATATATATAGTGTGTATATATATGGCCCATTATATTTATATGAATGTATAAGAATGTGTGTGTTCTGCGATAATATATGTCTTCACCACCAGTGAAAAATGGCAACATATTTATTTCTCATATTGCTTTGGAGCTATAGTATAAAGCAGACATAATCTTAGAAGGGTTTTTCCTGATGTTACAAGCAGTCATTGTAAACACAGCCTTGGTGAATTCAATCATTTTAAAGGACCTTTGAGTAAAGAAATGGTGATTGGTAAGTAAATATCTTCATATCATTTCTACAAAATACAAAAAGCAGTTATTGTTACATATTTTTCTCTTGCTTTTTTTCCATGCAGAGGAAAGTACTCCAAAATCATCTGAGGAAGCCCCTCATTCAGGTGGGCAAGAAAATTCCAGTCAAAGAAAAGATAACTATTCCAGCTATCAAGATGCTGTGGCCAAATCTTTGATGAACATGGGAAAATCATCCAAAGATGCACCCAGTCAAACAGCGGCAGAAAATCTAAATGATAGTGGCATTCAATCCTTAAAAACAGAAAGTGATGACACTGATGAATGTTACATGATTAACTCAGCTGAAGGAAAAGAAAAGACTCTTATTTCTGACCCAAAATACTGTTCATCTGAGGAAAATGAAAGTAACTCTGAAATTATGGACAACGAGTGGGACACCTCCTCAAATTTCTCTGAAGAAATGAGTGTAAAGCCCCATGTAACTCAGAAGTATATTGTAGAGTGTAATCAAGCTGGCATCCTGGAAGTCCCAGAAATAAAGAAGGAAGAGGTGGAATTCGGACCTTGTGAAACACTTTGTGACTCAGAAACAGAGCTAAGAGCACCCCAGGAGTCTCACCCAGATCCTTTCGAGAAGAGAATTCAGAATCCCTTCCCTGAAAGCGAAGACGACAACGAGTGCCTGTCAGAAACCACGGAAGTGTCGGTTGAGCTGGACAAAACAAAAGGGAACTTGAGTTTGCTAGAACAAGCAATCGCTCTGCAGGCAGAGCAAGGGCACGTGTTTCACAGCACCTACAAGGAACTGGATAGGTTTCTCCTGGAGCATCTAGCAGGGGAAAGGAGACAAACCAAAGTTACTGACATTGGTGGGAGACAGATATTTAGCAACAAACGTAAGGAAGTCTTTTTGGCTGTTCTTACTGGCTTAAGCATTTATCCTGTGACTGATAGAGGATTCTGAACTGGGTTTTATAGCAACAGTAAAGAATCTGGAATTTAGCTGGTAATTTTGTTAATTATGTACCTTCACACTAGTGCCTTACATCTAACCAGGTTAAACGCTAGGTACTTGGCCTCCTGCCAAACCGCTACGTGAAATGATCGGTAATGGCTACTAAAAGGGCTGTGTAGCTGGCACTGACACTCCTTCTCCTCCTTTTCCTCCTCCTCCGCCTCCACCTCCAAAGGGCGCTAATACCTACCTCCTAAATTTCAGCAGCCAAAAGAGAAGGTATTAAAACGGTGCTTAAGGAAAGGTTAGGGTGAAAAATTGGCCTCTTCCAAACATGCCACCTAATTCCTAAGCCATGTGTTTTTCGAGTTCAGCCTACTTCACGTATCAACATTACATTTTGCTACAGCCAGCACTTCTGAGCCAGAAAAGCACAAGCCGTGCTCTTCTGCCTCATTCACCATCAGCAGAATTACCAGTAAGTTCCAAAATCTTTATTGTTTCTGATGGTTTGTGGCATCCTACAAAGCTGTAGGAACATTGCTCCATTTTTGGTACTTAATCAGGCTTCCAGAAGTGGAGATTTAAAAGATTTGGGTTTGATTTGTAAACTGGGCTGTCTCATATGAAATTCCTCAATTGAGGATAATACCAGAACATCAAGAGATGTCATTTTATAAGCACAGTCCATGCTGTAGCAAATAACAATGCATTCGTCTGTCCTTTGACTTTTCTTTTTGGGCTTCCAAATATACTGAAGCCACCGCAGCGTTGCTACAATTTCTGCTTTTGATAAATGATTTACTTTGGTATTTCTAGTGTTACTTTAGAGTAGTCCCTGTGGACATTGCAAATATTATAGTAATTTAATTATCTCAAGCGTTTAGTGTATAAGATAACTGACAAGTTTTTGTTAGGAGTTGCAACTATAAAATATTTCCTCTAGTATTTGGGAAGAATATGCATGCATCTCTTTTTCTGTCTCAAGCAGTGTTTTCATTAGCATGTCTTAAGCTGTGCATGCAACTTATTAGTCTACCTCCTTGCTAAACTACATGAATCTTTATTTGCTCAAATGACTATGGTATATGCAGGAATTTTACAGATACATTTTCTTTGTCCTGAGACCATCTGTGTTCACCAGGTTCACATTGGGGTCAATGTGACTTTCTCACAGCACACATAGGAAGGAGCAGTGATGGTAAGCGTGGCAGAATTTGGCCCTTCCTGATTTGCCTCATATTATTATTAGCTGTAGTTTGCAGGTGAGTTCAGAGGTAACACTCATGGAGGAACAAACCAGGCTTTGTTCAGGTTGTATAAACACAGTATGATTTTATTCCATGTAGTATCAGGCACATAATTTTTTCACTTTATATAATTAACTGGTTTTTATTTCTGAAAAATCCACCATCAAGCCCATCGGCTCTTAATTTTCTTTCTTGGATGATCCAGAAAAACATGGCTTAAATTTATATTTTTCCATTTTTTTTTAAATGATAAACCTTTCTGATTAGTGGGGGGAAAAATAAATCATATTTCAGGGACCCTCTTTATTTTCCATGCACTATTGCAGCACTTTCCATTTGCAGTGATTCTCAAAAGCATGTGGTCTCCTGTTGATGCTCAGTCTATTTTCTTTCCTCCCTATTTCTTTTTTTTTTTACCTCAAGCCTTGCCAGGAAGTTTAACCCTCAGCTGTCTCTGGCGATCCTGTCCCTAAGCACGTCCTACCTCGCGGTCCAACAAAACGAGCTTGAAGGAGGCTGCTCCCTGTGCTGGCTGCAGCTGTTTTCTCCCCCAGCGCCGAATGCTGTTGGCAGCCAATCACAGATGGAGCTAAAACCATCCTCAGCAATTTATGCGGCCACTTCCTCCAGATTTCTCACAAGAGAATTTCTGGACCAGAATTCATTCCTTTCTTGCCCAGACTTTTGATCCTGCGTTGGAAATCAAATAAAGGCTCTCTGACCAGTGCTTCTTGCACGATTCTAGGTGCTTGAAACAAAAACTGGGAATGCACTGCGGCTATTACAGAGTGGTGGCTGTGGGGCTGGGCTGAGACCTTGCCTTTGAAAGGGTATCGGCTGCTCCATGTTTTCACTGTCATTGTGGGCTGCTCCACAAAGCGGCATTGCCATGTGTACCAGAGGGAGCTGCTTGCCTTGCCTCTCAAATGTAAAGTGGCATGTATTCAGTTTCCTAACAAAGAACCTACAGCCTAGAGATCTGCGATATTTAAGGAATGGCTTCTGGTTGAAATGCTTTTTGTTTGTTTGTTTGTTTGTTTCACACCTCAGCTTTTATTTGGTCGTCCCAGCTTCCTGGAGTCTGACATTAGCAGAGTAAAAGATTGTTTCTGCTTTTTTTATTTATTCCTTTATAGATCTTGCTGTTGGCTGATGCTGCCAGTTTTCTGGCTTATTGGATTGTGGCTTCTGTCCTGTTTGAGGCTCTGAATGGAATAAATGACACTGCAATCCAAAAGCTATATAGTTCAGCACATAAATAGCATATTGGGAGGTGGGAGCCATTGTTTAAAGGACACAGTGTAAAAACCTAGAGATGCTTAAATCGCATACATCTCTGTTAAAACTTTGTGTAGGAATTACATCTGAAGTACAAAAAGAGAGTATCATGCTGCTAGGGTGGCTCAGCTGAGTGCAGACGGGGGCTAAAACCAAACAAAATCCTTATCTGATTTCTCTGCAGATTCACCCAGGCCTGAAAAGAGAGAAACCAAATGTCCCATCCCAGGATGTGATGGCACAGGGCACGTGACTGGGCTGTACCCTCACCACCGCAGTCTCTCAGGCTGTCCACACAAAGTTAGAGTGCCACTAGAAAGTGAGTATTGTCACCCTGCAGTCCAGAATAACAACTGGATCTGGACCGGTATTGTGGGTAGTGTGTGCTCATGCTGGAGAAGCAGCCCACTTTTTCTGGGTGAGACTGAGGAATGAGGCTGAGAGAGGAGCCATCGCACGTTCTTTGCCCTCCAGCTTGTAGTCACTGTCTTACTTTCCACACTCATGTACTCCTTAGCAGTAGCGTTACAAACAGCAGTGGGCTCCTCAGGTGGCCTGGGAAGAATAAGGTCAGAGCCAAACCATCCCCATGCTGCCGGCAGACCTGCATGCTGTACTCTTATGAATCTTCAAGATCTTGCTTGCCCGTGCCTTTGCTAAGGCATGCAGCACAGAAAGCACCTGCTTGTTTCAGAGCTGCAACCTGGTTTGCAATAATCACGCACTGAGGCTGCTGGTTTTCACTGCCAGTAACCAAGAGGCCTGGGCATGCTTATTCAGAGATGTTTCCAGTGTCGCCCTTACCACCAAGCTCAAAAAGGTTACTTCCATCAGTACATCCCAGCAGTGGTCCACAGCACGTCCCTCTCGTATGACTGTATCGTGCTAGCCCTTTTATGCCCAGTCTAGCCTGAATTTCCCTGCTTATTTCTAACTGTGCTGATCTGATTACATTGGCTTGTGTGTGTGTGTGTAATCCTGCAATGTGATGCAATGAAATGCTGCATAATAAGCCAAAACCTAATGTGAAACTATTTGTTTAAACAACCTAGTTACTTAGATTATTTTTTTTTGTGGTGGCATGCAAAACAACAAATTAAAAAGATACTTGAATTAAACCAATGTCCTATTCCTAATTGTAGCTCTCCTTTTTTTAAAACCTGGTACTAACCTGTATTTATGGAAACATCTGATGAGTTACGCAGGCTGCTGCGTTTGGAAGGCCATAGCAACATTACCTTTCTAAAAAGTTAAAATTAACAAGTCCTTATTAATTATCACACTTCCAGTCAGGTGTGTTCTGTCCTGCTGGCAAAAAATCGCAACCCGTAATTATCTGTAATCTCAATTTGGTTCCTGACAGAACAAACCGGTTTTCTGAACAGTCACCTTTTTTGAAGCACTGTGCACCCAAAGGGGTAGTGCAGTATGGAAGTCATGAGAGCAAACATACAAAGACCTGCTCTGTTTTACACAGACATACATCTCACCCTTAGTAAAAACATTGCACATCAAAGGGCATAAGAAATGTGCACGCTTTTTGGAGTCAACTGTGTTAGTGGTGTATGAATCAGAGGGCAAAGGGCTTCATGACGTAGCATCCTTGCTGGCTTCTGCCTTTGCTCTTTTGAAGTCCGTAGAAACTATGTGGGAAGATGTGCATGTGGGAAGCCACACTACAGTGGTGCAGGGATAAAGTTATATATGCTGAAGGCACCAGTCTTGCTGTGTCGTAGGCCCTTTTCTTTTCCTTCTTTTTTTCCTTCTTTTCTTTTGTGGTCAAAATGCGACACAATTGAGAATCTGAAGAAGAAATGTTCATATTTTTCATATATGTATTTTTAATTGATGTATATTATTATCACCTCTTTTTTTCTTCTTCTTGTTTAGTTCTTGCCATGCATGAAAATGTTTTAAAGTGCCCCACCCCAGGATGCACTGGAAGAGGACATGTCAACAGCAACCGCAACACACACAGAAGGTAGATCAGAAAAGTTCCTGTCCAGTTAAAATCTAACGTGTACTCAGAAGTAAACCGATGGGCACGTCTTGGAATTGGATGTTATATACTACACTGCAGAATGCCTATGAGCTCGGGCAGCTTGTATTATTTATAACCAAATACTTGTCTTTAATCTCATTATGTAAAAAATGGCAGCAGCACTGAGGATGGCAAATTCCACTAGTCTTTTTCACAGACGAGATTTCAAACTACAGTTTTGTTACAGTCTTCGCAGTGAAACACCATCATGTAAAATGGGTAGGAATGAACAAATTCATTATTATTGCTACAACTGTAAAACTCAGCGGAAACCGAAGACTCTTCGTTATGCCCCACATACAGGGTAGTCCTTGGCAGGAACTTCCCATCAAGGCACATTCCCTTTTAGCAAAACAGGAAATTTTAAGTGGAGTACTTTAGAATCCCTGTAAAAACTAACTCCATTTATTACCTTCAGGAATGTCATCTTCCCACTTGGAACACTCTTGTCCGTTTGACTTGCTGCCTGCAGGGAGAAAATAAAATTGAGAAAAGCTTTCCAGACAGGCAGCTGGGGAATCACAGCTGGGCTGCAGGTGAGGCAGAGAGCCGATGCGCTCTGTCTCCAGCAAGCCACTGCTGTCGGCACGGCTGTTGTCAGTACTGCTTTCTGCTGGAAGCCACCAAGCCAAATATTCCATTACAGTGCTTCTGGAAAAATATAATGTCAATCTTACAATAAGCTTGGTACAGAAAAATTTCTAACCAAGTTTCTTTGTTGAACTGAATTTTTGTGGGTTTTTTGTTTTTTGCTGATGATTGATTCATTGGTTATATGAGCGCACAAAATCAAGGATTATCATACTATGTTACTGTCTTTAATACAAAAAGTTAGTCTTTACTGGAGATGTTACAAGCTCATCTACAAGAATATATGAGGAACCAGTAAATATTTTTTCATTGTGTTTCCTGTTTTAAATCCCCAGTCATCTTTGCAATGCATCAGCTGCGTCATAAGCAACCCATGAATAGGATAAGAAAACATGTTCTAATCTAATAAAGCAAATAGGAAAAAAAAAAAAAAGAGAGCACATCTTGAAATGACAAAATGTGTTCTTTGGTAACAGTTGCCCAGATACCTCTGTTTTTTTCCCAAATTCACTTTCCTTTTAATCAGCAGGAGGCTTATATGCATGGTTTAGCTGATAAAGTAAATGTCATTTGTCAAAAAATTTACTAGTGACTTGCCAGCCACAAAACATCAAAGCTGAACTGTGGAAAACTCCTACGTGATTCAGTTTCCAGATAGATCACCTCAAATACACGGATTTCACAGTTTTGCATTAAGGGTTGAAAAACAGATGAATCTGGGCTATAATAGCAGCAGCTTGCATAGATGCACAGGGCACCAGAGAATTTTGAAGTCATTGGGTTCTACAGCACGTTTCCTTTAGTTAAGATTTCATTTTAATGCTGTCTTTTCTTTTCTTCTTGTTTCTTTTCTTCACCTTGCTTTTAAACAGCCTTTCTGGTTGTCCAATTGCTGCAGCTGAAAAGTTGGCAATGTCCCAGGAAAAGAACCAGCTCGAGTCTCCAAAAGCTGGGCAGTGCCACGATCAGACTCACAGGTAGGAGCCCTCATGAACTAGTCTCTCCAAAATATTTCCACACAAACTCTGCTGAGCTCTCTCTCCTCAGGGCTTTCAGATATAGCTGCAGAGGTAAGTCGGTATTCCAAGCTGAACCTCTGCAAAGCTAAATAACTTGCCTGTGTCTCAAAATTAACACGCAATGTTCTGCTGGTTCTTGTGTTTCTGGTTGACATTAAAGACAACAGACTCATCTTTTGAAAAGCAATCAAAGGTATTCTACCAGATCTTACTTCAACAAAAATAGCCTAATCAATGGTTCTCTAATGTATTTCTCCTGTAAACCATATCTCCTATCTTGCTGAAATGTTTTAAACACTTTTCGAGAACTGTTCCTTTGTTACAATATTTTGGCCACTGAAACTTGATTAAAGATCTCTTTGACCTTACTGCACTTTTCGCAGCACAATCCTCGTTTATTTCATGATTCTTTTC
Source organism: Rissa tridactyla (assembly GCF_028500815.1). Classification (NCBI taxonomy): domain Eukaryota; kingdom Metazoa; phylum Chordata; class Aves; order Charadriiformes; family Laridae; genus Rissa; species Rissa tridactyla. Next base: position 44,444,718 of record NC_071467.1, read on the forward strand.
AGAGGAATATTCCAGTGATCCCAAGTAGCGTGTTGTATTGGCATTGCAGTTATCTGAAAGTGTTGAGAACACTGCTCGTTCTGTTTTCCACTGTTGAATAACTCATATTTTGAATTTATTTATTTTAATTTTATTGGTTTAATTAGTTCAATTTATTTTTTATAAAATGACATCAAAAAGGGGAAACATTTTTTATTGCAATTGTATTTTGTTTGAGAGTTATACGGACCCTACAGACATGCATAATTTGCACATCATTGGCACCACAACCATTACAACCTATTATATTCAGGTCTATTTGGGGACACTTTAATTTGTGGATTATTGACATGATCAGCTCTAATGGTTCCTTCAGAGCCATTACAGAATATTATGTCCATGTGTCTGCCAACTGCACGTGCCTTAACTCTACATATGAAAAGTCTTTAGGAAATTACTAAAGACAAGTAGTTACTGAACAGTAACTAAATGGAATAACACACCATAAATCATTCTTCCCTCCCAAATAACAGAAACAATTATTTTGGATCATCTTATGTTATATTTATACCATACTCATTCACAGTAAATTGAGAACAATAGTGATGCATAAAACTACAAGTCCTTTAACTAGCAAAAATCCAGAAAATTTTTAGAAATAAAGAAATTACCATGCTACAGTGGTAATCTAGAAGTAAATCAGTATCTTTTTTGTAATTAGCCTACACCGTTTCTAGAGAATACTAGTTTTTTTATGCCCACAGCTTTGAACATGTATGAAGTCAAAGTACTCTGACTACCAGGTCAGCCACCATATTTACATTATTTATTTCTTGTATATACCTAACTGTAAGATATGCATGTGGTAACAGCACACTTTCTGATTCTGAGATACAGCTGTACCCTATTTTTTAAGGAAAGGTTGTTTAAAGGTTATATATTCTTCTAATTCTCATTCATTCTTTTCCTCCTCTCTGCAGGACAAATTTAGCGAAGCAGCCTGAGGTAGCTCAGTATAATTACAGAAATTCACAGCCAATCACCTCCTCCAGAGCCACCCTGATGAAAGAACAGGAGAAGTTTGGGAAAGTACCATTTGATTATGCCAGCTTTGATGCACAAGTCTTTGGCAAACGCACAATAGCACCTGTGGCACAAGGACGAAAAACACCCCAGTTCCTTGAATGTAAGCTTGAAATTTCATTATCTCTTGGAAAATGGGCAAAATGTCAATGACTTTTTTTTTCTTTTTGCTTGTTCTGCTTTCAAACTTCTAGAGTTCAAAAAATCTCTGTAGGAGTTATCTTTAACCACTTGTGGCCAAAATGCTAAATATAATCACTAGTTTGCTGAATATAGAATTCTAGAATGTTAAATGTCATAACTCTAAGGTTTACTTTTCTGATATTTCTTCTAAAAGCAAATATCAGGGGAAAGCAGGAGTAAAAAGGAATGGGTTATGTCTTATCTGTTACCTTCTTCCCTGGCTAAATTGTAGTATCCTTATGATAGAATGCCGCCGTGCGAAGTACCATGGAATGTCTCTGCAAAAGACGTAATGAATTGTAGTACAGAGAAATACAAGTTAGGTTTTAAAAAGCATTTCAGATACCTTTTAGATTAATCCATACAAGTATTATTCCTCCTAGATTACCATGTGCCTTGTCTGCATTACTTCCAGGTCTTGACTGAATTGTTTTGATATCTCATATTTCTGTACTACATCAGATTTGTAGTGCAGACATATCCAATGCATCAAATTGTTATCAAGATTCCTCTGCTTGCAACACTTACAGATTTCCTGAGGTACTACTCTGTACAAATGAGATACTACAGTGCAAACACTGATTATTTATTACAGATGCTCGTCACAATCTCCATGGGAAACTTCAGCAACATTCTGCCATTGTATTGACCATTATAAAATACTCTCTAGTTCAAAGAAACAAATGATTCTGTTGCCATGGGGGAAATGGAAAGAAAGGGTTTAATTGCACCATATTTGGGTACAGAAGAAAATAGATCCAAACCAATGTGACAAAAAACTCTTCAGTTGGTTTCTCTTTTCTTCATGACAAAAAAATTTAGTAAAGTAAAACAAAAAAGGAGAACAAATTGTACCCCGCTTGGCTCAACAAAGGAGAACATTCATAGTAAGGTGAACAGAAAAGCAGAAAATTTTATATATGTATATATACATATATAATACGAGAAAATATAACATGACATAATATAATAATCTTCTAATACTGCATAACATTGTATATGTTTTATATATTTATAAAATTTGAGTATTTATATATTTAATTGTGTATGTGTTTGAGTACTCACACACATAGTTATAGTTTGTAGGTATCTATGTGTCTGTGTATATATATAAATACCCTATATAAAATTGCAAATGAAAAGTAGATATTTATCTGGCCTGGAAAATAGGCTTGTTCAAATGAAAGCAAATATGTGCATCGCCAGCTTCTTGGGTGGCAGATTTTCCAATTTTGTTTGTAAAATTGAATATTCCCTATTAGCTGTCTCTTTGCACAGATGTATGTCTATTTCACAGGTTCATTTCAAGGAAAAAATGATGAAATGTTTTTATACAAATGCAAATCCATACATATGCAATTTATGTATAATGTATATTGGGGCTGAAGTTTACAGCCTGTAGTTCTTACAAAGATTGCAGTGTGCAGCTATTATTTTAATGGAAAGGTGAAAGTAAAAGAGCAGGTGAGTGCTTTAACTATGCAGATATACAAAAGTTGGAAGTAAGAAGCTGATGATGTAGTGATTTGTTCAGTGTCCTATGTAAATATGTAGCTAGCCAAAAGCCCGTCATTAGCCCTCTGCGGATTCTGCACTTATAAAACTTGATTTGTTAACAAAACATGCATCCCTCATAGCCTGCTTTATTTTTTGTCTTTTAGGGTGGATAGTGGAAAATTCACTTTTTTTGCTCTTTAAATATAGTTTGAAGTTAGCTGTAGTAACTGCTAAAAATGTAGACCCTCTTGCTTGTGCTACAGTATTACAGCAGGCTAGATGATAAATCCTTTCTCATTTGCACTGGGGAAAGGGAGAACTGAATCATGACGCTTTTATGCATTGCTCTATTGAGATGCCTCCAGCACCTAGAAAAACTGAATATAGCATTCCACTACAGTCAGTGCACACAAACAAATGTTGCTCTGAGAGCATCCCAAGTTTGAGGGAAGATGACAAACATCTCCAATGTCTTGTGTAGGTCTTAGCGTTAAAATGCACTCAGCCAAAGCTCTATGTCCAAAGGGATCCAGAGCCTTGGGGCTCAGATCTGTCTGGAGCGAGCAGATGGACATCTGCAGAAATGTTCTTGGTGTATCTGGGTGTAGGCTGAGAAATTGGATTTTGCTTAGTTTATCTTTGTAGGACACTGTGAGAGCTACAGACAAAAGAAGTGATTATTGCTTCCTAAGAGCTGAAATCATGGTGTTGTGTTTTCCCTGCAACAATTAATGACATCTGAAGCTCCAAAATCCAGAACAGAGAGCAGAGTTCTTTTTTTACCTGTTTTAGAGTAAGTGTTGCTGATGGAGCAGAAAACAAAGAACCACTTTTGTCTGTGAAAGTGCTTTTCTGTTCACCTGTTAGGTTTCCATTCTCAGCTGACCTCTTTGTGTCTAATAAATCTGTGTATTATTCCAAATGATAGCCAACATAAGACAGTGAGCCCAGATCAGTTTTATTCTGAATGTTCATTGTCATTATATTTTTTTTTTAACTGAGTAAAGGGTAGACATACATTTCTAAACAATTCCACAAAATCAGGATGGAATGTTCCTAACAGGTAATGTTTATAACTGGTTGCTCTGGTTCATTCAAGAGCCTGGTCTTGTTCTTACTCACATAAGCAAAGCTTTTTTAAATAACAGACTTACTCATTTAAATAGGGTAAGCAGTGTTGTTTTCGCTAAGACTGGACAAGTCACTGTTGTTTTTTTACACAACAGAGCTCCAAGTGGAAGCCTTTATAAGGCTACATTTACAATTACATTTGCCCAGCAGTGTTGTCAGGTCACGATGGATAACACACTAATGCTTGTTCAGTCTTTCCTTGGACATCACTGCTCTTAATGCCTGAGTAAAAAAATAATAAAATCTGAGTAAAACTCTCAGATGCTTTGGTGAAAGATGTGTACTTGTCGGGTAAAAATTAAATTATCATGTTTCTGAAGCCGTTTTTACAGCAAACCCTTACTGCCAATAGGAAATGGATTGTTTTAAATGTATTCTTTGAATATTTTAATGTATGAATTTGTAGTCTGAGAAACAAAACTATTTAATGGGAAAAATCTCATACGTGCAATTGCTAATCAAATCTCTCTTCAACAGCAAAGCATTTTTCAAATCCAGTGAAATTTTCTAATCGACTGCCTAGTGCTAGCGCCCACACACAGAGCCCTTGCCATGCCAACTCTTATAGCTACGGTCAATGTAGTGAAGACACCCACATAGCAGCAGCTGCTGCTATCCTGAACCTTTCCACCCGCTGCAGGGAAGCAGCAGAGATCCTCTCCAACAAACCACAGAGTCTGTCTGCCAAGGTAGGGTAGTCCAAGAACCTGGAGGGTGTGCTAGCTACTGAACTGTGCGAATAAACTGTCTTTCATGTTAGTGACTGCATTAAATCCCCCAAAAGGAGGCTTCTGTTTGCATGCTCTTTTGAAGAGAGACAGAGAAAAAATCAGTAATGTAGTGACCAGTTCCGATAAAAATAAATAAATAGCAGGAATTATGTTGTTACTCTTTTCACAATTGAGCCCTAAATACAAGGGGGGAGTTTTGTGGGAGGAAAAAAGAAGGATATTTGAAATCCAGCAACATTTGTGGTGGATAATGAGTTATATCTGTTTAAAGAGGGAATTTTCCTCCCTCTGAAACCTGCCATAAGCAATCATTATGGAGGCTGATTAAAAAAACAAAACAAAACAAAACAAAACAAAAACCCCACATGTGATTAATCAAGGTGATATTTTGCTAGCAATGGAACAGAACTACACCTATTGAGTCTGTTGTGTTTGGAGGTCATGACAGTTTGACAAGGTATAGGGAGGGAAATAACAACTGACTGTTAAAATTCTCCTTTCTGCTGGCAAGAGAGGAGAATCAGGCCCACAGCTTTTGGAGATAGATAATTTGCGCGAGTCTGTCATAATGGAAAGCTGCCTAATATTGTAGATGTTTGTGTGACTTTCATGTTTTGGTTTCTGCCCTGCGTTTCTTCACAGATCTTTATGATTTACAAATGGTACTGTGTGAGCTATGAGCCTTATTTTCTGTACCATTACACAGTATTATACTGCTGATGAAAATAGACAAGGTTTTCTTCTGATGACCGTGGTTGTGGGAGCACTGTTGTTTATTATTTGTATTAAAGTTACACATGCTTCACTGCAATGAAACTTTTGAAAGCTCTGTGTAGATGAGAGGATGCCATTACATGAATTTAAGAAGAAATCGCTGGGGAGTGAAAAGAGGTGTATTTATCAAAACATGAAGTAGCAGGTGTGTTTCTGCTGTGGGACTCTGAGTCACGATGTGTGTTCCGAAAGACAGATGACCTATTTCTCTGCAAGTCAGTGTTGCTCCACCCTGTCTGTTGTAGCACCAAGCTTAGTCTGGCTAGAGGTGACTTCCACAGCTCTTGGTCTACAGTTTGGTTGGGCCTTCACCCACCATCACTAAGAGTTTAACTGTTATGCTTTGAGAGGAACCACTTATTTTACCACCAGCATAATGCCTTGTTAGGTATGCCAAGCCTTGCTCCTTTGCAGGGTGGTACACTCTATTTTGCTGCCTTTGATTTCCACATGTGAAGTCTTGGACCTTGAAACCAATGTTGCAGAACGCATTGGAGTAGATTTTTTAGAGTGTGCCTACATGCATCTTCCATAACACAAACATTATCTGTCCCCAAAATCGCTCACAGAACCTTTCCCAGATCTCAGATCCATCTGTGGTATCTGCTGCAGAGATACCTTCCACTGGTCTTCAGTAGAGACTTCTTCTAGCAGGGAAATGGAAACTGATGCCAATGGCTGGATTAAATTGCTGCCATAGCCTTTGGCTGACCTCAGCAATAGACCTTCTTGCCAGAGAAGAGCAGTAAAGGGACCAGGCATAACCCAAAGATTTTCTCCTCCGTACCTGCTTAACAGTTGCCAAATCATGGGGAAGGTTTGAATGGAAGTGAACATAACAGTAACGATATAGAAGGACACTTGGGGCACATAGCTTGCTCCTTTTTCACAGCCAGGAATCCAGCCTAAAAGAAAATCACCTGCATACCTTGCTATCTGCCTGCCTCCACTTTTGCCAGACTTTCTGGAGGGCATGCTGCTACAAAACATCTGACAGAAGAATCAGAATTAGCTTCTGGCCAGAACACAGGCAAGTAAGCCCCAAACAGATTTGGTGGCCAAAACCACACAAAACCCATTTTTATTTGGTTTTGGCTATTTATTACTTCTATCATACAGGATTCAAACAAAACGATGTTGAAATAAATCTCCAGACTCTCTTTAATGAAGATGCTTTCCTATTTTAAAATATGAACGAAAAAAAGGGGCTATTTTAAAAGAGATTTCTATCTATTTATCAATATTTCTGATTTGTTTTGTGGCTGGTATTGGCTGCAAAGGTAAATGTTTAACTGCTAGAATATCTTAAAAGTTTTTAGATGATAAAAAGCATCTCTTGAGACTTTATCAGTGTTTGGAGTCAAATAATGCAGCATCAGAAGACGACTACAGAGTTAATGATTTCCTTTTTCAGCTTTTGACAGCACACAAACTCACCAGCTCTGAAAACACCTGTGTGGGATGGTTGTGTTGAGGGCCCCATAGTATCAGACCTCTCAGCCCTGCCCCTTGCCATATTTTTTTGTTCCTTTGCCTAACAAACCCTAATTAGCATCGTCCATACTTTAGCAGATCAGAGCTCCTGACTTGTAAAGGTGTTTGCTCTTACATGAGCATCAGGCAGCCTCCCAGCAACCCAAGCCATGACACTTTGCAGGTGGGAGGCAGCATGGTGGTAAAGCAAGGACATGTGGAACTGCAGAGGATTTCCTGGACTTGCAGGAAATCCTTTGCAAGTTACACAGTTGTCAGAGCTGTAAAAATATTGTGCTTCTAGGTTTTAAAAGCAGAACTTGGACTTCAAACATTTCAAGCGTTGTTTTCTTGTATTCACTCAAGGCATGCATATGTCATCTTGCTTAAGCAAGTGGGGAAAACACCAAAACATATTTTAGCACAAGTGTATTCCTGAAGTAATTTATTTTTTTGTTATTTTGGTCTCACAAATTCTATTTCTTGAGCTCCAGAGTGTTGTCCGTTTTTTAGTAAGAGTTGGATGTTTTACCTTGAATGTTCACCACTTTTCTATAAATACAGATAATTCTTAAATGAAAATGGTTTTTTACAGCACAGTTCCAAATTTCATTAATTTAATGGATTTTCAAACATAAATCTCTCATTCTCTACGTATCAGTTCAAAAGGAAAAGTCTAAAACAAAACAAGAAAAAGAAGGTTAGCAAGGGTAGACAAATCAGATTACACATTAACAGTACCATTGGAAAGCAGAACTTCCAAAGAGATCCAGTGTACAAAGGTGATTTGCCAAATATCTCAAGATTAAAATTATGAATTTTTAATTAAGCAATTTAAAGAATAAATTCATTCTGAAAAGAGCAGTAAAATGGATCCTAAGCTTTCTCTATGAATGAGTTGCATACAAAATACAAAGATCATCAGATACCTTGATGATATTGTTTTCAAAAACAATTAATACCACATTAATGTTACATTGTCTGAGCCACCCAACCTGGGATTGTAGTAAACTGCTCCCCTGAATATAGTCCTGATCAGCCAGTTCTCATGCGGTCAGTACCCCAAACCAGTCTCCTGGTTGCATTTGATTTGCAGTTCACGTAGCTTCATTCAACTCCCATTGAAGCCAACAGAAGGACTCCCCTAGAAGGCTTAGCAGGCGGTTTCTAGCGCAGCGCAAGAGTCTACATCATCATAACATCCAGGGATCTTCCCTGTTTACAGCCCTCGCCACATTCACGTCTCACAGAGGTAGCTGCAAGCAATACAGTTTATCTGTATCCTCATCACTACTGTTTGCCAAATATTTTGTTGACTGTTTTGGTGTTTTTCCCACCTGTTTAGACAAAATGGCATATGCGTACTATGCCTTGAAAGAAAACAAAAAATGACACTTGCTAAAAACGTTTAAAGTTCAAATTCTGTTTTTGAACAAAATTATGTCATCTCTCCATTCTTGGATATTGATGATGGTGATAATTACATCAATTATTTCACAAATGTAGTTAGTACTCAGTACGTTTGTCAGGCAGTCCTTTACTCCAAATACCTTAACGCCTAAATACAGGATGAAAAATCAGCCAAGAATGTCACTAGGTACCATCCTGTTCTACTGCTGTGCATATTGCTCCTTGAGTACATTCTTGGCTAGCTTTTTTTAATTTGTGAATTGCTCTGGGACGAAACTGTGACTTCATTTTTGTCTCAGATGTTGCTGGGCAGTTACAAGCTTTCTTATTTTGACCCAAATTAGTATTTTAGGGTTTTTTAGCAGAACTCATTTGCTTAAATTTAAGTCTGAAGAATTGAAGACCATGTGTATGTATTTTTATTGGCTGGGAATAGAAAAGATTGAACTCTTTTTCATGGAGTTGCATTAACAATAGTACTCGTATACATGGCAAGATATTAGTTCCCAAATTACCCCCAATACCAGAACTAAAGAGCCTTTTTGAGCTTTCCAAACCAGAGTGAACTGCTAGTGGGAATGCAAAATCTTTGATAATGTTGTTTCTTTGGACTTACTTAGTATTAAGTTGTATGGCTGATGCCAACCAAAGAATACATAAAACCCCCTTTTATGAAATGATACAATCTCCCTAAGGTCACAGGTTTGAAATAAGATTCATGCAGGCACAATAATTTGCTCTTTCTGATCCAGCTATGAGATAAAGCTTAACTTGTAATCGTTACTGCAGACACACTGCAGAGTATTAAATGCTGTGAGTGATCAGAGGGACCAAAAGCATATGAAAAAACGCAGGAGTCATTTATCACAAAAAACAACATCCTTTATTGTCCTAGCTGATGTAGTTCGGTTCTAAGGACAAGACTTAATAATGTACTAGAAAATATTCTGTAATATTTAAGTCATAAAATAAACGAGGCTGAAAGAGTTGACTTTAAAGTACAAAGCCCTTGAAGAGGAGAGAGACCATTTTTTTGTTTACATATTTATATTAGTCTTCATTTTAGATAGATATTCACAGTAGTGTACTACATGTACCTTATCTTTTCACTGAATAGATCCTGGAATAAAGAAAATATGCTTCAGTCATTTTTGTCTCATTTTTTATTCTGGAACCCTTTTTCCAGCTGTTGGTAAAACCTGTGAGGGTGATTACACTGTCACTGATGTGGGAGTAGATAAGGAGGAACCTAAATTCAATTACAGTGTGTAAGCTCTCAACCTCATTGATTTTTCTTCATTGTTTCAGTGGATTTTTTCCTGGTTTACGCCAGTGTAAATGTAAATGTGAACGTAAATCTAAATAAGATCAAAATCAGGCTCCAAAGATTTACACAGCTGTAAACTAATATAAGTTAGGAAATAACATGATACATTTACATCTTTATTTGGCTTACTTTTTTAAGGAAGAATCAGAAGAGTTTACATTTTTTTGGTAGCTATATTTAAATATGTCATGATAAATGGATAAATATAGACCTGTTCACACATGCACCAGAGTCGACAGTAAATAAGAGCTTGCCTTCGCTGCAGAGAACACAGCCTTTACAAGCCTGAGCTAAGCATAGTAAATGCCTTGTTCTGTCAACGTGTCATAGCACCACTCTAGCATTTTTTGCCATTTGCCATTTTTGTCTTTTTAGTTCCATTTTAAAATTAATGTAAAAATAAACATGGTAAAACAAGCAAAGCACACATATTGAGAGGAGGGTGGGATGAGAGTAGGAATGAAAACTGGAGCAGTATCTCTGACTATCCTCTCTTTTTGCTCTGCCATTTGGAGTTTCCTATGAAGGCAGCAAAGTGATAGCTCTTTTATACCATTCTGAATAAAAAGCCATGCTGTAAACGTGTGATCCATCCTGCGATGGGCAAAAGGGGATATTTTTTCCATGACTATATTTAATTGTTGTGTGCATCTGTGAGCTCACTTAAACCCCATCTGTACGCTACTTCACAAACACACAACCCAGCCTTCCCTGAGCAGAATTAGGTGCATGTTGGACAACCCAACTTCTACGTGAATTTCAGGGAAGTGCTGAGAAAGCTTTAAATATCCATGCTAGTAATTGCTCTGCTTTTCAGCCAGAGCTCCTTGTTGTGGATAATGGTATCTGTTTCTCAGAGACAATACATTTCCTGATATTTTTCTATGTACAGTTTCATCAAGGAGGGGAACTTGATAGATTTTGGTCCTTTTTGTTGTCTCTGTTGCCTTCTGAGTAGTTGATATTTTGTCAGTGACAGAGAATCTGCACTATTTATGGGTTTTGCACTATAAAACTACTGCAGCCCAGTCACATGGCTTCCTTTCCTAAGCCATCTGTCACAGAGGTCTGGAATTTTATGTGAATGTTGGTTGTGCAGACTTAACCCAAGTTTTTTTATTATGAAAAATGTCAGCAACTACAATATTTAGCATTTTACTTTACATTGGTCATTAAACTTGATTACTGTAGCTCTGTTTCATTGCTATAGTTACATACCAACTCTGAAGCCAAAAAACACTGGGGCGATCATGGCAGAGCTATATTGTCAGATCCTGGAGTGTGTGCTTGGCACTGATATAGTTAATATCTTGGGTTTTTGTAACTAAGGTTTATTAATGCTGGTATAAAAATGTATTTGATATTATACAGATGGCATAAGATGTTGTGGTTACTAAGTTATTATCCAGGATAAGCTGCACTGTCAAATTCAGGGCTTAAAACTATCACAGGAGATTAAACTATTTACTAAAAAGGGGCAGAAAGATATAACCAAAGCGTCTTAGTATGAACATATTAGAAGTGTATTTACTTCCCATAAATATAATAAAACATCTCTCTCTGTAAGCTGTATGATTGAAAATGTGAACTTTGTTATGCTGGAGAAGCAAACATAGGAGGTGCCTGAGTTTCTGAACCGGGGGCAAGCAGATGGCTTGGTAGTGCTTCGATCTAGGTGGGCATCTGTCTTAGGCCCATGGATACAAAATGGACTCAGGCTGTCTGAGTGAGGAGACATCACTGGGCCCTAAGTTTTCGTCTCCTACCAACATTTTCCTTCTGATTAAAAATATTTCATTGGACACATTTTACATTTAAATGAGTCACCATTGGCAGGGGTAGGAGACAAGGCTGACTGAAGGAAACTTGTGCCTTCGGTCCAACTGTGGTGGCCATGTCACACTTTCAGCACAAGGTCTGTTTCACCACAACTGTTTTTAAAGTCCTCAAGCAAGGATAAGTTTCACTGCCCTATCTTTAACCATTAAATGGTTGACTAATCATTAGTCTCCAGCAATAGTTAATGGGAAGAAAGAGAAAGGGACTCTTTCTGCCAGTGTCTCATCTATTCCTAAGGAAGAGGTCTAAGAAAGATTGAAAAACTTGCCCCCTGGACATACCTGTCTCTTTTCCATTTACAACAGACGGTATAGGTAATTCACTTATACTATGAGCTTACTTTTATATAGTTCAAGGTAGGAAATCTCAATCTGGGTTTATATGACTGTGTCCTACAGTTATACAGCACCTGACATATCTAGCCCCAAATTCCCACGTGGTATCTGAGCTTTGTGGTGATGAAAATCCAAAATAGTGGTGATGACAATATCAGGAAGACACAAAGCAGTGTTAATTACAGCATTCTAGATGTGTAGATCTATGACACTGTTATTCATCTCTATAGTCTTTGAAGGTTTTCCACCTTATTCAGGGCAACACACAGAACTAGACTGCCAAGTGCTCCCCCAGAAGTCTCCTCTTTCACCTCTTCCCCTACTTGACTTTAGTAACTGTTGGCAATAGCAAAGACTAGTCTTATACTCCTCCCTATATGTCAATATGCAGTGTTGCATATTAAGCATGAGGGGAATTTTTTTGTTACTTCTATTAGTAAATTGCACTTCCAGGAACTTTTCATCATTCCAAGAAGAGGAGTTTGTACTCTTTTTCTGTGATCAGACGGTGTAAGGCAGAACAGCGAGCTTTCCTTCCCTGGTTCTTCTTGTACACCTGAGCAGCACTTGCCCCTTCTTGTGAGCAGGAGCTGCTGCGAGAGCTTCTCCCATCCTGGGAAGAGAAGTTAGGTCTCTCCCCAAACTGCATGCACCTCTGCAATCAGAGGCTGCTCTTTGCTGTACTTCCCAAGTAGCAAAGGCTTTGTTAACTCATGCTGAAGGCCTCCATCATGGAAAACCTCCTTAAGATCCTCACGTGGCTGGCTCCCAGTCTAGTGTCTCGGTGCAGACCTGTGCCTTAGTCAAGCTGCGATTAAGGCAATATGTTATTTTGAGTGATGTACAAAACCCTAGTGAAAATTTCTCCTACTATGCTACTTTTAGGCATATTTCTTCCCCCCTCCTTCTCTCCCCCACAATGCAGATGTTGTAATGTTTCCGGGGTGTGGGGGGAAGGGAAGATATGTAATAGTAATGCTGTTGATGACCTAAACAATGCATTAATGTTTTTAACTGTGAATTGGGGTCATAGTTCTCTGTAAGAGTGAAAAGATCAAGAAGATTTAAAGCTAAACTTTTTTTAAATAAAACTAGATTTAGGGTGTATGGGTTATGGTTTAGAGGCATCTTATTTAAATTCTACTTACCATGTTTAAGCTGAGATGCAGGGATACCATTACTGAAGCTACTCTTAAGTCTGCCTAAGAGTTGGACATTAACTGATATAAATCGAAAAGCTGGTTTTAGATTCAGATAAATTTAAATAAAAGCTTGCATTTATATTTATCCTTTAAAAGCACCACATGGTTATGTTGCAGCCTCATCATGTCCGTATCTAAACATGCCTCTGTTTCCTGTTGCACATCAGGGAGCTGACATAGAAGTGGATGAAAATGGAACTCTGGATTTAAGCATGAAAAAGAACCGAAGCCAAGACAAAGTTATGCCTCTCACTTCTTCCAGCACAGCACTTCCCACTCCCTCCTCTTCTCCTTTCAAAACAAGCAGCATCCTGGTAAATGCAGCCTTCTACCAGGCTCTTTGTGAACAGGAAGGCTGGGATACACCTATCAACTACAGCAAGACCCATGGCAGGAAAGAAGAAGAAAAAGAGGTATTTTTTCAGTTTCTGAGTGTCTTTTTCCATTGGATGAGTGTACATATGGTGGTCTTTGGGATGACCAATCTAGTGCAGTTTAAGGGAATCAATTTCCACAGGTACAGGTTTGGGAACACTGAGCTGGCTTAAATGCCCTCTCAGATGTGGCATAAAAAATCACTACTCACTTTGAAAAATCTTGTCCTCAGAGCCTACTTGTGAATGTCTAGAAGTCTCTAAGATAAGGAAATCAAAGGTATCCACCATTAGGGACTGTTTTTTAAATTTTGTTCCTAATGGCTCAGTCCTGTAGCACATACAACCAAATGGCCTAGGGATCACTAGTGGGGAAAAAAAGCCCAAACAGAACCAAACCAAGGATGGGTTTTTTTCAAGATGAAACAAAAAGTAATTTTTCCACACCAACACTTTATCATTCTAGATAACTCATTATCTAAGCATTTAAACACATCTTTAGAACCTTGCCTGCAATGTTCTTTCAGTGGAAAACATTTTATTTTACATGTAACATACTTCAAGAAATCTTTGCCAGTGAGTCTTAGATCTCACTAGTGAGTCTAGTGGTCCAGATGACAGTCTGAGAGCAAAAATTCAGAAATACAGAATTGTTAGGAATTCTTGAAGGTTTTGATTACAACAAGTTGCACAAGAGGGTATGGACATAATTTCTACCAACTTTGAACTTTGAATTCTTTATTTGATAAGGAGACAGCATAGAAAAACTAGATGAGTATATAGAGGCATCTTCCCTTTTCAACCTGTCCTAGGAAATGTAAAAGCCCAAACTCGAAAATGCAGTTGCAGGAACAAAGATGAGAAACTAAAATTCAGTAAACACTTTTATTTAGTAACTTTCCAACTTTTATGGCTAATCTTCTAGGCTGCCACTTTGAATTTGATAATTGCCTTGATTTTGGTATTGTTTCTGTTTTTCTCTTTCATGTCTGTTTATCCTACCTTGGCAACAAGGCGGCATAGCCTCCTACGGTCTTTCTTTCTTATTCTTCTGTTTTGCTGGCGAGTTTGATTTTATTTCTTTCTCTTGAGCCTGGCTGTCAGAATACAGATTGCTTCTATTTTTTTTAAATCAGGAAGGGACCACCAGCACTTTTAAGGGCTAACTAGATAAAATTGTGGTAATAAACATAGACAAGCCCAAGTGATAGCTAAGAAGCAGACTAAAAGATGTCCCAATTTGGAGTTTTTATGCAGCTTCAAATACTTTTCCTCCCTAATTGGTTTAATATATCAAATAATAGCATTTGAACATTATATTTATTACAAAATTATCTTTTGTTCAAATATCAAAAAAGGTACCTCAAGAAGACATAGACAGGGATAAATCTATTTAGGGCTGAGGTTAGGGGATCCAGGCCTCCAATTCCAAAAATACCTGGAAATAAAAGATAGTTCAGTTGCGTGAAGAAAAAAAATCTGTCAGCACTGGGCAGTCTGTTCTCATGTGATGGCTGAAAGAGTTTGCACCACAGAGTATCATTTATTGGAGGCTGGGTTGTCTTGAAGAGCCCTTTGCGGTCACCTCTGTGGGGGCTGATGACGCTCCTTAGCTCAGCAATGAGAGCACAATCCCAGTATCAGGGTTTTGGAGTGGGTTTGACACGAGGCGGTAGGCTGAGGGCTCAGGCTCTTCCCCATTCATGCCGCATAATGAGCAAGCACATCCAGCTTTGAGAGAACCGCCTTGCTGCAGGGGATCAATCAGTGTCGCAGACTTGGCAGGGGGCCTGTCCTGCTGCTCCTCCTCCCTGCTGCCACCGCAGTTCAGCAAAAGAGCCGTGGCAGGAGGGCCTCGGCATCCCCCCCAGTGCCTGCTCGACTTTCCGAAGACCTCAGTGGGTGGCTGGCTGCTTCCCTCTCCCTTACAGGGAGCTGGAGGCATCAGCAGACTGGACGACAGACATAAAGATCCACGTTCAGGCACTCTTGCCCCTTGCACTAGGTGCTCTGACACTGTGCAGTTTGCGCCTAATCAAGGATCTGGCCCCAGACCTTTGCTGTGAGCTTTTGCCATCCCAGGGACCATTGACATGTCCAGTGATCTCGGGGCCAGAGGCTCTGTTTTGCAAATCGAAGACTGGCAGTTATCCTCATGCAAAGAAAATGACTGATTATATCTATTTCTAATTCATTGTTATCTGGTTCATATGCACAACAGTTGCTTAATTTTGGTGGTAATTTCCAGAAAATATTGTCTCTCTCTCTCTCAGTGAAATAGCCTGTCCAGATGCCCCCTTATAAAAAAAAATTCTGAATTTGGAAAAAGCTCAAAATCTCTCCAAAAGGAAAGCACCGAGAAATAACTAGAGCTGTCAGTTAGTTCAACTGTCAGTTCTCCAAAGATTTCAGGGCTTAAAAATGTTAAAAGTGCCAGATGCTATTATCTGTTATTCATGTTACCATTATGTTCTGGTCTTTGCTGAAATCAATATAAACTTCCATCTGTACATTAATGGAGTTTCATTGCTTGCTTTCTTTCTGTAGTGTGCATGCGTGAATGCACACATGTTCTTTGTAGAAAATAGTAGTGTTTGGACTGATTGGGCTTGTTCTGATTTTCCTTTTAGTTTGGAATTCGTCAGAATTTTAATAGCATTTAGTTACAAATCCCTTCAAATGGGAAAGGAAAAATTATTCATGCAGTTGGTCTTGACTAGCTGTGATGATCATCACCTAACAGACCAAAAAGTAGGAAGTGCTAAAGGTGTTTTCCCAAAGGATTATCTCTCTCTGTAAAGCTAAATCACTGGAGAAGTACACAAGCAGAGGCCTGATGCTCTGCGCTCAGTCCTAAGTGCAGAGGACCAAAAAATATTTGGTCTTTAGGTCTGACCTACTCATTTCAGAGAGATGGAGCCCCTTTTGGGCCACGTGTACTGATGTAAGGTCCTAGAAAGGCAGAATTTCAGTATTCTTCTGCCTGCATTCCCTTTGCACTGTCTTTCTTTTGCAGCTTCTACACATCTGAAGATTTCCTGCTGCTTGAAGAGTACCAAGTGTTCCACTAGGTGCTAAGACAGTGCTAGAGAAATCACCCATTTAAATGTCTATACGTATCCCTCATTCCTGGGAAATATACTAATGGATGTCACTAGGAAACAAGCTGTATTCCCACTTTGGTCCTTATTAGATTTTTTTCTTTTTCAAAAGAGCAGTTACTATGAAATTGTACGTGTTTGTGCACATACGTGTGTGTGTATAGCTACTGTTTTTTTTAAATAAAAAATTAAAAATCTTAATAAGTCAATTCAGGAAATTCACAAATAAAATTTCCAAAAAATTAATTACTTCAAAGATAGAAAATGAAAATACTGCAATTCTAAACCCTCTAGTATCAGTTATGCTGGTGGCTGTAGATGTACTCATGTCAATTTATTGCCATCTTATTTTTGCTAAATGATTCAGTGAAGCATCATTAAATGAAGCTGTGAACTGCAATACTGTAGTATTTCATCAGGCCTTGATATACATAATTCTCGATCAGTTCTCTCTGTACAGCATGTATCAGACTGTGACGAATAACTCACACACACATGTTTCTGGTCCATCACCAGCAAAAGATCAAGAGATATCTTTCAATTGAGACAAAGAACACAAACTATGTATATGAAAATATTAGTAAAACCTGCAGCACAAACTGTTACAGCTTCTCGTGTTTGCTGCAAGTGCATCCTGAGGTACATCACACAGCTCGGGATACCAGTGGAGCACCAGAGGGGTCTTTCTGCCACCCTCTACTCTAGGGTCCTCTCAGATGGACCTTTGACAAGAAGTGTAAGAGTGTGTGGAATGCATGCCTGGTCTTGATACACAGTCAGCATTCAGCCAAGACACACACTAAATTTTTAGAAACACAGCATTTGTCCTCAGTTCAGTGATACAGATGTGGTCTATCAGAGTTAGTTGTTAGAGAGGAAACTGCTAAGCCAGCCTCCTTCAACCTCCATTACATTACATGGAAACCACCTTACTTCAAAAACTGTGGGTTTTAAAGTTATTTTGACATCTGATCCCTTGCAGCTGGCAACTGAGCATCCACCATTTTGTTGCTTCTTTTGGGATCTTTTGATTTTACAGTGACTTACACTGGTGATCCCTGTAGGAACTTGCATTTATGTGTATATAAGAAAAGCAGGTGAAAAATTGTGGGCAGAGAGACTCAGGAACTAGAACCCCCATTCTGCAGATCGCAGTGGCAAAACCACCCCCATATGCCACCAGAAGCAGGATTTAGCTCAATGCTGGAAAACAGTCTTTGAGGTTTCTTGATTCTTGAATAAAGCTGGCATTCATTTTCCCACTTCTGGTTATTAATATTTTTGTTTCCATGTTTGGAGGACTTTCAACTATTTATTGTTTCTGTATTAACATTTTAACAATACCTATCATTGTTTTTAATTTTCTCTATTACTCCTTATCTGAAGTTTTCCTTTAGAAATAAAATTCTAAAAGCCTGAAATATATCAGATCTTTTTTAATTATTTAAAATAATTACTTGATAATTACTATGAAAGTGTGTTTAGGAAAGCTGAATATATGTATTTTTGCTTTCTATATTTGTAGCAGATGAGATTACTCTGAGACAAACTAACCCCACAAATGTAGTTGCAAAAATCAGTAGTAATTGATACAGCAATAACATGGCATGGTTTCTATATGTATGTGTAGTGTGAGTTTCAGAAGGCAGTAGGTAGCCAGTACCAGAAAGCAGAAGGAAGTCATATTGAGGATCCAGTCTCCAAACAGGCAAAGATGAGCTGCCAGAATTGAGGACCATATGGAAGCTTTATCAGAAGAAACACCCCCGCAGAGCTTACAAGTCCCGTTAGGCAGAATCTCCATTTTCAGTCCAGATTCTCCTCAGCCCTC
The DNA here is from genome assembly GCF_028500815.1 of Rissa tridactyla. Taxonomy (NCBI): domain Eukaryota; kingdom Metazoa; phylum Chordata; class Aves; order Charadriiformes; family Laridae; genus Rissa; species Rissa tridactyla. The sequence continues at coordinate 44,462,988 of NC_071467.1, forward strand.
CGCTCTGTGTTAACAGCTCTGCAGACATCCCTGCCCCTCTGTCCTGGCACGTTCGTCAGCTGCACAAGCCCAGAGCATCTATGGCACTAGCCCCATGAGTTCAGCAGGAGCTGGGAGCTTCTCCCCTCAACCACAGGCAGCAGTTTCTGCTCCTACAGACAGTAATCTCTGGATGATACCTACCTGAGTATTGGAAAGGAGTCATAAAACCAACATGAAGTCCCAGCAGGGATTATTAGAGATTCGATAATTGATGCTATGGGCTTTGGAGAATTCTTGAATGATACAATATCCACAGAGCGTCGCTCCAGAAAGGAAATACTTATCCTTCATAAAAATAATAATTGAAGTCATTAATTCTCAAAACAGTATAAACCAAGCTATTTTGAAGTGATCAAAGGAGACTTTTTCAGAAAACAAAAATGTAATTTCCTTTCAGGACTCCAGATTTCCAAAATGCCTTCCCAAGAGAGTGAATACTCATGGGCCATACCACCCATCAAACAGCACTCTAGCCATGAAGATTTTAAGCTACAAACAGTAGAAATCAAGAACTACCCTTAGCAGCCTGATATTAAGAAAATTTCAAAGTGGTTTTGCTCTTATGATTTTCATTTTAATAAGAATCTGCACTTTGAAGAAGATAACAAGTCATTAAATTCTAAAAAGCTTTGCATTTACATATGTTTATGTACAATAGTGTTTTTTTTAATTTATGGTTGTAATTTTGTAATTTACAGTACAATGGTACTCACTTCAACTGTATACAAAATTCAGTGTTATAGTTGCACAGAAAAAAACAGAACATATTTTCCGAAGTCTTGTTTGGGTCTATATATTCAACAACCACTTTTATTTTCTTTGTGTATTTTTCTTTGGCCTTTGTCACCATTTTGTAAATTGAAACCAAATTTTCACTATGTACGGCTTAATCTAGCATCTGCCTCCAGAAATACTTTCACAACCTTTTTAAAAGTCTGTCTATGAGAACGTGAAACTATGATGTACTAAACTTTCTTCATTTCTCTCCATCGTTTCTTAAGACTTTTTTTTAATGTTTTCCAAGCAGTTCTCTTCTTGATAAAGCAAGTTATTTGTTGAATATGTGGGAGGCCTTGAAGAGAGAAAACTTTTGTCACATTCTCATCTAATATTTCAGAAAGATCCAGTGAGTTCTCCAGAAAACATGGAGGAAAAGAAGTATCCAGGAGATGTCTCCATACCAAGTCCTAAACCCAAGCTCCATTCAAGAGATCTCAAAAAGGAACTCATAACGTGAGTCACTAAAAATGCCACGTTTTCCTCTGCCCTGGTAAAGACTGACTACACCGTTGTTCTGAGTGCCGCCTTGGAGTAGATTTGCAGGAGCTGAGAAGGGAGACCTGCATGAGAGTTCACTGCAGGTAGTTAGTTCCCTGTTGTGGGAATGGAATGAGGTAGACATGAGGCCTGGAGCTGAGACAAGCCAGGGTAGGCCTGGAGGTCTAGGCACATTCATGACTAATGTTATGCTGAGTATCGCTCCTTATTCCTCAGATGGATAGATAAAAAAGCGGCAACAGTTCCTTCTACAAAACACATGGTTTTGTAGCGTGCTAGAGTTCGGCTGTGCATTTTTGGCTTACATAATTAAATAAACTTTACCATAGATCCACTGTTGAGAGCTTGCATGGAAGTTTTGGGATTTCTTAGTTAGGAAACATACAAGGTTCATAAAAAGATAAAACACCAGACAGGAACTGCCCAAGGGTTTTCCAACCTGTAGGAAATCTATGTTTCAGACCTAAGCAGACCTTCATCTTCTTCCTTCAAAGCAGAGTTAATTTATTCTGTCCTGATGAAAATCCAGCAGATAGATACACAAATTTACATTTGGGGAGAACGGGTTAATACTCTCTTTTCCCAAGTACAGAGACTCACTTACTCTGTCTTAAGTTCCAAAACTTTGCCATCTAAAACTGCAGAGAAATTCTCTTAAATCTTTCTGCATGTAACAGCTTGTTTCAGTTTAGAATCATTCAGTAAATTTGTCCTAACCAGCTCATAACACTAGTCGCTTCTTAAAAATCTCATCTAGGCTCTTCACAAAACCCCTTTGGATTCACATCAACACCATTTTGATATCAATACAGTGTTTTCACTGTAACAGTCAACTAGGACTTAACAGTCATTTACAGCACTTTTCTTTTTGTCCCAAACCAGAGTAGGTCTCTCTAGACATGTGCACTCCTTATCTCTTAGTGATAATCATCCCTAACATATCACTGTAGGCTCACCCATAAATAAATGAGTTGCATCCCGTCACCCTGTGGCCTGCTCCCCAGACTCAGTGGCACTGAATCAGTTAGATCCGCCTCTGTCTCTAGAAATTACATTTCCCTGGGGCAAGCTGCAGTGAAGAGTGATTCTTTCCCCTCATGCCATGCAGTCTGCACGTTGTCTACTCTCCATGTTATATCTGCAGTTGTAGTTCATGACCTAAATTGCTACAGGTCAGGTTTGTTTTGCCTCTTCTAAAACAAATGCATAAAAAAATCACTGAGAGTTTATTTGCTGAAGACTAATGGCTTTTCTTTTGTAATATTTATTCCTTTGTGATATTGACCTGTTTTCAGATATCTGTAAAATACTTTTCTATTCTCCTAAGAAATAATTCCTGGAGTATTTACAAGGACAATGATCAGCTTACAGTGGTTTTACTGTATTATTTTCAAACAGTGAGGAGAAACAGGTATCTAAAATATAGTTATCCAGAAAATTAAATTAGAAACAGTTTTAATTTATCAGAAGACTCTATAGGTAACACAAGGAACAGAATGGATTTCTATCATCCCATTGAGTTCAGAACTTCTACAGAACAATTCAATACAGGTGGCTCCATCATGAGGAAGTTTTTAAAATGACATAAGCACTTGCAGAAAAAAAAATTCTGACGTGGTTAGTTCAGTTGCACTGAACTAATTTATAAATACTATCTCCTAGCACGTGCTTTCTATTTTTCCGTGTTAATTGTCTTGCTTATAACTGCATCACTCAAGTTGAACTGGGCTGTGAAAATGAGGCTGGTGTCTTCCTAAGGCTGCTTTACAGGTTTGAAAAAGTTCCTAGCACTCTGCCAGCTCAGAGAAAATACCCAGGTGAGGATCTCAGGTACCCCTTACTCATTACTATGGAGCACCAACTAAAGGGTTTTCTACAGTTACTTCTTGCCCTTCTTATCCATGGGGTCAGTGAAAGAAGACACAACCCTTTGTAAGAAGGGCTGAGGAAAAACAGAAACTATAACATTTTCTCCAGGTTAAACATACCTCCACCTCTTGGCATAAAGGGACATATTTTTTGTGCTTAATGCACACCACCTTTGTATCATTTCTCAGTTCAGCTGAGAAACATCTTGGGAAACTTTTGTGCTCACTCTGAACTTCAGCTGTGTGAGCTTCATGTGCTTTCAGTTTTGCAAGGAACCATAACACCTAATTTTTCATTTATGTCAGCAAATAAAGACTGGACATGCTTCTAAAGAAGGTGCCTTCTTTTAGTCAGAAGTCAAGGAAATTATTTAGAACATTACTGTTCTCTGGCCTGTGTTATACAGGAGGTCAGATCAGAAACTTCTCCCCTAACATTTATGAATTGCTGTCAAAATTTGATACCAGTAATGAAACTGTCCTTTTGAGAACCCAAGTTGTAACCAAAAATGTCCTCAAAGCATTATATAGACTGAAAAAATAAGGGTGGAAATAGGAATTTTTTTTTCCATCTATGTTTCAAGTAATAATTGAAAACTAGAAGTGTTGTGTAAGTTTTGGTAGTTTTCTGTAGTGTCACAATAGTGTTGAGATGGGTAACGATGAATGTGATTGCCCTAAGGATCATTATGTAATTCACTGCAGGGTAGGGTGAGCTGTGGGATCTATTATACATACTCTTAATTTCTCATTGCGTCTTCTTTGCATAGCTGTCCAACTCCAGGATGTGATGGTAGCGGTCATGTAACAGGAAACTATGCCTCACACCGCAGGTAAGAAACAACAGGAAGCCTAAAGCAGGAAATAGAGCTACTTTTAGCTGTTGTCATCTTTGAACAGATTTATACTAATCATGGATAAGTATTCAAAAATAATTTGCAGAAAATAATCCATACAGAAATGTGGCTGGTTTTCCCGGTTTTGCTATATGAAGGTCTGGGCTCAATAGACTGGTGGAGTTAAGCGGCATATGCGTATTACTCTAGCTGTGTGTCTTAACTGAGTCCTGTAGATAAGTCATTTAGTAAAGTTTTCACTTCTCTAAGTTTAAAAATGTACACTCTGTGTACAGATGCTGATGCACAATATTTTAATGAGGTTTCTGTAATAACTCTACGAACGTCTTTGAAATTCATAGTTCTGCTAACATAATCTGAGGATGCTAAACATTTTCCTCAGGTTATTATGCCTATTAGGGGTTGAAACAATAATTTCCTACTTTTCCGTTCGGGAGTAGGATGGAAGCAGTTTCTGCCTTTTCCCAACCACATGGACCAGATGCTCTACTGCCCTTCACGTAGGCAACATAAAGGAAGGACTCTGTGCACCGCTGCCTCCCCATGCAAAGCTTTACAGGGGCTTAGGAACCTTTGTCCCTAACCGTATATCTTTCCAGAGATTTAAGAATTACAGCCTGACATTGGCTGCTCCTCTGTTGCCAAGAGCAAATATTTGAGGGTCTCCTTTTTCCCATTCTAAGTCATAGATGGTCTGGAGGCTGCTGTTTTAAGGGAAAACAAACAAACAAACAAAAACCAAAAAAAAACAAAACAAAAAAAAAAACAAAAAAAAAAACCAAACCCATGTTCTGTTTTAGTAAAACATTTCACATCATTCTTTTTTCAGTGTTTCTGGGTGTCCATTAGCTGACAAGACATTAAAATCCCTTATGGCTGCTAACTCTCAGGAGCTTAAGTAAGTATTTATAATAGCACAAATGTTATTGTTTCTTATCTTTGATCAGCATGTTCCCTACGTTAATGCTGTTGTTCACTTGAATTTCTGAGTAATGTCAAACCTTTGTCCAAAATTTGAAATGAACTGGTTTGCAAGCTTTTGAGTGAAACAGAATTTACTTTTCTCCATTTGTCTTTCTTAATTTTTGTATCCCTTTGTTTTCATGAATTAACCAGGACCCGGGGGAAAAAATTGTAAACACTAAGAGAGATGCTGCTCTCATAGTATTTCTGAATCAGAGACAAATAGAAAATACCTAACATGCAAGACATATCTGGCAAGTAACTCTGTCTGATCCAGTTAGAATAAATTAGAATTATTTAGTTAGAAATAAAGCTAGTTAGAATAAATCTAAAAACCAGACCAGAACTCGTGCAAATCATTTTTTGTCATTCACTACCATATACTATGAGTTTAATGTCACTGAAGCAGACATCGAGTCATATGATTTTGTGCTGGCATAATTCTCACCATGAAATGTCACTTACAAAAGGACTGTGCAGGCTCTGCTATATAGACAGATGTATAGGGACATATGAATATTTCAAAAATCTGTAGTCAAGAGAGGCACTGGCAACCAGTCATCTAGTTATTGAATTGGCTTTGTCAATAAGGATGTGGGGAAGAGGAAAGGATAATTAGAGTTCTTTCATAGCTTTCCCTCTGCAACTTGTAAATTGGATCCCATAATAGATGGCTTGGAAAAACTCATGAATGCACGTAAAAAGGGGAGCATCCCGTGACTGTCCTTTCTGTCCTTTAGGTTCATCCCTAGTCCAGATAGAAGAAAAAGTCTGATCATGGCACTATTATGCTGTTCTAATGGTATTAATAGTAGAAGTGACTACATTTAGGCTTGACTCGGTGTTTAGCTTCCCCAGATCAAGTGTTAGTGGTCTTATCCCCTAATCTGACAACTTGAATTATAAACAAAATGCTGAACTGATGGTGGCTGTGGAGTTGAACCTTCTGCAGATGCAGCAAAATGGCAAAGAAAGGCCATTTGTATGTGCAACTGTTCAAAACAGTTCCCAAAGCCAGTAGGTGAACTGACACGCTGGCACAATGCTTCAGTTTTTCCATCACTGAGTCTCAAAGGTGTCAAATTTAGGGTTAGTTTGTTTTAAAAAGAGCAGCACAAGAAGCAAGAAACTGACTTCTGAAAATGCTGACAAATTTGAAATCATTTGCTGAGTCATATGTATTTGTCCCTGCTTTTGTTGGCTTTCTGCCATACATAGACACTCACACAAATATTTTGAATAGTTGCTCCTCATGCAGCACCCCCCCCTCCCATATTCATGTGTGAATAAGGAAATTTGCATACCAATATGGTTATTTTTCCACTAAAGCTTCTAGAGTTTTGGTCATGCCATAAGGAAAGAGGAGCAACAGCATATGACTTAAATGACAAACTGCACACTGTACGGCATGTATAATAAGTGAGTTGTGAAAGACAAAGTCAAAGTTCATGGACATTTCACAGACAGAAATATGTTGCATAACGCACTTAGCATTTAATTTCAATTAACTAGAAAAAGAGCAAAAATCAAAATCTGTTCACAGACAATTTGCAAAGAGCTAAATAAAATTATTTTCCACAAATGTACTACCTTATTTTAGCTTCCTGCAAAACATAGTTCAGGTGAAATTTTAAACAAAACCTTGCTTTTGACAAGTGTTGGGTAAATGAAATCTTATGCCAAAAACTCTAATCATGCTTGCATTGGTATAGTATAGTGATATCAATAGTTAATATTACTATTGCTATGTTAGCAGAGGGCATAAATGCTCACAGAATCAGGCCACGAAAGTCCCCTCATGTACTTAGGCATGAATATGAAAAAGCTGCGTATTTTTTCCAAATGTTATTCACATTTAATTTGCCAGAATCAAGATATGATTTTGGCTTTAATTACAAAACTCTAAGCCAGCAAAGATACAAGGCTTCCATGTGATCTACAGTTTGGAAATAAGGAAGATCTGTTCAGAAAGTGAACCTCTGAGTCAGATTCAAGAAATTTTTTATCTGAGGAGTCTTGCTGCACAGAGCAATCTGAGGTGGTCAAATTAAAACATGCTAATGTCGATGAATCAGATCTTAAAGTTGTAAGGGATAATTATGACTGATCATCCTGTTTCACCAAAGAGCTTGTTTATCAAGCCTTGAAGAATTTTAAAAGTGTACTTTAGAAAGATATTTGCTTACATTTCAGAAACTTTAAGGAACAGGTAATCAGTCCTATCCTTAGACAAGTTGTTGCAGTGGTTAAATGTCAATCTTAGGAGAGATTCTAGCAATTCTTCTAGATAGGTTTCACACAACACATTGATACTGATCCATATTCCATAGGTAGCATAACATTTTTCAGTCAATGGTTTTCTCAGCTGACATCTGTGGCTTTGCTTTAACTACAGTTCATATCCAATCATCCCTGTGAGCTTTCTAGGGAGTCCCAGAAATGCTGCTAGATCTGCAGCTCAGTGTATCAATTTTACGTGCAGTTGTAGTTCATCTACCTAAGATAAGGCAACCCTCTTGGAGAAAGGAACAAAATAGCACGTACTCGATGCACAGAATTTCTGTGTGAAATCACTGAGATTTGTTCTTGGAAAAGAAATCTGTAAAAGAATCCGTAACTTACACCCACTTTAGAATTGACATCTTTTAGCTTGAGCTCCTGAGGCCTCTGGCCCTTCAATGTAAATCTGATTTTCTTGGCTCTGCGCAGGAATCCATAACAGAGGACGACTCCCTAAAATGGGGCACCAGTCCAAACTTATCAGCCAGTTAAAAGCTGATGAAGGTGCACAGTATCACTGACTCTAAGGCAGTACATTGTTGGTGTATCTTGTATCGTGGAATTTCACAATCCACACAAAGATATAACCAGTATTTGGAAAGCCCAACCCTTTGGTCAAGCTCAGGAGTCTTGCTAGTGAAGCTTCTTACTATTTTGTCAGTAGCCCACCTGAAATATCATCTTATAATTTTGTCAGTACTGATAACATCACAGCCTCCAATCTTCAGTGACCTCAAGAATACTTTGGACCCTAATCTGGTTGTGAAATCTATCTGCTGCCAGAAGTGGTAAATACAGATGGGGAGGTTTAAATTTAGTTCAGTATCTTTTTTAAGTCCCTAACTCTCAAGGTCTCAGATCTGAATTTCTCCCACAAAGAGCTCTTACTGAATTAAAATCCACGTCTAGTCTATGTGGATAGCTCTTCCATCTGTGATCATCTGATAAAACAAGTAGCCAAAATTAATACCCATAGTATTTGGCAGGTGTTCTGGATTTACTTGTGAGCATTCACACTCTTCAGACATCTGCCCTTGCTGCCTGCTCCACATGACATTGTGCCCAGTCCTTGTCCCACACTCAGACAGGTCAACATTTAGCCCTACGCAGTCGAGCATATCTGGCACTTTGCAACCCACAACTCTGCCTTCACTGTCAGTGTGAGTCATGTCGTTCTGCCAAAATATTTTGTTCAGAAAATGTCATCATGAAATGTTTTGACATTATCTTTAAAAAAAAAAAGTCTCCCCTTTCTTCAATTGAAATTATTTGCGGAATTCTACTTGAATCAGTGAATAAATTTGGTCATGTCCAAAAGAAATTACATTTTTGACAAATTAATTGTTCGCAGAAAAAATAGTTTTAAATATTCTGTAAAGAGATACACCTGCATGCTCAGATGTGCTATTACAATTATATTTGTAGGTGTTTTCCACGGCAGCCTACCAATGACTAGATTAAATCACTCATCACCTCAGGAAAGATTCAGTAAGAACTGAGACCCTTAAGAGAGTATTGAACGATGCAAGTTTCCTTAATGGTTCAGTACAAGATTATATGGTACAATTCTTCCTGTAATTCTGATACTCTGTAAAAATCATAGCATTCAAAAGGCCCTTAGGGACGCTTAGCGTAAGAACTTTGTGCTGTATAATACATAGAAATGGCTGGCACAACTTCTGAAGGTAAATATTTTTTTGTTCTGCTTTGTGTGCCAAGGTGCATTTCTCTTCTCTTAAAAAAAAAAAAAATCAAACCAAAAGAAAAACCAATACAAACCTTAAATCAAAAAAAAAATATAATATCTGAATTTCTGAGATAGAAGATGCTACCAGTAAGGTCCTGCTCCAAACCCCACAGAAGTCAGTGGAAAGACCTACTGACTCCAGAAGGCTTTTAGAGCACGTTCTCCATGTAGGACCAGCCAGAAGGAAGCCCACCCTCCCAGACCACTGGCCAAAGCACAGTAACAGGCAGGTTTGTTTCCTTTCATTGTATGGATGTTTTAGTATTAAACACTCATACTTGAAAAGGCTTGTTTGTTGCACACACACAGAGAAACCCCTTAACTATGAGACATAATCCAATTGCCAAGCTGAATACCCAATTGAATCTAGTGCACGAAAGATATGGTCCTGTTGTATGCTTACAGCGCTAGAATATACAAATTATTAAATTCAAATTCTGTCTACCGTCTACTGATGCCCAAAAGTAAAACTGCTTCTCTGCTTCCATTTCCCCTTCTGTAAATACTGGCAAAGTGCTTATTTATATCTGTACCTGAAAACATCAGAAGAATAACAAACAAACACGTAACAGTAAATTTACAAATAGATCTATATCAAGCTGCTTTTTTTTTTTTAATGTTGATCCTGTACAAGGAAAAATGTTTGGTGCAAACAGTGTTATAAACTAATATAATCTACACATCATATGCAACATATTTCACATTCCCTACTAAAACTCTGTTATAAAAGAAAAAAAATAATGAAAGGAGTCTGCTCTTTAAAAAAAAAAACAAAACACTGAAACAGCAGGAACTAGTTTTAAATATTCAACAAAAGCTCTGCCGTTCTTTCTTCCCCCTAGACAAAATGTAGAATGTACACATTATTTACTGTGTACCTTTGAAGCTGTGTTTTGTAAGGTTCCTGTATTATTCCATAGGTGCCCGACACCTGGCTGTGATGGCTCTGGCCACGTGACAGGGAACTACGCATCCCACAGAAGGTAAAAACCATCCCGTCGCACGGGGCTGCAGCGCTTGGCGTTCTCGGCAAGTAGCAGCAGAAAGAGGTGGCTTTTACTCTGTGTGCTTCTTTCAGCTTGTCTGGTTGTCCTCGTGCCAGGAAAGGAGGTATCAAAGTGACTCCTACTAAGGAAGAAAAGGAAGATCCTGAACTTAAGTGAGTACAAAAGCACAGGTCTACCACCAGTGAAGGGAGGGAAAAAAAACAATTAAGAGCTCAGGATTTGAGGCATCATAGGAGATGCCCCAGTTAACCTGAGCCGTGTGAGGATATGGCCTAGAGCTGGAGATGAACCAAGTCTTGCTGCTTCTAGCGAAGCTGGTGGAGTCCATCACCTTGGAGCTTGAACAGTAAGGAAGGATTGCTATAGCTGCTTGCATTGGTCCAATTATTTTAAACAGTGCTGTGAAAGTGTCACTTAGAAAATTTGGCAAAATGAACGAAAACAAATTATTTCTGCCTGTAGTGAAATCTTAGCGTGTCAGCTAATTAAATCAGAGAGACACCTTAAAAATATGTCCCAGAGAACTTAAATATATCTCATGTCTTTCCTCTATAAATAAATTAAAATTTCACTTAAAGTGAAAACTAGAAACTCAGTAGATTCACTGCATTCCTGACTTGAACACACATTCTATTAAAATCAGTAAATGATAACTGCCAGAATACAGATACAAAGATTTAGTTGCAAACAATGCTGTCCTTAATACTTGCTAATGATATATGAGGCTGCATAACACTGACAGAGCAGTGCTAAAAAAACATCTCAATTCTCTCTTTGCAAGTATTTGCATGAGATGATGGTAGTTTTCCAGGCCCAGGAACCCATCCTCTGCTTCATGCCAGAAACCTAGATGGTGAGGAGAGAATGTTGACTTTCCGTACAACTGTAGAAGTGAGATTTACTGCCTGTGATAGAATTTCAATTGTCTTTTCTGGCGAAATACATCCTAAATGAATGTTTTAGTTTCTTAGGCTGTATGACTGTATTTTCAATTGCCTAATCTTAAGATCAGCTGAACCCCCATAACTCAGCTTGACATGAATTGTGAATGTTCAGGTACAGCGTGCCTCCGGGGATCGAGTCTTAATCCATTAATGCAAAGCAGCACAGGCAGCTGGAATTATTTTCTCAGACTTTCTTGAGACTCTCTTTGCCTGCTCTCTCCAGTGAAAACGGGGGTTCTTTTGCTGTGTTTCTGTAGATGTCCAGTGATAGGCTGTGATGGCCAAGGTCACATATCAGGTAAATACACTTCTCATCGCACTGCTTCTGGTTGTCCTTTGGCTGCCAAGAGACAGAAGGAGAGTCCCGTCAATGGGTCTTCACTATCCTGGAAACTGAACAAACAAGAGCTGCCACACTGTCCTTTGCCAGGCTGCAACGGGCTGGGTCATGTTAATAATGTTTTTGTCACCCACAGAAGGTATAACTTTCTGTTTTCTCTTTTCATTTTTCCTCATTCCACTGTTGAATTGGCAACATGTGAGGTTACAGTCTGAATACATAGTGCTGAAGTCTTTTAAGTTACAGCATAGTTTACATTGCAGCTGAAGTAATATGGATCAGAATAACTGTCAGAGTTGGGATCAACTTCTTACTCTTTTTCTACGTTCCTATCGCAATGTGACTTTCCAAGGTCTTTCCTTCAGATTAGCACAGTTTCTATATGGTTTAAAATTTAATAGAGTTCTTTCCTAGGCAAATATGAAGTCGTATCTGTATATCTTTTATGGAAAATGCAAATATCATTGAAATGTCACCAGAAAAGGTTTAGCAAGAGCAATGGCTGCATTTGTTTCATCTTTCTACCAGTGAAAAAGCTGTTTTCATAAACTTTGTATTTAAATAGCTACAACCACACAAAAAAGTAAACATGTAGAACTCATATGGATTACACAAGTTTGAAGTTATAACAACCTTACAAAGAAAGCTAACTTTACAAAGCAGGCATTACACATATAACCAGTAACAATTAACACTACAATTTTATGTTTCACTGTGAAAACACCAGCATAATTTGACCATGTTCAATCAATATTATGCATTGAATCTGGCTATAGACTCTGAATTAATACCTGGCAAAGTTTGGTCTTCTGTCTGTAATAGAATTAAGTCTATATTCTGTACCTTCTTTGCTTTCTAACACTGAACCAACTTCTCCAATACAAGAATGTTCAAGGTGACACAAAGAAATCCAGTCAGAGTACAGTGTTATCCTCACTTTATGATCTGTATCGCATGTTAAAGTCTTTACGTTAGGACACCACTGTAAATTGGGGCTAATTAAGCAAAATAATTAACATAAATAATATGTTAGCTGGTTGCAACTCATACTGCAGATGATTTCTGCCCTACATAAGGCTGGATCACACATCCAATGTGTGCTAGTTAAAATGAGGGAGTAAATATAGCTTTATGATATGATATCCTTCCCTAGGACATGTGCAATCTAACAGGTAACCCATGGCATTGAGACATTCTCCAGTTAGTTATCTGCCCTGGGCAGAGATACTAAGCAGCATTTTAGAACTGGAGAACTAGCATCTTTCCCTGTATAGCTTTTAGCTGAGCCAGTGTGAAGCTAACTTTAACACTTTGACCTGAAAAAGCTTCCCCCCCCCCCAAGTGGAAACACCATGTCTGTTGGGATTTTTGGTTTTAATTCTTACATGTACACGAAAATCAACCATTTTCCTGTGGAACAAAATTTTCCTTCATTCCTTACTTGGCTACATCTGAATACAAATCCTTCTGCCAGTTCTGCAGCATACGGGTATTTCTTCTTTGTCATTTATAAAGATAGTATTAAGACAGTGCAATTCATCTTAGCCCTTTAGTGGGCTATAAAAATTGCCTCAGATAATTACCAGCTGATGAAATTGTAAGCTTTGAAAGAGCAAAATGTAATTTAATGTGAACAGTGGTTAAAAAGCAAACTGACTATATAATAGAACCATTCAAAATACCTATTACAGTCTATCGGGTATATCCAGAGTTATTATTGTATTGATCATTATTATGTATCAACAAAATGATACAATAATTGTGCACCGTGGAAATCATCCCATTAACTGATTTTTTTTTTAGGATAGTAAACTTGTCATGATACTTCCCCTCTCCTCTGGAGCACAAGCCCTCAATAAAAACAATAGAGAGTTTTTATTTATACGTTTTGAAGCTTCAAGAATTCTGTAAACGCATCTTCACATAACTTAACTGCAGCTGCCACTGCTATTTTGATGATTCTGAAATATGCTTAAGAGTTGTTTACTTATAGGTTGAGATTTTTGTGCCAATTTTCAAACTGGAATATACAGTTAAATGGCCCTTTATGAGTTATGTCATTCCCCGAAGCTATGCTATAATGGAGATACTGATGTGACCTTAGGTACAGAGGTCTGTCCAAGTGCATGATAATATTGCCTGAAAGGATTGTTGCCATTTTCAAGTGGGTGCTAATGTTTTTTTTCGCTATCGGTTTCAGCCTGTCTGGTTGTCCTCTGAATGCACAAGCCATAAAAAAGGGCAAAATTTCGGAAGAATTAATGACTATCAAGCTTAAAGCAAGTGGCGGTAAGGAGATTTGTGAAAGATGATGACATTTATTTAGATAGAAGGGCCCTGACTCCCATTTATACTTACGCCCCTTTGTGCCATTCTGGCATTAATTCTCACTCCTTTCAGTTGTCTCTAGCAATAACAAATCTTGAATAACAAAAATCTTTGCATGAGAGATTATAAAATTATTCTTGTTTACATCATGATAACTCAACATTGAAAGTATGCTCTCATCTTGTCTCGGAGCATTTTTTGATTTGAAGATGCTTTCAATATTGTTATTACTAATAAATTATTAGTTACAGATCAGGAGGACTTAGCTATCTGATGACTAAGGTAAGAAGGGATAAATATTGTGTGCAGAAATTGACTCCTCTCCCTAACTTGAATACTACACCATTTAGTATCTGTGCAGCACTTGGACAATGTTGCTAACCCAAGTGTAAAGGAACAATTAAGAAATAGTTACAGGGGGAATATGTAGGAGTCTCCTTTCTTACACAGCATGCTTTAGAAAGTTGGGCGTTGAGCCAGAATTCAGGGAACTTAGTCTTTATGCCTCCAACTGCTGAGCAAAACAGTCATGTTACATCGGGCAAACGAGCTTGTTTCCATGCATCCCCGTTATTGCTGGGGCAGGGACTGCTGCTTACAGATTTCCCAAGCTGGCTCCCCAGTAGATTCAGTTCAGGGCTTTAGGTGTTAAAGCTGTAACAACAGTGGCACAAATCTCTCGGCAGAGTTGATCTCAGAGTGATACTAAGCAGAAAGAGGGACAAGCACTGCCAGCAGCTGTAGCTGCTCAGTATTTTTCGGGACAAAGCTTTCATTAAAGAGCTGAAGTTTTTTTTCTTTGCTATCTAATTTGTGGTAGAAGTCTTCCTTCCTTTTTTTCTGTAATGCTTGTTAGCTTCCTGACAATTTCCCCTTTGCTGTTATTTAAATTTCACTATTTATGACATGTAACTCAGGCTGTGCTGCTTGAAGTTATTCTGCACAGAGATTTGCCCCCACAGAACTTCTTGCAAGATAAAGAAACAGGTACAGATGGGCTTACTAAAGTCAGCAATTATACTAGTGGAGATGTTACCCTGGGGTGTTCCCTGCAAAAGAAGGGTTGCTGTTATGCTTCTTTTAAAATGAAAAAATCCATTGTAAATACTCTCTCATGTTTTATGATAAACTTTACTCTTTCTGGGCAATTTTTCTTTTCTGTACCCTCCAGCTTGTAGTTGCATGTTGTACTGGAAAGAAAGAATTGTGAAACACAAAGACTCAGGAAGCCCTCTCAATGTTTCAGCTCATGTAGATGTTTTACAGCTAGGAAACAATTTTTTATGTACCTTTTGACAGTAAAGGCAAAGTAAGAGGCAATTTAAGGATCAGTCATTTGATCAAAAGCTTGTTGTCTGCCTCTTGTTCAGTAACAGCAGCTTGTTACTTATGCCTCCATTTACATGTGGACTCTTTAAATCTGATATTGGTATTTTCAACTATTTGCAGGTATTGAAAGTGATGAAGAAATCAGACACTTGGATGAGGAAATAAAAGAACTAAATGAATCCAATCTTAAAATTGAAGCTGACATGATGAAACTTCAAACCCAGGTATAACATCAATGTGAAAGTTTTACTTTTTCTTATGCTATGCTTAAGCAAAATAAGTAAATTAAATGCTATGTAAATGTTATGTTTAAACACAGTTAGTCTCTTGTGCACTTGTTTTCCCATCACTCTGTGGCACTTAAAAGTTCCAAAATCCTACATGCTTTTTTGTCAAGTTTTTGTTCGTCTGTTTTCTGTAAATAAGCAGCAGATTCCTGTGTATTGTCTTAAAGATCTCGTGAATGACAAACTCAGAGCAGTTTGGAGCTAATCTTGGCAAGCAGAAAAACCATATTTACCAACAAAACATGCATTTTCCTTTGTTGACCAAACTGTTGAACAAACCGTGCAGAATCCCATGACTGCGGTTTTTAGGGAGGATATCACCTCTTGCCAGCACACTCTAACTCTTAATGTGAGTGGACTTTGTTCTTATGTGTACCTAAGAAAATCTCCCTGGTTCAGTTCACCCACTGCCAGTTATTCAAATAGTTTGAATTTTGCCTCCAGGCAACACCTGGCAAAGAATGGATGCCTTTTGCTAATGTGTGTAGCAGGGGAGTTTGCCGGGAGCTGTGGAAAAGAGTCATTTTATTTCATTCTTTTGTGTACTGGAGAGATTAAATCGGCTTTAAGTGCTAGTAGTGTTTCTATGGAGTGAGCTGAATACATTCATCCCTACAGACACTCCTGCACCTGGGAGTTCACCTGGGCAGACTGGGTAAAAGCAAGAGCAGAAGCTTGCTCAATATTTTAAGAATAAAAAAGTTTATGAAAAAAGGTCCTAAATGAGATCTGGGAACTGAATATAAGTTTAAACTGATCTGAAACATGCTGAGTGTAACCATACCCCTCTGTATTTGTACCACATTGGAATGCATAGCATCGATTCGTGCTGGTTTTCTAATAATGGCCCTGTGTATGGTCTAAATAAGGGTGAAGTTTATGCCACCTACGCTGGATCTAAATGATCCGGCTTCTTATGGCAAAGGCTGTGGGGATATCCATCCCAAATCGCACTGCAGTGAGGGAAGGGTGAGGGTGGTGTTCAGTGTCTCAGGACACTGATTTCAGTTCTCTCTGGTGATCACTGTGGTCTTTGCACAGAGATCGCCCAATTTATGCTGTCAGATTTCTTCTCCTCAGACTTGCTCCCTAGTGAAGGCAGTCTGACCAGCAAAGCCCGAACTGAACCACAACTGAAGCAACACGTTCCCCGCATGGTTTGCTCTATCTCCCTTTAATCTAGCCTGGCCAGGCGTTAGGCTGCTGCCAGCACCCTCCAGAGGAGAGGCTGTAATGGATCGCAGGCAGGTGAAAAGGAGTTCATCCCACTGGGACTGTTTTCATGCGTGGCGGTGTGTGAGGAAGGGAAGTAAAGTGGCCACAGCAAGAGATGTTTAAGTAGTGCAGAGAGGCACATCCTAATGAGGAGTGAGCGGGCATAACAGCCGTGGACGTGACTCCATCAGTCTGTGCCTTGTGGAGCCGTGACCAGGCGCAGGGGTGGCAGCCCTTGGTTCTGCCCGCTGCGAGGTGAGAGGCAGGGCAGTGGAGAACAAGGCCCTGCCATTGCTACCTTCAGGTTTTCAGCACTTCATTTGACATATAAGCCTTCAGAGCTGCATATATTTCTAGCACTTTCACACTTTAGAAAGATTTTTGCTACCACAGGTGCTTTTTCCTGCTCTTTCCAAAAGCCTCGTTTCTATTCTGTTAGTCGGAGATCATCTTTGCAACAATCATTGTGCGCTCAACCTCTTAGTTTCCTTTCCACTCCATTTTTCTCTTATTGTTTCCAGCGCCAGCCCTGTGGCTAATCCCAGCCAACCCCCTGCTCTACCCTCCACCCAGGAGCAGGGCAGGAAAGTAGCACAACAGCTAATTCCCGTGCCCTTGCTATTGTGGTCAATCAGCAGGGATGCTGTAAGAGCAGGACAGCAATGTAAACATCAGCCTCCTTTCTCCTTCCCTCCGCCAGCCCTGCGGCCACACTCTCCATCCCAGCTCCACACTGACCTTCCCCCCCGAGCTCCATTCCCTCCTCCCACCGCCGGGCACTCTCCAGTGCCTCACTGGTTTCTCTGTGAACCAGCAGCAAAGTCCATCAGTTCAGAGGGAATACAACCTCTTCCTTGCTCTGAATATTCTGTGAAGTTATGTCTATCCTGAAAAAAACCCATACCTGAGCTTCAGATCTGTCATGGCCCCTCTCATAATCACGTGACTGCCATTTTGGGTTAAAACTGCAGTTACCATGCTGCCAAGGGTCTGTCTGTTTGTGTGTTTGTGCCTGCCTGTGTCTTTTAGATCACATCTATGGAGAGCAATTTGAAAACAATAGAAGAAGAGAACAAACTCATAGAGCAGAACAACGAGAGCCTGCTGAAGGAGTTAGCTGGCTTAAGCCAAGCCCTCATCTCCAGCCTCGCTGACATTCAGCTTCCACAGATGGTAAGACCACAGCCAGCAGCTTCACACCTTCTTTGAGACTGTTTTGCCAGCACTTGAAGCAGATAAGCAAGCTCAGGGACCAGCAGGAGCACTGGAGCTGCATTAGCAGAGAGCTCTTTTAGCCTAATTTACTTTGCAGAGATGCTGGATCATGAAATCTATGTGGTAGCAGGCGCTTCCAGGACTGAGCCAGCCCTGGTATCTCTGCCCTGTACCGCACTGTACAGGACAGGTTTTTCCCTCATCCCTCCCTATCTGAATGTCCACCCTGCACAAAGAGTGAAAACTTCACACCAAGAATCCTGATTTACTCTGCTCCTACATCAAAACTTTAACCTGTTCCATACAGGTGAATTTTCTGGAGCCAACAAAGCTCTGCCTTCTCAAAAACTCTCCACATCCTTGATGTCCTAGTTGCAAAGGCAGGCCAGACCCACAAAGGTACTTGCATCTCCAGAGTTACACTTCCCTTGCCCAATCTCAAGAGTGCCGCTGGGAGATTAGATGAGGACAGTTATGGGGATGTTAGCCACAATCCATGAGCCAAACAGGCCACAATAAAAAAGCATAATGATATCTCCAACCCCTTTTCTTGCTTGGAGAGTTTGTGGTTCCCCTCAGCACATGCAACTCCCTTCATTTCTACAACCCCTCCACTAATTTGGATGGCTGCCCTGTTTACGACTACTCCCCTGTTGCCATATCGCTGCTTTTCCATGCTTTGGGGTTGGGTGTTTGGGGTTTTTTTGGCCTTAATTTTATCTCCTACAATTATAATCTGTTTTGTCTTCATTTAGGGGCCAATCAGTGAGCAGAATTTCGAAGCATATGTAAATACACTCACAGACATGTACAGCAATCTGGAACGGGACTATTCCCCCGAATGCAAAGCTCTGCTGGAAAGTATCAAACAGGCAGTGAAGGGCATCCATGTGTAGGATGTGAAAGCTGCTGGGCAACAGAAATTACTTAACAGCAGTAAACTCCAGATGGATCTGTTAGGAGTTCATGTACTGCTAAGGGGTGTAGGTTGCCATGCTGCATTTACAATTGCAACATTGCACTAATTTTTTCCCAGCTGACATAAAAAAAAAAGAATAAAACCACAACAGACTATTTGTATTAACAGCAATGCACTCTGTTAGTATATTGTATTTATTTCAGTACAATTCCTTTTTTTTTCTTCTTTTGCACTCAGTTTTTGTAAAGTGAATGTAAAAAGTGTGTGCAACTATTTTTTATATTTTTTATTTATTTCTAATCAAAGAGTTGTTTTTTTTTATCTTTTAACAGCATTTTTGCGGCCTGCCATATTTTTACAAATGTGTTTATTAATTTATTTTCCAATGGGATTTTAAATAGACTGAAAAGTTATACTGTAAATTAAATAACTTGCTGGGTTTGTACAGGAAGAAAAAAAAAAAAAACTATGAAAGTAACAAATGACTGAACCGTGGTTCTAGTTTTATTTTCCTCACATCCTGCTTTTTTATAATGGCTTTGTATCAGAAATGGGTTTGCGGTAACATGAGATGTGAAAATGCATGGAATGAGAAGATAAATGGTGCCCACTAGTGGGGAACTTGGGCTCTTAAAAGCACAGTATGCTGGAAAACAGTGTGTTAAAGAATACGTTAGCAATAATGAAATATAGCAATCAGCAAAGCACTTGACTTGGCTGTGTGATTTAGCCTATGCGGATGATTATTTAAACTGTTTCAAGAGAACTTCAGATTTATTTTACCACTGCAGTTTTTTTTCAGAGTTAGCTCATGGAGGACAATGACAATTATCTCTAAACAAGAAGAATAATTTGATAGGACTGGTACTTTTTTAGTACCAGACGTTGAGGTTTTCGCCAAGTGGCCAGTATTGCTATGGATTTGGATTTGAAAAACACAAACACATCCCAAGCTGAAGGCTTTGTACATAACGAATCAAACACATCTCCCCTGAAATGGCATTTAATACTGGTTTGAACTTAACGGCAGCTGAGAAGGCAGCGGTCTGGAGAGGAATAATACCACTCCAGCGCAACGGTGGTTGCTTTTCTCTTTGAACGAACGGCAGCAACACCATGACTGGTTTCTCCCATCCTTATCCACTAAGACTAGGCTGATGCTGAATATGTTACCAGTCTTTCGGTAGTGTACCAAGTGCTACAGAGCGTATAGACAGACGGAGGTGCGGACAGATGAGCACTTGAGCAGAGGTGCTGGCGTGCGCCTGGGTATCTCGTTAGCCTGGGTGTGGAACTTCTGAATCCGTCAGAAAGTAGCGGTTGCTATAACAGAGGCAATGTCTATTTCAGGGATTGTAAGTAATTAAGCATTGTTTCAAAAGTTTTTTTTATATTTATTTTTTTTAAGAAAAAGGTATAAACAACCAGCTAAACTGCCTTTTTTGTATGCACACACACCTCATGTGCATATGTGCCTCAGTGTAAATGTATACATGGATCTAGCGTGTGTTTAATTTTTCCGTGCTATAATGAAAGTGTTTATTTTTATTAGCCTCATTTATATTTAGATTGAATATGATGGCATTCACAGGCTTGACATATACAATTATATTATTACTGTTCCTGCACAAAAGTACTATTCAAAAGTGATTCGACTCTCATGCACTGTGGTCACTGTTCTGCATTAGGTGGGGCTTTTGCTTTTTGTTTGAGGGTTGATTCAACTCTCCGATCTTAGTTTAGACAGGGGAAAATGTATGTTCTTAGGAGCTGTGTTTATTTTTAAATCGATTTTTCAAAAGCTACCATATGTGCTGTCTAATATAAATAGGAGGACACCAAACAAAAATTTGCTATTAAAGTTATTGTTCTTGCTAAAAAAAACAGAAAGCAAACATTTGTTATACTTGTTAAATGCATACAAAATGAGTTCACTCATTACAAAGACTAAAATTTAATTTACTAAATATTTTAACAAATTTGTTATATATTTTATTTAAGTAAAAAAGATCTCTTACTGACCTATGTATTTATTATTATGATTTACTATGGCTTCAGGTTAATTTATCTGTGTTTGGTTGTTTGCTCAGGATGTTCTGTGAAGTATGTTTGTATTTATTTGCCTCCCTTGTACTTGATGTGTTTTGTAATGTGCACTGATTTTTTTTTCTTTTTGTTTTTCTTTTTTTGTGTTTAAATGCATTGATGAGCTATACTGTAAATTAGACCTTTTGTAAAGAGCAATGACGTATGCATTTTTTAATTTGGAGTAGTTTGTATACTGTTTCTTCATACAATTAATATTTCTTACATCAAAACAACAAAATTGTGTTCTGTGCTGTACATTTGGTGTATGGTAGGAAATAAAATTGATAATGAAACTGCAGCAAGTTGATGCCGACTTGTATTACACTTTCTTAACTGCACCTGGCACTATACAATGTGTCAGATGTTTTACTTGCTTTGTGTACAAAATGTGTCATCCCTGTAAGTAAATTTCTGGTATAAATAATTTAATTAGTGTTTTACTTTGTCAATTTGAAATAAGGAGGAGAAAAATTGAACCTCTTAAAGAGGTCCTTTTCACTTCTGCAGGGAAAAAAAAAATCAAGATAATAATCACTGCATTATTTAATGCATTCTTTTCTTGGCAGTTGTAGACTTCATTTATACTGATAAAGTACAGGATTTGTGCTGACCTTTAACAGCTGCTAAATGATGTTTAAACATAAAAGCCATTGTAAAATTTCCAGCAATTCGGAACCGCCCACTGTTCCAGTGCAATTTTCTGCTGAGATTTGCAGTGCTTAGACGTTGCACAAATAAAAATCTGCTAGTTTTAGAAAGACAATATTTCCAGTATCTAATGGACATTCTTTTTTTCACTGCTCGCTGTAGTGAAAACAGGCCAGTTTTATTTAGGATGCATGCTAATGGCTTCAGGAGCATTTCTTGTCTCAGATTCCAACTTCCCATGGATTGACAAAGAATAATTTTCATTTAGAAAATACGGTAAATTTAAAGCCCATAAAGTAGCTGGTAATTATTTATTTGAATAGACATAGTTAGATAAATGAAAATGGACTCTCATGCTAGAAAAACTGACGTGTCCTGCATTTAAATAGAGCAGAGGTTCAAAATTTGGATCATTACATGAATCCTGGATACTCACCAATCTTGCTGAGTTTGGAGCTGTAGATTCAGCAAAGGATGGGATGGAGACAGACATGTCCTGGGAAGCTCTGCTGCACTGGGGTTCAGAGTTTTCTTTGTTCTAGGACACCCATCCAATGATCGCATGAACTAGTTCTTTAGTAATTAGTAGTTACCTAAGTAATATTTTTTAATATTTCTTAATGAATATAAAATATTTTTTTCAGGGTTCTTTAAAATTACTGTCTAGCTATAGACCTTCAGGTCAGCAGACGCTAATGGGATAGTCACTAATGGGATTGTCAGATAGGAAGCTCCCCACACCTCATTTTTTAAAGATCTATACTAATTCTGATTATCTGCTGCTTATAAGATTGGGGGAGGGCAGTGGTATGAGGATGTTAGGCTCTATGTACACCTAAGAAAACAATCCTGTATTCTCCAAAGTTTCCAGCAATCTGAGACAGGGACTGTGAGCAATGAAACACTTTTTATAGTGCTTTTGGATAGGAAATATAATATCCACAATTAATTGATTAAATTATTATTACCTAAAGACTGCACTCATATTTAAACAACTTGCTCTGATAATGTTTTTTTCAGTGTTGAAATGATGGTCTTTCTCCATTAAAAAAAGATTAACGTAAATAGTTAAGCCATAGTCATTACTAAACTAACATAAGCCATGGGGGAGGAGGGAAACTCAAACCAACAAAAAACATTGTTCTTGAAATCACCTTTCAAGCCATTTCCATCTTCTGAAGTTTCCATTTTTAGTATTTTTTCTATATCAGTGCTTACAGATGGGGGAAAAGTGCTTAATTCATTACAATATATATAAATTCCACTGATTGAATTAACTTTAATGGAATTGAAGCTTTAAATATCAAAGACAAGGAAGGTGTGCAAGAACAATCAACATTTACTGTCCTATCAGCTCAGGAAGTCTGTCTTTTAACTAATGATGATGAACATTTTTGAGTCTACGGTGTAGAAAACAGATTCTACTGCAGTCTTATTTCTATTTAATAACTAAGCACCTCTTCTATCCTGCTGGCTTAGTGTATCTCATTATGTCATGGTTTTTCCAATCAGCGCCTCTTCATCTTACTCATATTGTACTTTTTTTTTTTAAATAAGTCAAAGGATTTCTTGATGGGAATTTGTTATCATGCAATGACGCAGAGTTATGACAGAATCCATCCCCTTCATTTCCTCCCATGCTCCTTCAGTGCTATACATTCTACCTGTCTTGGCGTTTCTGCTATGCTTAAAGTTTCTTTATGATTTATGCAGCCATATAACTTGGATGCTGCTAGGAGATTTGCACCAGACAAAGTCCTTTGCTCATCTCGCTCAGGATACTGTGGGATGATAGAGCTCCATTTATCTTTTGTGTTATGTAGGACAGTGACCTAGTTTCAGTACCTTTCAATATCTTATTCTGGCTTGGTTTTCTTCTGTGTCTTTTGCTCTAGCAAGTCTTAGACAGCCAAGCTTACACATAATTTCATCAAGGATTAGTCTGATTTCCTGTCTGACTTCATGGTACAAATTGCTTCAACTGCATTTCATTCTTAATGAATGTTCCCAGGGACATTGTCCAAGTAAATCTCAGGACTTTTCAGTTATGTGATAACAATTACTATTTAGGTTGCTGCTATCTGCTCCCAAAACTGTTACGGCACAAGATTTTTCCAAACCAGCTTTTGGTGCCCAGCACCAGATTTTGGTGCCCAGCCTCACATCCCTTGAAGAGGCCTCATTTTTAGAAGATAAATGCACAGCTATTTTTGCCAAGCAGGGCCTTTTCAAAGTTCCCTTCTCTAGCCAGTCCAAATGACTAGCTACTGAATTTTCATATTACATTTTCACAGAATTATTATATATATATATCTTGTTAACACCTATTTTCATGTACAGTGCACCAAAAAATTCCAGGTGGGTACTTGCACCCATCCCAGGTATTGAAGAGTAAAACATTATTGATGTTACCCTAAGCCTAATTCTGACCCTTACCAAACTCCTCTTTTACTGTCTGTGCACACCTTTTTTAAGGTTCTGATGGAAAACAAAACAAGAAGAAAAAACAAAGGGCTGAACTTTATTTAATTTATTTATCTTATTTATTTAATATTTATTCTTTATTTAACTGAAGATATCGTCTGTCCAAACAGTCCCCTGTCACTGCTGCTGAAGCTGGAGCTGGGGCTTAAAGTGCCTGGCCTGCAATCTTCTTTAATTACAGTCATATGTAGCATCTCACACACACACCCTGCTCACTTCTGACACAATAAGCAAAATCCGGATTAGGAGCCAGGTTCTATGCTGATTTCAAATTTATTGGGATGAAATTCATTTAGAATTAGAAGCAGGCTGATCTTAGTTCCCTTGGGAGGGAATGGCCTAGAACTGGGAGACGGAGTCAGTTTCTTTAATCCTGATGTCTGCTCAAAAAGATTTTAGGGAAGGAACGAAGGTTTTAAAAAGCCCATAAAAACCAGCCGGGAAAATGTGTGCAAATTGAATTCCTGCAGGGAAAAACGCAGTACCATCTCCAAAGACTGAAGAGCCGAGCTTTTTGCAGCACCCATGGGTGCCGAAGGCTGTGAGGGGACGTCTGGTGTTTGCCAGCCAGCAGGAGACAAAATGGCACCTCAACGAATCCAGCGCTAGGCCCTACTCAGCCTTTGGGGTAAGTCCGGGCAAGACACTTGATTCTAGCTCTGTTTTCACATCTGTGAAACAAGAAGACTCTGAAGCGTACGGGGAACGCCAGTCTTACAGAGGAGCATTCAGTACGCGCAGCGCGTATGCAGTGGCGGGGGGGGAAGAGCCAGCGCACACGTGTAAGAGCGTGTAAGAGTTACCATTATACGACTGGCAGTACGCTATCAATTTCACAACAGTAATTGCTGTGTTTGATGAGAGATATCTGCAGTACCGCACTCTGTATTAAATGCCTTGATGGCAGTCATTATCGCTCTGAGGCAATCACTTCGTCCCCCTCCGTGTTTCAGAGGCGCTGCGTGGTACCAGCTCAGGCGCTCGGGTCTGCTGCCTCTGGTGTAGTTCCTCCGCCTGTCAGCGCTGCCCCCGCACTGTACGCCACAGGATCACTAGAAATCCCCACTTTTCCTATTTCAAACACTCTCAGCTCTTACGCTCCGCCCATCATGTAGGTTTAGCTCTTCCCACCCCCCCACACCCCTGCCCCACCTAAGGCATTATTATAGTCCTTATTTTATTCTGACGCTTCTCACATTGTTTCCCTTGAAGATATCTTCCCGTTAGTGCTGCTGGTCAGTCTGAAGCTAAATTTCAAAACGCAGAAGCTAAATTTCGAAACAAGAGAAGCAAAGGCTAGAAAAGCAGAAGCGTTTTTATTGAGAGAACGGAGCTCCTACAGATTTTGTGAAAAATCAGCTGATTGCTCCGAGAGCAAAATTATGATTCACCATAAGAGAAGAGGAGGGAGGCTCAGCTGTCACAGATTCTGTTTGGCAAGGGCCGTCTCCTGATGAGCACCATGCACAGCCCAGACCAGGAGCAGGAGCTAGTGCAGGGCTGGGCAGGGGACCGCACGCTTGTGCCTGGTGTGGCGTCAGAGGGTGCAAAGCGGTGCAAGTCTTATGCATGAGTATAAATATTTGAGCAAGAAAGCAGGTAGGCAAGCGGTGACTATAGCTCCTGTGGTTACAGTGACAGTGGTGGGGTCAGTGGCACGGGGCAGAAGTCCACAGGAGTCCATCGAGTGCCAGGCTACATCGGCTCCACCCGGTGCAGAACTGGTCTGTTTTCCAAATCTGTGTCTTTTCCCGTTTTGCAAAACTAAATACTCTTTCCAGCTTGCCATGGTATCATCGTGAGTAGTGTTACTCACCCTGCTTCTTGGGGAAACGCACACCACCTCCCAGCTCTGACTCACCCCGAGGCGGGTTTATCTCTGGAGGAAGGAGGGTGAACATCTCACAGCGCCCGCTGGGCAGGCAAAGCCTTGCTGTGCGGCATCTCCCCAGCACTGCAAAACTGCCACTGCCAGCACGTCTGCTTTCGCACGCTGAGATTTCGTGGGGGCGCCTGGTGCCAGGGAGGAATCAAGGTGCTTGCTGCGTGCCTTTTTTCCTCCGCCTGGTACCACCTCCCCGGGCACTGCAGTCCCCAGCCAGGTAGTGGCTGCCCAGCCGCCCTTCCCTGCTTTTCCCCCCCTCCCACCCAGGCCAGGCTGGAGACAATCCCTTTTTTTTTTTTTTTTTTACTTTTTTTCCCTGCAAGAGGCTTAAATCTCCTTTCACCATCTTGGGAGCATAGCGTGACTGCAGTCATCGCTGGCTGGGCCTGGCTGCCACCGTTCATGATGCCCTTTTTATTACCAGATTAGAGGACATTGTCGCGATGTGTATGAGGCCTTTCAGATAAGGCGCTGTACAAGTTCCAGCAGGTTCCAAATACAACAGCGCGGCTTTCGCATCCAGCCTACGGGATCAGAGTTTATTTCCCCAATGCAGACAGCTTTGCACTGCCTTCCTGTTAATTAAAGTATTGATTACAATACCGCACTGTTTACATGCAAGATTT
Organism: Rissa tridactyla; assembly: GCF_028500815.1. NCBI lineage: Eukaryota > Metazoa > Chordata > Aves > Charadriiformes > Laridae > Rissa > Rissa tridactyla. Next base: position 44,489,338 of record NC_071467.1, read on the forward strand.
TGCATGGTCTTGGCCATTCACATGCAAATGAACTTGTAAGCCTTTCTGTGCCCTAAAATCTGCTGATGTCAGTCTTCCAATTCTAACTCCACGTTGTAGGACATGTGGCTTTCTATAGCTTAGCTTTGATGCCCCCAAGTCATATTATCTCAATTCCGAGGTTCATTATGATAAATCTTTCACTGGTTTTAAATCAAAAAACTTTAATTGTACCGTACTTATTCAGCTTAGGTTTTGGCTCCTGAAGGCAGCAGTTTTAATTGCATCATTTGTATAGTGGCCCAATATGTTTTGGTGTGAAAAGTGCATTATCACGTTTAATTTTGCATTATTTTTCCCATATGTTTTAGTTACACTAAAACTTCAGATGGGAAGTGAGGAGGCTTTCCCACTGCTCGCTCATTCTCTCTTCAGTGTTTTTTAATGAGCTAAGACCACACTATTTTCTTTTGTTCTCATCAGTAGAGGTTTTAGGGAGCTGTTTATTTGTAGGGTAATTCTTGTATTTATGTAGAGCAAGGCATTAGACATTTTTATCCTCTACTTATTAACAAGCCAGATGGTACCGGCTGCTACCCACACAATTCCAATTATCAGATGGCAAACTGAAATATACGTGGGGCAAATGAGAAGATGTATATTAAAGAAGCATCACGCAGAATTGGCTTCTCGGAGATGTTGATTCACAAAGGGGTACTAGCAATTAGGGTGTGACAGCCTGCTGCCGAACGTACAGCGTTGGCCTGGGGGAACAAGCATTCAGCCTCCAAAATTTTAATACTATCTCTCTCTTTCCTCTATGGAATGAATACTTATCTTTGAAATGTGATTCAGGTCTTTCATCCTTTAGATTTTTTGTCCACTTCGGAGTGAGATATAATATCAAAGCCAGTCAGAAAGTTAAGGTATCCCAGAAAGATATGGAAGAGCTGAAGATTAGCATGACGTTTGTGCATCGCCTCTCCTAATACACCCTCATGCGCTTCTGTGCGTGCACCCCAGTAATACAGGAACAGCTCTAACACTGAAATGTAGGATCCAGCAAAGTATTGCTATTCCAGATCTCAAACTGACCTAGGAATTACAACTTACACATGGGTTGCTGCTTAAGGGCAACTTTCAACTTCAGGTTTAACTATGAGGAGGTCTGGCCATGCTTATTAAGGTTGGCTTCATGGTCTTTTAAAAACAGCTTTTGGAAATTCAGAACCTAGACCCAGTCCTTACTTAGGGTGAATCCCTACATCAATGGCACATGCTAATAATAAAGAATGAGTGTTTTAATGGAAACTTTTATAATGCTTTTTTTTTTTTCTGCCCAGAAGACACAACCTCTGTAAGAAATGTTTTTGGGTGAAAACTGTGCTCTCATGCTTCCTTTATTTTGACATAGAAATTGTATACACGAGTTGGCCAGGAAGACGGTGAATTATCAGGGAAATTTTCTGTGTTACATTTATATTCCTTTTCCTTTCCGGCTCAAGCTGAAAGCACTAACCCAAATCAAACTGTGGAGAAATCGATGTCCTCAGGCCAGATCAACTAAAGTAAAAAAGTTATTTAAGCTAAAGTAATGGCTTTCTAAAGTCCTTCAGTTGTTCATATGGGCTACTACAAAGTTAATCACCTGTGTGAGTGGATTTTGCAAAAGTCAGAATGTGAAGCATTTCAGATTGTCTCTAGTTTCTGTTCATAGCATCCAATCAAGAGAATACCTTCTCTTTCAACAGCTGCTCTCACGATGCCAGGGAAAAGGTACTCTCCTTGCAGCTGTTCCTGGCTCTAACACTTATAACCTACAGATCCTGGGGAAGTGTCTTAATGGGATGAGTCTGAAAAACAAATCTGCATGGTTTAAACACCATTTACACTTCAAACAGTTTACTATGTGCAAATGGTGCATGTACAAACTCTCACTTCTATTTATGGAGAAGTGAAAGATTTGTGCAGGCATTTGTCCGCCATTTGTTTACACAAGTGCATGAATCTGCAACTGTGAAGAAGCTGGTGCTGCTTTTGTCTCCCCTCCCATCTGTGAAACTGCGGGACTAATGATGTTCCTTTCATCTTGCTGTTAACAGTAGACTTCAGCAAGATCTGCAGTGGTCTCTAGGATGCTCTCAATGAGATCCTAAGTGTAAATTAGTGATACAACCATTCACAAAGTCTTGGGCAGTTCAGACGGAGCTTTTGTACCTGGTTTACCAGTTACAAAAAAACCCCAACAAACCAACATTGTCCAATGCTTGTTCAACAAATGCTCATTCCAGTGAAAGCGGTCCATTACCTAATTTGTATTACTGACATTCCTCAAAAAGGTTAGGCAAAGTAGAGAGATTCAAAATAAGTGTCTCCTTGAAGCTCCAAGGCGCAACGGCCAGTCTCTCCCAGCCTATATAATTGTCATGGAGGTTCGCTGTTTTCCTTCAGTTCTTTAAAATCCACAAGGCCAAAGTTTGATTTGATTTCTCAAAATAAGAAAGCCAACGCTAGATCAGATGCTTGAAGATCACTGACATTCAAATTATTGTCCAATTATTATTGGATTGCAAAGAAGTGATTCAATAGCTGAACATCTGTGTACTCGCTCACGTAGAGTTGCTGTTTCACCCACAAGCAGCTGTGGAGTAGACAGGCAAAATTCTCTACGCAGTGATAATTACAGTGTGCATTACAAAGAAGGCATAGTCATAAGAGCATGCAATCAGTTTGCGGTTTTTTTTAACTTTGGAACAGGGCAACCCTGCTAGATCCAAGGCTAATATACATAAAATAGGTTTCTCAGCCAAAATAGAGGAACATTTAGTTAGATCTGAATGAGATTAGGAGCAGGAAACTTCCTAAGGTCAATTTTTCCAATCTCAGTTTTGCTTCAATAGAAGTAATGGTTAAGAAATACTCCAGGCACTCAAACTCTTCAAGAGACTGCAATATGATTGATTCTCTATGGATTTGCAATTTGCTTTAACGTGCTTTTATTGCTTACTACATGTACCTGCCAGCTCTGTCTTAGGCAGTGGCATTAGCCATTGTATTATCGTTACTTACCACCAGGTTAGTGATGACAGCTGAACATCCTTACCAGAGCTCATGATCTTTCCATCTCTTGTGCTCTTTCAGACTCTTGGTCACATTTTTATATGGACGTTATTGTGGCCAGAAAAAAAAAGAAAAAAAAAAAAAGAAAAAAAGAAAGCTTACAATGACATCTTTCTCTCACCCAAGACAAGCAGCTATGTACCACAGAAAGCCTATGAAATAGAGCTTAAATGAGATAAAATGGGATTTAATTAATGCATAAGCTTGTATGCTTGTACAGGACTGCCTTTTTCCTACATTCTGTATCTATGAGCTCAACTTTCTTCTTCATTGCTAGGAGCTGAAAGGCATTCAAGTATGAAACAGTGCCTTCCTTGGGTTAATTCTGACACTTTGAATTTGTTGTTTCAAGGTCAACATCTGAGTATGGTCGTGCCAGTGTGACATTTTGGGGATCACTGTCTGCGCAGCCAGAGAGCACAGTCTTACGTGAGGTAAACAGAGCAGCCTAGACTATGGCAGGAGTTAATATATCATAAACCATAAGAATTATGCCAAAGTACAAGAAGATTAAACTATGTCAGGAGCTCAAATCCTGCATCTTTTTGTAAAATGCCTGTATTTTATTATCACAGAGGTTTCTGGTACAGTAATGACTACACAGCAAATTCCTTTTCTAAGCAGCAGTTTCGTTCATGTGTTTACATGACATTTGTGGTGAAGAGAATAGAGAACAAGTTACTAGTTGTTTTTTACCAACAGCAAGTCTTGTTTTTTTACCTGAAATATTCAGTAACTGTATTTTATTCATTATCTAAATGTGTTCCAAAATTTCACAAATTTTCTCTGAGGGAAGATAGTATGCACAGCAAGATTTGTGAGGAAAAAAACCACAATAGGTCACTCTATAAAAGCAAACCAGCTGTCAAGGTTTTGCTTGTTCCCTTAATAGGTAGCTGTGGAAAAGCATTGTTTGGATAGAATGATTGCAAATCTGGGATTGTGGCATTACGCGATGTGCACAGGAGGAAAATAAGGAAATGGAAGGTTTAATTTAAAGGAAACAATTTAATTTAAAGGAAAACCCATTGGAGAGGGAGTGAGCTGAAGAGTGGTAATGGGAGCCCCGCTCCTGCCTGCAGTCAGGGTCAGGTGGAAGATACAGGCTGGGCACGAACTAAGGAGAATTGGTCTTTGCTGAGCCTAAATATAATTTTCTGACATACCTGTCACAAAGGTGTGTGGGCAGCAGGCACTGACTTGTGATGCTGGGTGCTTAAAGCACAGGACATCCAGTATAGATGGCGTTGCAGATCCCCCTCGGAGAAAAGCCTGTGGGGTGGGTGCTGGCAGCCTCTGGCTCCTGGGAGAGGCAGGATGGGTTTTCTGGTGTGGGGACAGATCTTCAGTGCCCAGGTTGCGCCCGGATGGCAACCCCCTTGCTTTATAGCCTACAAAGAAACTTTGGTCCATCACTGCCCATGCACACAGACGTGTCCCTGAGCGGCACCTGAGACTCTTACAGCAACAGACCCCAGGGCTCTGGGGGGCTTGTAACAATTTGTACTAGCTGGGATTCATCCCTGTGTATTTTAAATCCCACAACAGAGGACAAAAAAATCAGCAAGATGCTTAAACGTATTAGTGTGAGTTGAACACAGTTGCTCTGCTGACCTTAATGGCGCTATTCACACGCTTACAGCAAGGCGTGCGCTGAAGTGCGTTGCTGAATCAGCTCGTATGCGTGTACTAAAATATAACAGTGATTTCTGCAATCAAGGCCAGTGCCAAGCTCTGGTACATCCCTGCCTGGAGTCAAGATATGAGACCACTGCTGCTGCGTGTAGTAGCTGGCATTGCAGCTCCTCTTCCCAGGCCTGCTGAAGATGAGCAGGAAGCATCCGCACAAATTGGCTCATGCCGCTTCTTTAATAATTCATGTATTTTTGCTCTCTTCTATAGTTAATGAACCTCCCCCACTCTCACCCTCATTCTCTCTCCCTCTCCCATTCAGTCAGTTTGTTGTGGTTTCATGTATCTAATCCATCTGTCACTCGATTATAGCTATCGAGCACCTGTTATGGATTTCTAGAGTTTCATTCAAGCTGTTGACAAGTTATTCACAAATTGGCCCTTGTCACACTGTCATCGTGTGGAGTGCACTTTAGTGAATTCTTTTGGGTACACAAAATAATGAACAGAAGACAGTAAGGCTTGTGAATTAAGCAGTTTCATGTCCCCAATATTTAAAGAACCGTTAACAGATTGGAAGTTTCTTGTTGGTGATATGTTTTTCAAGCCCTTTTCTTAAAATATTTTGTCTTCTCCATCCAGACCCTTTTGCATGAATAATCACAACACAACTTGCTTGAGTTGTCAGGGCAAGCTATGTTGACAATGACGCCTTATTTTATACAGCCTATGCTGCAGCTGTGACAAGTTGATCATTGCTACCTCTGCACAATCCTCCATGCCCACACTGCCTTCGTACTAGCAGGGAAAGCAGAGGGCTGGCTGCCTGGCTGGCTGTCCCTCATTAAATGCAAAACTCTTCTCCTCAGGTGGTTATTTGTTTTATTCTGCCCTGGAGGACACCAGGCAGAAATCGGGTATCAGATGCAACAAAGGTAACTATGCAAGAGTGAAGCATCTCCTGAACAAAGCCTTAGGAAAAATTAAGGTTAAAACAGGTTCAGCTGTGTATTGAAAAAATCTCACTTTCCTAACAACATTTCAAAAATCTAAGTACCAGAAGGTCTAGAAATAAACAGCTTTTATTTCTGTTTCCGTATAGTTGTTGCTTACTCCTTACTCCTTATTTTGTCCTGCACTGCTCACGTACCTCTCAGCTTCTGTCTGTGCTCTGCTGTCATTCCCCAAATGCTCTTTGCATCATTATAAACAGTTTTTGAGTCTGTAGTAAGGACCTTGGAAGTAAGGTGGCACCAGGATAACATAAGCTAAAAGAGAATTCTAAAATATTCTCACAGTGCAGCGTGTCGGTGGCGTAGAAGAATGCATTTGCAAATAAAGGCAGAATGATTGATCTGTTTGCAGCTATGAAATGAGTTATTTATGTGCAACTTGGCTTGAAACAAGTAAATGTAGTGCATGCATATCTGTATATTTAAATCTATTTTGCATCAATAAACATATGTACAATTTTCTAGGGAAGTCTGTGAATCCTTTAAATAAGATTCCTGGGCTTCAGTGTTTCGATCTTTGAAGAGGATTGTTTGGGGTTTTTTTTCCCAAATTCAAAAGGACAGAAACTAAAGTTTAGCAATTGTGTTGTCCAGATGGGGTGCTAATATAGCACTAGAAAATTATCTGGCAATGACAAACGGGCTAAATTACTTCTGATCACTTATTAGGTTTCTTACTTCTTAGGGTTTGATGTTGTAAGATACATTTTCCTTTGTGGTTTCACAGGGAGAAATCCATCCGATCTGATCATTGCCCTGATAAACCAATAGGTGGCAGGACTTCAAAGCAAACTGTGATATAATAAAGCCATGTTTCATTATAATGAAGCTTAAAATAGAAAATGCAGCTGTCTCAATAGTTAATAGTTAACTCAGAATAAGTCCTTTTTAGAGTTTTTTGAATATATTTATAATTATTCAGTGTTCAATCTGTGAACTGCAGTTCAGATAGATACTCACAAAAACTTCCTTCCAATTAAACAAAACAAAGTTTCAGGGAGTTATGGGCTAAGGTTGTAAGGGAATTTAGGTATTAGAGGATGCCGATAGGCACCCATGATTTTTAATGCATGTAAGATTCAGATTCACAGAAATTCTTAGATACCTAAATATTTAGTTACTTATGCTGATGTGATACTGATCACCTTTAGGGATCCCAGCATTAATAGGTTATGATAATAAATCCCGTTCTCAAAACCAATTAGTTTCCTTCGAGCTAGATCATAAGACCAAGTTATGCGCCTGAAGAGGCTTCACTGAGAGTTTTAAAACCACATCACAGCGAAACCATCAGCGTAAAGCAGTAATAATACCTTCCCACCTGCTGCTACCCAGCGCCTTCAAATCAGCCTAATCACACCCTCAGCATCACAGTAATGAGCTGCTCCTGAGCCCTGCCACAAACGGAGGTCCTGCAAGCCCTGACACCAGGGTTTTAGCCTGGATACCAAAACACTCCTTTCATTAGTGGCTTACCCATCCAGCAGGATCCTCAGCACGCCTGAGGCGTGCTGTCTCCCAGGACCACGGCAGAAAAATAAATACAGGCCACCTCTAGTGGAAGGAAAACCCAACTCCAGCCTACGTGACAGCTGAGGGATAACGAGAATAATAGAATAAGCTCAGTAGACACGGTCTTCAAGACAGGCAGAGGTTTTGACAACTAGGGCACAGGCTGCTTAAGTAGTTGACTTGGCTGCAGTGCCCGCGTCCGGCAGAGAGCTCGCAGCCAAGGATCCTGAGCGAGGGGAGCCACCTCTAAACTGGCATCACATCAGTTGCTTAGACACATAAGCCCCATTCTTCAGCCTTGCACTATTGGCTAATTTAGGCAGCTCCCTGCTCAGCTGTTTGCCTTAAAAAGCTGAAAATCCCTTTCTTACAAGCTTAACAATTCCCGTATAGGGATCCCAAGCTGCGAACAGGCACTCAAGTTGGTGCTGAAATTCCAAGCTGCGAGCGGCCGAGGAGTTGTGTTGTGCTCCTCTGCCAAACAACGCTGAAAACCATCTGAATAAATCCCTTCAAATCCTAAATCTTCCTGGCTGTGAGGAAACCAGGCTTGGGGGGCTTAAATCACTTTTGAAAATTATGTAGGATCCTAAGTCACGTACGTGCCTTTGAAAAATTTACCCTTAAAAGGGGGATTGATGGAAAGTGGCTTCCTTCCCAAGTACCACTGTTAACTTTGTGAAATTCCTGAAGTGTGCATGAATAAAAATTATTCATAGAAATAAGGGTATCACCATCTATCTAAATAAAATGAAGCATAAAACAGGCCCAAACCCATATTGGTGTTTGTGCTTTTCCAATGAATCACTTTAAAATTAATAGGTTTGCATTGGCTTTATAAAAAACCAAAACGTGTGCTTTCTAATTTTTATTAACTTACAAACCCAACATATTTTTTAAGTATCTCTGATGGGTGGTCTGGCCATTTGATTAAAGGATTCTCTTAATGATGATATCTTGTCCCTTTGAATGGTTTTCTTGGGTGATGTCAAAAAGAAGTCTCAGGTGTTTTAGAACTGCTGTATTTTACCATAAGAACACTCCCAACACCCCAAGTCTAATTTCTGTATGAAAAAAATGATACTAAAGGTTTATAAAATTTATATGTTTTACCTCTATTTTGGGTGGTGATAGTCTTTTGTCTTCAATGATGTGCGTTAGGGGTGCTCCTTCCTACTCTGAAATGGTTCAAAGAGCGAATATTTTTGAGGAAAGAAGTATCATTCCCAGAAGTAGCTGTTGAAGATCATTGACAGAACCAGATAAATTTGGGCTAGATTCAGGTGTTGGTTACACCACTAAAAAACCAGTACAACTCTTATTTTTCTATATGCTTCTGATGGTGCTGCATTTCCATGAGATGGGCCTATGGTGGGAAACGAGGCTGAGCAGAACACCTTATCTTAGTATTGTTTAGTTGCCTGCTCCCTTGAGCCAAAGCATCCCTTGCATATCTACTCATTTCCTTCAAATACTTTTCTTGTCAGAAGCTATCAAACATCTTAAAACTGGGATTTTTTAACAATTTGGATCCCCCTTATGGTCGTGTATGTAAATATCCTACATGTAGGATGTCATCTCCAGCATGTCATCTCCAGCACGTTCCAAACTCTATATCCCAACCTCCACCTCACATCCCACTTTCATGGTGTCTATCCCCTTAAAACGATCGGTTTTGACACTTTAGGAAAGCCATCACTGCCAAAGCAGTGTGCTCTGTTCTCTCCTGTAGCTCATGTCCTCTCAGCATCCCGATCCAGAGCTGTCTCTGAGAAGCAGAATCTGTGAGAAGGTTGGTAGTAGGGAGCAGGGGGGCAAAGTGAGCCAAGACCAAACAAAAGCAAAGAAAATTTTTCTTAGACCTTGTGCTGCTCCAAAGATTTATTGAGTCTTTCCTGTGCATCACCGCTTTAAACACTATTGGTTTAAGCTTTTGTCTCTTCCAGCCATACAGGCAGTCGTGGGGCTGAGGTGGCTTTGTGGCAGGTACTTGTGCTATTTCCTCCACTTGACAAGTATATACTCCTGCCATGTCTTGTTCCATTTGCTTCTCTTGTTACTGAAGAGATGCTCGGTCTCATAAAAGCTGACATGCCCTGAGAAATTCTGTGTACTCTTTCTTTTACAGAGCCTGTGCATGTAGATCTCTGAAGGCATACAGTAGATATTTGACTTTCTGTAGAACAAAGGCTCCCAAATTCATTGTCAGGAAATACCTGTGGGGGGAAAAAAAACAACCAACAAACCCCATCCTACTTGCCTTTTGATATGTACTATAAAAAGACTGAGTTAGTGAGAAAGAGCTTATGCACACAAAATAAAAATGTGCTGTATCAGCTTTTATCTTTGGGGATTAACAAAGCGAAAATTGATTTATTTTTGGTGGCATTTCCTCCCCTGGGCCCAGAGAAAACAAAAACTCCTGATTATGCCCAGGTAAGTGTTTTTAAAAATGTGTATATATGTAGGTTGGTGGGTTTTTTTCCTAGTTAATATTGCTAAATTTAAAGCTTGCATTAGGTAATTGCTAAGTCTTACATGTGGACTACTTGCTCATAAATGTCTATACAAATATTAAAAATCTTATTTAAATAAACATCGAAATAAATGTTTGCTATGGTGCCTATTTTACCCTCTTTTGTTCAGCTATCAACTACAGTTTCAGTTGGAGAGGTTCATAGTAACGCAAAAATGTAGCAGCTGAGGACTAGAACTATTTCTACACAGATGGCAGGGTGGATCACTGCTTACAAATATATGTATATATGTATATATGTATCTACTAGTTGAACAACTATCATATATACATATTAGTTACAGTATTTTTATAAATAAATAGATTTTTGTTTTGATGAAAATGATTTTGACTACCATTGTACCTTAGACAGTTGTCAACAGTTGCACAAATAGGACCAGATCAGAACAGTAAATTCGTGCCTGTTCTGCACAAGGCTGTATAAACAATATCAAAACCCACATGAGAATGATGAATCAGGCTTGTCAGAGGAATTTTGACTCATTAGTGGGCCAAGTATACAGGAGGACGTGCATTTTTCTAATAAAAAATTGGTGTCATTTAAAGCCACTGTATGAAGTATTTATTCTAACTCAGTTGCACAAGAGCACAACATTAAAGTCAGTCAGGTAACCCTAAGATTCTCTTTCAATGACTTCTCATATCAAAAAGCTGCATTTCTCAATAAACACCCTTGCAAAAGGCTTTCACCCTATCTACGCATTGACCTTTCAGCAAACATAGGGTGAGTTGCCGTCAAAGGTTTTTTAGGACATTATTGGTGAGTGCAATTTTTTTACTTTAATTTTCATGCTACTTTGCTTTTGACTATGCACCAGGGATATTTTTAGATTATTGATGACTGCACCATCTGGCTGTATTCTATTAATACCAATATAACTGAGTTTTGCAAACTCTTTCTCCTTTAGTTCAAACCCTTAGGCAATGCATCCTTCCATAGCTACAGCAGGTACTCTAGAGTGAACGACCTTGGTTGCACTAAGCACAGAAAGTATCTACTCATGTTTTCAGCACTATTTCTACCTGTACTTTCTGACAGTTGGGAATATGGGACTTCAAAGTAAGCGGATGGAAACAGGCTTCAAGGTTAATTATTTCATATCCTCGACTCATGAATCCATCTGGAACTTGCTGAATGCAGAAACTTGATGGTTGGGGGTTTAGTGGTGGTGTCATGGTCCAAAGACACACTGAAGGACCTTGCCCAGTATGAGAAGGTGCAAGAGGGCCCTCATGAAGGAAGTTCAGTGTCAGCTTTCTCAGTCCAATGGTGGAGCTGCACACGGAAAAATTCCCAATTTTTCTGAGCATGGAAGAATTTCTGCTTGGCCTTTAATAGGATGATCAGAAAACAGTGCAGAGAGTCTGGTTTGGGTTTTTAAAAAACTCTTTTCTCCATGGTTTCCAACCACCACCTTAAGAGAAGGATTCAAATATTTCAGTGCTCACTGCTTTTCTTTTAACACTGGCTTTGACGGACCCGCTTGTTTTGTTTTTAAGTTCTATGTTGCATGCTATTTCCAGTGCTACCATTGGTTTTTAAAAGAGCCATAGTAATTCACAGAATTCACAAGAAATGCAGGTGAAACTCTTCACAACCTAGTTACACTGAATGCTGTATTTTGTTTTCACTGGTAATAATGTAACTGTTTAACCATAATTTTATAATCCTGTGATGTTTTCCTGACTTTTTTCTGAGAATTAATCCTTGAAAGCAAAAATTTGTTGACGCAAGGTGTTTTGATACTACGGTGCTGAGTACCCGTGAACCTAGAACCAAAAACTACTTATAGAGTTAGGGAAAGTAAATTCCAAATAGCGAATGTCCTGCTTCTGCTGCAACCCATGTGCCAAGCTGTGCTGGCTTTGGCTGGGTAGAGTTAATTTTCATCATAGTGGCAAGTATGGGGCTATGTTTTGGATTTGTGATAAAACCAGTGTTGAAAATATAGAGATGTTTTAGCTATTGCTGAGCAGTGCTTACAGAGACTCAAGGCGTTTTCTGCTCCTTACAGCACTCCAACAGCGACCAGGCTAGGGTGCATAAGAAGTTGTGAGGGGACACAGCCTGAACTCAACTGACCAAAGGGGTGTTCCATACCATGTGATGTCATGCTCAGTACATAAACCTAGGGGAAGAAGAAGGAAGGGGGTGACCTTCGGAGTTATGGTGTTCGTCTTCCCAAGTAACCATTACACATGACGGAGCCCTGCTTTCCTGGGGATGGCTGAACACCTGCCTGCTGATGGGAAGTAGTGAATGAATTCCTTGTTTTGCTTTGCTTGCATGTGTGGCTTTTGCTTTACTTATTAAACTTTCTTTATCTCAACCCACAAGTTTTTCTCACTTTTATTATTCTGATTCTCTCCCCTGCCCCACCTGGGGAGAGCAAGTAAGCAGCTGCGTGGTGCTTAGTTGCCGGCTGGGGTTAAACCACAATATAAGAAATATTTTTAAAAATCATGAATATACAAAAAAACCCACAGAATTGTTTGTGGGAAATTTATTTCCCACAAATTCACTTTTTCCCTGAATCCAGTTTGAGCCAGGTGCAGCCATCACGACCAGACACATCCATTATGACCACCGCTGGTGGTTATCGCTTGGGCAGGGTTACGGGAGGTAAAAGTCAGGTTGGGGAACTGGGAGAGAACACCATCACAATTACGTCACTCGGAGATACGCACGTGTGTCAAGACATCTAGATGGAAAAATAGCAACCCCTTTTAGGGAGGTGACAACAGGACTTTGAAACAAGGATATTGCCGCTCTCAGCTGTGTGAGCTGCAGAACAAAGTCCATTATCTGAGAGCAGGAACAGGGCTTTACCAACTTTTACTCAGCCACTGTGAAGAAACAGTTGGCTAAAAGCATAGTATGCTATCTTTGTGTTGGTTATAAGCCCCTGACTATAATTCTTATGGAAATTATTTTTATCTCCTCCAAAGAGAAAATGTTTTGGAAACTCCCTGTGGGTTTCTCGGACTGTTGGTTCATTACATGGATTACTCCTGCAGTGTTTTGGGCTCCCACACTCTGGACTGAGTTGTGATTCTATATCTATCTGCATTTCTTTCTTTCGCTGCCTTTTTCTTTCTCCAACCCACATTTTTCCACACTGGGAAGTAAATTGCTTCATATTTTTCATTTGAAGCTAAGGCTCCTTAAATGACTTCCATTGAGTTTCTCCAAATCAGGTTCCATTAGCAGAACAAAAATGAAAACAATTCCTGCTGTGGTGAGCCTTAAGAAATGGGTTGGGTAATGAACCAAGACAATGGGTGATTGACAGTCAAGAATTTAGTTGGCTTTAGCCCATTTAACGAAGCCAGGATACATACGAAAAAAAACTCACCAACGAATAGACTCCCATGTCTTTCCTAATGTCAGCAAACAGTCAACCTTATACACCAAGGTAAATAAATAGTCAGGTTTAAGGACTCTGATAGTATATGTCCCTGACAACGGTAAACATGGTTAATACTGTTTCTTGTGGTTGAGGAAACAAAAATTAGCTTCAGAGCTACTATTGCCAGCGCTGTGATTTTGGACTAGGGCACAAGCAATAATGGGATGGGGGAAGAGTCAATACGGATACTGCAAAAAGCACAAGGTATCACAGACTACTAGAACAGTATTATTATAGCAGAACAGCAGAATACCAGGAAGAGTACAGATGCTCACGAATTTCTGGGAATAAAGGTGGTATGGTGCCAACTGGGCTCTTAAGTGCTGGCTCACTGCCAGCACTTTGGGACAGCAATGGGATCCTGCAGAGCCGCGTTTGCAGGTGGATCACATAGCAGCCGTCACTTTATCTTCAGGGGTAGACTGACAGGTGCTGTTGAAGTACGGCACCTGCACGAGGAAAAAGTTCAAATCACACACAGCCCTGAAGCGAATAATCCTCCAAGAACATGTATCATTATGGACTATAATGCTAAGGCAAACCCAAGGCTCTTCAGGAACTGGGCTTGATTCAGTGGGAATTATGTAATTTGATGCATCTCATCCTACTAGTTCGAGCACATCACCAGCAATGGCAGCCACAGGCCAGCTCTAGAGAGAGCTGCTCTGATGTGTCTGCGCAGGGCTCCCTACAGCATTAGCAAGGCACCCACCTTGTTCTGCACATCTTCCTTGGACGTTCACGCTCCCAGATCTGCAATGCTGTAAAGCACAAGAAGAAACAATAATTCTGTGTGTTATCAGCATGGGTCTACCAGTACTGGTAGACCAGTAGTACTACCACGGGTCTATCAGTCACTGAGCAAACCTTGCTGAACCATGTGCCTCAATGATGCCACGTGAAATGGTGAGTACACCTTGTCACTGTGCTGCTTATTGTATGAATGTTTCAGGAACCTCACTTCAAATGTTCTGGGGTAACTAAACTAACTCATTTTAAACAGCTTTGACTTCTTAGATAAGAGGTTGCTATTTTCTGAAGGTCTGTCTTTGACATACCTCACATAGTGACTTAAAACCTGGGAGTGCAATGACTACTAGGTGACTCTGAAAAGCGTGGTCTGGGTGTTATGAAATGCCACAGTCCTTTTAACTAACAAATAATCTACTAAAATGTGGTGTATGGGGTTTTTCAAAGCCATTTTAAATTATTTGATTTTTTTTTTTAATCAAATGAGAATATAGTATTGCAAATGAGGATTCGCATTTGAGTAGGAAAGGAATGATATTTGGAAGGGGTGTGTAGACTTTTTGGTCCACATGGTTCACAGTCAGTACCAAATCAATTATACTATATGTTCCCATAGGATCTCAGAATATGATACCATAGGTCAGCCTAGATTTTCTAGGCAGTGAGCACTTGCAACTGCCACAGATTTAGGGGGAGCAGAAAGCCTGCAGCATTTCATGTAACAGGCCCTTTCCTTCGCATTTTTTTCCACTCTTAAGTGTAAGCCGTTATGTGCTGTGGTTTGGGTGCTGGTTACCCGATTCCTCAAGGTTCCACCTCAAAATCTGGAGAGACTCAGATCTTAGCATTCAATGTCAGCCCTTAATTACCTCACAGGCAAGGAGAAGAAGTCTGATCTGCACTGAAAATTAACTGGTTTATGTTTTTCAGTAATTTTTTATTTTAGAGTAATAAGTGACATTTCCAAGCCCCATCCTGCGTGTTTTTTGACATAGGCAAGATGAAAATATTCTGACCTGGGGAAAGACCAATGAAGTTGCTATGCCGTGAGCCGGTGTGGAGGAAAATTGTGCTTTCTCATTAATTCTGTGACAAGTTTTGTGTTAATAGCATTTTTGGACAGCTCTAGTCTGGAGTTGGCCCAAAACATCTCTATCTTGAAAAAACAAGGGTTCTCTTCCCTCCCCATTCTCCTTCGAAGTACAACTAGGATGGGTTGATGAAAAATTAGATAATCTTTAATAAAATAGAAGTATTGCCACAGAAGCCTGTGCTATAGATAGCAGCATGTGTCAGACACCTATACTGGTTTGATAGAAACCAGAACCAGCAACCAGAAGTAGGACTGCAAAAGGAAAACATTTGGCGACCATGAACCTAGGTTACGGAAACAATTTTTTTTCCCTAGTAATTTTTTTTTTAATATAAATTTTATGTTACCATAAAATCAGCCTCTAATTTGGTAGCTGCCTACCATAAGAGAGAAGATTAATGAGTAGTTCATAGTCATAAAGATTTTGGATTAATGCTTTGTGGGGAGCCATAAACCAAGCATTTTTCCACTTCCCACTTGCGGTTTGTCTTGGGGCACTAGTTTTTTTCAAGTCCTTATAATTCACACCCATCTCATTGCCAGGGTTACCTAACGCTGCAAGATGTGTTCATGCAGCCCTAGTTCACCACAACTGTTATTTTATACAGATTACTGGACCACTACAGCTTTTCATGGGGAGCTACTTCACAATCCAGTAGCGCTACTGGAAAACATTTGATAAGCAGCCCTTCTCTTTCCTTGCTCCGTTTCATTTCACCAGGCTTCATATGTAATTCTTTTTTCTCTAATTGCCCTCTAAAATTTTACAACCGTATTGATTTTTGGAAGAAGTCGGGCAACTGTAACAGGTAGAGAGACTCCAGCATAAATTAGGGAAGAATTAGGCTCTAACTGAAATGAAAGCCTAACCAGCAGGGAGGAAATTCTTGTTCTTATTAGCCTGGTATATCTTAACCACCTCAACGACTTTGATCTACACGTGTCACCTGTACCAGGACTGGAGGAAAAAGCTTTTATTGTTGTAACACCAGGGGAGGGGATGGTTCCCTGTAGAGAAGGTATGTGGCTGTCACCTACAGAGATACTCTGACCTCTAAGTTTTGGCACAGTTTTTACCCCTTCCTCCCATTCACTACCTAAAGTGATCACAGATGGTTTTGTGGGGATATCCCGCATGCACGACTTTCCGAAAAACCCAATCAGGTGGGAAGAATCAGGATGAAGTGGAGTCAAACTTAATTTTTGGATCTTTACAACAATCTGGGCAGAAGACACACTGCATTGCACAATTACAAACATTTCTGGGGACTAGAAGCAGAGCTCTAGTTGCCTTGAAAACTTCCAAGTCAAATGGGGTTGCAGCTATCAAACATAAATACCTCCAGAATCAGGGAGAACTGTTTTAGGTCTTGATTTGGGAATCCTTCATTCTAGCCAAGTCCTTCTGGAGGATTTCCTAAACTCCATAGCAGGTATTTATTTCAACTAATTACAGGCAATCTGTTCTGGAGAAAATGAGTATTAGTACAGGACTGAAATGTAACAGAAGACACACCTGAGTGTCTGACAAAAATTCCCACTTCCAAAAAACATCAGAATTTTTTTCTCATCATTTTAAAAAACCTGAAGTCATCTGATAATATAAGTAGCCCTTCCCCAAATCTTCAAAAGCCACAAACAACTGGTTTCTGGCACTCAGCACCTTATCCTTTTGGGGAATTTTATAAAATTCTTTTTATACTGATAAATACCAGCTCACCAAACGAATACAAGGCAACCATGAGAGCGCCCCTGTTTCAAGTGGATAGAGCAATCATGTGCATCCTGCAAATTTCAGGTTGCAGCGTAGGATCTGTAAAAAGCCCATCCAACGGATATGAAGGAGTTAGCCTAATCTGGGATTATTACCCACATCACGACTGGTGCTTCTGTGCAGGTGTGCCTGGATCCAAACTGCTAACATCTTTAAAGTCTCCAGGCCATGAAGTTAGAAAAAATGGATGTGATAAAAATGGAAAGCCTAAAATACCACTCATTCTTGAAAAATTCTATGGGAAATTAATTTTATACCACTAAAATTATTTATACTAATGTAAATACAAACTAAGGAAAAAGTTCTAAAACCAAATTACAGACTAGTGTTTTGCTAGTCTTGTACTTTTAGTGTGCATATTACATGAAATGTCAAAAATTTTTTAAACAGAACAGTTGACTAAAGCAGCCTAATAAAACTTCAGTAATTTCAAGGAATCTTTACAAATCTCATTAGACTGCAAATCATAACGCATCACATAAAATCTGCTTCTTAGATCATTTACAAGCACAAATAACTACTTTGAAAGAAGTGAAGCAATGAAGTTCAAAGCACCAGATCTAGGAACATTATTAACTGTTTCCTCAGACGGGCTGGTACAAAAGGCTTCTAATAATCCTTAGGACAACAGTGTACCATAGACTGCAACAAGTAATGATAAAACATGCAGTCTTGTGTTGGTGAGCTATAATATAGTACTTGGGAAAAAAAGTTAACACATCAATGTGGCATGATAAATATTATAGGCGTTAATTTATTACTCACAAACAGAAATTAGTAAAATTAAAGCTATAAATGATGCCTATTAATTGCCTTCTGTGTTCTTTGTAATGCTTTCCACAGCCAGGAATGAACTTTTTAAATGCCATACAAAGATTACTCATCTGACATAAAACACTGAAATGTAAAGAACGATCTTCATTTTGCTGTCCAACTTTCATCCTGAATTTCCTCTCTTTAGTAAACTAAATAGACACAGAGTTATTCTGCTACAAGGGGTTAAAAAAACATTGTTTATAAAAATAAATTTTGAAACACCTATATGCTGTAATGCTAGGCTATGGTGTATTTAGTTTACTTTGTTCGGTGAAAGGTGTATCCATGTACAATGCTAATAAACTAAGAACATTCATATTAGAGCACCCAAGGATGAATAAGACCACATTTTATGACCAGACAGGACAATTTCCTCAACAGTCCTTGACTAATCTGCAACGTCCTTCATACAAAGTTGCATAAAAGTTGTGATCTTACCTTTAATACAGAGCCTCAGTCATTCAGTCAATTTTCTCCTCTCTCTCTCTAGCTCTTTTTTAAAAATATCCTGAAAATAACCTTCAGCTTCTTTAAAACATAAAGCTTTGGCATTTTGGAGAAACTGTAATGAGCCAATAAACCCAATTTGGAGGCTGGTTAGTATCACATAAATTAATTTCCCTGCTAAATGATCAGAGTCACATCCACCTTTTTCACTACCATCTGCCTCACAACAAAGTTGGCACTGTACTCCTTTGAGAGGTGGACTGTAAAAGTGTCATTTAGAAAAGGCTTATTAACAAAATCCTTTCTAAGTTCCAATTTTCCTGTTCCAGGGTAATGATCACAGGCAGCACATATATACCGTTAGCAGGAAGCACTCAAATGTCCATATGGCATGCACTTTAAAATAAATAAATAAAAAAAAAGTAAACGGAATGTGTGTATGGATCTATATAGATATTCACCTCCATTTTTAGGGATTCTCCCAGGTATTTTACCACAATTCTGCCAGTTGTTATTTCTGCCTATGAAGGAACCGTCCCCGCCATCTGGGGTATTTCCCCTTCTTGCCTCTGGACCATATAATCAAGCACCTATAAAATGGCACTGGAACAAAGCACTTTTCCTGAGCTTGCTCTTAATTCTGCCACATGCACACCCCCCCACACACACCCCTTTCTGGTGTGTGACAGACATTTGAGGTGACCCACTTGGCCATCCCATTTCACTCCTGAACACAGTGAGGTATTTAGCAAGTACTTTGAGATAGTCCGATGGCAGAGGACATGCAGAGAAACAAATGCGTGCTCCACTTGCATGCAGAAAGTCTTCCTTGATTCTGAAATTCTCATTTCTAAGTTCTCAGTGTCAAAGACCGTTCTTAATCATAACAATGCAAAGCTCCAAATAGGCCTGCCCCACTCGACTGGCATTGCCCAGACTTCCCCAAGGGGAGATGTGGCACGTTCATCCTCTGGCCCAGAAGAGAAGGTGATGTACCTGTGCAGGTGAGGCCTGCAGTCCCTCAGCAGCTTCTGGTGGACAACATCAGGGGACAGACACAACCCTGCTGCTGGGCACCCCAGCTTTGCCGGGAGCTGCTCCTCACCTCCGGGGACCCTGACGCACCACCCGCAGGTGGCAGGGACAGGGCAGGCTGCGCCAGCTCTCTGAGGAAGGATCAGGTTAGATCATGCATGCAGGAAAAAGGGGTCCCTGAAACCTATGTGGCTTTCTAGTGCCCCTGCTTCTCTTGTTTGGGTTTGTCTGCTGCTTCCTGCCTATTTTCTTCCCCTCGCCACATAAATGGTTTTGCTTCCTCTCTGTGTAATGTGCAGAAGCAAGCTGTCTTTGTAGTTTGCAAAAGCCACATAAGTTCTTCAAGCTTAGCTCAGCTCTTATGTTTAACCGCTGCAAAGCAGGAAAACCTCTGAACACGGTTCCTAAACTCAAATTAAAAACACCTTTCTGGAATTTTTTACTTGTTGTGGGTAAATGTATGTAGAGGTTAAGATTTTCTCTATATTGAGAGGCCAGCAGTGAAGGCAAGGAAGTTTTAAATTTAGACAGGGACTTTGATGTCCTTTTTCCAGCAATGAAAAAAACGTACTGACAACATTGATTCATGGGACAATGGGGTAATACGTTTTTTCATGTGAAGGAAGTGAGGAAGAAGTTGAGCACTCAAGTTAAAATGTATGTATATGTTTCCCTTTTATGTAGCAGAGTCAGAATTTAACAGTCACATCAAACTGAATTTTACCAGTGTAATTTATTTTGCAATGAATGGCACTGTCCCTTCCTGGACCGAGCTGCTGCTGGGCCATGAGTTTTCAGACAAGGGAGCAGTATCAACACGATGTACAAGCATCATGCTACGCTGTTGTCTTTCACTAAATGTCCCGCAGCATGCTATTGTTCTACCGCATATAATGCAGACAGCAGCTTTGGTTTATTTTCCAGAATATGCCGTACTTTTTTCTCCAAATTTTTAAAACCTCCATTTTTCCCCCCTTAATACTAGCCACAAATCCTGATGTAGCAAAGGGAGTTTTTCTCGTTATGATCTCGTCATGATGATCTCTCCTTTCTTGGAAACGACACCATTAAGATGGTTTCCATATTTTTCTATCTTATGAAGTATAATCAGATTCTTTAGTTTTATTTTCCCCTCTTAATATTTATTTCCTCTGGTTTGTCTTTATATGTCTTCTAGGAAGGGTTGAGTTTTAAGAAATAATTTTCAATAAACCTACTTAGGAAACTTCAGACAGTTCAAGCAACAAAACCAATAGCAGTAACTGCATGAGTCAATTTTACTTCAAAGCAGTTTTCGAAACCACACTGTGTATTCCTGATCTGTTTTTTGTCCTAAAAACTGGAAACCGAATGACTTGAATGTAAATTAAAAATAGCAAACTGTATGACTGTAAAGGTCAAAATCTAGACCACAGAATTACTAACAGTGTTTCTTTCAGATCTATTATCTTCACAGATTTAGAAAGAATTGAAAAGTTCCTTCTTCTCCATTGAAATCAGCACTGCCAGTAGAACGTCTAGAAAACTTAATATATTAAATTTTTCATTCACCTCTCTCAAGGTCTTTATCATCTGAAAATGGATTTCTGTTCAGGAAAAAGAACCATACTGTATAAAACATAAGTTATCTGAATTTCTATTTTTGCATACCACAGAAAGAGATTTAATATTGACCAGGCTGCTGGGTTTCCTTCCTTTTAATAATATATATTAAATAGCAGCCTAGGACATTTTGGAGTCTGGATGCTGAATGTCTTCTTAAAATACTGGAAACCCCAAAGTACACACATGTTACAGGTGCATGTGCAATATTAGGTATAATATTGGTATAATCACAAAATCAACTTATCTCCATGTCTCAGATACAGTAAATTGAAGAGGCAGAAGTTTCTGTTTGGTGCTGCCAGAAGCTCAGGAGGTTCTTCTCTAATTCATCATTCTGGAGGTCAGTGCAGATTTTCCTGTTCATTACAGGGAAACACTCCTGTTCTTACCCAGTCATGACTGCAACCTGTCTCTCAGATCCTGAACACATGGAGAAGCCTGCTTTGAGCTAGAAGAGGTTGCTCAAAAATCATCACTGGCACTGTTAGCTAAACCCCATGTTCTACGACTGGCGTGAGCTCTTTGACACCTCTTCAGTTCGGTTGGGTCTGAAGACTGACAAACGAAGTGTTCCACATTTCCCGGGAATTTCATCAGCATTTCCAGGTGTGTGAGGTTTAACTAAAATCTCTGAACTCCTCACAGCTAGTTTGTGTTTCTCCACCTCAATTACGGAAACCTTCAAGTTCACAAAACTGGGAAATTTCTCCCAGGGAAGAAAAATTATGGGTGAATTTCTGACTGAACATATGAAAAATGTGAAAAGTGCTTTTAAGTCACAAAAGGCAGCTTCCTTACTGCTGGAAGTGTAGGCAGTCTACACCTGCATTGCAGCCTCTTCGTTAACTGCTGTGTGGCTTAGAGAGCTGCCTGCTAGTGGGCAGCAGCCTAATTGCTATAGCGCAAAGTTGCTGAGCCAGAATTCTTCCCCTAAGAAACACAGAACGCTGCTGCACTACTTAAGAAAGTTTAAAAATATGTTTTGCTGGGTTTTGTGGTTGACTTTGTGTATCAGAAACATTCTAGCAATGCTTTATAAGTACTGCTTGCCTTTCCCTTATTCCTATCCTCAGCATCCTCAACAAAGACAGCCTATATTCCCTTCCTGTTTTACAGGTTCAAAGACATTTCACTGCCAGCTAAAAACACAGGCATTGTTTACACTGGTCATTAAAACACCTATTAGTATACCTGAGATCTCAGCTTGTCAAATGAACATTGATCTGGTCAATTTTCCACCATGTATATGGTCACAAAAAGCAGAACCCTGCTAGTCCTACGTGCAAATAAGATTATGTACATAAGACACATTGTTAGTATTACCACTGGAAGCATACTGTGCATTCACGTACAGCTATTTTAATGTGTTTCTGGTGTATCGTATCTTTTTATAGACATGGTTGCTGATTTTAAAATAAAGTCATCTTTTTTCTTAGCTTGCTTAAAACCAAACCTAAAGCTTGGAAATATAGCTACCATTTCTGTGTACATGTTTTTGGCACAAATACAAATTTTTTTAGGGCACTTTACTTGGTATTCTGCAGATGAAAATGAGCCTGGTCACTTCGTGTTTTCAGCTGACTGGACACAAATCTTCGAAGATGCAGAAGCTACATAACAATATTTAAGATGACATTGTGCTTGAGGTGGCAAGCACTGCTCAAGTACAACAACATAGGCTTTGGAAAGCTCGCAAGGTTTATTAACCTGACCACGGCACCATGTAAAATGCGGCTCTGCCATTTCTTATTTTGCTCTGAGCATATCCAGACATGAGACACCCTGGATAGCTGCATTTTGAAATAGAAATGTGAACACAAAATACTCAGCTGGGAGGAAGGCAAAACCAAGTAAATTACAATTCAAGTTGTCTGCTCAGTTTGTGCAGTCAACTCACTACAGCGAACGAGAGAAGCTGCAGAGCCTGAACCTACCCCTTCTTTCTGGTCGCCACAGCGACCACCACCAAGCAGGACTGAAGATACGTTTGAAGCTGTGAATAAGCAACATTGAGGCAGATCTGCATAAATCTCTTCCTTTGGAAGTAATCACTCACAGAAGATTAAAAGGGCTTTTAAAGATTTATTAACTTTTTTTTTTTCTTCAGAACAGAAACTAGAAGAACATACTTTGAAATCCAAGAAAACTCAAAATGGAAGTGGAAGATGGAAGAGAATTTGAGGATCTTCCCAGTCCTGAGCGTCGTAGTAGAGCTAGCCTCCACATCCAATCTTGGTTTCAAACTCAACAACTCGGTGACTTTCTAAGTCACCACATGCTCCTCTCTCAAACCTTAGGAAAAGGAGATTTTTTTTCTCACCTCCTGTTTGGCTGTGGTTTTGATACTGCTCTCCTCAGGAGTCACCCACTCATGTTTGTTGTGCTGTTTTCTTCCTGGGTCTGGCTCTTCAGTTTTTCCTTCTGTCTGCCCTGTTCATCACCTGGGAATCCACTCTCCTCTGGCCATGTCCAGGAGTTTCTGGAAAGGATGGCATCTCCAGGAAGAAGAGGAGGACTCAGCGAGCTGCAGCTAGGATGAGGCAAGGAGACTCCCTCTCTGCTGACCTGCCATACACTTTAGAAAGAAATTAACAGATGAACTTCACGCTCCCCATAACCCCTAAAAATCCCCAAAATCTTATCATAATGTGCCTTTAAAACTAAAAATAATAAAAAAAATAAGACTGCCACCTGAGATATAGAAATACGCTGCAGCTTAATGTAGCTGAGTCAATGTGCCGTTACAGTACACACAGGTACATCTCAAAGGCTCCCTCTCAGCTGGAGCACAGAACAAATGGAGTGAATAGGCAGACAGTAAAAGCAAAAGATAACTTCTTCCCAAGCAAGAAGTCCTTTCCCCCCATACACATGCACTCTAAAGCAATGTTTCCTGGGCTGTCCCCACATTAGCGCCTGCTGCAGAGGGCATTGAGATATGTGCCCCATTCAGCATTTCGGTGGTGCCTGCTCCATTTCAGCGGTGCCTGCTCAGCATTTTGACACACCGGTACCCCACTGAGCGCTCTGTTCACGCAGCCTGTGAGCAAATCCTGGGTCATACCACTGGGGCAAGTCACCTACATCGAGTGCTACAGCTCTGAGCCTCAGCCCAAGGCAAACAAACAAATAAAACCTTCAAATCTATCAGAAACCATTCTCAGCTTTACTAAATTTAAGGACATGGTTTTAAGAGATAATAACAATATTCCACTAACAGAAGAGAGCTCAACTGTTTAACAGCTATGTTTGGGAAAATCTTCTTGGTAAACTGTGGGATTGGAGACCGTGTCCAAGAAGAGACTGAGGTCCTGCTTCACACATCAGGTGCATTTTGTTCATCTGTATTCTGACCAAAATGGGGCCTACAGGGAAGATGGGGAGGGACTCTTTATCAGGGAGAGTGTAGTGATAGGGTAATAGTTAGTTAGTATAGTTAGTAGACAAGGGGTAAGAGTTTTAAGCTGCAAGAGGGTAGATTTAGATTAGATATTAGGAAGAAATTCTTCTTCCTACCACCAAGAAAGGGTGGTGAGGCACCGGAACTGGTTGCCCAGAGAAGTTGGGGATGCCCCATCCCTGGAGGTGTTCAAGGCCAGGCTGGATGGGGCTTTGAGCAACCTGGTCTAGTGGAGGGTGTCCCTGCCATGGCAGGGGGTTGGAACTAGATGATCTTTACAGTCCCTTCCAACCTGAACCATTCTATGATTCTATGATTCAAAGCAAAGCCATCCAGGACTGAAAATCATATACCTGCATCAGTGCAGAAGTGGACCTGGACTCATCCTTGCCGGTGTAAGCAGATCCTGAGGGGCAAGACTAAATTCTGCAAGTGCAGCACTGAGCAGATATCCACACACAGGGATCTGCCTGGCTTCAGGTCCAGGTCTGCCCCTGGCCCCAGGCACCAACTGAGCAAAACCACCATTGCCTGCTCACTTTCGGTCACACCCGATGAGAATTTGGCTTTTTAATCTAAAATAGCAAAGGCCAAGAGAACATTTGTCTTCTAAATATATCAACTATGTAAACATTGTGGACAAACATCTGTTCAGGTTTAAAATTAACTTTTGATTGGAGACAGGCATAGACTGGGTTCAGATAAACTTGGGTTCGGACATGTGAACTGTGAGGGTCTGAACCAGCCTTTTGGTGGGCATTGCAGGTGGCTATGGAGGGGAAGGCGGGAGAGGGCAAGAGGAGTACAAGGCTATAGTAAAGTTATTTATTTACTGACTGAAGTTAGGGGTGACTCAAGAGCTGTGAAGGAAAACAAAACAATCCAAACCAACCAAAAAAACAAGAAGAAAGTAAAAAGATGGTTAAGGCAACAGAAGAGCAACCTGCTGTTTACAGTCTGCCTGCTGTGATCAATAGATATATTTTGCTGGGATTGGAAGGCTAAAGCCAGAGAGACACAAAGCTAGTGAATGTATAAACAACGTCAGTCTGCAGGAGAGTGTGAAGTGTCAATGGCTGTTCAGGGAACAAGTTACTCAGATGCTGTTACGACTCAGAAAAAAATAAAGGTTGTTTGGCTAAGAGGTGAAGGTGGTGTTGTCTGCGTATACGTGCTCATATCTACTATTTCACTATTCTAAAATCCTGGCTTTCTTAGGGTATTCAGGGTTTCATTGACTTGAAGTGTTTCAGTCGTTAGTTTGTAAATACCTGTTCTGTGTGTGGGTTTTAGTTTTGGTTCTGTTTTTTTTGAGGTGAAAACTTGAATTTCACTGTGCAAAGGAAAGAAATCAGGGCAACAGTGCAGCTACCCTGTTAGCTCTGACAACCTGGTTCTCCTGTAGAGTTTTGTGGAGCACTTAGGAAAATGACTGTCTCTCCCTGAGACACATGATGTTGATAGGGAAAGAAATTCAGTGGTGATAATAGTGGGGAAGGGATTCCCGTTGCTGTTGCAGTAGGGTTTTACTTGTTTTGGACTTATTTTTGCTGGTGGCCATGAGTTGTGGGGTTTACTGCTTAGGGTTTTCTTCTTTTGATTTTGTTCCCAATGTAGCTCCAGCTAGGGAGCAGCAGCCTTCCCCATTACTCACTGGCAGCCAGCTGCTCTTGCCAGAAGTGTGTCTAGAAGGTGAAATCAAAAGTGCAGATTGAGAATAACCGATTTACACTGCAATTGATCATTGTGCTGCTTCTTTTCAGAGGAAATCTGTCTTTACTGACAAGACAACTAGACCATCCTCATTGTTTTGCAGAGGCTGTGGATGTTTCAAGTCGCGGGGGGGGCACTTGGTATGGACACAAGGATCACTTTATGCCAAATACTGTACTTTTCAAAGTAGTCTTAAGATGATTATTGACATCACTGGACCAGCACAGCTACAAACCTGACAGGAATTTGGGGAAAAGCATGGGAGATGCTTTGCACTTTACACTGAGAAAAGTGACCTGTGAGAATGCAGGCGAGATCCGTCTGAAAGAACAAAGAGGGAGAGCTGGAAAGATGGTGCTAATATGCCAACAAACTTGAAGGTGTTCTTTTTGTCTTTGGCCAGATGGCTTGACAGTTTGTAGTATGTCTGTGAAAGATGAAGTGCTTGGCAAGGTGTTGCTGATCCTAGTCCCTCCAAAAAGGAACAAGAGTGTTATCTTCATAGGCGCTAAAGGCCTCCAGTGCATCCTAATAATCCATCTTCAGCAGGGATAGAGATCCTCACTGAAATAAGCAGTGTTTGGCCTTTCTGTGCTGGGAAGAGGAACACTCTGTCAGTCCTGCTGACTTCTGCAGTTAGCCCAGTGCTTACTAGATGATAGTGGGGGTGGGTTTAAGGAGGATGGAGCCAGACTCTTTTCAGTGGTTCCCAGTAACAGGACGAGGGGTAACAGGCATAAGCTGGAACATAGGAAGTTCCGATCAAATATGAGAAAAAACTTCTTTACGGTGAGTGTGACAGAGCACTGGAACAGGCTGCCCAGGGAGGTTGTGGAGTCCCTTCTCTGGAGACTTTCAAGACCCGCCTGGATGCAGTCCTGAGTGATGTGCTCTAGGCAATCCTGCTTTAGCAGGGGAGTTGGACCAGATGATCTCTAGAGGTCCCTTCCAACTCTGAAAATTCCGTGATTCCGTGATATACTGCCATTACATATGTCTGTGATAAGAAATATTACTGCTGACTGGTTAGATGCTCTTCTCTGATTCTCTGATCTAATACTGAACCGCCAGGTACTGAAGATGAGGTGCTTACATATGACAGTGGTAAGGAACTTAAATATCTAGAAAGATCCCTGATAAATGATACGCTCTGCAGATAAACCTCTGCCAAATTCTATTCAAATGGCAAAGAGATAATGTGAATATGACTCTAATGAAGGAAGGCTAGAGTTGCCATAATGCATGCAGGTGCAATTGCTCCAAATCTCTCTTAAAATCCATTTTCCTGCCAGTGCTCATTCTTCCTTTAAACAGAAGTTAATACTCTGCTGACATTACTGAACTCCATCATGCTCATTATCTCAGGCTAGCATTTAGATCAGGTTTTTGGAGGTGAAAGACCAATTCATTAACTCTATTGTGTCACTCAATGACTTCCTGCAGAGAGATCATAAGTCAGATGGTGGGTGTCACTGCTGGAAGATAAAAGACAGCTATAAAGTAGGAAGACAACTGGTATAATTCGCAAAAATGAGGAAAAAATACTCCATAGCCTTTAATTTCTATTCATAGTTCAAGTTTTAAGTATGTTATTTAGATAACAGTGCATTTGAGGGATTTTTTTAATGAGTTTCAGATATGGAATGGAAGAGGTTATTGGTTGGTTATTTCTTTTTGACTTAAAGAGAAGAAATAATATAGGTAACAAATAACACAGCAATTCCTGTAAAAATGAATTAAAAATGGGGTGGTTTAAAGCCAGATGTGTTTAAATGCCCATATATAATAAATTATCTTGGCTTAAAGGGAGAAAAAGAGTGTTTGGAAAATTATTACTTTGTCAAAATGATAATGTTATGAAACTGTTCGAATTTCTGTTAAAGAAAAAAACAGCTGTGAGGAATCAAAATCCACTTATTTGAAAAAAAACAACAAAAACAAAACCAAAATCCCCATACTGTTTCCTCAGAGTAAAGAAAACGTTTATTTTTAGAACACTTTCTGGGATGAAAGAATTTTTTAAGATGTTTTATGGAAAGTAGGTTCCTACTGCTACTGGTTATCGACCAAACATAAAGCTTCTCAGTTTGCACATGGGAAATAAACAAGCGAAAATACTTTTCATCCTTATAATTGAGTTTTTCTAAGAACATTTTCAAATATGAGACTTTTCAAGTATAATTGAGAACTACTTAATGTGAAGAAGCACCGTCAAATAAGGAAAGTCTTTGCCAGAGAGCTTTGCAGCTTCCGTTCAGCTTCCCTCTACCTGTTGCTCAAAAAAACCATGGGAGACAGTTTGCACGACTTTTTCTTCCCTAAGTTGTAAAAAGCATGGCAGCGGTGGTGGTGGTATGGAATTTTTAATAATAACAAATATATGCAGGGCTTCTCTATGCTTCAAAGCACAAGGAACAAGCGTCCACTCTTTGAAAGCAGTGGGGCAGCAGCTCTACCCGAGTACCTTCCAGTAACGCGCATCTCCAGTTAATGGCGCTGGGATTTCCAGAGGGTAACAGCACCCAAGAGCGATGAGCAGGCATGAAAGCAGCAGCCATTTATCAGTCACTGCATGAAAAGCAACTGCACAACTCTTCTTACTTTCAAGGTCTCGAGCTGTCCAAAAAAACCGCAGCTTGGGAAGCCTAAGATCTTCTTCAGATCTATTCAAGCCCTCTTATCCTCATAAACCGTGTTTTTTCCTGTTGACTCCTTCATATTCATTAGCAATAAAAAGGAGTGCCGTTCCAAAGCTACTGATGAAAGAAGAAATAAGTTTTGTTTTCTCCTAGCTGGTTTGGAAACAGACACGTTCCCTTCCTCAGCCTGCCCCCACGTCAGCTACCTCTCTTTAATGCTAAGCTATTCTTACCTTAAGTGAGAACCCCCTTCTCAGCTCCTTTAAAGATGAAAGGCACAACTGAAAGGGAACCCAGAAAAAAGAAATACTAAGGTGGTATCAATCTCTCTATTATTCATACAGTTATTTATTGACAAATTTCATTCCTCTTACTGTGTATTCTGGCAGCATCCTTTGCTCTACTTTTCGTCTGGGTTGAGGAACTCTTCACAAAACCTTTCATTACTTTTTATCCATTTTATTTCTTCTGCCCCCTCTCCCTGCGCCCTGCAATTATAGCTGTGCTCATTTGCAATATTTTCTGCTATTAACAGACTGGTTGGCTTTTTTTGCATCAAGTAGCAGCTTCATAATGGGAGACATAAGAGTCACTTAATATAAAGATCACTGAGAATCATAAACCATTTTCTTTTTGACCTTTTCTACCAAAACATTAGCTTCTGAGTCAGCCTGCTTTGAAGCTACAGAAGCACTACATATTGTCTTGTTGATTGCTGACTTCAAGCAATCTTTTTCTTCCATTTCCTCTATTTTTAGTATCTGAAGGCTGAAATTTTACAATATGCTATTGCTCTTTTATTATTTTTTTCTCATGAACAAATGTCAGCACATCAAAAGCTCACTGCTTTTAGTGTGTGTCACTTGAGATCACTGGGAAAAAAAAAACCACTTTGTAAGTCTCCTTATTGAATCATAAACCGTGGGCGCTCCTAAGAATACCTCTCACAGAAGTTCTGGGATCAGTCATTTGAGCATCACTTTGCTGATAAGCAAAATCCATGAAAACTCTCAACACTGAAGAGGGAGACTAAAAATGAACATCACCCCGAAGGCGGAGGTGTATGCAATTGAACTAGTGGTCTTTATGTAGGTTTTGTAAGTGTTTTGTCATATCGATTATGCTTTTTTCTATCAATTCTACAGTATTTTTAATGAAAATAACTGTACACATTCACATATACTTGAGTTGCTCACCTCCTCTCTCTCTCTGTTTAGATGCCAGCCTTAAATGTTCCAGACCCGAAATGCTTTCTGCAGCAGTCCAATCCTCTCAGACAACCATACAATAGTTGTTTGTAAGGAAAACAGCTTTTAATTTCTAGGAAAATGGTTCATAGCTTTTTTCTGATCTTTGGTTATCAGGGAGAGGGGGATGTGGAGTCCCTGCAGACACATCTGGGAGATCCAGACAAAGGCCACGGCAGCTCCCCTGCTGCCTTTGGTGTGCTGCCACATAAACTCACCTTCAGCGTATGCAGATAGGTACCTCACGGTCATGTAGCTATGGCTGCGGACAGGGTCAGTCTCCTCATCGCCTATACAGCTACAACTCACATATAGCCTGAAACGGCAAGTATACATTAAAGAGTCAGAAGGACCCTTGTTTTTCCATGATAATCAATAATTCCCTGTCCTGACACCTGGCCAGAAGTGTTCAGAGGTGTTCAGAGGCACTCCCTGAATTTAATGCACAGCTGGGAGGGGTGCGGTAAGCAGAAAGACTTCAGGTTATTTGGCAGGAACGGCCAGTACAGATCTTGCAGAACTTCATTCAGTTTGCCATTCACCAAGTGCGTGTCTAATGCAATAAAGAAATTGAATATATTAAAAATTTAGAACAGGGCTGCTAAATTGCCACCTAGTGGTCTTGTAACGAAGTTAATCTCTCCAGCATGCTGTTCTGGGTCAAAAAGGCACCAGCGTGCTTTTTGTATTTTTGTCAGGGCCTCGGTATCGGGGCTCACTGTCGTGGTCAGAGCGGAGGGGTGTCAGAGCACGACGTCTGAGCCAACGCAAGATGGGACTGTTGGGACCGCTGGGATGCCAGGGGCAGCCAGCGCAGGACTTAAGACACCAAAAGGGAACTCCTAGGCCAATCAGCCAGTCTGTGCACAGGGTGAAAAATGCTGCCAGGTAGGAGCCTTAGCCTACTATCTCTACTACTTGTTTGCTTTTGCTTTTTAAGAAAAACAAAAGGTAAATATTTTTATATAAAAGGAAATAAAAGGTTTTCTGACTGTTGGTAAATGAGTAAAAAGTTAGGATTTTTGTCCTTCTAAGGCTCAACCAGCTCCAGTGCAGGAAGCATTTTGCTCTGCTGGGGTATTCTCCCACCTTCTAGCCTCACCCCGCCTGAGCCATATGTTCATCAGCATGTGCTGCTTACACAGAGCCAAGAAGGTGGGCAACAACCAAGGAGCACAAGTGGAACAATAAGTTTTGCAGTTCTGCTTCTGTGATTAGTCACGTAGGCCTGCCCTGAAGCTACTACGAGAGACTAAAAATAATTTTCAATATGATGAGCTGCATAAGCAAAGTCTTTAGGGATTAATGCATCCTCAATCATCTTACCAATAACCAGCTTGGGGTGCACCGGACTGCGTGCTGACAAAGACGATGCTCACAGGAGGTGGAGGCAGAAGAGGCGTCGTGTTGGGAAGCCGTCCTGGAGCGGGGGCTGCAGGCCACATCTCTGAGCACGCATCAGTTGTTTCAGAAATAAGTCAGAGATAAGTCAGTCCATGGCAGCAGAATCCAAATGATTCATCTTCCTCCTCCATGCCGTCACCTGGGACCTAGTGCAGTTGGTGGCTGAAGAAAAAACATCAGCCCTGGGGGACAGACTGAGAACCCATCTTGCACCTTCCCTGAGGTCCTGGGTAGCTTAAGGTGTCACACAAGTATGGCATTGCTCTAAGGATGCTGCATAACCCAAAAGCTTAACCCTGGATAAAACACATCCCCTTACAGATCACTGGGTCCTTGATTAAGGTATTGGCACTTCTCATGCCTCCTGCCCTCTTATGATGAACTGGAAGCCCTGTAAGTGAGGGTCATCACTTCCCACACAATATTAAGGGAGGCAGGTCAGGAAAACTAGCCATGGAAGAGAAAACAAATAGGGCTGGGGCAAGGGATAGGACTTGGGTAGCAATAAAAATATTAAATTGGTGACAGGAATTTAATCTTCCTGCACTTCAGGTTTTGTGACTGAAGTACAACTCACCATATTTAGTACCATATATGGTTTTGTTTTTTCCTTTCATATCACTTTCAGCCTGGTTAACCTTAATCTCTTTTAAGATACAGTCTGATTTTTATTTGTGGGTATTTCCCCCCCTCTTTTTGTTTTGCACATCACCTATAATCCTCTTAATTTGTTTCACATTGTACTTTGTTCTTGTTCAGGCTTGATTCAGTTAAATTTGCATCTTGTTTCTCTTTGTTTTACATATTTGATTTGCACAGTTTTGTTTTAAACAAATATTTACTGTTTTACTAGTGTCTGACCTCACTCCATTAACTTAATCAGATTTTATTTCAATGAAGTTCTCTGTAGAGTGAATAGCTATCTTTAAACTGATTTACTATTTTTTTTGCAAGACCACAGCTTCCCTTTTTTTTAGATATTATGGAAGTACAGCAACAGAGGAAGCTGTAAACACACTCCGCAAACTGACGTGCCACTAATCCAAAGTACTGAGTATAATAAAAAGGTATGTAATTGAAAGACAGTTTATTCCTTAATGTACTCTAGGTGATTTGATCTATAACGAGTATACAATAACAGCTGAAAGGTAATCAATACGAGACTGCCTGACAAACTGCAGGTTTAACCGCATACCTGTTGTCAATAAAACTATTCAGGGACAGAATGCCCTTTAAATGCAGCCAGCTTTTTCAAAAAATAAATGACTTGTTCCAAACCCCAGAAGTTGGTAAACCACAAAATAGCATCTAGATGGCAATTACTCATTTGAACTGTAGTGCGTGGCGTAAGTTTCTATTTCCCCTGGCATTTCCTGAGCTGGTCTCTTCAGGGTTTATTAGGATTGGCTTTGACTAAGGGATTTACCATAGTGTCAATCTGTCAGCATTCTGCTAGCCCAGTAGCCTCCTGATTTTTCAGATCCTGTTCAGATTGCTATGCCAAATGGCATCCACATAACTCTGGAAGACATGCCTTCAATTCCTGGTGCCTCATGCCTGCAGTAGATAATACTGAATGCCTTCAAATGCATCTCTGGACAGCTTCTGCTGCTGTTTGCAAGTAGGAAGTCCTATATGTTCCTGTCTTCATCCCCACAAATATCCAGAGTTAATGGCTTGAGATCGCATTAGATGGATCATTCATTACACCTTTTACTTGATGTTTACAAAACCATCAAACGCTTTCAGTAGGAAGAAAGCGTAGTCCGGTGTTACTGTGCTGGCCTCAAATATGAGACATAACCATTCAGTTGCCATGTGTAGAGAATATGTGGCAGCTTGAGGGTGGTGAGAACTTACTTGCATTGGCTCTGAAATGGTATAATGGTATACTGTCTTGGTATTGTCTTCATCTTATATGGCTATGCAGTTTGTACTCAGTTCAGAGCAGTCAGAATGAACTTGTGCCCCCCAAAACACAAAAATGGTGGTCATACCCGAAGATGTGTTGTGTGGGGCAAGTTATCTACACTAAGTTGGTGGACAAGAAGCTCAACATGAGCAAGCAATGCACACCTGCAGCCCAGAAAGCCAACTGCATCCTGGGCTGCATCAAAAGAAGCATGGCCAGCAGGTCGAGGGAGGTGATTCTGCCCCTCTACTCTGTTCTTGTGAGATCCCACCTGGAGTACTGTGTCCAGCTCTGGAGTCCTCAGCACAAGAAGGACATGAACCTGTTGGAATGGGTCCAGTGGAGGGCCATGAAGATGATCAGAGGGCTGGAGCACCTATGCTATGAGGACAGGCTGAGAGAGTTGGGGTTGTTCAGCCTGGAGAAGAGAAGGCTTCTAGGATACCTTCTAGCAGCCTTCCAGTACCTAAAAGGGGCCTACAGGAAGGATGGGGAGGGACTCTTTATTAGGGAGTGTAATGATAGGACGAGGGGTAACAGTTTTAAACCGAAAGAGGGTAGATTTAGATTGAATATCAGGAAGAAATTCTTCACTGTGAGGGTGGTGAGGCACTGGAACAGGTTGCCCAGGGAAGTTGTTGGATGCCCCGTCCCTGGAAGTGTTCAAGGCCAGGCTGGATGGGGCTTTGAGCAACCTGGTCTAGTGGGAGGTGTCCCTGCCCATGGCGGAGGGGATTGGAACTAGATGATCTTTACGGTCCCTTCCAACTCGAACCATTCTGTGATTCTATGAACTATTCTGGCAGAGAGCTGCCTTAAGACTTTTAAAAACTGAAGTACAGTCAGACACTTAAAAATGGACCATAGCTTTCTCGGCCAATCAGCACATCTCAGGTTAACTGCCAAAACAGGGCTTTCACAGGAATTTCTCTGAGAGATCTTAAAGACACGAGCAGGGTACTCCCAGTAACAGGAGAGTCATCATCTAAAATAAGATTGTTTTTTGAATGTATAGAATGTTTTTCAGTCAAAGGGATGTAAAAGTTGAAGTAACTGTAATGTTGGGGTTTTTTTTCATCATTTTTAATAAAAACTGTGTGTGGTTTCACCCTTTATAAGCAAGAGTTACTTTTATTTATTAATTTTTTATTTTCACTTTGGGTGTGTGTGTGTATATATATCACCTCCAGAAATAAAAACAGCTGGGGATACTGAAGTCATTTCCCTTCTGCCTTTCTTTATATGGAGCTGGTATGTATAATGAGCCTCCAGTCAGCTCTGTCATGTTAAAATGAACTTTCTGAATTATTGTTGTTCGCCTGATTTCACAATCAGCCCTTTGCAACCCACAACACTGTCACTAGCAATCTAACCAAAGGCAAGAATTTCTTTAATGTCTAGATCAGTTTGTGTTGGATAATCCCAACACCTTTCAGCAGCAGTAGTATTTAAATACAACTGGAGTGGAACAAACCAGAATGTCTGAATTTTCAAAAAGCCTTATGTATCAGCTCTTCTTTCTCTCCTGCTGGAATCCTGTAAGTAATAACCGTTATGGGCTTATTTTTTTCCCTTTTCCTTCTACGTCTTGCTAAAACTTTGTGTCTTGTCTTGGGTGTAAAGTTTAGCAGGTTTTAAGACTGATCGTCTTTGACACAGGAACGTGACTTGTTAGAAAGTCAGTAGATTTATGAAGCTATATATAAATTATATGTCTAAAAACTTGGGTTCAAGAAAATTTATCAATGTATCTGCCAGGTATTTCTCTGTCGTCCTTTTGATGTGGATAGAGCGTACAAACTCTTGTCTTTTGGAACATCACAGGAATAAAATGCCCAGAGACAGTATCTTTACTTGCAGCTTGAAGTCCATTTCCAGTTACCACTTCATATATATTTTTCTTTACTTTTCCATGACCACCTCTACTCACTGATTTTCAAAGACAGACAGTGTCAGGTAGATGGGACTGGACGGGGGCGGGGAGGAGAGGTTGCCTATGGCCATTCTCCATTCATCATCTTTTCAATCATCTTTTCATCCCCTCTCCTACAACAATGAAAACCTTCACAAAACACTAGGTAGGTAACTCTTCTTCCCATATGTATATCTGTTGGGGTAAAACAAAATATTTCCACAGTCTCGTTCCAATAACTATGCTAAAAAAAAAAAGATATAGATTCATAGCAGTTCTTAATAAGAAAACGTATATAGGTATACAAAGCATTAATAAGGTTTAAAAAATTCAGGCTACAATCTGACTTTAATTCTGCTGCAGCACTGGCAGGAGTTTTACCTGTTCCAAGGGCAGTACAGCTCGCCCACGGCAGGGCTACAAGAGCTTTGTCCCTCTTTGAAGCAGCTCTGAATAAAACCTTAACCGCTTGCCAAAAGAGTTATCAAAACTGTACATAGCTAGAATAGCTCAGTCACTGAGCTATAAATCTATGAAAGCAGAGAAAGGATGCATTCCCAACTGTTAATTCCCACTTTTTCCAGTACTTTAACTTGACATAAAACATGCGCGCCAGCAGAGGGCATTACATGCCTCAGTGAAATACAGATTGATAAACAATTTGAAAAAGCAAGGGGAAATTCTTCTAGCCTTCCTAGGATATTGGACATTTTATGTAACTAATCAAAAGCCTAATACAAACTGGAATATCCCAAGGACAGGGTCTATCAGATACTTCTCAAGCGCTCATTCACTCCAGCAGCCCTTTTACTGGGAAAAACAGTAAATTAGTTCTCACTTGTAAACAAAAGGTGAAACTAAACTATTAGAATTCAAAACACATTTTTCTTACTAAACAGATGAATCTGAGGAAAAAGAAGAAAAGTATGTTTATTTTTAACCTCTTAATTGCATAGCTTTTGTTTTCGTTTCTCCTACTGCTTAGCTAACACACTGCAGCCTTTTTCTACTTGGCGAGCCACGACTTTATGTGGATTTTGCTTTACTAGCATCAAGTAATACTGAACTCTGTCAGCTGAGAAGCCAGCCTTTTGGTTATCATTAGTTATAGAAATATTGTAATTTAAAAATTATATAGAAAAAATAATAATCTTGCTTTCATTTTACAAGTCTGCAGTCTTGTATAAGGATTCTGAACTTTTTTTTTTATCTGAAAGAGCTTAACATGTAGACAGCCTCTAAATTTATATCCATAAATTGTACTTTTCTATAGATCAAGAAAAATGAACTCAGTCACTAGAACTGAAAGACAATGACTGAGGAAAACACAAAGCAAACAGCATGTCATAGTTCTGTGCAGCTTTTCTTTGCAATTGGCTTATCTTTGCACTTAATTTTTTTCAAAGTTTGAGGGTTTTAGCAGCACTTGCCATGATCCCTTGATTTCGCACACAAAAGCAACTTTACTGTCTTGAGATTTGAAAAGAAATGCTCTCACAAACCTTTTTCTACCAAGTAATACTTCGCTACTTTGTAATACTGTTGTATTTCTGTTTTTCAGGTAGAAGTAGGGTCTTCAGGGAAAGCAATACAACATGAGAAGTCACATACTAAGGCATCAGTTCATAACTCTGTGTTACCAGATAATCTAATATATACTTCTTCACTGTAACATGCTAGTAATTTTCTAGAATACTCTTTATAAAAAAAAAAGAAAAAGAAATGAGAGTAAAGAATCTTTTTTAATTCAACCTAGCAGACAAAATTTGGAAACTTCTGTATTTCTGAAACACATTAAAAACAAAGCTTACTGAATAAACTACGTAATATAATACATCTCTTTCTAGAAAAATACTGAATTATCATTGAAGTGGTTGACAAAATTTTGTTATATTGGAAAAGAAGAAATCTAAAATGTAGGTAAGTCACCAAATAGAAGCATGAGAAGGAGTTTTTTCAGTGGAACGCTTTTTTTTTGCACAAAGATGCAAACAATATAGCAGCCAGTGATCTTTTTATTATACAAAGCATTCCAGCTCTTCAAGTTTGTAGACGAATATGTAACTTTAGATCTTAGAATGCAAGCATAACGTAATAATTATTTGTTTGTTTACAAGGCAGGGATGTGCAGTGACTTAAATCTATTGCTTGGATATCACAAGTCCGTTGGGTAATTTTCAAGGTGATTTACAGAGTATCATCACTGGGTAGGATGCACTCACTTGCCTGTTCATCCAGTGCTGTTTTGCTTCCTTACTTGAATACTGGGATAGGAAGTGAATAGCTTATAATAATGTGCATATCAGAAATCCAACATTTGGAAGTACAATCTCTGCACTTAAGTCCAGTCCTAAAATTAAAATACTATTTCCTTCTGCTTCAGTAAACCACAGGAAAAATGTCTTTCCAATGAAAGGAGAAATGCCCAGAGACATCTACACAAATGACACACTGACACTTTGCATATGTTTTCCTTCTGCTTGTTTCAGAACTCAACAAAACATTTAGTTGGTTGTAGATGAGAAAAGTCTTTGTCCAGCTAAGCCTAAAATGATCTTAACTTTCAGCATCATCTAAGCTGCTCTACAAACAAGAAAGACTGTGCTAGGAAGCAAAGGCTAATTGGTCTTGAAAGCAGCTGTCCTGACAAGTAAAATATACATTCATGAAAAACTATGGCACAAAACTAATTCAAACTCTAAGATTAATACAGCCAGTATTTGAGATGTAAAACTCTCTAATACAAAAGTGCTTCGAGGTTAAGCAGACTGATGTTCAGTGACTTCTGTCCACAAAACCTGTGAGTGAGTGAACTAGAACTCAGCCCAAAGCCCGTTTCTGGATATGGGCCCTCCAGTCCCACTCTATGCTGCTGTAAAAGATTATGAAGGTGCTCTTAAATTTGAGCTATCAAAGTCAAGGAGGCCGCCCCATGGGCTAAAAAAACCTCACATTTGTGCTTCACGTTGGAAGGAAGAAGTGGCAGGAAGCCTTACAAATACCTTACGTTTCCTACTGCTTTTTTTGATTATTTTTTTTTTTAAAGTCAGCTGCATATCATAAACATGATGTAATGCGGTTGGCATGCAAAGTGGTTCGTTTGCTTCATGTCAGCTTCTTAACTAAAAACTTCTGCAGAAATCACAAAGAAAGACTAAGTATGTACATGGGAAATTTTCATCCATTGTCTTAGGCAGTAATAAACTTACTGAAAATTTACGCTCCCTAGCAAAGAGGTTGGCTTTCAACAAATGTTTTGAGCAGTTATTGTTACCACTTCGTTATCCGATCTATGATTTATGAATGTGTTGGGGGGGGCTGCTTTTATTTTCTTTTAACACCATTTTTTCTTTTTGATAGACAAAAGATAGAAGGGAGTTTCTAAGTCATCCCAGATTACAGCAAAGCCTGGACAAAAGAGGAATTTAGCCTAACCCACAGGGGGAAAAAAATGCTGCCGTTACTACTGGTGCACGATTAGGAACTGCAGGTCAAAGGCAGCAGGTGGAGGGAGTCTAAAAAAGAGGTGAGGGGATAGGAGTCACTAGCACGATCAAGGGAGAGGTGCCTCTGCATCAACTTGTAAACAAGCACTTTAATCATGTTTGCTACTTTGTTAGCATTTGCACAACTCAGATTGAGATATGAAAGATGGTTTTAGCTCCCTTCTCTTTTATGCAGGTCCTGGACGGCTTTAAGCAAAACACTTCTCATCTGAATAATGAGGCTAAGAATAATAACATTTCTCTATCTCCAAGGGCTGATTGAGAGAATAAATTAGATGCTCAGATGCTATAGTAATGCATCCGAGTAAGTTAAAAATAATTTTCAAAACAAAATAATCACATTTACATTATTTTTTAGATACCCACAATTCAAAAATCTCTTTTTGGCAATCACAAGCTGGTTTTATGTAAGCAAGGAATTTCTGCTTAACCCCAGAAACGTGATGAACACTTATTGGGAAATACTTCAGCTAAGGTGACTGCAGAATAGACAAAGAAGAGACTATTATATTATTAAATTACCTACACTAGAGCTTCCCATATGCAGTTCTGCAGCTGGAGATGAAGTGACTGCGAGGATGCTTAGTTTGGTCTCCTCAAAACGTCTGCAGTGAGACTCTGGTTTGAAAAGTGATTATGTAAAAATAGCACTTCCTACTCAGCAGATCTGTTCTTGTGCGCTTTAGTGGGGAGAGGGAAAAAAATAATCAGTGCATATCTTCACTGCTGAGCCACCATATCTCTGGGGGAAGAAACTGCACTATATTCCAGTTTATGCAACTTCATCAAAATCACCAATTTAAAGCTACAGTGTACCTAAGCAAAACCTATCATTTCAAAATTGTGCCCTTTGAAATCAGACCTGCACAACCTCATTACCTCCAGCTGAATGGAAATGAATGAAATGAAAGGAAATAAACCCTTCAGACTGAAAAATCATGACTGGATTTCCTCCAGCTTCCTATCACCAACCCAAACTCATCAAGCTATTTCTCCCCCAGGTGGATAGTGAAAAGAGAGAGGTGACAATGATTCTTTTTTTAAAATATTTGGCAGGTAGTCTCAGAGCATGAAGCCCATATAGGTTTCAAGAGGTTACATGAGGACTACAGAAGGCTAATAGTATGATAACAGCTGCTAGCACAGGGATGTAAGCAATGCAAAATCCAGATTCATGCAGTTTGGCCAGCCTGTTGCCAGGGTTGTCAGACTCCTGAGTGATGGAGTGGGCTTTGCCACTATCGGCTGCTTCCAAAGGATCAATGTATCACAACAAATGTTCCTCTTTCAGACTTTCAAAAGAAGTCTTCTTTGGCACTGTGATTTTTATCCCCAAGAAGAGCAGATCAGGAGGCTCTTGTAAAAAGGGGAAGAAAAAAAAAAAAAAAAAAGGAACAATTCTTAACACCGGAAAATGCATACTTAGTATCTGTCTAGAGATTTGAAAGGATACTTTGATCATTCTTGCCAATTACATACCTGTTAGAGGCAAGTGTATTTACATATTTAATATTCAGCTAATCTCCAAAAACTTCTTTGATCAAATAGACATGCCATTTATCCTCAAACGCTGTGCCAAAATCTCATCTCTAGATAGCCTAATGTGTGAAGTGATGAATTTGTTTTCAAGTCTTTTACAGAATGCCTTCCTTTTTTCACTTCAGATTAAAACACCTACCCTTTTAACAAGTGTATTGCCTCTTCTGAACACTATCTTTAAATATAAAAGAAATCATAACAGAATGGTTCCCTTAGGGTTTTGCCTTTTGACATTTCTCTACTTAGAAAACTTCTGAGAAGGAAAACTAATGGCATTATGCTTGCAGACACAATCCTTTTCTAAATGAACACAAACGTCTACATATTTCTGCTTCCCATCTGTGACACATTCTAGTGTCCCTTGTAGACACAGATCTTGAATGACCTTCACTAACTCCCTGGAGCAGCGGACTTAAAGCTTGACTAGCCCTTGAACTGCAAGTTCTGTGTTAGGGCTCCCGTGCTCATTCCAAATGGAAATATTACTTACTAAGTCTGTAAGAAAAAAAAAGGCATAGGTTCTGCCAGAAGTCAGTCCAGCAATGGAGGTTTTGCAACAGGATCTGGACTCAGGTCTGTTACGTTAGAGTTAGATATGACAAAACCCAATAAAAAGGTGTCTTATATTTTTGCCCAAATTGTGTTCTTACAGAATAAATGCTTTCCAAGCAATGTTTAAGCTTGCAATTCTTTTCTTTTTCTTCTGTACCAAGATTTCTGTTAAGTCTCTTAAAAAAACCTCTTTCCCAAAATCCACCCAAGACTGTTTTATTCAACAAAGGAAGAGATGCAAACACAGCATCAGAATTCCTTTATGTATTTAGAATGCAGCATTTGCTCTGAACCTCAGGCTGGGTCTTGGAGACCTTTCAAACACAGTCTACATTCTCACTGAGGAAGTACTGGGCATTGCTCTCTGTACAGTACCAGGCATTCTAACAATAGAGGGTTAAGACCTCTGGCAAGTAAAGCGTACAGCCTGACAACTAAACTGTAATATACCTGGAGTTACTGGCAGCAAAGCTGTCCTTGTTTACTAAAACTGAACTACCATGAAAGAGTCTCTCAGAATAAAACCCATTGTTAGAGGTGCAGTAAGATTTTATTTTCAAGTCCTATCAGAATTACTCTAATTTTTTTTTTTTTTTTTTTTTTTAGTACTCCTTAGTGTTGCCACTTCGGAGAGCCCGTGTCCGAGGCTCTGCATGCAGGCAGCCCTGGTTTATCACACCACAGCAGGCTGGGGTCCAACCATCAGCCGTATGCCTCATTAGTGGCACTCAGGACTTGAAGGAATAACTGAATTTGCACAATTGTTTTCAAGGCGTGAGATGCAACTATACTGACTTATTTAAGCATGGACCGCAGAACTCGCTAACCTATACAATGCAAAATAGACAATGAAAATATTAGAGTGAAATATTTCATTACAGAAAAAATGCTCTTTCATAGACTAGCAACCTTTTCATCCTCACCTATCATGAAATATTTTGGAGGTTGTAAAGCATTTTTTCTTACTAATGATTAGATCACTAAACAGTAGAACTTACTGCACGGATAAAAATAATATTCTTAAAAATTTGTAAAGATAAAATTAAATAGCCTTCAATGAGAAGGTTTTTTAGGGTTCTCTTTCCAAATCACTAGATATTTTTTCCCTTTAGTCAGAAGACTCATTTTCTTTGCAAAAATGTTTTTTCTACCTGGGAAAAATTTGTAGAAACAGATTTACTGAGAAAATTCTGACACTTTCCTGGCAACTGGCAGTGATGCCTGGTGAAAGTAGCTAAA
Source organism: Rissa tridactyla (assembly GCF_028500815.1). Classification (NCBI taxonomy): domain Eukaryota; kingdom Metazoa; phylum Chordata; class Aves; order Charadriiformes; family Laridae; genus Rissa; species Rissa tridactyla. The sequence goes on from NC_071467.1 coordinate 44,531,123, forward strand.
TTTGCTATAGAAGAAATTTGCAAAAACTCATGAAAACAGCTTTTGAACTCATCCAAATGTCATTCCCCTAAAGACAAATCTAACTAGAAATGTCAGGATTGTAATTTTTTACTCACTTCAGGAACCTCATTTGGTATACTGCCTATACAGTTTAATATTAAAGTGGGTTTTTTTGCACAGAAAAAGCATTGACTTTGTGTTGATTCTGTTTTTTCTTTTAAAGCTGCATAAACTGGGTATGTACCATATAATTTTGTGAGGACAATGTTTTGCTTCCAGCGATTTCACCTTGAAGCCTCCAAAATCTGGTAAGATCTATCAAAGAATGAAAAAAACCCAACAGGCATCCCTGTTTTGCCCAACTCCCCATAATCAGACACAAGCAAGTAAAAGAGGGTCCAAAGAAAAGCCAAGAGCTGTGCCCCTGCATGACGTGAACTGCAGATCATTCTCCTTCGCCTTGTAAAAAATGTAAGGCTTGCAGTACAAAAGCTACCAGAGGACATCACCAGTAGTTTGGGTTCCCTACAGCAGCAGGAAACTCGTTAGGCTTAAAGGAACCCAGCAGTACCACAAGCTGCCTATTTCTCCGATATAATGACATTTTTGGTTTTGTTTTGGTGAGCGCTCCAGTCATGGAAAGAAAGTCCACGAGAAATGTGCATCCAACAAAGCAGTATGACAGGGACTTTAAACTGTGTATACCTGACAAAACTCATCTGCAGTGCAATGCTTTTTATATCCCATCTTGATAGTTCATCTCCTAAGTAAACTTTAGAAGTCTCTCATTTAAATTCTTCATGGGTATAACCTGTTAAGAGGTGCTTCAGATGACAGCTTAATAAAGACTGATCTTGTGAAAACAGAACAGAACAAGATGACAAGAAATTAGAGTACTATTCTTGGTTTTCCATAATTTCTTCGAGTTCTGAGAAATTCGTTTAACCTTGCTGTGCTTCATTGTACTCTCTAGAAAATAAGGATAATAATACATGCCTATTCTACAGAGAACTGGGAAGATAATTAGCTTTACATTGAAAAGCTATGGGAATGAAAAGTATCATTACTTCGATGTTATTTAATTGTATTAAAAAATATCCTTCAACTTCCATTAAAGTCTTTGGTATTAAATATAACAAGAGTGGGCAGAAGTAATGAATGCCATAATCCTTTATTTTGTCTATGGATAAAGGTGTATACTTTTATGAATTGATTGGAAAATCCAAGTTCTTTTAGAGAAACAGAGCTTGTTTGAAGGAGGAAGAACCATATCAAATTCATATCACCAGTTTAGTTTAGGTTCTTTGCAGCCACTTTATACTGTTTCAGGTCTGGGAGCTTTTGGGTTTTGCTAGCATTACAATACTGCTCTAACAATTACACTGTGAAGAAAAATAACAATAAATATAACAATAAATAACAAAAATAAAAATAACAATAAACTAAAGAACTCAAACTCTCTGGTGTTAATGTCCCAGATGGGAGGAGAACAACAGCAGGATGCTGACTGAACACAAATCTCTCTGCAGCTTTTTAATAAACTTCCCTCAATACAGTGCTGACATAAATAAGGTTTCAGAGATTTATTTTGTTAAGTATGAATCTTATTTTAAGACAGATCCAAGGCCCCACTAAAAATTAGTAACAATTAGGAGTCCTGCAATATACCTCCCTCCTTCCTTTGCACTAACCAATGACTACGTTTCTGAAAGCAACTCTTGCAAAACCAGGAGAGTTGTCAGCAGAAAGTTACTACATCAATCTCAGAAGGTCAGAAGCTATTTGATCTATCAAAGGGGAGCATTGTGATAGCTGCGCTACACAAATGAGATGCAGTAATAAAACCATATCATGACATTGCCCGTTCCCAAAGAATTGACACTCTATTATTAGGAAGAAGAAATAATCAAGATTTTGGATGTTACTGACCTTTGCAATAATACCATGTTTGCATGTTACTGATCCCCTGTGACCCTTGCAAAAAAAAAAAAAAAGTGTGCAAGAATAAGCCTAATATTTAGAGGGTGTTTAAATAATAACCATCAAGGAAGAAGTTTACCAGAGTTAATTTCAGTTTTTTAATTTATAATTTTTTATGGCATCAGATAAAATGTAGGCGTTGAGTAAGTCAGTTTGAAATTTTGGAAATGGGTTATAGCAGGTCAGATTTACATCCCAGCATGCTGGAAGGTTTACATTGTGTCTCACTAAGAAGGCAATTGGTATTATTCAAACACTGGGTCTTTACCTTTCCATTTTTCCATGTCTTTTCTGTAAAATGAAGAGCATAATTCATCCTGTAACTATAAATGTCTTCAGACATTATAGTCTCCTGCCGCTCTGAGTCACAAATCAAGTACTTATTACAGTCTGGACTCTCAGCATCTGATTGTGTTTTGATTCCCAAGTTCTGATTGCGATGAATGGTGTCTCTCTTCTGCAACAGCTAAATTAGTTTAAAAAAGCCACACAAACCCCACAACCACATACTTACTTTGTTTCTGTTGCAGAAAACTGATTAGCCGGTGATAAAAGAAATTAATTCTAATGTTTGAAGGGGGTCAGTGAATGAATTAAATGAAGGTTCCGTAAGACTTCTCTTACATTTAATCACCAGAATAAAGAAAAGCTACTGTTATCTTCTGAAACAATTCTTCCTGGTTGCAGGGTAGAAAGTCAGAATAAAGAAAGGTAATACACTGACTTTATTAATGTCAGTGACAGTAAATATAGTACCAAATGAAAGGCCACAAAAAAAGCCTCAGGGTCACTTGGCTAGATGAAATTGCAACAGCAACATACTCACATTACACAAGGAATTGAAACTCCCCTGACAGTCAAGGTCTGAAGGGCCCAAAGGTTCTAAGCAAGAAATTTCACAGAAATTTTTAAGAACCTGGGATAAAGTTGGACTGAACAATGGCTAAAGCTGCTTCTGTGTCCTAACAGAAAAAAAAAACCCTAAGCTAGAATCCAAGAAAGTGTGCCACTTGTAAAATTATTCAGAATAGCTCTTAGATGTCTATGATGCATCTTTCATTGGGGCTTTCTACAGTCTGTTTCTAGTGAATTATTCCAGAAACCAAGATGCTTCTACCCTGCCCTCTTCACAGCTGAGCTTCAGGAAATTACTGCAATTCTTCTTTTATATTCCTAAATATTCCTCTACAGACTCTGGCAACTTTTGGAAGGTAGAAGACTATCATAAAATATATGAAGAGCTATGCAGTAGCCTTCATGTAATTTTTTTTTATGTTAAAAGATGTGTGGGAATAAAGTGGAGTGTGATTAAATTGCTTTAATTGTGTGGGATTTTTTGGGTTTGTATATATATTTTTAATATATCTGTGGAATTTTAACCTTAATATAGGCATATATGAAGAAACCTCATGAACCCCGTTGGATACCAAATGATTTAACTTGTCATACAAGTTTTAGCTAAATGTTATTTACATGCTGGGTAGTTTCTAGTGGCTTCTACTGCCCTAGATACTTGAAATCATTTGGATGCTATTCTATTCGTAGGTCTTAACCACTAACTTCGTGTTCACTAGGGGTTCAGTTTGCTGTTATATGCCAAAAATACAAGTGGCTTTATTCAGGTGAATTAAAACACATTGAGAAAAAGCACGTTACTTTCTTATAGAAAGGAAAGTTCTTTAGCTTCATTTCCCATCCTGCAGCATAAGCCTTCTTTCTAGAGAACAGGAGTCTTAAATCAGCAGGGCTCTGCAATTACCGATTGCTTAGAAGATTACTTAGAAGTGAGATTTAAATGTAAACTCTGTTCATTGATCTAAGCTGATGCTGGCACAATCTAAATATGCATGTTTACCTGCCACAGAGAGGTTTACCTGTAATCTAGAGTATGCTTTGAGTTCTATTTTTTCAATAGAAAATGGTTATGTGAAGCACTCAAACACCTAAAAATTAGCTAGATACAGACTTTTAAAAAAGGAAAGCCAATAGAAATAAGAAGTGGGCATTCTCTAATATCAACACATTGTTGCCTATACACTGTAAAATATTTTCACGAGTGCAGATTCTGATTGATTACATCCCAGAAAATGCAAAAAACCCCACAGCAATTCAGTTAAATACAGTTCATTCCTTGGGGGAGGGAAAAGAGGTTTGTATTATCCTTGCATTTTTGCCTGCTTCAATAGCAGGGTGGTTAAGTCATACAGAGGCAAGCTTATCATATAAAATAACTGTGTTCTTTTTCTTTAATATACAGATATTTTAATTGTTCCAGGATCAGATTCTGCCGTTACTATAATGTATAGTGTAATGGTGACATAACACATTTATACTTTTCTATCTCAGCGTCAATGAAGACTTTCTTGCCACTGAAAGGCTCAACACACACAAGAAGAAATGCCATGTGGATATACCCGCACATTTGCATGTAGTCCCATTGATTTCAGGCTGTTATCTTACTTGAGGATTTGCAGACTTTAGCAGAGTAATTTTCACACTGTAACAACCCAATCAAATCTTCCTCTCCCATACCTGGGTTTTCTTCAATTGATTTTCTTTTCATGTAATTGTATGAAAAATTAGGAGATTGAGTAAAACAGTTAAAGGCATTCAGTCCTTATGAGGATTTATAGTTGATTTATTGCCAAATATTTGATTCTTTAGGGTTTTTATTTCATTGAGTTAGTAGAAAATTGAGAACTGCCAGGAATCAGGATGAAATAATCTTTCACATGATGTAAAGAGTGGAGTCCACTTCAGAGTGGACACTGAAAGCGTACTTCAGACCTTCTGAAGTACAAAATGCTCAGTCCTGTAGTAGTACACACGAAGGAGTTGGCTTTACCAAGATCTTCCATTATTACCAACATGCAGTATGGGTAAAACTTTGGCCTTCGGCATTTACTCAAGGCTTAACACAAGCACTAGTCTGCTTACTTATCCTTGTCTTGCACATTAAGATATATGCATTAGGTCAAATAAAATAAGATCACAAACCTATTTCTTATCACAACAGTTAGCTGCATAATTTCTACAAGAGACATCGTGCCTACCTAAGGTCATCTGAAACAATCAGAAGTTTTTTAGCTTGGCATACCTTAAACATGACTAATCAGTACAATCTTAATCTGGTTATCATACCCTGCACTTGTATTCACTGTAGTTTGGTCTGACAAGTCATGTCATGAAAGAGCTCCATTTGGGCTCAATCAGTTGAAAAGCTCAATGTCAGGGCTGAGTGCCCCAAGAGGCTGTAATGGCTCTGATGAGCCCCACCTGGGATCTCCACTCACAACCCCTGCCCCACAAGATCCATTTAGCCTCAGACTGCTCTATGCTGTAGGTGTACCTACCATCCTCAACCATTGTTGGTCAGGTTTCCTGGAGTCACCTTAGATCTGGCTTGTTGTCTTGCTTTTCCCTTACGATCCCTGGACTGTTTGTAGGATCTGTTGCTGTTACCACCTTGCTGTGCTTATCCAGCTCAGGTGCACATCCTGTGCTGTGGCTGCTCTCAGCTCCTGGTTCACCTTTAACCTTAGAGTCCTGCTCTTGCTGCTCCCTAGTACTCAGTACCATTACTATCAAAAGTGAATCTCTCTTAGAAGCGAGGCACCTGAAAGCACTCAGCATTTCATGCAAATAGATATGCTCCGAGGAGCCCAAGTCTACCCCCTTCACTATCAGCATACTTCACTTACAAGGTTTCCCTTCAGTATCTTTTTTCTTTCTTTTCCTTCTATAGCTGCTCTTGCTTTTCACAACCTTTCCAAATTGTACTAATGATGCTTCCTCCATGATGCAGACACTAAGGTCTAGCTGTGCTTCAATCTACAGGGCTTTGTACAAGAATACCTGAAGACAGAAAATATCTTACAGTTACTGCTAGCAGAAAGAGCTGCAGAAACAGCCAAAGAGAGATTTGTGTAGTCAAAAAGGGGGGAAAAAGAAGAAGTTAAAATCCCAAGCTGTGTTTTGCACTATTTTCATTAGCTATTTTCTGTAACCTTCTAGAACATCTCAGATCCTAGTTTCATGTCATACGCTTTTTCTTCTCTCTCATCCTTTGTTTCCTGCCTTGTCCTTTTATCCATCTTCTTTCCTTCACTCTTCACTTGATCTTCTGCCATAGAGTTGTGAAACTAACCCGATGCTTGCTACTGCCATATAGTTCACTTATATGCATATTGTTCCCCATATCCATATTCAATTAATTAATTTCAATGGCAGTAGCTTACCTAGCTTACCTCTCATGTTTTTTACCTGTCTCACCATTTCTCCAAAAGCCAGAGGAATAAAACAGGAGAGAATATTCATGACATTTAATTTCTTCTACTATATACCTAGATGTGCTGTACAACCACGGATGAAGGATTCTAAGAAAGCACTTTAATTAATTGGTTGAGACCAGATCTGTTCCAGAGACCCTTTATACCTCTACTAACAATCTGGTTTCATTTAAGTTCCTAAATAATGTATTCCTCAGACACAGTTATGAAGTTTCACTTTTACTGCCCCAGCCATCTGCACATATTCCAACGACTTAACAATAGTCAACTGCATCATCCAAAAAGCAAAAACAAGCAAAAAAATAGGTGTTAAACCTCTGTCAAATCTGGAGAAAAACATCAACTGTTTTTTTTGGAAAGCATCAGAGTTTGGAGGAGGCTAAAAGAAGAGATTATGTTCTGTTAGAAGACCTTTAAAAAACAATCTGCATGCTGAATATTAAGCACAAATCTTTTGGTAAGTCTGTTGGATCTAATGTATTCTTTCTCCGTTTCTCATAAAAAAATACTTAAAATGTAGAATATTATATCCTATGAACATAAAAAAAAAGAGAGCACTTTAATGTTGATGATCTCTATACAAGAAATTATTGTTTCCTTGTCTTTTTGGTAGCTTGTTGGTAAAGGATGGGTTTATACAGTCCAAACGATGACTAAATTAATATCTACAACAACTCAATCCTATTGATCAGAGATTTAAATTCTTTTAGGGGGAAAAAAAAAAATCATCCGAAGTTAACCTTCTCACTATGCCAAAATAATAAATGTGTTAGAAATGAAACTAGAAACATTTTGATTTTTTGACATATTTACAACATGCAGATAGTTTTCCTCATCTTTCCTACTAAAAGATAAAAGCAGCATATAAGAAAGATACCTAATAGACTGTCACTCTAAGTAGATGGTTGGTCTTAAAAGCCTCTCAAATGACTGCACGTAGGCCATATGACTATCAGTAAGAGGACTGATGATAGCATTATTATCAGCCCATACACAGAAGAATTAATATTAATTCATATACATTAAATTACATCTTGTTCCATGTTTGATTAACAAAGTCAGGCAAAGTTACACACAAATTCACAACATTTATTGATTTCAGAATAAAATTTTTGCTATTATTTAAGATACAAAATACAGTAAGTTCCTTTTAACATGACTCATTCAAGGGAAACTCATAGACTGTTTGGCTTCAAACTATTAATCATGGTGGCATATAATTTTTCTCAGTTCGAAGGACTGTGTTGCTTCTAAAAAAAACAGGATTATAAATTTAGCAAAACCCCCTATTGATTTAAGCAAAGGATGACACAAAGAGTCTGTTGTTGACTCACTGTCAGTTACAGCCAGAGACAAATCAACATATTTCCATGGAGAATGTCTCGTGCTTGCAGTTTACAATCAATGAGTAGGACAGAGGTGATAATACATGACACTTTCTGCTGACACATTCACTTTGTATCCTAATATACCTCTGAGACAAGTTACAAATGGTTGAAAGCACAAACACTGAGGAAGACGTTTCTTTTCCCATCATGGGTTGTGGAAAAAAAGAGTAATGAAAGTAGGTATCCATAATCTTTTGAAAGAGAAGAATGTCTTAATATACCCTATTATTTGTAAAATACCATTACAGATGAATAGGTTACTTCTATACATGAAATCTAAAAGATAAACACTTGTCTTGGTACCAAATTCGAAAAAAATTTTTAAACATTTGATTGCGTGACTAGATTTTATAGTATGTCAACCATTACCTAGATTTGATCAGTTTGTTACGTTTATGAACAGCATTTGGTTATATACTCAGAGACTGCAGGTCACTGGAAAACGTGCATTGCTGCGAACTCAGGCTTGTTCTTAACAGAAGAAAAAACCATGAAGGCACGAGTAAATTGGAAAAGTAATCTGAAGGCCAGACAGCTGATCGTGAGACACATCCTTAGGACCAATGCCACAGATCCCATTTAATTTCATTTTTCATTTCATTTCAGTTATTTTCATCTTTAAGTTAAAATATTTTTTTTCTAGCATATGCTTTCAATGTTTTAAAATATGAACTAAGCATAACTTATGTTCTGACACTAGAACAGCTAAAATAATACTTCTGGCTGTATGCCATCCTTTGCCCACAGCCAGGAGCACTCCCAACATGACTGCTCCAGGGGGCCTGAGCGTGCTAACACCGCCCTAGCAGAGGATTTCATGGCAAGGGGAAAAAAGCCTCCTGCACCATCCTTACAAGTAGTATGCAGGTATATCTCTTTTGGTAATTATCACTGTTATTTCTGGCTACTCAGGGCAACAAAAGACAACGTTTCTGCTATTATTGTATCACATTTCCTCTGATAATGCAGATAAGAGTTGTGATCACTTAAATGGGGCATGAGAGCTGGGATGCATGGATAGATTACAGGCATCCCAAATAAACATATGTGACAAACCCCAGAACATTTTATTCAGAACTGATTCTGTGTACTTCAGAGAAGCACAATAGTGATCCACAGCATGTGTAACACGGTTCAATTGCATAATGCAATTCATCTTTGGCAAGAGTGTATTTCAAAATCTACAGCAATGAAAACTTCTATTCCAAAAATTACAAGGCCTTAGCAAGGTTACAGTACCAAGGGCATCTCTGAAGGGGGTGGGAGAGGGACAGAGTGTGCAGTTCTAAAAGAAAATTAAAATGTTAAGTAAGTCTTAAAGACCAGAAGGAATACTGTATGAAGTAACCTGGCACACAGACATGGCCTGGAATAAACTATGATTTACTCCTTTTAAAGATGCCTTTTTCAATCAACTAGCTCTGGAGCTTTTGGGAGACGTTATTCTGAGCTAAAGCTTGATCAGCGTACAATCACTTTTATCTAAAACAGTTATGCTGGGTTTGTTTACCCAAATTGCAGATTAACAAGGCCAAAGATACAGAGGCACTAGAGCTTCCACATGTAGATCTCACCAGTCTTACAGGTGAAATCTTTCGAGTCTCACGTGTCAAAGCCACACCATACAACTACGACTGAACTACTTCCAGAGCCCGGACACACCTAAAAGCAGCGCAGTTGCATTCCAGTTTCAGAGGTCCACATCAACAACCTATAGAGCCAGCTTGATGTATTGCTACTCATCAGAACAGGGGGTCACAATGTGGCATGTGCAGTGTGACTAGTCCGTTACAGCTTAACTACAAACGGGTCGGTGCTGTACATAAAACTCAACAGACTCAGCTAGGCTTTGGGACTCTGTGGGGGCTGATTCAGTTCCCCTCCTGGGAACTTGAACACTACTTACTATAAATCTTTGCAAATGGCATGATGGCTGCTGGGGTATGGATGAGAGACACAGAAGGTACGCTCTATACCCGGGAGCAAAGAATGCAAAAATTTAAAAAGTATGATAGGCAGGCCAAACATTAAGGGTAAGAGAACGTGCTTTCCAGCAGTTATTTCATTACTCTTCCGTTTGTGTGACTTGTAATTTTCTCAATAGTACAGTATTTTTTTACTCTGCGACAAGACATTAATGTGGGAAGACCAGCCTGTAAGAGAGGAGAAAGCCACTGCAGCACTTCTCCATTTCAGAGCCCTCTTCCTGAAACAGGCTATGCCAATGACAACATATGATACAGTGTGAAGTACGTGCTCACTGTATCCAATGGCCAGAAGTGGTATCTACTGTAGGGAGCAGAGGACATCTGAAAACTGTAACTGATACTTACATAGCACATATTTTGTGGAACAGAAGGAAAGCAGCAGCAGCTTTTGATCGCCGTATCAGTCTAAACATTGGACTAAGAGTAAGTTCAGAAAACAATGGATTCTTCATATCCTAATTATGGCTGCTCTTGGTGAAACTCTTTGTCCAGTTCTTTAGCTCACTTATTTCAGCTCCAACAGTTTCAGTTTTTAATGATTGTGCTACACTGACCATGCATTGTCCCTCTGATGAGAATAATAAAAGAAACAGAAACTGCATTAACTCTGAAAACTCTGGTCCTACTATCTTTTTGAGGACAATTTTTTATTCCTGCTTCATTGGTATAGTGGAAGATAACAGATATTTTCAACAAGGAAAAATATGCGAGAAAAAAAATTAAATATGCAAGAATTGGCAATATTACAATTTCACAATTATTTTATTCAGTTCCACTAACAGCTGGAATTATTTGTTACTTTAGAAATTTATAATCTTAACATTTCTCAGAGTTACTTTAAAAATTACTTCCAATTTTCATCTTAGCTTTTTGTCTACCCATGGTGTAATATCAAGTACTGCTTACCCAGATCATTGTATTATCCCACTCAAGCCAATTCATCTGAATATACAGAGAGGGTCTATGCTTTAAACAGAAATTTAACCTTAGCTTTATGGATCAGGTTATCTATTTACATTTCCATAGTATTTTGATCGTAACATATTCTACATTGGTTCATCTCTATTTTACTATTCTATTTGGGTATTTTTTTACATGGGCTTTCTGGACTACATGCAGACCCAACACTACATCCTGTTTTATTTTTTTATTTATTTTTATGGCCTTTAAAAAGCAGCAGTTGAAAAACTCAGGCAGAATTAACTTCCAATAACGAAGGAATTCTGATTGTTTAGATCTCAGAGCCACTATCAACTACTTCTTAATTATTTTTTCTCAAGCTGACTGAACCCCTATACAGCTAGATACTAGTTATAACAAATGTGGTTGAAGTTGAGTGCTGACATTCAGAACCCTTATTCAGATGTTTGTCAGCAGGGAAAACAAATGGCAGGTAACCCACAGAACAGTAAATAACCATAACTAAACCAGCTACATTAGGATTTGTTTCTATGTCTTTGCACACAGTGTCTTTTTCACTCATCTAACATGAAATCCAAGCAAAAAAGGAAAAATAGAATGAAAAATTACCAGGAAAAAATCTGATTTCATTAACTACAGAAAAGAGCAGAATCAGAAAGTGATCACTCTTTCCAAATGATAGTAAACAATGAATATTTTCTAAAAAGTTGTGTCAACATTCAAATGAACGCACCACAATGTGAAATAACTAATTAGAAATACAGCTAAGGCGTAAGTCTCTCATATCCTTCTCCTTGCATTAGCTTTCCTTAGCTAAACGAGAAAGTAAAGAAATTCTTCCTTAGTACGGACAATACTTTAGAAATCCAAACCTTAAGAAATCCCACAAAACATTATACTGTTACTACTTTATTAAAAATAAACTGTATTGTAGAACATCAAAAATATTTCAAACACTGTCAACTAAAGCTCCGTAAAAAATTTTACAAGTTTAAACTTTATTCAACTACCAAAATGGCATCTATGTCTAAAAATAAATTTTCAAGAAAAAGACTTGGTTCGTATGTTTCCTGTAGCATTTGAAAATATTTAAAACTGGTTACTCAATGACACAGAACACAAAACTGAAGCTGACTCAAATCAAGCCAACTTAAATGTAATGATATGTAAATGGTTTTCATTAATTAAATCGAGATGTGCAAAAGTATAAGCAGTGTAAATTAGTCATTACTTGTTAGTTCTATGTTAACAGAATTACATACAAGGAATGCAGTTTGTACCACTCTACTTTTAAGCTAGTACCATTTTTAGGAAGGTCAAAATGCTGTTTTAGTCTAAAGAGCAACTTTTTTCTACATAAATAAAAAAATAAATATACCTAGCTACTCAATATACATGACATCAACATGTAAATTGCTGTGCATATCTACTTTTCTTTTCAGTATGTTAACAGTTAAATCTCAATACTTAATTATCTTTTGTAGCAAATTTCAAATTTAGCTAAAAAATGGGAGTCTTGAATATGTATTTTTCTATTAGGCATCTGAATGTTATAGACTTCACCAGCAGCACAGAATGAAAACAAACGGGAGTCTTCCACCTAGTTCAGACTTTCTTTATTTGCATGATCATGAAAAAACTAGAGTGTTAGAATGAAGTACTGAAAGAATAAATAACGCTTAAATCTGCACAGACAGTAAAAAAATCCAAAACTTTTACAGAATAATTAAGTTCTGGGGGCACATTAGCCTACGAACCCGATTGTTTTATGAGGGTGAAAGGATGTTCACTGTGCTTCAATTAAGAAGTGCTCTATATGGGTTTTGAGCTCAGCTAATTTATACAGAGCTTTGATGGGTCTATCATGTAATACTTAAAGTTGGAGATGTTTTTTGGGAATATTAACTTAGACTCAAATAAAAAAGTTGCCCAAATTACGCACATCTCAAATTTAAAATAATGTGACAATAAATATCTTCCATACCAAGATGCAAAAGTTACATACTTCAACAGAAAATATGTACCTTACTTCTGGTTTGACGATGGATAACAGGAGTTAAGAATAGATGTGGAGAATCATACCTGTTTGAGTAGAATTTTCTGCTAGGCCTGAATGCTGAAGCTTCTTTTCAGCTCTGAGAGAAGATGCACAATGACCTTCCTAATTGGATGTCCATATCCACTGTAAATGGAAAAAAATGGTATCAGTTCAAGTGTTAACATGGTAATTTACAGGAAAAAAGCTATAAGAAAATTCCCTTAAAATTAAATGAGCAAAATATGGCCACAACTTCTGTCCTGAGTGAATACTGATTAAGTGCACCTTGTCTGTCAGGTAATGAGCCTGTGTTGGTCATACATGAGAAGATCTAGGACGTAGTGGAAAGAGAGGGAAACCCTCATACATGCAACAGGCAGGGAATTATACATACTTATTCCACCTATCTAAAAGTTCTTAATAGAAAAAATATTCAATACTTAAGGCCAGCAAAAATTATTTAAGTTTACTATCTGACAGCAAGGCATATTTCAATATAAAAACGGAATTTGTTTCATGCAAGGGGAAAGCAGTTACAGCTGTAACAGTATGGCAAGTTGTAAGACTATTTAAATCCCTCAAAAGACAGAATTATTTCTCAGTCATAGCCTAGCAGAAACTCTCCCCCTTATATTTACAGTTATCTGCACCTCAGTTGTTGCCATCTACAACCACTGTGTGCTGCAGGTATTAACTAATTCTGCCCCCCAACAGACTAATACTCACTCCTGGCCTCTTACCAGCTACATTTTTGTGTACTTCCATTTCTCAGGGCTTTTACTCAGAAATCCTGTTCCACCAGTACTCAAACTTTGGCTAAAGCTCAAAACTTTATGCCTCTCAGCTGCATTTCGCAAAACTCCCAATGCTTAAACCACTCCAGATTAAGCTATCATTCATTGTAAATGTCACCAAGTTACCTAAATTGCTGTTTTTATTGTAACATCCGCTTTAGATCTTCAGATTTTCATATCCAGCAGCCTGAAATCCATAAACACTACACCCTTTACCAGATCACTGGGTGAATGTGAACTTACTGTTCCACAAGTGTGTTTATCATACATTTTCCGATACCGATCTCCAGTGTTTCTCATTCCTTCCCTGAATGGAAACCTGATTAGCCAAGCTGCTAACAAGTCCTGACACCTGTGTACTTTTAATTCTTCAGAACAACCAGAAGCAGCCTACTTTCCCCACTCTGCAACTCCACAAATCTCACATCATCCCTCCAGCCCTCTTTGAAACCACACATGGGATGATGCCTCGGAGACCTCGCTCACGACCAGGGCTCACTCAGAATGACCCAATACTTCTGATCACCCCAAATTTCACCAGCCTGCAACGGGGCCGCAGGCTCTCTCCACCTCCACTCCTGTCTATTCCCTTCCACAGTGCTTCCTCCTTTCCCCAATTCCTCCGAGCTTTCCCTGGGACTTCTCTTTCTCCTCATGGTTTTTCGAACCATCTCATCTTTCCGAGCATCGGCAACGCGGGAACCTGAAGTCCCTTCTCTGGAAGGGACAGTGTCACTTGCTGACCCGCCTCGGGAGAGGCCCTACGGGAGGGGGATCCGAGGGGACGCCAGCCCTCCCCTTGCCTCTGCTTGCCGAAGAAAGGCGAAACCGCCTTAAAATTAGGAGGCCCGATGAAAGCGGAGCAATTTCGGGTGGGCACCGGGCACCTTCCCGAGTTTTTTAAAAACCGGGCCCGAGGAGCTGCGTGTCCTCCCCCGCCCTCCCGCAGTGCTGCCGCTCCCCCTACCCCCCAAGGCCAGCCCCTGCCCCCCCGCTGCCACAACCCGGTCCTGTTTTCCTTTCTCCGCGGCTCACAGGACACAAGCGGGCCACCCGCGACGGGTGGGGGGTACACAAGTGGAGGGGACACAGGTGGGAGGGGACAAGGACGAGATGGCCCGGCCCCGCCCGCCGCTCGCTACCGCGAGCACGAGAATCCCCTACCTCCCCCAAGCGACTGGTGACGAGCGCCGCGAACGCCGCCCTCCCATTGGCTCTTGAGCTGGCAAAGCACAGCCAATCATGACTTGAAGCGGAGCGCTCCCCCCCACCCCCTCGCGCCCAGCTGCCCCGTGGCGCGGAGGGGGTTTGGCCGCCTGCGGAGGCAGGGTCACGTGACCGTGTGTTTACATCCTCTCAGCTGTTGGGGCCCCTCCTCCCCGCCCCGTCTCGCTCGCACCGACCGACACAAACGGCGGCGGCCCGGGGACCCCTCCGACGGGCGGGCCGGGACGGGGGAAGGGTAACGGCGGCTCCTGCTCGCTCGGCGATCGCCCCCGCGGGCGACCGGAGCGCTCTCCTGCCTGCCTTCCTCTTTCCCTCCCCCCCACCTTCAGACGGGGTCTGTGCAGGGTCCGGGGGCCCGCTGCGGAACGGGTGAGTGTCCCCCGGGGGGGGCTGCTGGGGGGTAGTGTGGGCAGGACCGCGCTGTGGGGCGCGGAGGCCGCCGTCCGACAGCCGGGACGGTGAGTTGCGATGGCCCCTTCCCCCCCCCAGTTCCTATTGTCTGTTGGCCCCGCACGCAGGCGCGGGGGGGTTGGGGGGTGTGTTGGAAAATGGAAGGTTGTTTTCGCGCAGCCGGGACAGGTCCGCTCCTGCGGGGTGGGGAGGGACGGGACGGGGAGAGTGCGCGTACGCCCTCGGCAGCCCGTTCTTCCTCCTCCCGATACCTCCCCGCGTCCTTTCGCCGCCTGCGTAATAAATAATCCTTGGCGCAAAAAGCTGGGGGGGGGGAGGAGGGGGGTGGCTGGTGTAGCTGCCGCGGGCCTGGGGCAGGTGTGAGGGGTCGGGGACAAGACAGGAGGTTCCAGCCTTGGAATCCGGTCGAGGTGGGGGGGACGGGGGAGGGTAAAGACAAGGTGAGGGCAGCGCTCGTCCCCCGCAGCTCCCTGTCTCCTCCCCGTCACGGATGGGTTTGTTTTTATTTTTTGTTGCCTTTAAGGAAATGCAGTGAGGACGGGAGCTTTTTTTTCCCCGATCCCTAACAACCTTAGGGTCTTGTGGGGGTTACGTCTTCCAGGCCGAGGCATTTCGGGGGGAGGCAAAGGGGGAAGCGTTGTTTTGCTTCAGGAAGAACCTACGGGCTGAGAAGAAGGGTATTTCTCCTGTCGGTAGAGGAGGTGGTCCGAACAGCAGCGAGGGGGCCAAATACTTCCTTTATGTAAATAAAGTGTGCAGAATGCAGGGTAACTTCGCTTTTCCGCCCCGAAGCCGCGGTGGGCGTTAGTGGCGGCAGCCGCCGGGGAAGGAGCATGGCTGTGCACCCCCCCCCCCGCCCCGCTCCGCCATACGCGCACATTTCTCTCTGTTTACATTGAGGTCTGTGTTTTGGCTGGGAGCAGCGTGAGGGGAGGAGCAGAAACTCGCCGCGGGGTAGCCACCTCCTCCCCGGGCTGTTTTCTTTGTTGTTATCTGTTGGTTCGGGGGAGGCGGCCCGGGGTCACGTCTGCCTGTAGCTGAGCTGCGGTCTGCGGTTAAAGTGAATCCTCTTCGGCCCGGAGCCTCGGGCCGCCTTCTTCTGTGCATGTGCAGGTCCTCTCTCGCCTCTGTCGTCGCCCTCCTCCCCCCCCCCCACTCTGCTGCCTCGGCAGTTGTCAGCGGCTCGCAGTGAAGTTGGAGGAAGGGGAAGGGAGGGCGGAGGGGGAAGGAATCTTGGCGTTTATTTGATACGCAGTCAGCAGCCTGGGCCTGCTTTGTACAGCCCTGTAGTCTTTGGCAGCAAAAGGGGGGAAGAAAAACAACCCAAATCTCCTATGATGGGAAGGGGCGTGCGCGCGTGTGTGTGTGTTCATTTTTCGTGGTGGAAGATGAAGGAAAACGTCTTTAGGGTCTGCGTGAGAGAAGAGATGGAAGTACTGAACTGCTGCAATGTGTGGAGAATGCTTGTGTCCTTGCAGTACTTACCAGTGCCCATGTAGCTACTGTTCTTCTAGTGGGTATTTTCTGTTCCTGTCAAGTAAAAGTCAAGCACAGTTGAACTGCAAGGAAATAAGGTTCCTTCTGATAACGAGGGGTAAACTTTGAGACACTCAAAAAAGAGACACAGGTAAGGCTAGTCAGCACTTCAGTGAATGAATGAGGATACCCAATCCCTCTTGACCTTATGCCCTCTGTATTACAGAGTATGCTTTTAAGATGGAAGATGCAATATATCTGAGGCTTAAAGTTAGTAAATGATCAGAGTGTATTTTAAGAATGCCTTTGTATCATAATTCCTTATTCTTGCAAATGAATTGTAATGTGTGTGATACATTTTTTTTTTCCTCCACAGGACCCTTACCTTACTCTGGGCACTGGGCAGACCATCTCTGGAAGGAATCAGGCTTGGATAAACGGAACTGTTTTCTGCAGAACTCCTGCCTGATTTGTTGGGAAAACTTGAAAAATATTTTGGATGTGTAGGTGGACAAATGTGTGAAAGATCTATTGGTATTTTAACTGCCCTTGGGTGAATGAATATAATGTGATAAGGATGTAAGAAGTATGTGAGTGAGGTCAGACAGCCACAATGAGGTCTTTGGAGATGGTCACTTAGCCAGATGTTCTTTACCACAGTCAGTGTCCTTCAGAAATGCAAGAAAAAACAATTGGATGTTGTTGGGAGGTCTGCAGTGAGGAGAATGTAATGAAATCACAGAAACAGAAAAAATATATAATACTGGATGGCCAAATGTTGTCACTGTGTCTGTGTAGGATTAGGTTTGTTCTCTGCATAATCTCCGATCTTCACTCCAGAATTATTCTAAAAATCTTTCTGCCTCTCCTAATTGGCATTCTCTCTGGGTTTTCTTCATCCAGTCTCAGACTTCGTGTCATGACTTACTTTAGATATTTGACCAGCTAGTTTCAATCTTGCAGTACTCTGTTTATAAATTTATGAAGTCTTGCCATTTTTGTAGTCCTAATTTTGGCATATTGGTGGTTTCTGTTGCTCAATCTTCTGTTTGCCTGTCGGTAACTGCTCCAAGCTGCAGCAGCTCCTTTCGAAGAGGCCTCTGCCTAATAGGAGACTAAGAATAGAACCTGACTGCCAGACATGTATTATTGTTTTCTGTGCCTGTGCCGGACCATATCAGAGCAGTCACTTGGCTGTGTTTCTGTAAACTTAAAGTGCAGTTGCTTTGAGATGGTAAGCGTGTATTCTGAAGTTAAAGGTAGGCTTAGGCATGATACCAGTGCAGGTGGAAGTCTCTAAAGAGCCATATTGCCTGTCACAATTTTTATGCAAACTTGAAAGAAGAAAGAGTAACACAGAGATCAAATTTGAAGTTCCTACTGCAAGACATGGTTAGTAGTACAGGGCTTTTTTTCCCAAAGATGCTGCCAAAACTCAATATAGGCAAGACAATTTTTCCATGCAGTGTTCCAGAAAGGTTTATGCCAGGATTTTTATGAGTTCACCAAAGCAAATACATTCAAAGCAATTCTGAAATAGCTAGGCAGTATGTGAATGTTCATCCCAGTCTTCAGTGCGTGGTGAGAAACACCTGAGAGTACAGTCATGGTTTCTGGATGAGAAGCGTCTTTACATATATTTGTTCTCTTAATTTCCTGCTTTGTTCCCATTTTCAGCAGGAATGTCACAGATCTGCTATTTTACCCCAAACTGGAAGTGGTGCTCTGTAGCTGATCATTAATTAATTCTCTGTGTAAGAAAAGTGTCTTGAACTCTACCCCACTTGGCACTCTTGAGTATTTGAATATTATCTCATTTATTTTACCTACTTAGAATGTAAATTTCCCAAAGCAAAATTGGGAAGAATGTATGCGCCATCTTGTTTTGCAAATGAATAAACAGGTATGTGACTGGCCTAAGGGCACTCTAGGAATTTTCCAGTAGGGTCAGAAGTTGGTCTCTGCTTCATCATCTTCAGCCAACAGGTGTGGATTTTTTGGTGGAGAATTCTTTTGATGTATCTGCTTTGCAGAAGTGTGATCACACTGTTCCACTTTATTTTATGGTGTTCTGGGGAGTAAAGTGAAGTAGTTTATATTAAATATTATGGGTATAATTACATTAAAACATCAGGAGATAACTACTGTGCTCCAGTTACTTTGGAACTTATTATTAATGGGAGCCTTCAGGCCTGCTTAACACAAGCTCTTAAAGCAATTGCTGCTGCTATGTTGTTTAAGGCAGTTGGGCTGGACTGTGGGCCTTGGAAGAAAGGGTAGAATTTGTAGTAGCTTAGGATGCTGAATATAATTATTTGCAGGACTGAAAGATTAGTTGGCTGCCACTCACAACAGTAGTGTTAGTTCTCTATCCTTTTTCTGTCCTGGTATGTCATGCCAACTTTATGTTTCAGAGTTAGTGTTGCTACAGCAAATTTGACAGTAGTGTGAACTAAACCCAAGGAGCTTGAAATCATGATGAGTGTATGTGTGTGGATTTGTGTTAAATGTACTTCTCATCAGAAGCTTATTGGAAATCTTTAAAGGAAAAGTAAAATGAAAGTAAAGATGTCTTTGAAAATGGCAGTTAGTCCTAAGAAACTTCTTTCTGAAAGCAAGAAGTATTGGAAGTTGTATCCAGAGAGTAACTGTGGTGTCCATCACTTGTCCATTGTGACCGCAGTTGGTATGTGACTTATTTCTCAACGAATTCTATTAGTCGTATAAGTTGAAGCACAAAAATAAAACTCATCCTTTTTTGTGCGGAGAAAATACTGGTTTAGAAGTCATCATAGAGCAGTTTAAAAAAAAAAAAAAAGACAAAACTCCAAACTCCATAGCCCTAAAATAGTTTAGAGGTGACATCAGGAATCACCATGGTAACTCTCAGACTACAGATTCTGGTGTGTTTTCACATGGGGGAGTTCTAGAGTGGGGAGGTGACTGTGGAGCAGGAGTAAACCTCTCCTCTGGGTAGAGGGCTATCATGGGGCAGTAAAAGATTTCGAGCCCACTGCTTAGAAGATGCATTTAATGAAGGCTAATTTTGGAGTTACAGCTTTGTTTTGTATAGTGTTTATCAAATAAAGGATGTAAATATCTAGTTTATTACAAATGCAGAACTTTGCGTTCTGAGGTGCACGAAGTTGTAGATCTAAGATATTGCGAGTGTTGTAAGGTGATGTAAAATATTGAGGCTTAGAATTTCTCTCAAGTATTGCATTTCACTCCTTATTTTCTCAAAGTAGTATTTGCTCAGCATACAGTTGCAAAACAAATGCTGAACTTGGATTTGCAGTGTTTCTAGGATGTAAAAGATGACAAATGGAATTAATGTTTAAAAGCTCGTTTGAGGAAACAATCCAGACCTTGCTGGCGAAAACTTAAAAGTAGGTTTAAAACCTAACAGGCTTAGTGCAAGTGATATGATAGTGATGTGGGATGTTTGGAATCTTGCATGAGGGACATTTATATGAAGGTGCTATAGGGCATTTGAGTTGACAGCATGGACCTGCTAGTTATGAGACAGGGTATACTGAAGGCCTACATTCTTCCAAAGTTTAAAAAAATAGATGTCAGGCAGGATAAGTCTAAGTAGAGGAGCTGATCAGTTAGAGAAGGGACAGTCTTGTTTGCTAACGTGCATGGTTTCCTGGAGATTGTGTGTGTTTATACACACACACAGACAGAATACATGAACGACCAACCAGTCGTATGGCAGTGTAGTGACTGTGAACAGGATGTCTGAGAGTTTTTAGAAAATGATGATGACAGATTGCATATTCTGGTTACAAGTCAGAGGGTCTCCAGTTTCATTCTTTTCTTGTCTTTTCTTATGAGTCTTTTGGCCGATGACGCCTTAACTTTTATCTGGTTGCATTTCTAGTCCCAACTGTTGCGTTCCTTTCAAAAGACACATCCCCCAGCTTTATGCAGTTTATGTTCTGTCTAGGAGTGTTAAAACAACAACGGCAGCTCATCTTGTTTATTTGTGGGGAAGCAAGGACAGGATGTGGGCAGAAGAGTTTTCTGTTGTGTTACTTAATACTAATTGTTGCCATATCATAGGCCAAGTAGCCTATAGTTAGCATAAGTACCTAAAATAGCACTAGATGTCTGTGTTTAAGCACCTGAGTCACATTGCAAGTATCAAAGGCTTGCTGTTATTATTACAAAAACTTACCTTTGCATGATTTCTAAATAGATAATGCTTATTAAAGCTGTTGGTAATCATGATTATTTCTTCCTTTTTAACAATTGTCTTGTTAAAGTCTTAAATGACAGTTGCATATTTCTAATGGCAAATTAATCAATCTTGAAAACTTTTCAGGATGAGTAGCAACAACTTTGTGATACTGGATAATGTTCCACTAGGAGGCATCTAACTGTCATTGAAAAGTGGTTTGGTTTTTTTTTTTTTTCCAGCTTATGTCTGCAATTTATTTTCCAGATTTAGCGGTAGGAGTTAGAGTCAAATCAGAGTCCCTATACAATAATAGTGTAAGATGTAGTGAAAGGCGGTATGCAGTAATATAGTAGACACACAGCGCTCGCACTCCTGAATGTGACTGCTCAAAGTAAGTGTATTGGTACTATCCCTCAAGCAAAACAAACAGCATTTGCTATCAGTTCCTGTCGTCTTCAGGAGTGAAAGGGAACTAAATTCCAAAGAGAACATCTCAGAGATGACATGTCTTAATAATTTGTATTTTAAAAAAAAATTACAAAAAAGCTGCTTCTCCAAAAAGAGATACCGGCATCAATTTATGGCTTCCATAAGTGAGGTAATAAAGTCATTGGAATTGTTTATGGTAGTAGTCAGCTAGTGAATCACATCCAGCAGTAGATATGCCTGTGGTGTCTGTGTCTCAAATGAAAGACTTGATTCCTCTAAATGGTTGTTTTAACATTGAAAAAGGAATTAGGACAGTGTGGTTGGGAGAAAATGAGAAGTGGTTACTATTCGGAGAATTTATTTGTGTTTTTTCTGTAGCAGATGTTTTCAGCGGATATTCAGGAATCACCATGTGGTTTTCTTGATGTATATTTGAAAGAAGGAGCCACTTTACTATATAATGGTCTATATATAGAAGTTAAAGAGAAGAATTGGAGCCCCTATCCTGGTAATCATCTTTTCAACATGATTGGTTTTGCTTGAATAGGTATAGCTAAAATGTATGCAAGTTAGCATTTCTGAAAGAGTGAACTTTGAAGTTCACTAAAGGAGATGCTTAATTTCAGCAGAGAAAGCAAAAGGTTAATACTTCTACAGTACTAATAATTTCAAGTAATCATGAATGCTGTGAGTATTTCTACTAGGACACTAGCTTGCCACTAAAGAATTTGATTTCAGCTGAAAATCTTTGCCTGAGACTCATAAACTTCTTGTTTACTCTTGTTGTTTTTGTTGGATTCTGGCAGGTGGGGTTTTGCTGGCATTTCTGCTGGGGCATGTGACTGATGTTCATTTGCAAAACTCTCCCCTTTTACCCTTTTGAGAATGAACTGTGGTTTTGTTTCCATTGAATCTAGTCACCTGCTGTCTAGTTGCTTAAGCTTTGCTGTGTTCTTCCTTCAAGAAATTCTAAATTTGGCATTATTGCAGACAGGTCAGTGAAACTGGAAGGACACAGAAAAGTTCAGTTGCTGATTTTCTTGAGAACTTCTGTTGAGCTGACAGTTGCGACATTATAAATCCCATAGGCCTTAGTCTCTGCTTATTTACTTCAGTTAATTATGCATTCATTATGACTAAGACTCATTACTTTTGAGTTTCCTGAGATTCTGTGATGTCTCCTGGAGTAATTCAGTTGGTCAGAAAAAGTCAGTGTAGGATTTGACTCCTCCATTCTGGGATGCTCGGGATAAATTGGGGTAGTTCGTGATATAACTACGGCAGGTTATGTGATTGCAGCAGCCTCTTGTGTTATATCTTTAAACTACACTTCTCTCAGATGAAAACCATGTGTTTTGTATGGCTGAAAAAAAAAACCTGAAGGGATAGGATTGTGGGGATGAAGATATGCTGTGTAAGTGCACAGCTGCTACACAAGCAATGATAAAACGTTCTCAGCTTCCATTTCTTGGTGAAAAATTTGTATGAATATCTTGAAATAGTAACTGAAGCTTTCCTGAATGCTCCAAATCTCATCCAGCCCACATCTGCTGTTGTCTGTACTGTAAGTAAACCTTAACTTGGGAGCTGTATTTGCAATAGTACTTGATTCATACCTGGAGACAAAAAAACCCCACAATAGTACAGAAACATTTTCAAGTTAAAAATGTGCTTATGTATTTTGGTTTTGGCTTTTAAAGAAGGTGTATAAGGGATTTTGTTCAAGTATTTCTAGTTCTTAATTTACGTGTGCATGGCCCTAGGTCCAGCCACTAGTGAGGCTAAGCACGTACTCTCAGTAGCACAGAAACACTTGTATTCAGCACGTATGTACATAAATACGTAGTTGGCCACCACATCACCGCAGAAAACGGCACTAATGCAAGCATAAAAAGCACCAGTGGCCTTATCCTGTTGCACTTTCTGGATGGTCAAGCTGAATGTTTGCTAGAATCACAGGGTTGTAAGGGACCTCTGGAGATCATCCAGTCCAACCCCCCTGCCAGAGCAGGGTCACCTAGAGCAGGTTACACAGGAACACGTCCAGGTGGGTTTTGAATGTCTCCAGAGTTGGAGACTCCATCACCTCTCTGGGCAGCCTGTTCCAGTGCCCTGCCACCCTCAGGGTAAAGAAGTTCCTCCTCATGTTTAGGTGAAACTTCCTATGCTCAAGTTTGTGCCCATTACCTCTTGTTCTGTCGCTGGGCACCACTGAAAAGAGCCTGGCCCCATCCTCCTGACACCCACCCTTTAAGTATTTATAAGTGTTGATATGATCCCTCCTCAGTCATCTTTTTTCCAGACTGAAGAGACCCAAATCCCTCAGCCTTTCTTCATAAGAGAGGTGTTCCAGTCCCCTAATCATCTTGGTAGCTCTCTGCTGCACCCTCTCCAGCAGTTCCCTGTCCCTCTTGAACCAGGGAGCCCAGAACTGGACCCTTCCAGTTGCTGGGTTTAGATACTTGTTCTACCTTGAAACTGGCTGTTGGGTCCATTTATCCACCATTGCCTCTTGCACACACACTCATGCTCAGCTTTCCCCCACCCTGAACACCACAGATTCTCCAGCAGCTCATTTGGACCCCAGTTTTTCTCCAGCAGCTAGCTCCTTCACTTGCCTTATTTGAACAGTCTGCCCCATCCTCAGGTCCTGGGCCACGCTGATACTTTGCTGGCTAGTCCAGCTTGCAACTCCCTGTGGTCACATCCTGACTTCCAAGAGCTCACCCCTTCCTCTGCTGGCACCACTGGTGCCTGTGGCCAGACTCGTCACGTAGACAGGCATGCACACTGAATAGAGCCCCAGGAAAACAGTTACAAAAGGAGATTAATGAGCAGACGGGACAGACTGTGGTGATTCAGGGCAGAGCACAGCTAGACATGCATACTGACCTGCAACCTGTTCACAGGTGACCTGTCCCTCTTGTTACCATAGCCCTATTTTCCCATGTTTGTTTCTCCCCAAGCCGCTTTGATCCCTCCCCTTCCCCACCTTTGGTTTCTCCCCTAAACATCCCATAACAGGACTTGTGCAGTCCCCAGGTGCCTTTCCCCTGCCTCCCATGATAAATCTGGGATCCCTGTGAGCAGCCACACCTCTCAATCTGAAGAGTGCCCTGGAGAGGCCTGCTGGTGGTGGGGAAGTGAGGGGAGCTGATGGTTCTCCTGTGATAGCCCTGGGAGCAGCTAGGTCAGGGTGTCTAGGTGGGTTCCAACACCTGCAAGCGTGCCTCTCTGCTCTTTTTTCTTTGTGCAGATTAGCTTTTTATCACATAACAAAGTTAACTCTGTTAGGTTATGTGCTGGCAAATAATCTGTTTAATCATTTGCAAGCCCAGTTGAAAATTTATGGTAGAAGTTACTGGCTGGCCACAGAGGTGTGAATTAAAGTGATGCTGTTACAAAAGCAATACTTTGAAATGGTACCTCAAAGTAGGGTATTTTAATAGCAACAGAACAGGGAGAATGCTAGAATGATTGCATGAAACTTTGTAGAACAGGCTTTTGTACAGTGCTAATGCTTTAGCCTTTCAAATTGTAAAATAAGGAGTTTATTTCTTTTCTGGGTGACTTGCATTTGTGTTGAGACATCTTTGGTAGATTTATTTTTAAAAGTAGATTTAATTCATACTTAATTTGTACATTTTGAAAATTTTGATAAACCTTACCACTTTTCCTTTGGTAAGAACCATGAAGGGATAGTTAATCCCTGCTTTATATAAAGTAGGCATTGGACATCTTAAGAAATAGGGATTTATGGTCAAGGTCCCATCATTTTAGGGTATGTTGTTCATGGATTTACAGTGTGTCTGGAGAATGAGGCAGATTATCACATGGACTTTAAATGTGAGGTGCTTGGAGATATGCAGGATTTGGGGATTAAAAAGAAGAAAGTTAGGGGCAAGTAGATAACCATTGCTTTATTTGACAAGATAAAAGCAACTGTTAGTGTGCATATGGTTTAGTAAACAAGTAACATTTGAAAAAATTGATGAATCCAAGTGTGCTGCTTCTGGAAGTTTGCATCAGTGAAAGAACCTTCTATCATGATTCTGAGGAAGAGAAGCAGGAAAAAGGAGTTGGCCTTGCTCATTCTTCCCTCTTGAGGATTACAAGCCTGAGTAATGAAGTATCTTCTCAAAACATATTGTTGTATTGCGCTGGGCTATTTTAAGAATCTAGTAAACAGGATCAGGACTTCATTTTTTTCTTTAATTTTATTTGTTTAGCATCTCATAAGAAGGATGACACATAATAAATAAAAATAGAGATTCTCAGGCTATGAAAGTAAATATTTTGATAATAAGTATTAAAAGTCTTTTATGCTGTGATTATTGCATGCTGTTTTGGTGCTTTTAGATATATTTGGAAGGATCAGAAAACCCAAAGATTTTAATGCAGTTGGAGCTTGATCAAGTTCGGTATTTTTGTTTTTTATTTGGGCCTGGGTTGTGTTGTTTTGTTTTGTTTTGTTTTGAGACTGCAGTAAATGCATAGCTCTAAGATGAGGTTTCAAGTGTCA
Source organism: Rissa tridactyla (assembly GCF_028500815.1). Classification (NCBI taxonomy): domain Eukaryota; kingdom Metazoa; phylum Chordata; class Aves; order Charadriiformes; family Laridae; genus Rissa; species Rissa tridactyla. The sequence goes on from NC_071467.1 coordinate 44,556,772, forward strand.
GGAATGTAACCATCTACTATTTTTACACTTGACCTCATTTCTATTTTCTTTTGCTAAAGGCAACAGGCCTATGTTGTTCTGTTGCTGCTGGAAGTGAGTTATTTAAATAACTTGAAATGTTTATGTGCAATAAGCTTTTGAACTTTAGCACTGGCTGAAATAGTGAATATTTTGTCATGGGCCACATTTTACCTATTCAAAATTATGTGAACTGTGACTTGATCTGCTTAAGAACTATAGCTGCAGAAACTACATTTGTGGTGAAAGGTTAGGGAAATGTCTTTCAGTTCTTGCACTAAAGCTGCTTTGTGTTTTGTTATAAAAGAGGATTCTCTTTCCTGTCCTGCTGTTACTGGTTGCTGTCTGAAGGTGATACTGAAAGTAAAGGAGCATTATATTTTACTGTGGTTTGTAACCTTCTGGCCACCACAAACTACATTATTAAGCATTTCCTTTCATTAAAAGAAACAGGTCTTGTTTAAACAGGTCTTGTTTTAAAAGATATTGAGTATTCAGCATGTCCTTTATGTCAAGGTGTCTTAGTTGGCCTATGATCAGGGTAATGTTAAAAATTGCCGAAATTTTTGTGTCATTTGTATGCCTTTTGAGACTGAACAGGATTACACATTCCAAAAGTGATTGTTTAGTGGTTTTTGTTTGGTTGGTTTTTACACATCTTTACAGTTTTTCTCATTCTTAACATTTGACTGTTACGGCTTATATAAACCTGCTTGAAATGAGTATTCTCTGTTAAATACCTTTGTACAAAGCTGTTTATTGTGGCAATGAATTTTGCAGCCTGGTCACTCTGTAGGTCACTAATTCCTGTGAAATATGTGCGCAGACAGCAGTTTCGCTTCTGAAAAACAGGTGCATGAGACAGACTCAGTGAATATCAGACATCTGTATGTATTAACCATCACTGATTCATACATATCTGTCTTAGAAAGTCCTGATATTTTAGTGTTGCCAGTGAACAAGTCACTGTTACCTGGTACCTCCTGTTTCTGTGGGTCTGTTAGGCCCAGTGGACAGTCTTAAGATAGTTGTAGCCTGGGAATAGGCAGAGCTGTAGGCACACAGCTCAGGAGCTGAGACCGTTAAAAAGAGTGTGCTATAAGAGGACTGCTAGGTTCTTTGTGCACCTCTTTCATGTCAGAGGAAGGATAGGGCTTCTTCTATATGTTGGACATTGGGTTAAGCTGAAATCTTTCAGTGGAACTTTGACAGGTCACTAAGCCATCTTAGGCTTTCCAGAGATGAGACTGTTTTATGCAGTGTCTTACAAACAAGCCCCACCAAACGTTTTGGACTGGTGTGGGTAGAGAAGCAATACTAATTGTTTTGAAATCTACAGTTGATGGGATGCTACAGGGTGCACAAAATTGTGGCAGAGCTAGTGTTCATTCACTCATAAAGGTATACATACAACCTCTTGAGATGTAATCAGCAGTTTGCATGTAGCTGACCTCTAATAGTAAGTAACAGGCTGAAACTGTTGTTTTGTTAACATCTTATCACTGTGTACTGTGAAAAAAAGCATAACCATGCTGCTCTGATGAAGTAGTATTGCTAGGAACTGCCTAGTTCCACCACTCAAGCTGCGTCATACTCTGCTGTAGGCATCCATTCTTGTCACTGTCAATCAGGTATTCAGACTTTTGTTAGCAGTTAACACTACTCTCTGAAATTACTGAAATAACAGAAATTTTTTTTTAAATCTTGTAGACAGTGTCGCTGGACTGATGCATAAGAAATTTTGGTCCTTTGGTTCTCCTATGATACTAGCTAACAGCATCTTACTGCTTTGGAAAGTGATTTTCAGACTACTTAAGAGACTATTTTCTTATCAGCACTTCTGTTCATCTGCTTCAGAATGAGGAGGAGCTGCTTCTGGGGACTGATCAACAACTGGCTATTAATACTGTCTGTCAGTAATGGGCAAACTCTTTATGCCTGACAGACTAAAGTCTTCTGCACAGGTAATAATGTCAAGTGCTTAAAATCTCATGAGACTTTTGCAAAGATGGGCTAATAGGGGTATTCCAGAGCTGTTTATTGTCTCGTCAGTCTCTCATCAATGAAGGTTTTTTCATTTTACAAATAATAGCATTTCTTAACAAAGATTTTATGGCAGATGATGGCTAAATTAAAACTTACTGTGAAATTGGGTACTAACAAATCCTTTTAAGAGAAGGGATGGCTTTGGTGGACTGACAATTCAGTGAATAAAGAACTGGCTTGATGGCTGCACCCAAAGAGTGGCTGTCAATGGGTCCATGTCCAAGTGGAGGCCAGTGACAAGTGGAGTCCCTCAAGGATCAGTACTGGGACCGGTCTTGTTTAATATCTTCATCAGCAACATGGACAGTGGCATAGAGTGCACCCTCAGCAAGTTTGCCGACGACACCACGCTGTGTGGGGCAGCTGACATGCTGGAGGGAAGGGATGCCAGCCAGAGGGACCTTGACAGGCTGGAGAAGTGGGCCCATGCCAACCTCATGAAGTTCAACAAGACCAAGTGCAAGGTCCTCCATCTGGGTTGGGGCAATCCCAAGCACCCATATAGGCTGGGCAGTGACTGGCTTGAGAGCAGCCCTGAAGAAAAGGACTTGGGGGTGCTGGTAGACGAGAGGCTCAACATGAGCTGTCAGTGTGCACTTGAAGCTCAGAAAGCCAATCGTATCCTGGGCTGCATCAGGAGAAGCATGGCCACCAGGTCGAGGGAGGTGATTCTCCCCCTCTACTCCGCTCTCGTGAGACCCCACCTGGAGTACTGCGTCCAATTCTGGAGCCCTTACTACAAGAGAGATATGGACATGCTGGAACGTGTCCAGAGAAGGGCCATGAGGATGATCAGATGGCTGGAGCACCTCTCTTAATGAGGACAGACTGAGAGAGCTGGGGTTGTTCAGTCTGGAGAAAAGAAGGCTCTGAGGAGACCTTATAGTGGCCTACCAGTACCTTAAGGGGGCCTGCAAGAAAGCTGGTGAGGGACTTTTTAGGATGTCGGGTAATGGTAGGACTAGAGAGAATGGATTAAAACTAGAGATGGGACGATTCAGACTGGCCGTTTGGAAGAAGCTTTTCACCATGAGGGTGGTGAGACACTGGCACAGGTTGCCCAGAGAGGTGGTGGAAGCCCCATCCCTGGAAGTTTTTAAGGCCAGGCTGGATGGGGCTCTGAGCAACCTGATGTAGTGGGAGGTGTCCCTGCCCATGGCAGGGTGGGTTGGAACTAGATGATCTTTAATGTCCCTTCCAACCCTAACAATTGTGTGATTCTATGATTCTGTGCTTGGTCCCAATTTAAAGCTTTTTGTAACATGAATGACTAGATTCAAAACACTTGTAGGTATGCAGCTCCCAAAGATCTCATGTATTTGAGGTGGGAAATGGGGGGAAAAATAATTTTGTGCAGATGACCAACAGATGCTCTTTACTAGTGATTGAGTCAGTAAACTAGGGCAGTGAGACAGCTTTCCTGTCTTTCAGCAGGGAGTTTTTGCAGGATATAATTAAGAAAGGTCAGTGGCTGTCATGGTTTCAGCTGGGATGGAGTTAACTTTCTTGCTAGCAGCTGATGTAGTGCTGCGTTTTTGGATTTGGGATGAGAAGTAGTGTTGATAGCGCACTGGTGGTTTCGGTTGTTGCTAAACTCTCAAGGCCTTTTCTACTTCTCACACTGCTCCATCAGTGAGTAGACTGGGAGTGTACAAAAAGCTGAGAGGCAACGTGGCCAGGACAGCTGACCCCAGCTGACCAAAGGAATATTCCGTGCCGTGTCATGTCGTGCCTAGTATATAAAGGGGGGGACACTTGGAATTACAGTGTTTGTCTTCCCAAGTAACTGTTATGTGTGGTGGAGCCCTGCTTTCCTAGAGATGCCTGCCGATGGGAAGTAGCGAATTAATTCCTTGTTTTGCTGTGCTTGCGTGCATGGCTTTTGCTTTACCTATTAACTGTCTGTATCTCAACCCACAAGTTTTGTCACTCTTCCAGTTCTCTCTGCCATCCCAGCTGGGGCAGTGAGGAAGCAGTTGTGTAGTCCGAGCTGCTGGCTGGGCTTAAACCATGCACGAAAGTGGCCCACAGGGTATTCTAGGATGTGAATGCTGAAGCTGGGTCTGCGGTGACCATAGTGACAACTATTGGAGAATCATAAGCACAGCCTTAGATAGAGACCACAGCTGAGGACTTATTCTTTGAGGGTATAGGGCTGCTTTAGTACTTATTGGGTATAGATCTACACCTTGAAATTTCAGAAACTATCCTGTATTTTAGGTTTCACCCCAGTGTTGCAAGCTACATTGCTAGCTACCTCGGGTGGGAATGGTGAACTCTTACTTTGTTTGCAAGGAGGCATTCAGAACATGTTTATGTGGTGTCACAGGGGGGAGACTTTGAAGAAGAAATTGCTTCTGAAGCCTGGGAGGCTGAGCTTTGAAAACATTTTTTGGTTGCCCAGATTTTAAACAGTAAAGAGAACCGAGTCAGGATGTGGTGGTAAGCTGTGCGTTGCAAGTTCCATCCAGGAAATACGTAGGATTCTTTGCTCTGCTTTGTAATAAAAGGTAATGAGTTTTAAAGTCTTTATCAGCATACCTGAAAACAGGTCTGGCATATAGAACTGATACACAGAAAATGTTCCTTTTGGCATTTTGTCCTTGCCATCGTGTGAAGAAGGTAGGTGGAATTTCAGATGAGAAAACCAAATCCAGTATAGAAAAAAACATAGACTGAGAAAGGAATGTATCTTAGTCCAAAGAAGGAAAAAAAAACCCGGTGTGTTGTTTTTTTTTCCCTGGGTGGACAACCAACAAAATTCTGTGTTGTTTTTTTTATTTTTTAATTTAAGTTCCTGTAAACTGTCTCTGTTTAAAAAAAAAAAAAATAAAAAGTAAGGGGAAAAAAAAGTAAAAGGGTTCAGCAGACTTTCATCAAGGTTTGTCCAAAAGTTATGCCTGTGCATAACTACCAAGGTCAAGGTCACTTGATCATAAAATCTGTGCCTGTGTGCTTGTCACTGCTGATACTTTTTTTTTTTTTTTGGAGTGCCCTAAGATTCAGTGCATCTTCTGAGAGAAATGCAGTACCACGTGTGCTGTCTGGTGTGTTCAGGTGGCTGGGGGTGGAGGAAGAGTGAGAGCAACCACACACCTGGAATCTTGTATAAACAGCTGTTGAAGGCCAAACCAGGAGGATCAGGGCTTAAGCTTACATCAGACTTGACAAACACTTTCTGCCAAAGTAGGTCAATGCAATTCAGGTTAAGTCAGTAGTTGTAGTTGTTTACATTCATTTGGCTTAACTTTAATCCTGTGGTCTGTTCCTTGTTCCATTGCTATATTACAAAGAACCTTGAAGTATGCTTTGTGGAGTGCGTTACATTGGAGGGCTGACTGTACTTGTTTTTGTACTTGTTTCTGTTTAACTTGAAAAGTTACTTGAAACAATCCACTGAACAGTAGGTTAGGAGCCAATGTTTTTGAGTGAGATGAGTCTAGACTTCGAAAACTTGCAATGTTTCCAGTAGAGTTTTCCTTAATGCACTGAGTAATGTGTTAATATATCCTGAAAACAACAGTTTCCCTTCTTTCTCAGCTATTTGGAGTGACAAAGCAAATAGCTGTGGAAGAGAAGGCAGTTCGAGTAGTGTCTGTTTTTCCAAAGCACTTAGATGTTTTATTACCGTCAGTAGTAGTTTAGCAGCAAGGCATGTGTATAAAAGTTTAAAAAATGTAGAGACTTCATTGTGATATACCTTTGTGTCCCACAGTTCATTCTGATTTCTGTAGTTGCCTACTACAGTTACCTCCAGCATAGGTTCATATTTTGGCTTTCTCCAGCCCTTGCCTGATGAAGCTAATGTTACCATTTCTCTTGTCCTTTCAGATAGTAATCAATCATTCTGTTTATTCAAAAGGTCCTGCTGAAATCTTAAGCTCAGCTCTGCAGTTTAGAGTTGAATTTCTTCTTGTGCGGCACTGTTAAAATACTTGGGAGGAAAGGGGAAGCTAAACTTAAAATGGAGTCCTTTTGTTGTAGGAGTCATGGACGGGACAAGAACAGGCAAGACATGATCTTGAGTTCATTATGGCTGCAGGAGTGGCACGAATTGAGTCTGAACAGAATTGGGTCTAACACTCGATGGCCTGGGAAACTCTAAATGCTGATCAGCGTGTTGTTGCTGACTTTGCAATGAGTCTGAAACTCTTAAATCAACTAAAGTGTTTCAGGCCCTTGTGTGCATTCGTGGCTAATTCCCTCCTATTGCCAGTCACACAATATTTATTTTTGGGGAGACCTAACAACTGACTCCTATATCTATATCAGTGAGTAGCTCAGTGGTTTATTGTTGTCTCTTCCTCCTCCTCCCCTCCTGGGTAAGGGGGAAGGTTCACCAAGCAATTCTGTATGCCACCTATGGGTTTGAAGTATCACAATCTTGATTGTGTGGTGTGGTGTGCCCCAAGCTGGTATTTTAGTGGAAGTGGTTCTGAGGAGGAGACTTGAAATATGGCTGATTCCATTTATTGTATTTCCTTTTCTATTTTTCATCCTTTGAAAAAAAAAAAACAAACAAGAATTAAGTTAGTAAGCTAAAAAAACTTCTGTTTTTAAGGAGTCATCTAAAGTCATGATGTGTCAGTATTACAAGCTACTAAATTTGTAAGATATTTGAGATTGTATGGATTTAGCAAAGGCAAGGTTTTTTCTGTCAAATTAACTGGACGCCTTTCTAGCATGGTATTTAATCTGTATTTAAGGGAGCGTGCAAGTCCTTAGGCATCTGAGGAATTAACTTGAAGTGCAGATATATTTGTAAAAATTCTGAAATGTGAAAACTTGTGTCCTTTTGAGAGCTAGCAAAAAAAAAACTTGCCAAACTTACATCTGATTACTAACTTCTTCAATGACAGGTTTACATGGCTTATAAAATGGTGAAGAATTAAAATGCACTCAAATTGTCAGCACTCTTAGATTCACATAGCCAAAGAACACCTGCTCAATGATTGTGACAATATTTAAAAAAAATAAATCAGAAATTATTGATGATAAGGAATACCAGTAAAATTGGTTACAGGTTAGGTCAGAAACAGGTCAGAGGTGTTGTGATACAGTTGTGTGGATTTTTACAGAAATTGTAAAGTGTGTTGACATTCCATTTTTATTGTAAATATGAGGAGAAACTTCAAGATAAAGTGTTACAACTTGTAACAATAAATTCATGAGTAGTATGGAATGAGAAATGGAGTTTTTTAATTACAGTTTTAATCAGTGAACGAACTTCAAGACTAAATTGAAATTTTAAGTCCTAAAGTAAAGTTTCTGCTGGCTTCTGTATTCCAAAGATTCTTACAGCTAAAGGCAACTGCTGCATTTTGCTACTGTTGTGCACCCTTGCCCTTTCTTCTGAAATTTTTGTACCTCTTAATGTAATAGGCATCAGAAAGCTGCTCGTGCTGTGCGTGAACTGCGTGTGTTTGAATTTAGGTATGGGTGAGCTTCACAGGATGCTTTCTGTGAACTTACAGCTATGTAGAAAGTGTTATCATAGTATGCTGTGCTGTCTTTATCTTGATCCTGGGTCAGCTGTCACAAGGAAGCTTTGACTAACTTGTCCTTTTTCTGCAGCTGTGATAAAATAGCTTGTGGGGTGGTTTCTTTTGTGTGTTTAGAGTAGTAGAAAATGTATCTGACTTGAGACATCTATTGTCTCTTAGAAGCAAGTAATTTTACTTTCATAAAGTAAAAGCTTACAAACATAAAAGCATTGGAGGGAAGTAAAATACCACAAAAAACTTCTCTGCAGCACAAGAGGTCAATTTTTATGAAAAGATCTGTTTTTTTAACTTCCTAGGGTGGTTTTTGTTTTTTAACAAAAATATTTTCCACTTGAATAGCATTTTTGCTTATCTATAGCTGTAGAGGCCAGAGTAGAGCACCACAGTTGATTAATGAAAACAAACAAAAAGCAAGATATCTAAAAAGCAAACAATATCACTGTCTCTACTTAATGTCACCTTTTTCAGCGAGGGTCATTGTATCCAGAATAAGACACAACCTTCAACCACACTTCCAGCTAGCCACTCTGTTCCACTACGTAAGTGTCCCATTCTTGAGAGGAGGCTCTCTGGTTGGTTTTTTTTTTCTCCCCTACTTCACACAGTGGCATTCTGCGTCGCACACCTCTTCTGTTCTTGCCTTCGAGGTTCTGCGTGATAACGAGTGATGCAGATGAAACACTCGGTGGGTGTCATCAGTAGAAACTCTTGTGATACCGCAGTAACTTTAGCTGTCAGATAATACTAAGAATGTAAAATTACAAAATAATGAAAACAGCAGTTAATTCTGTTTTAGTGTAGTGAGTATATTGAAATTAGCAAATCTTACTTACAGGAAAGAAATTTTATGTGGAACTAGTAAAGACATTTTCTTGATTGAAAGGAATTTTAGGTTGAAAGATTGCCTTTTTCTATCTGAGGCGTTCGTGTATTTGTCCGCTCACCAGTTGAGTGTAGATAGTTGGTGAAGTTCTCCATCTGCTGGTGTGAGGTAGTGAATGCACGCTGCAGGTAGGGCTGTAAGTGGTGGTTCTGCTTCTCAAGTGTAGCAGCTGCATTAGTCTTCAAGAAACTCAGTTCTTGCATTTATTTGTTAGTTAAAATTATTTCCACGCGTTATCTCAAGACAGTCACGACCTTTTCAGGGTTAAGGGATGGCAAAAACTACTGTTCTAGTCACTGTAGATCACTTGTTAACTATCATTTTGTTCAGTAGTTAATTGAAGCTTTAGGTTTGCAAGTGCAGACAAGTGAGCAGGGCTGGAATATTTTTACAAATTATTTTTCATCTAAAATAAATCATCCCTCAAGTTGCATATTTCCTGTCTAAATTGTCCCTTAGTTTTTTCACAAATAGAAAGGCATTATTCCTGTGTGATTGAAGACACACAGGCCTACTCGCTCTACTGTGGAACACTAGGATGTTGAGAAGTGCAGTTTTTCTGCTTTCACCAGAGGTTTTCCTGCTGGTTGGTAATTGCCCCAGTGATGTTTTACATCTTGCACAGATGAGTGGTGAACAGTCATCATTTCCCCCCATGATTTTACCACGGCTCTTGCAGCCCTCAGCAGTCCGACCTTACTCTCCCCACTATAAACTATGTTTGTAATTAAGGAGAAGCTTTGTGATTGTATGATCTGGTAATTTGAGCTCATATGCTTGAAAGTTTAAACCTAGATGTATATTTTAGCACTGGTACTCAGCTTTATTAATGACTTCGTGTTTTATGTGAATTAATGCAAGGCAAGGATAAGGAAACACTTCTGACCGTCAAAGTTGCAAATAGAGATGAGATTTGCTTTGTTGGAAGACTGTTTTGTGGTGGCCATTTAGACAGGGGAGGGATAAGAATTGTTCAACTTTGGTGTTGAATACTGTAGAAACTTTTTTTAAAAGCAAGAGGAAAATAGCAGGCCAAAGCAAATTTCAAAGTTTAATCATAGTTTTCCCTTATTTAGGATTATGTGCATCTTTATACATGCCCGCTCAGAACTGATGTTTGATAGTCTAAGTACTCCTTTGATTCTGAGCTTGGTGTTCAGAAAAGTGTATCTACTCATTAGACCGCAGGCCAGCACATGAGCACATTTTTTGCATTCACAAGGATGTTACAGTGCTTAACTTCAGAAATCTGCTGTTTGCAGTTTAACCCTTCAGGAAGGTGGTTTAGACTCCAGAAGTATTTAATGTTGCAATGGGGGGTGGGGAACCCACCAAACTTGAAGTTGCTTGTGGTTTCTGGAAGTTTCCATTTGGTTTTATGGAAAGATTTATTGTATTGTTTTGATAGAGACCTGTTAAACATGTGGAAAAGGCTTCATATGTCTTCTAAGAAGGTTCTTCATTTAAAGTGTTTAACCATAAAAATTGTGTTGTGGTGATCCCCACAATGTAAGCTTAGGAACCAGCTTCATTCTGATAACTTAAATAACCTTGGGCATCTGGATTGTGTATGTGAATTCCTGACTTGTGGATTTGCACAAATAGGCTTGTACAAACGAGGAATTTGCTGAATTGTGTTGGAATATTCTCAGGTAAAAGATTACATTCATATTTTTTTAAAAGGAATGCTTGGTGAAACATGCTGGTTTGAAGAGGCAGGTGGAATGTTTTTAAAAGGTAATACTCAGCAATGCAATTAAAGAGTCATGGATGAGTGCGTCTGGGTTTTTTTTGTTGTGTGTTTTTTTTTCTCTTCCCTGTAACTAGGTTCCCTAGAACGTGCACCAAGATTCATGATAGTCTTTTTTCTTCTTCTTTCAGCTAAGCTGACTCTGTAACTAACGTTAACAACTAGCTCACTATGGATACTCTAGCCATCTAGAAGTGGTGGAGTAAACTTCCTTGTTTTCCTTTCTTCCAGTGTTCTGTTTAGTGTTAGTTCACACAACATTGAAATGTTAACATCTGGATTTTATGAGTTCAGTGATTAATAGTGCAATAACTGTACATAAAATACAGATATGGAGGGGTTATTTTGAAGTTAATATAGTCTGTAGAATTCATGGAACTTGCTGGTCACTTAAGAGCTGACAAGCTGTGGAAAACTCCATGGTACTTAAGGAATTCGTACTCCTCTAGTGAATATGGCAGGCATTAGGAGGAGCTCAGATACTCCGAGGTGTTTCCTGTGCTGAATCTAGAACAGAGCAGTGTGTGGCTTTGTCTGCACTAGTATTCTGGTTCAACTCAAAAGTGAACGTCTGTGAGAAGCATCTCCGGGACATCACCACACCCCTGGCTTTGTCTCCTACTGGGGGGTGACATCAGAGCATGTAAACCCAGTTCCTTTCAAATGTAACTAAGTTGGTACGTGCTCCAGCAGCTGTTGGACACTTAGTTCTCAGGATGGGGCTAGAGCTACTCCAAAGACAGTTTCTGTCCCCCAAAATGTATGTAATAGGGGTGATAGGTTCTTAGCACTGTAGTGTTTTTCAGTATAAACTCTTAAACTTGATGGCTGATGTAGATACCCCATGTTGACATATTAAAGCTGAGCTGAAAACCATTGGATTGAGTTAAAATCTGAAGGGCAGGATTTTGATTAAATACTATCTGTGCTGACACTTAGTAGTTCTGCTTCATAAAGTGGTCCAATACTTAACAGTATTTCATCACCCTCTAATAGTTTTGATTTGTTTATCTTTTGAAACTCAAGTTATGTAAACATATCTATTTTCCAGGATTCGTTTGTGATGTGCTTCTGAAAGAAGAACTGAGAATCCTTTACATACTTACACTTTTGGGGAAAACTCTCCTAATGTGTTTTGCAAACTAATCAAATTATCATAGAAATTCATCATGGGAGGAGCTGTGAGTGCTGGAGAAGACAACGATGACTTAATTGATAACTTGAAAGAAGCTCAGTACATTCGCACTGAGAGTGTGGAGCAAGCCTTCAGAGCAATTGATCGTGGTGATTATTATCTGGAAGGATACAGGGACAATGCTTATAAAGACTTGGCCTGGAAGCATGGAAACATACACTTGTCAGCACCTTGCATTTATTCTGAAGTCATGGAAGCACTGAAGCTTCAGCCTGGATTATCTTTTCTAAATCTGGGTAGTGGAACCGGATACTTGAGTACAATGGTGGGATTAATATTAGGTAACTTGAACATTTTTATTTTAATATAGTGCTTCTGCATATTCTTAGAGGATTATACAAATCCTGTAAAACTTTACTTTTACTCCGTTAAAAATTACAGTACTATACTTAAAACTGAGCGTTTGAGGTGTTACAATATTGTATGTCATCTACAAGCTGTTCACTGACACTGCTGTTCAGTACCATTTAATGGAATGTTCTGGAAGAGAGGCAGTTGTTCCTGCTTGCCTTTCTATAGTCTGAAATTCTTATTTGAAAGGAAACAGCCCTTTTGTTGATGAAAAGGAAAAGGCATAGATAAACAATTTTTGAGGACTAAAAATTTAGTCTGCATTTGCACCATGTTTATGCACTTACTCTAGGTTACTGTTTTGATTTTCAGTTTATGGAAAGAAAAATCTAAACTGTAAAAGCTAATGACTCTTGAAGAAAATTGAAAAATAAGTCTTTATCAGCCTGCAAACAATTCTTTTATAATACATTTATATAATCACTTTATGAGTGAGAAAGTTCGGGGATGTAGACTGATAAGATTGTTTAAGCACTGCAGGTCTGTAGGTTTTAAAAATTATTTTAAGAGTTTAGCACTGTGTTTTTCTTCTATTTTCAGATACATTTCCTGTATGGGAAAAAGATGGAATGAAATATTGCTGTCTAAATTAAAAAACCTACCTTAGAGAACTGCTTAAATTCTCCCCCCTTCAACAATATTTAGAATACAGAGCATGTGTACCAACAAATAATTTCTAAAATTAATTACATGAAATAACTTCATTTATTTTCGTATGTAGTTTTCATATATGTGATCCTATTGATTGTATTACGTGGAGTTTTCGTATTTCATTGGTTGCTGACAGATCAGCATTGTGTGTATATTTACTTACATACACAGCTGAAGTGTGACGAGTTGGTTTGTTAATTTTCAATTAGTTCAGTTACTTTCTGTTGTCGGTTTTTACTGATTTAAGAATAGAAATTACCCCTAATGGTACATAACAAATGTAATTTGTTGGCATCTCTGGCAGTGTCTTTTCCTGTTAATAACAATATACTATCTCTTGAATTTATTGGTATTTTGTGGAAACAGGAATTATGTTCATTCACATGTTAAAAAAAAAAAAGTACTCTAGTAGAATGTTGCTTTGTCCTTTTCAAGATTGTTTCTGTTTGAGAGTAGGTATTTTTAATTAGACTGTCATATTTTAAGTTCAGACTTCTATTTCAGTATTAAAACAATTAGTAAATATTGCTGCATTTTTTCTACAAAATGAGTACTCAGGGTAGTGAGTAATGGTATTCATTTATTTCTCTGCCTTGTGGAAAGCTTTATTTCATTATTCTTTCTTAATTGTGATGTTTAAAAAAGAAATTGTTGCTTATGTATATAGCACTTGTATCTGTGCTATCTAACCTACTCTGAGTGGCTGTTGGTTGGCTGTTGAATGCTCCTGGGTTTGACCTCCTTATCAAGCAGAATTCCTGTCTTTCAGAATATTATATGTGGCGTTGAAGAAATTAAACAGGAAAAGGCTTGTCTTCTACAGAGGGTGAGATTGGCTGACAGCCCCTAGGAGCATGGTTATGCTGAAGATGTTGCCACAGAGCCAGCTCAGGTGCTGGTAGTTCTCTAGCAGTGCTGAGGAGCCTGGAGCAGTGACTGCTCAGCTACTTACAGAAGTGGACTTTCCATATTTCTGTAGTGCTGTACCCAGTCCCTGAAGTGTGCTTAGTATTGTAATGTGGTTTGAGTGCTAGGCTGAGGCATGGAAGGTATAAATACAATTTGTGTGCATTCATTTTCTTACTCTGCTCTCTTTGATAGAATTATTAGTTACGTGTAATCATTCTTTATTTTAGTGGTTTTTTTTAAACCAGGGAACAGCTACTTTAACAAAGAAAAATAAACAGAAGGAATTTTCAGACAAATAAACCATATATATATTTTTAAAAGCTCATACGTTTAGACCAATTACAGTGAGCGCACTGCAATTAGTAACAGAGAACCATGTGGTTTTTGACAGTAGTTGGGTATCTTTCAGTTTGACAATGTAGTGATTAGTATTTCTGCCATGTTGGCAGGATCAAAATGACTAGATTAAATTAGCAAATAATTTGAAGCTGGTAAACACTAAGTATAGAAACATTCTAAAAAAAAGAAAAACAACCCACCACTCCATAGAGATTAAATTAGCTATGGTTGATACTGTTAAAATGTAAATGTAGTTCAGACTACATGGTGGAATTTCTAGCTCATTATGTTGAAAGAGGCCGGTTGACTTTGGAGAGTAGCAAAAAAGTTGGCTTCATGTTTTTAGAATAGCTGACTCTTTGCTTAAATATACAGCTGTGACTTCCGTGATGAAAGAAGAAAGTATGTTTCTCATATTTCTGTTCAAATTGTGAATACTGTGGTGTTTCATGGTGTGGTGGTCTCTTCCATTCATAGATTAAATTTCAAACTGTTGGAGCATCTTACATTTACAGGTTTTTTTCTTTGCTTTTCAAAATTGAGTATTGAAAGGAATGTATATGTGAATTTTGGGACAGATGATGCCAGTGCACTTTTAAGTTAAATTACGAGGTTAAAGGAATGGTGATTAATTTTTAATTAAAGAAAATGTACCTTGGATGCTGCTGCATGCTGTAGAACTGTATCTGCACTGGTAAGAAACATCATAGTCTATTATTGTGCAAGGGAACACTAAATAATTAAACAGCTAGGAAGGGATTGCTTATGCTAATGCTTTTTTTTAAAGTGATAGATAATAAACTAAATTCACAGGCGGTATGAGTGTCAACAGAAGGTACATGTTGTCACAAGTTCTAAGAACATCCCTTGAATGATCTACCTGCCTTTTGCCTGCCATCAGAGAGGTCTTGTGAGCACTGCATATGGTAACCTATTGGATTGGTTTTATTTGACCTGGTAGAAAATGTTCTGAACTATGTTAAGAATTGCAGTTCTGAATCGCTTAGTAGCATATACTGTTTTTTCTTGCAGTAAAATGAAACCTTTCTTAGGATAACATAATTATTTTGTTAATCAGTGTCCTAGAAAAGACAAATTGAATTTTGTTTTATTGGAGTAACATCTTTGAACTAAATATTTAAGAAAGATTTAGAATGCAGTAGAGGATATAAATAGAAGTTTTGTCTAATCTTATTGATGTTTACTTTCCCTTCTTTCCCGTTCCTCTCCCTTTTCCAATTCTATGCTCCAATGACTAAAGTCCCTGGGCTATGAGGGCATGTTAAATATAGAATCCCCACAGCAAATGTGACTATCTGATTCAGATTCCTTCCTGATGTGGATAATCCTCATAATACTGGCTCATGATTTCTTCTTGTTCCTGAAAGATAGCATTGACTTGGCACACAAATTGACTTGGAAATGTACTTGGATTTGATTACAAGAAAGTAGTGTTGGGATTGTGATAAGTGAACATAATGTGGTCAATTTCAGTGTTGTAGATGGAAATAAATTATTGAATAAGTAAATCAGGAGCAGACTTCTGATTTGTGAACCTGTAAAATAGAAGAGCAGGTGTGGCTCAGGGGTATAATACCCAGTCTCTGAATTGTCAAAAGCTGAAAATTTAGCCATAATAAAGCTTTTCAAAATGCAAGTACCAAAATACAAACTAATTATAATTCAAATAAATTTCCAAATAAAATTCAAATTATAATTTGAAACTGCTGTATTACAACTAAAGACTGTGTTGAAAAAGAAGTTGATCAGATTGACTTAAGTGTACTCAGATTAATTTTTTTCTGCATGTTTATGAGGACAATTCACTGTAGCAAATTGTTTTGCCACAGTTCTGTCCCTGTTCTTTCATTGGTTCTTTGGCCTTTTACCTTCCTCTTAAGCATTGGCAATGCAGATGCAAAAAATGACAGTCTAGTGGGTGCTGGGAGACTTCTGTGTTTTATGCAATGTTAGTGCTTTCACAGATGAAAGGTATAATGCTGTTCTAAGCAGTTGTGCTGTGCTTAAAGGGAAAAAAGAAAACAAACCCAAAATGCTGTTTTTATTTACAGGACCTTTTGGGATAAATCATGGAATAGAGCTTCATTCAGATGTGGTAGAATATGCCAAGGAAAAATTGGAGAGCTTCATAAAATACAGTGATAGCTTTGATAAGTAAGTATCTAATTTGTCTAGTTCACTTTGGAGCAACATTTTCATTTTTTAAACTGAGTGCATCATTGGCTCTGAATTTAGAGAGGGGAGAAGAGTGGCATCACACAACCAAAATGTAAAACTTCCAGTTTGTGACACTAGTTCATGAGGTAAGTTAAGGCTTAAGAAAGCATGCTTTAAAAGTGTGGGAGTATTCCTGCTGTGTGATCCTTAAAAAAAAAAAAAAATTGATTTTTTCCTGTGTTTTGGCAGTGTGTATACATACACACACACAAGTATGTATGTGCACATACGTGCATACATATGTACTTAAGAGAATGGTGTGGTATGCAGGTGTCTTTGTCTGCATGTATAGAGTAATTTGTACCCATTAAGTGAGTTTGTATTATATAAATGGACATCATCTTTCTTTACAGTATTAACTTTTTTGTAATCTACACTGTTGATCCATACATGAGCAAACTTATCTGATAATCTTCATGTTTAGTACCTGAAGAGGTGGATTTAAGAATATTCTTTTGTGCTCATACGCTACTCATTTTTACTGGTATGCTTCTGGGTTACAGGGCTCTAAGCCTTATTGATTCTATGTACTCAAAAATTTTTTATTATTAGTTTTAAGTTGGCCCATAAGAATCTGGATCTTTGGTGCCTCTGTGAAAGGGTAGTCAAGGTTCTAGCTAGGGCTGTTCTCTGTAAAGATTTGTTTCCTTGCAGGCAATAAGTTCTCCAGCAGTGATTATAATGTATCTTCTGGAAATGCAGAAAAACTCTTGAATTGTAGGAGTAGCCTAAGAATTGCACATCCTATGCTTCTTGTCTTCCGCAGTGGGTAGAAGAGAAAATGTCTTTCTGTCCCTTTACCATTGTTGCAATGTGCACTATGAACTGCCATGTTCTTGGTTATCGGCTGGAGCTCAATCCGCTTTTCTCCATACCCCAAATTTTGGGAGCTCTGGCCTGACCACAGGCCTTCCTCCTCATGCTCCTAAGTAATGGAAGGCTCTTAATTAGAGTAGTTAGTTTAGTTTAAAGTATCATCCTAGTGCTACCTGTATCTGAATTCAGTTCTGTACTTCCGGTGTTGGCTAGATGATTTTAGTACTAGGTTCCCCCATTAGAATAAATTATGGAAGAGAAAATGCATGTTTATTGCAACTGTCTTAATTTTAATACAGGCACTTAGGTTAGCTGATGTTAACATGTACAGAAGCCAGAATAAATGGATTCAGTCTAGAACTCTGTGATGCACTTTATATAATCTGTTGTGAAAAAAAAAAAGTGTGTGAAATGTGCTCACTCATGATCGTTACTAATATTGCATTAGTGGTTCTATTAAGTTAGATGTACCTGCGAGCTAATCAATTCCTTTGCATACCTGTGTTCCTGCATTCCTGTAGGTGTGGGTACTCAGACATACAAAAAGCTTGTTTTGACTGAAATGTCTTTCCAGTCTGGTCATATGTTTATGTACTGAAATTAAGAGAAATTGAGTGAAGAGATAGCAAGGAAATGTTATCATTAAAACAAAATCTGATTGGGATATTTTTGTAAATGAATATCAGAACACTGGGGTTTATACTTTAAAACATGCAAGAACTAGAAGAAAAACCCATAATTGCTAAACTTGGCATAGGTGAATGTCAGTGTTCTATGTATACAGTGTTCTGTGTGTTTGAAGGAAGTGATCGTAGATAGGAAATGATTTAAATATTCTTAAAAACATGTATTTTTCCCCCTAATTCAGCGAATATCAGCTTGGGGACAGTGTTATAAATGCTGTGTGCTATTTACAATGATAGTTGAATTGATCTTTAGTTATACAGTGTTATCCTAATGAGGGGAGAAAGTCAACAGGTTGGTGACTATCATCTAAGCTTTATCACTATCATTTGTGTGTTATTATTTTGGTGTATGCTGTTGAATAATCCACCTCTTCCTCACAACAGTAAAATACTAAGCAATGGCTACAGAAACAGCCTCCTCACCAACCTAACAAAAACTATATTTCTCTGAAAGGGCTTTTTGATATAAATCTACTTGGTAATAGCTGCACTACAACTGATGTGATACTGATTGGCTGTTTGGATTTTGTGTTTCATGGGGGGGATTTGTAACTTGTCTGCTTAGCTGATTCTGGCTAACTACTTTCTTTGTAAATACTCTATATTTTAATGTAGTTAATGAAGATACTGTGTGGATTTTTCTGTGATGGGCTCCTTCTATATTCTTCTTTTTTTTAATACAAGTGAATTTATACAGCATGTCTTGAATTTTAATCTGCCTCTTAAAGTAATGTGCTCTGGGTCAGTAAGTCTGGTTTTGATTCTTGTTTCAGTAACATTTTCCTGCATCTTCATTTATAAGTGAAAGATATTTACCCAAAATTGTGCGGACTGTGGCATCCGAACTTAACTACTGATTTGGTCAGCTTAGTATTTGGACGAAAGACCAACCAAGAAAAAGGTGTGCGGTGTCTGTCTACTGTTGAACACTGGTGTATACCTAGCAGGCGTCCTTACTGTCTGAAAATAGATTTTATGTGGCAGACTGGTACGAATGAAGTTAATTGTCAGAGTGGGTGTGTGTGTGTGTCACAGGGAAAAATACCTTACACTTGCCAGCAGCCTCTAACGAGGCATGTGGGGGACAGAAGGAACACAGAGACCATGATCTGTCTTCCTGGCTGTAATGGAGTTAGGCGGATGGGCAATTCTGTAAAACTTTGCATTGCCGCTTCCCTGCGTTCTTTCTTTAGTGTATAATGTTCTTCAGACTGGACTGAATATTTTAAGCAGTCTCCTTTTGAAACAAAAAACAGGGGTTTAACCTTAAGGGAAGGTACTTGGAGAGCTTCAACCTAGATCCTAAATAAGTACTTTGTAATTTTGTGGTGATCCTTTGCTTGGAGCAATAAGCCATTGGCTTTGCATCTGACTTTTGCATGGAGCTGGGTCATGATGATTTAGGTGGGATTTTTGCCTGATAAAGCAAGGTGGAATATTGCTTTGCCATTTTTATGGGGGAATAATCCAGTGTTGTTTGGTGTAATACAACTTCTTTTCTTGACTACTGATAAGAATGTTGTTGAAATGTAATTAAAATCTTTTCTATGATTTGGGTAGCTGCTTGACCAAAGACTGAAAGTGATGTAAAAACAGCATGTCTGGGATTTGAGACACATTCTCTGCCTAAAGGGGAGGGTTGTTTACCTCCGGTAGCTGGGCTTCTCTCAGTTTTGGCCTCTTGAACTCTTCATCAGAGGAAAAGCATTTCAGAAAGACAAATAATTCAGTAATTGCTTGTATCTGTATCCATATCCCACCAATCTATAAAAATATTTTTCTTCTAAATGGAGGTGGAGTTGTTCATTCTGAGAGGTAAACTGCTGCCTTGATTTTACTTGACAACCTGTTTGCCATAGAAGCAAAGGAGAAGTGCCACCTGAAGGCATCTGGAAGTGTTGTCATGGATGAGGCGCATAGATTCTAGGCATAGACTAAAGGAAGTTCTCTGTCTGAGTCTGAAATATGCATAAGGCTCTCTTCTGTTCAGGGAGTGCATGCCAATTAAGGGGAAAAAAACATTCCGTAAGAAGGCTCTATCTAACACACATATGTGCAAGTACCAGGCCCCGCTTCACCTGTTTATTGAAGGGGAATGTGTTGTCTTTTCTGCTCCCAGTCAACTTCTAGACCTAGAATATCCAGCTCGGAGAGAGAGCCACAGGGCAAGGCTAGGTTGCCCATCTTCTAGCACCCTATCAAAAACCAAACCTGGGTAAGCTGGTGAAGTCCCTGCTGTGAAAGAAAATCACCAACCCTTCTCAGGATCAAAAGAAACCACTTCAATGGTAAGTGACAAGAACCCTAGTACTACTTCTGGGATAACTGTTGTGGGTGAAACTTCTTCCTGAAGTCCTGTAGTAGGTTGTGTTGGCATTGAAAAATAGTAAGCTTAGTCTTCCACCAGAATACTTATTTTTCTTCATCGAAACTCAGGGCTCCTGCTAGGACTCTGAAGGCTCACTTTCTTTTCATTAAAGCAGACTTGAAACAGGAGGTTCCTTGTATACACACAAAGGAGATAAAACTCCTGCCTGCCTGTGTAGCCAGTTAATGATTGCAGTAAAAATCTAAGCAGAAAAAGCAAACTGTCTCCAAAACTCAATGGTGCCTTGCTGAGTATAAATCTTACTAATAACTTAGTCTTAGTTTCAAACAGTGTAAACAATGGGGTTTAGTGGTGAATGAATTCTTGCTGAGGGTTAGTCTAACCAGAACAATACAGGGATGACTAGAATTCTAGTGGGGCTCTTCGATGCCAGAGGTAATGTTAAACAAAAAGGAAAGGAAAATAGGTTTCTGGAATATCCCTTTTTCATTTAGAGATATTAAAGAGAAGTACTGTTTCTAATCCTACAGCTCATAAACCAGAAGGTTCCAAAAATGACAGCTGAATCTACTCTTACCTAGGACAGAACTAAACCAACATCTTTAAAGTATTTGATACTTAACAGAAATATGTGTTCTTGCCCTCTCAGAACTGCACGTAAAAGAACTTTGAGGAATAAATAAAAAAATCCCATGGTGGAAGCTGCCTTTCTTTGAAAATCTCTCATTGCTACAAGTTTTGATAGTCTTTAGAATGTGTATTATGTTAAAGCTAGTGATGACAATGCTTAGTGCATGGTTCCTGTAAAATCTGTTGCTTCACAAAACCCCATAGTAAGAAGTGACAACTTCAACTTATAAAACCATTTTTCTGCTTCAGTAAGAAAAGAAAACAAATACTCTTCTGTTTCTGTAAACAGATAGGCTGTTTTCCAGACTTCTATCCATGGATGTATTAGGGCCCAGACAATAAACTGAAGAGACAGAATTTTTTTTCTTGGTGTCCTATTTCTGTCCCCCTTTCTTAAAATTCACTGTGGAATTGATAAAAAGTATTCCTTCAATATAATACTTCACATTACCACCAAAGTCTAGATACAGTACATAATGAAGCTTAAACTTTGTAAACCACTTTTGAAGGGAGAATGAAATTAGTCGTAAGTATTTTTAAGAACCAGTGTTTGAATTTTTCTTCAAAACTAGTTAATGTGTTTTGGTCCAGTGAAACTGATGAGGACATCAAAAATTATAAAAAAGATAGCTGAGGTTATATAATAGAAGAACCAAGACAATTTTATTAAAAAAAGGAGATGACAAATACAAGTGAAGTACAGGTTTCTCACTTACTGTCCCTACAGCACTACCTGGAAGCTGAAAAAATGTTCAGGATAACATTACTGAATAGAAGTTTTACCAGCATCACTTTTGGCTGGTACTCTAATGCTGATTAAAATTACAATTATTGTAATTGGATGCAAGGGACTTAAAAGTTGTCATTATAGATTCTGGTTTCAAAAATTTAATACTTTTATCTTTCTGCTTATTCTAATGTTTGTAGTGTACATGCAGAAGGTCTCACAAATAACAATAATAGGTAAAATGTGTGTAACTTCTCCACAAAACATGCTAGCAATCCATGAATATGCATTTATACGTGAACCAAAGACTAGTGCAAAGAGCTTGAAAAAATACTTACACAAGATGGAATGAACAATGGAGGGGGGAACCCCAAAACTGCAGAAAAGGTGTAAAGAACTTGCCATCTTGCCCTGCTATTGTCCCACTTAATAGGAAAAGAATTAACACCCTTTAAAAATTGTTTTCCCATATTAATTGATGCAGGTTTAAGTTTCTTAGCTAGTGATTTAATCTTAAATAGACATCTGCATATATCATGGGAAGTATTTATTGAGAAACAACTGGGAAAACCTTTTCCTGTAATATATAAGAAGTAACTTTAAATCTGATTGATACAAGTTCTAAAGCACTTTTGCAGTCGAGTAAAATGAGGAAGGATAATGAGGCATAGAAATCAGAAAGTATTTAATTATTCTGCTGCATGTTCTGGTGGCATGTGGACCTTCATCTGTGGTTTTCAAAGAAAAGTTTTATGTCAGTATAAAACCTGAAAAACTTACTTAAATGATCTGAAAGCTTTGTCAGGATTTCTTCCAGTGAATGCGTTAGTGTTTAAACAGGTTCTAGGTGTACTTGGAGTAAGGTTACTGATTTATTAAATGCTTACGTTTGACATAAGGAAGCCCTTAGAGTATTGTCTTTTTAATGCAACTGGACAAAGGAGACAGAACTTCCTAGATTAAATTATGTGTAGTTTTTCAGTCTGTGTCTTAAAATAACTCTTCATGGAAAAAAAAAAAAACAAAACAAACAAACATATTCCAAAACAGAAGAGTAAATCCTGTGGTTAAGTGTGAACTTTGCCTTGCAGTGCTTTTGAATTCTTTGTTCTGATGTAATGTCATTGTAGTACAAATGGCAAGTGTTAACTTGTCAGCTATTTCTTAATATATTTATTAAAGTTGAAGAGTAGGCCTTTGTGCCCTAAATTTAAATAAATTTCCTGTTAGAGGGGAATTACTTGAAGCAGCGTGAGGGTATCGAATGACATTTCAGACTTTTTGGAGGGTTTGAGTTGACTGACTAAAGGGAAGTGAGTGTGGATGGGAGAAACAGTATGCTAAATTCATACTGAAATGAGTTTTCTTTCTGTAAGGGCTGTGAACAGCAAGCTGAGATATGAGCGTTGTTAGTACTGTTAGATGATGTCCTGGTGTGAATGTAGTAGTTGAGGTGTAAAATGTAGCTGCAGTGATGCTGGTTTTAAGAACTAATTAATTTTTCTCTTAGGAAAAAAACAGGTGTAAGTAGTTCAAGTGGTTCTTCAGTATTGCTTTTTGTAAGCATCTTGTAACATGTTTTACTGTTTCCTTCAAACACAAGCCTGTGGACGTTGAAAGTTGTTTTTCCTCAAATAACTTGATTTTTTTTTTTAATCCTCAACTTCGTGGAACTCTTTAAAAAGGAAAGAATCGTGTATGTATACCCCTTAAAAAAAAAAAAAGATAATTTCATACCTACTTGCACCTAGTTTCATCTTCAAGAAACACCAGGATTACAACCTTTGTGAACGCAGGATGTTTAGATAGAAGAGCTTAGCCCAAGAAGCATCCTATACATCTTCAGAGTTGGAAATAATTAAAGGGTAGGTTATGTGGGTGGGTGTTCTGGTAAGACCAACCAATGAATCCCCTTTTAACAAAAAAATGCACAACCTTGAGCTGTTAAGGTAGGTTATTGTACTATGCCCTCTTATTTTTTATTAATATCTTGCTATCACACAAATACTAGATTGGTGGATATGGATACAAGAGCAACAAACTTTAATCATAGTTCTTTGCTATTAATATTTTTTAAATGGATATTCATTTTATTACAATATTAATACTTCATTGTGTTGATACCTGTGGGGAATCTTACTTGAAAGAACATGGGCAGTAACAATCTATTATTTGGTAATTTTCTGAAGTTGCTGTAGCAATGACAAATGCACTTTAAATTCTAAAGAATATTTTTTTCACTTAGCTTGAAGAAAAGTCCTCTGGCTATGTTGAGGATGGACTTGAAACGCCCATCCTTGAGGGACAGATTACAAAAATGCAAAAGATGAAAGGGCAGAATGAGGTCAACAGATGTTTTACGTGCTCGAAACTGCTTGATTATCTTGGGCCATTGCTAAATGTGGTCTGTGTGCTTGACTTTATCCTATGGCAAGTGCTCATTTAAACAAATTCGCTGTTGCTGTGTTACCTATAGTGGGAACGCTTAATTTCTGTTGGCTCTTTTGTAATTCTAGTGAAGAACCTAGTATGATTAAAACTTCTCCACATGTTCCAGCACTTTATTTTTGCCTTTTTTGGCATCGGATGTATTGAGAAATAACATAAGAGTCTTTTTCATGTTACCTATATAATTACCTGTAAGGCGACCCTGGCTGTTTGCTAGAGGTGAAAAAATGGTAAATAACACTTGGTGTTTCTTAGTTCCATTTCAAATCAGTAACTGAAAAAAAATTTAAGTGGAATATTGCTTGATCTTGATAGGTAGCTTATGTGATTGTCAATACTGCATATTAAAGCAATAAACCATTTATTTTCAGTCATGTCATTAATCTAATAAAAGATAGCTTAGTGTAGCACAGAAGGAAATTGAATATCTGATCTGCTTTCATATCGCAAAGGCAGTAGAATAAAATAAATTTGGATATAGTGACAATTAGGACTAAATTTAGTTTTGATTAGGTCAAGTTCCGTTGTGAAAATGTGGTTAATACTGCTTTCATACTGTAAGACTAACAAGCTTGTGATACTGTTGGCAGGTATTCTTAAAATCGTTTATTTCCTGTATTTGCAGACCTTTGTGTTTCAGTTCTATGTAATTTCCTGGTCAGATAATGGAGTCTCTTATACTTCAGTAAAACTGAACTTGAATTTGCTTATTTTGAAAATTATTTGGGCAAGTTAGTAGCATGAATTCTCTAAATTAAGCTTTAGGCTCTCTTGGTCAGCACAAATTACTGCATTATGTAAATACAAGAAAATGGTACATGCATTTATTGTATAACATACATATTATTCTGATAGAGAGGTGCATGTATCTTTTTGTGAAAATAGTCAGCTGAAGATTCAGGGGGCAGGGAAAGAGTCTTGTTGCATCACTGGTGAGGTTTACTTTACATGAGAGCATGGAGGAGTTAAAGTTGACTATTGCAGAGCTTAACTAGGTCTGAAAAGTCTGTAATTCTCTACTAAATGGGAACTGTATGCCTTTATTTCTGGTATTTTGTCACTTTTCTGTACTATAACACATGAAACAGTCGTTCTGTGGGCAACACTAATGAAGAGGGTTGGCTTTTGAACTCCTATCTTGCAATGACCGGACACTGTTTATAACCTTTTCCTCCCATTTCTTCTTTTTTTTTTTTTTTTTTTAGCTTTCTGTGTAACAGGAAGCTACATATGGCAGTTCTTGAACTGCCTATGTTCAGGTGGGTAGCCAGCCCCAACACATACCCATGCAGGCCAGATGGTTGTTAACCATTGCACAGTC
Source organism: Rissa tridactyla (assembly GCF_028500815.1). Lineage (NCBI taxonomy): Eukaryota > Metazoa > Chordata > Aves > Charadriiformes > Laridae > Rissa > Rissa tridactyla. The sequence goes on from NC_071467.1 coordinate 44,581,613, forward strand.
AGGTGAGCTCAGTAGATGCCGTTGTTTTTCATCTGATAGGGACTAAAGAGATGTCTTTAGGAATTGCATATACCCTAGTCCATCCAGTGTCTTGGTTTCCTGTGGGAAGTTAGTCTTTCAGGAAGCTCCTGCTGTTGACAAATTGGGTTGAAACTAGCTGAAGTTACATAGTTCTGGTCATAAGCCTTGTTGTCTCCACAAAACTGTGCTAATAATGTGAAGTACAATCCAGTCAATTTAAAGTGCCTATAGGCAGAGTTGGTCTCTAGTGCTTAGTCCACCTCACTCTTACAGGTGTAGTAGGAAGTTGCTTATATGTCTTCATTTGTGCTTTGTGCCCTTCTGGTTGCAAGCTGTGGAGCTAAATGAGAAATTCTCTTGAGCTTTTACTATATTTGAATTTTCATCCACAGCTCATATATAGAGTATTTTGTATTTGGGGAATGTTTTGTGGGTTTTTGTTTTGTTTTGTATTTTTGCTTCCTCGGAGAGTTTGGTGTTCCTACTTGTTTCAAGAGGGTGTGACAAGTGGCTTCATGAGCTTTAGGGTGGTTTCTAGTAAAGAGCAGTTTAGAACTACCTGGTAATAAGCTTGCCAGTTTTTAGAGGAGCATTCTAAAAAGAACAAAAGTTTTGTGAAAGTTGTTAGGTTAGGCAGACAGGCTGTCTTCACTTTTTGAAAGCTAATCTTGAGACAAAGGGATTGTCTCAAGATGTAAAACATTTTTTTAGAAAAGTACCATACTCTCTCTCTCTCTCTCCCCTCCACCCCTCTTGTACTTCTGAAGCCCACAAAGGTATTTCACTCAAACTTTGAAATTAAATTGATATGGTGCTGCTTGACTTAATTTCAGGTTGCCTACAGTTTAAAACTATAGCATGAAACTTCCATGATTGACCTTCAATGAATGTAGAAAAATACTTGATAGTTCAAGTGCTTATGAAATGTGATCGCTGCTTCAGTAAAGTGATCAGTGCCTTGGGTTTCATTTTCTTACCAGCATTTAACCTTGCCTAATGTATTTCTAGATCTTTCTATGTTAATCTGAAATTATTTCAACTACAGTTCCATCTGGGCTAGCTGCCCAGTTGTGTGCAACAAGGCGGTCACTGCCCCTCCCTCTAACTTTTTTCTTTTTAATCTGCCAGTGTTGTTTGTAGCTTTCAGTTTTTCCTCTGGACTTGGATGAGGAAAAAACTTTATGGACTGTTGGCCACATATAGCACGAGAGCTATGTAGTAGTTGGTAAAGGATTCTGGAGTCTGTCTGTGACTAGTCAAAGAAGGAAGTGTTGCATTATTTTCAAGATCAAGCATGCATCTTGGGGGGGGGGGAATACTTCAAGCAAAAACTCCGTTTAACAGAACTCTGATTTGTTCATGGCAGTGCTGTAGATAAGAAAGTCAGCCAAGCCTTATAGGCAGCATCCCAAAGCAGTGAAAGCTGCCAAGCTTCACTGTAACTGAAGAAATGTTGAGTTGAATGTTGTCAGGTGTTGTACTGGGATTTGCTGCTGTGAGCCAAGTAAAAAAAAAAATTATTTTCCAATGATAGTCAGCTGTAGAGTTCATACAGTGGCTACATGTATGTGACAAAGTTTTTAGAAAAATTCATTCCTTCTGGATGAAGTTTGAGATGTGTCGGATATTAATACTGGCTATTGAAGTTTATGAACTATTTCTTGCAGCAACAAGGTGCTAGATTTTACTTAATATTTTTTCAAAGAAAACCATAAATCCTTTCTATGAGCAACGGTAACCTCTTTTCTTAATTTTAAAGTGCTTGGGGAAAAGGTAAAGTTATTTGTTGAAGGAGTTTGTTTATTTTACAAAAAGGTAAGTTACTTCTATTATGGTGTTAACAGCTGAAGGAGGAAGATGCAGAGATTCGAAAAATGTCAGAAGATACCAGTGTAATGGAGAATATATGCAGCTTCGACAATAAAGCTCTATCCTGTATATCTTGCCTTTGGTATTTCATGCAGTGACAAGGAGGATTTACAGTCCTTGCAACTTTTGTTGCAACTTAGGTCAACTTAAAAGCAGTTGTATAACTTTCACTTGCTGATGAAAATTAGAATAAATGCTTCTGTGATAATTAATCTATCTCTTGCTCTGTTGTCAAAAAAAATGACAGATTCCTCCATTAAATTCCTTTTTTGGGGAAAAGTGGATTGGGCTCAGAGTGGAAAATGGGGAGGTAGAGGAAAATGAGTCCTTTAACAGCTTAATTTAAAAAAAAAAAATGGAGGAGGGCTGTTAGGAAGTGAGCTATTTCAGTATTTATTTAACAGCCTGGCTATCGCACGTTGTTGATAAATGTACTAATTACTGTATGGCTTGTAAGGTTCCTTTAGACACATTTGTGTGCACACACCTAGGAAGTCTGGTGATGCTTTGAGGCCTTTTCTGTTTTGCATAGTACATAATCATAACTGCTTAAGAAATTTTCTTTGGTGTTCCCTGATGTGGCAGAAAAAAAGCAGATTATTTTCAAAGTAGTATTGCCATAATACAGACATCTAAAGTATTTATGCTCAACTTTTTTCATTACATAAGTGGAGATATAAAAAATATTTTTCTGTCTTTATCTGGACTGGCTTTTCTTAAAAATCCTAATTTGAAATGTGTCCCTTCTTTGTTTTTTTTTTTTTTTTTCTTCCCATTAGATTTGAGTTCTGTGAACCTGCCTTTGTGGTTGGTAATTGTTTGGAAATAGCCTCAGACAGTCATCAATATGACCGGATTTACTGTGGAGCTGGAGTCCAGAAAGACCATGAAAACTACATGAAAATTTTACTGAAAGTTGGAGGCATTTTAGTAATGCCTATAGAAGATCAGGTGACTTAGTGACAATTTCCCCTTTTTGTCTTTTAGCATGAGAAATATATAATAGAAAGAATGCCTTTAAATGTGTATTTGACTAAGTTAATGTTCAACTAATGATGTCTTGATTCAGTGTGTTGCTGCAGGTAAACTGATACTAATCTTTTTAATGAAGTCTTGAACTTTTTTCCCTTAAACCTGTAGGAAAGCATCAATATCCTGGTTCCAACAAAGTCTGTGGCAAAACTCTGTCTTCAGTGAATCTAGAACTCCATTCATAGTATTCTCAGTGTATCATACCAGTCCCAAAACTGCTTTGAAATCTCCCTGCTACACAGACTTTTTCAGTCAGTACTTAAAAACCACCCCCTAAACAAGAGGATTTATTTCAGAGATATATGAAATAGCTGTGATTAGTGGGATATTGTAAGGGGAGGAAAAAACCTGAAGGAAAAGATATGACTTATTTCCAGCAGTTTTCAGTGTTGCTTTTTCATGTTGGATTAAACTTTTTTCAGACAGGTTTATTATTTTAATAATACTTCGCACTTTCATCAGTCCAATCCTTAGACCTCAAAAGGCTTTACAAAGGTTAAGTATTATTCTCCCTGTTTTACTAATAGGGAAATTGAGAAAGACAGATAATGTGATTTAAGTTGATGTCCTCCTAAATACAGGTAATTATGAAAATGCTTTTTGACAAACATGCTGTTTATTTTATCTTCCAGAAAGAATTATCACATTATGTATCTGCTTTCTCAAAATACCAAACTGATTAAAACAGCCTGCATGATTCAGTTCCATAAATATTTTTTCAGTATTCATTGGACTAAGATACTGTCAGTTGAAACTGATGGAATCTAACTTAAAAATAGTCACAACTTGAAAGCGAAACTAAAACTCTGAATATTTCTATCTTACACGCAAATGGTTAGGGGACTAGAGCATGTAAAGTCTAAGAAGCAGACGAAATATCTGGGTTAATCTCACCTGCAGAGAAACAGCTAAGGGAAGATTTAATTCCTGACTTGTCTTCCTAAAGGGGTGGAAAATTGACCTAGCAGACAGGAGTCCAATTCTTGTCACGGGTGCACAGCAAACTGAAAGAAGAATGTTACAAATGGCAGGAAGGGGGCGTTCTGCCTGCATACAGGGAGAAGAGTTTTCTATAATGAGTGGTTGAACACTGCATACAGCAGTTTGTGTAGGCAGGTTGGGGAATTTCAGTCCTAAGAGATCTTTTCTTTAACTTCATCAGAAAAGCTTCTGAGTTGCCCCCTTCAGCTTTGAAGTTGGTATTGTTTAAGCAGGAAGCAGGACTCCAGAGGTTGCTTCCAATCTAAAGTATTCTGTGATCTTTTGGAAAAAAATCAGAAAAAGCAAAACTTACTTTGGCAAAAGTAAGAGATGCAGCTTGAAAATTAAGGCCCAAAGCGCCTTATTCAGTATTCTAGTGACCAAGTAATATTTCAAGGAATATGAAAGTCCTTTCTGTTCATAAAACAGCCTTTATAAATTCATGTTCAAGCAAATCAAAACAGCAGTGTGTTTGAACGCAAGTCTGAAAAGTATTGAGTATGACAAAACTGTAACTACTTATTTATTTTGTTTTTATGCAGCTAACACAAATCTTGAGAACAGGACAGAACACCTGGGAAAGTAAAAATATCCTTGCTGTTTCGTTTGCTCCACTAGTGCAACCAAACAGAAATGACAACGGCAAACATGACACTGTGGGACTGCGTAAGTGGCATTTGTGCTCACTCCCTTTGGCTTCATGAGTTTTTATTGTGCCTGCTGGTGGTGATCTGGAAGTAGGGAGACTATGCTATACAGACATAATAGAACAGGCATATACCCCTGGTGCACCTGTGTGACGTATTGCAAGCAAGGATGAACTCTGTCTTTGGATAGACTGTAGGCTACGTGATAAAGGTCAAGCACCGCTAGCATTGGTAAAGCAAATATTCTACATTTCAACAAAGTTTTATATTTGAGCAGGATCATAAGATGTTTGCATAGCTTCATGCTTAACTTAGTGTGGGATGTAAACTTGTGTTAACCCACAGTATACTTACTATGTGTACTAAAAACTGATTATGAGCCTGCTACATCACTGATAAGTCACAATGATAGATTTTATTGAAGTCTGATTTCTGTTTTTATTTAATCATAATGAAGGAGAAAAGATGAAACCTCTTGGAGTCAGTAAAATTCTGCTGTATTTTTAGGTTTGGTTAGACTCAAATGTAATTTTTAAACGTCAAGCAAGCTTGAGATGATCACTAATCAAAACAAAAGTGAGTCATAGTTCTTGGTCAGTTTGGCTTAAATCCATGAATATCAGTAGAACTTTAAGGCTACTTCTGTTATTTGAATTCTTCCTTAGGTATTCTCCTGAGTAGTTCTGTATTCAAACAGCTTTTACATTACCTGTGTAGGAAAGCTTTCTGACTGTCTTAATGTAGGACTTCTAACTGTCCTTCCTACCTATTAAGCACTTTTTAAAAAAAAAAAAAAAAAAAAAAAAACAAACAAAAAAAACCCAAAACAAATGGTCTGAAGCTTTCTGAAAGGTCAGTTTCTTTATGCTATCTCTGTGTGTGTCTGGGATTGCTGAACAGAAGTGCAAGAGCTTTAGGTCTTGACTTCTTTTGGATAGTATGAATGGTTGACAGTTATCAATTACAGTTATGGTCTGGGATGTGACTGTGAGGACCTTACTTTGTCTTTAAAGCTTTTAGATGCTGTTGTCTTCAAACTCAATTAGAATATAATTAATCATAACTAGCACTAAAAGTAACATGGTTGGTTTATATTATCTTACAGGATAAGAAAACTGAGACCTTTCTGCTTTTAGACCTTTTTCAGGATGCAGTGTTTCGAAGTTTTGTTCCATTCTCTTTTGAAGGAAATATTACTTTTTTTTTTCTGATTTTATGAAGTCTCTCTTAACGTAGTTCTGTATATGGGATGAGTGACTGCCTTGCATTACTTCAACTTCAATATTATATACTTTGTGCCTGCATTTAGTATGATTGGCATACAGTCTGCAATCATTGCTTGTTTAGCCCTATCTTAATAAATGTGCTTTGAATGATTAGGTAGGGTTTTGTTCTTGGATTTTGAGTTGGTCTTACATTAAACAAATGGGGCTTGGTTTTGGGTTGGGTTGGTTGGTTTGTTTTTGGTTTTTTCTTTCCTTTTGGCATCAGCTGAAATCAGTATTGCCAGTCATAAACATCCTTTCTGTCTCAAATATGAGTAACTAACATGCAACTGTAGTCAGTGTAGGAAACAAAAGATTTTGTTTGAAATGCAGAGTGTTTTTAAGCTGAATGCAATATTCAAAGTGTATTTATCAAAATTATTTCTTCACATCTCCCTTACTGCAGTCCCCATTAACTTTATGCTACTTCATAAAGGAACAAAAATGACAAGCAAGAAAGTCGTACACCAACCAGAACTCTGCAGCCTGTTCATCTTTTGTTTTTGTTTTCCTTGGAATTAGTCAGCTGTGGCTCATCTAGTGCAGGCATCCACCAGTCCAGCAACACTTAGTCATCACCCACCTGTCCATCATTGAAAAATACATGGCTTTTGGCTTTTTGTTAGTTGATTTTTTTTATCTTCAGGACCTCAGTAATTTTAATTCCTTTGCTGCTGCAAAGATGTGGGTGACTTTAACTTTTTGGTCAGCTGTGAAGATGACATGGCCCTCCTTGTCAGTTGGGTTCAGTAGGAAGTAGGGAAAAGCATATTAAGTAGAAGAGGGAGGCAGAAGAAAAGCTTCCCTAAACAAATGTGATACGGAGGTAGACATTTTCCCAGCAAAAGGATCTCGAAAGAGTGCCAGCAGTAGGTCCCAAGACTTGCCAGGTGCTAAAAGGTGACAGTATTTGTTGTACGCTTTCTTAAATTTATTTTAATAATCTGTTCATGCTTTCTGCTTCTCTTGCACATCTACTGGAAGACCTCTTGGACTGTGTATTTTCTTTAAAAGATTAACTGTATTCCAGAAGCCATTTTCAGCTGAAATAGGAGTCCTTTATATATGTGTGTGGAATAGGAGAAGTCTTTCACTAGTGAATATGCTACAGGGTTTGTCAGGGTGCTCTATCTAGCCTTGTTTCATTTGCATATTGTATCATGTATGAAAATTTCAGTTGTTCTTGAACATTAGTCTAAGTACTGCCTTGCAGCTAATTTCTTTTGTTAGAGGGAAATTTCACTTAGTGAGTGTAACTTACTGTCTCTTTCATTTTAGCTCCGTGTGCTGTTAGGAATCTGCAGGACCTTGCTCGAATATATATCAGACGCACCCTTAGAAACTTCATAAATGAGGAGATGAAAGCCAAGGGTATTGCTCAGAAGGCTCCTCCAAAACGAAAACGGAGGAGATGTCGTAGACGCAGGATTAACACCTATGTGTTTGTTGGTAATCAGCTCATTCCTCAGCCCCTAGATAGTGAAGAAGATGAAAGAATGGAAGATGATAACAAAGAGGAGGAGGATAAAGATCACAGTGAGGCCTTGAAGCCAGAAGAGCCTCCTCGAAATCTGTTGAGAGAGAAAATTATGAGTCTACCGTTACCTGAATCATTAAAAGCATACTTGACCTATTACAGAGAGAAATAACTTGTTTTAAGTAGAAATAATGCCTACTGATAGTTCCTTTATTCTTGAAAATGTAGCATTTATTAAGAAGTAGGTGGACAAATTATTATTAGTCTTTCATCAAGACTGAAGTACAGCGATAAATTGTAACTTGTCTCTATCTTGTCTTTGCTACAAGGAAGACTTGCATTCAACAGTAGAATCCCTTTTTAAAAATTTATTTTTCTTTAAATTTTGAAAATGCTGTTTTAACTCTGATAGATATATATATTCCATTATGCAGCACTAATCAATATTTTGCATGGTAAGTCTTTTTTGATCCCTAACAGATTTGTATTGATAAAAGGATGAGTGAAATTTTATATATGCTAAATAATTGTTAAACATGTGCATCTGACTTGATGAGCAATTTGTCTGTATTTATTATTATTAGGGGAACATTTTAAACATGCAGACACTTAACCTCTAATGTCAGAATCAGACCCTTTTAAAGTTTATTTTACTATGGCTTTGTTGCAATCATTATTACTCTGTTGGTATAGATGTATTCCAACAACTCAAGTGCAATAAATGTATACAGACACTGAATGAGCTGGCTTTAATGAAATACGAAAATACAAGTTCTGAAATGTCAGATGACCGTGCTTCTTCTGCATTTATATCTTTTGCCAAAAGATTTTGAGAAAAGTAACAGCTTCTCTCAGAGCCTTAATGAAACATCATATTGAATAAGAAGCAAAGCAATGCTTACTTCAGCTCTGCTTTTATTTAACTCCATTCTACGCTTTCAGTATTTCTAACTAAAGGCGCTTCCTCATTTGTGGGAAGTTTTAGAACAGTACACTTTGTTTATTTCTACAGCTCACAGCATTGAGTCAAAATGTTTGGTAATACAAGATTGTAATTTAGATATCAGTCATCTATATTTACTGCTTTTAAGTAGAGGTAGAATTTCAACAAAAGTTTAGTTTGTATTGCTTATCGGGATAGCTATAATAGTAGAAGTTAGAATTTGTTCAGCAAATGCACTTTAGTAAGTGAATTTTATACTTAACATGCATCTCCAAGAAGGTAGACTTGTGCTAGCCTATATTTTGTTTCTCAGCATGGCTCTTAGCACAAAAATATTTATAAAATCATACGCATCTTTTGGAAACCTAAGAGTAGCAGTGCAACTGTGGGGACCCACAATAGTGCTGATTTAAATCCTTATATGATTTTTCCTCTTCTAGTTGTGAAGTTAACTTGCAGTTCTTATTTTTAACGTTGTTTGATTTTTACCATCTTAATTTCTTCATTCTCAGTTGTAACATAACCATGAGGGAAAACACTGTGTATTAAGAACTTGGCATGATACGCATTAAAAGCCACAATCATTGGAAACATCTGCCTGTTGGACCCAGTGAAACACATTCCTCTTGAAATATCTTGCATGATACATTTTGTATTGGTTAACATTTTTTGGTGTAATAACAAAATAATCGCATCTTTCTAAAACAGTAAATGTTCCTAGTCCGATTATTTATAACCAGCCAATATTCATGTGGTCTAACAGTCCAAAACTGACTTCAAAAATATATAAGCGTTTTGTTGCATCTGTGAAAAAGATAATACACAATCCCATAACGCTGACTCTTCATGGTGCATTTCATGCTGTAGTCCCGTTTTTTTAAGGTACATCATAGTATTGTTTAAGTGGAACTTCATGAAGGCCTGTTGTACCAGCATGTGGAGTTACTTTCCGCAATATATTTACAGTGTAAGTAAACAAAACTATCTGAAGTAAGTATTCTGACTTTATTTTAAAAGCAGGAAAAACTAGTAAGAAATAGTTTTCCAAAGTAATGATACTAATAAAGTAATTGTGATGCTTCAGCTATAAGAATTGAACATAATCTTGTTTGAGATGGATTATTTTAGATGGAGTTTAAATAATCTAAAGTTTGAGATGGTTTTTTGTCTCATTTTCTTGGAATCTACATCCATAAGCTCAAGAGTATGAGATTACTAAATATTACTTAAATACTTTAAGGACTTCATACCAGATGCTTTTGAGAATAAATTTCTGCATTCTTTCACACCTGTATACTTGGAAAAATGGACAGCGGATGACTTGTCATGATTCTTCAGTATGTAAGTTTTTTTGGAGTCACTGAAAGAATTTCTTCTGTGTTTTATATGTGGATTTATTTTACACTCTTGAATTTATATTTACATAAATAAAAAAGTAGAAATGCAAAATGAATTAAAACTTAATTTTCGCCATCTCAGTTGATGATGGGGACATTGCTGCAATAAAATGGTTTTTTGGTGGTTTCTGCTTGCTTCAATTTCTGTGTTTCTCTGCAAATATTTTCAGTTATTTGGAAATTCAGATACCAGTTTGTTCATAGGTAGGTCAGTAACTTTTTAATAAACGCTATTCTTGAATTTCAGAACGAGAGAAGTACACCTTCTTGCTAAATGTTGAATTTTTGCAAAGGTTGGAAGATGAGACTTTACTCATGACACGGGATAGCTGTTTTGGGCCCAGTGCTATTTTTGAAGTACTTGTGGAGAGTTAGTCTCTTCTGAAGAGCCCAGAAGCTATACTTGAGTTACATACTCAAGAACAGTTTCATGGTTTGGTTGGTTTTTTTCCTTCTAAATATTGAAACTGTCTTCACCCTCAACAGAGCAACTATCTAGGTGAAAAATTAATAAGGAAAACTTTGAGGTAAGAATAGCAAGGGTGGTGAGCGACTAGTGAATCACGTCCTGTTGAAACTCCCTTTTGGTGCAGCCTTATTTTGTTAGCAGTTAAAGGAAAAATACAAGGTGGGGTAGGCTAAGCTGACTAGCAGCAGTGTAACTGTGGTCACTGTAAGGAAGGATGTGATGAATTGGCACTTCCAAGACTGTTTATCTTCTTTGATCTGGAGGAGGACTCGAGACCAGTGCAATCTTTTTCAGAAGACCTGGAGTTTTTAATCCCGTGTTGTTGAGGAAAAAATTAACAGCTGCATCCCAAAAACTTGGGAAACAGTTTTCACTGAAAGGAACCTGAACAGCTCTGTTTAGCTGAGCATTCTCTTGCTTGTTTAGGTTCTGGCAACTTAGTCTATTTTCTTTTTTTAAAATCCTGACATTTTTTTCTCTAAACTGCTTTTTTTTAAATGCATCTTTACTTGTCAGTTTGAAAACAAATAGGGAATGTAATCAAATGTGCTATGTTCTGATTAAAGCTGGTTTAACTCATTAAACCTGTATCTCCTCAAGAGTGTCTCCTTCCTCACTCATATAATTGAGTAAAACTGAAGGCTTCTACCTTTGTGTGATTTACTGATCAGTTATAAAAGATAAAGGAGTTGTGTCCCATGTTCTTCTTAAAGGTGTGTACAGAACTCCACCTTAATGAGCTGCTAATTAGTTTGACAATAAATGATTCAAGTATGAGGTCCTTTACATAAACTTGTTTTGAGAAGGTCATTGGGTGTAATGAATGGTAAGGCATTAAAGTTGATATTCTTTACTAAAATTAACTTCAGTAAAATCTAGATGTCTGGCTTGATAAATACCTGTCTCTGTCTTCTGTAGCTTCACAGTCACATGTCAAGTTGTTGAATTACTCTGTTCAAGTCAAGCTGGCTTGTTTAGCCTGGGGGCTTGCACCATGTTTATGGTTAGTATGGAACCAAGAATTTAATGCTGATTTATCAGTGCTTTTTAACATGATGGTAACATTTTCTTTCTAGAGTCTTACAATTATCATCCTTTGTGTTCTGTGGTGCTTAAAGAGGTTTTCCACGGGAGCTAATGGAACTTACACTTCCCTGTTAAAGCTCTACTGCTGTGAGTTAGGAATCTGTAATACCTTGCCAGCATGTTTTGCAAAATACTTAGTGCTAGAGAGAAGCAAAGAAGGCACTGAGTTGTGTTCTCTCTCTCTTCCTTCGTGCATTCACAAGCAGCCATGGTGATCGTAGGCTGGAAGGAGAGGAACCAGAGAGCAAAAGTGTATCAGTACATGATAAATGCTGGGTTCCCCTCTGTGAGCCGTTTTGCTAGCCTCTTCCTCCTGACTGAAAAATTACTCATTAGGGTTTCCTGCTGCTCTATTGCTTGCTTGACTGCCCTTCTTCAAACATCTGTAGTATATGCAGATGATCTCCAGTACAGGTGGAGAAAAGTTCTTTGCAGGCAAATAGACCTATAGGGCTTTTTGTTGGTACACACTTTGGTAGTCTTTTCTCTCAGACATACTTTTGAGTTCTTGCACCAGTATATTCAGTTTGATCAGGTTTCTGTATGCTTTGATTTTGAAGCCTAGTGGCTTCTATTCATGTCACACTTCTGAAAATTTGGCTTCTTAAGGAAACTAACTAGTTCAGGACCTTACTTTAGATTCTTACTTCTGAAATTGTGTTGGTAAATTGCAGATACTGATTGCAAATCTATCTGACAACCTATGTGTCCAAGGTAGACTCTTTGTGGTCATTTTTACTGAAGCTTTCACTTGATTTCTGGTGAAGATCTGGAGACTTGCTAATCTCTGCTTCTTAGAAGGGGGTAGGTAGTTTTTCTTGGCAATTCTTTGCAAGGTGTTACACTCAATCATTGTTTAGGCATTGGGTTTTATATATATCACATGCTCTTATAGACAGCAGTCTAAGAATCGTGGTTAGTCTAGATTGAAATATTTTACAAAAGAATAGTGCAGTTAGAGTACTTTTATATAGAGGAAAGAAAATCACAATAATGACCGCGGTAATGCAATTAAAATCGTAGCACATGCACTTTTGCTTTTCTGTTCCTTTTCTTGGAATTATGCTCAACCTCCCTTTGTTTCACCCGAGTGTGAAATCCACAGCTTGCAACTGCTGGAGAGGGTAGCAGAGTTCTGCACTTCTGTAGTCCTTCGTGGGAGGAATATTTTTTTTTTTTTTAATGTTGCTTGTTCCTTACTCTCCTGGGATCAGCTTGGGAGTCATTTGTATATTGGATACTGTGCTTTTGCATCTTGTTTTTTCATATGTGATAATCTGCGTATGTTAGACACTGTTTTTTGTTATGCCTAAGACCAGTTTTGTCAAGCTTAGGGTCTGCCTTTTTTTTTTTTTTAAAAAAAAAAAAACACAAAACAACCCTAACCATTATAGAGCTGTGCACAGCTGTGGGATCTCCAGTTCCAAGTGTGGGCCCCATCTCTTGCCATCCCATGCCAGTATTCACTTCAGCTGCCTCCTCCGTCCCCGCTTCTCAGGGCTTCTGTTCTCATACGGGAGCTGCATTTCTTTGCACTGTGGCATTGTGTGAGAGTGACAAATATTGTGTTCTGTCAACAATAACGTCTTGTTATAAAATTAGGCTTGCACCACACAAAGGTGTAAACATGAGTGAAACAGGTTACCTATAGACACCAGATCAGCTGTCACAGCTAAACTGAGTAAAAGGTATGGGGAGGTGACAGAAAGCTCAGATGTAGCCAGTCCAGAAGTCTTGCAAACTCAGTACAAAGTGTATGCCCTGCTGTTTGCAGTGTCAGTAACATAGTACAGGATAGCACAAGGGTAAAACCATGCTTCCATCTCTCTCTACTTGATGAAGTGATCAAAAAGCATATTTTTTTATTTCTTTATTTTAGGTTTGTGATAGGAGCAGGGATAAAGGAATGAGGTGGGAAATTTATATGGGGGGAAGTGACTGGTAAATAAATAGTAGCAACAGCTTGGTTTATATCACAAAAAATTTAGCAAGAAATTTTGAGTTCTGTTTCAAAATCTTTAATTTCTGCCAGTTCCCAGGCCTGTACAGCAATAGTTTTTGTATAATGTTAGCTTGAAAGGAGATTTTGCTTGGTATTTTAACCACTTTAAATACCTGGGTTTAATCTTTTTAACTTCAGGTTTTGTCCTGGCCTTCAGTGTGTGTCTCTGATAAATGGCACAGTGTGTGTTCATGCTGTAAGCACTAGGAGCAAACATACAATGCACTCTTTTTGTACTGTGTTTGCTCTGCATCTAACATTCTGTAACATAGACTTTCAGTCATATGTTAACAGCAGTGACCTTTTTAGATCAAAACCAAGTCTGTTATTTGTAGGACTTTGGTTGTTTCCGCTTCCCCCCCCCCCCAAACCTCAACGGGTCGGTTTATTATGAAATAAAAAGGTAGTACATCCCTTAAAAATGCTTTCTGACCTTGCTGGGGTTAGAAAGGCTCAAATATTTTGTGCATAATAAATTATACCGAAAGAGGGCAGTATTGCCTTACGGGAAACTTAAAGGTTGTGTGCTGATAACTGACAGGAAAGCCAATTAAATAACATCTTATCTACACTGATGTTTTTATAATAAAATATTTCGTTAAGTAACTTGCTTAGATATATATCTGAGAAATGTAGAGTCATTCTCTGCATATTTTTGTGATTTTTTTCCAAATTTTTTTCTGAAATTTCTTGTTAGGGCTATAGTGGTTTTTTTCTGGGGCCTGCTTTAATGTAACCTGAGACTTTTCAGACTTGCTGATGTGGTTATAGACTTCCATTCATAGAAATTTAAGCTACTGCGCTGTAGAAGGGCCTGTAAGGGCTTGACTAGCTGGGTAATGGGGCATTAGATGTCTTCATCTGCCAGAGGTGCTTTGAACTTTGTACTAATGCTTACTTGAGACCATCCGTGAGGACTCGACGTGTAGGCATGTGAGGAAAGCGTGGGTGAGTGGAAAGCTGCCATGCATGATATCCCTACCCATGCATGACTCTCGTAGATGTATATAACGCAGTAGCAGCTGCCGCTGTGCCTGCTGCAGCTAACTGCTGCTCCTTTCCCCGCACAGTGTGCACTGCAGAGGCAGTGGCTGGACAGGGAGGCAGGAGTCGTGAAGGAAATAACACATTAAACATTACGAAGCGTGTGGCGATTAAGCCTGGCCCCAGCAGGACAACATTTCCCAGAGAAAGGTATAAAGCTGGATGGGGCTTTGAGCAGCCTGGTCTAGTGGGAGGTGTCCCTGCCCATGGAAGGGTGGTTGGAACTGGATGATCTTTAAGGTCCCTCCCAACCCGAACCATTCTCAGTGATTCTTTAACTGGAGGGGGGAGCGCCTTGGAGCACTGGTTGCTGCTTTGCTGCTGGGGGCCCCAACAACAGTTTAACCTATCCCAGGTCCTACAGCTGTACCACGAACAGATCACTGTCCTACCTTCAGTGTTTGCAGCAACAACCAAGCTAGCTGTCCAAGCCTCTGGGTTATGCAAACCAGCAGTTTTGCGGTCCTGAGAGTTCATAGTGTCTGGCAGTTGCTGGCTTACTTCTGAAAATGGGGAAAAACATGAAATGGTGGCCAAAAAAGCAAGTGTCATATTTAAAGCATGAAAAAATACTCTGTCATGCTGTTTCTACAGCGTGATCTCAGCTTTGCTAATGAGGCCAGTGCTGAGATAGGCATTGGCAATAGTCTCACTCGGATGCGGTTTCAACTTCTCTTGAAAAACAAAACTCATTTCTAAACTATTGTGATAGTGCAGAGAGGACACAAATACTGAATGCTCAAAGGCTAGAGTGAGGTTTTGGATGGATGCAAAAGGTGTCAGGCTTGTTAGCTCAAATAGCACAAGGTACGCAAAGCGCTACTATGCAGCTTTCAGACCAGAGTTTGTACATGCTGAGATGTGGGGAAGGGGAAACAAGACGTGTCTCCTTACAAAAACCTGTAGTGCTTCATTCCACGGCTCCTCTTTTCTACGCTCAGACACTCCTTAAAATAGGGATTGTGTGAATACATTGTAGAGAGCTGTTACAGGTTCATCATCTTAAGTCCCTGCGCTTGCTCACTCTCCTGTATCCATAAACTGATATTTTAGGTTTTCTTTAACCCTTACTAAATCTTTTTATTAATGACATACATCTCCATAACCTTATCTCGCTTCAAGAAACTGGGTTTAAAAATTTTCTCAGACTTCCCCCCCCAGCACAAAAAGTGTATCTCAGTAATTTTTTTGTGGAGAAGGGGACATAACTGACATTTTAGGGAGTGAGAGTAATATAATACTAACTTGAGATTAATAATAAATTCTGATTTAAGTTTTCCTGTAAACTTAATATTTGTTTTTATACTGCTATTAAAATCATCATGCTGATGTCCTTTTCTCTGCAGTCATAGTAGCAGCTGTGGTGAGGCAGATCTAGTTCTGTCACCGTGACCTTGCTTTTTTTTATCCACTGCTGATCTCTTTTTGCCTTATGTCTAATCCAGCGGTCACTAATTGCAAGCCACTGCCTGTACACGATGCTGGGAGGAGAACATCATCTC
The DNA here is from genome assembly GCF_028500815.1 of Rissa tridactyla. Lineage (NCBI taxonomy): Eukaryota > Metazoa > Chordata > Aves > Charadriiformes > Laridae > Rissa > Rissa tridactyla. Next base: position 44,597,348 of record NC_071467.1, read on the forward strand.
TAGGAACTGATCACAGATGAAATGTTGAATGCCAATGGATAATGGAGTTACAAGATCCTCTTAAGACAAATATAAAGTAAAAAAAAAAATCATCAAAGGACTTGCAAATCATATAGGCAAAGGTCCACAAAAGAGTTGAAGTGCCCAGCTACCACTTCAGGCACCTCAGATAAAAGTTTGTATGTCCACGGCTTCTCAACTCAACTGCTGCCCCCAGTTCCCACCTGCCTGTCATGGGGTTTAATATAACTTAGCTGTGGCCTAAATCCCAACAAGGATCACAGAGCAGGTATTCCCCAGGTCAGTTTGTCCTGAAAGCTCAAAAACACTTCTGCTGAATTAGGCCTCAGAGAAGGTGAACGAAGGTCTTGCAGCTGGCAAGGGTACTGGTGCAAGTGCTCTCAAAACCAGGAAGACAAAAGTTTTCAATGAAAGTTCCCCTGTGACAGGTAAGAGATCTAACTTCTGTGTTGGGACAATTTATGGAAGTGGGTAACAGCCACCTCTTCCTCTCTTAGGCTTCCATATTTGTGGCTGGTTCACATAGTTCCCATGTTGTCATGCAGATGGCTGTGAATCCCGTGCTGTTCCCCACAAGTTCTCTCAGATGCATGGCTTCTGCAAAATAGTGTGACAGTAGGGCTCAGTTATATAACTCTTTTTGGGGGGAAAAAAAGCTCAACTGTAGTCTTGGGACCATAGAGCAACGTGTGTTTGCTTGGATGTGCTTTATGTTAGGTTCAATTTTCTTTATTTGTTCTTTCCCCCCCGGGGATGATAAATTTTTTAAGTCAGTTGCCTTTAATGAAGCAGCTTTGCTTTGCTGCTAAGCTGTTTAGGGATTTCAGAATCAATATTAAAAAGGGGAGATTGAAAAGGCTATTGAGAGTGTTCGGTCACAAACAAGAATGGCAAAAATGCCAGCTAGGCTTCTTTGACAATTTTTAAAGCTCTGTGTCAAAGCAATTTCCTAATTAGTGCTTGGGGACATGGCTAAGAACAGACAATAAAATCGTTAAGGAAAATAGCTGAACAATAAGCTTTTCTGTGCATTGTTCTCTGACATACTAGAAATAAGTATTCTAGAAACTTTACCTCTTTAAACAGAATATAAATTTCTGGCTTGGATTTTACCCATAGCATCAATATGCTAACAGTTGCAAATTTAACTAATGTACTTTGATAAAGAGCAGCAGCTACTCTGGAACAGCAGCTGTGAAAAAGATGAAATCCCGATTCCATTCAAGTCGATAGTTCTGCTGTCGCCTCCAATCAACACTGGATTTTACCATCCAAAAAAAAATTGCCATCTCTGAAGAGTTTATAGTAAAGACAAAGAAGAGATGAAGTGTGTAGGAAAGGAGTAGGGTATGCAAGTAGTGTGTAGTCAGTTTCATGTCACATTAGTTTTTATAGTTTATTTTTTCTTAAAAAGAACTTGTTCAAATTTAAAGCAAGGCCTTTTCTGGTTTGAAGTATGTGAAATGGAGCCTTCATAGAAGCATGAATATTTGGCTGGGATATGGACTGAGCAGATGAAGTGGAAAATGAGGAGAAGGGAAGCTGGAAGGCGAGAGGGAACGGTGAATAAGAGGCGCAAAGGATGGACCTGGTTTGCCCTGGGATTCTACTGGTAGGAGCGGGAGTAGGACCGAGCAACAGCGATGAAAGAGAAGATGTGAAATTGTATTGTAGCGTGGAAGAGCAAACTGCAGATTTTTGTACTCCACGTGGGAACCTCCTGAGGTTTTGTAAGCTTCCAAAGCCTCAGCGGGACCTGTTGGCTCTGGTAGGTGGCGGTTGGGCTGCTGTGGCACAGCCTTGCTTGACTTCTGACTTAGTCTGACTAAAAGGGATATCGATACATTCTCCCAAATCCCTGCAAATAACTCGGAGGATGGCAAGAAAATTTATTCAGATGCTTACAATATTTCACTGACACAAGTCCTTATGTCTAGAGTGGGTTGGTCTTGTTCATAGTGAAATCCCTTGGTTCTGCAAATTTCTTCGGCTCACTTACATGCTTTTGGGGTCCAATCTAAAATATAAGGCCTCAAAGAAAAAAAAACACTAAACAATAACCCATGGATCTATGTGATACACCCTTGCACTTCTGTGCTAGATCAGAGTGTTTGAAAATCCTCTTTGTCTTTTGAATGTGCTAACTCTCGAGCTGTAGATTATTTTGTGTGGAAGACGAAACAAAATGTGATTTGTTTTTTTTTTTCTGAGACTCTTCAACTGAAGTTATTTTAATTTTAATGGAATAATTCAGTAAGCATTAGGTCAGAGACAACTGAAAAAAAATGGTTTTGGTGGATAGGGTCTTCACTGGGAAGAGAAGGGACTTGAATTTCAATCTGCAATCCTATGTTTAAATATTTTATTTTGGGCCCCCTCACAAGGAACAAACTAAATCCACAAATGGCCAGGTAGGTTTTCTAGCCAAAAAGGGGCGAACAAGTGATGGAGGGACAAGGGTTTGGTTGAGACATGTCTATATGCAGTTCCCAGGGGGGAGGAAGGGATGTGGAGATAGAAGGGAGACGACAGGAAAGTGGTGGGAACTGAGCAGGGCAGCAGCAGGGCCATGAAAATGGAGATGCGTTTGACTGGAACAGGTGAAAGTTAGCAGATAGGCAGAGATCAGGGGCAAAAAAAACCCCAACCCAAAACAGGCTGTAGCTACTCCCAAAGAGGGGGTTGGATGAACTCACTGGCAGCCACTAAGTGCTGATTTGGGCACCAGCTCCTGCTCCCTGCGGGTTCTGGCCACCCTGTCCTCAGCCAGGGCTCGCTACGACCACCCCATCTCCCACCAGCACAGAATGTTTCCTTCAAGGGAACTACTTGAAAAAAACGGGAAAACTACTCCTGTAAGTAGTTCAACTACTGAGGAGAGAAAGAGCTGACACTGGCACTTTTTTTCATGGGAAAGGAGCAGTGCAGGCATCTATCAGGTGAATGCTCAGCGCTTTCAATCTCAATGGAGATAAATGGTAGGACTCAATGAAATACCCTGTTCGTAAAACTGTAAAATTTCAGACTCGCCTTCCAGTCCCACCTTTCCTTTAATGTTTCCTTATATCTGAATGCTCTGCCTGGCCTTTGCGGTTCGCCTGGCCCCAGCCTTGGTTTTGGGGCCTCACAGAGGGAAGGAGGATGCTTAATGCAGGGTACCACACACCCTTAAATCTGCAGTTAAACAAGGGGCTGACTGGAGGGAGGGAGAGGGCTGCTGTGGAATATCTCCTTGGTATGGGGCCCAACAGGAGACTGAATAAATATAGATGAGACTGAGTAAATATAGATGCTCTACATTGTGGTCCAAGGGAACGATACTAATTTCCTCTGAAGATGTCAGTCTATTTCCATCAAAATGCAAAGCTGAAAACAAAGAATCTGTCTCCAGAATTTTCTTCTTAAAACTTTAAAGTGCTGCCTGGCCATAAGAGCACTTACAGTCTGTAGGCAACATGCCCAAAAGTTAGGGACTACTATGGAATGCTAATTCTAAAGCTGAGATCTAAGCTGTTTAGTGGATCTAGCCACAAATTTCTGATTTTGCCAGTGGACCTGAGGAAACAGCCTTTCTTAGTAATAGACATGCAAGAAATCAGCGTGGAATTGGGAGGCTTCTTCAGTGGTCTGTTAGTGACTGTACTTGTCAGTAGCCCGTGCCTCAGTTTACCCCTCAGGAAAACATGCTTTGTGTTGCTGAGCCCCTTTGGCAAATGCTTTTACAAGGACCACTTCCCTATAAGAAGCACTTTAAATGAGATTTCAGGCAGATGGACCTAGATTCTGGTGCAGGACAAGCCAGGTCTGGGAGCTGCTTTCCTCCTAGTTTCTCCTTATCGGGAAGGAACAGGGAAAGACAGAAAGGAATGACAGAAGAAGGAGTAAGAGCAAAAGAGAAGGGGGTTGCCTGCGCAAGCTGCAGAGAAAGGGATGTAGCTTTTACGCTCTGCATCTAGATAGTTTCTTACTGGTCACAGTCCAAGATGTTATCTCTGAGGCATTTCAGAAGTGGACTGCGTTTGGCAGCTCTCCTCTTGCAAGACACAAGTTTGTCCCCTTTGTCTGTAGGCACATAGAATCATAGAATGTGTTGGGTTGGATTTTTAGTTGGGTAAAGGTTGGACCTTCAAAGGTCATCTAGTCAACCTCCCTGCAGTAAGCAGGGACATCTTCAACTAGATCAGGTTGCCCAGAGCCTCATCAAGCCTGGCCTTGAATGTCTCCAGGGATGGGGCCTCTACCACCTCTCTGGGCAACCTGTTCCAGCGTCTCGCTACCCTCATTGTAAAGAACTTCTTCCTAATGTCTGATCTAAACCTACCCTGCTCTAGTTTAAAACCATTGCTCATCATCCTATCAATATATGCCCTTGCAAACAGCCCCTCCCCAGCTTTCTTGTAGCCTTGTACCCTTCAGGTACTGGAAGGCCACTGTAAGGTCTCCCTGGAGCCTTCTCCAGGCTGAGCAATCCCAGCTCTCTCAGCCTGTCTTCATAGGAGAGGTGCTCCAGCCCTCTGATCATCTTTGTGGCCCTCCTCTGGACCTGCTCCAACAGGTCCATGTATTTCCTTCTTGTGCTGAGGGCTCCAGAGCTGGACACAGTGCTCCAGGTGGGGTCTCACGAGAACAGAGCAGAGGGGGAGAATCACCTCTCTCACATGTGCAGCTGAGTTCCCCAGCTTCGCTTTCATTACTTTTCAGATGAGGAGAAGCTCTTCCTCTGCCTTCTCTTGCCCTTCTAAAAGTCTCTGCGCCAGCTGGCATGCAGACAACTGCTTCAGATGTTGCCAGAGGGTAAGGGCCTTGCTCTGCTGGGTTTCAGGAGAGCTCTGGGGAAGGGTCAGACCTCAGGTGATTGCCTGGGTTGGAAGAGTTTAAGTGGCAAGGAGAGATGAGGCTAGGGGCAGTGGGAAGGGGGAAACTGTCCTAATGAATGAGTAGAACCTCAAAATATTTGAATTTGAATTTCTGGAAATATTGAAGGTGAAAGTGAAGGAGCTCTAAAGAGACTAGTGCTGGCAGGACCTCTGAGCAGAATAAAAGGCAGCAGCGGGACAGAAAACTGCTTAAATGAGAAGTGCTCGTTTCCTGCACCGTGTGGCTACATCACATGGTGCTGGGGTGTCCTGGCTGAATAAAAAAGCTGCTGGATACTGTGGTAATATAAATAGTAGGAAATGTCTTCATACATGCGGAAGCTGAAGCATATTGTATGGCAGGCTTGAGGCCACACCGTGCAATTGCTGGTGGAGGAGGCTGATGTGCATGGGAAGGTTTGGGCTTTGCTGCTTATCCTGGCTGCTAAGCCTGGATACCTTTGTCTCTGCTCATGAGATAACCCTCGCACACTGTAGTTTTTAGAGTGAACTTGACTGCACAGCCAGATGTTTTTCAGCTTGATTACTTCTACTGTCACTTAGTTAAGGTTCTCACATGTAATTTTTGCTCTCCTTATGTTTGTACATCAGAAGGGGATTCTTGGAAATGCTTGTTTTGTGGGAGTGTAATATGAACAAGGAACACTGGCTAATGATTACAGCAGCATGGGATTACCAAATGACTGTTATTTCAGGCTATGTGCATGTAAGTGATTAAGTTTTTAAGCCTGCCACCTCCTTGTGAACTGTATAAAATCAAAATTAGTTTGATTGTAACTGATTAAAACTGCTGTGGACAAACACACTCTGTCTGCCTGTCCAATACCCTGCGTGTGGATGGGACGAGCTGAGGCGGGATTTGTCCTAGTTTGCCTTCAGGAAAGAGTTACGACAATGTTGAGAACTTTGTAATCATTGGTTTTATCTTTATAGCCTCGATAGCGATCTACTTGATTCTTTTTTGGACCCTAGGAAGCAAGTGGCAGTTAATTAAATGGGTGAACAATGAATGGCTGGAAATTACAGGGGAATCAAAGAACTTTGGGTTGGATTTGATAACAATTGAATTAATCTTCTCAAATACAGTGTGTTACCTGAAGCTGCTAAGCAGTAAGTTTTATAGCATCAACACTGTGTGTTGTTCCTTCAAATTCTTTTTCCTGAAGCTCAGATCAATGCAATTTCACACTACCTCACCCACTTATTTCTCCTAAAGGAAAAAAGAGTGATTTACAGTCACAGCACCTACCTCCAGCTGAATGCCGGAGGCCTTGGTTAAAAAGTCATCTGTGGATTGTATTGGAATTAACTGATGAATTACAAGAAGATTATTGAAAACATTGCTGTTGTTCTTTGTGCTCTTTAAGACACTAATCATTCCTGAAGGGCCCACACGTCAAGCTCGTTGCACAGTCCATACACCAGTTTCCATTCTAAGGTGGGATCCTGCCTATGGCTCCTCCACGCGGGAGCCTCTCCTGCGGAAGGCCATGAGGTCCTGTGAAAATGCTGCCAGGTTACTGAGTGTCACGGCTTGCCCAGTCAGAGCCAGGGACCTGGTGAGATGCTGCCCACAGCTGAAAGAAATGTGGAAACATCTGGTGGGGGGGTGGAATAGCACTGGGAAAACGTTATGTACACAGTATAGAAGAGAGCGGCTGAATAGTCTGTAGAGAAAATCACCGAAACCTCCCTTTTCCTCAATGGATGCATTTTGCAATTCTGGTTTATCTGGAGAAGATACTTGCCAAAATGTTGTTTAGGACCATCAGTGTCCAAGTGCATTTTCTTTTGTGTCATGGGTAATGCAAAAAAAAAAAAAAAACAACTATGAGGATTTTTTCTCAAAAGTTGTGTCATTTGGGAAGGCACCGGTCCCCTCCAGGCTGCTGCACGTGGGGAATCTACCATCTATCACAACAATCATCACTGTTGCATACCTTCCACAAGACAGAGTGGGATTTTATCTTGGTAGTTTTCTTTATCGTTGGTGCTGTATAATTAATCAGTGTTTTGCACAGCACCAATATGGGATCTTGAAAGAGAATTAAGACCGTGTGCTCTACAGAAGGTGGAGTATACATAGAAAATTAAAACGTCTGGGAGAGGACAGATTTTTTTTTTAAATATTTAATTTAATGGTAACAAAGGTTTGCAATGTGTTGTAAGCAATGCCTTGAACTCCCACAGTGTACCATTTTTAAGGCATGTGTCTTGAAAAAAGCTTCAAATGATAAAAGCTCTGCTCTGGAATGGATCTGCTTACTTACCATAAGAAAAAAAATTACCCAGCACTTCAAATGTACCCACAAGCACACTAGGGAAAGGTTTGTGTGCATCTAATTGACCCTGTTTACTTTATTTATTAATTTAAGCTATAACCTTATTCTGTCAAAGTGTACAAAACTCGGGCTATTTAAGCATAAGTAAAATAAACTTAAGCTAAATGCAGAACTATATCTGCTTGAAATCTTACCCTGAATCTTCAATATTAACCTGGTTATACGTGGATGTGGCTTACCCTCATCAACAAAAAGGGTGGAAAATACAAAATTTCCTGCTTTTTGAATGGATCAGAACATTGGGAGATTTAAAAAAATCCTGATAATGAATATAGGTTTTTTTAGATGCAAACTGACTGCTTGCTAACAGAGTCCAACATTGTCTCAACTGTTTCAGCTGAGTGCTGTGCATTGTCGCAATATGTCATGCAATTCTCTGGTGAACTGTATGGGTATGTATATAAAATATAAACAACAACTAAAGAAAAAGTTGAATAAATAAGTGCAATACTTGGTTGCATTTGAATATAGGCAGTTCTTTCTCAGACATAAATTTTAAATACCTGTTTAAAAGTTAGGTTTTTTTTTTTCTATTTTAGAATTCCTTTCATATATAGTAGGATGTATTCCTCTCACTTGGATTGTGTCAAATCCATGTTTCATCTATTTATGTAATATTTTGCTTGGTGTAGAAATGAGGAGTTTACATATTCCTGTGAAGAAATGAAACAAAATGTAGAAAGAATAAGGTTAGTCAAAAAGATACTTTTCCATCTTGAAGAAATAATTTCCAGCAAACAATTGCCCCCTCTCCACTTTGCCCTGTTTAGAAAAGTTTCTTGTCAAGGTCTCCACGTCTTTTAGAAATCCCTATTTTTCATTCTTCTCCTCGGCTGACAACCTGTTTTCTTAAAAACAAAACAAAACAAAAAGCCAAAGTTTGTGGCTGTAGGAATCATCTTTTCCTCAGTCAGCGAAAGCTGGCTGCTTAACGCTGCCTTTGAAGAGCCCTGTAAAACGCTCATCTGGTTTGCTGCAGTTGTAGCACTAATGAACTGCGCGCAGCTGACGCCTGGGACGCGCAGCCTGTCAGTCAGGAAGAGCACAGAAAACACTTCCAACGCGCTCAGCAATGCCACTTTGAAAAGAATTTAATGACACATTTCCTTTTGCGTTATGCAGCCAGAAATGTCTCGTGTAAAATATGCAGGGAGAGATGGAGAGCAGAGGAATCTCAGGACTTGGCGAGAGAATGCTTTCAGCAGAGAAAGGAAAATACTTTAGCAAAACTCTCCAATTTAACTATGCTTGTAGGACAATATATTGCATTTTTACACTCCCTTTCTTTTATGTATATTTGTGTTCCACAAAATTAAGCTGAGAACAGATTTTATTGTATAGAACAGGGAGAAGTGCAGTCTACTTTCATTTTTATGTAGTTCGCTGGAAATTACTTAAAGAATGTTATTTCAGAGCATTATTCAAAAATTGTCAGTTACCATGCTAGCTGCTAATGATCTATAAAACAATAAACTTCACAGTTTCTGGGTATCAATGTTATGTTGTTGTGAATTCACTATTTAATAAATTCCTTTATCAGTACTTTTCTTGATACTGACTTTGTTACTGGGTAGAGGTGAAGACAGGTTCATGGAATGTATAAATGACATAAATGCTCTTGGAATAATTGGTATAATCTTTTTGAGGTGAGTGGGCTGCTTTTTGGTGTAAGAAGAGGGAGAAAACTTCATGTATCAGGCTTTTACCCAGTTTCCAAATATTGATAGATGGGTTATACTGTCTATTATTAGATTTCTTTTTTTTTTTTTTATAACACTGGCCCAGTTGTAGACAAATCCTATACTGATTGCACTGTTGGTCTGATGCTACAGGACTTCCCGTTACATGTTTCTCAGCCACCTTCTAGCCTTAGCTGATGATTTCACCCACTACAGCCAATGGTGAATGACTGTACACGCACACCTCTTCCTCTGCAAAACTGAGATAAAGTGGTTTAATTTAAAGGGTTTTTTTGAAATTCATTGAACAGAAGGCACCACGGAGGGTGCTGGTGCTGTCCTGGTGACTGCAGACACATTGGAGGGTCAGGGTCGGTGGTGCTGCAGATGGGTTCCTGGGTGGCTGAAGGCACAGGTTCTGGTGAGCACGTTCACCACGGGAGTCACCGGTGGGTTCATGATGGGGCAAACTTTCCTCTGATGCTCAAAAAAACACTAAAGGAGAAGTTATTTTGAGAAATACCTCATCATAAAGGGACGGAATCGGATAGTAGTTGTGAATGGATCGTATTCTCAAGTGTTTTTTTAAAATATAACACAATATGCTTTTTAATTTTTTATACTTAAAGGCAAGAATTCTGAACGTATGAAGCAAGTATCAGTAGAACTTTTGTAACAGTTTTCAAGGAATACTGTTAATAAGTTCACCGCCAATAATGGAAAAAGAAAGGACTATAAAACTATTAGAAATGAGTGCTTAATTTTCTAATGGGTTCCCTAGCTTATAAAATATTTCCAGAGTTTTTTTCTTTTTACTTTTTTGAATAATAATGGAAAAAAATCACTAACCAGTTTTGCTAGGCTTGTGTCTTTCACTTAATGGGAGGAGATCAAACCAGATTTAGTGGAAGTACAGATCTCATTAGTGTATGCTACTGTAATGGTGTTAATGCCTGATCATAGAATCATAGAATTGCTTAGGTTGGAAGGGACATCCCAGATCATCTAGTCCAACCATCAGCCTAACTCTGACAAAAACCGTCCCTAATCTAAACCATGTCTCTAAGCACTATGTCTACCCGTCTTCTAAATACCTCCAGGGATGGGGACTCAACCAGTTCATTCCAGCTTCCAGTAACAGTGCAGCTTACAGCCTGAGGTAATAACTAGCATATTCACAGATAACAGGCAAGTTTGGGTAGGGTTTGTGGCAATTGCCTCCAAATCAAATTTTTTTTCTAGGCAATGTGACAGTTCTTTAGGCAGTGTCTCCTAACAGACTGGAATTTCTAACGATTGCCACGCTTACTATTTTGTTTTTGTTCATGTCTTAACCTTTATGGGTAAGTTTGTCTGGAAGAAAATTCCTGGTTAAAATGAAGTTCACAAGGTGAAAAGCGGGACAGAAAAGTACAGAAAAAGCAAAGGAAGGACACAGAGGACACTGCTGGTCCTGTTCCTTTGATTTCTGTAAAGGGGTAAGCCCCAAGACCCACCATATCAGTGCTGGTCTGTACAAAATTGCCTTGTATTTCAGAGTTTTCTTTCAAAAAAATACTGCCTTATTACATTTGAAGTGGGGAATCTTTTCTTAGCGACTCCATTATGCTCCTGTTGCTTTGCAGCAAAGCCAAATGCAACACGTCTTTGTTGTTCTTTCTTTTTATTTGTGACCATTTTGATGATATTTTTAGAGCCCAATGCAGATTTGGGGACAGTAAATATGATGTCAGACTCCTAAAATCTGCACACCAAAGAGCAAACAGCTGGTTTGCGTACACACACAACGTAGAGGGCCACATCTCCCCGTCTGCAACTAAAGTTACTCTATGAGTCTTTGCAGGTTCATGTTCTTAGAACAGACTCAGCTATCGGTTTTGTATGGGAGGAGCGTGGAAGCAAAATAAGATAGACATTGTAGTTTACTGTGCAGAATTTTACTTGAAGATCTCTTGGACTGAAGTCTGTAATTTCAGTAGCCATGAGCATAGATTGTAATTTGTGTGTTTAGACTAACAGTGGGAAATTTAATGATAGGAGCGTATAAAAACTGAAGGTTCGATTTTCTTGAATGTCCCTTCATAGGAAAATTGTGTCTTAGTAAGCAAGGCTAAAAGAATTTATTTCACTATGACTAGAAACACTAAGTTTCAGAAAGAAAAGGTTGGATAGATAAAAAAAAGAGAAAGAGAGGAAAATTTATCAGTCATTTGGATTGAAGAGAAAAAAGTCAAAGGCTGTGGGTCTGTATGAAACTAGCACTGCCACAATGAATATCTTAATTGTTTATAGCAGTCCATCAGGGAGAAGGTGAATTACTGGACTGAATGGAAGAATATTGACGAAAAAGAATGGAAGAAAAAAGAAGGAAGAAAAAAAGCGCCACCTACAGGATGCAATCCTGTTCTGTTGAGTCAAATGGAAACTGTCAGAGACTAGAAGTCATACTGGATCTCCAGTAAAAATATATGAATAACTTTTACCTGTTCTACATAAAATATAGTCCCATTAGTAAAAATGATATTTAAAAATAAAATATTAATAATCTCTGAGGAACTGTAATATCTTCCTCTTTTTGTTTAATCTGTTGACAGCAGCCATGGTTAACGTGTCACTTTCTACTAAAATGTAAGGTCCAGAAGAGAAGAGCGCTGTGTGTTCCACCACAGCAGATGCTGTCTCCAGAGATTTGGCCAGCAAAGGTCCAGGTCCCTCACAGATAACACCTGATTGATTGAGCTATGGCAGCTTGAACTGACCAAAATGGACATCGCTACACCTCAGGCTCACCTGCTGATGGGCCAGCAAAGTTCCTTTTTGACTAAATGTCAGCCCTAAATGTCAGTGTAGGAATTAGGGTAGCTGAGGCATAGCTGGTCATGGCACAAGCCAGATGTCTGCCAGGTATCTGGAGAAGATAAAATCTTAAATCTCCAGAAAAAGAGTCATCAGAGGAACTGCTGGAGACTGAGTACCTCTGAGCAAAAGCTTTATGTCAAGAAGTAACACTATCCAGGAATGAAGTGTTCTACTTGCTGTTTCCTACATGGTATTTGAATGTTAGCTGCTGATACCAGCGTAATTCCTATGGAACTACATCTGTCCAACTTTTCTGATAATTAGTTGGAGGCAGCATGCTATCAAATTAAATTGGAGAAAGAATAATTGGATTACTTCAGCAGAATTTGCTTTGCATGTAGCCAGTTATATGGAAAAAAATTCCATTATTCTTTTTTATTTTAAATTGTCTGGCTGATTTGGAACTCCATTGCAATTTAAACTGCGAAAGAGAAAGGTACACTGCATTTATCCAATTTAAATGCAATTTTTCCTTCTCTCTAGACATACTTTAATATACTTTGGGGCGTGCACTTTTGGCCAAATTCAATTGTATTTCCTTTCTTAGGAGCATTTCTGCTACTTTTACAAAGGTAGCTAATGGTAATTCTCATTCCTTTTTATTCATGAATTTCAACATCACACAGAAGAGCGCAGCTTATCCCCTGGCTTACTTAAATTGTCTCATTACTTTTGTGGTCTCAAGTAGGATTAGCAGCATTAGTCCATATGGCAGTTCTTTGCGATGTTGCAGAGACCAAAAAATGCATATTATGCAGATTACCTGACTGATCGGAATTTGATTTTTCAATTTATTTTTCCTTTTTGCTTATTAGGGTGCTAAATGTGAAACTTAGCTCAGTACCCATACAGAACCCATTTTCACAGAGCAATTTAACATTTGCTAAGCTTTTTCTTTTTCTGCCTCTGCTTAGCTGTTACTGTCAGTGTGAGAAATCTGGTGGTTTTTACACCACTCAAAAGGCTCACACATATAACCTGTCAATTCTGTTAATCAGTCAAAAGATCGGTAAAGAAAATAGAAAAAATAGTCTAGAAACGATACCTAAATAAAATAAATAAATCTTCTACCAGGATATTATTATATGAGAATATGAAACCATAGCTTTTATTTATATATTTTGAAATTCCTAATGAAGTGACTAGATTCAGTTTACACTGTTCAAAGAAGCTTCCAGGTAAAGGCTAAAATAATGTCATTAACTGTGTTTTAAAATTCTCTGTTGCTGATCATATTGCACGTCTGTATGTAGTAATGGCAACGGAAGAAGAATTTGGAGCCTTTCTTTCCTTGTTGCGGATTCTCATGCTGCTGGGTGCCAGAAAGAAACAAAACTACCAAACTGCCTGAATTGAAAGAATGAGGTGTTAACAACAACAACAACAACTACTACAACAACAAGGTTTCCAGGGTTAGTTGATTGCTTTCTTTCTATTTAGCTGTGAAAGAGAGATTCCGGTAAGGTAAAACAAGAACAAAAAAACCAAACACACACCCCAAACCCCAAATCGTTTCTAAGGAGCTTCAGAAGGAAGTCGAAAACATACAAGATTTTGAGAGGGAACTGAAGTTGTTCAAGAGATAATCTTATGGTATTGGAAGACAAAAATATAAATAGACATGCAGCAGATCTGCAGTGGTGGATTCCTGTGGTATCCAGAGTTAAGGCTTGATGAAGCAAGCAATTAAATTTTGATAAGAAAATCAGGTTAGGCCAAACTGAAGCATTTGGATACTGGACACCTGAGTAGTGAGTTTGAAGAACTAGAGCCTGGAAGCAGAAAAGCACGCGGAGGTTATAATCAGAGGCCACAAAAATAGTGTTTGTGGTCACACACGGCAAATTTATTTCAGAAATGACTGGAGCAAAAGAGGAAAAATGCAGCCTGAGCAGTTTATCAGGTGATTGAATAAATTGTGTGTGTCTGCATTTGACTTGTTTTACGCTCATATAATTGTACTTGCTGTGACTGAGGCTGCTGGTGTATCAGCACTACAACTGTGTCCCAAGTTAATTGCACTTCATTGTGTCACAGGAAGGGAAAACAGCTGTTTTAGAGATGCAGAAAAGATGTTTTGCTGTATTCAGTGATGGCATAGAACTGCTGAATATGAAACAAATAGATACATATCTAGGAGAAAAAAAGTTTACACCACTGCTGTACTTCTTATGCTTTCAAAGTTTTAAGCAATGCAGAGGAAGCACCATGTTGTTATTGTTGCAAAACAGAGCATCTTAAATATTATAGTTATTACCAACTATTTGTTTGGGTACGACTGAATCCACAAACCTTTTAATTCTACTTCATTTGTAATTCTCTCTCTTCTTTTCTTTCTTATTGCAAGTTTCAAATCATGTTCTGTGTTTGAAAGAAACAAGACTGTTGCCATGGCTTAGTTCCACGTAACGTCATTGTAATTAGTGGGAAGAGGCACTATTAGAATGCTTTAGCCCCTTTGCCTAAGTCATACTGGTGTGAATAATTCAAACAACTCTTGCTTCCACTTTCATAAATTTCAGATTTGATTTTATCAGTTATTTGTCCTGTTATTTTCTAGGCATTTCTGATATTTCAAGTGCAGCCTCCAACTTTAAAACTGCCTGTGGTTTACAAATAATGTGTAATATACTATTCACATATGTTTCTGGTTAATATTTTCTTCCTTGTTGATGGAAAACCACCATTGCTTAACTTCTGCCTGTGGTGTTTGTCCCCTTCCCTGCTCTCTGCTGAGGTGCCATGAAACAAATGCATCTTTAACATGTCATGGTAAGAGTGGCAGACTCTTTTCTCCATATAAAGTGAGTTTTCTGTTTGTAGAAGCAAGTCTGTCAGTCTCTGTGTGTTTGTTCTTTAGTCTCCTTTTCATGTCGAAATGGGGACTAGAGTTGGTGAAAACATGAATGTGATAGACTGAGTATCTCTGCTCTGTTCGTGAGCAGTTTACAAGATTAAGAAAGACCTTGGTTTTTTAGGACCCTTGAGGGCTTTTAGGAAATTTTTTTTCACTGAAAGGGTTGACAAGCATTGGATCAGCCTGCCCAGGGAAGTGGTAGAGTCACTGTCCCTGGAGGTATTTAAAAGATGTGTAGATGTGCTGCTCAGGGACATGGTCTAGTGGTGGACTTGGCAGTGTTAGTTTAGTGGTTGGACTTGATGATCTCAAAGGTCTTTTCCAACCTAAAGGATTTTGTGACTCTATGATTATTCATATCCCTTTACCAAATGTACCAGTGAAAAGTGTGTTATGGGTTACTTCAGAGGCAAAGCATCATTTTTGCTCAGAGAGGAGAGGTCTTGCATTTTTCCTTGAGTTCAGGTTTATTTGGGAGATGCAGAGATGGAGGGAAGGAGAGGGAACTCTAGCCCCTCTGGACCTCCTTCCCCAGGCAGAAGCTCTTGATGCTTGTGGTCATGTAGCCTCGCAAGAAAGGATCCTCCTCGCCATAAGGTGTTGGGGGGAAGAAACAGAGACCCTGATCATACTGGGTAGAGGCACAGAACCATGTGTGACCTGGCCTTGGGACTTGAGAACAGCTTTCCTCGTCCTGCTCCTGGCAGCAATGCATTTGGCATGATTGGTAGAGCATATACTTTAAACACTGGTTGTTTCTTTCCAGAGGGAAGGAGATGGAAAGATAGAAATCAAATTTGTTAAAACTGTCCAACAGGCTTGACAGTGAAGTTTCCCAAATTGCATTCATTCAAGGTACTTGCTGGTGGCCATTTGCACTCTGTCTTAGAAACCAAGGTCGAAATGAGATCTTTGTTTGGGAAATCTAATCGCCGTAATACCAAGGCTCTGGGCGGCGAGACTGGCTTGACATTTAGATGTTACCCCCTCTGATATAGAGTAACTTGTTATTCCACATCATTGCCAAATTTCTGGCTTGAATTTCATGCTCTCTGTTTTCTCTCAAAAAACTCCAAGTGTCTAAATCTGTGTAGCACTGTTGAAAAATGTGCAATCACCTACTATTCTCCCACCTACAATTAGCATGGTAATTTTTTACTGTAGTGTGGAACTGAACCAATTGAAGTTGCAAAATCTTATAATGTTGTAGAAGGGAAGGGAAGAATTACTGTCTAAAATAGCTTCACTTCTAAGCAGAAATTATTTTAGTACTTCTCAGAATATATTAGTACTTTAATTCCTTGTGTGTGTGTTTCTATTTGAAACATCAGATGTAGGATGGAGTATTGAGAGAGGGTAGGAATAATTCATTATCATCTCTGACTTTTTAATGTAGATGTTTAATTTAATTGTATAAGCTTCAGTTTTCCTAGCCTCTTTTTTTTTTTTTCCTGTGACAGATGGACACTCTGTATGAGATAATGTGGTTTTATTTTTGTATGTTTAAGTGCTTTAAAGTTTCTTTGTTTATAAAAGTACTTCTCAGGGGCAGAACCTTTCCTCATCTCATATACCCAAGTCCCCTCCCCACCACCTGCTCATTTAGAGCCACACAAACGCGTGCTGCTGCACCGAGGCGCAGGGCAGCTCTCACCAGCAGTAATTGTTGACCTACCACAGTTCCAGTCAGTGATCAATAGATAGTACTTTGCTGCACAGCAACAGCGCAGAGAAATTGCAGAACCCACTGAGAATTTGTTTTCGACATGCAAAGCCAGCCGATGGCCTTCAGTGGTAACAGATGTCAGAGAGTGACAGGCACCCCGGGGCACTGCTAAAGTACTGCTGGAACTTGACTTGGGAAAAAAAAAGAACACTATCAAATTACTAAGAGCATTCTAACAAATCACATCAAAGTGGAGAAAAAGCCTGAGCGAAAGAAAATTACTACTTTCATTTTCTTTCTTATCTTCTGCTCCGACCCAGTATGTGTGCTGCCTTGTGCAATGCTATCAACTACTGTACTAATGAGCAGTTCAGCTGCATGAGACGATGAAGCTTTTACAGCAGTGGCCAAGGGCCTGTGTTGCAGGAGAAAATGGAGAGATTAGGAAGAACATGTACTCCTAGGAATGCGTTAGCTAACTTTTTTACTTCTGCATTTGTAAGTGTGAAGATTTGCTAACATTTTATCCTTACATGACCATGTGAATTCAATCCAATCCAATGCAGAGGAGAAAACTAAATTAAATACGATAATTTTTTTTCCCTTCTTGTGTTGATCTTGCATGTGTACAATATTTAGCCTGGCTGTTTTGCTTACTTGCAATGCCTTTGTTCCTGGAGATGTTAATTCAGAGCCATGACTAGGCTGGATGGCCTGTTTTTAATTTGTTGATCACTGTGTGGTCATGATCAGCAGAATTGATCAGACTGAACATGCATGTAACTGCATGGGGTCCACTTATTCCCAGGAAATATTTCAAGTTCAGTGAGCCAAGAAGCATACTAATACGTAGAGAAATTCTGTCTCCAAAAGGAAAATAAAAAGGTAGCTGTCTATTTGTATTTTATTTTTTTTTCTGGGTCTTGAAATGGATTATTACCATTTCACCAAATGTTAAGAGGAAATACCATAAAAATGTTACTGAGATGTATCTTCGAGTTCTCTTATCTTTGAAATACAAAGCCCCTCATGTTGCTTATACTTGTGCACGCTCTACGCACGCTTCTCACACATGAAAGGTCTCATTGCAAACAATGAAACTAGCGTAGGGCTTCAAAGGAATACTACACTTCTGACAACAAAATAAAAAATACATCTACGAAGATGGTGCAGTCCTCTACTTTTGTGCCCTACCGTAGCCTGGGGACCATGAAAGAGCCCATCTCCCAAAAGCTGCTTTTCCAAGGGAGGTTTGAAACGGAGTTACACGCTACACAACTGATCCTCGTGGCTGGGTTTAGGACATGCAGAGCTCACCATTGCCCCAGACTTGGAGTGATCTCTCTTCTGAACAAAATGGAGAGCATCTCTTGTGTAGCACCAATTTTGTGTGCGTGGCGGGCCTCAGGAGAGCGTGTACCCACTGCATGGCTGGAGCGGGCAGGGCTGGAGCCTTTTTGCTCTGCTCGGGACGCTCACAGGTTCTGCAGAAACAGAAGCAAAACGTACAGCTGGACTGAATTCTGGGGAGGAAAGTTCCTACATGCTTAGAAGAATATGAGCAGATAGTGTGGTGTAGAATTAAGCATATATTTTAGACTGTAGTCCTATGCAAGCTCACATAACCTTATATCTAGGTTTTCATTATGATACGACAAGCAGACTGCTTGTTTTCTTTTTGAAAATAGTCATATTGTCAGAGCAAACGGAATCCTGTCTTGCTCTTCGGTTAAGAGCTTCGTGAATGCTTTCTGCTAATACTTTTGTTATAACTCTTCTGATATTTCTAAGTATGAAGTTACCAGAGGCAGACAGTTCCAGCCTTGAATAGCTGCTGCAAGCCCTCTCCTCCTAGCCAGCTCCTTCCACTCTGTGTTCCTGGTTCTCTTTACGGGAATTCAGAAGGGCAAGACATCCATTTTGAG
This sequence comes from Rissa tridactyla, assembly GCF_028500815.1. Taxonomy (NCBI): domain Eukaryota; kingdom Metazoa; phylum Chordata; class Aves; order Charadriiformes; family Laridae; genus Rissa; species Rissa tridactyla. The sequence continues at coordinate 44,615,574 of NC_071467.1, forward strand.
TGGTCAGAAAGGCAAGTTGTCCAACAGTGCAACTATAATAGAGACATAATGTTGCTAAGAATTGGCTGATTTGAACTATCATGAGGTGTGTTGTGAAGGAAACAACTATCAGTAAGGAATTCAGCTACAGTGCTTTAATAAACTACGAAGTGTCATGCTCAGAATCTTGTTTATAGAGAATGGAAGCCCACCTTATATATATAAAAAAATATAAAATTAAATACATATATGGCATACACATATATTTATATTTATCTATCTGTCTGTAAAGCCAAGAACTTAGTGTAGGTATAGTGGAAATATTAGAAGTCTAATGCAAGCACCATCATTAGCCTGTATCTAATTGTACCAAAAAACGAAGAACAGTGTAATCAGAATACTGATAGAGAAAATGTCCCAATAACAGTAATAGTACTATTAAAATTGCAACGTAGACTTCTACCCCTTTTCCTGGGGTTATGCTCGCCCTTTCCCTACTCCATTGGGTCCAAAGGTCAGTGGCTTCAAGTCTAGCGTTTGGTGTCTGGAGGGGTGTCATGGCACGTCACCAGTATCTGGAGTCCTTCACCAGGAGTAATATGATGTTCATGTTACTGGTTTCCTGGCCCGCAATCCACTTGGGATCCATCATTTGTATGTTTACTGACACTTCTATATTGTTGTTGTTCTTCATTGCTCTGCAGCTCCAGGTTATATCCAGATTTACTACATACGGTACTCTTTTAATATATATCAGATTCTATTTCTTTGTTCTCTTTGTTACCCCAAAGACCAGTTCTATCCAGCTCCAGGCCTTCTTTTTTTTTGTTTGTTTTGTTTTTTTTTTTTGTTTTGTTTGTTGTTGTGTTTGGTTTTTTTTAACTGGTAATTATAGAGACTTGTGCATAGTTGTGGGGTCTCCCGTACCAAACACTGGATCCATCTCTTGCCATCCCATGCCAGTATTCACCTACACCACCTCCTGTGTCCCCGCTCTCGTACCAGGGCTGCATTTCTCTGCACTATGGCACTGTGTGAGAATCATAAATATCTCATTCTGCCAACAATAACTGCTTGTCTTTGCTATCCATACAAAACTAGGTTTGTACTGTACAACCACACAACAATCGTGAATAAAGCAGGCTAGGTGTGGACATTTAGTCAGCTGGAGAGATTGCTGTCACAGCTAAAGCGAGTAAAACAAAGCTACGGGCAGGTGATGGAAAGCTCAGGTGTAGTAGTCCAGAGGCCTTGCAAACCCAGTACTAGAATGAGATGTGTTACTAGTAGTGGCAATACCCTATTGCAGGGCTACACAGTCACAAAAGTAAAAGGTGCTTTTGAATTCACATGGCTATTTTTAATATTGTGATTACGTTTCTCAAAAATTCTCCTTGTCATCAGCCCATCTCGAACATTTGCTTAAGAAACCCTTTTGTTTTGGATGCAAAAACCCTCTTTGCCCCAAAGAAGAACTTCAATTTATAACACATAGCAAGAACACTGCAACCCTATTTAGATGTCTTAGCTCAAGAAAAGCTGTTCTGTTTGTATTTTAACACCCTCCACCCCCACACACTCTGATAAACTTTAGCTTTTAAGACTCTCCAGCTGTGCCTCCGGCAGTAATTGGGGTCATTAGTCTTTGCCTCCCCAGGCTAATTACTAGTGCAATCCAAATGTCATCTCCTAAAGAAATGGAGCTTGAACAGGTTAAAGGCTGCAGCCACACGCAGGTAAAAATAAAGGGGAAGAGAAAAGATAAGTGAAGGCTGTTTTCTGTGCCTGTTTGTATTTCATCCTCTATCTTAAACAGCAAGTTCTATTTGCTTCTACAGGCACTTTTACTTTAATAGGCTTCTAAATCTTAATTTTATGTGAGGGAAGCACAAAAAAAAATGTTTGTGTCTTGACTATGTTCATACTTAAATTGTTTGCCCCTTAAAACATAGGTCTTAACTGGAAATCAAGTTCTTTATATTTTAGTCTGAAGAGCACTGCACTCAAATTCTAGTATTCTGGCATGGTGAAAAACTAAGAGATGTTTTCCAAGTTTGACCAATGTTAAAATTTTAATCATGGACTGGAAAAGCCACAAGAATGACTAATGCACTGTACTATGAACTCTTCTTTTTAAAGTCAAATTTGGAAGTCAATCTATGAGGTCTTTTATGTAAAAATACAAGCAAAGAGAGAGGGAGATATAAAATGTATCTTTCTTATACAGAAGAGATTCTAATTTGACCTTATAGTATAGCATGAACATTAAAATTTTATAGTTAAATCCTTGAAGTCATACTAACATATATAAAGCATTTGTTTAAAAGCTTTGCTGTGTCAAATATGTTCCATTTGTGACGTGGGAAAAAGCGTATGCTGAAGTGCATTCCTCTGACGAATGGAGGAAAAATAAGTTTTCAACCTGATCCAGAATTTTGCTCTAAATTGTTGGTTGTGGTTAGCATACTAGGTACTTAGTAACAGGGTAAATCAAGGGTTCTGCCATTTCTAAAAGCAATTTTGAGGAAGACTTCATCATGTTGCCTCATGTTTCAGATAACTTACAGTCATGCTGATAAGTCAAAATGATTCTAGGAGGAAAAAATGCAAATTAGTGGGTCTCTAGGGCAGGATTGCAGCTATATTTGCATTCCTTTAATAAGAGCATGAGACAGAAATGTGCACTATGCAATGTGTTTTCCCTAGATAAGTATACAGGGCTCTACTGCGTAGTTGTTACTGGGGACTGAACTTTAGGGCAAGCTTTCGGTCACTGAAGAATGGATTTAGCGAAGCTGCTTTTAGGACCATTGGCTATTTGCTGCATTTGATCATTCAGAGCTACAGCTTTTGGAGTGCAGATAGGTTTTGTATTTCTCTTTAAAGGAAGGAAAATGGAAAAACGGATCCTGCTTTTATGCAGAGTATCTGAGCTTTTCCTTATGTGCCGTGTGAGCAATAAAAAGAGATCTGAGAGTTAGCTTTAAGCTTGTCGTTTAGGCTTGCAAGAAAAAGATTTGCAAGAATGAGTTCTCAATAAATGAAGGAGTTGTGCTCACCTAAGCGCTTCTCCATTTGTGTTTACAGTCCTCTTCCAAGTTCTGGATATTTTCAATCCACACAGTTTTGAACATCCTTCAGGCTGTCTCTGGAGGGAAAGGTCAAATTTTGTGTATAGAATAGTTAACGCAGTTATGTAGGAGTTGTGACAAACTCCCTATCTACTGAATGCCAGAGCTTGGAATATATGTAGATTTGGAATCATTTGTAGCTAGTGTAGCATATTCACAACTTGACTGAATCCTTTATTACAGATTAATGATTGCAGCTGAAGCAAACATCTCCTTTGTGATAGAGAGAAAGTGTTATGTGTAACAGAAAGTATAGACTGTACGGATAGCAAAGACCTATTTAGGTTCTGTCATTGCTCATATTCTAGGTGGCCAAATGGTAAGGCTTTTTTGCTCTAAAATTTCTCTAGTTAAATGCCTTGTCAATAGTGAAAAGGTTTCATTTGTGACTTGAACTGTTGTTGAAGAAGAACAAAAACGTGGGCATGGCACAACCACTAAGGGGCAAAAAAGGGACAGGAGATCTGCAAGCAGAATTTGTGGAGTGAAATATACAGCCCATTGTGAACAAGGGCCTCGTGATTTCCCACTGCTGCAGGTCATGGGTCTGCGGGTAAAAGTTAAGGGAGCAGCTTCAGAGTCCAGGAATTTCCGAGAAACCAGGAATGCTTTGCAAAAATGAGGGTTACAGTCCACGTGCCTGTCCCTTCTGTGTTGGGTGGAAAGATGGCAACTGGTTGAGGGGATCTTATGAGCCTCCCTGCCAGTTAGGGGAGGACATTTTTCCCAGGATGTGAGAACTGAAAAGAGGAACTGATTTAAATGATATGCAGTAATGCATATTTCCCCAAATCGAAACTTTGTTTGAAAATACTGACTTTCTTCTTTTTCTTTTTTTTTTTTTTTTCCCCTGAGAGAATTGAAATGGAGATTTTTCAGCCTTGTGCTGCAGCCGCACTGCAGAGGAAGCAGAATACCTTGACTCCCTGCCGCCTCTGTGGGCTTGGCTGCGGAAATAAGCAGGAAGTATGGGAGATAATCAAAGGCATTTGGGAAAAAGACTTTGCAGTCTCACTCCACAAGGAAATAAAATGGAAATGACAAACATCTTTCAAGGTTAGTCAGCTAGTGAGCTTCGAGTTGCGTGTTGCTTCTGTAACACGGGTGTTTCTGAGAAATCCTATCTGCAGTACATTCTGCAGGTTTGATTTTTGCCGCCCTTGACTCTTTTTGAAAAAAACACACCATTTCATTTTAGAACAAGCTGAGATCAAAACTTGCCAGGTTGTTTCATGACAAATTATATTTTGTTAGTGTTTTAATATCGGACATAATTTATTGCATCTTTTCATAGGCCAATTCATCTGATTGCCTGAAAAAACTGTCAGAAAACCTATTTATTTGGTATTGTACTGTATATCCTTAGGAGTATTTCACTTTTCTTGGTAATGAATTACAAAACTGCATTTTGAAAACTAGTGGAAATTGTCTGGAAATTCTTTTTCTCTGTAAAGAGAGTGGAGGTGGGTGTTTAGTTTGGTTTTCTTCCCCTCTTCAGTTTTATAAGGTTTAAGTTTGACATTTTTCTAGACAGATTCTTTTCCATAATTGCAAACTTGAGAAGTGCCGGCACTGATGTTGCTGTTCTACCAATTCAGATAAAAGTTTCCTGTTCAGGCATATCTTTTTATTAGTGTGGACAGGTTGTTCCACAAATGGTTCATTACCTAGAGAGAATTCAACACTTTTTAACAAAACAAATAAATTTACTTACAGGCAAGCTGAGAGATCGTTCAACAGAACTAATAAAAATCTTTTATCTAACTCACTTGAACAGACTGTAATTGCCTATCGGGCTGGAGTTGTGAATGAAGTCACAAATTGAATGTAAATTATGAGCATAAACACCATTATCCATTTTTCCAGCTCATCTCTCTTGTGTGGTAATTCTGCCTGTTACCCTTTCTGATACAGCGCTGTCAAGAGGAGAAAGAAATTAGAGATCAACAAACGTATAAGGCATGTGTATGTGTGCGTGCATGCACGTGAAACTAAACTCTTGTGAAATGCTGGACCAGATCATTCGGTTCTTAAAACGATAACAATGTCTATATCCTTTGTTGCATGCTTATGTGGCTACACAACACCAAAACAAAAGACTTTCTGAGAAGGAAGGTTGCATTTGTTTTACAGCAGATAAAAATACAACTTTCAAGAATAAAATATTGTATTATGGCTTTTCCAACAGAGCTACTGCTAATTCCACCTCACTGACTGCTCCAGGATTCCCCTTTGGTGGAGGAAAAAAAGGTAGAAAATCACCAAATTGGTTTCTCTATTGCCCCTTCTAACTCACTGTAGAAAAATGATGTGTGCGCAGCGTGTTCTCAAGCGCTGGTGATTCTTGCTTGACATAAATCATCTTTCAGATTACTTTTAACTTAAACTGGAGCCTGGCTGCAGATTTGGTGGTAGAGTAAAGCCACTGTTTTACCTCTCTTCCTCTGCTCAATATTCAGGACTTATTCAAAGTACTGTATGTATTATCTTACCACAGTTGTATTTGTTGACTTCAATGAGTAATACTCCTATTAATGAAGACCGAAAGGACCAAATCCTAAATTAGTGAATGGTGATGGTCAAAATTTGATTAATGGCCTGAAATTTCTATGTTGTACCAACTCCTGTTTAGCCAGCAGTGCAGAAATGCGGTGGGTTAGCCCAGGGTGGCAGCCAAGCACCCACCCAGCTGCTCTCTTGCTTTCGTCCCTCAGCAGGACAAGGGGAGAAAACAGGAAGAACAGGAACAAGACACTTCTGGGTTGAGGTAAGGACAGGGAGGTTGCTTACCATTTACTGTCACAGGCAAAAGAGATTCAATACAGGGAAAATTTATTGTCAATTAAAATAAAAATGTAATTACTAACTTGGGTACTGGTAAATAAAAGAACAAACCCTGTCACAGGCTTAACTTTACTCCTTCACTCCAGACTTCTCTAGCCCCTCCACAACCAAGTGGTGGAGCAGGGGGGTAGGGAATGGGGGCTTGGTCTCAGTCCATAACAGCTCCTCTCTGCTGCTCTTTCCTCCCCACACTTTTCCCCTGCTCCAACGAGGGCTCTCCATGGGCTGCCATCCTTCAGGAATATCCAGGGGCTTCAGTGGAATCCCTCCTCTGGCGCCTGGAGAAGCTCCTCCCCTCATTCTTCTATGGCCTTGGTGTCCACAGGGCTGCTTCTCTTACATTTTTCTCATTCCTCTCCCACAGCTGCTGCGCAGCGTTTCTTACCCTGTCTTAAATCCGTTACCACAGAGGAGGGACCAGCATTGCTGATGGGCTCAGCAGTGCCCTGCAGTGGGTCTGTTGGTACCAGCCGTGTCTGGCACAGGGCAGCCCTGGCCTGTCCTCACAGAGGCCACCCCGGTAGTGACCGCTGCCAGCACCTGGGCACCTGCACCCAGTGCAAGAAGCAGCACAGTGCACATCTAAGATGCACTGGAAATGATCTTCAGATGCTCGGTGGCTCCTTTGCATGGGGCATCAAGAACACATCAAACCTTCCCCTACTGATGCAGTCTAGGCTTCTCCTTGAGATAAAATTCAGCTGGTTTTGTCCGGCTATTAGAAGAAAGTGCTAATGGCCTTTTTAATGCAGTTTATACCTTGAGGAGGTTGCATTGCTTTTTCTTGGAAGCTAACAACTTCTTAAGATCTCTTGGACAGACGAAGAGGATTGTCAATAAAAGGAGAAGGAGAAGAAGTTGGAAATTTAACAAGGATAAAAAAAATCAGATCCATTCCCTTTCTCTGTTCTGTTCTAAAATGGATTAAAACATCACTTAGAGGATTTTTTTTTCATCCTTTAAAAGACCATGAAAACAACAAGCAGATCTATATTACAGCTCTGTAACTAAAATTCCATTTTCTGTCTTCCATTAGTGCTATGTGAATAAGCCACAAAAACATATGATATCTTTCCTCTTCAGTTCATTTTAAGGTCCTCTTTGGTGTATTAATGGCAACGGATTAAATGTGATTTTACTCATGTCTTTCATTTCAGAAGTAATTGTTTATAAGTAACCACTAATAAGAGAGTATTTCTGGTGAATGTGATTGCTCATTAAGCAGGTCTTCCCAAGGTGCCTCTACTGAGAACATGTTATTCATCACTGAAGTTAAATTAAGGAAATTTATCAAGACTTCTGGAAGCTGTTCTCTGTTTAAGGCACAAATGCTTTCTTAAATCCCAGTGTTTGTGAGTAAAATGTATGTGCTTGGTTTTTTTTTAAAGCTATCAGCATGTAACTTACTCTTAATTATTATTGACAGAGCTTTATGCTTGTTTAGATATCTTCTTGTTGCTTATGAAACGTCTAAGCAAGCAAGCAATCCTCAGTGTTGTGCTTGTGGGCAAGCTGCGCTTTTAATCTTTTCCTTGCAGAGGGGTGGAGGAGATGTGTACACAGTTATAAGCCCTGTGAAGAGAAGTCATAGACTTATTTTTTTAAGGAACTTGAAAAAAAATGTGTTTATCAAAAAGAAAGTAAATTTGAGATGTCAGATACTCTTTTCTTCTGCCATAGCTTGCATAGCCTGGCTTCAGGAAACACCATCTTCTTGTGGAAACAGGAACATTTACTACTTCAGAAGGAAGAAAAAGACCAGCGTGGTTTTCAAACCTTCTCTATTCTTTACCTAGCTATGTAGGACAAACTCAAGCTCCAGAACATTTTAGTACAACTAATTTGCATGACAAACATTCCTCTCATAGGAGGGAAAAGGTGTAATCTGCATGTAATATTCTTTCTAAACGTGTTACATTTTGGGAAACTATTATTTTAGACTATGCTTAAAAGGCTTTCTAAACATAAGAGAAATGAAGTAAAGACAGCCTACACAAAACAATGAGACAAAATTGATACAGGTTGGAATACCACATAGACCTTTTTAGGTAAGCTTCTCATGCTAGCCTCCCGCTGTAGCTGACAGAAGTAAAAACCCTCCTAGTCTGCAATTCTGTCCTATTTTCAGTTGTCTGCTTTAGGATGAGATGAATTGCCTGCTAGAAGGCATGCCCTCACAACTTGGACTCTAGAGGAAGCCTTGGGTGACTAGCTCAAATTTAAATGTCTGTGCTGTAAGATTTGGGAAGAAAAATTCTGTTCCTCTCACCTTATTTCTTCTTGATGCATGATGGCAAAATTTGACAGGTAGGTGATTGTGTGGGTAGCTGTTGAAAGTACCACATTTTGAGGCATAAATGCCTTGATTCTATTATCAGTAATGTTTAACAAACTGCAGAGAATACATACGTTCCTGACAAGTCACCTTCAGGGGAATGATCTTACAACCTTGGAAAGAGAAATCGTTTAATGATATACTTCTGCTTGACTGATTTAATATCCTTGCTTTAAAAGAATGAGTATCATGCTCATCTTCTTGAGGCTGTTGTTCAGATCCCATTTTACATTCTTGCACGGTACTTGTAAGTACCACATATTTATCTGCACAAAATCCCTGGAAGAAATGAAAAAGCCACCGTCTAGAAATGGGAATCTTAAGCACAGACAAACTTTGCCGTTGGCTGAGTCCCACAGCAAATCTGTCCCGGATGAGGAGACTTGAGTGCATCTCTCCCAGGTCCTTGGCTTTAATTAGATCGATCCTTTTTCTCTATAGCAGATGTTGATAGGAAAGCTCATATGTATCAAGTACAAGTATGCAATGGTCACAAAAAAACCCTGTTCCTCCTGTCAGGAATTTACCACAGATGCAAGACCTTGCTGATGAAGTTGTGCTTCTTGAATTGGACTCAGTTTATCACGATGTAACACTGTGCCATGCCTATAGAAACATACTTCACTTCAGAAGTAGCTCACACTACCCTAACATGGCATTGAACTGTGAAGTGAGCCCTAAAAGTAGCAGCAGGGTAATCCTTAATATTTGTCTTCTCAAGGAGTCTGTATTTATAGAAGAGCTTGGTTTCTTCTGGCTGTGAAGAGACCTTTCAACTTTAACAGGTTAAACCATAACAAATATTCAAAGATTCAATATTCAATACTAAAAAAACCCCAACTCTACTAAATGGTAGCTTCCTGCATGGGGGGGGTAACCCAAGGAAAAAAACTAATCTATGTTACTAGTCTGTGTGTGTGTGTTTGTATGTATGTGTATATATAGGTATATATACGCACATGGAGGACTTAGGACAATATTGGAGATTTCCTGTTGCTAATCTAGCTGTCATGGGCACTGATATTATGTTAGCTGAGAGACCTGGATCAGCGCAGGCTGCAGGACTTGCTGGAGCATCAGAGAAAGATTTTTGTATCTCTGACGTGCTCTCAGTTCTGTGGCTGGACCTGTGCAGGAGTTTGAATAAATTAGGTTACACCTGGCTTGTCAATGTTGTGCTACATCTCAGCGTAAACATGCTTTTGGACTGGTGCATGATAAGGGTAGATAAAGTTGTCTGACAGCACACGGTAATACATTATTAAGTTGAATTTTTCTCTGATTCACAATTACAGCTACAGTCTTACCGCAGCTGTAATCAGTGTTTATGCACGAAGCTCTTTTTGCAGGCAAATGGGAGGTTAAACCCCAACCATTTTAGTGGCAAAAGAACAAAGGTCTGTTTATGTGATGACAGTCGAATACTAAATTTCACCATCTTTCGAAGCAAGGAGTGAGAACATATAAGCAGGAGACAAAGAAGCGCACAGAGTTGCATTTGTCAGTTAAAAGGAATCATCTCGGACATTGAGAAGAACCAGCTGCTGAAGGGTGGTGAGCTGGCAGTAGGTGCCTGCCACGAAGGCATGGAAAAGCATATTTCTAGTGCTGGTTTAACAGAATGACCAGAGCAGGAATGGGTTGACGTGGAGGAAATGGGTTATTTTCCTCTTCACTAAACTTTAAATATTTTTTTTTCTGGAGCAAGCATTACTTCTTGTAATGACAAATGTGAATGTCCTAATTTTCCCCTAATGAAATGGCGCATAACTGTAGTTTTCTCAGGGCAGCAGTGTCAACCCCAAGAGCACACCTTTGCTGGACTGTGCACTGTGTGAATTCAAGGCAAAAGCTGTCCTTTGAACCCAAGCCTCTATGCGGAAAATCCCTTTCCAAATCAGTGAAAGAAGCAGATACCAGCTGAAACACACCTATCCCTGCAAAATGTACCTTTATTTTTTTGTTTTTGTTTTAAATATGTGAGATGCGAAACAGAGCCTCTGCTAAAGATTCTTCCCACTTTCCAGATAAGTTATTTATTTTCTAGACTAGAAATTTGACCAGATTGGAAGCTGTCCTTCTCAGGCCCTCTTTCCTACAGAACTGCTTTACCACGTGTAGGGGTATGTATTGTCTGGGTACCTCAGCATGGGACCCTGGCATCTCAGACATGCATCCTGTCCTCTCCATTTCTTTTTCTCCAGCCCTGTGAACAACTGTTTTATAAAAGGCAGAACACTTCAGCCGAGAGCCTGAGGGGGATGTGCCTCAGACAAGTACTGCTGCGTGTGTTTCTGAGCACAAAGTCCCTAACTCCTCTTCTTGCTCTGTTCCGGCCTGGCCAGTAAAAAGATAACTTGCTGAGAGTTCAATGTAAAAACTTATATATTTCCTCAAAAGTTGCAGTACCCATGCAGAAATTGTTTCCAGAAAGAAAGAAAGAAAGAAAGAAAGAAAGAAAGAAAGAAAGAAAGAAAGAAAGAAAGAAAGAAAGAAAGAGAAAGAAAATTCCCAGCCAGCTCTAATTCTTATGCACACAAGCAGTTCCATTAGCTTCATGGGGATGACTTGTGAGTAAGATCCGCTCCCACAATTAACAGTCTTGCAGAACTGAGTTCTAAATCAACGTTTTTGTTTTGTTTTTTTTTTTTTTTCTAACAGCCAGACACCCTGAGGAGTGAGAAAACAGAGCCTCTGAGGGCAAATTGATAGGATAGATTTCTCCACTAGAAACGAATACTTTAATTTGTGTTTGTAGCAAAAATATTGTGCTGCCTGATGCAAACCAGACTTGTTCATTAATGTTATATTCTATCACTAACACTCTCCACGAAATAAAGACCGAGTTTCCTTTTAATTTCACAGTGCTTCCAGGCTATAGTTCTCCTTTTTAATTTTTTCTTTCCTTTCTTAATAACTGTTAGTACTAGAATTTATTGCCAAAATTAAAACAAGGTAAATTTTGTAAACCATGAGTTTATGCAATTTTCTTGTCATGAGTTTAATTTGCTGGTGCTAATATATGAAAAATAGAATGTAATAAATAACCGTATTTATTTTTTGTGTTTTGGGATGTAACATTTTAGTGTGGTTTTTTTTCAGTGGTTTTTTTTCCATTTATTCTTTTGAGTTTCATAGAGAGCCTCAGGAAATACCTGGATGAATTTAGGTTCTGTTTTTCCCTCTGGGCTTTATGGATAATTTCCCGTTTTTGCTATTCTCTTTTTTTGTTTGGTTTTTTTTTTGTTTTGTTTTTTTGTTTGTTTGTTTGTTTTGGGGGTTTTGTGTGTGTTTGTTTGTTTACAAAGGATTGTTTCCTGTTGTTGGAGAGAGTAGATAATCACACAGCCCTCGGTGCTCCAAGGTAAGACATGCTGTGTCTGTTTTAATTCTTGTCCTGAAACCAGGCTGAGAAGCTGAAAAACTTGGGTAGATAGCCAATAAACTTAAAGTTGAGGAGGAAAGCTGAAAAGGAGTCAGAAGCTACAGGAAACCTAAATGTGTGTCTTGGATGACTTGAACAGATCCTGTGAGACAGTATCTCACCGATAATTGCTTGAAGTTTTGTACCTGGGGTCCGTAACCTGCTACACTGAAACCGGAGCCCTGAAATCCTGGATCACAAGGGAGTGCTCGGGTAGCTGCCGTTGCAAGGGTTGCTCTTTTTCTGCTCAAAATATAAGCAGCTACTAGGAAGTTCCGATCAGTGTTCATCCCCTCTGGTGTTTCAGAAATGGACCTAAACAGCGGTTAACATAAATAATACCTCTTTCTTTTTTGTTTTTCTTCCCCATGTCAAAGTAAAATTAACAAAAGTCTGGATCCAAATAACATTGGAACAACTTGAGTCTGAACCTGAATGGGCAAGCGGGGCCCCGGGGTTGAGATCTAACAGCGCTCTTTGATGAACAGAGTGCCTGGATCCTCTGCCTGAGAAGAAATGTACCCTAAATGCTTACAGATGTCCTGGTAGCAGAGGCAGCCTTGCTCCCTGAAGAAATAGAGAAAGGTAATCACTCCCTGCTAGCTCATACTGAAAAATATTGATCAGGCAAATGTTGCAGCTCAGCAGGAGCACAGCAGAGATCCTTGAATTATCTCCTAACAAGTATGGGGAAAGCTGAGTTTATTAGCTTACACGTATTACCTTAAAAACATAGCCATAGTGTTTTGGGGATGTGTGCCTGGCTGCACACATGGGATGAGGGTAGTTGTGCATGTACAAGGGGACTGGAGCAGGCATTAGGAAGATAAATGTTGCTTTGCGCCCTTATCCCCAGAGGAGAGCCGTTCCTTTTGTCTCATGGCAGAGTATACGGAGAGATGAAAACCAAATGCATGTAGGCTGGCTTTTATGCTAGTGTCACTTTATTTTAAAAATGACCTGTTCCAGTTGTGTTGCAAGCCTGCCAGTCTTGGCCACCAATCCCAAATTCCCAAAGGGAAAAATGTTTTTGACTAGCAAGTGATAAGGAGGACCTGGTAAATTGTCCCCAAGGACTGATGAGATTCTCTGGGAGACAGAGTTCCTGCTGAAGCAGAACACAGATTCACAGGTAAGGATTTAAATGGTTAATCTCAGCTATTGAAATTTAGGTCAGTGAGTGTTTTGGGAACTGATTTTCCAAGCAGCTGTTTTTTTGAGCAGTATTTTGCTCAGGTGCAAAACTGGTGGGGGCAATTTTAGGAGACACAAGACTGCCTTGGCAGAAGTGAAACATCGCTTCCCAAAAGGCGCTGCTGCAGCTGTGTGGCGGCAGGCAGCTGCACTGTGTCACTCCAGCTACTCACGGCAGACTTTGGGGATCAGGGTCACACACCTCGCCAAGGTCACCGGGCACACGATTAGGATTTATAAGGAAGCTGTACTCCACATGCACCAGAGGATGTTTTCTAAGGTCCTCTTTCAATTTTAATATAGCTTATTGTTCCTATAAGAAGCACCCCAACCTTGTGACTGGGCATGTTTGTGAACACAGTGTATTTGCAATGTTTGCTTACTATGTTTGTTTACTATTGTATTCTTATTTATGTACCCAGTTTTGCTCATAGGTTGAAAATGTGCAGCTACGCTCCACAGAATGGCTCAAAGACCATTGAGGAAATAATCCAGGAGATGAAGCATTCTTGTTCTGCCCACTCAGTCTGCGCAGCAGCTCAGTGGCAATTGAAATGCCACTTGAAATATAGATTTAAATTTTGTATGGGAACTACTAAAGCTGCTCTCATTCCCAGCAATTTGAGTTGTTCAATACAGGACGGTCAAACCTCTAGTGCTGCTTCAAAATATGAAGTCTTCTGCATTTACTGCTAGCACTAGGCTTCAGAAGGAACACTTATACAGGATATAGAATATTTAATGTTGTAAAACTATGGAGATTCATTAGCATTTGTGGACTTTTCGCCCTGTTTACAGTAAATGACTCCACAGTATTCAGCTCATCTAGGTACAATGAAGGAAGGAGCTCAGCTATTCCTTTGTTATTACATTTCCTGTCTTTGACTTTCTTCCCATATGTTAAATTAACAGAGACAGGAAAAATGTCAATGGTGACATGATCAGTTCCATTGCGAATTCTCCTATAAGCAGTCATGAATCCCATGCAGTCTCCCTTTATATTCACGATTCACAGAGTATCTTGCTCACAAAGCTTTCCAAGGAAGACTTGTGCAAATAAAAAAGAAAAACTGATTGTCTTAAAACATTTTCCTGAGATGCTTCTTGTTTGCAGTGATTTAAAGCTGTATATTGCTGGGGAGGGTTCCTGCACAGTAAGGACACATCCATCCAAACATATGTCATGTTTCTTTTTTGTAACTGTAGGAAAATGATCAGAGAGGGATGGATTTGAAGCCCTCTGACCTTGTACATGCCATTTTTGAGCTGGTGTGAGTGCTTAAACTCAGGGATTGTTCCTGGTGAGCTGTGGATCAGAGGGCTGCCCGCAGCCACCACCTACCTCCCTGGCAAAGTCAGTCCTTGTTTGCCTTCCTTGATGAAGTTTTGTTCTGTAGCTTGTGCTCCTTTGTGTTTGCATGAGGGAAGCTGTGGCCACTTCTGGGGTTAAGAAAAAGTAACTAAGATTTATGTTAGGAAAAAACTTGCGGCCACTCTAATTCCCTTTGGGTTTTGTTTGGGTTTGTGGGGTTTTTGTTTGGTTGTTTTTTTGTTTTGTTTTGGTTTTTTTTTTCAGTACAATATAAACCCAACAAGTTTCTAGATCTATTTTCAGTGAATGACTCCCTAATTATATTAAAGAAACTCACAAAATTATGACTTTTATGCCTCTGTTGCCTACCAAGTGGCTTTCCCATTGTGGCTGTATCATCTCTGCAGGCAAGATAAAAAAGTGAATCTGATTCTCTAGTCTTAAAAAAATCCAACCCCAAACCAGCCACGCCCAAACCCCAGACTAGCTATTTAATTATTTGCAGGTGCTTATTCAGAGGCCTAAGAAATGCTCTGGGTCTTTCTTTTCCAAGTATTTAGTAATACCACCTTCTGATAATGTGTATGATGGCAATCCAAGTCTTAAATCCTGTATTCTTGTATCTTCCTTCTTCATTTTAGAACCACAAAAACTTCTTCATAAGTCTTTTCTTACCCAAGCTACCTCTTTTCCCAGCACGTTATACAAACTTTGCGATCTCTACCCTCAGCAGACAATGACGGGGTGACAGATCCTAATGCCAGACCTCAGGAAGTCATGGGGATCTGTAAGAGTGATGCTGTCCGACCCGACACCTGCATTGCAAACTCCCTTTACCAGGGAGTTCAGGAATTATCCCAGGCAAGGGTGAGCAAGGACTGTGAGGGATCCCTTCAGACAGGCCAGAGCCGCATGTTCGAATGACACCAACTCTGTCTGGGGAGCTCACTGAGACTACACCGACCAGAGGTTTAAATTCCTCCTCTTTTCATATGGTGGTAGTGTGGGGAGGCAATGGGAGCACTCATAATCACATTTTTTCTGTGTTTCTTGCTCTTATCTGTACTGACCACACAACACATGTAAAATATACATTTGAAACAACAGGACATACTACAGAGGTGACTGGAGTTACACGAGGATAAAACAGGGGTTAGAAAAGAGCTGTTATTTGCAGTCTGAGTTCTGCTGGTGAGAAAATCTGTCCATGCGGTGTTCTCTGATCCCTGTTGCTCGAGAAGTCAAGAGCGAGCAGTCTCCTTCCTGGGAACCTGTTGGCCACCCTCCTGCTGCTCCTCGCAGAGCAAGGCTTGTGTTCTGCTTTTCTGTTAGCAGGGAAGCAGTTTCTCTCCTGGATAATAATCATGTTGCTTTTCTAAGTCACAAAGGTTGGAAATTTGCGTCTTTTCTTTGTCAGTGTCAAAGATGTTGGGAAAGCCGGTGGATTCTTCTCTGTAGGTTGCTGTCAAAAGGCTTGAATTCCTGTGTGGGATGATTTTGAGCTCAAGACTTCAAACCTGTTTGAAACTTCTCAGTGCTTTCGTTTCTGTGACTGCCCTCTTTCAAATGCGACTGGCAGGAACGAACAAGAAGCTGTCCAGGTAGCAAAGCTCTTTTTACTACCATTTTCTAGCTTTCAGGTATACCCTTACCTGTGTCTAGCAGTGCCCATTCTGGTTTATCCAGGGTTCTTAGTTTTGAATATAATTTTTATGTCTGTTTTATTCCATCTTCCTGTGCTGCAATCCCAGTGGGACAAAAAAATGCCTTTCAGGCTTTCTGGCAGAAGATGTCTGTGAATGAAGTAGTTGGCACAAATTGCTTATGTGTTGAAAAAAATGTAATTTTTCCCCTTTTCAGAGCCAAGTGTGTCACCTGTGATGTGTCTAATTGCGTTGAAGTCCAGGCTTTACACCCTTTGGCGGAGCATCTACAATGAAACCCTTGTTTTCATGAGCTAAGGCAACTGTGTTATGTAGTGCCATATGTGCCAGTTGGTAGAGAATAAACACTTTCCCAGGAGTTAGAGAGAGAGCAAAATATTGCTCCAAATGCAGGGAAGTATGCCTGGAAGAGTCAGTTGGGATAAATATTCTATTTCCATTTCAGAAGTTTCATATTTCTTTTCTGCTTTTGTGTTCTCTGCGTGGGTCGGGGCATTGCTTATCTGCTACAGAAAGGTAAAAGTAGTTTATGACTACTTGTGGTCCATTTAAAAATTATTCTGTTGCTGGATCAGTTCTGGTTTCCAATTCTACCTTACTAATGGACCTTAAGCATCCAAGAATTTAGACTAAATTGCATGATTTAAGTTATTCGGCTGTTGACGAATGTATTTTGGAGGAATTTACTGGTTTTCTAGTTCTTGAGAGTAGCATATGTCTAGATAATGGTATATCTGAGTAACATTTTCAGGTTTTAATTTATAATAAAAAATATTTTAGGTATCACTAAAGAAATCATAAACTGCATTAATGTGGTGGCATAATAGGGAATATACGAAAAATGTATGAATAATAATAATAATAATGATTGGCACCTTGATATTGCTGGGATAAATGAATGATATAGTAGCTACTATGAGCCTTAGCGCAGGTAGACTTCAAGGTAAGACTTCAACCATGTGTACTGCGTATTTAAATAAGGTCAGTGCAACTGTACCTCTTGCATGTCTGGTCTATAGCAGGTGTAAGAGTTGCAAAAGTGCCTGCTATTAAATCAAAAGTTATATTCATACTTTGCCAAAACCCTGGTCAAGCTGCTTTGCTTTTATCTTTACTTGAAAATAATTACAACAATGCAAAGTAGTTTGAACACAAGCCTACAGTACAGTATACAAGCCCCACTAAATATAGCTGAAATTATATTCATTCTACTAATGGTGTATTTCTTTCTTTTTTCTGCTGATATGTCCTTCAACTTCTACTTACCACCTTTGTTTTGGGCTCTTTACTTTAGTGTCTGTTGATCTAGGAAAAGAAGTCTTAATAGAAAACTAAAATTTGCATATATGTTCTGAACTGCATCAAACCTAAAATATTTCAGATTTTTTTTTTTTTTGTGAAAAGAAAACCTCTAAAGAGAACCAAAACCAACAGACCCAGTAAATTAAGATAAACAATGTGTTTCGATTTCACTTTGGCGATATTTTTAAATATGAATGAAGAGTTGGTGCAAAGTTGTGGGGTATAGAATTTGCTTTTCTCATTTTTTTTTGGTTGTTTTTGGTTGGTTGGTTGCTTGCTTGATTTGTTTGTTTTGTTCAGTGGCCACCAAGATGTTCACAGCCTCTGTAGCATCCCTCTTGACTTATTTGGATTTCCAGAAGCTCCTTATTCTTTTTTAAAAATTAAATTATGAGACCTGGGTGTGAAAAAAAATCTACTGAGACTATCACTTATTGCTACTGTCTGTGAGTTGTGTTTGTTTCACGTAACGAATAAGGATATTAAATTAGGTGTTACTTGAAGGACGAAGATACTACCGAGACTTGGAATAAATTTAGGCAGCTACCATGGTCAGAATACTTGGCAAATTTAGAGCTGACCAGGTATTCCTGTTATCTTCGTGGATAATTCCCAAATTCACCTATTCAGGCAGAGAAAGCAGGAGCCTCTGCTCTAAATACACTTATATATGCTTGAATGAGTGCTTCCATGAGTATTTTCTTGTCAGCCTTCTGCATCAACACAGAGGTGTTGAGGTGGTCTGAAACGCCAGCGCTCTTTATCAGGACAGCACAGGTGGATGGCCTTTGTTAACAATTAACACTGGGACGTCACGTGATGTGTTTTTTTCTTAGTCTATCAGGAACACACTGTTCTTTCAGGATCTGAAAGCAAGCTAACAGCATAAACCCTGAGCTTTGGCCAGGCTAATGGACTCTGTGTATAGCTAGAGCTGTTGCAGATAAACTGTTTCCTTTACATTCCTCAGGTATTCTTTGTTTTTTCCTTTCTTAACCTTTCTTCTCAGAGCACTACCAGCCCTCTTTTTTGTATTGCTACTGCCTGTTTTGTTCCTCAATTGTTTGTTTTCTTCCCTTCATTTCTGTTTCTCTCTGCTTCCTAAGGAAATGACAAACCAGAAACAGTTGAGTGGTCAAGAGCATCTGAAATAAAGCAAGCTGATGCATATGGCGTGGTTCAGCGGATGGAGCATTTCATTCTGCATCAGAAAAAACTCCTTTCTCTGCCACTCATCTTTTTTACAGTGCTGAACGAGCTATTTCATCTTAATTTAGGCAGCAGTGAGAAAGGAACAATGCTATGTGCCTTCTTTTGAGCACTTTGAAATTCAGGTTTGTAACATACTTTTTACTAGAGGCGTACATTTTACTAATTGTGGAAGGAGAACTGCGTAGGTCTGTTTCGTGTGGCTGGCATAAAATAGAACAGCTAACAAGGTAGTCTTTTGTTTTTTTTAACTGCTGGAACACGTTCTTGTCTTTGATCTCTAATAGTACAAGTTTGTCATCATTTTCAGACCATCTCCCAAAGAACAACTTAAAATACATGGTAGCTGAGTGTGGAGGTCGTGGAGAGCGCAGAACTCCGGGGCAGTGCCATGTTAATCATGTCCTGTTTCCTACTGTCAGCAGGACCATCCCATGAGACAAGCGTGCTCTACAGGACACAACTGCAGCACAGTGCCGGCGCCGGAGCATCTTCAGCGTGCACCGGTCCCGCTGGCGCTGCGGGCATCCTGCCAACTTTGGGCAATGCCCCATCTCACCGGCACTTGGCAGCGCGATGCAGACACATCCAAGTGACTCTACACGGAGCCAGTGCAGGTCTGGCTGGGTTTATTCAGCTTGGCCTGGCCCAGCATCTGTTGGGCTGGATCTGAGCCGGTTTGTGCAGAGCCACTTGTGCTCTTGTACTGGCTGGCCTAGTAGTCCTGCTAAGAAAAATACAGCGAAGCTCTAAAGTAACCTGCAGCCTGCCAGTATGTGTCCAGCAGGGCTTGATGGCTGCAGCAGTTTTGGGACTGCAGTAACTGCACTGTCATGGGGCTCCACCTGATCTGATAAATCCAGCTGGACTGGAGCACCCGAGCCGCCTTTGTTCTGCAGCAAGGGCTGCAGCCAATGAAGCTGCTATATAGCAGACTGTCACCTGCAGCTGTGTTAAGCTGTCACCATAGTAGTTGTGACATTGAGCCTAGGTTTGGTGTTCTTTTTGGTTAGTTTTTATTGACCAGATGCTTGGTTTGTGAAAAAGAAAGCAAGGAACAGACAAACTTTGGGCCAGGAGCTGTTCTTCTTCCTTTTCCTTAAAAAACAAACAAACAAACAAAAATTAAAAAATCATGTCTTTCAAGAAAGATAAAATCTGCTAAGGCAAAAAAATATTATGCTGATAAAGCAGAGTGCTTGAGAGAAAAGAGGATTCATTATCTGAACAGATGGAGATCAGCAAGAAAGTTGTAATGGACTACAAAACCCGTGAGGTTTTTTCAGTTCATGATTATACTGTCTTGTAGAACTTGTAATTGCTACAAAAAGTAACGAGTGGGCCTCAAATACTTTCACGATGGTAGAAATTTTTGCACTGAATATAATAGACCCTGAGTCAGAAATAACTGGGATATGTTGACTTTTAATGTTATACAATACTTCTCATAAAACACTTCAAAAGCAGGTATAGAAAGTCGAAGTCTGAAGAGTCAAAGGAAGAGAAACAAACCAAGTCTCTGGTAGTTATTAATTTGTGAGACAGCACTTGAAAATTACTTCCTTGTAGACTCACCATGAAAAGAAAGTGGAAAAAACTGGACTCAACTTGCAGCATCGCAGTGTAGTGTGCGCTGTGATTCATATGCATTGTTATGAAGGTGCTGGAATAAAATAAAGGAACTGAATGTTCTCATTGGAATTCCCTTGACAAATGAACAAGCAAATGGTTGTCTGAGTAAAGGATGGTATCAGACAAGAAATGCAATAAAGCATCAGATCTTTTTCAACTGAGCCACCCTTTTATCTTGCAGATAGTTACAAAAAAAAAAAAAGTGAGGTCATACATTAGAAATGTGTTTTTTCTCCCTTTGGTCTAAAGGAGATATTGGCAGATATAAAATCTAGAAAAGTTTTTCAGTTCTTTTTGTTCTCTCTTTTAGTGGTTTTTAAGAGGCATTCGTCTTATGAAGGATTTTTTCTTTCTTGTATGACACTACCTGGCTTTGGTCCTCAGTGCTCTGGCACAATTCATTTTACAGATTTGCATGAAGAAGGGATTTAAGACTTGATTAGCAAGTCCTGCTCTTGTCTGAGCAAAGGCAGCGACTGGTGGTTTGTCTTGGTGACAGCTGTGCTCAGAGCGGTGAGAGGGCTTAGGAAGGTTGTATACCTAAAGCTGCTCAATGGTGCAGAGCGAGATGTCTCTGGCCACATGCACACCATTAGGTGATGAATGAATTTTCTTCTTGGAAAACTGGACCATTAGCTGTTGGAACATGCTTTGCTTACTCTTCCAGTTTCTGTTGTGTTCTGCCAGGGCTCCTGAGCACTCTTTCTGTAGCTGTGTCTGAAGTTGTTGCTTCTGGCCACGTTCTAGGTTGGAGAAGGGCGAGCACATTCCAGCCCTCTCTCTGCTCCTGCTTTCTTGTCTGTTAATTAGGGAATCATCAAAATCATCCTAATAGGTCTATATAGAGTTGTCTACGGAGAGGATGATAAGTAATTAGTCTTAGCATAACTGTATTACCTGAACACTCTACGTGTATTTTTTTAATGTTTTGATTTTTATAAAGATGAAAATATACTAAACTGTACAAAAGAAATTCCATGAACTTGATGACGTCTTTTAGTCTTTGTGTATTTTTTTCATTGAATGTGTTCCAACCTATTAGTTGTCATTTATCTATGTAAACCTTTAAGTTAATTATGCAAACTTGTAGTTGTCCAAGTACGTTTGAAAATATAAGTACCTGCAAAAGGTAAAAGAAATGTTTCATTTTAATGTATTTATCCAGAACAGCTTGTTGAGAGACTTTGGTTTAGCAATTCACTTTTCTAATACGTCACCACTACTAAAGCTTACAGAGCTACATTTATTTTGATAATTCTGATAATTCTTCTCACATGGAAGAGAAGCACAAACCTGCTCTCTTCTTAAAGCAAAAATAATGGATAATCTCCTTTAGAAAATCTCTAAAATAATTTTCAAATTTCTTAAGAGAAGCAGATAACTGCAAGTCCATAGGATGCTGTGTAAATGGACACAAAAAGTAGGGTCCTTGAAGAACAAGTCTTAGTATGCAGAAAGAGTGGAATGGAGCTGCAAATGCTGATTGATAGGAGGAGGAATTCCATGAACTTCTTAAAGCAAAAATAAATGCATCTTCTGGGGAAAAAAAAAAAAAGTCCTTTGGCCACAACTGTTGTGGTTTAGCCTCAGCCTGCAACAAAGAACCATGCAGACACTCTCTCACACCCCACACACACCCCCTCCCACCTCCAACCATGGGGGAGAATCAGAAGAAAAAGACAGAGCTCGTGGGTTGAGACAAAGGCTGTTTCTTGTTTCACAGAACAGTGAAGAAAAGAGGAAAACAGCAACAGTAATATCAATAGAGGAACGTAGAAACGTGATCACTGTACCACCCCTCACCAACCAGACCTGGAAAGCCCCAGCCTGCTCCCAAGTGGTGAGTTGCTGCCCCCTCCCCTGACCGGCTCCCCCAGCTATATAAGCTACAGACTATATTGATGCCCCTCATGGCACCACATGGTGTGGAATACCTATGTCCCGGTCCAGCTCCTTGGGAAAACTAACCTTATTCCTGCCAGCACCAGGGCGATAACCTGTAAAGATAGCTGGTAAGTTCCATTACAAAGGGAAGTGATTTGGATATGAGGGAGAGGGACCTGAAAACTTTAGAGTGGTTCCTTTCACCAGGAATTCTTAATGTTTCACATTGGGCTTTACCCTAAAAATCCTTTGAACAACTGTAGAATGGGGTTAACGTTACAATGAATTTGAGTAAATGCAAATTTCTGCTTTTTTAAAAAGGAAATTCTACAGCTGCTGAAAGTCCCTGGCTTTCATTAGTATTTACTTTCCATTGATTTTGTCATTATCATCAAGGATCACAACTTTTCTGGTAGGGCTTACAGTTTAGACTGCCGCTATCTTACATCCTACTTTAGCCCCTCTAAGAGTTTAGAGGATCAAGCTTGAACTTAGCATTTACTTGATGTTCAATATTTAACAAAGAAAAGTATTCATATTGACTGATTTGTGTATATTTGTAGTATCTGTTGGGATTCTCTTATTCTTAAGTGTGTTGCAATAATTAGGCCAAGAAAACACAAACTGATTGCAGCCACTTCGTTTCCTAACAGAAGAGAAGGTAATTCTGAATTTTTGGTATTTTATTTAATGCTGAAGAGATTAACAATAATATCCTGCACCTGATATTGTGGAGCAGGCTCTTTCTGTGGGCAACAGGAGACTGTTTAGGTGGAGCTAGTGACTGGAAGAAACGCCTTTGCCTTACCTGTTTGTAGTTTCAGATGGCTTCTCAGTCCAGCAGCTGCTCTTACTCTGCCCTTTTGAGAGCTGGGGTGTGCAGTAATTCACCCGATATTTAAGAGCAGCCTACCTTGGGGGCACTTGTGCAATTCAGGTAGCAGCATCAGGAATTTTTCCCCTGGGAGAGTGAAGAGCTGCTGAACAGGATGTAGCAAGAACAGAGCTTTGCGGAGCTCACTTGAGGCTCTGTGTGGCATGTGTATCCCACAAGATGCATGTGGTGAGCGGTGACCCAAAACCACGTTTCTTCCCTCTTGCCTTAGGGGAAAAAATAAAACCAAACACCTTGACATGCTTTTTAGGTCAGTTTTATTTGCCGCAGGGATTCAGCTTGCAGCATGTGGGCTAAAGCATGAGGTAAAGCATTTGAAAAAACGTAGTTCAATAAATTTTGAGCAGTCTTTTGAAATCAAAACTAGCTGAGTGGATTAGATATAAGAGGAGTGACATAAAATGTGTCCCACTGAAGAGAAAAGGATCCTCTGTTTCCCACAAGCTTCTTCATGATATCTTCAAGAATATATTAATTTGAGGCAGCAGTAGTGCTGCTAGGATCCCAAGATGCAGCTGTCAAGTAACATCTGCCAAAAAGGGACTTGCTTCATTACCTCCAAACCTCTCCATTGCTCATTAGGTCTCACCAGATGGGGATTCAGTATTTTGAAGTCAGTCATCCTGTATGAAGTAGTTTGTTCATGACACTGATGAGCAATTATCTGCCCGTACAGTTGGGACTTTTATGCTGTCTGTTTCAACTGAGTGTCAGTGCAGGGCACAACTTTAGCAATTGATGGTAAGAATAATTGAAATACAAAAGGCCAGTTTTGCTAACTACATGAATGAGATGATTGAAAGTTTTCTATAATAATGTGTTGTTAATTTCCCTGTAACAGAATCTACAGTTATAACCCCTCATAAGGTTTTGCTACATTTTTTATTTATTTTACTTTTTCAAGTACTGAGAAATACTAATTATAAATTCAAAAATATCATTCCAACCCATCCAGTGGAAGATAAACTGCTGTGCATAATAACTGCTGTATTTCTGTTGGCTGATAAATGTTTAATGGTTTGTTAGAAAACTAATTGTCAGTTTAATCAGGAGAGTGACAATAATAACTCACTTAAATATTTGCATTGTCACCTGCAAAGGCAGCTGTAAACATCATTCATTCTAAATCCTGCATACAGTCTGTGGGTACAAATATACGGCAATCCCCTTGAAACAAATTCCCAATCTCTATTGAAATGTTTCTTTTCTATTTTCTGTTGTTCACAATCTTTTTTATAAACAGAATAAAACAAAACATTGTGTGGTATTGTGTTGATGACTCTGTGTAGCATCAGAATTTAAAAGTGATTAAAACCCTTGAATGATGATTTCAGCCATCTTTTTTTTTCTTTCCACACTTGTCAATTAAATCAAACCACAGAGGCAAATACGGGAAAGATGTGTGTCTATACACACATACATGTACATATACACATATATATGTATTTACATACACACACTAGAAATTCACAGTGGAAATTATTTTTTTTAAAAAAACAAAACCAAACTAAGTTAAAATAATTCCTCTAAAATTAAATGATATTCATATTTCATGACCAGACACTGTCTTGCTGTCTTTGCTGAATTCTCAGTGAACTGTATTTTCATTGACTTCAACAGGAAAATGCCTCTAAAAAGACTTCAGAAGATAAGCCTGAGGTATGTGAGTCACCATGGACAGCAGGAGGCAAGTAAATTTTTCCATTGTAAATGTAGGTATAACATAATTGTAAGCTTCTTTTGGGGAAATATACTGGTGTACTTAATTAACTGCAGCAGTACATTGAAATTTTTAAGGTCTTTTCTTGGATATAGTGAAGGAAGTGGAGGAGGAGGCTGTGCCAAAAGCCTTCTTATCCCTTCATTGCAGGATTGACCAGTGGTTTCTTTCAACAGCAGAAAACATTTTCAGTAACTTTTCAATTGATTGCTTGGGGAAAAGTAGGGTAAGGCTTCCCTTCTCTTACAGTACAATGAGAACTGAGACCAATTTATGAAAAATGACGTTGTGAGCTTCCTTCCTTGTTTTCCAATTTATTTGGAGAACCTGCAGTAAAGATCTGGCACTCTGAGCACAAGCTCAATAGAAAGAAACTTTTTTAAAATTTCTTTTTTTTCCCCCTTATATCCTCATTTAACCATCCCTGGTGCTTGCTATTGAAGAACAGATTTTGTGGTCCTAGGAGGAAAAGCAAAATCCATACTCAAGGTTCTGGAATTAAATAGATGCTTAGAAAACTTGGTAATGTGTAAGTAAATAAGTAAAATAAATAAATAAATAAATGTTATTTTCCTTAAGGAAATCTAAGATTGTTTTCAAGGTTTTCAATTAAAAGCATTTGGAGACCACAGAGCCTTCAGGGGCCACATCTTTCCAGCCAAATTTCACCCTTACAAACAGGGTATTACTGTATGGTCAGCTAGTATGCATATATAGGTACAAGCACACACTAACATTACTTTTTAAGTGTTTCAGTCAAGTCTAAATAACTTCACTGTGAACATTTTTCTTCAAAAACATGATCAAAATTCTTCTGTAGTTTGGGCTTTAAGTTGACAAGGAGTTCCCACACCTTTCTCGAAGTTTCAAGGTTAATATAGTTCTTAGTATATAAATTAAAAATGAAAAGGATTGTTTGTCATGTATGTTGACTGAGACAGACTCACCTCTTTTGCAACTGAGGTAAAAAGCAATATCAGCAGAAAAAATCAGTGTAAATCAGTAGCACAGAAAATACATGCTGAAGTGGAATGGAAAGAAGCTAGTGCAAGTTGGCAGATGGCAAGTCTTGCATTACATTGGAGTGGAGAAGATACCCATGTTTGACAGCTCCTAGTGGAACGCAGTAGATCTTTGCTGAAAATTCCCTCTTTTCTCTTTTCATAAATTATGCAAGTACTGGATATAATTGCCCTGTGCAGTTGGCATGTGAGCTAAATGACAACCCTTTATACATTGTGTTGATGAAGTGCAAGGAATGCATCTTTCAGTGCTCCTTAGTGTTTTACTCCAAGCAGATTATACCTTGTAGCGTTTGCAAAGTGGTGGAGTGACCACTCTTCTGCCCTAATGGTGAAGTCTAGTGAAACAAGACTCTTCAGATTAGACATACTGCCTCCAGAGGATAGAAGGATTTAATGTCATTACTAGCGACACTTTATAGATGTGACATTTTAACGGTGGCAGTACAATCCATAAACTGATTTCCACAAGCATCAAGAAGCAGAATGTGTTTTTCCAGGCAAGAAGTGTATGGTAGCGCATTGGAAAGATCTACCATTTTGGTTTCTTCTGCACCAGTATACTTTATTTTTCCATGTGCTGAAGGATGAGATGTTGCTGGACCTGTCTGCAAGACCAAGGGCTAAATTCAGCATTTCTTCAGGTCAGTGCAAGGGTGTGAATTTTAGTGGATCCTGGCTGTTTCTGCTACAAAATAACAAGCGTGTCTTCCATCACCTTTTCTAAAAAATTTATGCCTGTAATAGTATGGTAGTAGAATATTTTTTCAGTGTGTGTGCTCCCTCTCTTCAGAAATAATTTAAAATACACACAGCGTATTTGTGCACATTCGAAAACTGACCCTCTGGAATAGCAGAGACACCTTATGCATGTGTGCATAAAAGTAGACCATCAATATTTCTGTGCCTAATTTACTTCTGTTGAAAAACCTTACCTAAAATACAATACTTATTTGGTAGTTCTGAGCTGCTGTTTCCCTCAAGTTAGATAACATGTTGCTAAGCACTGTTAGTTTAAAACACGGTCTTCTTTGTCAAAGATGAAGCAGAAAAGCTGTTCTTACTTCCCATCTGCATGCCAAGAGTAAATTATAGCAGCAGTTTCAGATTTTTTTTAAACATTTAGTTAAACGTTTTTAATCAATTTTTATTATAAAATAAAGTACGTTTTGATTAAAATGCAGGCTGTGAGCTCTGGCAGTTTTACTAGCAATTTGTGACACTTGCCTTTTTTTTCTTCCATGGTTAGACTGTTTCATGTATAATTTACTGTGACAAAACACTGGCCCTACTTATTGTCTATAAATACCAGCCCATTAGAAATGCATCTGAGGTGTAGCTTTTTAATGGTTGCATAATGTTCTTGGACCTGGAGTTAATGGAATAGTAAACAACTTTTTGGTTACAAAAGCAGTGAAGCAGAAGTGTTCCTCCATAAAATCAGTTTATTGTAGATGTATGGCAAGCACAATAATTTGTATCTACTTACAGACAAATATGAATTCTTCTCACCTCAGTCACATGAATATTTTTGAAGGTGTGAGGCTCATCTTATGATGAGCAGGATTTGTCTGCGTACACTCACTGCATAAAGAGCAAAGGTTATCACTGCAGTGAGCCTCTTCATGAAACGAAGTAGTGCCAGTAGAGATGTGAATTAGACAGATTTTGATAAATACAGATGGTTTCCTTCCCATACACAGAGTATGGAAAAAACACCTACAGCATATGAGTAGGAGGTAGATAATTATGCAGCACTTGAGAAAAATCCATAGTTTATAAAAAGAACCCGATGTCATTTACTGGCTTTTTACCGTGTCTTAATTACAGAGCTGCGAATTTCAGAACTGTAAAATGAGCACAGTGAAAAGTTGGGTGTGCTAAAGAGATCACTCCAACTGAGGTAGCAGTTAAAAGAAAGAAGGAGTGGGCTTGTTTGACTTTTAAAAATTATTATAATCCAAACAAAAGAAAAAAATATCAGAACAACTTCCGTGTCTCTCAGAATGTTCACAAACTCTCCGTATTTCTCTATGCTTTGAAAACCACTTTATCTGGTCCAGATCAACTCAAAAAAATGTTCATCTCACCTTTTGTTTCAGGCAATCACGGAATCAGAGAACGGTTGAGTTTGGAAGGGACATCTGGTTCAACCCACCTGCTCAAACAGGGCCACCCAGAGCCGCTTGCCCAGGACCGTGTCCAGAGGGTTTTTTAGTATCTCCAAGGATAGAGACTCCATAACATCCCTGGGCAACCTGTGCCAGTGCTTGGTCACCCTCAGAGTCAAAGAGTGTTTCCTGATGTTCAGAGGGAACCTCCTGTGTTTCAGTTTGTGCATGACTTCTTTGCAGCTAAATATCTTCAGGCATTTATATACATCGATAGGATTCCCCATGAGCCTTCTTTTCTCTAGCAGTCCCAGTTCTCAGTCTTTCTTCACAGCTGAGATACTCCAGTCCCTTAATCATTTTAGTGGCCCTTTGCTGGACTCTCTCCAGTAGTTCCATACCTCTCAGGTACTGAAGAGCCCAGAACTGGACCCAGAACTGCTCCAGGTGTGGCCTTACCAGTTCTGAGGAGAGGGGAAGGATCACCTCCCTCGACCTGTTGGCAGTACTTTGTCTAATGCAGCCGAGGACACCACTAGGCTTCTTTGCTGCAAGGGCACATTGCCGACTCATGTTCAATAGGACCCCCACGTCCCTTTCTGCAAGGATGCCTTGAGCAGCTCGGCTCCCAGCATGTACGGGTGAATGCAGAATTTTCAGCCTTTAGCAGTGAATATTCCAAAGCCCTTCAAGCAATCTATTCCAGAAAATCCTTAAGATCAGATGCTGTTTTCTTTTCCCATGTAAATTATTCTTGATGCATTTTGAGGTAATTTTTTTTTAATGCTCTCTCACATTTCAAGATGGACTTTATTTCCACATTTTAGCAGTCATTTTAAATATTTCTACGTTTATCACATCCTTTCTCAAACTTCTCTTCAAACTAAGTAATCCTAATTTTCCCAGTATTTTCTTATGAGTCATATTTTGTAGCTCACGATCTACGTAATTTCCTGATCATTTTTGTGGTTGTTTTTCCTCTTGACTTTCTTTCTCGGACCACACCTTTCCTGCAGTTTTAGTGTTGAAACTATAGTTTTTGCAGACTGAAGAATTAACGTCTATGTCTTGCATAAAACATTCCAGTTTTGATATCTCAGTGTGACATTTATTTATTTATTTATTTGTTTTCAACAATAATATGATGCTTTGATTCATTTACAGTTTGTGATCTGTTATAACTCCCTGGATTTGTGTTAAAAGCAAGAGCTATTTGGTTTTGATTTTGTATTTAAACAATTGATTATGCCTAATAAATTTAGTATTCTACACTCCAGTTCCAAGTCCAAAAGCTGAGCAACTTGTTGGCCAAAATCATTAAGCCACTCGATACATCTCCCTACACAGCCATTGATAATTTTGCTAAAATAGCTGTTGGAAACTTTTCTATTTTCACATCCACTTCATGCTAATTTTACTTAGTCCTATGCTTGCCTTATCAAGCTTTCTACCATTGCAGAAATTTTCCCTCCTCGTAACCTCAGCCCTGCATTGAAGATGAGCAGCAATTCACAAAGGAGATGATTACTACCTTCTGAGATGGTGAAACTGCACAGCTACTGCATCAGCTTTTAGAAGGGCAGTTATTTACAAGCCTCCGGTTTTGGACCATCCGTGAAGCTTTGAAAAACTCCCCCTTTCTCTATTCAGTGGAATTTAAAGGGCTTGCAATATATAACTATGTCTAATGTTGTGGTGAAATAGTTCAGTGGGCTGAATAAAGCAGAGCTCAAGCAAGATAGGGATCAAATTACCCAGCAAAGGAAGTTATATATCGGCTGCCAAGTTTTAGCAATCTCACCGTCTCTTTCTAACTCTTCAAGAAGTACTTGAAAATATACCTACATTAGGAAACTTCACAAAATAATCATTATCAGTGCAATCAAACTCCTTAGCTGACAGCGTCACATTCAATGTTAAAAGTCTTTAGTGCAGTTGATAGGAGTGAGCTGCAGGAGTTGCTTCTGAACTGAACTCATCCATTCTGTCAGTTCACTATCTGGTTGTTGAAGAAGAGAAGCTTTTTTCTCTGTGCCAACACAATTTTAAGGGGGGGTGATGGTCGTGGGGGGGGGGGGTTGGAATCTGTATGAGAAATCGTAGTTTTTCTACAGAGAAGTTTGCATTGGTTTCATAAACATGTTTCTATTATAGCTCTGAAGTTAGATTCTGATGTACAAAAATATTAGCAGGGCTGGACTGGAGGATAATCTATTAGACCTCTGTATTAGAGCCTATCACAGAACAAAATTATTGATCAGACAAGATTACATTTTTACAAGTGTTCTGAGTTCTAAAACAATGTAAGACTTGTTTTGGACTCAGGTATGGTTGGTTTTTTTTTTAAATCCTTTATGCTTATATGAATTTTGTAATTTTTATTTACTGTGTGCTAGAAGCATGCCCATCTGAAATATAAGTGAAAAAAGTAATTTAAATAATCAAGTTTAATTTAATAAAAATGAATTTTCAAAGGAATTGGTGACTTTTCATGTTCAGCTGAGAATATTCAAGAAAGTCCTTTGAGGAGAAAAGAGAATAGAAGGAGAATGAAATCGAATTGCACAGAACTTCATGTACATGAATTACATGTGCTGCAATGGAAAAAGGACAAATAACTGAACTATGAAATTGACAGATTAATCAAGGAATATCCCTTTCAAGCTTTTACATTTATGAAATGTAAAATTCTCTTTTCTTGGCAATAAAAGCCCTTGGTGTTTGGAAATACAGTTAAGCGCAAAAAAAGATACACTAAGGCGAATTTAATTTATGGTGTGTTTACTTTATTGGTACTACTATAGCAGCAGAGTGAAAAACTAAGAATTTTCTTGGCATTCCAAAAGATTTAATGGAGTAAAATCAGGAGGACAGGACTCTTCTGGTTTTTTTCTTCCTTCTTTCATCTGTTGTGAAGCACACTTGACTCTAGTAAGACTTGCATTCAGACCAGGTACATGACAGGGATATAAATAGAAACATTATCATCTGGTTGTGAAAGAGCTGTTTTTATTGAAAGCCATCTGTATAATTTTCTACTGAAAAAAACCCTCTATGAATGAGATTTATTCCTCAAAAAAATATGCTATACAGCATTAAAATACCAGTTAAAATATATTAATAAAAGAGATTGCTATAAAAGTAGTTGCATTGCACTGAGTAAAGTATTTCCAGACACACTGCTTAAATTTTTATAACACTATGTTTTCTGAAAATGTATGTCAGTTAATGAAGATATGAGGAATGCATTTACATTACATTATATTCTAGTTTAGTCCGTTGCTTCATTCTCTAGGTTTTGAATCATGGTGGCTAAAGTATTTCAGAGAATATCACGGTCTGATGAATTTAATCAAACTAAAAATTTCCACTTTTATTAGTACCACTGTTTCAGTTTACCAACATTAACGAGTTTGTACTAGTAAGCAGATTTAATATTTTGTTGTAGTCAGTTTGCAAACTGTGTAAATAATGTAAAGATATTTTCCCAATACCACATGCATAATTCCTGGTGATGCCAAGGACAGCATGGCATTCAGAGTATATGAGTGTATGCTTTAATCTGTAGTGGTTCTTTTAGTTTTCATTGTAATGTTAGACATATTTCAACTGATCCTAATGTATTTTAAAAGACCATATACTGCCTTGTGATCTCTGATGGATCACAAAGCAAAGCCTGGAATAGTCTCTTCTAACAGAAACATTAATCAATGCGAGTTGTCTGAACTGATTCATTAGGGCTGGCAGCTTTCCAAAGCACCAACTTTTCTACAGTTTCAGCTGCAATAACTTTTCGTTTATCATGTGGTTATTGCTTATTGAGATGTTTCAGGAGAAAATTATCTCTGAGGATGAAAATGAAGATGGTGCAAATAAAATGGTTATAAAACGCATATGAATTCTTAACAGAGCAGCTATAAATCACTTATCATAAGAAATCAGTTACTGCACAGTATTCTCCAGTTCATTTTACCTCAGTCTTGCTTTCTGTATACTGGTTTGTCATCTGCATCTTGAATGAAATTCCCTTCTATTTTGTGTTTTTTACTTTGTTGGAGAAGTATTTAAGTAATGCATAAGTTTGTATTTGTTTCCAAAATTGCGAATGGATCTGAAAAATGCTACTAGTTTTCTAAGTATTTCTAAGTATCTCTGAACTGAGGAGCCGCCTGGTTGCAAAGACATTAGATGATGTTACTGGAGCTATGTAAGAAGGAGACCTTACTGTTTCCTGGAAGCAGGGCTGATGAAAGTCCAGGCTTTGCTATCAGTCTGGCAGGTGTGTCTTTTGTTGGATCCTTTTCTTCAGGCTGGGATGAATTAGAGTGGGAGTGTGCTCTGTCAAGATGAGCCTGTGTATGCTAACTACCTGACTGCCATAATTAATTCCTGTTGTAGTGAACTGTTTACGCTGTATAGATCTTCCATAAATAGGGCTGAATTAGTTTCTAATAAGACATGCAAGAATTCCTTCTTACATGCATGAAATCTTTTCTAAAAGGTTTTAATTAAGCTTTTACTTACAAACTGTGTGTGTTTTTTAAAACAAATCATTTGTATTCAGTATAAAGAAAGTGGGATGCAGTTAGCTGCTACCTCATTTAAGAAAGCTTATTGTTCACTTGAAAGCAAAAATTAGACCAAACATTTACTTTTTGTTGTACTGTTAGCTTTTTTTTTTTAACAGCTAGTTTTCTTGCTTGCTCTTTTTAAAATAATGTTAAAATCACACACATATTTCGTACCAGTAACCAAAACTCACTGGGTCTTGGGATAAGCACTTCCTTTTGAATTGAAGATCCTGCTGAAGTTGGTTAACCTTCGTAATAGTTACCTTGGCTTGGTATAGCTTAGTGGAATTTTGTAAGCGTGATATATAGCTTTCTTGTGTGCCATAAACAGTGTCTTGTGTAGCATGACAATGAAGGTTTGCTTTTTAAAGTAGTAGTTTTGGAAAAAATAGCAGATGGACAACGAAAGCTTGGGGGAAAAAAAAAAAAAAAGAGGAGGGGAGCCCTTGGAGGAAAATAGCTAAACCTGATGGGTATTTTTAACACCTTCAAAATTGCATCCAGAGTAGCAAAATACATTCAAACAACTTTGTCACTCACTAGGGATATGAGTCTCTTGTTTATAGTCCTAGGAAGGTTATTAACTAGCCTAGAGTAGAAATTAGATCTATTGCCAAGTGGCTAATTAATATTTCATTTGTATTTATTTATTCATAGAGGATTTTTTTTTTTAAAAAAGAAGACTGCCATTGTGGTTTCTGGCTAGTGAACAAAGCTGTTTTAACTATCTGTTACAATGCACTAATTGGATTTGACCCTTGTAATTGTAAAAAAAAAAATAGAGTTCAAATTTATTATTTATTATAATTGTCTTCATTAATTATTTCTACTCAGGGAGTTTTGTGTATTGTTTTACTTGCGATGCATTACCGGAGCAGCTGAGAGCTGCCCTTCACAGTGTGCAACGTTTTTGTAGGCATTATAAATCTAAAGCTTTCAGAAGGTGCAACCAGCGAAATTACGGGGAAACTGGGGAAGTGATTCATGGGCCGTGAGCGTTCCTGAGGGTGCCTCACCTGACCACCAGACCCTGCTTGCGAAAGGCGCTGCTCTGATCTGTTAGTCCTGAGGGAATGCCCAGGGTGCTCTTAATGGCACTTGTCACCTATGGTTAGGCATGAGCATCACACTTTGGCTACGTGGGGAAGAGCGTACCTTCATTGGGTGTATGTAACAAGTTTTATAACAGGAGAAAGGCAACATTAGGACCCAGCACTATGAGGAACGTCTCAGAGGGTTCCCAGGCAGTGTTTAGTACCAGAGCTCTCAGGTTCTTCCCTCTGTTGGGAGAGAACGGTTCCTCGAGTTGCTCTTGTGAGAAAAGCCAGCTGTTAAATGCTGATCTCTTTATATCTTAAAACTGATAATAATTATAAATAAAAGAAGTAAAAGGCATCTAAATGACAGGAAATGTTTATTTAGGATTTTTCACGCATATACTTCTGCTTTTCAACTTCCAAGGCAGAACTAAAACATATTTTTAGTAAAAGTAGGCTCTTTGCAGCATAGGAAAAAATGCCCCTAACTTTTCCAGTGAAAGATAGCACTGTGGAGAGAAATAGAATCCACTTTTGTGATACAAGCAATAAATATAATTTAATGTTTCACTATACCATGCGCACATTTATTTCTCAGCTGTTTGCACTGTATTTCTCTTTCACGTAGTTATTAAATACAGAGAGTAAATTGTATATTTTTTTCCTTGTATAGGAATGCTTTGTTCCAATATATCGGTAATTTCTCTATCCTATTTTATGTTTTATTGATCCCTGCCTTCATCACACTTTGCCTGCTGTAACTTTATTGCTGCTTCTGAGGTCCTGAATGTGTCAGTCTGGACTACAAAGGCTCATTTTTCTTCCAAGTTATGACCCCATCCAGAATTTAGCTGTAACTTCTACTTATCTTTAAATCAGTGGTTTCAGTTAAAGAACACATCCATGAAAAGCAAAGGATACTTTCTAAAAGCGTGGAAGTTTACACATGGCTCAGTGTAGATGCCTAGAAGAAACTATAAAAAACAATTGGAAAAGTATCTAGTACAAGTATAAATGACATCTCCAATGCACTTTGCAACTAGCAAACATAAACCCAAGTAAATTAAATGAGCTAAGATTGCCAAGTATTCCTTCAAATTTAACTTTATTGAAGAGAGTGTGTGTGTGTGTGTGTAATTAAGTCCAACAAATGTAGAAGAAAATCACCAAAAGCAGAGCAGAAGTCTGTGACTGAAATCCTGCCTTTGTCAAAATCAGTGAGAATCTTGCCTTTGATTTTAACCAGGCCTGAGTGTACTTTCATTTCTGCTTTCTGGTTTTCCTTTAATGCTTCGAAGAATCCATCAGCAAGTATCCCATGGTGCAAAAAACCAAGATTCAGTAGTACATATTGGCTTGAGTGTTGGTAGGAAATATATTATGGCTGTTTCCCTTACAGTCTCAAAGACTTGCTTTAATGGGAAGAACCTTTCTTCCAACCAGAGCAGTGCAATGCTCTTGCACAGAGAATAAAAATCCCTTTTAAAATGTTTTCTGCCTGTCCTGCAGTAACTTTCAGAATTCTCTTATGATCATCATACAGACTGGCAGAGAGGATTAATGAGGTTTCCCTTCCTTCCTTCCTTCCTTCCTTCCTTCCTTCCTTCCTTCCTTCCTTCCTTCCTTCCTTCCTTCCTTCCTTCCTTCCTTCTCTTTCTTTGTATGGGAAGTTTTTTTTCCTGTCTTGAGTCTCTGTGAGAACACTTGGTACACTACAAGAAGTAGAACATGATTTTGGATGAGAATTTCCAGGAAGCTGATTTGTGTTACATATCCCCCAGGCATTTTCTTAAAATCTTGTGTAGCTACTTCAATATTTACAGCCTCAGATCTTCTGTCTCAAAACTAATTATTTTGCTTGTTGCTTGTGATGAATATTCCTAGCACTATGCTAAATCTATACATAACACTAACTCAGCTGCCCAACCCTCAAAAGCTTAACTACTGAAAATCAATGCTATCATCAACTACACAAATACGTGCCATTAAAGTTGTTTATTACTCCACTTATCTGTGTATTGCATTCTTAATTAGGCATGTAGCCTCAGTGTTCTAACAACACTGAACATGATCACTTCTTCATACTAAAAGCATATTGTGTTATAAAATTCTATGAAGATGGCAATTAGTGCTACAGAATTAAGAAGTTTCTCAGAATTTTGACATCTAGATCCATTTTTTAAATATTGATCTCCACGTGGAGTGGTAGCTTCCATAAATACATTTCTGATGGATCTATTCTTTCTCATAGGAATTGTACTGCAGATACCCCTTGTCTTGGGTACTGCAAAAGACATTGTAAATCACAGACTCATAGAATGACTGAAGTTGGAAGGGACCTCTGCAGGACACCTGGTCCAACCCCTCTGCTCAAGCAGGGTCACCTAGAGCCAGTTGCCCAAGACCATGTCCAGAGAGTTTTTGAACATCTCCAATGATGAGGATTCCACAGCCTTTTTGGGCAACATGTGCTCGGTCACCCTCATAGTCAAAGAGTGTTTCCTGATGTTCCCAGGGAACTTCCTGTGTTTCAGTTTGTGTGTGCTGCTTCTTGTCCTGTCACTGGGCACCACTGGAAGGAGCCTGGCGCTCTCTTCTTTGCAGCTAAATATCTGCAGGTATTTATATATGTTGATGAGATCCTCCCCTGAGCTTTCTCTTTTCTGGGCTAAACAGTCCCAGTAAATCACAGCTGCGTAAATGTAATTGGATTTCAATGGCAATCTGTTGCATAGGGACTATACGTAATTATGTGTTGTATAAATGTGTTTTTATTGTGTGTATATGTATGTATGTATAATTGCGTATATATGTATATAAATGCAATTTTAGTATATCTATATATAATATGTATATAAAGATATGCAAATATGCAGTTGCTTCTTTACATGAAGTATGGCTAGAGTTGAGCTGAGAAATCAATCATTTTCCATAATTCTTGATAAACCAATATTTGATTCACAGGCATTTTATATAATTCTGACTTTGCATTTCATTAAAATTTTACAGCTTTGTTGTTTCTCAGTGAATCTTTGGGATGTTATCCTATATTCGTTTCAAATTTATCCTAATGGAATAACAACATTTTTTTGGTTCTTTTTTATATTTTTATGTTTAGCATGTAAATCCTGACAGTCTGTCATCAGTCAATACATGCTTTAATCAAATTTTCAGTAAGCATTTGTATTATTTTATACTCCAAATGCAGAGCATGGTGTTGTTCACTTATGTTCAGAAATAGTGTATTTTGCTATTGTTAGCTCCTAAGCACAACAATCGCTTTTGAAATATGATAAATTATTTCTGGGTAAAATATCCATGATCACTGTAGTCACTGAGTAGCCTACATCTAAGTTGTGGAGATATATGTCTCTAAATGCCCAAGGTACTTTTGAAAGTCGAATTGTTATTCTTAATGACTCTAGAAAATTACTTGCCCTCATATGTACTGGGGAACATACTCCAAAGTATAAAAAAATCTTAAACCAATATTGGTTACTTAGAAATTGGATATTATTTTAATGATGGCCATTTTGAGTATGATACCAAGATTTTACCGTATTCTTGCTTTTTTCAGACCAAAAGGAAGGAAAGAGAAATTTTCTGAGAGATCTATTTTGCGTTTTGTTTTCTTTTGCTGAGTAATTATAACTCCCGTCACTAGGATATGAGATGGTGCTCCTGAAAAGAAAGGAGAAAAATATAATGTAACTTTTATTGCTAAAAAATCAGACTTAACTTTGCTGTCAATTAGGTAATATTTTCAGTGTTCTATTAAACTTTTAGTGATAAAAAAGCCTTTTAAAATTAAGAGTATTGTTTAACATTTCTTTAACTGTTAAAAGGAGGTTAAAAGTTAGGTTCCATCACAATATTTTCTTTCTTTTTTTACTTTTTGTCCTTCTGATCTCCTGCAAATTAAATAAAATTTTGAAATGCACACAGATATATTAGTGGCCTGATTCCAGTAATAGTGAAATCTGTCCTGGCTGTCAAGATGCCAAAACGTTAGTATCAGAATAACCACACTAAATACCATGGAAAAAGGTTGCTTACAAAATGCATACTGCAAAATGTAGCTATGGAATCTTTTCTATCTGATAAATATTTTAAATGAAGACTAAATCACACTAGTTTGGACCAACTGCATGTCTCATTTAATGTAAGTACTTTGTTTTCACCATATAGTGGTGTCACATCTATTGCTTTGAAAAATTGATACTTATTTTACATAATTCATAGTATCGTGCCTGCTGAGATGAGTGAAAAATGCTTAATATATTCATGGCACTACTTCTGTAACATTTTCAAGGTCAGACATTTAATTGATGCTTGGTTCTAATTCTATCAATGTCAGTATGTTCATTTTTAAAACTGGAAATGACAAGGAGAACATTTTTTAAAATAACTTTCTGTGTTTGAAGCGTATACAGAAAACATTG
Organism: Rissa tridactyla; assembly: GCF_028500815.1. Classification (NCBI taxonomy): domain Eukaryota; kingdom Metazoa; phylum Chordata; class Aves; order Charadriiformes; family Laridae; genus Rissa; species Rissa tridactyla. The sequence continues at coordinate 44,653,282 of NC_071467.1, forward strand.
TGAAGACCTTACACCTGATTTGTGTTGACTCTTCTACATGATGAGAACTGTTTATCATATAATCTCTATTTTATTTTGGTGATGTCGCATAATTATTGAGAATTTTCAAGGCTGTGGTGGCATAATTATTGAGAATTTTCAAGGCTGTAGCCAAGGGATCCAAAATCTTTCCAAGAACAATACTCTATATACATTTGTTTTTATGTTAGCTGATGTTCATTTTTGGAGGGGATTTTATTTGACTGTGTTCAAAAGCCTACAGCCTTTGAAAGTTGGTCTATGAAGCTTTCGCTCTCCTGGGAGCAGTCAGGCTACTGGCCAAAGAAAACTGGTTGCACGAAAGGGTGTCCTGGGTAACAGCAGTCTGGTCATGCATCCTGGTTCCTCAGTCTTCCAAGACTATGTGTCACTGGTTCTTCTCAGTTGTCCTCAGCTTCCCTCCAACCCCTTGTTATGCTTGGACAGAATATCCTTAGCTCAGCCCACAAGTTGTGAAGCTGCTGGGCAGCAGGAGCTGAGAAATGTTCACCTTCAACCAGGTGCACTTAATTGATCTCCTGTCTTTTGTATTGGTGTAACAATGATAGAGCTGGGAAATGTTGGGAACTCATGCCCACCAAGAGATCCACCTGGCACAGAAAATGGTGAGATGTAAGGGCAATCAATTAAACTGATGTATAACTCCTTAGATGGTTACAGTACCTTATTTTTGGGGACTGCTATGCAAACAGGAGTGGAATTCTTCTGTTTTAACCAACTACCCTAAATCTACCCTGCACTGAAGATGCAAATCTTAGGAAAGTCACTTTGCAGACCAGCTCTGCGGTTAGAAATAACAGAAACAAATTTGAAAAATGGACAAGGTCAACCAAGCTCATCTGGGAGAAGTCCCAGTGTCCCTCTAAAGACTTGCAAAGTAGTGAAGAAGTGTGTAGATGAAACAAGATTGGCCCAATTCATCAAGGATGGGTATTGTGGGTAGAGAATGTGGAGGAGATGGAGCTAGAAAGGGAGAGAGGAGTTACACAGAAAGACAAAAAATAAAATGTGTCTTTTGGCATTTTTGCTCTATTATACCCTCCACAAAACTTCACACGTACTTGGAAAAGTTTCCTGATGGTGTTTTTCTTGTTAATTTAATCCTTGTTTCAACATACACTTGGTCCCCCTAAGATTTGGGAGTAAAAAAATTGCAGTAACTCATTCTGCTTATTCAACTTTGTTGAAATAGGATGATACTGTAAGGGTAGTATGTGCTGCCAGTATTGGACAGATGGTTTGTCTCCTGGGAGGTCTGTGTCCCTAAACTATAGAGGAGAATTAGAAAACTTAAATGAAGTTAACTTTCTTTAAAAAAAAAAAAAAAGAAAAAAAAAGAAAAAAAGAGAAAAACTTGCTGCATTATTCTGAAAAAAAGTAGTTTCATTTTCATTTTCTTCATTTCTTGACATGTGCTTCAGAGTTCTAACTCCAAATGAAATAAGGGAAAATCATGTACAGGTATAGATTTCTTATTTTTTTTTTCTTTACAGTGACATTAACTGTATCTTTTCTGCACTGTTTTCTCTAAGAATCCGGTGAAGAAAGCACAAAGTAGATCATAAGAAACAGGGGTAAAGTAGAGCTGGAGAAGACTGTCTGGTCCATCACTCTGTCTACAGGTAACACTGACCCTACTTAAATAATTCCCAATGAATGTATACCTAACCTTTTATTTACAAACCTCTAGTGATAGATTTTCATCTGTCAATACATTTGTTGTCTAGACGAATGTACAGCAATCATCTTTTTAGGCTTCTTTTGTTCTTTAAGGTCCAACCTAAATATCTTCTATCTCAGAAATTACACGTACTACTTACTGACCTATCCATAGCAAAGTGTGACATGCCTTGCTTGTGTCAGTCTTGAAAGTTCCAGTGATGTCTCCTTTTAGACTTTTCTAGCTTACACATTTTAAATATCTGTTCGTGCATTGTGTTCTTGAAATCTGACTGCTCTTACTGCTCCTCTCAGACCTTGTTCTGCTGCTTTACCACCTTCTTCAGAGCAAAGCCCAAAAGGGGAATGTTGCTCCAGATGGGCTAACCCTAGGAACCATGTGTAGAAGGTCCTTTTTTAGCCTGATGATTTGCCCTAGGAAAACACTGACCAGGATCATTCCTGACTGTACTTCTAAACTGCTTAAACTAATCTCACAAATAATCCTTCAGTGTATGGTTCAGCAGTTAAAATATTCCAGGGACAATTCCTAGTGGGAATGGTGTGGGCATCAAGCCACTCACTTTTGGATACTAAGGCAGCTCATAAGCATAGATTCAAGCTGCTCCGGACCATTTGGCCTAAGTGCCTGGGAACGTTTCCAAGATCACTTAATTTGCTAGTATGAATGTTATGACTGCCATTGAAGAGTTGCTCTTTAGAGTAGCAACATATATTCTGTTTTCATTGAACTTTCCTAATTTCTCATCAGATTGTTTTGTGATGAAAAAACATTTGAAAGATGATTTCCGGAAAAGAAGTGTACATGTACTCTTTTTTAAAGTTACTGGTATGCCCAGGACAGGTATTCTATTTTGGACGATTTATTGGGGGTTCATGTTTTTTTTTCTTTGTTTGTTTCTTTTAATCCTGTGGTTAAAAAAAAATGGTTTTTTAGCATAGACTTTTCATGAGAGGGGATGGAGAGACAGGGAGAGACATTTCACATGCTAGAACGGACAAAGTCAGGGGAGGAACTGGAGCACAGACCTGTATTTCTGAGGTCAGTGTCCAGATCAATTGCTGTTGGGTATCTGAGCAATGCCTACCTCTCAAAATTTAAGGGCTAAAATATTTTGAGTTAGCTTATTTACAAATTCCCTCAAATACTTGTTTGAAGAAGACGTCTTAGTATCTTTTTGAAAAATATGCAAAAATTTAGAGGAAAAATATGCATAAGTTTAGAGTCCTGTCTCCTCGTCCTCATACTTGAGTATCTCTGTTACTGTGTGGAGAGAAAGGCTAAATGATTTACACTCAAAACATTAAAGATATTTGTTTCACAGATAAATAATTATATCTTCCACTCAGAGTGGCTCAGTTTTACCCTGGACACTTTTTTTTTACAATGGGTTGTGCCTTCTGGGTTTCTGATATGCATTTATACTCTACCACTTGGTTGGATTCCTATTTTGAATTTTGTTACTTAATTGACGGCTTGGTTGGATTAAACCTGCGCATGACAGGAATCCTTTGGGTGACTAAAGAAACAAGAGGCAACTGTCACCGTGCCTTGTCCTTTGAAAAGGACAGTTATGGTCTTTATTGAAGTCCCAGTCCCCAGACTCTCCTTTCTTACTTTTTTCAATGAAACCCTTGTGTCTGTATGTAAAACCTAAGACATTTGAACTTGAAAGGCATGACAGATCACAAGCACATAGAAGGAATTTAGAATTATTTTCAAAATAATTGTTTTTAAAGTGGCTTTAGGAGTGTGGGGATTTGGCTAATGGTTTTCAAATGACTGAGATGAGAAATATGAAAAATAAAGACTGTGATGCATAACATAACCAAGTATTCTGTAAAATTGAAAAGGATACAATGACTAGATCATTGTACTTTGTCAGTAAGTGATGACAGGACATTAATTGTATTATTCTTCACTGTATGCTTTGTCCGGATGTAAGCTGAAGGTTGAAAGCATTCAGCCATCAAAATTGATAATGAAATCCAGTCCTCAGGGAACTCCCACTCAGGAAACTGAAGCAGAAATGATCTTATTAGAGTACGTGTGAGAGCAAATGAAAAATGATGCAAATTTTAAAGCAGCGCATGATAGTGAGATTTTCTGGCATCCATGAATCACCCCATTGCTCCGATCAGACATAGACATAGGTTTTCTGCCCTGTGATACATTTTCACTGTTTTATATTAGCAGAAGCCAAAACCTTTCAAATGAAGAGTTTTGTAGAGTATGAAATACTACAGGGCTCAGTGGACCTGCCCTGCCCCATCGAGTCCAGGGACTGGAGGCTGCACTGGTTACCATGGTTTGGTGTCTGTCAAGTGGATACTGCTTGGTCCTGGAAGGCACGTCAGGGATGAGAACTCCTTTTTTTTTCTTGAAGCTAATGTCTGCAGTGTTTGTTTAGGGTGCTCTGTTCCATATTCTCTTCTATAAATGTGCAAACACCCTTATTTGTAGGATGTTCTGAAGTGGGAATACCTCAGTCACTGCAGATAACATAGTTCCCTTTGTGTAAATAACTAGTAAAAATAAGGTAAGTATGGTTGGTACTCCCAGGTGTCCCAGGGAGAACAAGTGATTGTTCTGTTCAATGACTGTCTTTCTACTTCTAAGGATTTATCCTTACGCAAAGTATGAAATAGTGTGTATGTGTGTGCAAATCCAGGCAAAAAAAATTAAAAATAATACACACACACAGAGGTATTCATATATTGTAGTATATTTTTACCAATCATTGACCTCTGGTTGAGGAAAATATGTTCAGAATCTGCCTGGCTGTCTTTATTTTTGACCATTTATTTCTCTCGGTTTTGTGCCGCTGTTACTTCTGATCACAGTTGTCAGGATAACTGATAGCGGATATAAAGATACTAGCTTTTTTTCATCTCCTTTGTTAACAGACACTACACAAGTGTTTTCTTTCTCTGCACTACTTAGCTATCGACGCTGCTAAAATAGTGCTTCTTCACCATTACTCCTTGGAGAAGGATGTATCTGAACAGATGCAATCTCCCTCATGGCCTTTGCACGGAGTAGTCAGCTCTGCCTGAGGTGCATAGGAAATACAATATGCCAATATACAAAGAGGGAGGGGGGAAAAGTCTCACCTCCTTCATTTCTAGTCCTCCATGAATATATATTTGCTTCTGGTTATATACAGAATAAGTTGTACCTGAGGTCTTCGGAGGGCAAGAAGCAAGAGAAGTACTTGATTGCACATCAAGTACTTTCACTTCATATTTTTTCTGCTTATCAACAGGTTTCTGGAATTTTTTGACCAAGTTCAAGCTCTGTTTCATGACTTGTGAATCGTTAGTTTTTGAGAATATTTTGGGTTTGCTGCTTTGCTTCTCAGTTGTGATTAGCAAGAAGTTTCCACAGATAAGACTTCATTCTTTCCTTTGCAATGGAAGTCACTTGGAGTAACTTCTGGGACTGACTGTCATCTTGCTAATTGCTGACAAATTCAGAAAGGTTGGCCTACACTGTGTGTCACAGCGTTTAGTGAAACCAAACAAGATAGAGCAAATGCTGAGTCACCACCTGTCAGCTCTGTGCTCTGTGAGGTAAATGTGTTTCCCTCTTCTTCTCCTTATGCACGGCACAGGACAGTTACCTTTCAGTGAGAGATAACCATCCCTGAACTGCCCGATGTTTACTGTAGGGTGACCTGCAGAAGATCATGCATGTGGAGAGTTAACCTGGAGCAGACAACGTGCAGTAGCTTTTAGTTTAATGAGTCATGATGCTACGTACCCTGCACGAAATGGACGTCTCTGCTGGGATACCTTCCAGACACCAGAATTTTGCTGCTGCTTAGCAGAAGGGTAAATTTACCTCAGGAGGTAGCCACAAGTGTTGGGGGTGGGGGGGATGGGGGAAGGAGAATTCTACTCTGCACAGATCCGGAAAATGCTTAGTGCACTCTGTCCTCAAAACAAGGCTCAATCAATTTTGTCTTTATTTACTTTGACATTACTTCATAAAATTGGGGAATATATGCGTAACACATATTTTGTGCATGTTTAGTGCATGCCACCTGGTGCATCCCATGTTGAAATATTTCATTTTTATCTTTAGTAAAGTTTTTATTGGATTAGTTCTGCGTGGAAAGTGGTGTATATAACTGTATAAACTTGCTGTAGTCCTCTGAAGGTTACATGTAGTGCCCCTTGGCAAGTAATGACCTTTATATTTTTGAGTTATTTTTTAAATAGTTGAATAGGGAGTTGATCTGTTAGTACCCAAATACTCTTCAACATGAGCTAAAACTCATTAGCTGATAAGGAAAAAATTGAGATGCTTTTTGAGAAGTAGTGATTCTCTTGATCTTTTTGTATCAGTCAAATACTCCTGACATTCTGACTGCTCTCGGTATTGAGCTCTGCTTATTTGTCTCCCTGGCTGGTCCTATTTAATTGTGTCATGCAGTTCCACACTGCCTAGAGAAAAGACTGTGTGCCGTATATATTTTAGCGGTATGCCACTGAAGGTATAAATAAAAGAAAGACAAGAGTTTATACATTTGTGTGAGTTTATTTGTATAAAATATGATGCACAGATCAGAGTGAGCACTAAGTATGTTAAGTTAGAATAATCAATCATCTTTTTATGATCTCAAAGTACCTCTCAAATAGTTATTTCACTTCCCAGCACCTTTGGGAGACAAGTCAACAATAACTTATTAATATTCTTGTTGACATAAATAGCAGATGAGTTTCATGAGGCAAAGTGGCCTTTCTATAAGTGGAAATGTTGAACCTGTAGCAGATCCAGTCTGGACTCAGATGCAAGAGTTGGAATTAACCTCTGATTTTGGTGAGCTGAGCTCGTGTAATTTATTTTAAATGGTTCCTATGTAATAGTACTGCTCATGAGAGCCTTAATTCACTGGCTCTCTTGGTCTGTATAATTATTATTATCAAAATACTAATAACTAATCTGTTGATGCAGTAAGGTGGCTGTATAGTGTTGAGAAGTAACTGTGAAGGTAATGCAATTTTTAAGGAGAATCTCTACATATGTAACTCCAATGGTCTTATTGCAGAGTTACTCACAGTCGGGTCTGTTCTGCACAGAGTGCTCTCCTGGGTGTCTTGGGAAGGTCCTGAAGGTCATGGTGCCAGCTGGAGCTGGCTGCTTCGCTGGGATCTCACCTAGGGCTTCTACCGCCCAGTCCCTGGGAGGCTGTAGCACCGTGGTTTTGTTTTAGCCTCTGCCCAAGGGAAGGGAAGGGGATGATGGTGACTGGAGATGGGAAATGTCATCCTGATCCCAACCAGATTTCCTGTTAGGCTCATGGTGCGAAAACTCAAGTAACTAGCAGAGGACTCTGTGTTTCCCCCATACTGTGGGATCAGGCACTGGGGACTGTGCCAACTTCTCCTGAAGAGGGGAGAAAGGAAGCTATTTACTTGATATATCTTTACAATATTTTCCCCTTGATTTCCACCTTGATAGCTGGCTTAGATGAAGTTGCTTTTGCTTAAAATTTATAGGATCATAACCTGACAAAAATAGGGCGCTTTAGTTCCTTTTCTTCTTTCTTGATTGTGGCACCGAATTTTTTTTTTTTTTTTTTTTTGTAGCGCTTGTTTCCATCAGGCAGTGTAAAGGGAGTGCAGCTCCCACTGCTGCAGCTCTTTGCATTCATCTCTAGCATTCATGCAGAGCTCTATGCGCCATTCACAAATTACATAAAGATACAGTGCAATTTCTTAACAATTTCTTATATACTATATGGAATTTTTCTAATGGCTTTAAGATGAAAAGTAGCTAAGAAGCATATCCAAATCCTAATCTTTACTAGATGTAAAACTGTTTGATGTATGCGCTCTTTTTCTGTATTTGGGGTTGGAAGCTAAGAGGCCATTCCGTTGTGATCTGATCACGTAAGCACTGCAAATCTTTGTGGAATGGTGGTACAGTAGTGGAACTGTGCAAGAACCTGAAATGACTACTGAAGTAATTACTGTCAGTTGGATAAAAATATACTTTGTGCCAGCTTCAGAAATGTAATGAAGCTGCTGAACTTTTAAACTCCTGATATTTCTTTAATTCCTTTTCTTTATAGCTGGGCAAAAAAAAACAGTTACAGTAACTGCCGTAGTTTTATTCTTTTAACAGAATGACGGGATTATTTCAACTTTTGAATTTAAAAAAAAAAGCATTAAATGAATTGCACTAAAGAAAAGTGACATATTAATAACTAAGAGATAGCAGTTTCATTTCCCAGTGCCTACTTTGGGTCCTCATGGTCTAATACATCTTAACTTCAAAGCAGTTTCTTCAGGATCCAAGAATGGATCTTGAGTGTTACTTCAGCATTAAAGATTGCTTCTGACTTTGATAATTCCTTATATATGCAGGGACAGTTCTCTCTCTCTCTTCCCTTTTTTTTTTTTTTTCCCCCTTTTTTTGTTAAAGTTTTATAGTTAATCTGTTTGCGTGGACTGATTTTGTGCGTGGTGACATGAAAGTAAATTCTTTGTTAGAACATTGCATTTGCTCTAAAATATTTCTATTTCTCAGAGCAACATACAGGATAAAGGATGAGCATAATTTCTCTGTCAGGTAGTGATCTGCAACAAAATAGTGTTAAATTCTCCATCTTATAATGAAAGGAGCTAACATTTTATTAGTAGAAGTCTTGCTAGGGTATTCCTCTTACCTGAAATAGGAGTGGCTCGTGTATTTTCCCATGTTGGAAAAATGAAGAAAAGGATAGTCTCTGTTATTGGTGATATAGCTGTATGTACCTATAATGGGTTAAAATTTGTATACTGACCTTCAGCTTTTCTTCCCTACTATCGATGCACATTTGAAGACTAGCTTGAGACTACAGACCATAGAAAATCCCATTACAAGTTAATGATGTGGATTTCCATCATTAATTTTAAAGTCAGAAAACTTCATCTGTTTGCTGTATTGATTTGCTAATGAGAGCACTTCTGTGTTCTCCTGTGTATGCTACTTGTTTTGTACATTGACAAGGCTCAGGACCTCGGGTGATTTGGAGGTGATAGCTACTCAACAGGACTGTTTCTAATTTATTGTGCCTGAAATTCTATATCTGGGTTTGTCTGGAAGTTTCTTTTTTTCTGAAGAATCCCTATTTTCTCTGCTTTCTCTGCTTTCCAATAAGGAAGAAGTGAAATTGAAAGAAAATACAGAATTGTTTGCAGACCATCAGTTCTGCAATTAGGAAAGTACAGCTTCTGTGACCAGCTGCATTTGTCAACAAGACAACGCACATCAAATTAGTGTCCATTTAACAGTAATCATTTTAAGATTTCTGCCTTTCAAGCCTGGTAATGACTACAAACCTCCAAAATTGCATTTTATGTAAAGATAGAAGCTCTTGTCTCTTCAGCCCTTCACCTTTAGAAAATCACTCTGTGATACTCTTTTACACCCTTTATTATTATTAAGATGAAGCCTTGGCTGAAATGCCCGTATAAGAAGGGAGGAGATCTTTGAAGCAGTGAGTTATGGACAATAAGGCTTGTGGTAGAAAGGGTTGTTGCAAAACTCTGCTTGCACAGGTTGAGTTGAGGCTTCTATACAGTTTCTGAAGAAAATACATTTTTCAAACCAAATCCATTTTTAAACCTTTCTCTCTTTTTTGGGACTATATCTGACTTCTTTTCATAAAACAGTTGCAGAGCTAACAACATTCATGGAAAAATGAATATTATCATCAGGAAGCTTTTCTATGATTTCTCTGATGGCTGATTGTCATCTCTCACTGCATAAGGAAGAAATAAGGACACTGCATTTTGTTATGCTCCCATTTCCAGACTTTTAAGTGGAAAGAGAAATACATTTGAAGCTGTGAGTTCATGATCTTCTCAAAGAATGGGTAAACTCACTGTGACCGTACTGATGCATCTCTGCATTAAAACTTGAATCAAGGAGGCAAGTCAAGATTAAAACTTGCATCAAGGATCAATCTTTGTCTTGCTTTGAACTTTACCAGACAGTTCTTTGGCATGGCAATGAGAGCTGCCATGCCTGTCCTCGAGCAGAACCCTTGAGTTCACTACTCACTCTGACTAGGCACTCTGACTTTTTCCTTCTCTCTCCCTCCTGCAGCTGAAGAAAATAATGGGGATAAGTTTGTGGCTCACAAGCCACGTGGTATGCACTAGATCCTGAAAAAAGGATCCATCCTGTCATGCACTTGATCCCATTGAAATTTCCCCTTGACCTTACTTTGTTCTGCCAAGAGAAGGGAAGATAATCTCCCACGTTATTGGATATAAGACTGAGACTAAGAAAAACCTGTTTGATAGAAATGGAAAGGAACAACTTTCTTTAAGTACAACAACTGTGAAAAGTCTTTCTTAGATATCCACAGTCTTTTTGTTCCTCATAACTTTCATATTTCTGTGCATATGACATTACTTCCAGGTACCTCCTTCTTTATCCATTCCTGGGAGTAGGTGTACCTTCCCTGTGCATTCCCTTGCTTTTTCCAAGTGGGAGCAGCCATAGGAAGAGCAATTGCTCCAAGTTCCTGAAAAAGTAACGCTTACTCAAACTTACTTCTCCCCTTTTGAGAACATCCCTCAGGCTGTATTGGAATTAGTCACTATTGCATGGTAATGACATTTTCATACTTTTCCTACAGCCTGCTCTCCTCTGAGGCATCTCTGCTGTAAGGATTTTAAAGAGCTGATGCAGTAGAACTGAAAAAAAAATTTCTGTGGGGAATTTAGTGCCCATTTATCATGGCTGACCTTCCTGGGGTGAGACAGCAGTGCTTGCTGTTGTCTTTGCATTCCTTCAGATCCAATGCGTTTTCATAGTCCTGTAGCGAGCAGGCTTCTAAATTATCAAAGTATACACACATATTTCTAAAAAAAAAAATAGAGTGAAGTAGTGTTTCTTTCAAGAGGAAACATGAAAAAGTTAGGATAGGGTGGTAGTAAGAAGGGGGTTGGCAATTAAGGAAAAAGAGATGTCTCAGAGCAGTCTTCTAAAATTATGTCAAGAATAGTGATCTTTGTACTGCCTCTGAATGTTGTGGGAACACGTGTCGGAATTTTAGTAAGATTTAGGCCCCATCCCTGCTTTAAAATTTATTCAAAATATATTCTTTAACTGTGAACACTTATTAAAGCTCAAGAGGGTTCAAATTCCACAGTATTAACCTGCTTCTGCTTATGCCATAAGCTTTGCTGAGTAATGAACCATCTCTCTCATCTGCCACAGACAGGGTATTTGGGCAATTAGGCAAGGCTGAAGTGGCTTTAATCACTTCAAAAAGGAGTCACTTCTCTTTAATGTTCACAATAAAGCTTTTGCTTCCTTGTTGCCTTCTGACCTTTTCTTAGCTGTGTTACTACCCTTCATACACACTTTTCTCTCTCGTTTTACTCATGCAGCTCCACATCTTTGTGTAGCTATTTCAACAAGTTGTGGATTCCAGATAACTGGTTACAGCATCCTAATCTTTTCCTTTCTTTTTTTTAAATGTATTCAAAATGTAAGTATGTAAATGACAAAGATCACTCCCTTGTGCCTCTACACACTGTTTTCTAAATGTGCCACTGGACGGAAATTCCTCTGTCTGTGATGCTCCTATTTCTTCTGCATCAACAGAAGCTGGTGATTTATTCATGGGTTCTTTCTCTAGCATAGCATGGCCAGTTCGAATTTCTCATACTGCTGGACAAAAGAAGGTGCTGTTATCTGAAAAGGAACTGCTATGTGCCCATTGCTGAAATGCTGGTGGCACGATCATAGGACATATATCAAACTTCCCTTTTGCCTGCAAGTGTGAAGCAGGCAAAACTGTCCAGTCACTTTTTCTTTTTGATCCAAAAAGCAAGTATTTTTCTCATAGTTGAATCTAAAGGGAAAGAAAAATATTTGTTGAAATAGTTTACATTAAGCCACATGTTGCTGGAAGGTTTTTTTTGTCTGGTTATGAAAGTAAGTCCAGAATAAAAAAATAACATGAAAGAAGAGAGATAAGCACCTTTTATAGAGCTGCCTGGAGAGTTATTTTACTCTACTTTTTAAAGCTTTTTGCTTTTTCCTCCCATTGATAGTAACCTTCATGGGAAGAAAAACATCTCAGAGATGCAATAGTTCTGTTACTTGTCTCGAAGTGACTATTAGAGTGACGAAGTCTCCTCCCAATGTACTGCTACCTTTTTCCCAGCAATTACTTCCTGCGCAGGGAAAACAATTTCATCTGCCACTTGAACTTGCATCTTTCAGGGGATAAGTTAGTATACCAATGTAGAATGGGGCTTTTTATTTTTTTTTTTAAAAATTTGTACATTATCACTGAAACTATCTGGTAGCCTGCTGCTGTCAAAAGTGAGCACACTTCTGTGATTTATAGACCAAAGCTTCATACAATAATAGTGAGGCTAGGACTAATGAATCTTTACTTTTCACATTGTATTCTGCGCCTTTGGAGAAATTTCCATCCAGATTAATGATGTTGTCCTGTGATTTGATCTTACACCACTTAATCGATACTTCACTAGCTATTCAGATGTATATTTTATTTTATCTTATGTTTCCTCTAAAATAATATTCTTTTATTTAAAAGAATTTTGAAACACACCTTCTGATGGTTTCTGATTTCTCAGCCCTTCCTTCATTTTTTAGCAGAAAAATATAAAAAGTTTTATAAAAGGAATTTATAAAAGGAAAAAGTTTTTATAAAAGGAATAACAAAGAAAGTAGTAAATTCCAAATAATTTTCTCCTTAGAAAAAACAGATAAGTTTTGGTTTCTTTTTTTTTTTCTTTTTTTTTTTTTAAACTGTCTTTTTCTAGCACATACACAAAATGCAATGTTTTCATAGAAAGCTTTCATTTTCCTACCAAAAGAGTTGGCTGGTTTGCTCAGGTTTGAAAATTGGCAAACCAGGAATGAACTTGAAGATCATCTTGGTTGTACTAAATGTTTCCTTTGATGTGAGACGTATATCTGCTCTGCTGGAGCATGGTCATTCTGTTTACAAATTTATCTATCAAATTGCTTGTACTGAAATAATGATTATTTGGTGCAGTGGTATTGCCAGGATTAGTAGTTCTTCAGGCTTGCTTTTGTCAGGGTGAGTTCTGGCTTTGGATGTGAAGTAGCTTAGGAAATTAGTTCTGTCTCTTCCAAACTTATATTTGTTCATATGCAGAGCAGTATTGAGTATCTAGTATAGCATTCTGTTAGATGGCTGGGTTGAAGAAGAGAAGGCGCTGGGGAGACCTCATTGAAGCCTTTCAATACTTTCTATGAAAGATGGGGACAGACTTTTTAGTAGGGCCTTTATAGTTGCGATAGGACAAGGGGTAATGATTTTAAATAAATGGTAGATTCAGACTAGATATAAGGAAGAAATTTTTTATTACAAAGGTGGTGAAACACTGGAATGGGTTGCCCAGAGAAGCTGTGGATGCCTCATCCCTGGAAACATTCAAGGTCAGGTTGGAACGGGCTTTGAGCAACCTGATCTAGTTGAAGATGTACCCGAGGGGTTTGACTAGATGACCTTTAAAGGTCCCTTCCAACCCAAAGCATTCTATGATTATTCCATTCTATGATTCTATGAAATGCTTCAAAACGTATTTGTGTAACTTCTCTCAGATGACTGCTACAGCAGTGCACGGGTTAATCTGTTTGTGGTCAAATAATACACATAGATGTGTCACCAGAATGTGTCATAGGAATGCATTTTTCTATTTTTCATGAAGCCCAGGTCATATATGAATAGTGGCCCTTCTTTTGTCTTTCACACCTGACGTTACCAGTTTGCATAAGTAAGCGGTCTGCTGTGGTTGTCCTCAGGCTGTTTGTGACCCTTGTTGCAGGTTTGGCAGCTGACATCAAACACTGACAGAGTTGGTGTTGTTAGCAGTCCTGTGACTCTAAAACGTTCATTGTGGCTTGGTTATCTTACTTGGTCTCACCACTGCGAATGCTTTTAAAAGTGGTAAGTGATGTTAGACTGCAACTTCTCTGACACATTGCAATCCCTTTTGCTGCTAATTTATCCTGTATAATTTTGACATAAAATCTAGCAATGAAGTCAATGTTGTCTGAGGAAGTACGCAGCTTTAGCAGATTCTTTTCCCCATATACTTGTTTTCTTTGAAATAGGAGGAAAAAGTTTGTGTTTTGTAAATATTTTAGAGCAGAAGGATAAAATATTCATAAAATATACTGGCAATTTTATCACATGACTTACTTTCTTCGTTCACCAGACTTCACCAGGCAATTCTCATATACATGGGAGTAAAATACACACCTCTTCTGATCTGGGTTGCAAATCTGATGGTTGCCTAGAATGCTCCATATTGCACCTGACCCAGCCATCACCAGTCTTGCAAATAAGTTGTCCTACTCTAGATCAGTGACAAGCAGACTGGTGGCTGGTATCATATGAACGATCCCTTAAGTACTGTGCCGAGCACGCAATGATAATTTGCAGAGTGTCTACAGTCCTGCTGCCTTGTCAACATGGAGAGTTTGGGATTGTTTAAATAAGGACTACTAGCACTCTTGGCTTCTGAGTATGTCCTAGTGAAATAAAATTAAATCTCCCAGGAAAAGCCTTTCCTTCTACTCCTTTTCCTCTCAAGACTCCAGTATACTAGAGGTTTGAAATCTAAAGCACTCTTGCTTTTGTGTGCATAAATATACTACCACGGTGCTCTTCACTTGACTGCTTGATGATGTGATATTACTATCTTTCTAATTCCAGTCACTAAGTGAATTTCACAGTTGAAAGAGTTAGCTTGATTTTCTAGTAGGGAAAATATATACAGATTGTTCAACACTGGTTTTAAGTGTGTATCACAGGTGTTCAATACCATGCCATAGTTACGCTCTTCAAGTTTGAATATTTTTCTCACGGCAGCTCTACTGTGATACAGGTATAAGATATGGAAAGAATAAATAATATGTACATGGTCAGGCAACAAAAACTGAGCAAAGCAGAAATTTCATCTAAGAAGTTGATATTCCGAGCTGATTCCCTAACGGTTGGATAATTGAAATGCAAGTAGTTTAACAAGTACTCCAGGCAAAGAGTGTTTTAAAACATCGGGGAAATTGTTATGTGGTACTTATAGATAGCTTGCAAGTACACAGATACCTGAAACTATATACAGCACTTATCCAGACATGCACAGTAGACACAGAAGACTGGGGTTTTTTTCTAGAAAGATAGACAGGCCTGAGGTTAGAAGACAGTTTAAAGCAACGGTACCAGTTTTTACAACTATGAAATAAATGGATATTTATATGAAAGTTTTTATATATATGATACACATTTTTATATTGTACATGTAAAGTATAAGTATATATTATTTGTATAAAGAAGTTCCTTTCGTAATTTTGGTATTATTAACTGCTTTTTATTTATTTGAATTGCTAATTGAAAAAACCCACAAACCAACCAAAATAAAACCATCAACACATGAGGAAGGACAATGAAGCTGTCAGTTAAGCTGGCAGCATGCGGACACTCTGACCTTGCAGCTCTGTTTGTAGTAGTTATCATATATGACTAGATCAGGTGTTTGAAAATTAGAGTTGTCAAAAGCATTTATGAGTTACCTCTCTATTTGCTACTTGCATTCATACTCTAAATGCTGTGGAAGGGCAAGTACAGACTACTTAAAAATTAATGTAGAACTGACTGTCTGACTTATGAAATATAGATGTGACAAAAGCCTTTGCAAACCTTTTTTTGTTGTTGTTGTTGACATCATCACTTCTGTTCAACCACACTTCATGATTCAGGTATCTCAGTTGTTCCTTGTAGCTCTAGTCAGAGGTGATATAAAGCAGGGTTAACACTGTTTTGAATTAATTCTAATCTTGCATTAACAGACATGTTCATAACTACAGAAAAGGACTCAGCTATGTTTTGACAACTACCAAGTTTCTTATTGAAAGACAAAATTTATCAGGAGTGCTAATTATACACAGGAAATGCTCTCAGGAAAGATTTATAGTACAAGCCTGAGTTATATGTCTGGTAGCTTTATTTCCTCAAGAGAAAACCCCCGAAGCAACAAAACAGAAAAACTTTTATTCTGAAAACACCAATTATTTTTTTATTGCTAGTAAATATTCATCGATTACATTTGAGTATGTCAGGAAGACTTCCTTATATATATATTTCTTTTTGTTTAGTTTAGGTTTGTTTGTTTTGTTTTGTTGTTGTTTTGTCGTTTTGGTTTTTTTTTAAAAAAAAGGCTGTGGGGAGTCCTTAGATCTTATAGTCTTAACCAGGACTCAAGATTCATGGCTTAAAACTTCAACACAAGTTGCTATTCCCTCTTAAAAAATTCCAATGGACCAGTGACTTCCTTCTGACCCATATGGCAGCCTATTTCTCATCAAGCCCCTCTGGATTTTGCATTGCGTTGAGGGATTTTTATATTTCATAGAATCATAGAATGTGTTGGGTTGGAAGGGACCTTTAAAGGTCATCTAGTCCCCCTGCAGTAAGCAGGGACATATTTCATGCTCTTCTGATTATATGTTAGACTTCTTTTCTGATTCTTGTGTGCTGTGAGGCTATACTATCTCATGCCTTTAAGTTAGACCCTTTAAGTTAGACAAATATGTTCTCTTGAAACTAAAAGTCAGCTGACCTCCTAGTTCAAGAATATTCCAGTGAGACTGCTCTCATCTCTCGCTGCTTCAATAGTAATGAAAATGAAAGAATGGTATCTCACGGATAAAGAAGGCTGCAGAATTCTTGAGTAGGTCTAATAAAGACCTGTCTGTCCTGCAACAGATAACAGGCATTTCCATGCGTGACATTTTGGTGGAAAATGGTATCTAGTGAATGAAAAGAGCATGTATTTTACAAAATAAATTGTACTACAGTTACTCCCTCACAAAAAATAAAAAAAATAAAAAAAATCTGACCCCACCTGAATATCTTACCAAGTTAATATTTTGGGGGGGCATTAGATTATCAAAATGTTTAAGATTAGGGAGCTTTATTTTACATGATTCAGGGTAAGCTCTTCATTTGCCTAAATGACTTCTTCCCTAAATTGCAAGCTGACTTACTTCCGACAAAGGAATGACTTCATTTGAAGTGAATATGGAAAATCTAAATTGTGTCTCATGTCCTGACTTAGAAGGAGATTGCTCTGTATGCTAATTTAGCAGTCACAATAATGAATAGCTCCTTTGAAGTCCAGCCCACAAAGATGACAGGAGGTGAAGGGATGGAGGTGGAAGAGTGAACCATGTGTCTCATGGGAGCAAGGATGGTGTGAGTGGAGTAGGCAACCTCTCCTTGACTTTCTAAGAAGTCACAAACACTATTACTTCGAAAGTTACATGTGTTCTGCAGTGCCATCTGTTGGGAATAACCACCTATTTTAGTCAAAAAGGAAGAATCAGTCCTTGAGTACTTCAGAGGCAGCACCATCTTTAACATAAAATTTGCTTTTTCTTCTCTAAAAATATACTTTTAAGGAAAACTAATTTAATGTTCCAATGAAGGTCTTCAGCCACATGTGTGTATTGTAAAAGCTTTCTAGCTAAGAAATAATTATAAACATGGTGATATCCAGATAATTTATGCATCAGGAAGCTTTCCATAGGATTCATGAATTCTGATAGCTAAGGTGCTGCTAGTCCCCAGTTCCTGAAAAAGCTGTATGATACTGATGTTTCAAAATGGTGCTCATGCTTTGAACTGGTTTAAGAGCCATTATATCTGACAAGCATATTTTGACATAACAAGAAACAAATGAATAAAATCCCCTTTTCTAAGTTGTGGTAAATAACCTGAAAGCTTCTTTCAACATGCTAGTGAAGAAGGTCAAAGGCACAGATGGTCACAAATAAAGTATCAGATGCTCAACTGGAATACTTGAAGAGTGTTAATTAATAGTCAGTATTCTCTGAGAAAGAACATAGTAAAAATAAATCCAGAGAGATATGATTTGGAATGAATAGGCTTCTAGGACAAACAGAGACAGGCTTTAAATGTGGAAAAGTCATTACAGACATTGACAAAAAATTCAAAGATATTTAAGTGATGCATTAGAAATGTGATTTTATTTATTCACTTTTATGTCAAAGTACAGTGCTTGCTCAAGTCAATAAAAATGTTTTTGTTGTTTTGTAGCATATATTTGAGTAACTTAATAGGGGTAATATATGCTGTTCTTTTATTTTATTATTTTAATGGCAAAATACCTACAAAATACCCACCAGTAGTAGCCATAGCAGTGTTCTTATGACTGGTAATGAGTGTTTTGGGGGATGGATTTGGGAAATGAGTCAGAAACCACATTGTATTTGAACTCTGTTAAATTTTTACAATTTCCTGTAATTAGCAGGATTAATAGTTTCATGGGAGGATCATGTAAAACGTTAGTCCTTTTTGAGTTTTCTATTTTTTCTTTTCCCCTAAAAAGTGAATTTCCATGCTGCACCTAATGACTGAGAACTGTGCTGTGTTTATGGATTGTCAGCGTTTGTTCTGCTAGCGCTTGAGAAGCATCTCTTGAGATTTATCTACTCTTCCAGTAGCAGTCAAGTAAGAAAAGAAAACCCCACCCTTGTGAAAAATGCAGAAAACCAATGAGGAAGCGAAAGATACATGCCCTTAATAAGCTGGGTCGTTCCTGCATTAATGATCAGTCTGAGTTCTTTCCCTAGTTCTGTAGACTGCTAATATTTCCAAAGCTATTCACCATATTGATGTTCAGGTACTGAGGATGAATTTGAATTCCTTACCTTCTGATTAACTCCAACTTTTGAGGAGCGAAGTAAGGGACATTTTAAACTTTAAGTATCCTGTTACAGATTTTATTCTTTTTTTAGGATTTGGATAAAAGAAATCAGAAACTTGTGATTTTCTACAGATTAGTTGAAATTGTGGAAAGGAGAGCTTTATTCAAGCTGTGACCATGAGCTGACGGATAAGCAAGTTTAATAACTACCTGTTTAATCTAAAATGGTTAACATAAAACTGTCGATCTTTTTTTCTAAATAGTATTAGGGAGATAATGTAATGAATGACACTCTTCAAGGCAGTCTCGGCATACGAACAACACACAAGTCCTACTGTTTTCATTTATCTAGCTCTGTATTTCATTGTTGTGATTAGTTTTAATTCCAATTGCCATTACAAGCAGACTACAAAGTATTCCGGTCTCTTGGTTTGCTACTCTAATTTGTATGCATCTAAGTTCAGAGATGAGGATGAATTAATTTGTTGTGATGAGCAGCAGGTGCTCTGTGTGGTGTCCCTACCTGAAAGATGCATGATGACACTATATATCTTCTTAATATTTTCCTCTTTTATTTGTGATTCTGAAAAACAACGTTTCAAAGTCACTCGCTTGTGCAGATGGTGCCACAGTAGCTGTATGTGTACAGCTGCATTTGAGCACCTGCGAAAGACAGGGGTTTTATGGAATAAAGAAGAGAAATATCTGGCAGACAACACTGAGGATTTAATTACCAGAATATGGATTTCCTATCAGGTGCAGCTGTTCCTCTTTCTTCTATTCTTATCATCAGCACATTGTTCTCCATTTTAAGAGACATGAAGTACAAGCACATTACATACTAAACCAAAACCAACCCCTTCCCTCCTTTCCCCAGCACTTCCCTTTGACGGGAAGATAAGAAAAAGTCAATTTCTCATTCTTGTCAACAAATTTGATATTTAACAGGATATGAGAAATCCCATCAGGCACCTTACAGAAACTAGAGGATTTGAACACTGTAAGCCTGTGATTTGCCATTGGTATCTATACTTTCTACTGTAATTAATATTTTAATTCATGAACAACACATGTACAAAAGAAACTAATTATACTTTCTGCCCTCTTTAAGCACATGCATAATATTTATTTAGAACAATTGTGTCTCTCTTCTTTGTTTCCAATATATACATATAAAAATAAACCTAAATTTATATTTATAAATTGGTAAGGTTTTAATTTTTAGAAAATAACTTTTCTCTTTATGAGACTTGCTTTGACTTTTAGTGTATTCCCATTTTTACTTGGTTGTTTATTTTGTCCCTAATAAATCTGAATATACTCCTGTTTCTGTCCTCATAGTATCCTAAATAAGAGATGACTATGAATGAAACATAATTTTCATTTTTATCATCAGCTGGGAATTGCACCACTCTGCATATACCCAGGGTGTGCTAGCTGTGATAATATGTCCTTTAACATCCTCATTCCCTTAGCATCCTCATGTCCCTTTGCATCTTCAGCATGGGCCTCTTTTAACAGTGGTACATATGCATGGTTTGTTGGAGCTGAATGAGCTGGAAGCCAGCAAAAAACTGTACTGGGAAGCCTGTTTTGGGCAATATCTCAGGGCATAGAATTGTTAGGGTTGGAAGGGACCTTAAAGATCATCTAGTTCCAACCCACCCTGCCATGGGCAGGGACACCTCCCACTAGATCAGGTTGCTCAGAGGCCCATCCAGCCTGGCCTTAAAAACTTCCAGGGATGGGGCTTCCACCACCTCTCTGGGCAACCTGTGCCAGTGTCTCACCACCCTCATGGTGAAGAACTTCTTCCTAACGTCCAGTCTGAATCGACCCATCTCTAGTTTTAATCCATTCCCTCTAGTCCTACCATTACCTGACATCCTAAAAAGTCCCTCACCAGCTTTCTTGTAGGCCCTCTTAAGATACTGGTAGGCCACTATAAGGTCTCCTCAGAGCCTTCTTTTCTCCAGACTGAACAACCCCAGCTCTCTCAGTCTGTCCTCATAGGACAGGTGCTCCAGCCCTTTGATCATCCTCGTGGCCCTTCTCTGGACACGTTCCAGCATGTCCATATCTCTCTTGTAGTAGGGGCTCCAGAATTGGACGCAGTACTTCAGGTGGGTCTCACGAGAGCGGAGTAGAGGGGGAGAATCACCTCCCTTGACCTGGTGGCCACGCTTCTCCTGATGCAGCCCAGGATATGATTGGCTTTCTGGGCTGCTAGTGCACACTGACGGCTCATGTTGAGCCTCTCATCTACCAGCACCCCCAAGTCCTTTTCTTCAGGGCTGCTCTCAAGCCAGTCACTGCCCAGCCTATATCGGTGCTTGGGATTGCCCTGACCCAGATGGAGGACCTTGCACTTGGTCTTGTTGAACTTCATGAGGTTGGCATGGGCCCACTTCTCCAGGCTGTCAAGGTCCCTCTGGCTGGCATCCCTTCCCTCCAGCGTGTCAGCCACCCCACACAGCTTGGTGTCATTGGCAAACTTGCTGAGGGTGCACTCTATGCCACTGTCCATGTTGCTGATGAAGATGTTAAACAAGACCGGTCCCAGTACTGATCCTTGAGGGACTCCACTTGTCACTGGCCTCCACTTGGACATGGACCCATTGACAGCCACTCTTTGGGTGCAGCTGTCAAGCCAGTTCTTTATCCACTGAATTGTCAGTCCATCAAATCCACATTTTATCAGCTTGGAGACCAGGATGTCATGTGGGACAGTGTCAAAGGCTTTGCTCAGGTCCAGGTAAATTATGTCAGTTGCTCTCCCCTTGTCTATTGATGTTGTGACCTTCTCATAGGAGGCTACCAGGTTTGTCAGGCACGATTTGCCCTTGGTGAAGTCTTGTTGATTGTACCCAAACACCTCTTCTTTATTCTTCTGCCTCAGCAGTGCTTTCAGGAGGATCTGCTCCATAATCTTACCAGGCACAGAGGTGAGACTGACTGGCCTATAGTTCCCTGGTTCCTCCTTCTTTCCTTTTTTGAAAATGGGGATTATGTTTCCCCTTTTCCAGTCAGTGGGGACTTCACCAGACTGCCATGACTTTTGGAATATAGTAGATAGTGGTTGAGCAACCTCATAGAATCATAGAATCATAGAATTGCTGAGGTTGGAAGGGACCTTTAAGATCATCGAGTCCAACCTTTAACCTACCCTGACAAAAGCCACTTCTAAACCATGTCCCTAAGTGCCCCATCTACCCTTTTTTTAAACACCTCCAGGGATGGTGAATCCACCACCTGCCTGGGCAGTCTATTCAAATGTTTAATAACCCTTTCAGTGAAAAAATGTTTCCTAATATCCAATCTAAACCTCCCCTGACGTAACTTGAACACGTTTCCTCTCGTCCTATCACTTGTCACCAGGGAGAAGAGGTCAGCCCCCGTCTCTCTACAACCTCCTTTCAGGTAGTTGTAGAGGGTGATGAGGTCTCCCCTCAGCCTCCTCTTCTCCAAGCTAAACATGCCCGGCTCCCTCAGTCGTTCTTCATAAGGTTTGTCCTCCAGACCCCTCACCAGCTTTGTAGCCCTTCTCTGGACACGCTCCAACACCTCAATGTCCCTCTTGTAACAAGGGGCCCAAAACTGAACGCAGTACTCAAGGTGGGGCCTCACCAGTGCCGCATACAGGGGGATGATCACTTCCCTAGTCCGGCTCACCACACTATTCCTGATACAGGGTAGGATGCTGTTGGCCTTCTTGGCCACCTGGGCACACTGCTGTATCATATTCAGCTGGCTGTCAACCAACACACCCAGGTCCTTTTCTGCCAGGCTGCTTTCGAGCCACTCTGCCCCAATCCTGTAGCGCTGCATGGGGTTGTTGTGACCCAAGTGCAGGATCCGGCACTTGGCCTTGTTGAACTTCATACCATTGGCCTCAGCCCATCGGTCCAGCCTGTCCAGATCCCTCTGCAGAGCCAACCTACCCTCAAGCAGATCAACACGCCCGCCCAGTTTAGTGTCATCTGCGAACTTACTGAGGGTGCATTCGATCCCTTCATCCAGATCATTGATAAAGATATTAAAGAGAACCGGCCCCAGCACCGAGCCCTGGGAGACACCACTTGTGACCGGACACCAACTGGATTTAACTCCATTTACCACCACTCTCTGAGCACGGCCATCCAGCCAGTTTTTTACCCAGCGAAGAGTATACCTGTCCAGGCCATGAGCAGCCAGTTTCTCCAGGAGAATGCTGTGGGAAACAGTGTCAAAAGCTTTGCAAAAATCCAAGTAGATAACATCCACAGCTTTTCCCTCATCCCCTAAGTGGGTCACCTTATCATAGAAGGATATTAGGTTTGATAGGCATGACCTGCCCTTCACAAACCCATGCTGACTGGGCCTGATCACCCTGTTCTCCTGCATGTGCCATGTAATGGCACTGAGGAGGATCTGTTCC
This sequence comes from Rissa tridactyla, assembly GCF_028500815.1. Taxonomy (NCBI): domain Eukaryota; kingdom Metazoa; phylum Chordata; class Aves; order Charadriiformes; family Laridae; genus Rissa; species Rissa tridactyla. The sequence continues at coordinate 44,676,161 of NC_071467.1, forward strand.
ATGACCTTCCCAGGCACCGAGGTCAGACTGACTGGCCTGTAGTTCCCCGGATCCTCCTTCCAGCCCTTCTTGTGGATGGGTGTCACATTTGCTAACCTCCAGTCAGCTGGGACCTCCCCGGTTGTCCATCTGCCAGTTCCTTCAGTACCTGTGGGTGTATCCCATCAGGTCGCATGGACTTGTTCACTTTCAGATTCAGCAGATGGTCATGAACCTGATCTTCACTTACGATAGGCAGTTCTATTGAACCCCTGCCATTGTCTTCTGTGACTCCGGGAGTGTGGCTGGAGCTCTTGCCAGTGAAGACTGAGGAAAAGAAGTCGTTGAGAACCTCAGCCTTCTCCATATCACTTGTCATCGGCTCCCCTGTTTCCTTTCTGAGGGGGCCCACACCCTCCCTAGTCGTCTTCTTACCATTAATGTACATATAGAAATTTTTGCTGTGCCTTTTGTATGGCTCCATCTAGTCACAGGGACCTTAGGTGAATATTACTGCCCCCCAGACCACCAGAACAAGCTCTGACAAGGAAAACCCTCAGTACTACGTGGGTTTTCCCCCCTCCCCGGGTTTTAGTTTCCAGTGTGGGAGGATGGGACAAGGTTGTACTAAGGTTAGTTACTCTAGTTACTCTAGTTAGAGAGCTCTCTAAGACACTCTGCAAAGAATAGTATACAAGGATTTCTACTATACATTTTCAGGTGAATATTGCTACTAAAAAAACCTTAAACTTGTACATTTTCCCAATTAATTGGCATTTAGGTGTGTGCCCTACTCCAAGCATTTGCCTCTAATGGGACTGCTTCTACCCTCACGACTAGGAAAATTGTCCTACTGAATACTGAATCACAAATGTAATGCTATTTTACCATGGAAGGGTTGCATGGAGTTATGAATGAGGTTCTTCTGAAGAATGACAAGTACTAGAAATAACTGTTCTCAACAGGGAAAACATCACTTGTAGTTTTCAAAGTACACATGAATTCTATTAAAAAAAATAATCCAAATTGGCTGATACTTTAGGTAATGTTACATGGGATGAATACTGTCACAGAAGCATAAAAAGGGGGTAATGAAACTATGCAGTAGCATGAAATGGTGGAGGCAAGTGAGGGAAGTTGGCTGGCATTGGTGTTAAGCTCACTTTCTTTTTTTATTTGTGCATTAACGATATAGATGGAAGCACAAAAATTTGTATAACAGAGGCAGAAACATATCAACTGGAGTTGTGTGTCAGTATAATTGGAAAGCAGAAAAATAATGCAGTTTAGACTGAAAAAAAGAGCGGGACAATGTAGTTGGAAACAAAATAAAATGAAGGATAGGTTTTTGGTCAGATGGAATTACTTGAAAACCAAAAGTGTAAATATGTGGGGTACTAGAAGCGGACGTCAAAAAGGTTATAAGTATAAAATACAGTAAGGCAAAGGCAAAGTGGAAGCATGTTGCCGGGAAGGAAGGAAATAGTATGACCAATTTTAAATATACAGAGAAATAACTCATCATCAGACAAATGATAGTGCCTGTCTGCCCTGCTTTGGTGAAAACATGCCTGAGGTACTCTGTGATGTCTTCGTTCTGGAAAATGACAAATGATAAATGTGGTTACTAAAAATGATTAAGCATCTGTGAGAAATGTGTTCATGGGGAAAAAAAAAAAAAGAGATGAAAGACCTTACATATATAAAGGGAGAAAACTCTGTGGTATGGCTGGAAGCTCACAATTATTTCTTATTCTTGACTTCTGGGGCTTGATCCCTGCACAGGCTGCAGCAGTCGCAGTTTCAGAGATTACCAACCCACGTTATCCAGCATTTTTCCTTGCTACGGACCTCCTCCTCCTCCTCCCTACCCTTTGCCTCCCAGCTGTGCTGTTCCTGGCTATCGGCAGGGCAGGGCTGTGTCTCCTGTGGGGTGAGCCAGGGTCTGCAGGTCTGGACAGACCCCTGTCCTGAGACAGGCAGCTTCACAGTGCCACAGTGGATAACACCTGCTCTTCAAAATGTTTATATTTTCTTCATAACTGAGAGGTTTCTCATAGCTCAAGTTTATTCAAGACGTGCTAAATAAGAAATAGAGATCAAAATGGGAAATATTCGGCCACTGGGTAAAGCCCTGATGTCCTTGTTAGCTGACCAGTGAGTGCAATTCAGGTTCCTCCCATCTGAAAACAACGTGGAGAAGATAGCAAGAACGGGCAGCAGCCACAGCTGAAAGTATGGAATGACAGCAATCAGAAAAATTAATAAAGATAATATGATTTTTCAGTTGAAGAAAAAAGACAGATGAGGAGGGATATAGTAGAGACCTCTGAAATCTTAAATACTGTGGAGAAAGTGCTTAAGGAATGAGTTCACTGTTTCTTTTGATAAAAAAGGTAAGGGGCATCAAATGGAAGTGGTAAGTAATAGTTATCACTTGGTTTGGGGTTCATGCCAAGTGAATTTTGAGAGTTTTCACTGTGTGAAAATTGTTTAAAATTAAGCTTGGGACATCTTTCTTTCCTCAGAGAGTTGGAGGTAAAAATTAAAAAAAAAAAAAAAAAAAAAAAGAAGCATATGGGTATGAAGAGGAACTGGGCAAGTCTGTGGGGGAAAACTCTGTGGAGGGTTATTAAAGAAAACATTATTTTGGCTCAGGAAATCCCTGACCCTTCTTCAGGCTGAGCGAGACCTAGGGGAGCAGGATTACGCGACCCCTTTGTTCTTAAACTCTCTTCTAGGCACTTACTGGTCTCAGAAACAAAATGCAGCATTGGAAGGGCTCCTGGTCTGCCATTAAGGGCATTCCTATAGTTTTAATGCTGATGCTTGGTGGAGTTTTTCCAAGACTGTGAAACATCCTTAGCTTTCATTGATTAGAAAACAAAGAGATATGTTGTATAGTTTTACTGATATGGAGCCACCTTAACTTTTGTCCTGAATTTTTAAGGTGATACAATACTCTCTCTTACTTCCTGTCTTAAACTGATATTAGCCAGTCACATAGTGTACTCTGCCCTGGAGATGGCCGTGTTCTGTGTGGGATGGGTATATATTCCACTACATTAAATTTGTAAAAGGTTTTTGGATTCTTTGAGATGAAATGAGCTATATAAATGCAAGATGGTATTATGTTTGCAAAATCTGTGTGACTGAGGAGATCAATCTTCCAGAAAAATGTCAGTAGATACAGCCAGTTTATTATTTCTGGAGGCCGAGAATAAGAAAAGGATAGAAAATAAACTCAGCAGACTGGATAAAACTGATCTGTTTTGTTTTCTTCCGTCTTGAAAGAAAACGATGGATTCTAGCAAATAGCAAATAATACTTTAGTCTTGACCTTTCATAGTTCATATAGCCTATCATCCTTATGTATCATAGCCTCTGTCTTTCTCCACAAGAAGAAATATGGTAACTAATGATGCACATATATATGAGGTATAGTCCAATAAATCTGTGATTAAATATTTAAAAGCAGTTATTTCAAGTTACTTTTTAAAAAAGTATTACTTATTAATGTAGAAATCTGTCCAGTTGCTGATGTGTTATAGATGGGGTTTATGCACAGAATACTTCCTTCTGGCGTATTTCACAAAGTCACATTTTAGACATTCAGCACAACATATTTTTATCAGTCCTGTCTACTGAATTTCAAAGAGGAGGTCTAACTGGTAGAAACAAACTCAAGTCTACAAATAATAAAACAGCCGGAAGAGACATGGGTCCTACCTTATAATCTCTGACTTGCCAAGTTTATAATTTCTTTTCGCACCATCAGGAAGTCTACCCAGTTTCTTTGGAGAAACTGAGTAGCGTGTTCTCTTGAGACACCTGTGCAACAGCCAGTAGCTGGCAGTTTCAGTAACTGTCCCTCTGTATCGGATCTTTACGTGTTTCTATCACTGCTGTCCTGGCACTTTATGAACAAAAATTCATTGTGCCTTATTTTGTCTGAGTGAATGTGATCTATGAAAGGCCACGTTTAAGTTGTCAGGTGAAAGTTTTGAGAAAACGAGGTAGATGTAAGCTGAGAAAAGAACTCAAGCAGGTAACAGCTGTCATATTCAGAAGTGCTCTGTCTCAGGCATCTCCACTTTGGAAGGACCAAAAAGAAAGGACTTGTATTTACTGTGTCACATGTAGTGTGTGCATGCAATTGTTCAGGTTTATGTGCGTAAGACATACTGTGCAACTATGGATGCACTCAGCAGACACACGCAACAAGTGATACACGTGGGGCACACACAGACTGAGCTGTAGAAGTTACCTCTCATGTCAGCTAAACCTTACAAGACTGTAAGAAACTCTAACTGTGGTACTCTCTTACCGACAATAGTAGACTTGACAAATATAACTTTCGTTCTTAAATTTTCCACTGGATACAGAAGGCCAGTTTCAATGGACTTTGACATCATTTGGGGCTTTTCCAACAAGTTAGAGGACACCGATCAGTCGTAACTTAGTCAATAGTTTATTCTGCTTTTTTTTAACTGCAAAGTAGCAAGAACACACATAATTTCCCTTTAACAGTCAGCAGTAGAACAGGCATTGAAATATATTTAAAAACAAAACTGTAGAATTTGCTCACTGTTATTCTTTAGATCATTTATTATGCCTAGATATTTAGGCAATTGCCACTGATTTGTAAAATGTCCCTATTTTGAAAAGAATTTCAAATGTAAGTTCAAAGATTTTTTTTGCTATATAGAAAGAACAGCATTCATTTTTTGCTATTTTCCATTAGATATTTGACAACTATTATTCTTCAGGACAAAAGTCTTTCATCCCACTGAGTGAAAGCAAAAATAGCCTCTTACTTTTTAGGTTCCTCCACACAAAATTGCATGGAAATGTTAATTGTTTATTAACAAACCCAAGCCTGAAAACTAATTTCTCTGAGTGGCTGGTGGAAAGAAACAAATACCACAAAAACAACTTCTGTGGAAATTGGGATAGTCTGAAAACAACTAGAAAACAGAATAAAGCACCACATAATATTCTCAAAGAAGTCAGGCAACATTTAATTACCTCAAATGGGACGTACCAGAAGTCTTTATTGATCTCGGATGAAGCTTTTGTTGCTCGGCACTCTGCAAATCAACTACTTGGTAGAAATTTTCCATTAAAATCTCTCTCTTACTAACTGCATACAAAATACAGTTTTTGCAAGTCTTATATAGATTTTTTTTTAAAATCCCTGTAAAGAAAAAAGTCCTTAGATATTACATTCTCCAAACGATCTCTTTTCAACTTCCTGCCACAATTTTTCATTAAATAGGCTCATTGAAGAAAAACATCTTGTTTTGTTGCACTCCCTGACAGCCTGTTGATAATAATTGGATCCACAGGCTAGCAGGGATGCTTCCTGCAAAGTACTTGGCAAGGGGAGCTTAAGGTTCTGGCTCCAAAGCCTAAAAGCCCCACAAGTGCTGGCAATGAGGCCCCTCCAAAACCTCCTACCATGCACTGGGGTAAGTTCCTGTAGGTGCTTCTTGGCCCCAGGGACAGGTATGAACATAGCAGGGAGAGAAAGGTTGGCCACAATAGAAAATGTGAAGAAGGGAGGTGGGTGGTGTTCACAGTGGGCTTCTCTTTCCACCTGGCCTGAAGGTGCTTACCCCAAGAGGTTCTGAAATCTCTGGATCCGTTCTGGGGGGCTGTGAATGAGGTGTCAGAGACTCTGGAAACCAGTTACTCCAGTTACTGGCAAAAGTCCCCATCTAAGGCTGAGACATGATGCTGACCAGCTGCTTCAGCTACATTCAGAGGTGCCGAGTACTGTTCTGAGTCTCCTGTCAGGGCACTTCATTGCACAGATTTCTAATAACAAAGACTATTTGGTGCTCCTTGGCTGTCCCAGCACCCAGCAGGTACAAATTCCTCTCTATGCTTTCCACCTCTCTTTCAAAGCAGTCACCAGTGAACAAGAAAAAGCTTGTTCACTGTTGCCAAGGGAAGAAAACAAGAAGACGCTGAAAACGCATTGGCTCACGGGTGGCAGAAGTCCTTAGGATACATTTTGGCTTTGCAGGAAAAGAATCTGAGCTGTCTTGTACAAGAGTTCCTGTTGAAACACCTCCCATTTTGGTCTTTTCTTGTGGTGTTGCATAAGATCACCAAATCCCCACCTGCGATTCAACTGAAAACTCCCACTGATCAGAAGGCAATGAAATGGAAAAGCTCAAAGCAGTTTATGCATTTTTGTTATGCTGTTTTGTTACCACTGTCAACTTCAGGGCCCCATTCGAAAGGTATCTGAACTGCTGGAGTTTTGGTCCTCTATACCATTGCTCCAGAAGTGTCAGTAGATTTTGTCATGAGTTTCCTACTAAGCTTGCATGGACACTTGAAATACAAAGTGAAGGGTTTTCAAACCCTGTTTGTCAGCAGGTATTTGTCATCTGGACTGTTACTAGTACTTCGTGATTAACACCTAAATAGTCTTTACAAGTTGGTCTCAGTTTGCATGTGTCAGACCCTAGATTTTTCCTTCAGTCTTTGACATAAGACATTAAAATATTGGTCCATTTCTTTTTTTTTTCTTTTTGTTTTATTTTTAAGAAAGATTTTTTTTATACTCCTAACAAAATGGTAAAGTATAAAACATCAACTTAGTTTTAAAAGTGGGTATCTGAGGCCCAACAAAAATTGACGCAAGTGCAGCTAAGACAAAGCTAGAACCTCAAAATATTATTTGGATGGCTGAGCTACTTGACTTTTTACCCTAAGAATTACTCCTCAGTTTCATATATACATGAATTGTGCTTTATTATCTACGAAATTGCATGTTTGTACTGGGATAAGAGAAAATAGAACCTGATCCACGATTCAAAATACATCTTTCTCTAGCCAGTGTTGAGCATGAACTGTTGTCGTACTTCAGCAAAGAGCAGTCCTCCAGCACTTGCCATCTGTTGCTCACCCAGGAATGCTCTTTTGCCCGTAGAGCTAAGCTGATATAAACAGTGTGCTGACACTCAGAAGTGTGGTCCTTTTGCCTGTTCCTCTATCCTTTCCCATTCCTTCTTTTCGGTCAACACTGGCACTTATTTTCCTGCCACTGCCCCTCTCCACCCCACGTGGGTGAACTAGTTCTGGGTTTAACCCTCTAGAAACCTTTTTCTGTTCGGTAGGGCTTAGTCTTATCCTGGCACAAAAAGTGGCCATATCTCACTGAAAAGCGCACCAGGAGTTTGCCGCATTCTGTAGTAAGTGATCCCTACTTCGTAAGAACTTTGGTGACAAATTCGTGTCACAGCTGTGTTTCACCATAAAACTGGAAGGAATGGGGTAGGGGGAGTCCACGGAGTTAACACCAAATTCCTACCTACACTCTCTGGATACTATGGGTAAGTGATGTGGTGCTTACCACCGTGAAGCATTAAGAGCTGTCTAAACATTAACATTACAGCAAAGAATAATTTCAACTAGCATTCAACTTTATATAAGCCTGCTGCTTTGAATGAAGCGTGATTAATTTTCATTAAGAAATATAAATATTAAAAGAAACCAAGAAGTAGTATTGTCAAAATATCAGGGATTTGAGCAGGCCAGCTTATCTTAGCTTTGGGCAATATGAATTCTGTGAGAACTGAATACATTTTTAAAGCAGCTGTTCGGGTTTTTTTAGAGTTACAGAAGAGAAGACTTTCATTTCCTTCACCAGAACTGGCTCTACACCTCAAGGTGTCATTGTAGAACAGAAGTAAACAACATTTATTTTTACCAGTTGACTGTAGTTGTTAAAATAAAATAGGATGTTGTGGTCATGATGGTCTAAGGATATAACAGAGCTTATTCGGGTAGATAATATCTTTTATTTTACCTACTGATGCATCTGGGAAAAATAAACTAGCTTTCATTTATGTGATGCCTTTACTAGGTTACAAATAAGCGAGAGGAGGAAGTTGCATGTAACAAATGTAAATTCTTGAGATGGAAGTGGATTATAAAGATCAGTAGAGCAGCATCTTTTATATTTCAAGTCCAGACTGCCCTGTAAAGAGATCATAAAAGAATGTTATATATTGTGGTGGCTCAAGAAAGCATAGAAGTGAATGCTTCATACATTTTGCTCAAAAAATATCTACAGTCCTGATGCAGGTAAAGGCATACAAATTTAATAATGTTTAAGCATTTCAATAAAGTTATTCAGTAATTCTGACTGCAAGTATTTTTCATACAACCTTGGAAGAATAGTTGGATTGGTTTACAGAAAGCATAAGCTGAAAATATTGACAGACTTATCATAGATGTATTTGATTTACTGAATAACAAGAATCTACTCTGAAGTTCAATTCTCAAAGGTTTGTTAGTAATTCAACTCCAAAATACATATAACTATTTAATTTAAAGTTTCTCTGTTCCACACGGTAACCTTTAGGCAGTGATTTCAGGAAAAGAGCACCCCATACAAAGCTGTGTCTAATGGTACTTTCAAGGTAGTAAGATGTTTTTAAGAAAAGAAACCAGTTTTATTCCTTTCATTATAATTTTTATCCTGTATAGGCAGAGTCCAAAAAAAAAAATGCTTCTAATAAGAGTCAGATGTTATGTGTCCAAAGTGTGAAGGCAGAAAAGTTGCGCTGGCAGTCCGGGCTGCCACAAAGCAGTAGTGCTCTGTGGAATGGGAAATAAACCAGACCACATGATGTTACAGGTAAACACTGATAAGTCTAAATGGTAAATAGCTTTTTGTTTATTTGACTTTGGGGATTTCTTCCCCAGTGTGTTTAGAAGATAAAAATTTCTATCAAAGGAAAATAACTGCTATCTTTCTGCTGCAGGAGTATTTCTATTCCCAGGCTCTTGTACAAATGTGTAGGACTGCACTGCGTTGTCTGGAAGATCCCATCTCTTAAACTAGCAAATTAAAAATGTGTACAGCAGGGATTTCTGCATCTGGTTTTTGCCTGCTTCTCTGATTTTACTGCTGGTAAGCCTTGTTTTTCCAGTCCTGTGCTGCAACACCTAGTTATCAAATGAAATCAGCTTCATATCCTGAAGCAGTCTCTGCGAATACAAGAAGCCACACTTCAGGTAGTATCTGTAGAGCTGGTCCTTTGATTTATTGTTCTTCTTGCACTTTATGTGGGATGATACTGAAAGCATGTGGAAATTCTCTCTGACGCATATGCTTAGGTAAGACAATTACATGTGGTTTATAAACCCTGAAAAGTGATAGCTTTTGACTGTCAATGCCATACATGCAATCTGCATAGTGCTTGTATTTGGTAAAAGGTCCGACCTAATCAGTTACTGTGCAGAAAAGTACAAGAAGTAGAGTCATGTCTGCCCATGTAGATTCAGTGCAGTCCTTCACTTAAATGCTTTTCTTGGTCTCAGTCACACGTAAAAAACCCCCAAACCTGTAAAGGTGACAAGAGTATAAATCAGCCCTCTTGGGTCCTATTCCAACTCCTTTCATAAGTGGGTGTACTTTCCTTCCCTTTCCTCCACCTTCATCCACCACATCTCTGACTCCTACATTAAATGAGGGTAAGCTCTATGCAGCAGACAATATATGCCATGCAGTATTAAAGGGTTCCCAACAATGTGCATTTTTAATATATGAAATGATTATGTTTTAAAAAGTCATATAATTCAAATTAAGACTTCCAACAAAATTTTTTGGAGGGTTTCCTTCCCTCTACCCGCAATTAAAAATAAGGGGGTTTTAAGTCGGTTTTTCAGTACTTGACAATTAGAAGAAAATACTTTAAATTTTAACTCTTCTTTCTGTCAGGAAGAAGAGAGGTCTTCAGGAAAATATGGATGTTTTAATTGGGGCAGAGAGAAACTGTATTAATTTGTATTCATAACACAAGTAAATAGGGAAAACTGACATTGTCAATCCTAAATTGAGCTTTCTTTTTACATTCTAAGTGTTATTTTTTACTTTTAAGAACCAAATAACTTCCTTATAATGTCACTATGTGTAAATAAATACATATATCCATAATTTAATGCTTCTTCTGACCTGATATTTTTTTCAGTTTTGTCTGTTAGTAAAACAGGTTATTACGTTATTGAAAAAACACTATTGCAAGTATTCCTTTGAACTATGGACCATGTTTTGATTCATATATATTTTACCTCTCCATTTGTAAACATAGGACAAACTAAGAATGGCCATTTCATACAGGTTTATGCCTAAGGTCTTTATGACAGCACAAGTAGCTACTTATGGTCAAAGAGGCTGCTGACACCAAACGTCAATCTGCTTCTGATGAAGCTGCTGTTCTGTCCAGGTCAGACCCCACATGTAATGAGAAGTCAAAAAGACAAAATTGCATTAGGAGAAAATAAATGATCTGGCTTATTCAGTGAATATGTAGAATAATAAATTGACAGAAACTGGAATCAATTTTCACGTGATCTACAAACAGTAGGATTGCTCTGACCTTTGGATAAGATTAATTTGCAGCTAATAATTCACTGTGTTCTAAGTCTCATCACATTTACTGTTTTCATGAGTCTTCTGTACTTTTTTTTTCCCTTCTTCTCTGCTCAGTTGCTGCTGTTTAAGTGTCCTGAGGGCAGAGAGGCTTGGGATTGTGCCAGGTGGTCTGGTGTAATTCCAAGCCAGAGGACTGACTCTTCAGCTATCCCCCCTTCTTTATGCCTTAAACAAGAAAGCAAATAACAATAAAGTGTTTTTTTTTTTTTTTTTTAAAAAAAAAAAAGATTCAGAGAACAGATTTTAAGAGGTGTAAACCAGAAAGTAAACTTCTCATTTCATCCCAGTCTATGCAGATCTGGCAACCCACCGGCTCAGATTCAGCTAAAACATACAGAAACAAGTTGCCTATTGAACAGTTACGTACCTTAGTGTTGACTTATCTCCTATCTGTTTTACAGACTTGAGAATTACAGCTGGTGATGGCTTGCAGAATATTATTATACATGCTGAGACAATAAGTTGTTTAATTTACAGGGGTAAATTAATCCCCTGCTTTACGGGGGTTATGCTAATGAAGGTATGCTCTTCCCAAAGTGCTGTGTTATAACCTACCATAATTAAGTGCAGTTCCCCAATAGTCAGCCATTTCAGCCTTTTTTAGAGAACTGGCACATTTTGGTGTTCAGTTTTTATTTTGATTGTTACCAGTGATTTTCTTCCTGTATGAAAAATCAGCCTATGACTTAGAAAAAATAACATTAAACAAATAAGGAAAAAAAATGTAAAAATTATGGGCCCAGATTAACATTTATTTCATAGGAATTTTTAAAGATACTGGTTTTCCATACAAATCTTACAATGTGTATAGGACCTCTTGAACAAGGATCCTGTAACAAAGGATAATTAATTGCCATTAATAAAGGTAATGAATTTTAGATGCTGTGAAGTCTTCCGTGAATTCAACATTTTCTCATCGTACCCAGAAACTACACTGGCTGTGTATGGCACCTACAAACACTTGTGATAACATCTACAAGCACCTGTGATAACAACTGGAACACATTAGCAGCAAATCAGGCATACTAATTATCTCTGCTTAAAATGAAATATAGTCTGACTGGGCCCCACTGTCTTCAGTCTTCCACCTCTACTATCTGCAACTGCATAAATACTCATGGAAAGGGAAAATCAGATTCTTATGGACCTAGAGAGTAAGTGACTTCTAGAATAGAGTATCTCTTTTCTCACATAGAAGAAGATGAGATCCACATTAACATATCAGTAACAAAAGCCTGTAATTTTACTCCCTAAGCATCAGCTGCAATGGCATTCCAGTCTGCGTATTGTAAAAATCAGCTATAAGAAATTAATACTTAATACATCATTTTCAAATTTCAAAGTATTTATACTCCTGTGTTAACTGCCATTTATGAACACCCTGAAGTACCTCACTGTGTCATCACATGTTCCTTCTGAACAAGTGGGAGACTGACGGCTGGTGGTTTTGGTGGACTCATCCCTTCATCAGAAGGCCGGAATTAAGTAAGCTGCCCCATGAACCATGTTAAAATGCTGTTGCTGGTTCCTGACTGGCCCTGCTGCGTTTTGCTATGTTGCCCAAAAAGTTGTGAATGGAGTCAAATGCAGCTGGTGGCCGGTAACAAGTAGTGTTCCCCGGGGTCAGTATTGAAGCTGGTTCTGTTTAATATCTTTTTCAATGATCTGGACGAGGGGATTGAGTGCACCGTCAGTGAGTCTGCAGATGACATCAAGTTGGGTGAGACTGTTCAACAGCTTGAGGGTAGGAAGGCTCTGCAGAGTGAGGCTGCCCAGGGAAGCTGTTGAGTCCCCGTCCCTGGAGGTATTTAAAAGACGTGTAGATGTGCTGCTCAGGGACATGGCTGGCAGAGTTAGGTTGATGGTTAGGCTCTTAAAGCATCTCAAAGGTCTCTTCCAACCAAAACAATTCTATGATTCTCTTCTAGATTCAACTTGCCATCAACTCAGACCTCATCACCTCAGACATCATCTCTTGCCCCACGGCTGCTCTCCGGCCTCTCATCCCCCAGTTTGTATGTATAACCAGGATGACCCCATCCCAGGTGGAGAATCCTGCACTTGCTCTTGTTAAATTTCGTACGGTTGGGGATTGCCCAGCTCTCTGCTCTGTCCCAACCTCTCTGGAAGACCTCTCTACCCTCGACGGAGTCCACAGCTCCTCCTACTTTACTAGCATCGGCAAACTTACTCAATGAACATTCCATTCCTGCATCCAGATCATTTAGAGAAACATGCAAGAGCACTGGCCCTAAAATCGAGCCCTGGGAAACCCTGCTTGCTCGTGACTGGTACCAGCCTGATGGAACCCCACTTACTACAACGCTTTGAGCCCAAGCCGCCAGCCCCTGAGGGCTTGCGGTTGGACTCGAGGATCTTAAGGGTCTTTACTGCCCTAAATGAGTGTGTGCTTCTCTGGTTCTACGATTGATCTTTAAGGTTGCCCAGCGTGGAGTCAGGGTCTGGACTCCATGATCCTCGTGGCTCCCTTCCAACTCAGGCTATGCTACAGTTAGGAGATTGCCATGGGCAAGCAGATGAGAATCGATCCACAGCAGAGCCCCACGCAAGCTCCTGTGAAGAAAGTGACCTCTTAACCAGTACCCCAGGGCAGCGGGGAGTCGCTGAGCCAGGGGGGTCCCGAGGGCGGGGCCGGTTGCCGGCCATGCCTCTGATGCTCTGCATTGCCTGGGACACCACAGGGGACGGGTGACAATGGGGGGAGCTATAAAGGGCGCCAGCGGGCAGCGCTGCCCCAGTACGGCACAGGAGAGCAGTGAGTGGGCTGGCGGGGGGAGGCTGGGCTGGACCAGGGCCGGGGAAGAAACTCCGGACCCCGGGGCGGGGGGGTGGGTTCTCACCCAGCATCGAGGGCCCGGCCACTGCCGGCAGCGCCTTGGGCCAGGCATGGTGCCACCGGTGGGGCTGGGCGCAGGCCTTGCTGCCTCCCCGCTGCCTCGCCCCGACTCCTACCTGCCCCCAGCTCCCTGCGGCTCCCGTCCCTGCTCCCCCCACTGCCCTCTCCCTCCCTCCCTCCCGGCCCCACTGAACCCCTTCTCTCCCTCCTCCTGCAGGCCATGGCTGCCACAATGTCGTTGTCGCTTGCCCTGCTTGTGCAAAGCGTCGTCCAGCGCTGGCTGGTTGCTGGTGAGCAGCTGGACGAGGCCACGCGAGAGCGCGAGCAGCAGCGTGAGGAGCACCTGAGCCAGCGCATGACTCGGGTGCTGCGGGAGCTGGAGCTGGGCGCCCTTGCCTGGGGAGCCCGGCTCTTTGCTGCCTTGCAGCAGTGGCAGTTCTGGGCCACTGCTGCACTCCTGGTCCTGCTCTTTGGGCTCTGCTGCTGGCTGAGGAGATGGACGCACCAGCCAGGCAGCAGCAGCAAGGAGGGCACTTCCAGAGACACGGCTGACAAGGAGGAGAAGGCGGAAGACAGACCCAGTGTTGCCCTGGATGCGCACACCATTTCGGCCAAGCGCCTCCTGGACCTGTCAGAATCCTTCACGATGGTGGAGGAACTGGTGGATGAACTTCTCCGTGTCTGCCAAAAACTCTCCAGGAACAGCTTCATGCCACGACTGATGCCAGTCATCGGGGTGGGCAGCACCTTGCGAGGTTGGAGTCCCTGTGAGCAGGATGCCACCTACCGCCTGCTCGTGCCCCTGAAGCCTCCCCCTGGGCACGCCTTCCACTTGGAGATGGCCACCGCCACCGAGGAGACGCCGGCAAGGAAGTCCAGCCTCCGCGTAGAGCTGCAGTGCACCTGCATGAGGGAGCCGCTGGCGGAGGACATGCTCTGCTTCCTCCACCACCCCCAGGAGGAGCTGAGGCAAAAACAGGGTCCCAGCCCCCTGCGCACCCTCTGCACCGGCCCCTACCTAGACATGGAGAGAACCGCACGCTGGCTCCAGATAGTGGTGAAACACGCCTGGGCGCTTATGGCGCCGTCCACAAACTGCCGTCTAGCAGTGCTGCCCGCCAGGCACTCCTGCAAGCTCCAGCTGACACTCGCTTCCCACAGTACCGTCCTCATTGAGATGACGTTTGGAGTGAAGCAAGGAGACTCGTACGCCTTCCTGAGCTGGGAGTAAGCAGAGACCACCGTTACCGGCAGCAGGTCGTGGCCAGAGAGCTGTGCTGTGGCCGAGGCACAGTTCTTCAGGCACGGGGTCAGCTCCCGGGGAAGCTGCTGCTGCAGAAATGAGTCCATGCCCCTGGGGAGCTTTGCCCTGTGCTAAGACGGCAATAAATCACTTGTTTAACACAGAGACGCTGCGTCCGTGAGTGTCCGGGCATCACTTTGGGGGGGAATGCAGGCATAGGATGCTGACAGCTCAGCTGCCACAGAGCCAGGGAGCATTTTGCTCATGGCTTTGGACGGCCATAGGCTTCGCTGGGTAATAAGCTGGCTGGCTGGCTGGCCGGGCCCAAGGAGGTGTGGTGAATGGAGTTACATCCAGTTGGCGACCGGTCACAAATGGTGTTCCCCAGGGCTCCCCCCGGGGGCCTCCTCTCTTTTTAATATCTTTATCAACGATGCGGACGAGGGGATCGAGTGCACCTTCAGTAAGTTTGCAGATGACACCAAGCTGGGCATCAGTGTTGATGTGCTTGAGGGTAGGAAGGCTCTGCAGAGGGATCTGGACAGGCTGGGGCGCTGGGCCGAGGCCAACGGTGTGAGGTTCCACAAGGCCAAGTGCCGGATCCTGCACTTGGGTCACAACAACCCCATGCAGTGCTACAGGAGAGTGGCTGGGAAGCTGCCCATTGGAAAAGGACGTGGGGGTATGGGTTGACAGCTGGCTGAATACGAGCCAGCAGTGTGTCCAGGCGAAGCAGGCCAACAGCGTTCTGTCTTGTATCAGAAATAATGTGGCCGGCAGGACAAGGGAGGTCATTATCCTCCTGGAGCATGTCCAGAGAAAGGCAACAAAGCCCGTGAGGGGTCTAAAGCACAAGTTTAACAAGGAGTAGCTGAGGGATCTGGGGTTGGAGAAAAGGACGCTCAGGGGAGACCTTATGGCTCTCTACAACTACCTGAAGGGAGGTTGTAGAGAGGTGGGGGTTAGTCTCTTCTCCCAAATAACATGCGCTAGGACAAGAATAAATGGCCTCAAGTTGTGCCAAGGGAAGTTAAGACTTCATATTAGGAAAAAATATTGACACTGAAAAGGTTATCAAGCATTGGAAGACGCTGGCCAGGGAAGTGGTTGAGTCCCCGTCCCTGGAGGTATTTAAAAGACATGTAGGTCTTGTGCTGAGGGACATGGTTTAGTGGTGGTTTTTGCAGTGCTAGGTTAACAGTTGGGCTTGATGATCTTAAAAGTCTCTTCCAGCCAAACCAATTCCATGATTCTACAACAGCTAGGCTGGCTGGACAAGCTGTCCTGCTCTGTGTTCCATGACTGCTTTGAGTCATGCCGTTTACAACTTTTGTAACAATATTTGATAAATTTGATATGGTTTTTGGCATAACATTTACTGTTGTGTCACTAGCAGTTTTGCTCTCATCTTCAGGAGCAATGCATGCCTGTTGGCACCTTGACTTTTACACATTGCTTTTAGGTTACCTTTCATTGCTCAGCACTGCTTAGTAAGGGTTCATTTCAAGTCTCTATATCCTGCCAGTAGTTCATCCTTTTTTTTTCTTTTTACTTGAGGCTTATTAAAAAAAAGAATATATATATATTTTTTTATTTACTGTCAAGTGCTGTGTCATTTTAACTCAATCAGCTCATTGGTTCTGTTTATCTCCTTATGTAACATGTTATTTTGTAGCTCATCTTATTTTCGTCATAAGGGTTAAAACAGGAGAGAACAGTATTGGTATCTAATGAGATGCAGGTTGTTTTGTAAAATTGTGCTACATTCAATACATCACACATTTTTCTTTATTTTTCATTCTAGTTTTGATGGTAGCAGCTTGTTCCATTGTCTACCAGCTCAGTGACAAATTTTTTGCATTGTTTTCAATGAGCTTTAGACCTTCAGCACTCTGGAGCACTGACCTCCTCTGTTCAGAACTGTCAAGTACTATGTAAGAGAGTTGCATGATTTCTAAAACCAAATATACTTATTGCCAGACAGTCTTTTTAGTCTAGTGCTTTAATTTCTTTTAAATATTTGTTTCAAGAAGAGGCTCATGAATTTGAGGAAAGATTCACTGGTAAAGATATGAAAACGATTTTTTTTTCCTGTTTTGATAGCTTGACATGATGAGTCTAAGCATCCCTGCCAGCAACCTGGTTGACACTAAAATTATGGAGGTGGTTTAGGAACACAACATGTCTTGACCTTGCTTGGAACTTGCCCAATATTGTTTTTTTCAGTACTTTTACGAAAAGCTAAAAGTTGATCCAAATTAATTTCTAAATGAACTGCCAAATACATGAGCAGAGGTGATAAAAATGCACAAATGAAGTACATTATTATAATGGAATTTTATTGCCTGAGGAACAGTGAGTGAAGAAAAATAGGAATGACCTTTTAGTTGATGGCTATTTTGTGACTTTGACTCTTTCTTTTTTTTTTTTTGACTTCAGAAAATGAGTGTATTCTGTAAGCTCATCAAAGTGATTGCAGTTGGTTTTTTTAACAGAAATGTTGCTATTGGCACAGTATAAGATAACCTGTAGTTTTGAACTGTAAATCTTTTCCATATGTCTGAATGAAAGCCAAAAGGAGAATATGCAAACATAGGGATTTAGCATATGTAATTATTTTCTAAGTAGCAGTAGAAAACATATCTGAGGTAACAGCAAATTTGCTGTCTGCCAAAGTTAAGAAGAATTTATGAATGCAGAAATCTACAGAATTTCCTTATTGCCATAGATCTACTGTTCAGCAAATCCATAGAAAAGGTACAAGTTGTTGGTTGATTTGTTTTACATGTTATTCCTGTCCTACTGCAAAAATAGTAGTAGTTGTACAAACAAAAGAACACCTATTTTTCTTTCTTAACTAGTTGTCTCCAAAGGAGAGGACTGTGCAGGGACACAGAAGTAGAAGGGTACCTTTGCTCTTAGAGCTGCTGGTGGGAGCGATCAGCCATTGTGGATCAGTAATTTTAAATTACGCCCAAATAGTGTCAGGTATTTTAGAAGAATCTGAATTTCATTTGTGCATATAGGGAAACAGGCTGGGACCTCTTTAGAGTCACAGTCTCTTGTTGGGGTACTATGTCTCTAGGTGATCTGTCTTCTCCCTGGATTTTGAAAACAGTACCACTTCATATGGACCCTTTTAATCAGAACTTTTCACCTGATGCTCTGCATCCTTATATTTGCAGCTGCTGTTAAAAGACCCATAAATGTTATCGGAGAAGGATCACCCCTTTAAGAATGCAATTTAAATAGTCTTCCAATTCTTTCTTTCTTTTCTACTGCATATAAAACACTGTTTACCTAGGTGTTATAGTCCCCATAATCACACTTTACTTAAAGGAAACAGAGGTAACTTCAACTACGAGACCATCCAAAGTAGTTGTAGTAGACTGAATCTAAGCATGGTGCTATGGAGGAAAGCTTACTTTATCTTTGTCATGGTTTGGGATGGGTTGGCCAATGACAAGACAACAGATGCCCTCCACCACTTCTCACTCAAGGAGAGGAAGAAAAGAGATAAAGAGAGTTATGAGTTTAGAAAAAAACTAAACTACTTTAATAAAATATTAATAATAAATAAAAAAAGAATATAATGAAGTAGATACGATATAAATAAATATACACAAAACTGTATCAAGATCCCAGGGAGATGTCACTGTCAGGCAGTGGGAAAGTTCCAGACTGGACTCAGTGACAAATGGGAACTGGAATACGCTGACTGGAATCAAAAGACAGATGAGGCGATGGGATCCTCCTCAGACGTCATTCACTGAAGAAGTAGTCCACCAAACAAGAGCCCCTAAACAGATGGCAAAGACAAAGAGCCAACCTGACCCCTTTGGTCCCTCAGCTTTTATAGTGAGCATGGCAGATGGGATTGAATACCCGATTGGTCACACCTCCCCACAGGTGCGACCCACAGCAAAAGTGTGAGCAAGGGCCCGTCTCACTGAACAGAAAGTTGGTTCTGCTCCACCCCAAACTGGGACAATCTTTTAAAGCAACACAGTAAAAGTTTCCCACGAAAATCAACACT
Organism: Rissa tridactyla; assembly: GCF_028500815.1. Lineage (NCBI taxonomy): Eukaryota > Metazoa > Chordata > Aves > Charadriiformes > Laridae > Rissa > Rissa tridactyla. The sequence goes on from NC_071467.1 coordinate 44,694,735, forward strand.
GAGCAGAAAATATTTTCTGCATTAAAGCTGTGATAACATTAATCACTTTTTCTAATGATTTTTTTTATGTCAAGAGGTAAAAAAAAAATCAAAAATGTAAAAAGATTCTTAGTAATAAACTATTTCTTGTAGAACCTGTGAATTTAGTACTGGTATCACTTCTGTAATATTACTGAGAGAAGTATATAAACTTGTGCTTTTCTTTGTTTCAGATTTCCTTTTCTGAGTGCAGCTGATTGTTCAGCTGGCAGAATAAGTGAACCTTTAATCTTTTTTCTTTACAAAGCTTCTTGTGTAATTCTGTGAGCCTAAGATGTTTTCTGAATCTCCTTTGAACTTTTGCTTTGGTTTGGAAATACTTCGCTTTTTCCATGTCTCTCTACCTGGAGCTGGGGAAAGTCTGATTTCTATTAGATTTGATTCATTACTTGTTTGGACTACAGTCATTGAGGTTAACTGTTCTCCATCCCTTGTTTGGCCTCTGTGCCAAAATTCTTTTTACAGCGTGATGGTTACATATATCAAAGCAATTCTTATTACAGACAGCTTTCATCAGATCAGTGTCATAACCTCAAAATTTTTAATTTTCCATAGGTAGAATTGACTTAGACTCTAGTAGGGATCAAACATTAAGCACAACACTTGCGAAATACAACTTTTATTGAGGAAGATATTCTTACTTCTAATAACAATTTACTCTATAAGTAGTTGTATCAATATTGAGTGAAACCACCTCGGTTTTATTGTGCAATTCAGCCTATAGGCTTGGAATCTGACTAACTTGTTTACAAAACAATGAGGGTGGGGACATTCCAGGACATTCATCTTCTTCCAGGAGCTCTCTCGTATTTTTCAGTCCCCTTCCTTTCAATTATTAGAGCTCTGATTGAAGAAGCAAGACAAATACTCACTTGCTTCATTAGCAGTGGAAAGAAAATTGAAGCATCTCTTCTTAACAGCACATTAGATGGAGGAAAAAACCGGAGGCAAATGACACCTTTATTTTCTGTACCCTAAAAAACAAAACACAAAACAAATCCTGTCTTAGCCAGGGGACAGAATAAAGTGAGTTCATAGGCACAAGATGCCTTTCCAAGAGAAGCAACACAGACTTCTCAGAATCTTAGCCTGCCTTTGCCACAGGCTGATGGAGTTTGGGAGATGCTTAGCTAGCCTTGACTATATATAGGTGGACCTACACGATGGAGACCAAGTTACACTTTAATTTGGTCTGGAACCCATCTATCTTATAATAGGAAATGGGAAATTAGACAGAAAATCTCTTCCTACAGTCTGGTTGTTTGGAAAGGGAAGAGGGCTCAACTGTTCCCCAGAAATGATGGGGACCTGCGCTCACAGGTGCTGGAGGGTGAATGCAAACACCAGGAGGGGTATTGCAAAGCAGGATGTTTCTCCATGGAGATGCTCAGGCTCAGAGTAGGCTAAGCACGTGGTTAAACAACTGGATTAAGTCCAAGCTCTTTAAATTGTAATTAACAGAGACGGTTCACAGCTTCTCTTTTTTAATTCACCAAGACCAGTGCAATTTCAGGTGTGCCTGTTTTTGTGTTAGCCTGTGCACTGATCCCAGGAATGAAATATGCTCAGTCTTTCAGCTCTTTTGTCATCTGTGGAGAATTTAATCTGAGTGTTAAAGCAGTGTCATGTGGTATTTGAGTGTACCTGGAAGAAGGTGATTGGATATTTTTGGAAAGATGGTAAGATTAATGGAGCCTCTGATCATTTTCAGGAGCAACTGATGTTGTCAGCTTCAGGAAAGAAGCAAACAAACAGCTTCCCCTTCCTAAAAACCAGACCCCTGAACTGAGAAGTAAACGAGGCTGGAACTGTTATTAAACTTTTTTATTCTGAAATGGCTGATAATTTTGCATACACTGTCAACATGTGTTTGTTCTTAATTCTGATGTTGGTTTTACTGTTGGGTATGAACACAAAATTGAGGCTGATTTCTTTAAACGTCAGTACTATAAATACATGATGAACACTGGATACCATCTTATGGAGTGTCATATCAAAGTGTTTGTGAGAGAAGTATGCACACAAGATGAATGATCATATTCCCCTATCTCTTTCAGTTCCCTTTTTATCTCTGGCCATTTTCTAATTTTTTTAATTTCATGGCAAGAAGATGCTCTAAAATTGAGAGTTAATAAGAATTTAGATTCCTAGTGTGTCCATTCTTTTGGGAAACATAGACCCATGGTTTAGAGTCCAGGGCTCAGACCAAGCCCTGAGACATGTTAATCCTTCCAGTTTCCCTCTTCTGTTCCAATTCCAGCCTGTCAGGACTTGTCCATCAATACCGAAGTGCCACTGGATCCTTCCATGAACATACATAAGTTCATAGGAGGCATTCAGCACGTTACGGCGTTGGGCTGCTCTCTTTTTCTCTCTCCTGCCCTCCTGCCATTTCCCTTCTTCTGTCTGCTGTAACCTATGTTGTCAAAATGAAGAGAAATAATGATCTTCAGAGTGGAACAGGGTAGGAAGGCTAGGTTAAAGATGGGCATATTTAACAAGTTTCAATAGTCATTAAATTTAGGTATAAAGCTGGCTTTTAAAATTTAAACAGCCACCAATCCAAAGCACAGTTTAGCACACGCTTAATGGTAATCATACGCATAGCGTAAGAATTATATATAGGCTGCAGGCAAACGTGTTACATCGCTTGTTTACACGTGCTCATTTCAGTGAAGGCTGACTCCTGTGGTTTTATTTGGGCAACGTGCTTATTTGTTCCCTGATGCACCTGTTGAGTGGTTTATGTCTGTTGCTTGCATTTTTCACAGTATAACAAACACAGGCAGAAATGTAAATTGTGAGACATAGTTATTCGAATACATACAGATGTATAAATGTAAACGTCTAATTCACGCACTTTGTGAAAAAAAAACAAACAACACAAACAGGTAAAAAAGAAATCATTGAATTAATTGAGCAGTGCTGGTGCTAAAATGCAGCAACCTATTTTGTCACAAGCATTTCTAATGCTTTGTTGCTGTTGTATTAAAACATAAGAATGAATTCTCGTGACGTTTTTCACAGTGTCGCCAGAGGATTGGTACGGTTTTGGTGTAACTATGGACTTATAGCATGTTATATATTGAATATTTTTTTTCAGGTGTTCACTATTAATAGTTCACATTTCTACATCTCTGTGTACTCCTGTACCTACAATTACTTTGCTGAAGTTTGAAGAGTTAGAAAAAACATGGCAGTCAAAGAGAATGAGTAATTACTGTTTAGGGTATTTGCAAAATAACTTTACATTCACATTCATTCTGTTTGAATCATTAAAAGTTTGCAATCAAAAGAAAAACATTACTGTGATGTTTTTTCAATACATCTCCAATTTGCCTTGACTGAGGAATATGTTTTCAATGTTGTACATGTTCTTTTTTCCCCACTAGGTCTTCTGTTACTACTGGTAAGGAATGTGCCTGTAATTTTCTCTTTGCAATGTTTGCAGAAATATAACCCAGATAAACATAAAAAATGTCAGTTGGAATGGAATGTTCTAACACCATTTTAAGTTCTATTTTAGTTGTTCTTAATGAGAAATCAGCTTAGACATTCTTGTACATTGTAGTTACAAAGCCATGAACCAAAACTTTATTATTGTCTTTTTCACAGATTTCCTAATCCTCCTAATTGTTGACTTCTCTGAATGCCACTGTCAGTGCGTACAAATGGTTAATGCAGGGAGAAACAGCTTTTGTTACAAAACAGAATTCACATTGCTCTGTTCTTACTTGAGGGTATTCAGATAACAGTACACGTGATTGCTGTTCTCCTGTAACACGGCTTTAATTTGGCCTGCAGTAATTTCGAAGATCAGGTAAATTAGTTCATTAGATTCAAGAGCCTGGTATAGTAGACTGTTATTCTTTGTATATGCACTATCTACATATACTGGAGCACAGTGGCAGTAGTTGTTTTGAGGAATAATACAGGTGATTTCTATAGGTGGACAATGCAGAGAATGAATGCATGGCAAGAGTGTGCTGACCTTCTAGTAGACTTTACTGCCAAATTTAGAGTGGACCCACTGTGCTTCTGCAACGCTGCAAAGCTGTGAAGCTGCCAGTGCCGGTTTCACTCCGACTCACTCTGTGGTTTAAAGGCTGACCTCCTCCTGCTTGATTTCTTGTGCAGCAGGTGGCTCACAGGGAGCTGCTTGGCGACGTCCAGCTCTCACACCAGGCAAATGTATTAACAGAGACAATCGGGGCTTTCTTATGGCTGTTAAATAGGAATATACAGAGCATGACTCAATACAATAAAGGGCAAAAGAGGAAGTGAGGAGGGCGGGAGAGAGCCACGTACAATGGAACAAATGACTTCCTTCACTCTGCAATGAAAAGAGGACGTGAATGCTCTGAAACAATCAGCACACAACGCACTGCTGAAGGAAAGCCGCTTGCCTCAGAAAACCATTTTTCTTCACTGATACCACTAGGCACTGCTTCTTGAAAAAAAAAAAAAAATCATGTTGAATATATGATCAAATAACCATGAAAAAAGGATTATCCTGGGATTGCATAGCTTTTTGTGAGTTTGGTTTTCGTTTGGTTTCATTTTTCTTAACACTTATTTTGTAGAGAGGAAACAACAAAGTTGCCACAGTTAATCCTTGACTTTCTGCATTTTCAGTTACTGTTTTGTAGTATATTAGTACAGTTCCTTTCTTCCCCGAAGGAAAAACTCTATATGAACAGGCCACTTACAATAGCTTATTCCTATTGTGGTTGTTTGTTTTTTTTTTGATTACCCATACTATAGAGGTGGCTGAGCCATGGTAAACAGTGATGTTCTTCACGTGTCTTGTTATGCCTTTATACTTCTTTGAATGTAACCAAGATCTCTGTTTAATAGAAGTTGGGATTCTTATAATAAGTATCATTGTTTTTATATTTCTATTTTTAAGCAATGTTCAGTAATAAGAGTTGAGTTATATAATGGATGCTATTATTTTTTGAGGCCTGAGTTAAAACTTTCAATTTAAACAGAGCCAGGACTACATGGGTCAGAAATATCTGCTGTCTGAGATGGAGCCACAGGCATTGACAAATGACATTGCCTGCAGATTAGTGTTAATGGCTGTCAGTAGTGGTACCCATAGGTGCTGATAGGTGTTGATTCCTTCCAGTAGGCATCAACATCTATTGGTATCAACAGATATCAATACGCATTGATGCCTGTTGGTGCCAATAGGTACTGATAGTGTCTTAATCCTGGAATACTGATAGTGTCTTAATCCCTGGAAAGAAAAATCAAGAGTTGTTTTTTACCAGCACATCCAATGTTTGGAGCGTTTCATAGAATCAGAATCACAGAATGGTTCAGGTTGGAAGGGACCTTAAAGATCACCTAGCTCCAACCACCCTGCCATGGGCAGGGACACCTCCCACTAAAAAAGGTTGCTCAAAGCCCCATCCAGCCTGGCCTTGAACACTTCCAGGGATGGGACATCCACAATTTCTCTGGGCAACCTGCGCCAGTGTCTCACTACCCTCAGAGTAAAGAAATTCTTCCTAATATGTAATCCAAATCTACTCCCTTCCAGTTTAAAACCATTATGCCTTGTCCTATCACTACGTTCCATCCCTCTGATCACCTTCGTGGCCCTCCTCTGGACTTGCTCCAACAGGTCCATGTCTTTCTTTTTATCTTTTTTTTTTTTTTAATCTCTATCTTCTGTTTATCTCCAATAAATTAATAATAAGCCAATATTTTGGGCATTGCAGCTTTAGTTTAAGATCCTGTCGAGGTGCAATGGATGCAAAGCAAAGACTCTGAGTGTTCATTAGGGAGTATATGAGAGCACTGCAGAAACATGTGGGCTGGAATGCATCTTGCCTAGCTCACCAGTGGGAACATCTTGACTCCCTTTAAGATGTGCCTGTCTCTGTCTCTTGATTATAGTGTGCTGTTATAGAATCACAGGGGTAATGATCTGAAGACTGCTTCCCATTTCTGAATGCCTTGCTAGGTGTATGCTGGCTCTTGTTCAGTTGTTTGGAATCAGCAGCTAAAGGATGCAGAGGATCCAGCATGTAGGATGGGTCTGTCTGCTACATGCAGCCAAATAGATGCTGTCAGAACTGGAGCATGAGGCTGTGTGTTTATTGGCAGGGCTTCATATGGGTCTGGGGTCAGGAAGGCAGTGAAGGGGCACCTGAACTGCCTCTGCAGGGAGCAAATTTAGGGTTGTCAAGACTTGATCGCTGGGCTGTGCACCTTGCAGAAATGACCATACTGTTTTAAGAATCAAGTTAGATTTGGAGTTCCAGTCTATATACTTGAGAAATGAATGCTGGCTTGACCTCCATCATGAAGTATAACCAGATAATCCAGCTACTGGATTTCAGATATCCAAAGATAATGGCATAACTTGATAATGATCACACCTCGATTCTCATTTTGAAGTTATATAGCAATATAAAAGATAGCCATGACAGAAATTAACCTTCCATGTATGAGGTTTGTATGACATAATTCTTGGAAAAAACAGTTTTGTTGGGCTATAGTGCTGGTTTTGCAGGAGCAAAGAAGGCTACTCAATTTTTTCTTTTGCCAAATACAGTGATGACCTTGGCTATTTTAAATTCCCACAGATTTTTCAATTTGTGACCAAGTAGGGAACGTAAATTAAAAATACCAATTTCTGCCTGAAAATTCAAGAAAGAAGAGTGATGATCTACAGGAGGCTTCTTATGTGTATGCAAATGCCTTGGATGAAAATCTGATCCAAACAAATATTGCCCTCAGCTTCAGTGTTATCAGTTCTGGACAGCATTTTAACCTTAGAAAAAAAGTAATCTGACCCTACTACAGAAATATTACTTTAATTTATTTCAGAAAGGACAGTGCACATTGTTTTCACTAGCAGGTGAATAATTTCAAAATGAAATGTTTATCACTCAAATCCAACTTATTCCTCCCAGAATCAATTTTACCAGATGACGTGAATCACGTTGTGATTATTTGAGTCTAATGGTTAGAAAAGAAAATTCATTAGGAGGAAAAAAACCAAACAAGCCACTTAGTTAAAACCTGTTTTTAAAATTTCCAGTCGTTTTAAAAGCATAAATTATGTTAATTGGAAAGACACCTTAAAGTATTATTATTGCACAGGGCTTTAACATGTATGAATATCTGTATTATTAATTTTGTTGTTTCATTTCAGCTGAAATATTTTTTTTTCTGTTTTTATAGGCTTTTGAATAATATCCAAATTTGGAAGATTTCAATAAATTACTTTGAAGGGCTTTAAAATCTGCAAAACCTGTAACTCAAAACAGAACCCTCACTCTGATGACCCCCAATAGCTAAAATGGGATTTTTGGTTATTAAAAAACCAAAATAATCAAAAATATATTATTCAAGTGTAAGTTTATTCACAGCCTGCTACGCTTAGTTTATACTTACTGAAAATCATGCAGTTCAGAAAAATATGATTGAATTAATGAACCAATGAGAAATAATTTGGTTCTGTGTGTTTTACGCCTAATTGCTTAATTTTGAAAAAAGGCTGCATAAGGTGATCCTTTCTGCTGCTGCTTTCATTGGCTTACCTTAAAATTTTAATCACTAACCATAACTACTCTTGTTCACGTTTGTATTTTTGGGGAATCTGTGACACTCCATTTCACATCATCCACAAATGACAAAATATTGTTCAGCATGACTTTGACATTGAACAGTTTCTGTGTAAAAAAAACATATTAATTATCTCTGATCAACATAGGAATAAAAGCTTTGCGCATTTCAGGTTCTTCCAAAGACTGCTTTAACATTAATGTAATTAATGTACTAAATGAGAGAAGCATGAACCTACAGAAAAGAGTTTAGGTTCACCTTTTTATGATAGAAAGCTTAATACACTTTATAGTAACAACATGTGCACATAGACCAGATCAGGAAATAATTGATTAAAGATAATAAGCAGACAAATTTGATGGTGTTCTGTAGAACAGGGTCCCAGTAACATGTATTCCAGAGCTCTTCAAGAATTTAAGCCAAAATATGGTGTGGAATAATATAATTAACCACAATATCCAAGAAATAGTGGAGAACATGAAAGATATAAAGGTTTATATGTCCATACTTCTATTTGGAAAAAAGAGGTACTCTCAGAACTGTGTACCAATTGGACTGATTTCAACATTTCAGAAAGAAGATTTCCTGAAGCACATATTTTAATAGTTGATCTATAAGCATGTAGGGGATAAGAACAGATTTTTCAACTACTGATAGAGTTCAGCTAACATATTTCTTGTGACGTCGTCAATACTGCTGGCTAGAGCAGAAGTAACGGATGACACTTTAACTTCACACTCTTTCTTTCACACACTTTCATCTGATGTTCTAACAAGCGAGCTATGGAAATAACGTCTAAGTGAAGCAACTGACTGATGGATAATCACCTCATCGGAAAACTTGATTTAGTTTGTAGCTCTCAGTGGTCAGCTGTTAAGCTGGGAGGATAACGTGAGTGAAGTTTGTTCTCAGTCCAGCCCTTCATCAAAGCCAAGGTGTTAGAAATCAGCGGTACAAGCCAATGCATTTATGGATAAAGTGCTGTGGGATAAGAAAAAGTGGGCTGTGAATGAAGTTTACTAGAATGCTCATTTACCTGCCTTGCCATCACAGTATTGAGAAAGTAAAAGGTTTTTCAACCAGTTATACCCAGACACCATTCAGCAATACAGACTTGTTTTATCCCACCTCGGTTTCACTGTGGTTCGAAATTGTTACATTTACATCAGCTGTGCTGGCTCCTGATAATATAGAAAAGTTCGCTATTTAATGCAGGTCAAATTATGTCCCTTTCAGCTTAGTACAGCAGAGAACACGCAAATCTTCTTTACATAGTGTTTGGGAAATGAACCAACGCAGGCAGAGGAAGAGTGTAGTGTAAAGATACTTGTTTGTTTCTGTAACTCAAAGTTATTTCAATTTCTGGGTATCTGCAATACACCTTGGAAGGCAGAATAGACACATGTTTTCTGTTATATATTTTCCTATCATAGCATTGGGCAGGTAGAAAGCTTATGGCTAATTCGTTTATTCTCAAGGCTCTGAAGAAAACACAAAGCAAAACTGCCCACCAACCAGCCACCACATATAATGCTATTAATTAAAAAACCCAACATTAATGCTGTCACCTTCTCCCGGTGTAATCTTGTTCAGTCGGTGTACTTCATGTCTACCAGAAAGATTAGAAATTGGCTTCATTCATTCAAGTGCTAATCCCTGCACTGAACATTTGCTATAGACTTAGCTATTACATATTAGATTTTAACTTCTTACAACTGTCACTATATTTTTCACAACTTCTAACACATAAGCCTGGAACCCTGTGTTCTATTTTTTTAATACTGTATAATCTGCCTTTGTGTGTGTTATAGTGTTCATCTAAACCATTCGAGTCTTCAATATTCATGACAATTGGGCTGTATTCTGACTGTTAGGAGTTTGGATGGATCAATACTTAATCAAAATTTGTCTCCAAGGTATATGGTAATCATCTATTTTATGCCCAATATTTGTAATATAGATGGTTGATTCAATAAAGTCTGTACTTGTTCTCATAAATACCGGTTTTACAGAATGAAGACATTGCTCAAAATCACATTTTAATTCCAAGAATCTTAAATGGGATGGACTGACTTGTGACTTTTAATGGATTTTGATAACACCTATAAACACATGGCAAACGCATGTCTCAATTAAAAGACCCTAAAGCTTTTTATAAGATACTGCCCCTTACAGGTTGTTTTATTGTTTTGGTTTGGTTTTTTTTTTTTATTTTTTTCCCCCTCTTTCTCTTCCCTCCTTCCTTTCTTGAGAAGGTTAAAGTTAATAATATTACTGAGTTGGCATCCCTGTTTTTATATGAGTCAGCATGCTTCCTTCTTTGTGATATTGTTCAAATTCTACTTTTTGAGCTGCATGGGAGATGTTCTTGCTTTTCAATTGTCCGCAGTCTCAAAGACTTGGTTCTTACCATATGCAACCCCTGGAGGGGTTGGAATTCCAAATTGGAATTTCTCCTTGTGAACTGAGGAACTCCAACCACAACCATTGCTTTCTTACCTGGTGCTACATGACAAAAAGAAGTAATTTCAGAGATTTTCTGTAGTTTCAGAGCACACAGAAAGCACCAGATTCTTGTGCATACATTATCACACACCCATAAAGAGGGTCTACACGATAGTACGACAATATTGGTGCACATGGGGGAAAGTGGCTTGTTTACTAGGGGAATGATAGAGGAGTTTTTCTAAGGTACCCAGGTGTACAGCAACTCAGGCCACAGTACTTCCAATTAAATGCAGGGTTGCCTGACAATGTGCTTTGGAAGTTGCCCTTCCTTTGCAGGAGCTGGGACTGCTACTTAAAGCTTGTAGGAATCTGGGCTGGAGCTCTTCATCCTACTGGGGATCTTCCTGAGGCATGTCTGCTCGCTGGTTTTCTCAACAGGTACTCTAGAAGTGGATGTACCCCGTTGGGAGTGCTGGGGCATTGCTTTATAGTTATGTGGCTGAAGCTCATCACAGCTGCACTGTTGGAGCTCAGTACAGATCTTTTAAATTTTGAAGGCTAGTATAATATCTTTGTTTGTTTGTTTTTCTTCTCTTTTTTCTCCTCAATTATAAACCCAGTATTTTCTAAGTGGATGTGTTTTCTAGGCCTCCAGTCACTTTTCATATTCTTCTCTAGACTTTTTACAATTTCTTTATGTAGTATTCTAATTAGACCTCAGTCATGCTGAGTAAAGAAGAAGGATTTCTTCACATCTCATACACAGTATTCCCACTTATATTTCTTTACAGCACTTTATGCATACACTTTATGTCTACTGCTATGTAACTGTCCCCATTTGGTTGTATCCTTTTACTTCAGTCCATTTATGAAATTTGTCAAGAATATTTCGAATTCCAGACTACCATCCCTTCTCCAGTTTTCAAATTAAAAAGTATGCTCCCATCAGTGCTGGAAAAGGAACATTTCCTGTACAGTCTCTCTCAGTGCATCCTCCCATTGATGACAGCAGGCTGTCTACAAAACAGTTTTGCATTCATCTGACAGTACACTTTTCCAGACCACGGGTCACTCCCCACTTTTTCCCTGGAGGAAAGGACCACTTGGGCAGGAAACAAAACTGAATGATGTATTTGTGTATCTGTGTTTACCTCCAAGCTGCTTTTGCATCTCTGCTTGCAGGGAGGAGAGGCGCTGAAGGTATGGCTCCTCCTTGAAGAGCTGCTGCTGCCTCTCTTATCTGAGTCTTGCACACAGTGTTTACCAGCAAAACCAGAACTTGTCTATTTTTCTCTCTTGGATCCTTTTAAGGTACCTTGGTGCCACATTGCATAGATGACTGTCTTATAAGTGAAAGGGGCTACACGGTGCAGAAAAGCAACTCTTTCCTTCCTGTGCCTTTGCATAACCCTCTAGAAATCACAGAGCTGCTGTTGTTGCTGACATCTTGAGAAGAGTAAATCATATAGGTGACTCACAGGTTTTGGAGGTGAAAAAGAACCTGAGGATCATCTGCTTTTGGCCTAGCATGGAAGAAGGAAGCACAGCAGCAGAAATCACTGACAGTAAACTAGATCTGGGAACCTTGGCCGTATTTCCTGAGACTGCAAACGACTTTTATCTGAAGGTTATGTCAAAAGCTGTAGCAAAGCTGTAATATGTAGTCTTTTTACTTTTTCCCTCTCCATAAGGTCTCTTACTTTGATCATTTGGCAAGATTTACTCTTGACAAGTTCATGTTGGCCACCATGTATCAATGCACGTAGCTGAAATTCGTGAGCCAGTCTTCTATAGATCTTGGACTTCAATTCATCTTTAACTTGGCTAGAAGGGTGAAAAACGGTTATATTTTTTTAAAAATAGATTTCTTGTAATACAAAAAAGCAACTCAGAAAAAACGATGAATATTTCTTTCTTACTTATAAGCAGGACAAATCATACGAAATCTTGGGGATGAAGTATTATTGATTGAAATGATGCCGCTATAGAGCTGATTGTATATAGAGGTGACAAATCCAGGCCCTGACTGCTATCAGGGAATCGCTGTAAAAACCCTTTCTATTCTAAAATGATGGAAAAAGTCTTTCCATCATTTAAGTGAAACTCCCATCTCTGATCACCCAATTAATCTTCATATTTGTGAAAGACAGCTACACCTACTTTCTATGCTTTATCTGCTTCTTAGACTATGTATTCTTCTTTTGATAACAAAGAGTTAATTTTTGCTCAGAGTACCTAAAAAGTAGCAGAAAAATGTACAAATGTTTCTAATAGGAATCTGTTTACCAATACTTTAAAGAACAGATGTTGTTCCCTTTAGAGTTCACTTCTATTCAGCAGGCTGAATTCTTCACTCCCACCTTAGCACAAAAGAGGAGAGAACCCAGGTGAGAAAGCAAAGCAAAGCCCTTTGATGTAGATAAAAATACAGCCACTGAAGCATAAAAGGAGAGTAGCAGAATACAAATTGACTCATTCCTCTCTCACCTACCCTTCCTCCCCCCCTAAAAAGTGAATTCCTGAGACATGTTAAGTTTCACAGTGGATTAAATAAGAGGGAAGGACCCAGTGGCAGGTTAGTGATGCAGCTCTCATGATTTCTGACACAAAGCTAACCCTGCAAGAATAGCTTCTGGGCTGCAAAAAGGAGAGATTCAGAGCAGCCAAATTTCAGAAATTATGACAGAAAGTTTGCTATTAACGCTCAGAAGCCACACTAGTTGATAGCTGTATAAAATGTTATTTTATGACACGGATTTAAGAGTTATTTTTTGGTAGTATTTTATTTTTCAAATAATTAAAAAGAGGCTGGTGAAGAGAGATTATGAGAGATCTTGCAGGATTGTAACTGAAATTCTGTCCCAAGAAACAGGAGGTGTGGTTTTCCCAGATGATTTTGAATTCAGATTTTTCTTTAAGTAGCACATATAGTTTTGGATGCTGTCAGGATGGAACTGGCATGTTGTCAGGAAACCATCTGGCTACATTAGTGAGGCAAAATTTGTTGCATTTAACTCCTGCTGGCAACAGATCTTCTACAAGGGATTCTACATAGTCTTCCCGTTGCAAATCAAAGTTGGAAGACTTACAGAAAGGCATCTCCTACAGGTGCTGAGTGCTCCTGGCAGCATAGTAATTTTCCTTGTCCAGCAACAAATTAGGTATGAACATCTGAACTAGAGGTGCTAGGAACTCTTTACAAGCAATGAGAAACCCAGGGATTTTTAGGTAATGTCAACTTCGGAACTAGACATGCATTCAACCTATTTCAGATATCCAGTTTAGAGCAGTGTAAACCGTCCACCAAAACTGTCTGTTTCTCTCCTGCTGATTATTTAGGATATTGAGACGACCTGCTCAAAGGCAGACGTCTGGTTTGTTATGAGTTTGGTTAATGAGCCCCTTTCTTCTCCCCACCTCTGGAGGAATGAGGAAAGGTGAAGGTTGGTAACAACACCCTTCCTCCCTCTGTCCTCCACAAATACCTGGCACAAGAGTGAGTATGAGAGCGACCTGAAATTTGAATTATTGCCATACAGTTCCCATTGTAGTTTACTTACAGCTTTCCATCCTCTTGTTTTTCTGCAAGTTGCAACGTTTGGTTTGTGTTGTTTTTTTTTTACTTTCCAATGTGTTACTCTGCACATTATTAGAAATTTTCAATTTGACCTGTGAGGTCTTAGTGATGTATCTTGGTATTTGTGGCTCATTTTCTGCATTTGTCACCCTGTAAGTCCACGTATCTCAAGCCTGACTTTTTTTTTTGGAGAACTCTGATTTCTGTAGGGCATATATAATTCCATCAAAGTGAAACAAATTGATTTATTTTGTTTCCACATGTAATCAACAAAACTAGAAATGTATTTAAAAAGCATTCTAAGTCTTGCTTATGAAGAAGATGGAAAGAAAGCACTGTTTTATAATATTTTTTTTTCTCTATGTATTTATTTGAAGTCTGTTACCATTCAGTGGAACAATGAACAATTACTTGACCTAAAATTCTTTCTTTCCTCTGTCACTTAAAAACAGGTTTACAATACGAAACAGGATCATTTATTTTAGTAAGAACTTTGTGGGAAAAGGGAGGAATGTGTAGAGAGTATTATGGATTTCTTTTTTCCTGTAGTTGTTAAATGCCTTTTTCTAGAACAACTTACTTTTCATCAAGTGATGTCTTTGCAAATGAAAACTGAAAGTGGAGAAGAAATAAGCAACAATATTATGAGCATGCATTGGGTTTTTTTCCCCGAAACTATTTTGAATAATGTATTGTACAAAAATATAAATTTATTTTGAAAAAATTTACAAATGATTACAGTGAATATAGTAGCATATAAATTCAATGTCATCTATATTTCATCAGAATTAAATATGATTTTTTTCCCTTAAATGTGAATTTATTTGATTATAGGAAAGCTAGCCATTTGAAAAAAAAAGAAAAATGTCTGACATGAATGGGTTTTGCTTTGTTGCAATTTATCCTTGCAGTTATCTGTACAAGAACAAAATTCACAAAGCAGATCAACAGGCATTTGAGGGACTTGTATCTCCAGAACAGCTGTAACAGACTCAAAACTATTTACTGAAATGTCTGCGATAGAGTTTCTGGAAACAGTTTTTTAAAAATTGTTTCCTTAAAATATGGGAATTTGTATTTTAGGACTGGGTAAATTCATTCTGTAAATATAGACACAGTTGCCATAATTAAAATTTGCCAATGTTATCTCGTTTAAGAACAACACTAACCTAATAATGGTTCCTAAAGTAGAAGACTGTCAGACTTCCTTACCAATGTAGAAACAACAAAAACTAAAGAAGAAAGCTCCAATATTATTTGTGTTGAATTGCTTCTTGGAAAACATTCCTGATTCCCATTCATATTAAGGGGGCCTTGAGCTGCTTGGTTCTTGATTTAGGTGCATGGTGCCTAAATAAATAAGCAACTCCACTTACTACCCACAACCTCCTCCCTCCCCACAAAATGGGGTAGGAATGAATACAGAATACAGACAGGTATGGGAATTACAGAACTGAATAATAAAAAGAAATGAAACACAATGCTACACCAAAACAAGGAAATTGCATGTTTAGTCAAACAAATGCCACTGAAAGAACATTTGATATGTTTTTCTGTATTTGTAGATTTTAGTAATTGCATATTTACCTTGAAAACCTTTGAAAAGCATTTTGAAAATTAATGATGACTTTGGGGTTGACATTGCAGACGAAGTAAAGAGTTTAATTTTCTGTTGTAAAACTAAAACAAAACCAAATATTACCTCCCAGTACAAAGAGATGATCATGTTAGCAAAATATGATTAACTGATGAGAATAATATTTTAAGGTCATGCAATTATCAAAAAGAGTTAACTATTTCTTGAATCTTTCTGTGTCATTACTTAATCATTCTACCATAAAAGTCCTCATAACAAGCTATCCTATAGGACAAATACCATATTTTCAATATATCATTCTTAGAATTCTTGTTAGCTTAACTTTCTAATAGATGCAGTACAGTCGTCCATGCTCAGCGGTGTATATCGGAGCATGCATCTGAAATACAGATACAAACTTTTATAATGATGATAATGTAAATATTGACATAGTACTTAAATACTGATTCAAGGCTCCTTCTAATGTGTTTCACTTTCATTTGCCAATTACAATGTATTCTGCTCAGTATGAGATTTTAGCCATGTTTGTCATAAAAATTTCAAGGAGTCCGAAACATTACCCTTGTTTTCCAAGGGAAAAACTATGCACAAAGAGTTGACTGGCTGGACAAGAAGAAGATGGACAAAAAGAGTTAAGAGAGATAGACTTTACACAGATGGAAGGCTTTATGTAGGCATAATTCTTCTTTGTATGTTCCATGTGACTTCATAATGCAAATAATAAATCTGGGAGAAGAAGGAAAAATTGATTTTCTGGAGGATTTAAAAGCTTGTTTTCATTTTAACAAGGCAAGAAATTCCAAAATATCGCAGTCATCTGCAAAGGAAAATAAATTTTAAAAAAAATTACGTTTAGTTTCCTGTCCTTTTAAATATTTTTGCTCTTAAAAGACTATCTATTCCAGCTGTAACTATTTCAACTATTTTTTATCTTATGAAATATACAATAATAATACATTTTAAATAAGATGTGTGTTTGAAATGAAAATTTTGAAATATCTCATGTTGCTGACTTTGAAATGTCCTCAAACATGTCATGATGCACTTCCCTCTCATGGAAGGGCCACAAAGATGATTAAGGTACAGGAGCACCTCTCATCAAGGAAAATCTTAGAGAGCTGGGGGCATTCAGCCTGGAGAAGAGAAGGCTCTGAGGGGATCTTATCAATGTATGTAAATATCTGAAGATATTTAGGTGCAAAGAAGACGTACCCAGGCTCTTTTCAGTGGTGCCCAGTGACAGGACAAGAGGCAAAGGGCACAAACTGAAAAACAGGAGTTTCCCTCTGAACATCATCAAACACATTTTTGTTGAGGGTGACTGAGCACTGGCACAAGCTGCCCAGAGAGGCTGTGAAGTCTTCATCCTTGGAGATATTCAAAAGCTGTCTGGACATTGTCTTGGGCAACTGACTTGAGGTAGCCCTGATTGAGCAGGGGGGTTGGATCAGATGACCTCCAGACATGACTTCCAGCCTCAACCGTTCTGTGATTCTCTGAAAAACACTTATTCTCAGCTGGAAAAATGTTCAGTTAAAATGTTATTAATAGCTCTAATAGGGGCAAATTATGGACACTGAACTGCAACCTCACAACAGATCCCTCTTTCATCAGTTTGGCACTATTCCTGCCAAATATCATCATGCTTCAGTGCAAAAACCCCTTTGATATTTTGGATGTAACAAACTAAGTTTTTTATATGTAGATAGACTTGACTTTATTAGATAACAGGTAGAGTTAGAAAGACAGACAACCTTTTGTGTAAGGAAATCTTTATTTGGATTTAAAGAGAAGCTTTATATTTCAAAGCTAAATACACATGAGAATAGAGATTTAGAGTTGAATTAAATCCATAGCAGGTCACCCCGAGAGAAAAATTGGAGCAGAGGAAAGGGAAAAAGAAAGAACGGAGTAGTAATATCTGAGGGAAGAAATAAGCCAGTATATAACATGAAAATATGACTTTAATACGCCATAAAATTGTTATCATACTGAAGTCATTTATTCTTTGGTATTTAACAGAATAAGGAATTCTTCTTGGGTTTGTTTCCCTTTTGGTTTTTTGTATGTCTCTTTCCTTATACTTTTACCACCGTCTCTGATGTTCACAAATGCTTGAGAAGTGCCGTTGTCAGGGTACAAGGCACTGTAACTGTAAAACAGTGTTTCTGTAGTATGAGAGTATGCTTCTTATCAATCTTTTTAGCAAGCTTCTTTTATTTGGCTTATAAAGCCAAATAGAATGCAAATATTGGAATTAACATCGGTACCATTTATGTTGTTGCTTAGGAAGTAGAGGTAGGTAAAGTATATTATTTCATATAGTGAAATTACTGGTTAGTTACTCACCAGATACAGGTAGATTACTGGTAGATACTCAACAGATTACCAGTTAGTTACTCATCAGATGCTCATCAGATAACGGTGACAACTGGAAAATAAGGTGTATGCTCCTTATTCTCATTAAGCTGTTGAACTCACAATCAAAGTCTATACCTTTCATATTCTTTTGTTCCATCTGTCATACTCAACTGTAACCACACTATGTCTTTGATGCAATGCTTTTTCTTTTTTTCTTCCTCCAAAAAGAACTCCAGTATTTTAGCTTTTTCTTTAATCTAATAGGACTTTTATTCAAATCATTGTGATTTTAGGCTTTCTCCTGTCTTTTACCTGATGCACCCTTTATCCTAGAAAATGCTGTTTTTGAGATTTTGAATCTTGAAACTCTTACTACAAGTCTTTTGTTCTTCTTTTGCTTTTCCTCCTGTCCCAACCACATAGTAAGTCATGAATAAATTTTTAATAGCATATTGTCATGACTTTAGTGCCCAGAAGAATATATTTTCCTGGCACAGACAAGCCTGTGCAGGCAGAGAGCAAGGCTGCTTTGTACTTCAGTTGTGCCCATATGAGGGAGATGCAGAACTACTCAGAGACGTCAGGCTCAAGGAATTTAAGCATTGCTATGAAAGCTGTATACCTCTTCCCAGTCACAGCAAGCCAGTTGGTTTCCAATGAAAGTTGCAATCCTTAGCTTTCCGGCTGCCTCATTAACTCAGTGCTCCCCTAATGACACTACCTCATCCTTCTGCATACAGTACACTTATTCATAAATCACTCATTTCCACCTCTCAGTAGAAACTGCTGCTTCTGCTTCTGAATCTTCCTGTGTAAGTTTGCATTTTCTCTGCATCCCCTCTGGGACACAGAGTACATTTCAAAACGTATCCTTCAGGGCCCTTCTTGAAGACTTAGATTTATTGCAATGTTCCTGTAACCTGCCATGCAACGTTAGAATGCATCACCGACATTAATACTGCCTGCTATACTTCTAAAACACTCAAAAACGTTCAAAATTCCCTTTGAATCCTAGACATTGTATATATAATAAGTTTTCATATCCTCAGGTTATTATTCCTTTACACCTTCTCTGGCATGTAGGCTTTCCGTATTGTCTCAATATACTATGTCATCATTGTCTTGACTGAATCCTTGGGATATTCCCCCATGTGTTTATACATCAAGTCCCAAAGTTGAGATTAGTGGCTACTACTCAAAACATTGTTTTTTTCCACCATTATCATGTTTCAGTGAGAAAGAGCAGGACAGGATCAGCCCCTGGTATGTTTGCATAGTAATTCATCTGGAACAGAAGATGAAAGAACTGTGGTTAGACAGATTTGATTTAAATGTATAAATTGTTTTTGAAAAGAGATTTTTGACCAAGCCTTGTTTTAGTGGTGGTAGGACATGCAGGTGTATTTCGGGAGACCTCACATTCAAAGGAGTTTTGCCACCTTAAAAACTGGGGAAAGCTTATTTCAGGAAGGAAAACATCATTTATTTATTTGTTTCAAGGTCTTCCTGGTTCACATGCTAGCCAATTAGGCTTCAGTTTTCAGTACCATAATTTTTTTATTTCTTTCTACTTAATCGTATGTTTTTATCAGGACTTCACAGAAATTTTGGATCATGCTGTTTCATCCTTTCATGTATCATCCTCAGAAGGGGATGTTATTTCATTGCAGCACACTAAAATGAGTCTCATTAACCTGTTTTATGTAATGCTTGATATTCAGAAGCAGTATCAGGTTTAAATTTTGAAACCCTGCCAAAATATTCAAGCTTGCATGTATAAAGTTGGGATTCTCAAATTGTAGCTGAAATTTCCAGATCAAAGCAACCTCATTTATAGTGAGCCCAGAGTCTTTAGATATCAAGGTAGTAAAATTCTTGTCTTGCCCTTATAGTAAGTAGGTAGTTTCTATGTTCTGATACAGTCAGAACAGTAACTGTTTTGAATTATTTATGAGGAAACTTCTGGAGTATTCTTAATTTTCAAAATGTCAGAAAACTGTTACAGTGCCATACTTTAGCTAAAAGATTGAACTCACCATTGATAAATTTCTGTTGAAGTTTTGATGTCAGTAAACATTATTAGGCATGGGAGGAAAGTTTATTAACTTACACACTGCAGTACATTCTTATCCACTGCATTTCTCTTGTTCACAGCTATATGAATCCTGCTAATACCATAAACAGTTTGATAGCAGATGACAGCCTCCCAAAATTATAATTTTCAAACCCAGAAACCAACTCCTGAAAAATGTTTTCTGCTCTCTCTGAAGT
Organism: Rissa tridactyla; assembly: GCF_028500815.1. Taxonomy (NCBI): domain Eukaryota; kingdom Metazoa; phylum Chordata; class Aves; order Charadriiformes; family Laridae; genus Rissa; species Rissa tridactyla. Next base: position 44,714,612 of record NC_071467.1, read on the forward strand.
CCTTATCACAGGGGATTTCACCCAGACTCTCCTTTTTGCCTACCCTGTTCTGGTCCTTTTCACCTACTTATGTTTTCCATAGGCAAAACGTACCTTTAATATACAATTCAGAACCAACAGGGTAGAGTAAAAATTGGAGCTGATTTATTTGTTTATCTTTCTGAAAGCAAAATGGGGATACTCACATTGCTCCTGCATCATCCCAAACGTGCTGCTGCTAAGCTAGTCCAGGTCCCAAAGCAGTGAGAGGAGCACTGTGTCTGCAGGAGCAGCATCTGTCTGACGACGGGACGTGAATTTGGAAAACAGACGTCAAAGTTGTCAGGAGACGGTGAAGAGACAAAAAAAAGACTGAAATGGGTTTATGTCACTGGGAAGGCTGTGTCATTTTCCTCTGTTTTTATTTCTGACAGTGGGTAGTATGCAGTGGGCATAGATTCTTCATTTCTACTAAGACGAAAAGTAGGACAATATTTAAAAGAATTATGAGGGAATAAGGTTTCAGATGACATTTGGTGGAAAAAGTGATTGTAATGGAAATGTTTCATTTTAGCAAGCAAGAGATTTTAAGAAACGTATATAGTGTTACTCTAGAAAACAAATGTCCTCTTTATTCTAGAAAGCAACCGACATTAAACAGAAGTTCCTAGGAATGCTTTAGTTTGGAAATGAGCTGCATTGTCAAAAGCTTGTGCCAGGTTTTCTCCTCCAACTGATTCCAGCTCTAGCTGCCTATCATCATGGCCACAAACACTACCTCATGTATACTCTGTCATTGTCTTCCTTGATAAGTAAAAAAAAACCCTACCGCATATTTTACTGGGCTACCAAAATATGGTGCTTAGCCAAGATTAGTGCAGCTTTTTAGAAAAATGATATAGAAATGTTGGTGGTTTTTTCTGAATTTGTTTTTTATCCTCTGAAACCACTTGAAATGTAAAATATCTAATAACATATTTTTGTAAAAGTATGATAAACAAAACAGATAATAGTTCACATTTACATTTCCCCAAGCAGTTCTGATAAAACTATTTCAAGGTTTTTTGCACAGCTCATTAGTACCTATCCCTGACCAATGTTTATTTTTATTGAATAAGTTCATCCAAAATATGTTGTAGAGGTGGACTGCAAGTGATTATGGAGAGAAAACAATATCAGGATTGCTTAGTTCACCAGCCTAAAAATCAGTGATGTCATTACAACCTGAGCATAAACAAACTCAGAAAGCTTTTAACAAGTGCATTTTGGTTGTTTTGCTAGAAAGTGACTTCATTTGCAATTCTAACAGTACAGAACGTTAACAGCAGACTGTGAATATATTTCTGTCCTGCTGGAGCAATAGCTTTACGGCCAAATAGTGCTTAAAAGCAAATGTTTCAGGGTAGATGTTATTTTCTTAGTATCTTCTGGACTAAAAGAGGTCCTCCAAGTATAATGCTTTTTCTTTACCCTGTGGGGCAATTTTAATCACTGTACATTTCAAATTTCCTTTTTTTTTTTCCTTTTCCAAACAACTTACAGTGAGAAAAGTATTCTGTAAAAACCTTTTTCTTGGACCACTTCTGTGGCTACAGGTTTTAAAATAAAAACTGATTCATTGTCCATTCTGAGATTTTTCTTCTCCTACTAGCCACCAAAATTCTGCATGCATATTGTCTTTTTTTCTTTTTTTTTTTTAAATCACATATTTTGCAATTTGCCAGTGCTGGTGATGACACTAAGAAGGAAGGAGAATGGCTGACACCTCTAGAGCACAACAGGGATGAAACCAGCTGAGGATATTACATTTAGTGGATTTAGCATCCTTGGAGGTACTCAAAAGCCATCTGGACATGGTCCTGGGCCCTAGGGGGCCCTGCTTGAACAGGAGCACTGGACTAGATGACCTTCAGAGGTCCCTTCCAGCCTCAACTATTCTGTGATACCAAATTTCTCTGAGTGCCAAACTGTATTCTAAAAAACAAAGTGTGATCATTATTATCACCATAGCTATTGCCTCAAAAACTTCAGTTTTTCCTAGTGTGATTTTTCTGATTACTATTAAAATAATTGGCAAGAGCACACACAGGATTTAACTGGATTCCAGGCTCAACTCTGTAGGCACTGTCCTAACATTAGAAGCCCTGTTCTGAAAAGCTGGCAGTGAAAGGCAGGCGACAGAGTGAAGACAGGTACAGTCAGATACTGCAGAAGCGCATATACATAGCAATTATAAAAAGTACTTGCTTTTAAAGAATTTTTTTTCTTTCAAAGACAGTATTTTAAGAAAAAAAACATCTTTCCTAAAACTAGAGCATCAATAAAATAAAAAGGGGAGTGAGATTACTACTTTTCCAGTGATCAGAGCAGGAAATTGGAAAATAGATGCTGGGTATTTGTCCCGGTTTCAGCGGGGATAGGGTTAATTCTCTCCAGGCTCCGGCAGGGATACAAGTACTCTCTCCAATGTGAGCCAGGGATACAAGTACTTTCTCCCATGTGAGCCGTGCCCATTGGGAGCTGCCGGGGGAGGCGGCGGGAAGTCGCGGCTGGGAGACGTCAGTGGCGTCCTGGTGCGGTTGGGGAGCGGTGGTTCTGTGGCCATGTTTATATATTCTGCTATCTGTGTTATTGTTGTTGTTTTCTTGTTCCCTTTGCTGTTCTGTTAAACTGCCTTTGTCTCAACTCACGAGTGTTGCCGTTTTTCTTCCAATTCTTCTCTGTATTGGGGAAGCCCGAGAGAGCGGCATGTGATTTTTGTTGCCATCTGAGGCCAAACCACGACAATATTTTAGGGCTTGTGGGTCAAGAATGTTAGAATAGGGCACTATTCTGCAAATTCCTGACGCTTAGTTTTATACCTATGAAATTGTTAGGACCTACCATCAAAGAGATTACTGTTGGTGAGATGCCTTCAGATCTTTGGGTGAGACACTAAATATTTTCATTATTCTCCTTTTGATATCCAGCATAATAAAAGTCACGTAGGTACCATGTAGTAATTATGATTTTTTTCCCCCCCGCTGAACACAATGTAGCAGTATTCATAAAAGAAATCCACAGGGAAACAGTTTAGTTGCTATCAGCAGTTCCTTGATCAAAAATATCTGCTGCTCATTATGCAGAGATAAATTAAGAAAGCAAGCAGAGTCACTAGAAACCATTTGGAACCAACATTAACCACAAGGAATCTTAAGTTTCCTCTGAATTTTATCCAGCTGTGCTCAGTTTCAAGGCAGAGAAAAAGAGCAAAATAATAATACGCTACTCAGAAACCAATTCACAACATTGTCTGCTCTAATTTACAACAGAGATGAGAGAAATACTCATTTAAAGTCTAACTAGCAAGCTTTTGGGCTACACAGTCTGGAGTTAGAATAGAATATTTTGGTTGGAAGAGACCTACAGCCATCCTCTAGTCCAACAGCCTGACCAATTGAGGGCCGAACAAAAGTTAAAGCATGTTATGAAAGCATTGTCCAAATGCCTCTTAAACAGTAACAGATGTGGGGCATTGACCACCTCCCTAGGAAGCCTGTTGCAGTTTCACCAGCCTCTCAGTAAAGAAATGCTTCCTAATGTCCAGTCTAAACCTCCCCTGGCGCAGCTTTGAACCATTCCCTCGTGTCCTATCACTGGATCCCAGGGAGAAGAGATCAGAACTTCCCTCTCCACTTCCCCCTCCTCAGGAAGCTGTAGAGTGTAATGAGGTCGCCACTTAGCCTTCTTTTCTCCAAACTGGACAAACTCAAGGTCCTTAGCCTCTCCTATTGGTCCATACTTTCCAGCCCTTTCATCAGCTTTGTTGCCCTCCTCATTCAAGGACTTTCACACCCACCTTAAATTGTGGAGCCCAAAACTGCACACAGTACTCAAGGTGAGGCTGCACCAACGCTAAATACAGTGGGATAATCACCTCTTTTGCCCAGTTGGTTATATTGTGCTTGATGCACCCCAGGATGCGGTTTGCCTTCTTGGCTGCCAGGGCACACACTGACTCGTATTGAGCTGGCTGTTGACCATCACTCCCAGATCCCTTTCTGCAGGGTTGCTCTCCAGCCACTCCTCTCCCAATTTATACTAGTGACCAGCGTTACTCCATCTTAGGTGCAGAATCCAGCATTTGCAAGTTGTATGTAATTTGAAAATACTATTTTAGAGGTGCGCATTTTGCCATTATTCATAGGAAATCATGAATTCGAACAAGTACAAGATACAGCAAACTGTCTTCTCCACACTGTGAATCACGTGTCCCTAGGTTCATGCTGAGGGATAAAGACTGGCCAACACAAATGCATGAGCCACTGATGGGTACTACCTGCCAGCACGGCGCCTCAGCAACCTGCTCCACTCCTCTTACCAAAGCTCCGTGCTTATGCAGCATGCTCCATGACCAATACTCTTTTCAGGATCGATTCAGGTCTTTTACACGTTGCCTACTGCACTGAGGTCTGGTTTATTTTGTTAGTCACTGTTGCTAGTAATAAACAAAATGCATAATATTAGCTCTGGGTGAGTGCTCTTCTGATGGGGAAAAAATTGCACTGGATTGTTATAGAAATCTGAAATAAAGTTGCTGTATAATTTAGGATTTCTGAAGGAAGGGCAAATATCTCCCTCATTTACATACAATCTTTTTCACATCTCTGTAAGCTTTACTATGCTTAGTTCTGTAAAGTCACATTTCCAGTAGTGATTATTCCTGGTTTTATATCTAAGAGTTGGTACCCTCCCTGTTCTGCCTGTTTTCTGTCCATGTTAAAAACTGTGTCTTGGGATGCTGTTGATTTTAAACAGGGGAATGCTTTCTGAGTAAGAGAAGGCAATGCTGTTTTCTTCTTTGGTTCCTGTGAGCCAACCTATTAGCTGCTGACAGTCTTTATTGAATCAGCATGTGGCTTAAATCCAGAAATGAATTATAATGTAAGATCAGAGTTAAGGTCTCAGGGAAAAAACAATGTTAGTGCATTGACAGCTGTGATCAAAGCTGTTTCTAGTTCTCTCAGAGGTAGAAATCCCCAGGTGGCAATCAAAGGTTTCATGAGTAGGAATTACAGACAGAATTCGTAATGGGCTCCAGCCAAAGTAAAAAAGTCAAAAGCTACTACAAGCAGAATACTCCCTTGGTTAAGAAACAAGGCTCTTCAGGCTAATTTATAACATCTCCTCCCCCCAAAAATCTAACCTCACACCAAAAGCCCGGAAAAATATAATAGTACAAATAGAACCTATCAAAACATAGCATATTTAACATTTTCCATGCAGGATATTGGCTTGTGAATATATATATATGTATGGTCATGTACTCATTTCCTTCATTACAGGAGTATGCAATTGGTGAGGATATTAAGCACACTAATTCTTATTTGTTTAATGGCCAAACCAAATGTATTACAGGGCCAGTGTTGGTTTAGACAGGGGTAATTCTCTAGGTCCGACAAAACAGGTTGAATAAACTTTCTGGCAAAAATAGATAATTCCTTCTGCTGTGTAGTAGAAACATGATTCTTAATGCCTAGAATTTGTCGCAATATCTGGTGAATCACTGCAGCTGAGGGTGACCCAATCTGACAGCTGTGATTACATTTATTACATTTATGCATAATTCCCTGCTATGATACAAACGAAGGCTGAGACTGAGATTTCTTTTATTTATGTGTGAATTTTGGTAAATTAATATGGTTAATATGGTAAATTTTCCTTGGCCAGACACAGAGTATTTACTCCTGTGGAGGAGCACACACAATTCCTACTGGGATATGTCTAGGGGTATAATGACAACACTTTGCAGGTCAAAACACTAGGACCCCTCAGGGATAGTGTTCTTGGACAGTTGTAAAACACTTGACGTGCTGGCAGGTATCTTTGATCTGCTATGACTGGGCTGGAAGATATCCAGCAGATGGATTAAGCTGATGGATGATATTCTTCCCATTTCAGTCTCTCCTCACAGTGATGCTCCTTCTCCGAGGTAAAGTGCAGGGGCTGAGCAGAAAAGCTGTGTGTACAGGCTCAGTGCACATGAAGCTGCATAGGGGTAGGAAAGGAGGACAAGACTGGCGCTGTTTTAACTTCTTCATGGCCACCGTATTCTGTTGAAATCCTACATTGAAAAGTACGGCACACCACCCTGTGTGTGTTTTCCAGGACATGCAAAAAAAGTTGGATGGCAGCCACAGACGGGGAGTGTTTTTGGATTTCTCCCCAAGAAGTCAAATGCCCTGTTTTTTATGGGTTTCTGGTATGGATAAGAATCGGGAGCAGGCACAGGAGGGTTTCTGCCCTGGGCCTGGCTGGGGTGCAGGTCATTTGTTTCATCGCAGCCGTCAAGGTGCTGTCTTTAGTGTCATGAGCACAGCCATGTTGAGCTGTGGCTGAGCAGTGCTGGCACGCCACCAAGGTCCTCTCCGTTTCTCCCTCTGCCGGCCCAGCGCCGGCCGGTGGTGGGCAGGATGTTGGGAGGGGGCACAGCCGGGACAGCTTCCCCAAGCTGACCGAAGGGCTGCCATGGTGCATACCATGGAGCCTCCTGCTCAGCAAGAAGGCCCGTATGGGGGGGAGCCTTTGTAAAGCAGCTGTTGCCCGAAGATGGCTGGCTATCAGTCTTGGTGCTGTGCTAAAAATGGCTGAACGAATAGATGGGAAAAAAGAGGGTGCCAAAATCCAATGCTGCCTTTTGTGAGAAAGTGCTGAATATGAGGTGAGAGCGGGAGAGGCGGGGAGTGCAGGGCTCCTTGAGATTGAGGCCGTATATAGAGAATAACTTTTATTTTTCTTGATTAACAATTAACACTCAAGTAAACAGAAGCATGCAGTGAAGACAGCAAATTTTTTGGGTTTTAGAGATGAAGCAGCGGGATGCAGAAAGCGCAGTTTCTGAAGGGAGCGTGCGTGGAGCTGGTCAGATAGGTGGGATTAGAGGTGTTGGGTAGAGGGAATGACGGAGTCTGAAGGCGGGAGCAGGTGCCTGGGGCTTGATCAGCGTCACCTGGAAGGGGCAGAGTAAGAAAAAAGCCACAAAAGGGGCGCGTGGTGCCTTGTTCTGCAGAAGACTTGTCCTCAGTGAAATACATGCCTCGAGTGTTTTTAGAAGGCCACTCCACTGCCACAAAGATGTTGTGATTGAGGCAAAAGGGAGTGAGATGCCCGGGCCACCTGGCAGGGCAAGGGGATGGCTGGGGCTGAGCTGGTGCTGGAAGTTGCTGCAGGTGCAGAGCCCTTCTGGCTACAGGTGGGCTTTGCTGGATGCCCCTGCCCTGCCAGCTGATCCCCAGGGCATGAGAAAGGTGTGCTCTTGGGTCTGCTTGTCCCTTCTGCAGCGGGGTTTGCTCCTGAAGAGCTTGTGGTTTGTGAGCCCTGTGAGCACAGAATCATAGAATCATAGCATCATAGAATCATTCAGGTTGGAAAAGACCCTTGGGATCATCGAGTCCAACCATCAAGCCCACTCTACAAAGTTCTCACACCATATCCCCCAACACCACATCTAAATGACTCTTAAACACATTCAGGGATGGAGACTCCACCACCCCCCTGGGCAGCCCGTTACAGTTTCTGACCACTCTTTCTGTCAGAATTTTTTCCTAATGTCCAGCCTAAACCTACCCTGCTGCAGCTTGAAGCCATTCCCTCTTGTTCTATCGCTAATTACCTGTGAGAAGAGATCAGCACCAACCTCTCTACAATGGCCTTTCAAGTAGTTGTAGAGAGCGATGAGGTCTCCCCTCAGCCTCCTCTTCCTCAAACTAAACAGTCCCAGCTCCTTCAATCGCTCCTCATAAGCTTTATTCTCCAGGCCCTTCACCAGCTTCGTTGCCCTCCTCTGCACTCGCTCCAGCACCTCGATATCTCTCTTGTATTGAGGTGCCCAAAACTGGACACAACACTCAAGGTGTGGCCTCACCAGTGGGGAGGGGGACAGTACAGGGGGACAATCACCCCCCTCCTTCTGCTGGTCACACTATTTCTAATACAAGCCAGGATGCCATTGGCTTTCTTGGCCACCTGGGCACACTGCTGGCTCATGTTCAGCCACTTGTCAATTAGAACCCCCAGGTCCTTTTCTGCTAGGCAGCTCTCCAGCCACACTTCCCCAAGCCTGTAGTGATGCATGGGGTTGTTGTGGCCCAAGTGCAGGACCTGGCGCTTGGCCTTGTTGAAGCTCCTACCGTTAACGTTGGCCCATCGATCCAATCTATCCAAGTCTCTCTGTAGAGCCTCCCTATCCTCATGCAGATCAACACTCCTGCTTAACTTGGTGTCATCTGCAAACTTAGTGATGATATGCTCTGTGTCCTTATCAAGATCATCAATAAAGACATTAAGCAGAAATGGTCCCACCACTGAGTCCTGAGGACCACTACTTGTGACTGGCCGCCAGCTGGATTTAACTTCATTGGCCACCACTCTTTGGGACTGCCCATCCAGGCAGTGCTTGATCCAGCAGATCGTATGCTCATCCAGGCCATGAGCCGCCAGTTTTTCCATGAGAATTCTATGAGGAACAGTGTCAAATGCTTTTCAAAAGTCTAGGTAGACAATATCCACAGCCTTTCCCTCGTCCAATAATCGGGTCATCTTGTCATAGAAGGAGACCAGGTTTGTCAGGCAGGACCTGCCTTTCATAAACCCGTGCTGACTAGGCCTGGTCCCCTGGTTGTCCATTCTATGGCTTGTAACGGCACTCAAGATGATCTGCTCCATGACCTTCCCTGGTACTGAGGTCAGACTGACAACTGACTGGCAGAGGCAGTGGCAAGGCAAAGATGTGTTCTTTGGGCTCTCTCTCTGCCTGTCTGTGGGCCAAGGCAAGGGAGCAGGCCTGCTGTCCTGCGGCTGATCAGTGGTAAGGTTGCCTGGAGTTCTGGGAAGCCCCATGGGAAGGCGGAGCTGCTTAAGGGCTGGTTGTGGCAAAGCAGAGGAGGAGAGGCGGGCAGGCTGCCTTACCTTTGCCAGGCAGTAGTCTGCCAGCCCTGGCTTCACCATTGGGTCGCCTCCTGGTCTAGCTCGGGTACCCATGGTGTAGGTGGGAGACCTGGTTTTGTAGAGGTCCAGCTCCACCTTGGGGAATGCGGCAGGCCCTGGCATCTGTAAGAGAGGCAGGCAGGATGCTGGGTGCAAAAGGCAAGTCTTTGGGCCTGATCCCTGGTGCGTGCCCAGGCAGGCTGCACCAGTTGGGCCAGCTGGCCAGAGAAGCGGTGTGACAGGCAGGGAGCGATGGGAAGAAGAGCACCTCCCGCTCCCCTGCAGAGGGGCACATTTCCCCGAGGAGGAGGAGGGAGATGCTCGCTAATGCTGGAGAGCTTTGCCCCACCAAGGCAGTTAGTGTGGGACAGTGAGGGACAGCAGGTGTGGGCAGAGCCTCCCCTCTCCTGCCATTAACAGCTGAGAGCAGGGGGACCCGTGGCTTCTTGGGTTTTGCTGCTGGTGCCGTGCAGGGTGTGTTAGGAGAGGCTGCAGCAGGCAGCCCTTCTCTTCTGCGCTGAGGAGAGGAACTGAGCTTCATCTGCGTGCGGGAGAGAGCCGAGGAGTGTAGCTCACGTTGGAGAGGTCTTCAGCAAAGCCATTGTGCTTACTCTTCCCTGACGTGGAGTAGCAGGGGTTGGCGTGGGTGTAGGCTGTGTTGGGCCCCAGCAGCCTGGGCAGGATGTAGGTGCACAGACCTGGAAGGGGAATGGGCAGAGAGCGTGTGAGTGCTGGGGGGAGAGGCGCAGTGCCAGGGTGGGAGAGAAGCAGCCTGCCAAGGCTGCTGCCAGGAGCAGGAAGGATGTGCTTCCCCTCCTCCCATTGCCTCCATCATCTGCCGCAGGCGGTGTGTGCTGGCAGCTCCAAGCCTGAGCTGCCGGTTCTTGGGTGGGTTGGGTAAAGTGGGTGCTCTGGGCCATGAACCAGATTGTCGAGAGACGATTGCGTCCCGCCATGTGGGCTTTCCCCGAGGGCTGTTGCAAAGCTGCCCAGCAGATGTTTGCTGGAGGAGACACGGCCGCAAGTGCACGTATTTCCCCGAGTTGCCTCACCTGGCATCTGGTCGTCTTTGACGGCCTTGTGCCGGAAGGCCATGGACTGAACCAGCAGGCATTTGTAGAGGTGTTTGTCGGCCTTGCCGGTGCAGTAGTCGCCTGGGTCAGAGGAGAAGCGTAGAAAAGCAGTGAAGGTGGGGGCTCTTCCTGCATCCACAGAGGCAAGGTCAGGAAGAGGGGCTCAGCCTTGTTTGCTTTGCGTCTGGGAGCCTCTGAAGGCTGTTCAGAGGGTTGGAGCTGAGAGCTTTGTAGGCGGTGGGATAGCAGAGGGCCAAAGCAAGGTGTGCTTGTCCTGCCTGGGCGAAGGGCTGGAGAAATGGTACTCACTTGGTGCAGGGGTGACCTCGGTTTTGATCTTGGGAAGTCCGCACATGTGCTGTGCAGGAGCCATGTACTTCCCGTTCCTGGTGACGGAGGGCTGGATGTAGTACCAAGGACCTGGTGAGCAGCTGTCTGGGAGGGGACATTTGGCCCCTTGAAATGTGTAGGCAGGGGCTCTGGCTTTGGTGGGATTGTGAGCCAGGTAACCTGGGAAGAAAAGGCTGTGAAAGGACACCACCCTGCACCGGCCTATTTCAAGCTGGTTTCCAGGTGGAGTAAGTTGGAGTTGCTGGCCTCCAGCGCTTGTCCTTGTTGCAGCTGAGAGCATGGTGGCTTGGAGCGAAGGGGAAGGGAGCTGTGGGAGCTTGTCCCCGGGAGGTTGTGCCTCCACCTGGGGGGACATTCCATCCCGCTGGTGATGGTGCTTTTACCTGTTGTCCCAGGGATGGAGTACTTGGGTCCCGGACTGGTGAAATGGGCTGTGATGAGGCCACGTGGGCGGTGAGGTCTCCAAGTGCCCACCCAGGCTCCATCCATGTCGGCGATGGCTCCAAAGCCTACGGCAAGAGCAGGAGAGTTGCTGAGGGGCTTCCCCAGTGGAGGCGTGGTGTGGAGCCTCCCCGGGAGGAGCAGCAGCGCTTCACCTTTCTCAGCCTTGGCCATGGGACTGGGTGCAGATGAGCTTGTCATCTGCTGCAGCTCTGGGTTGCAGAGCATGGCAAGGGCGAGGGCAGGCAGGGATGGGGCAAGAGAGCTTGTGGTGTCAGGGCCCAGGTGTCCTTGGGGAGAGGTCCTGGCTTGTCATGGAGACGCACTGTGACATCTCACAGGCTACGGGTGCCCGTCATATGTGCTGTTGCATTGCATGGCTGATCAGGGCTGGGCACGTCCAGCTTCCAGGGCTGGACCTTCATGAGGTCTGCATGGCCAAAATGTGCAAGGAGGGAAACGGTGATGGGATTTTTGCATTCTCTCTGGGCACCGCATGTTCTTGTGCTGTTGGGGTCACGTAACAGTAGGAACGTATGTTTGAACACCTGCAATTTCTATTGCATGTCTCCTTGTCCAGTTGTCCCTTAAGGTGTTGTCACGGATGGAAATATTTGACACAGTTATGATTTAGCAGAGGTTCAAAATTTATTAATGATTTGAGTTACATCAAGAGGTTGAAATTTAGCAGCTCTTAGTCATTAGCCGATTTAAATGTTTACAAAGCGATTTAACAAAATTAATGGACATTGATTGAGTTACAGATTCGGATATGGAAAATTCACACTAACTGACTATAAAGTATCCCAAATCAATGCATATAGATATAAGCAAAAGCACAAATCTCAGTCACGTAACAACAGGAATGTACATTTGAACAGCTGGAATGTCTATTGTGTGTCTCATTGTCCAATGGAGACTTGCAGATATCTGGATTCAGGTAACACTATTTGTCTTCAGAAAGACTTGCTGTGATCTTTCATCAGGACACCAGCATCCTGAACTTTCAAGTGCTAATCTGTGCATAAAAAGGATTTTGCAGATTGCCTTTCTTCTTAAGACTCTCTGCTTGCAACCATTTTTGTAAAACGTGCAAGTCCTCATGGGCTGGGCTGCCCTCTGCATCTTTCACATGCATCCCCTTCAGCGGGTTGGACCATTCGTCCTCTGTGATCAGAAGGTTGTGGGTAAAGCTAATCATCCAGGCTGTTTGCTACCACATATGTCCTTTATATTGTTCGCACTCACATGAACTAGGCTGTACTCTGCCCGTGGTGACAACTGCTCAGCCCTTGCCATCATCTGTGTTCAACCACAAAAATTTTTCAATGTGTACAATGTTCTTGGCAGGATTGGCTCCTGCATCCATGCCACTCTGCTGCCTGGTGTATGTTTTGTAAAGCAGCAAATTCTGCTTTATTTGCTCCTATCACTGAACTTGATCTTGTCGTGGAGCGATGACGAGTGGTACTGACCACCTGAGGCACGTAGATCTACGTCAGTCCCACTGCTTATTGTGTTCCTGTGATGTTCAACGTGATTGAGGATTAGCTCACTTGGGATGGTTCTTCTTTTAGGGGTATGTAGTGGCAGTTACAAATTGTTCTGCTTCTGCTCTTTGGCACCTCTGGGGAGGCCTGGGGGTGGACCCAATGGCACAGGCTGCACAGGTAAAAGCATGTGGCGTAGGTGTGAGGTGGGGAGATGAGTAATGGGGAACACCTTTGCTGGCTCACCTTCCCGTAGAGCAGTCTGTACTCAAGATTACACATCAGTTTGTTCCAGAAAAAGAAAATTTTCTCAATTTTCTCAATCCTTGCTGGATTTGTGAGTTCATGTGGACTCAGTATATCTAGTAGGAGAGTGTGAAGCTGAAGAGGTTGGTGGGGAAGCATTAAACAAGATGAACAGGGAGCCATTTCCTTGGGTGTTTAGAAGGGACACTGTCCCTTCTAGTACTTTCCTCTCAGTCCCATCTGCAAAGGATCAGCCGAGAGCTCTGGGGTGAGGTGCAATTGGGCTGTCTGCCCAGTTTTCCTTTTGGAATCATGGGGCATCCAACTTGCTTCCAGGTTTTTTGCTGTAGTCAGTGCTGACACTGAAATATCCCTTCTCCTCCACAGGACTCTGTGTGTGCCTCCTGGGGATGCTCAGGCAACCACAAGTGTGGTCCAAAGCAAGTTGGCTGTTCAGCTCATGCTCAGCAAGTTTTGTATCCATTGTTATCAGAACTAATGCATTTATCTGGAAAAATAGTCAACACTTGGAAAAATTTGCTTTGGTTGAGGATGTGATTCCCTCAGGTCATTCAGAGTTAAATTGCTGACCCTTGTGTATGTTTGTGTCTGCATGTGTTGTAGGTGAGTCTATATATATAACAACACTATTGTTTAGACTTTGTCAAAACAGAGAACATCTTGTCCTTACAGTAAGAAGCAGAAAAAAAGACCTTTATTTATAAAAACAGATGACAGAAATAATTTTAAAACATCGTTTGAATTAGAACTTAGATGTTACCTCTAAAGAAATAAGATCTAAAATAGACCGGAAGGTGACAGGTTGTAGTACGCAGCACACAGACTTTATGAGAACAGCTGCCAGCATCCCGATTTTCTCCATTTTTTGTATTTGTTGTTTTCCCAGAGGTTTTGGATATGAGAAATTGGAAGTCATCGAGAAGTGTTGTCAGCAGCTGGGTCAAATATTTTGTAAATTTAAGCCTCTGTCCAAACAAGTTTCTGAAACAGAAAGTAAGAGCAGTGAATGTAGCATCCCAAAATACACAACTGCAGCGAAAAGCCAGACTTACCTATCGTACTTGAACTACATACTGATGTTATACCTCTAGCAGAACTTGCATGAGGACAAAGGGTTAGTCTCTCACCCGCAGGTGCTCACCAGGTCAGTACATGTAGTCAGTTAATGGGCGAACACTAACAAAGAGCAAGCATGTCACATATGCCAGAGTCTTTCTTGCTATTACCTAGAAGTTCTCTTTCATCTTGGCTCTGTTCCTAAAAACACATCTGCATGAAGCAGGTGCTTCTTCCATGGAGGGAGCTAGCATCTCCATACATTTTAGCCACTAAGAAAAATCATTGTATTTGTTGTAGAGACTATCTTACGTTTAACGATCTCTCAAAGCACTTTGGAGCTTTGTGCTGGTATGCAGCTGAACCTGAGGCCAAGGGATGCTTAAGTTAAACTATTTGTGTGCTCTTTGTTCAGAATCGGGTACAAGGCTGCACAGTTATAAACATTTATGATAGTAATAAAAGGAGTGAATTACCAGCAGAATGACAAGGGCCTTTATGTGCTCAGGAGAAAGCTCATCAATACATTCCTTTAATGCAGTCAAAGCAGCTCTAGTGAAATCATCAACTTTATACTGAGAAATTGGTCCAGCGTACAGCTGTTCAGCAAAGCCTTCCAGAAGTGTCTGAAGAAAGCTATGGGCAACCTCATGAGTAGAGCTAGCTCCCGGAGTATGAAAGACAAAGTGGAGTGTAATGAACAAACCTTTCACTTGCTCAGATTCAGTTGTTTCTACCCTTTACCCCACTCCATCCCAATAATGACATACAAATCACACTAAGGTTTTGCTGAGCATGTTCTCAGCTTTGTGGGGATTTTTTTAAAGCTTTCAGAGAAATGGGTTGCCACTTCAGGAGCTGCTCTGTTGTATAAGTCCCTCAGTGGAATCCCACCATTCGTGGATAAGCTTCTGCCTGCCTGGTCCTCAGCCTCGCCTCTCCTCTCTTTTCTTCCTCTTTTCTTCCTCTCTTCTTCCTCTCTTCTTCCTCTCTTCTTCCTCTCTTCTTCCTCTCCTCTCCTCTCCTCTCCTCTCCTCTCCTCTCCTCTCCTCTCCTCTCCTCTCCTCTCCTCTCCTCTCCAGTGGTAATGGACTTACTGAAGAACTTGCAAAAGCTATTTAAAAATGGTAATGTCTAAAGACAAATGTTAAATAAACTAGACACTGATGGGATTGAAGAGGCTAGCAGTACGTTGCTGTTCTTCTACAGATTCATTTGTCAAGTCAAAGCAAGTCAAGGTTTAGATGGAAAATTGATTTATTTATCACAATCTGATCATAAACCATAGTGTCATAGCAAGATACCATCCATCAGCTCTTATGGGATAACTGTAAATGCAAAATTCTGTAATGCACGCATGACAAATTAGGTAGCATTACTTTGACATAAGCTAAGAGCAGAAAAACAGGCAGTTATCATGGTACAACTAATCTGAGGAAACTTGTGAAGCAGAATTGAAGTGTTCATGCATCTTTACCCACAGTGCCTCCTTTTTCTGTCTGTAGTAATACTTCAAACTTCCAGAGTAACTGTATTAAAATCTGTGAATTTCTAAATGCTGTACTTCTGGGACTCCTAACTACCTGAGAGCGACAGAAAGCAGGTTGGCCTTATTATCTTGACACATTCTTTCAGATAGACAATCTAGAATGCATCATATCAGGCTTTGATGAAAAACATCACAAAAAATAACTGTAAAGTTTATAACTGTTCAGTCAAGTAGTTTTGATGTTGACAGACCTGAAGAATTTAGCCTTCAATCTCAAGGCCAGCTTCATCACTGTGAAATAACACAAGACATAATTAAACATAACTTTTAGGAAAAAGCTTTTTTCTTATCTGGCATTTTTAAGAAAATATTTATCATATGAGTGAAATTGTTGCATAGAAAAAAGAGTTCTTAAAGCCAGATGGTAGCTCTCAGGAAAATAAATCAGCATATGAAGAGTTCAGTTAAGCCTCTCCCTAAATAAGACTGTGCTGTAGAAGGAAAGTGGCTCTGCCAAGAGCTGCCATTCATCTGAACACTAAGCACATTCAACATTTTTAACATTTATTCGGTGGGATTTGATGTTTACTTTATTTTCTTTTCAATCTGGAATCTCAAGGAAGCATGAAGTTAGAATTAGCCCATCATCCAGGAAGATCAATTTTTGCATGCCTGTAAAAAGCTGCTTTCGGAAGTACATAGGTATCCAACATAAAGACCTCTACAGGTCTCCAAACTATAAGGAGACACACTGTAACTAGCAGCTCTGCAGTGGTGGAGAGAAAAAAACCAAACATTCCCTGCATCTCTTTCCAGAGTGCAGGATTTACTCACAATTTAAGTTGCTCAAATGGGCAGTAAAATTACGGCCATTATTTCAGCTAATTTCTCCCATCGACTTGGAATGAAACAATCTTCCTCTTACCTGGAAGAAAAACAAAGTGAATTTATGCTTATTCCTTTGTGGTGTTGCCTACACAGACCCTGGAGGAAGCACCAGCAGTAGCAATAGCAGTCCTGCACCTGGTCTGGGACAATCCTCAATCTGAGTACAAACTAGGTGATGAATGGAATGAGAGCATCTGTGCAGAGAAAGAGTAGGGAGTATTGGTGGATGAAAAATTGGATGTGAGCCGTAAACGTGGACTTGCAACCCAGAAAGCCACCTGTATCATGGGCTCTTTTGAGTACCGCATCCAGCTCCGGAGGCCCCTACATAAGAAGGGTATGGCCTGCTAGAGCAGGTCTAGAGGAGGGCCACAAAAAAGATCAGAGGGCTGGAACACCTCTCCTATGAAGAAAGGCTAAGAGAGTTGAGGTTGTTCAGCTCAGAGAAGAAAAGGCTTTGGGGTGACTTCTCAATATGTAAAGGGGGCTTATAAGACAATCAGAGAGAGACTGAGAGACTTTATTTTTTTTTTTTTTACCAAGGCCTGTAGTGACAGTGCAAGGGGCAATGGTTTTAAACTGAAACAGGGTAGGTTTAGATTGAACATAAGGAAGAAATCTTTTATGCTGAGAGTGGTGAGACACCGGAACAGGTTGCCCAGGGGAGTTGTGGATGCCCTATCCCTGGAAATGTTCAAGGCCAGGCTGGATGGGGTTTTGAGCAAAATGATCTAGTGGAAGGTGTCCCAGCTTGTGGCAGGGCGGTTGGACTAGATTATATTTAAATGTCCCTTCCAACACAAACCATGTGACTCTATGAACATCCCTATTAAAACTTTGCACCCTGTGGCTAATGGTCTAGGCTCAAATTTACTAGAATTTACAGGCAGCTTGACATTAAAGTTGCAGCTTTTTTAAAGAATTTTTTTTAGGTCTGACCTATTTCAAACGAGGCTTTACTAAGGAATTATCTGTGATCTTGATCAGTGGGAAATGTCAAGTCTTAGAATTTAGTCTCTGTACACCACACTCATGTGTGGACATATGTATTATCAACAAATTATTATGGAGGGAATGCATCAATGTTTAAAATGTAAGAGTAGCTGTTAATTGAATCAAATGAACCATTTTTTAATATTAATTGCAGCCTTTATTCTTTCATGTGTGCGTAGATGTTTTGTGACTAAGACTTCATATGGTTGGTCGACCTAATTAAAGAGTAAACCAGTTACAGACTGGGAATATACCAAGAAAATTTAGGGCAGAGCCGTTGCCTCATTAAGAGCTCACCACAGTTAAATTCCTTCCAGTTAGCTGTCTGCATGAGTGTTTGGGTTTTCTGGCTAAAAAAAAATAAATATCGGAATTCTGATTTTAGCTTTACAGTTTTTAATCCCTGTTTTGGTTTAACTTATTGACCCAAACTTTACAGATAAGCATTTAAAAAGATGGATTTTTTATTTTTATTATTATAGGTATCTGTAAAATTAAGGATTTTTGAAGTTCTTTTTATTATCATTCTTTGTTTTTCAGTACATACCATTTTAATTTTAGCAATTTCTGCTGGATATCTTAAAGCAGTTCAGTTTTATTCACTGTGTTAGCTGGTAGTCACTAGTGATTTTCAGTTACTTTTTTTATGGAGCATATATAGAGATGTTCTAACTGGTTATTACTTGAAATTGATCTTAACGTCTGTGTGTGAACTTTGCGCATTCAGTAAGCCCTTGATCCCTCAAAGACAATCATGCCCCTACTTGCATGCACAGTGAATAATTTCATTAATGCTGTTGGATCTGTTCTGATTGTGGAGCTTATGATTCTGAAAATACTTTTCAGGTTGTTTTTTTTCCTAAAAACACTTTTCAGGAGCCGCTTAGTTGAGATTTTGCTAGTAAAACTGTGCTAACAGTGCACTGCAGGCAAATGCATGTTAAATTGTGCTTTTCAATAAAAGAATATCAATGTGAAGACTAAAATTTGATTTTATTTTGTGCTTTAACTTCACTTCATATACACAGATACACGTATACAATGTATACATAAGTGATCTATACATATGGGCCAAAGACTAGATTATATGAATAATGATTTAATTTTCTCTCTGGTACATATATATTTCAGAAGTGGCTTTGCTCTTTGACAGTAAACTAGCATGAGTGCTCCATAGCCTCCAAGATTCTTAATTTTGCCTTGCACTCAGTTTTTTCTTCATTATGATTGTATCGCAAAACTGATTCCTGTGGAAAGCAGAATCTTTAGAGAGGATAACTGTGCAGGCATTGTGCTGCACAAAAACACGAACATCAGATAAACCCTTGCCTGTTTAGTCATTTCCTATAAAAAAATGAGAAAATACCCAAAGATATTAAAAAATAATTTGGTTTAGTATGAGTGAAGGGAATACATTCTTTTTAGCTAAATACATAATTTTTGCAACCCAACATCAGTATAACTCACTGTATGTTTCCATGGCATTCTTCATCCAAAAATACTCACTTTTTTCATTCTATAAGTCAACCGAAAGATATTTAGCTGTAGTTAGCAGCACCCTGGTGTAAGTGATTGAAACCTTACTGCATTTTTATGAGGTAGAGAGAAAAAAAAAGGAAAAAAAGAAAAGCAAGAAGAGTCAATGTTCAGAAAATGTCAGCTACCAGCTGCATGAGATTAGGAAGTTGCTTCACCTCTGAAGAATTTATTTCACTACTGCTTATTACAGGGTTTCTCCTGGCACCAGCTGTTATCTCAAACAGGACATGGGACTGATGAACTATTGCTGTGATCAGATGAGGTGACGTTCAGGCAGGATCTGATCAGTCTCCTTCAGTCCTTGAGCCTGACTCATCAAGGACATTATTTTGTGTAGAGTAAGCAGAACTCCAACCTGTAGCTTCCTAACTGCATATTTCCTGGATTCAGATTAAGCATGCCCCACCCAACTAAGAGTCTTCGGAAACATTTGCTGACATTTGTGATTGTTGCTGTCTCTGATTGTTACGATGTTAGTAAGAGATTAAAACTGCTTAATGTTTATTGTCCATAGGAAGAAGTACAGAAAAATACAATTTACTTTGGAAGTTGTACTATCCATCGGAATTATCTGAACCTTCTAAATTTTAATTGAAAAAAATGAATGTTTCTAAACCCTTTAATCATAAATTCAATTTATGTTCAAATTAATTTAGTTTAAGGTGAGAGATGATTACCAGTGATATTTAATTTAATGTCACCCTATTTTTGTGAGCTTTTATGACAGATTAAGGTGACAAAACTTCTCATTTTTTTCAACAGATTTTTAAAGTACTTACTCTTTTGATAGTTTATTAGGACATTAAAATGTTAATTAAAAGTTCTGCTTTGAAAGCATCTTCCTCAAGCAACCCTCTCTATCCCCACCTTTTTTTCAGTTGAAACATGATCCAAAAAGGGACAGCAATTTTTCTGCCATATTAAACTATCATAGGCCAAGATAGGAAAAGTACTGCAGCTAGAAAAGCATAAATATGACATCCTCTATTTTTAAAAGACTTTTTAAAAAATGAACTAGACTTTCAGTAATTAATAATACAGTACAGCATCACTACGACTATGGCTCTGAGCACTTTTCTGACTTTCTAGTCCATGAAGAACCATTAGAATATAGTAAAATGTCTTTTGAGCCAATTAATGTTTTCTACAGACTGTCAAAGGGAGGATATAATCCTAATCCATAATTAATATTGTTGGGCTGGTAAAAATTACATGGATGATGATGACTGAAGTTAACAATAAATCATGTTTTTGAAAATTATATGCTAGTGCAGATGTGGGGAAGGCTTTAAATGGATTCCATTTTTATGGGTTTGAATTTTTCTTTTTGTCTTTTGAAAATTTTATTGAAAACACTATCATTACTAAAACCAATTACAAAATACAGGATTTTTGTAAATGGAATGGTTGGAAACATTTTTGGAAAAAAAAAAAATCAATACTTCAGCATGAAGAATTTTTAGTGATAGGAATAAACGAACAAACAGAGACACTTTATGTCTAAAAAGGTTAACCCACTTTCCTTTTCCATTCATGTCCAAAAGGTTACGTTTTAAAAACATAGAAACTGCATATACTTTACAATAACACTGAAAAATGAACAGTAAATTAATCAGTATTGTAGGTAACAAATTTGAATTCACATCAGTGTAACTTCTCGAGCAGATTTTTTTTGTTCTTTGGAGCATGTACTGTCACCCTGGTGCCTGTTGTGTTATAAAATATTTAAACAAGAAAATCCATACCTCATGAGAACAGGAAATGTATCTTTTAGACTTGAACACTGAATAATATGCAGAAGCATGATTACGCAATTGGAAAGATACAAACATGCTCTTACCGTTTTCTTGCATCCAATCTACAGATTAGGTTGCCCACATTCAACAGTTCTTACACTGCAACTTGTATGGTTTATCTGGACAAATGAGACGCATCTTAAATGCAAAGCCAATAATGTTTTGTTTGTCTATTTAATATCTTGCAATCTAATAAAAGGTTTATCATTATCCAGTTAAAATTACACCAAGACTCATAATTCAAATTACCCACTTTTTAGAACTTGTGTCCATAATGAATCAGTTTTAAGATTAGATTTAAGATCAAATTAACCTATTTTTCTTAAAAACTCTTTGGTTTTCTTTTAAGGCCACACTAAAAAAACTCCACCAACGTACTTATTTTAAGATATGTTTTAATAGCTACTGTATTCTTACCTTTTTCCCCTTTCTCCAGAGAAGCTTGTATTACCTCAGAACTGCAAGCTGTATATGTAACCCCAGAGAATACCGTTTATTTCACCTGCACAGCAGAAGGAAATCCTTTGCCCAAGATAATCTGTATACACATCAAGTAAATGACAACCAAGAGGTTCAATGTTGTTTTTAAACAGGACTTTGACTATGGTAACCCTATGGCTACTATATTTCACTTGTCCATATGCCTAGGAGGGACAATTGATATGTATAGATGGTTGATTTTTTCTGAATTATCTAATTCTAAAGGAAACTAGCTATGAAGACACCTATGGATAAAAATACTGCTGAAATGTATTTCTTCAGGGTCTTCAACTTCAGCTATTTAAAAAATAATGCAAATTGCAGGATGTAGTAAAAGCTTTCCATCTCATTGAAATGTCCTGCTGTTATAGGGAAATTGTGAAGAGGTTTTTTTCTGAGATTGAAGAGGAAGTAAAGTTTTAAATAGTTTGCCCAAGATAATATTTGTTGTTATAATATTCCTGTAAAAAAACTCCAAGGTGCAATCTCCACTTTCCAAGGTGCAATCACTAAACTAGAGTATCTTCATGAAGATAGTTTTAATATTAAATTTATTGATAC
This sequence comes from Rissa tridactyla, assembly GCF_028500815.1. NCBI lineage: Eukaryota > Metazoa > Chordata > Aves > Charadriiformes > Laridae > Rissa > Rissa tridactyla. The sequence continues at coordinate 44,735,979 of NC_071467.1, forward strand.
CAGCTAGCAATTATGCAGACTTTGTAAGTGCTCTAATTGCTCCAGAATAAAAGTTATGTAACACTTAGTGAACACTGTATATTTGTTTGTTATATTTTTTAAATTATAGGATAAAAAAAAAAAACAATGAACAGATTTTAAAAAAAAAAGTCTAATTCAGGTTTAAGGCATTAGTTGGAGCATTAATTCTGACACCCTAAATTCTTCTTTCACTAATAATCATCAACATATGAAAATACCATGGAGCTCTTCTAAAGAAAAGTGATGCTATTAAGCCTAACGATATGTCAGTGAACAACCATCATTAGAGCCAAAATGCATGAATGAAGAGGAGGGGTTTAGAGAAGACGTACAGATCACTGTCTTCTTGTCCTTGAAGCTCAACAGTCAATATGCATTAGATGACACCCAGAGTTTCTTTGTATATTCCATATCCCTGCAGTAAAGAAGTGTCTTGGAGCAGCCGTTCCTACACAGCTTTTGTGCTACTTAGAGCAAAGTATTTTGTCCTTCAGCTTCAAATCCTTCCTGATATCTGAATGCAAAGGAGGTAACAAAGGTATGTTTGCCTATGGCTTCCGTTACAAAGAAGCCCACACTCTGTTACTTGGGAGACAGTTTCCCCTACATACCTCATGCCTTTATATGCGATGCTGAAGTTGCTTTATTCTCTCCTCTTTGCTTTTAAGGTGCTTACGGAATCCGTCAAGCTAGAGTGATACAAATATTACAGTGTTGATATAGTTGTGAGTTCATAAGTTTCCATGGTTTTAACTGATCAGCTAATATTTACTGCACTAAAACAAACACACTGTGAGCCTGTACTTGTGTCACTGTGGAGACAAATCTCATCCCTGGGGGAAGCGTAGTGCACACATATTCCTCAAATCAACAGAAGGGGTTGATTGGTAGCACCTACATTATAAAAATAGCATAAACTTTTCAGTCTCTTTGGAAAGGACCAAACTACTTGCCCTGAAAGAGAGAATAAAGAGACTGTGTTCTCCCTTCAGGCTGTATGTCCAATACTCTTCTCAAGAATATTTATTACTAATCTACCCCAAATATTCAAAGCTATTTGATTAGCTGACACCTCCCATTTAAGAATGTCTTTTAAAATGTATGGATATTGTAAACAAGGTTGTTTAAAATAACTAATGAAAATGGCTTTTTATGATTAAATATTCATCTTTTACATTCAAGGAAAAGATGAATATGCCTATAATGCAAAATGTGTAAGATAAGTCTTGTACTTACTCCTGGGATTTAAATTCTTATGAAGTATGGTCTTAAATGTACAGTTTTAGTAATGATGTTGCTAGATGTATGGCTGTTACTTCACAAACATAGTTTTGAAACAAAACTCAGCTAGGAAGCTTTTACTTTAAAAATACATATTCACTGAAAAAAAAAATAAAAATGCAGCCTGTTCCGTGTGGCTCACACAGAGAATTTACACTGCTCTATCACAGTTAGGCCATATTTCCTAACAGGGATGTCATTTCTGAAAAATAATCAAAAAACTCTTCTGTAATGGTGTGATGCCCTATGTCACCCTTCTGCAAACTAGCAGAGCAAGTCCAAAAAGAGAATTGTTAAAATACAGTTGAAACCTTATTGTAGCACAAGCATACTCTAATTTAGCTTCACAGAAACTATTACTTAGCAGGGGTGCTTATAAGGTTGTTTTTTTTCAGTAGCTGTCACACTTACTCAGGCAACAAAGAAACAAAGCTATTTTGCCTTGAGCAAAACAAACATAAACAAAACTCTTAACAAGTAAACAAATCTTCCTCTTTTTTATAATCTCAAACCAAGTGCAACAAGCATAAAATCATACAAAGGGTGACGGCATTAAGAGTGAGACACAGTTGTATGCTAGACATATGGATTTTTAGCCACAGCTGTGAGTGCATGGTATCATACAGGTGTACCACAATGCCAACTCCATGTCTTTGTCTTTTTTGTTAGGGAATTCTGCCAGGGAATTCTAGTCCAACCCCCCTGCAATGGGCAGGGACATCTTCAACTAAATCAAGTTACTCAGAGCTCCGTCCAGCCTGACCTTGAATATTTCCAGGGATGGGGCATCTACCACATTTCTGGGCAACATGTTCCAGTGTTTCACCACCCTCATTGTAAAAATACCTTATATCTAGTCTAAAGCTTCCCTCTTTTAGTTTAAAACCATTACCCCTTGTCCTATCACGACAGGTCCTACATCTTTCCTGTAGGCTCCCTTTAAATACTGGAAAGCCGCAATAAGGTCTCCCTGGAGCCTTCTCTTCTCTGAGATGAACAACCCCAACTCCCGCAGCCTTTCCTCATATGAGAGGTGTTCCAGCCCTCTGATCTTTCTCGTGCCCCTCCTTTGGACCTGCTCCAACAGGTCCATATCTTTCCTGTTCTGAGGGCTCCAGAGCTGGATGCAGTACTCCAGGTGGATACTTCTTTGATAACGATGCTCAAAATACATAAAAGCTCGTCATATCAATGAGGCATTGCTTTTAACTAAATGTAGTTTCCTAATAGCTTTTATTGCTAAGGAAAGCCAAGTGAAACTAAGATTACACAACTATGATTGGAGAAAGGGAGAGAAAACATTAACGGCAATCAGTGTTTGTATTACTTTAGGTGGTCTATTGTGAAAACAAGTAGGTAAAACAGGATGATAGGTGATACATATGTTTCAAGGCCTTATCTCAGAGTGCCACTTATCTCACCTCCTCTCTTGCATTCTATTTTAACCATTCATTTATACATGTCTCTGTCAAAATGTAGAGTTCCCTGACTCTTACACTGTTTTCTTTCTGTCCTGCAACTTGCCAAAGGAACTTTGGCTAGCACTTACCATTGGGTGATATCTCTCTCCAAATGGTGTTTGGGGCCAAACTGGCCCATTCTGCTTGGTAAAGGAGAGCTCTGCAAAATTATGGGTTGTGCTGGATGTGAAAAATAGTGAAGGTATTGTTGGCTTGTGCCATAATAACAAGGCTATAAATCTTTGACTTATAAGGATAACTAACCTTTAGTAAATTAGGAAACATGAGAAACCTCAAAGATAACAACTAACAGCAACTATGAAGAAAAACATCATGAAGAAAAACATCCGAGAGAAACAAAAGAGAACTTCTCCAAAAGACTCCACAAGTGATTAACAGAAGGAAACAGATGCATAGGAGAAGGGAGTTGATGATAATCGATCCTACCAGAAGGAAACACATGCACGGGAAAAGGGAGCTGATCCTACCAGAAGGAAACAGATGCATGGGAAAAGGGAACTGAAGATCATCGATCCTCAGAAACAATTCAGAAGGAAACACACAAATAGAAGAGAAAAAGGACTAATACTAATCAATCATTATAAACAATTACTCTGTCTAAAATAGTGAATACGTATGCAATATTGAATGTATATAAGACATGGTTGAAGTGTTAGCTGGTGTGCCTCTGACTTGAGTCATGCACCCAGCGCTGTGCTTTTGCTTTATTGGCTCTGTCCCTATAATAAAATAAGTGCCATTTCTGTTTAAGGGATCTGGCTATTTATTACACTGGACAATGCAAATCTTTACCTTAGTTAAGATTGTCATTGTCAGATAGCAAAATGTTTTGTTCATATCTCCTTTGTTCATTAATATTTCTGTGGAAAGCAAATTCACTCACCATTTCCAGTGACTAATTTATTGACTGTCATCTTGTAAGTCTTGTCTCTCACACTAATACTATTATCTTTAACATGTAAGTTCCTTCTTCCTAAGTGGATTTATCCTAGAGTTAATGTCACAGTTGACAGTAAACACAATTATTTGTACAGTTCTAATTTTCCATTTTTTTGGAAGACAAACAGCCAAAAATGCAATTTAGCATAATCTCTAGGAACAAATGAGTTGCATAACTTTTTCATATCATCTGACTACAGCAACAATTCATTACTTAAACAAGAACAGTGAATGTTTCCTTATTATTGCCTTTGGAAAACACTAAACATGGGAGCAGATATTTGGGAATAACACTGACGGAAATATGTGACTTCAGAATAAGGTTCAATAGGTTCATACCTATGTACCTCAGTAGACTTCTCCTGTTGTAAAATAGCATAACATTTTTCAGTAACATTGATAAGGAAGGATAATTAATTTTTGCAAAATCATAGAATACTTGAGGTTAGAAGGGACCACTGGAGATTTTTCTAGCCCAAAGCTCTGCTCAAAGCTGGACAGCAGCTGGGTTTTGGATATTTCCACAGATGGAGGCTCCACAGCTTCGTGGGCAACTTGTTCCAGCAACCTGCCTCACAGTTAAAGCTTTTTTCTTTTGTTCAGGTGGGGTTTCCTGTGTTTCAACTTCTCATTACCTTTTGTCCTGTCACAGAGCACCACAGAGAAGACTCTGTCTCTATCTTCTCTACTCCATCCCATTAATATTTTTATAGATTGATAAAACTCCCTGAGCCTTTTCTTCTCCAGGCTGAGCCACTCTCTCAGTCACTCCTCACACGAGCCCAGCAGTTCCGCTAGTATTAAGTCCACATCACTGCCCACTTATCCGGTTGATATTTCATCAGTTTGTCAATTAAGACGTTGTGATAGACAGTGATGAAAGCCTTGTGAAAGTCAAGATACACAACATCAGCTTCTCTACCCTCACCCATCAAACTACTGATTTAATTGTAGAAGGCTGACAGGTTGGTCAGGCACGATATTTCCATTATCCACGCTGAATACTCCTAATCACTTTCTTGTCAATATGTCTAGGAACAGTTTCTAGGATTATTTGCTACATTGCATTCCCAGGGGTGAAGGGGAGGCTGACTGATCTGTAGTTCCCTGGGTCTTCCTTCTTGCTGTTCTTGGAGATAGGAGTGGCATTGGCTTTTTTCCAGTCCTCAGGGAACTCTTCTCATCACCATGAGTTTTCGAAGATAATCAAGTAGCTTCACAAGGACATTAGTAAGATCCCTCAGCACTTTTGAGTGCATCCCATGGGCTTGTGCATGTTTGCCCTGGTCTAATCCTCTTCTATTTCATTGCTCTGGGCTTCCTCACTGATGTCTCAGACCTGGGATTTCTTCAAAAATCATCTCTCCTGGACTCCTCTTCTCTACACAGCTGTATCCCATCAGACTCTTCCAAGCAGGTTCCTAAGCAGACCAAAGTTTGTTCGTCAGAAGTCCAAGGCTGAGATTCTGCTATTTGTCTTATTCTCTCCTCTCAGGACCTTGCGTGCCACCTTTTCATGGTTAGTGTGGCCAAGGCTGCTCCAAAACTTCACATCCCTGAACACTCCTTCCCTGTTTGTGAGCATGAAGTCCAACAGACTGTCTAACCTTGTTAGGCCCTCTGCAGGACTCCAGCTGTGTGACCTATCCCACCACACCTCTGTAGACCCAATGAGACTGTATCTGTGTGGTGGTAATAGACATGCCAACTTGAAAATGACTATAGGCATCAGCAGCCTTTTCAGTGTAGCAAGAAAGCCATTTGTATGGTGGGAACTGGGAGTGGGTAGGGTTGGAAGGACAAGTGGAGGTTCCCTTCCCAGGTGAGAGGGAAAGAGCTCAAGCATGAAGAGTTGTAGTTCAGAAATATTTTTGCATTTTCATATGGCCTTTTCGCACCTTCAGATACATGCTGTGTCAGCTGCATTCCTGTCCTTTCCATTCTTCTTTGAAACATAGTATTTCCCAGGGACTATGTGAATTAGCGTGTACGTGAAAAATAGTTCTATCAGAGTTTGCTTTCTCCCTAAATACCTAAAAGTTTAGGGAAGTTGTGTTTTTAAATTCAGCTAAGCTGCAAAACTGGATACTTAAAAAATACTTCAAAAAATGACTAGAGGTTTTTAAGCACCCTTTCATAACTAATTCCTAAAGGTTTTAGTCCCACACTTCTACTTGAGCTATATGTATGCATCACCCTCACTGCTCCAGCAGTGTGGGTTACGAGCACACCCTCCACCCCCTTTCCAGGAGTGGTGAGTTCCCCTGTTTGCCCACCACTCCCACCAAAAACGTGGTGCTCGAATTTCACAGGTGCCTGTGTGGCAGCCTGCAATCCCCTAACTGTGCCAGACCAGAATTTGACTTGTGCTGTTCTTATTTCCCCTCCCAGGTTTCCTCTTCATTGCAAATATTTGTGCTTCCGTTATGCTACTCCAGGCTAACTCCTTTTCAAAAAAAATGTCTTTCCCTTGTTACTGCTTAATCCAGTTGATGGTTATCTTCATCTCCAGCATTATCAGAGCTGGTGAATGCCCCCTAGACTGTTTTGAGTGTCCCATTTGTGCACACTATTACTCTGTTACTCACCCCTTCCCTATAGTTGCCATCAAACTACTATGCCAAGGGTGGGGTTTGTGAGCATCTCCACAAATTGGAAATTATTAAATACACTTCTTGCCAGTTTATTTAAGTACTGCTTTTTCACTCTGACCTTTTCATCCATTACTTTAATGCTTTAATGCATGAATTGTGTAATTAAGTGGTGAAACTTGATACCATAATGGTAAGACATAAAGTGTATATAAGTTAAAGTGAATTTTCTGACTGTCTTGAAGACAACTACAGACACAAGTGGAAGACAAATGGTATTTTATACCTCTGTGTTTTGTATCTTTTGAAACAAACCTTTGCAGAAATTGTCTAAGAATATTTTGAGATAATAGGAGTATGCCTATAGGATATGGCACATCCTAATAGGAGTATTTTTGTTAGTGAGCAAAAATATTCTGATGACAGAGTTAGCAAGTGTGATCAATGTGAGCTGGATCAGAAGAGTGTACAGGACAGCCTTCTGCTATGTAGATGGGGTGAAATACAGTGTCATGAAACCACACTTAAATTCATTCAGTAGGACTGTTCAGAGAGCACTGCAAAATCATAGAATCATAGAACACCAGGTTGGAAGGGACCTCAAGGATCACCTGGCCCAACCTTTCTTGGCAAAGCACAGTCTGCACAAGATGGCCCAGCACCCTGTCCAGATTAATCTTAAGTGTGCAGTGTTGGGGAATCCACTGCTTCCCTGGGGAGATTATTCCAATGGCTGATTGTTGTCATTGTGAAAAATTTTCCTCTTATGTCCAATTGGAATCTCCCCTGGAGTACCTTGTACCCATTACCCCTCATCTTTTCCATGTGACTCCTTGTAAAAAGGAGTCTCCGTCTTTTTTGTAGCCACCCTTTTAATACTGGAACATCCCCTAAGCCTTCTTTTCTCAAGGCTGAACAAACCAAATTCTCTCAAACTTTCCTCATATGACAGCCTTCCCAGTCCTTTGGTCATCTTTGTGGTCCTTCTCTGGACCCTTTCCAGTCTGTCCACATCTTTTTTGTACAATGGGGACAAAAACTGAATACAGTATTCCAGGTATGGCCTGACAAGCACTGAGTAGAGTGGAATAGTGACTTCTTTATCTTTACTGGTGATGTCCTTGTTGATGCAACCCAGCATCCTGTTGGCCTTCTTAGCTGCCTCAGGACACTGTTTGGTCATACGGAGCTTGTTGGCCACCAGTACCCCCAGGTCTCTTTCCACAGAGCTGCTCCCCAGGCAAGTAGATCCGTGCTGCATTCCTGGACTATGTTTTCCCAGGTGCAAGATCTTATCCTTGTCCTTGTTGAACTTCATAAGGTTCTTGTTAGCCCCCTCTTCCAGCCTATCCAGGTCTTCCTGCAGGGTGGCTTTCCTTTCCGAAGTACCTGCTTCCTCACTTAGTTTGGTGTCATCAGCAAACTTCATCAGGGTACACTTAACCTGATCATCCAGATCACTTATGAAGATACTAAAGAGCGTTGGGCTCAATATCGATCCCTGATGACAGGCTGCCAGTTTGAAAAGGAGCTATTTACTATCACCTTCTGGGTGCAGCCTGTCAGACAGTTTCCCACCCACCACACAGATCACTTGTCTAAACCTTAACACATCAGCTTCTCTAGGAAAAGGCTGTGGGGAACCGTGTTGAAAGCTTTGGAGAAATCCAGGTACACAATGTCCACTACTCACCCCTCATCAACTGAGCACATTACTTTGTTGTAGAAGGCGATCAGGTTTGTCAAGCATGGTTTACCTTTGGTGAATCCACACTGCCTTTTCCCAGTCATGTGCATCATTTGACTTGTGATAGCTCCCAGGAGAATTCATTCCAAAATTTTCCCCGGGAGTGAAGTAAGACTGATGGGCCTGTAATTTCCTTGCTCCTCCTTTAAGCCCTTCTTGTCGATGTGGGGTGTCATTAGCCTTGTTCCAGTCTTCTGGGACATCCCCGGATCTCCACATCTTTTCAAAGATTATGGAGAGCGGCCTTGCAATGACGTCAGCCAGCTCCCTCAACATCCTTAGGCAGATAATGTCAAGGACCATTGATCTGTAGGGGTCAAGCTTCTGTAATAGTTTGCATATCAACTCTTCCTTCACTGATAGTGGGTCTGTGTTTGCACCAACCTGGATTTTTGTTCCCAAGTACTGGGGAACAAAAGTGCTGGTAAAGACAGAGGTGAAGAAAGTGCTGAGATCCTCTGCCTTTCCAGCACTGTTGGTGACTGTCCTGGCTTGGGCTGAGGCAGAGACAACTTTCTGTTGAGTAAGAGAGGCTCTTGCTCACACTTGTTGCTGTGGCAACCAGGGTCATCTGACTTGGTTGTTTACCCTGTGGAAGGGTTACACCTGTGGACAGGTCAGGTGACCCATGCTCAGTATAAAAGCTGAGGGATCAAAGGCATCAGGTTGGCTTTTCTGAAAGAATTCTTTTGCAAGGGCTTTTCTTCTTTGGATCTTCTCCAGTGGGCTCTTCATCCATGGACTGCTTCTCTGTCTTCAATGACTGATGTCTGAGGAGGACCCCGTCAGCTCATCTGCCTTTTGATCCTGGTCAGTGTGTTCTAGTTCCCATTTGTCACTGAGTCCAGTCTGGAACTTTCCCACTGCCTGGCAGTGACATCTCCTTGGGAGCTTGATATGTTTTTGTGTATATTTATTTATATAGTATCTATTTCATTTTTTTATTTTATTATTAATATTTCATTGAAGTAGTTTAGTTTTTTTCTAAACTCATAAGTCTCTATCTTTCTTCTTCCTCTCCTTGAGTGAGAAGTTGGGGAGAGCATCTGTTGTCTTGTCACTGGCCCACCTGGCCCAAACCACAACAGTGATTAATTCACCTCTCCTGTTTAACAGAGGGCCAGTATTTTCCTTCTGTTTCTGCCTGTTGTTTATGTACCTGAAGAACCCTTTCTTGTAGTTTTTCCCAAACTACGAGAACTTAGCTCTGGCCAGTTTCAATGTGAGCTGAGCTTTTGCTTTTCTAACTGCTTCTCTGTGTGCCCTGGCAGTGCCCTTGTAGTTATCAACATGTATTCATCCACTTTTCCATCTCTGCTATGCTTTTCTTTGGTTTTGAGCAGACTCAGAAGCTCACAGTTAAGCCAGGGGGGTCTCTTTAGAGCACTTTGTACACTAACCCTGAGTCCTTCAATTTAAAGGGATTAAAAAATGTAGGCGTGCTACTTTGAGCATCTTTCAGTAGCACATTGAGTAACCCACATAGCCCATTTTATACTCTACTGCAGTATGCAAACATAGTTTTAAAGACTAGTAATGAGAATTGCAAGGAAAACTCTTGTTTTGAGAATGATCAATAAGAAAAAGTACAAATTTGCTCATTTTGTGCATTGTGAAAGAGTATAAATTGATGCTGCTACTGCTAGGACAAAAGCAAATATAGTACTAAGAAGGGTCACAGATGGTGTTTCAACTTCAGAATGGAAAATCTGAGAATTGTTGTACCTTGTGAGACTTATTTTAATTGTACTATGTACAGAGTTGGTCAGCCATGTTTTGAGACTGATTTGTTTGAGCAAATGAAGTAAACCTTTCATTTTGAATTTCATTGCAAAACAAAACCACAAAGAATAATAGAAAGGAAATGAGAAAGACAAGAGAAAGATAAGAAAGGAAAAGTATCTTAAACATCAGCACTGCCACAAAAAGCAGTGATTATACAGTGACTTTGAATAACTCCCCAACCACCAGAACAATCAGTTTCCTAAACAACTCCCATTGCTATTGTGTGTGTAATTTCAATTGAATCAGTGTGGGTGGGTGTTGGTATGGGTGCCTACTGGTGTTAAACCATGACAGTAAGGGAAGGAAATATTATTTAATAGTATTAGTTAATATTGCTTTTGTTGATTATGGGGAAAAAAAGGCAGTTAAAAAGTCTGAGCAGAAAAAACTGTCCTCTATCAAAGAAGCAATTAATTAATAAAACAATCCTTGATGATTCATGCCTTATGTTATTTTTAAACTTGGAATATTACAAAGGTCAAAATAATAGCAATAAAAATATATTTAAAAATTTGAAATACAAAAATAATTCAAAAGACACCAAAAGCTTATCTAGCCTTCTGTTTATACTCTTGCTATAGAATATTATTAGACTATTTAACATTTCATAAAATAAAGCCTAGATTTGAAGGTGTTGTGGTGTACTAATTGATTTTATTATTTTCATTTTCTTATTCTTTGTGTGGTCATTCATTATCTTCACCATCTATAATACCTGCTTCTAGCTGGATAGTTTTTAACAGATACCATACAATATTGTGTCATTTTAAGATGTTATTTTTGACACAAAAAAGAATGACCACATTCTTCATCCCAAATTATCAAACATTATATTTCCACCTTAATAACCCGTATCTAAATTTTGAGGTCTTTTGCCTGGATTTAAGGTAACTATAGTATGTATATCACTGGCATCGTTAGAATCTGAAGTGTAGTTTCTCAGCTTTAAAACAATATGATAGAAGTCACCATCTGCTTGTCCTTCAACTTGCTTTATGGTTTCCTTGTTACTTGTTATGTATTGTGTTTTTTAATTTTCTTTAGCTGTATCATTAGTCAACCAACTGGTGTGCAAAAATCAGCTTTTATTTCCTTCTAAAACAGATTGCATTTTTTAGGATATTGTGGGAGGTTTTTTGTCATTTTAGCAGATGCTTCATCTCTGTGTCTATGGTACTTCTTTATTTTGCTTCAGTGACTGAAGTAAAAACTGTAGGTTGGCTGAGAAGTGAATAAAAAAGTAAAGCATTTCACATTAAAATGTACAGAGTGTGAGGCAGATAAACTGTTTTTTATGACATAGAATAATTAATATTGTAAATCAGAATTCATTCCCATTATGCATCTTTACAAAGAATGGCAAGGAGGATATTGCTGTGGCTGATTTTAATCAGGCTATAAATCTTTGTGATAAATATAAAATAATGCTAATTCTTTACAAGAATTGGTAGTAGAAATGCTTTTTTCTAAGTGATGTTATAAAAGTTTCAGAGTCAGTACTTGTGGGATTTTAAACTGGTAAAGGTATGAAAAAGGCAAGTTATCACCAGGTTATAAATGGCAAACTCTCTAATTTAAAGGTTGCTTCAATTTCTAGTATTTTCCTAGTTGAAACATGGTTTCTCAACAATACTAGCTAGCTAGTAATAAGAGAGATGCCACTGATAAATCCATTTGCATTTTAGTCTCTGCTTTTCACTTTCAGTAGTCAGTATTAGGGGTTGCACGTATTTTATGTAGTTCAAATTAATTCTCTAGAACGTCTACTGCCATAACATCCACTGACAGCATTGCTGCTTAGGACCTTAGAGAAAAGTCTCATTACAGTTGATGATATATTCCCATTGCTGAACAGCTCTGGCACAATATTAGTGTCTTTTGTTTGTGATACCATAATTAACAGTAATTCATTTTATAGGATAGCTCTTATGGGGGAAGAATTATAAATAGCTATTACTCTCTAGGGAGTTAAGCCTTTACAGGCTATCTGAATGTTTCTGTAGTAAATGTACTCTTTTTGTTCACAGACATACGAAACTGGTGCCATTAAAATATATAAATCCAAACTTGTAGCCATTAACCTTGCGAAGATTTTACTACAGATTTCTGAAACAATTAGATGTGGTTACTAGATGGTGTCCATTGCACATTGGCAGAGAAAGAACCAACAGGAAAATAAGGTGAGTAGGTACCTTGATACCCTGGGTTTAAAATGCTGTACAAGATTTCTTTACTGTTTCTGAAATCAAATACTAGAAAATTCAGATTAAAATGATTCAACACTTAAGTGTTTCACTGGTGCTGAGGCATGAAAATCTGCATTTTAGGAACAACCATTACTCTGTGCATCAAAGATCATCGTAAGGGAAAAACAATAGAAAGGTAAAGTAATTAAACTCTAGAATCACATTCAGTAAAGTGCTTTATTTTTGAAAGCCTATTTAGCAGACAGGCACTGATTATTCACAGTCAGATATTTTTTTTTTATAACATAGTGTCAAGGTTTAGCCCCAGCCAGCAACTAGGACCATGCAGCCACTTTCTTACCCCATCTTCCCGTGAGAAAGTTGGGGAGAAGAGGGAGAAAAGAAGGGGAAAAGGAAAAAAAAAAAAAAACAAACCAAAAAACCAACTTTGTGGGTTGAGATAAAGACAATTTAATAAAACAATAACAGAAAAGGAAAATAACAATAATAATAATGACACAAGTTATTCTTACTCCGTGGTGAATTGGCACTGTTCTGAGCAGTGAATGTGGATTTCTCCTCCCTGGCCAACCCCCATTTATACACTGAGCATGATGTCTATGGTACGGAATATTCCACTGTGGATTCCATTGTTCTGTCTGTATTCTCATTTTGTCTTCATAAATGCATAAAGACATTCACTGACAATTACCCATTTTCTGCATAAATGTCGCAGTGCCTGGAATTCTTTCACTGAGTTACTTTATAGGACTTTGCTTGCCCATTCAAATTGTCTTTCACATTCTATCACAAAGCACCGAAGAGGAAAAGAGGCAACGTCTTTTATATGGAAGAGCAATGTTCAATACATATATTAAAGAAATAAAGATAACATGACCCTTTCAATTGTGCTCCACACCCCCCTGTACTGTGTCCATCGTTTTCTCCTCCTTTTCTTAATTTCCCTTGAACTGTGCATTATTCTGTACTGGGATACTGTGTCATTTATTAAACTTTACTATATTATTGAGGTTTAGCTTAATCGGTTTTGTTATACAAATAATAACAAGCATTAATGCTTAAGAACAAAACTTAATTTTTATTGCAACACTACTATATATGATTTCTTTTTAGAGTGAATACTCCTAAAGAAGTGTTTATAAAATAAGATCATATCAGCCTTGTAACGCTTTGGCACTGTTTTCTCTTGTTGAACACAAGGATGTATAACCCGTTTGTAGCTATGTAGTGAATTGCACAGTGGGTCACAATCTGCCATTGAAAGCTTTGGGAATTGCAGGGGTTCAGTACCTCAGAATTTGGCCTGGCTAAATAGCAATTAAGTGTTATGGTAAATTGCTTGACAATTTTAGTTTAAACTAGAAAATAACTCCTGGGATGGGGGCTTACTTTCCAATAGAACATCTAATTAATGAGCAACTCAATACATTGAATATTAGTTTTTTGAATCTTGTGATTTTCCAAGTCTATGTAGTGGAACTAATCACAGAATGATTATATAGCCAGAATTATTTGTTTAGTAAATGATTTTGTATTTAATTTCATGGATATATTTTTAGAAGCTAGCTAACTTTATTCAATTCTTGCTGGTAGGATTACTTAAAATCTCCATGCAATTCTCAAACAAGAGTTGGATTTATAATAAGATCTGATTACATTTTTATAATGCAGATTCTAATGACTTCCATTAATCATTAGAATTCCCACTATGTTTTCAGGCTGAGTGAAGAACAGTTTATTTTAATAAGGAGACCACTGGGACTCAAACTTGGATGCTCTACACAGACTTTACCTGGTTGACTGTGCAGATGAACAACATCCTCTGCACTTCTTTCTTCCTCTGTGTTAGCCATGATTCCATCTTGGTCTGCGACACACTAAGTGAATGGAAAAGCGTAAATAAAAGCAAATACTTTGGTTATGTGATTCTACATCTAGATTCTCTTACTGTTCTCCTTCACCACAGGTGGTGATCTCCAAGATGTCACCCAGCAATAAAACCCATCAGCATCATCAAGTGACAACTCATTACATCATGAATATTGAAGCACACAGCGTAAAGTGCTTAAAAAACCATCACTTGCTACACAATGTGGTCTCTAAAATTAAGCTGTTCAATTTTTTCTAGGGATGAAAAGCTGATTTAACAATTCACTGGATTGAATAGCCTTTCAATTTCTTCTTTATTGGGCTGGATCTTTTTAGTCAGTGAGAGTGAATTATGAATGCAAGTCATCTTGAACCTGGCATTAATGGGAGTAATCAAGAACTCCATAAGGTCTATGTTAGTTTTTTCTTGATAATGTGGCTAAACTGTCCTGTTAATTGTCAAAATATAATGTTGTAGAAGTGGTGAAAGCAAAACTTACAATGTATTAAATAAACCATTTTTATATATAGCCTCCCAAATTATTAAATACAGAGTGATTTATGAGTATAGCTTGCCATGATTTTTTTCTCAGTCCTTTAATATGCTGTAAGAAGCTGACTTCCACACAATGGACACAGAGTTGTGTTGCATACTGAAACCTTACACAGCACTTGTGGGGACTTCATGTGATGTTTGAGGAGGCAAGGCTCAGATGACAATAAATAGAATAGATATTGTGATAGTAATTTGACTGGAAAGACACCTCCATAAGATGTGTGACTTCTCTCATTTTCCTATGTCTTATTTCAATGTGGTATGGTCATTTGGTCATTCCAATAATTTTGCTAGGCTGCTGTAAATTTTTCTGGCATAGTTTTTGAGATCAACATTGCTGTTACAACTTAACGCTAGCTCATGAGCTGCTCTGGATTATTCAATTTGGTCCATAGCAAAGACAATCAGTATTTAAACAAGGGTGTCTTTAGATATGCTAAGAGATGACATTCACATAAAAAAAGCTTTTTTTCTTCTTTAATTCTGCATTCCTGCTTGTATTTATTGTTCACAGTAAGCACAAGTGTCAAGACTGTTAACTCGTGTAGAAGTTGGAAAGAACACAGACATTCCTTGGGGAGGACACGGACTATCGTTGCTTACAGGTGAGCAGTCAGGATTGCAATTACAATGTGCACATAAAGCATAGGGGTTAACATATCAGGGAGAATGGAAAGGAATGATAGGCGTACTGCGTTGTATTGTCTGTTGATGAAGTCAGCCTAGCCCTTCTCTTTCACCACTTCCCTTAAAATCTGAGAAGTGCTTGCAAGTGATGTTCTGTTTAACATAGGATTTGGAATGGTTTAATATGATTTTTTTCCTGAAATATCTTTTATGAAAGAATTTGGTAAACTGTACTTAGTTTTTGTCTGGTTTTATTTGTGGGCTGGTATTCCAGTTACAAAAAGCAGCAAGCTCCTTTGTAAACTCTGAGGGCAACCTTACAATCAGTGTACAAGATACGAGTGTGTCTCAAGTCTGTTGCAAGCTTATGCCTTATGTGCCCCTCTCCTGCTAATATATGTTATAATATTAAGTACCAGGGAGAGGGTAATTTAATTCAGGAAAAGTATTAATCCCATGAACGTTTCCATGCTTTATTTGGTAATTAAGTTTTTTAAGCAGTCACAGTTTTGTCTGCTACTGAAATGACTCTCACTTATTGCCAGTTGATAAGCTGTTCTACTAATACATTGATAAATATTTTACTAAGACTTGTTTTTAAACTGTTTTATTAGACTAGAATTATTTCTAGATTTGAAGGTCCACTAAGGAAGGTTCCAAAACATTTTTTTTAACAACTTCTGAAAAAGGCATGTGAATCGGGGTTGCATACTTGAACTACGCAGATTTTTAATTTTGGTAACATTGATACTGAAATCACAGTGCCTGCAAAAGAAGGTACAGGCATAGCCTTTGAGTCTATCTCCTAGCTTGATCCATCTTCCACAAACTTGAGAGACATTTTCAAGTGTTCGTATGAAACACAATTCAGGATTGCTGAGAATTTGCTTACTTACAGAGCTCAATACTTCAAGTTAAATTTTCATTAGCTATTCCTGATTATAACTCTGGTGTCAATATGGAAAATGTAAAATGATCAGAAGAATCAGAATGGAATCAACTGATTCAGTCACTACAAAATTAGTCGTGATTTGTCAGAAAATTCAGTCTCTGGGAAGATTACAGCTTACTACAGTTAGTAATATTAACAAATAGTACTAATGTGCAAGGAGGTTTTCATCTCACTTTAGCTTCATAAACTACTTTTATCTTAAAATAACTGTCTAGGTTCAATCACCAATGGTGGATTGAGCAAGATAAAGTGATATTCCCCCTTATAGTAAAAGATGCTTGTCTCTCTTCATTCACTGGAGATGGAATTAAAATGTCTATTTTTGTCAAAAGTACTTTTGACTGCTGAAGTCATATAAAAAGAGTTTGCAGCTGTCTTCAGATCCTTATATTATTATAGCAGATAGCCAGGCATGTACTGTTTTGCAAGTAAACATCTTTTGAAGTAAATGACAAATTCTTAACGCAGTCACCTTGTAGAACTCCTATAGGCATGAATTCAAGTTATGACACGTTTCTAGCGTAGTTGAAGTACTTGTGCATTTCTATCAAAAAATCTAAAGATCTCAATACATAGATCTGTCGTATAGCTCCAAGCTGTAATTTTCAAAGGATGTATGCTAGGAAAATCTTCTTTGGAAAACAAACTTTAACATTAAAGGCAAGATGGAAAGGTGTTTTACACTTAAGGGTGCTTAATAAGCAAACAAACACCATTTAAAAGTCTTCAAAGATTTCCTGAAAGTCACAGAGTGATGAAAGATACAGGTACAATACAGACAAATGGGCATTACATGATGAAAAAAATCTCACTGTAGAACAAAAAAGGATATTGCTGGCATGTGTACCACAATTATTGTATCAATCCTTTTCTGAGTCAATAAAAAGGCCTTAGCATACTGTATATACAACAGTGTATAGTGTATCTACTTTCTCTCCTCAAGTGAAAGAGGTTTGTATTTTACAAGGGAAACCTTTTCCTCAATTTTGTTTTCATACTTTATATACTAGGACATAGATTTTTTTTTTCTTCCATTCGAAGATCACTACTGTAATAAGATTCAAAACATGAGGCTATTGTAATGGACACTTTTCTGAATGTGCTTTAATAATCTCACCATGTGTGCTGATCTCTCCATTCATTCAGTTCTACAAATTACATCTTAACAATAAGTTAATGGCTAAAGGAATCAAAGGCAAATTGGAATATGCTGCTTATGGCTTTGCTTTGCATAGCATTGTGCCCTTCATATGGTTTGCTCTTGGACTTCTTCAGAGCAACATTTCATGTCACTTTATAAGGAGTCTCCATGGTATACAGTGTATTTTCATGTTTGTAAGATGTACATGTAACTCAGTATAGACTGATTGGAAAGAAAGGAAAGAGCAGAGAATAAGAATAATTTTTCTGCATTCGCAGTGGAAAAAGTCTAAATTATCTAAATAAGCTGGTCTGTAGTTAAGCTGTAGGACTTCTTGCAACAGGATGAATGAATTCTCAAAATTTTCCAGGCATCACAGAGCAGTTGGATCTCTTCATGGCAAAGAAATCAAATCAGGCTATGGAATATAAATCTCTGTGTCAAGAAGTTTCTGAGCGGCAAATTACAGGAGCTTAGCAATGTATTCTGAGGTAGTAACCCTTTACATTTCCTTTGTTCCAGACAAGATCTATAACCCACTGCTGGGAAAAAAATAAAAAAAGCACTGGGTGGGATGAGTCTTTGGTTTGACTCATACAGAGGTTCTTGTATTTTTTTATATGTCAGAGAGATGGGGATATTACAGGGCCACTTGGGTTTTTAGATTCTTTTGTTGTCTCTATATCTGCATTTTTCATAATGTTTGCAGAAAAACTTGGTACATTCTGTACATCTCCTTAAAAAAAAAAGAAAAAGGAAAAATATTTTTTTGCCATTTCATTTTTTACATTGTACTACACAGCTATAGTCCTTGGATATTGATAAAAGCAAAAAGAAACTGGGAGGCAGAAACATGTATTTTGACAGATTTTATGTGGTTTTTTTTTTTTCATCTCTTAGGGTGTTGAGTCTCTCCTAAGGATTGTAGAAGTGTTTAAGAACTGCTTCATTTCTGTAAACCCAGATGTCTCATTTTCAGAAGTCATTTTCTCTGTTCCTTGAACACAGTTTCCTCATCCTCAGCAATGCAGAGCTTACCAGTTTGTCTGCTCCATAATAAATGCACTGCTTTCTCAAAAAAAAAGTCTTCTGGAGGTTTTTTTAAAGTGTTTTCTGAGATACCTGTGCAGAAGCCTTGAATTGATTCAAAATTGTTGTTTATTATATTGTACTGACGTTCTAGAGCTGCATGCAATGCAGCTACGAGTTCTCCAAAAAGATGGGGGGGAGTTTGTTTCAGGAAAATCAATAATGCTGATAGCTGTCTATCATTGATAAACAAACCTGAATTAGTTATGTAAGGTTAAAAAGACTCTCAGTCTACCATGTCCATGAGAATTCTTCTGGGTTTTTATACCAAAGATTCATTCTCTATTTATCGATAAGAGATTTTGAAATTTCCTTGTTCTTCTCAGACTTGCTTTTCTTTGAGAGTGTAGAAGTGCTGTTTATGTCACACAAAATACAAAATTTTTAAAGTGATAAATTGTTCAAACTGTGAAATTGTTTTTGCAGTAGCACAAGATGTACAAGGAAGTGATAACTATGTTGAATCATTCATTCTTTATGTCATCCAGCAGGTTTGCTACTGCAATTAACTCGATAAGAAGAAATTTGTTTTGTCTCTGCTCACAGAAATTGCTCAGTTCTGTTCTGTTTACTTCTTGTCTCTTTCTTGAACTGCAAAAGCAATACTTTAATATGACAGTCAAAAATCTATTTTTCCCTTTTAGAAGTCAGAAGTGAGCTGCAGCCATTCAGGTTTGGAGGGTTTTTTGGGGTGTGTGTATATTTTTGGGGTGGTTTTTGTTGGGTTTTTTTTGGTTGGTTGGTTTTGTGTTTAGGTTTGTTTGTTTGTTTTGTTAGTTGCAATATCTGATGCTGAGCAAAGCCAGGAAACATGTTTTTACTACTTAGGAATTTCCCAGTTGTTTCCCCTGTTGCTTCTTTGTGTGGTGAGCCACGATGAGCCAATCTACAGAAAATTCATATCCCATGGTTTTACCACATAAGCAAGAAACCATAAAGAACATCCTCAAAAAAAAAAAAAGAAAATTTGTTTATTTTTCAACAGGACCTCCTCCTTGCAGAACAGAGACAATACTTCGGTTTTGCTAGACATTTTCTTAATGCAGTACAATTTCAAAAAGGTTTGACAGTGTCAGGAGTGCTCCTATAGGGATTTTTTGCTTTGGTTTGTTTTTGTGGGGTTTTTGTGTGTGTGAAATTGTGGTTTTAGTTTCCCTGCCAAAAAATGGACAATTATGAGTATTATATTCATTTTAATTTTAGCATGAAAAGCTAAAGTGGTCCTATACTGTTGCTGCATGTTAGCTTAGAGGCACTGAAAATTCTGTTTGTTATTTAATCAAATGGCAGTCTTCAGCCATTCATAAACTCCAGCAATCAAATCCATACAGTATTATTTCCAAGTGTTCAGCAAAAGAAATCAGGTCAGTCCAAAAAACAAGCTGTAAGGAAGTACAGCAATGTTTTCTGAAAAAATTATAAATGGCATTTTGTAAACTGACTTCTGTTGATAATGAGGATGAAAATAGCAATCCTGCTAATCAATGAAGGGTGCTCATAAATGTTGGGGTTTTTTCAGCATTAATTCTACTCCACTGAATTAAATCTTCTGTAAGGAATTAAAAAGTCAAAAAGATTTGTTTTGCGTGTAACGCAGAAAGATTTCTAATTTTAAGATCTAAAACCACGTTTACATTTTACTCAAAAATACTACTTCAGCTCAAGCTACCTTTGGCTGAGGTACCCAGCCCTATAGCTCTAGCAGTGCTGAGCTTGACAGTTGAGGGGTTTTTTGAGCTTTTTGAGAGGCTAAACCTGTAAGCCGGATCTACGGTGGCTTTAGTATTTCCTTGGCTGCTTCTCAGCTTTCTTTGCTGCGAAATTTATGTTGAACCTGCTGTACAAACTAATGTTCAGAGCTCTGTGTCTATGGAGTTGCTGTAATTCCAGACCCAGAGGTGATCACCTCAAACCCAGCTCTGCTCTGTACAGACAGGTCTGCGTCCCCCCGCACGCTGCCGTTCTCCCATCACACAGACAGGCTGTGAAAAGTTAGTTGATGTAAAGGAAGAAAGCTAACACTACAACACTACGAGGTTAAGATCACATTTCAAGCCTTTGGAATACGTTAAACCTTCCCCTGAAGTGTGTAATGTTGGTCTCCCAGGCATGCTGATAATCTACTATTAATTTAGTGCAAAAAATCAAAGCCTTTCTGTGAATAGTAAAACGTGGAAAAAATCCCTCTGGTGACAGAATAAAAGGGGGACCTGGCACTGACTTAAAAAGGCAATTGTTTTTTATGATGTCACCACGGTCTGGTCATAGGAACGTAGTATAGTGTTAATGACATTTTTTAAATAAAGATTTAAATCTATCTCTCTGTAAATACTAATGCTTATGTATTTCTGTGTTTAGTATTTCCATATTCTGTGTTGACCTTTGCTTAAAATCTACTTTGAATTTTCCCTACTTTATTTTCTATGGATGGTAACCACTCCTATGTCTCAAATAATATTTGAAGAGTGAGTGTGAAAACAGTTATTTACAGTATTTATTTTCTTTTCCAACATTCATGGATAATGTAGTATGACTTTTGCACATTTTTGCTATTGGTGCAGGCAACTTCCATACTGTCTATAGATGCACGATATTATATATGATGAATATTGTATATTATGTGGATGTCTGCAATACTGTCTGTAATAATAATGTCTTATTCACAATATATGGCATCAGACATAACGCAGAAAACATATTACATAGTATTTTAAGAAAACTGACAATAGGAAATGCTAAAGATTTGCTGTTACTGGAAGATCTTATTCTGTTTTATTTATTTTGACTTTATGGTTCTGCACTTACAATTAAAAGAACATTCTTTTTTCCATGTCTAAAAGCTCCAGGTTAAGTTTTGTCAAAATTAGTCAACAAAATGCATTCCTTGAAAAAAATCAATCTTTTATTTGAATTTGTTGCAATATTATTTTTCAATTTATTTTAAAAGAATCCAAGGCTCTAGAATAATTTGTTTGTGAGTTGACATAATATGACCTATTAGTTCAAGGATTCTGGATATTTCCAAGCAGGGCAGATAACTTGGATAACAGTAATAATTGTATGTAAATATTTTCTTCGTGTTTTTCTTAAGTATCTTCATAGCATTTTGCAGGCATTGGCCATTTCTGGATCAACAGTCTTTGTCTAGTCATTAATTGAGAGTTTTATCTTTTTTGCCAGTGCATTGTAGGCAGTTACTCTAGATTCCTGTTCAGTGTATTTGCACTGTGGAATTCAAACCATGCCACTGATCCTGCATTGTGGAATATTTGACTGCTTTCCCAACATTGCTTCTGGATAATCGTGGGCTGCCACTCTATCAGGAATATATAGGATTGGCTGAAATTGGAGATGGACTTACAGAGAAACTTCCTAAAACAGCATTCAACAAAGGAGGTTTTCCAGCTTGTTTTCCCATTGTTACTCCTCATGATGATCCTTGAGCAGCAAATTCAAAATTTATGCTTTTTGCTCGCTTGAGCCAGTTTGTGGCAGTACTCTCATAATGACCTCAGTTTATGCAAGGGAGCAACTTAAGCATCTCATTTTGCATATTGATGCTTCTAATACATGTGGAAGCTCAGAGAGAATTGGAAGACCTAAGAGACAAAGCTAGTCAATATGGTCTCAAGGAAAGTTTTCATCTTTCATCCTGAAAGCGCTTACTGCTGTTTGCCACAGGTCCACCAACTAAATAAGAGGAAAATGAAAGCACTGTTTTACTTTACCTTGCTTTCTTACAGCAGGCTACAGAGCAAATGAGCAGTTGGGACTAATCACTTTGCATACGCTGTGGTTTCACAAACATAACCTCATGGCCAGGGAACTGCTGAAAACGACCTCCTGCTGGGATGGAGACATTGTTGATAGGGAAGTCAGAGAGATGGTTTGTGCTGGGATGCAACTTATCACATTCAGTCACTGGCTACCCGAGGCATTTGATGAGTGTGCATGAAACTGATGGGCAATTACAAAGGTTATAACCCTAGTCTAAATGATGGGAATTAGTCATATATTTGCAAGAGTTGCTTGTAAGTTTGGTCAAATGTGGATCAATCTTGTTCTCCACTGGTTGAATGAGACTTTGGTTTTACAATTGTACTGATGAAAGCTTCCTCTAAAATATGAATCATACAAAATCCTTTTTTATTTCCATGAATTTACTTAGGAATGGTTTTGGTCAAGCAAGAGGTACAAAAAAAGTTTATTTAATTCCAGGTCAATCCCTTCTTCTCCCTCTTTCCTCAGCTTCCTAAACTATTTCTGTTCTTCTCTCTGTCTGACATTTACACATTTTATTTGCTTTCATTCTTTAACTGTTCTGCTTACGTATTTTTTCTTGCTTGAATAATCCTTCTTATTCCTTTCTGTGACTCTCTTGGATTTCTGTTTAATTTGTTGTTCTCTTTTGGTTTATCTCCTTCAAAATACACAGATAACCATCTTCAGTCTTACAAAGTGTTTTATAAATAAATAACTTGAATAAAGTATCAAAGTTATTAGTTTATTTCATTAAAAGACAATAATGTACTTTTCAGACAGATGCAAATGACTATGCATTATTTTATGTATTGGTCCTGTATTTGATTCTTCAATCTCTATTTCTTTCTTCATTCCTCCTTAATGTCAGTTTTACTATTAGCTTTGAAGTGTCTCTTTTTAGTGATGAAAGCAGAGTATCTTGACTGTATAATAAAAATAATTATTGAAATGCAATCCAAATATATAGTTGAGATTTACTCTACTAAAAATTGAAGACCTCTCTCAGAATAAAAGCAGCTGAAAATATCTTGCTGTAGCAGGCAAAAGAGATAAAATCAGGTTTAAAACTCAGCTTGTGACAAAAATGAAGACTATTTCTTTGGTTCATAAAACTTGTCAAAGAGAAGGAAAGCAAAATATAATTTTATGAAGTTCCATCTAATTGTGAACTGGTTGATTAACAATGCTGTCGTGTAAGTTGTTCCTGGGGTACATTTGTGAGAATAGATTTTTCTGTGGATTTGCAAGTTTATTGACGCTTGATTCACATCCAAAGTAAAGTTGCCTTTCCATGAGCTTTCATGTGAGATAGTCTTTTGAACTGCTTATTCACCTTAGTATGTATTGTAGGCGCTGCTAATAGTATTTGTGGAAAAATTACACTTTTAGAAGTGCACAAGCCAAGACGAACTTACTGTTCCTGTCAAAACAAACAGGCAAACCTGTCATCCACCTTCTAGACACCTTGGAAGATCTGAAACTGCAATTGGTTTTAGAAGTTAAACAACATCACTAAAAGGGAGGAAAAGGCTTCCATCAAAGCCGAAACCCTAAATACTACCTTGTCATTATAGAAACAGCAGATCAGACTGAGAGACCTTAATATACAACTCTTCCTCCATGCAAAATTGCAACAACATTTAGCATTTCTTATTTGGGATACTTTGGTGCAGTATACATTTAAAAAACAGCTTTCCACCTGTGTTTACAAATAAAATGTGTTGACAGAAAACAACCCAAACAACGGTTTGAACGGTTTGTAAATTTCTCAGGTTTTCAAACAGAAAAGCACTAAAATGAATAGACAAAATGGAGTTTACCTGTGTATTGAAGACTTTTGACGCCTGACCTTCATTTTTCTATTGCATCTTACTTTTTTTTTTAGTTCATATAACTTATTTCTAATTGAGCAGATCTTAATCTAGCCAAAAATTATACCATAAAAAATGCATGGATAGTTTATTTGATGTATAGCCATTTATAATCTAAAAGATTTAACTTCAAAGTGTGATATCCTAATTTCTTCCAGTCTTACAAACTATACAGATTCCTTTGTTCAAGAGCCAGCCTGTCCAATGTTGATTTTGTTTTCTGTTTGTAGCTGTGGAAGACCTTGATACAGCAAATAACATTGCTCATAAAAGTATTCTACTCCCAACAAGACTGTGGGGCTTTAGCGTGGACTATTTCATGCTTAGAAGGTTACAATGCCTATGAAAGACTGGTTTCATAATCATAATAAAACTGAAGTTTTGAGAGCTCTTCATTGAGCTGAAGGACCTAAGGGAGCATACAGAACAGCAGCTTTGGGAGGACAGGGCCAAGCTGAAATGTTTTCAGGGATGTATGAAGTGAATCGTAGCTGCTGAATGTAAGCTAATCTAATGTACCTTAATACTTTCATTTGTTAAAAAATGTTTCTTCTTAATATGTTTTTCCAGTTCAGCTGAAGAGTTTGAAGGGCACAAGTGCTAATAACAGATAAGTTGCAAATATCAATTTAGTATGCTTTTAAAGACTACATGGAAATTTGAGTTTGGGAATTTTATTTTATTTGTTTATTTCTTTTCTCTCCCCTCTCACTGTTTTTTTTGGGGGGGTTTCTTTGTTTTTTAAAGAAGGGAAATGCTGCTTGTGTTTGGAGACAACTGGTTACTCTTGTTCAAGCAGTATATTTAATGTTATGAAACGAAGATTTTCTTCACTAAGATTATGTGTTTTTAAAGCATATATTAACCTAATTATTATATTAGCTGTTTAAAGAGGAACCTAGTGCTGGGCATGAAATACATCTGTTCAATCCCTAATATTTTTCCTACGTAGATCTATATTTCCGTAGCTGCTTTCTGAGGATATTAGCATTCATTTGTAATACTAATATGAGAATATCAGGAAGATTTCCAAAGGTCATAAGACATGAAAAATGTATTTGTTCATGAACCGGTGCTGGTTTTTTATATTTACAGAGTGTTATTATCCATGAAATTGTACCTATTAAATTGTTTTCAATTCAAAAAAATTAGAAAATAACTTTCAAAAAATCTGTCAAGTTACGAGTTTCTACCATACTTTACGTGTATTTTTGTAGACTATGTGACACATCTCTGAGCATCAACTTGTGGCTTGTACTTAAGGTTGAAGACATAACCGCTGGTACAAGAGTGGGACCAGTTCTAATGTGTCTTTCTGTAATTAAGTTTTAGCATCTCAAGTAATCAAGCTTATGACACTGTAGTTTTGTCTAAGGAGTGGTAATTTTACAGTACTTATAGTTTATAATTTAGATTTAGTATAGTGTCTAATAAATAATTTTCATGATTCAGTTATGACTGTGGTTAAGGATTTTACCACTAGATTGAGAGATAAATTGGGGAAAATTATAATTCTAAATAATTTAAATTCCCACAGTACTCCTTATACTCAGTTGTCACTTTCTGAATTGTCATTTAGCTAAAAGCTGTTGGAGTTTATGTTTTACTGGTGTACCAGCCAAAGCATAGAGGGAGAGTAGGACAGCTCAATGCAGCACTAAGAGACAGTCTTAACACAAGACTAAAATTTGACTTCGATGGCATTTATCACTCTCTTTCATCTCATGACTTCAAAGGCAAAGCATTTAGCAGCTCTACACTGGATGATTGTCCTGGATTTGGCTGGGATACAGTTAATTTTCTTCCTAGTGGCTACTATGGGGCTATGTTTTGGGTATGTGCTGAAGACAGTGTTGATAACACAGAGATGTTTTTGTTATTGCTGAACAGTGCTTGCACAGCATCAAGGCATCAAGGCCTTTTCTGTTCCTCACACCGCCCCGCCAGCAAGTAAGCTGGGGGTGCACAAGAAGCTGGGAGGGGACGCAGCTGGGAGAGCTGACCCCAGCTAACCAAAGGGATATTCCATACCATATAACGTCATGCTCAGCATGTAAAGCTGGGGGAAGAAGAAGGAAGCGAGGTACATTAGGAGTGATGGTGTTTGTCTTCCCAAGTAACCATTATGCATGATGGAGACCTGCTTTCCTGCGGATGGATGAACATCTGCCTGCCAATAGAAGTAGTGAATGAATTCCTTGCATTGCTTGTTTTATTTTATTAAATTGTCTTTATCTCAACCCACAAGTTGTATCACTTTTACCCTTCCAAATCTCTTCCCCATCCCACCAGGGGGAAAGTGAGCAAGTGACTGCGTGGTGCTTAGTTGCCAGCTGGGGTTAAACCATGACAATGATTAAATGGCTTCTTACCACAAATCAGTAAATAAATCACCTAACTAGTCTTTAATTTAATCTCCAGGCCTTGAATCATGTTTGTAATTCTCTGTTGTCTCTTCTACATGTGAGAATTTTTCAAACTTCCTTAGTGCGTGCTACAGTCGCTAATTATAGTTAGGGTTTTCTGATTTTCTTTCTTTATAACATAAACCCCAGACTTCTGCATCTATCACCTCACATTCACAGTGGCCATCAGAAGCAGTTACGATTCTATGCATGTTTCCATACTGCTTCCTAATGTTATATTTCTGGTTATGCTTCTTCAAACCCAGAAATCCTTCAAGGTAAAAGCTGCACACCCAAAATGTTGATAAAAAAATAGCCTCTTTCTTTCCAAGTATCCTGGTTGATTCACTATGACTATATGAAGGAATCATTCCTTCTTCTTGAACTGCTGATTAAGCTGGACTGCAAACAATCTTAGAGGCGAGGACAAGTGTTCTGGCTGCGGGGAGGCCGTGATATAGCCAAATATAAGTGATTATTTTACTGTCTCATTTCAGGGCCCAAGGACTGGCCATTTTCCTGCTCAGCTAACCAGACTCAATCTTAAAAATTTCTGAAACAGGGGCAAACAGGGTATAACAATAGTACCTTATGTAAAAGATTCTAAGATTTAGTAGTAAACTCCAGTTTAAACAATGAATGTATCATCTTATCTTCCCATGCTGCCTTATTATGCTATAAAATGTGACATAAAGGAGAAAAAAAAAAAGGAGAATTTTAACCTAAAATTAAGGATCATTTATTGGACCCTGAGACAGAACAGAGAAGGCATGTAACTTCTCTTGCTTTGCTATTATTTATTTATTTTGAGCTAACTTTATTAAATCTGAAAATAGTGATTTCTAATGAGAATCTGTCACTATCATGAAAAATTTTTACTCTAAAAGGTCTTGAAAGATGCTATGTGCTGCTGTCACATTGCTATGACCAAGAATTTGTGAAGAAATTAATTTTAAAAGCCTTTTATAAGCAACAAATAATAATTGAAAACTTTTGGTCTCTTCTTCAAGTCTTAGTTCTGAAAACATAAAATGCTGACAGAGAAGAGGGTATGATATATTGTAATGTAGATAACGAAGGTAGGTGTGCTTTCAGCAAATTTCCAGCTGCTTGTTTTGATTCTAGATTTTTTGCCTATTATAAATCAAAACTATAAAAGTAATGAACTATTTGAAACTAATTTAATGATAAATAAGATGTGATAACTGGAGTTTGAAAATGTGTTTCAACAGAAGGTAAGGCCAAATCATATCCAAAACAACAGTGGAAGGTCAAAAAATCTGATAATTATATTTAAGAAATAAGCTAAAGTAATTAAAAATATTTAACATGAAAACAAATAATACCCTTTCCCATACTTGCATTCTTTGTCTGTTTTCATCTTTTGCCTCATTATCAGTGTTCGAAATAATGTTTAATACTCAGGTGACATCTATAATTCCTTTGTTGTATTTATTTATTTGTATATTGCCCACTAACTAGATTTTTGTATGAAAATCATGGAGTATTCACTACCCCACAATTTACTGTCTTTGGCTCATGTACCCCATGGTAATGGTGAGAACATCAAGCAAGTCCAGCCTAATGTTCTCTTAAAAGCAAACTGTCCTCAGTAATATGTCAGCTACAGCAGACTTCCAAAGATGGATTTAAAAATTTGGCAAGACTGCTGCAAAGATCTGCAATACTCTGGAACAGCAGTAGCAGTTGTAATGTCCAATTCCAAACTAAATATTTTTTAAAATGCTAGAATTGTTATTTAACATATCTTCACATGCTAATATTACATACTGTGGCAGGATATGTAGTAAAAAGAAGGGTGAACTAAGTTTTGAAAAGGCAATTCTAGCTTCAAAAAGTTGCAGTTTCTTGGTCAAGTGCCCTGTTAAAAAGCTTGTGTTGAACATTTTTCTTACTTTCAGCAATACTGTAAAAACAAAAAAGCCTCTGAAAAAATATATCCATATTTTTGCCAACAGAGGGAGTGGCTAAAGGTTCTCCATTAATGTAAATATCCTGCTTTGAACTTACTTTCAGTGTTTATTTCCTGTTAGCAGCTTCAAACTGTCCACGTAGTTGAATTTCTTTTAAGTATTAATTACAGCTGAAGAGGACTGCTTCTCATTTACCAGAGTTAATAATTATTGTTGTTCGCAACTGTGATGATTATAGTGTGTATAATATCGAATGACTAATTTGTCCTCTGCTGGCAGTTTAGAAAGAATATAATATCTGCAGACAGTTTAGGACTACAAAGGAGTTTTATGCTACCTCAGGGACACAGATTTTGAACCTATGTGACCTAGGGTGGGTATTCAACATTTTAGTACTGTGTAGTTATTTAGTAATTATTTTTTTTGTGGCGTAACTCCCAGTAGTGTTTTTCTGCAAGTAAGAAGAAAATTAGTCAAGCTGGTTTTGAGTTATTGGTCATTACCCTGAATATGAAGCTACTCTGTAAACATAATAATTGGCATAGTAAATACTGTATACAGACTGCAAGGATTTACAGGGAACTGTGGCCCAAACAATGCTCTACAGAAGGGACAAAAAAAGGTGAAATAGTTCTGAAGCTCGAGCATAAGTTGAAAGGCAAAGGGGGAAGTATTAAGTATGTTGTACTTTAACTTTTGCAGCTCAAAAAGGAAAGAGGAGAAGATTTTGTTGCGAAGCACGTGTTCTCCAAGCCATAGTAACTGAAGAAAGCTGTGTGTCTTAACACGCTCAGTAAGATAGCGTGGAATTCAGCAAGTGAACACTGTGTTAAGTACCGAGATCCTCTTGTGCAGGCAGAAGAGTTGTGGTATTGTCAAAGACTTCCATACGTGTGGAATGTACATTCTCCTTCTTTTACTGGTTTGAACAGCTGGACAACCAAAAACTAGGGTCAGGCTGAGGGAGCAGAAAGCTCAAATGGATAATTCTGTTCCTGATTTCTGTGATCCCATAGTGGTAGAGCTGTCTCTAGGCGTTGCAGCTTTTTGGAAAAAAGATGCATAAATCCTGAATCAGGAGAGCTCCTCTGAGGGAGATATGGCTGTGGGCTGGCCCAGATTATATTGAAAAAAAAATACCCACCTCACTTGTATATGGTTTAGGAGCCTGTGTTAGTTCAGCCCCATTTTTAAATGATCCCCCTTGATCCTAGCTGCACCCAAGCTGCTGTGCACCTTATTTCACGGGATTTATTGCACACCGTTGTGTAGCCCATCAAATCTGTAGCCGTCCAGTGTTAGATAAGGGGCAGGGTTTATTTTCTGACTGTAGGAAGAAGGTCACAAAGATCTACTACAGTTTTCTGTAGGTGGTTTAGAATGTAAAAAAATGTCACCTTGATATGAATATAAATCTGAAAGATGTCTTCAGGGTGTCCCAGCAGGAAATTCATATCAACCAGTGAGAGAAGCTGGAACTATTTGAAGTAAGGCACATGAGCAAAGCCTCCCAGAGAGAATTTGGATGGTGGTAAAAGTATAAAATAGAAAACTGGATTGTTTTTGAGTTAGAGAGAGACAGCTTTTGTCATAGTGAGGTGGTGAAAGGAGAGGTTTATATTTATATTAAAATAGATTCAAAAGAACCATGTAGGATTATACAAAAGTAGGAGGAAAGACGAAAAGTGATGTATGTCTCTCATGTATGTCTCTTGTCTCTATGTGAGAGCTCTTTTTCCCCACACCACAACAAACAGATCCCTAAATTTGAGATTTAATAACTGTGAAACTTCAGGATCTAAAACAGTGAATTTAATCTGAAATTAATGTGTGTGTGCAAACTTCCTTGGGTGAAAATCACAGAAAACATTTCAGAAACACTCTGCCATCCCTGATGTCATGCTGTAAGGGTTTTACACAGGTAATAACATTTGTCTGTGAGTTTCTCAGTGATTTCCATGATTTCACCCATTATTTGCACACGTGCATAGGATTATTCTGCTATAATCACTTTTGTGAAGCATTTGAGTTTAGACTGCATATAATTCCTGGAGTTTTTAACCTTTCTTTTATTAATATATATACACATATTATTTTAGCTGTTTATCTTGGTGTTATCTATCTCCATTTGTGCTTCTGTCATCCCTAACTTGAATTTTCAGTGTCCGTATTCCTGGTATATTTGTCCTTGCCCTGTTTACAATCCTAGTTGCTAACAAGTTGTTCTGAAACAGTAAAAAGACAAGTTTGAGAGACTGCCTTATGGCATAGAGTTAAATATAGCAACTAAACTCAAATGCAAGACTGAAAACGATTTTATGGCTTAATTGTCTCATTAAAGTTTGTTAAGAGCTGTGGAATTCTGACTTTCTGAAAATGTCTTTGAAGATACTGTTTTCATTAATCATGCAGCAGCTTTTAATAGAATGAATTTATTAAGGGAATATTTGGCAATGTAATAGATCTCATACTATGTAAAAATTCGATTTTCCTTACTCAGCAACAACGGTAAGTACTGAGAGCACTTCATCCATTCCACAGATACTTGAAAAAAGGGAAAACACAGATCTTTGAAATACCTTAGAATCTCAGTGTGAGAACTTAATGTGAAACTTCCATCTGGAAATTACAAGGCCAGATGGTTGTATAAATCCCAGCAGAAAATATACATCTGTCACTTTTTTTGTATAACTGGTTCTATTTGAAGAAGGATTTATTTAATCAGCTTGGCACATCATTTACCGTGTCATTCCTGGCAGCCTGTAGCCTGTAGCTCTCTTTGTACCAAGTCCCCTTTCATTTGTAGAATGCAATGGAGGTAACCGTTTCTCTAACCAGATGCAGGATAACTGTTGATTTAAATTGCTTTATGCAGAAGCATGATGAAGAAGAGCAGGTGAATATAATTGAGTAAAATTCTTCGGTAAAGATTCTTACTATCAAGTCTACCTAGATTATGAACTTAACCTCTTCTCTCCACCATGTAAAAATGCTATCTAGAAAAAGCTTTAGTGGCGTAACAGAAATAAGAAGTTTACTTAATGGAAACATGCTTTAGAGTTCTATGCTACTTCATGAATACAACGGAACAAACTTAACTTCTGAAGCCGAAGTCTATCAAAATTTGAATTCATGCAAATGTCTGATTGGACTGTCTTCCTAAAAATTCTGTAAGCTAATGCTTCAGAACAGGATGTGAACATCTACAAAAACACTAATAAAGAAGTGTGACTTTTGTTATAGTGGATTTTGTGGATAAAGTGGATATAGTGGATAAAGAAGAGTGGATTTTCTTATAATCTATATGACAAGTGACTGAATGTATAGTCTGTAGATATTTTGCATGTATTCCGGTTTGCATTTACATCAGATATATCCATAGGTAAACCCATACTCCCACATGCATACATCATTATTGAGTTTTGCACACTTATTGGAGCTTTACTACTGTATTTTAAAAAGCTGTGCTTGGGCCTAATATTATTGCCCACCCTACTTAGCAATTTTGTTCTGATATATTTCTTTGATACAGATTTCACCAGAAGAACAGAGAATCATGACCTGATTAGTTTCTTCTCTTTGCTTTTCACTGCAACACACAATCATCTAGTCTGTCCCCTGCCCGAAAAGCATAGGTGACCTTACACTTACAGGAGATATATGTTACAGAGCCATAGATGAGCTATTTTTGGTATGTTTACATTAGTAGTTCGGATTGTCATTTTCTTAAAATAATCTCTCAGTTACCTCTTATTACCTTGCTTTGGTTCATATCGTGGAACAGACTTGTGGAGCAGGACCTGGATTTCTTTTCAATGAAATACAACCAAAAAATGCTAGCCAGGAATGTACAAAATGAATTCAAATCCAGAATGGTCTGTCGGACAAGACTAGAGCTTTCT
This sequence comes from Rissa tridactyla, assembly GCF_028500815.1. Taxonomy (NCBI): domain Eukaryota; kingdom Metazoa; phylum Chordata; class Aves; order Charadriiformes; family Laridae; genus Rissa; species Rissa tridactyla. The sequence goes on from NC_071467.1 coordinate 44,768,139, forward strand.
CAAAGTTATCCGTTCCTCCCTAAGAGTTATACAAAAGTCATTCCATCTTCAATAGAAACTGTTTTATGTATCTGCTCCTACCACTACGCCACTTTATTTGCTAGTGTAGATATAAATTTAGCCTTTGAAAACAATTTTTACAGTAATTTTTTCTGGAGAGGGCAGATATTTATGGACCTCACCTAGAAAAATGTGTCTCTGCCAGAAAATTTTCAGAAAAGTCTACTGCTTCTGGATTTCTCCCAACACTTATCTAGACTAAGTATGACGAGGATGGCACACAATGGTAATTTCATATAAAAATTCTTTCCATCAAGAAAGGTGTAAATATATCACAAAACCTGGTCCCAACCCACAAATTGGTCTTGGTTTTAAGCTTGAGGTGTTTTTTCAGCCTTTATTAAAAAATAATAATTGGCAATATAAATTCAGTTGAAGAAATGTAAGGATTAATTTAATAGAATTAGAAGACTAAAATCTATGAATAGATTGAATACTCTAATTTTTTTAATCAATGGTGACTGTGTTGTCTTTTGATCCATAACCTATAAGTCATCAACGTGTTGAAATTTGTGTTTTAATATTATCCCCTCCCAAGACAATTTTGTGGATGTCAGTGGAGTAAGAAAAGAAGAGAATTAATTCTCTCCCAGGGTAAAAACCTGCCACATGTTTAATTGCATTAGAAGTCCCTAAAATTTTCCAGGGAATGCTGGGAGAGCTGCCCAGTGGCTTGATTTTCAGAAGAGGCTGCTTGCTAGGAACCAGCAGTACACAATGTACTACGTATAATGGAAGCAAATTACGTCTTGTATATGTGAATTACCTAGTTTATTTTCACAAATAAGTTTTAATTTTAAAAATTGTCATTTATTATTACAAATGTTTTAAGGAGACTCTCCTGTTAGAAGAGTGAAATAGCTAACTCTAAATGATTTGGTACAATTATCGCTCTTACATTTAATGGCATACAAAGTAGCCCTTTTAATGATACAAGATTTAACCTGCAAGCACAGCCAAAGCTTTCAAATTATCTTTGTCCTTATTTCATCTGTTCTTATCTGATGAAAATGAAATAAATCAGTTCTGAATACATTGTACTAATCTGAGTAAACATAATAAGCAAGCAATCAGAAAATTAAGAGCAAATCTACTGTTTTCAGGAAATTAGTTAAAATAGAACAAAATAAAAAGAAGTTCATCTGAAGATGTTATTAATAAATTAAAGGGTTCAAGTGAATAAGTTCGATGCAGTGGATATTGAAAGAAGACATTTTTCTGGCTTAGGAATGGCATTCATTACTGTTATTTTTTAATTAAAAGATTTGAGGATGTATTCATGCTGGCCAAAGGCTTGACTTTGTGCAGTTAGTATGATGAACCAACTTAACTTAGCCTGCGTTCTTGCCAAGGAGAGCATGCTGATAGGGAGCAATATTTCCACTTTGGGAGGCTGCAACTTTGGTCTTTCTGAAGGTTCAACATTATCTGGTTTCCTTGCAGTGTGTTCATCAGCATCTTCTTCCACTTTCAGTCTGTTTTTATAGTTACTGGGCCTTGATTTTATTCTTCAGTTTGCAGAGTAGCAGATCATTCATATTAAAATTTTCAAAATAATATTATTTTATAATTCATAATAATAATCATTTATTAATACCTTTTTAATTTAAAAGGAAATTATTAAAAGTAGTTGTTTAAAGACATTGTTAGCTCCTAGAGACATCCTGCATGGCTCTATTTCTCCACAGCTGTCTGCACAAGTTGAATTACTTACAAGTTCTCTACTTCTCCAACACAAAACAGACAAAGAAAAGAACAGTACAAGCTCTTTGTAGTTCAGTTCTTATGATCCTAAGCTCGCATGTTGTTTATCAGAGAGAACCTGCCAAGGACAGTAGAACATAGGATTTCCCAGTTAGTGATAAAGTTGGCAGACAAGCCATCTTCTTTTTGTCTCACATAGCCTAAACTTTTAAAGGCAGAAGTTTCTGCTTATTGTGTCTTATATGGTTAACAGAGGGAAAGATTATGTGACTAGATGTTCTGGACGGCCTAATGGTTTATTTCACAGGATTATCTGTACTGTTTAAGAATGATGTTTTATCTTATCTGAAAATTGAGCATGTAGACAAAGATAGGTATCCAGATGATTCACTAATCAAAGAAAGAGATGCAGCTTCAGACAAATTGTCATTGGCCAGGGATGGATGTCAAGGGCAACAAGAAAAGCTTCTACAGGTGCATCAGTGATAAAAGGAAGATGAGGAAAAATGTGGGCCCTCTCTGGAAGAAATTGGGAGACCTGGTGACCGGGGATATAGAGAAGGCTGAGGTACTCAATGACTTTTTTGCCTCAGTCTTCACAAGCAAGTGCTCTAGCCACACCACCCGAGTTGTAGAAGGCAAAGGCAGGGACTAAGAGAATGAGGTGCTGTGCACTGCAGGAGAAGCTCAGGTTCAAACCTGAAGGTGCACAAGTCCATGGGACCTGATGACATACATCCGCAGGTCCTGAGGGAACTAGCAGATGAAGTTGCCAAGGCACTATGCATCATATTTGAGAAGTTGTGGCAGTCCGGTGAATTTCCCACTGACTGGAGAAGGGGACGCATAACTCCCATTTTTAAAAAGGGCAAAAACAAAGATCTGGGGAACTACAGGCTGGTCAGTCTCACCTTTATGCCCGGCAAGATCATGGAGGAGATCCTCCTGGAAGTGATACTAAGGCGCATGGAAAATAAGAAGGTTATCGGTGGCAACCAGCATGGCTTCACTAAGAGCAAATTGTGCCTGGCAAACTTGGTGTCCTTCTGCAACGGTGTTACAGTGGTGGTGAATAAGGGAAGAGCAACTGACATCATCTACCTAAATTTGTGCAAAGCATTTGGCACTGTCCCACACAGCATCCTTGTCTCTAAATTGGAGAGACATGGATTTGATAGGTGGACCACTTGGTGGATAAGGAAATGGCTAGATGGCCGCACTCAAAATGTTGAGTCCCTTCCAATTCTAACCAAGTCAAATATGGCATAGATAACTTCCTTAATTCTTTTGTGCAAGTTAGCTGTGTCGATAGTCTGTCTTTGTTTTCAGTATGAAGCAATCACCCTCCCACCCGAAACGCTAACATCTGTGGAACACTGTTGAACCTGTTCTCTATTTTATATTGCCATTCAAGATGGATTTATATTGCTACAGGCAAAGTGAAAATTGAGTCTCAGAACTGCTACTCTTGTTATGTAACAGTTAAGTTTTAGTCTGTTATTTTGTAAATATTTTTTGATATTTTATAGTGTCTAGGGCAAGTGAAAATGCACCAGCTTGGTATTTCTTTTCTGGCTGTACTGTAGTACCAAATTTATTTCAACACTGGAAAAAGTATTTTTCTGGCAAAACATTTAACATACTCTGTTAAAAGAAGAAGGCAGAGTATTTTTCCCTGACTTTATATATATTTTTAGAATTCCATTGTCCTGCTTGGTGATCTTACTGTTTATGAATAAAAAAAGTAGTTTTCTCACATTGCTCATGTTTAAAAAGTAGTGCTTTCTGGGTTCAGTCAACACTGTCCTGGAAAAACTGTACATAATTTTACTGAAACTGTCTTGAGGTGATTTAAATGCCTTTATATTTCATAGCTGGTAGAGTTTACTAGGCTGCCAGTATTCCTGGTTTGCATATACAGAGTTTGAAGGCAGTGTCACCTGTCATCATTTATCAAACTCATTGTTTGTAACCTGTAGTAGTAGACTAAAATAAACAAGAAGTGTTAGTTTTAAACCAGAGATTTCTTTGAGGGATTCCAACATTACCAGAAGGTAGGATTCAGAATACAGGCACTAGTAGTCCTTTGCCATGGGATCTTAATGATACTGGATGTTACCTGAGCATGAACTTCATTCCCTTCATCTGACTGGGATTAGTCCTGCTGTGTTAATGTCTGCTACTTTTTAGGTGTCTGATAGCAATATTTTAAACATGAAGCACCCTGATTTTAGGGCTAACCCCACCCAGAGAGGGGGAGTGCCTTGTCACGTCACATAGCATCACTTTTTGTCATAGAAGATTTCTATGGATAAAGTAATACATTTACCTATTAATTTTGCAGGAGTGAAGAAAAGTTTTTTAAAAAAATCAATATTCTTTGTCAGTTGTATGACAAGTTCTTATGCAGCTGTCTGAAGATTCATTCATAAATGCTTTTATTATACTGTGAGCAAATATTAAATGAGCAAAGGTCTAACTAGTTACTTATATGTTCTTTTTTTATGAGCATCATGAACAAAGGCTGAATGTTGTGATTGCATTGGTACATTTATTATACATGTCACCTTCTGTGGACACTGCTGATTTTACAAGGTCTTTTTGTGACAAGGTACTCTGTCATAATTTCCAAATACCTTTGATCTTCAACAACTGACTAACACTGGTCTCCTGCTTGTCATTCTGAGTAACTGCTGCCAACTTAAATTCATCAGTCATAACATTTAGGTCACTGGAGTATATATGAAGTTAGGAAATCAGTCCTAATGCCAAGTCTTGTGTTAGGCATGCCATTCTTTTTGTGAATTTATTTTCATGCTGGGGAGTTTACCTACCTTTTAAGTATCTTTTGCTTCTCGTATGTAACTTATATGAGTGTGGATTTAATCAAGTATTGCTCTATGGTAGTCAATGTTATATGCTCTTTGAACTATAAATATATATGAAAAGTGATTATTTTGGGCCTTATCCAGAAATGGCATTAGTCTGCCTTAGTTTTTTTAAAGACAATTATCTTAGTGGTCTTCCTGAGTTAAAACAGCTGGGGTTGCTGTTCGTGCTAAAGTAAAGCAAGTTAATGCATTGATTCCTGCAAGTAAGAGAATGAATGGCTGAGATGGGTAAGTTATGCAGAACAGCTTGTATCAGTGAAGCAAGATGTAGCATCACTGGTGCTTCAGCATCACTGAAGCAAGTTGTAGCATCAAAGTTGTTCAAGCACACTATTTTTTTCAGTAGCATTCAAATATAAGTCAAGGCAAATATTTCCAAGGCTGTCTGTTAACAATAAATGAAAGACACTAATGCAACTGTTCTCTGAGCGGACCAGAAGTCAGAACAGAATCTCAGTCCCTAATTATAATCTCCTTTTTTGGATAGGTAGCCCGTGATTTTTCCTTTCAGATGTGTTATTGACTGTGACTTTAATTTGGCATTCATAATCCTGACCTTCAGAGGCAGTGTCAGGGTTAAGTAGTGGCAACCAGCTTTCATAAGGCATATTTCAGTAAAACAGGTATTCTGTATTTCACATTTGTAAAACATCGTTTCTGTCATATCAGGTCTCTAATTTATGTGGTCTGTACTGACTCCTTCCTCACTAAATGATAGTCAGAAGTAGATTGCAAAGCAGAACGGAAAGTACTCCTGACATCAGCTGTGAAGGGGTAGCTGCGTCTCCACCATTCAAAATGCCCAGAAATCGTTTTGTGCTGCGGAAAGATTATTTCTGCTAGCCATACAGAAGCATGTGTAAAATCAAGAAACAGAAAAGCCTAAAAGCAAATAAAGGAAAAAAGCCTCAGAAAATCTATTTTGCTGGATCCAATGCATGTGGCATGCAAAAGTGACTTCATCCTTAACATGCTGTGCTCACCATTAAACTGGTATTGGATTGTAGATGCCTTTCCAGGTTAGGTGTTTTCTCTTCAGACAAATGATCTGTAGCCTATATGGATAATTTTGTGATAACTTTAATTCTGTGTAGAACCTAGGATTCAAATATCTGTTCAAGTATTCTGTAGCATCAGTGTCAAATGAGTGTTCAACGGTGCAGTGCACAGAAACTTAAAACCTGATCCTCTTTTTCAGAACAATCCTTTGGGCTGCTTTTAGTGTGAAGTAGTTTTGGAAGACACATTTTTTAAAGCTGCTGTTTTCAAAGGCCAGAAGGAAGTGAAGTAGTTGGAACTTAAATGCAATTCCTACCCCTCAGATAATTAAAAAAATGTATCTGCAAAATTTGAGGATTTATTTTGGATTTATTTCAGGTCATCTTTATTTCAGGTTATTATGATTTCCTTCATTAATAATAAAGGTTATCTCAGAGTCCATTGTTTAATATGTGAAGTTGGAAGTGTTTTTCTCCACGTGTGTAGCTTTATTTACTTTTAATTTCATCTACCGAGTCAGTCAATCTCATAAATTCTTTTTCCAGTTCTTCATAATATCCCTTTGCTTTCATTACTGCTCCCTCACTTTTCATTAATTTTTCTATATTGTTTATGAATATGTTGAACGGTAGAAGCCATAACACAGTGAAATGGCAAAGACCTTCAACAACTTCAAATAAAGACAACTTTCCTTCTGCCTGTTTCTTACCTTCTAATTACGTATTTATTCTAGGACCTTTCCTTCTACCCAGGTCTCAGTAGTTTTCCTAGGACCCTCTGAAGGATTTGGAGGACCTTGTAAAAATCATTTGGAGGTACAAGTAGATGAGTTTTGTCTCTCTGATAAATGCTTCCTTTGCATAAGACACCTGAACAACAGATAGAAAAAAGTCTCTTTATTGTAGATGCAATAAGTCTCTGTTTTAGGAAATTTTTACGTTGACTGCGACATGTTGTGAAAGTTAGAATTCTATTTTGGATTATTTTTGCCAGTAATTCAGATTATATTGTAACAATTCTGTAACGATGGGAGTGTTGGTGAAAAGTGACAAGATTTTGAGACCTTCAATTTGACAAAGGAGATTAGTGTAAAAAAAAAAAAGTTTTTAGAAATTATGTGTATAGTTAAGAAAAGCTTAGAAATTGCTTAAAGAAGGTTAAGGGGAGGTAAAGGAAGGTTTATTTAAGGAACAACAACTTTGAAGGTTTTATACAGGAACTATTTTTGGGCTCTGTGGTTTTCTCTGGAAGTGTCAGGAGAAATGTGGTAAATAGCTGATTGAGTTTAGCAATAAGGAATATTAATTCTACATCTTGATTACTGCTGAAAAGTTAACTGGGACATAGGTATGTTTCAGATTAGCTGGTTTGGTTTTGTTTTGTGTTCTTTGCTTTATTCAGTAGGTTTTGTTTCTTGTGCTTGCTTTTTTTCAGTCATGAGGCATTTTTTGTTTTCTTTTCAGCTAATGGTAACACTATTATTTTCCTGAAAGAGAGAAACTTTCTTACCTATATGTTGCATAAAATGTGACATTTGATTTGTCAAGAGTCTCAACACTCAAGAAAGCAGAAAAACCTCTTCAGGAAAGGATTCTGCTTTTAGGATGTCGACAGTATATTAACGGCATCTCTAATGTAATAGAATTGCACAACATTCCTTTGAAGTTCCGGAGTTTTCATCTTGTGTAAAAATAACTTAAGGAGGTGAATGCTGTTTTGAATTTTTTCCATTTTTTGTTTAATTCTCAGTATAAAATGATTAATTTTCTTGTGAAACCTGTCATTTAGATGTTATTTTCCTTTTTCCAGTATTTTTTATTGCAGATACCAAAAAAATCAACATAAAAATACAACTGAGGGAAAAAGTAGTCACTGAGTTGTGTTCAAGACTTTTGAGTTTGCTGTTGAAGTGAAGCTCCTGAGTGCTTCGAAGGAGCAAGTCTGTCTTTTCACCTTAAACCAGACTTTTCAAGTGGATCCGTCACTCTGAAATATTATAATTTCTCATTACACCATTATAATTTTCTTCTAGAATAGTCTGAGAGTTCCGATTTAGAGTACTTTTTTAATTTTATAAATGTTTTTTTGAACTGCCCTTTTATACTTGTTGCTGTTACCCAGTAAAAGATCAGTCTAAACAATTACCTTTTGGGGAAGTGCATTTTTGCAAAAGATATTTATAATGCATGGTAGAAAACGTGTTCCTTACTCCTTAGTGGTCAGTTCTTACTTAACAATAAGCATAAGATGATTCCTGTAATTTTAATGAAATTACAATTTTAGTGAAAGTGATACCTAGTCTGCTGTAATTAAGAAAAATGTGAATTATGTTCTGGTGTTTATGTGCTGTTGCACAAGTTTATCTTCTGCAAGAATTAACCGTGAACGCATTTATGTGAAATTGTGCAATAATACATAGTATGTGTTTAATTAGACATAAAAGGACAACTTCATTTGGAAATCTTCCTCTCTAGTTCATTGAGGAGGATTTTGCATTTTTACAGTGCTGTCTGTAGGCAATAACAGTTTGTGCTTTGTAATTCTCTGGAGATTTCTGTTTTAATTTTTTAAAATACCTTTCCTGTGTTTTAATTAATTTTTATGACGATGGAGCACAGACGGTGCTTTAGAAAGTGCTGGTTCAGAGCATTTTAAAAGAAGTGGTTATTACTATGCTTCTTTTCCTATTGCCAGCCATATGGTATTGTCACTTCCTCCTGAACTAGTGTGTGGCTTAATTTTTTGTTTATTTGTTTGACTGATTTTGGGAAAAAGTTGCATTTCCAAATTCTGCCAACCACAATTAATTTGGGTGTCATGTTTTGTGTAATCTGAAAGTAGAACTGCCTAAACACAGTTAATAATAAAAAGAACACAGGAATCAGAAAAGTTGTTAATGGTCTGGGAAGAATGAGATAGGCTCCTCATGCGTATCCATGAAGCTGAATTTGTGGGACTGAATGAAGGAGGTAAATGGCTTTAAGATCTTTGATCTTCCAGCCACCCTTTGTCTGACAGACATTCCTAGGTGCCACGCAGGTGCCATTACTGAGATGAGTGAATTGAAACCACTCCTGAGATGAGAATGCTGCATATACATGGGTGAATAGCGCACAGCAAAATGTATTTGAATTCTGTAAGGTTGAAATTCTTTGGTTGTATACAGAGAAAATATATTTATCACAATAGCAGCTAGCACTATATCAGCTACATGTATTCTCAGTTATGAACTGAATGGAACTTACATAGAATAGATTTTCACACTGATATTTTTTTTCATAGCTACTGAAAGTCATATTATGTTGAATGTATACACATGGAGAGCATAATTTAGAAAGAGTTTGTCAATTATTCATTCATTTAGGGTGTGTTCCCTGTCATCATCATAATCATTATTTTTTCCATCATCTTTGAATGATCAAGAATGGTGTCTTTCAGCTAATGTTTTACCCTTCTCATTTTTGGAAAAGTCGGTGTCAATACCTGATCTAATTTGTCAGCCTTTGAGAAACAGTCCAGTCAGACAAAATAGATAGGAAGCTACGATTCAGTGGCTGTTGCCTGTATTTTGGAAGTGTCATATGACACCTGGATGGATAGACAGATAGACACAGAGTAACAAGAGAGAGTTCAGGTGCTGCTTTTGAAGGAACCTCTTACAGCATTGCATTACTGGCCAGATATAAGAGAAATTGGAAAAGGAATGTGTGAGCTAGTGATGATAAAGTTTGTAGATGTTTTTATACCTGCCTGACCTCTTCCAACAGCACATGGGTGTCAGATAATAACTTCCTGGAATTCCCAGAATTTCAAAGAATAATGAAGTAAGCAATGAGTAGGGATAATGGAACTATTCCTTGCTAATGGTCTGAGGACCTATTCCTTCCTCAGACTTTCTTTGACCCATTTTTCCATGTTTTTGGTTCTTGGTAAAGATGATTCAGTGATTCAGTAGGGATTTTCCACATTTTTTCAGACAGTTGATTGCAATAATATTTAAATTTATGAGTTTTTTGTTTATCATTCTTGAGAGTTCTTTAGAGCATCCACTGTTAGACTTCTGTACCGTGTTGGTCACTTCATCTCACGCTTTTTTCAAATTTGTTAGGCTGCCATATTTACTACTTAACACAAAACAGATTATCATAATGTCGAAACCTCTCAGTTTTTCTGAATTGTGTGATAATGCTATGGATGTTGTAACACTGTGTTCCTTCATATATTGAAAATAATAGGTTTAATAATAGGAAATAGACTGTAACGGCATCAATAAAGTCATAATATTTACTTTCACATTGCTGGTACCACTCTCTAGTACTTGCCCTACAGGATTAAGGAGTATTCTCTGAAAGAATTAGCTTTTCCTGGGAGAAATAACCAGTTGTTTCCTCATTGGCTGAAAGATAGCAGGAGAATGATGGGGTCAAGAATTATGAAGTCTCTTCATCATTAGTGAACTTAGATTAAGTTATTACAGGACAGTTATTGCAGAAGAGACAGGCACAGACTTGTAGAATGCATTTTCAGAAATGCTGTGGCTGTGTATGTATGAGCTCTATCTCACACCTGCTAATGGAAGGCTGGGTTCTGCACAGAGGCTCTCAGATAACCTCCTATATGGAAGGAACTCCGAATGTGGCTTTTGTTTTGCAAGGCAGGGCTTCTCTTCCTCAGTTCTTCCTATGTAAATGCCCACCATGGCTTGCATTTCACTGTCTTACATCCCTGCCTCCCAGGACTTGCTGGAAATCATCCTGAAGGGCTACCATCCATGGTATGGAAGAAGTTTACTGAAGGGTCTCACGAGCATCAGGGACCAAAAGGGCCCACCTTCTCATCAGGTAACCAGGAAAATACCTCCACCTCTTCACATCCGTTAGTCACGTGTTGCCTATTACCAGAAAGTTGAGGGTAGCTCCTAAGTAATCACAGGAAAAGCTGAGTTTAATTTCTGCTCTTTAATAATGGAGGAAATATTTCTCCTTCAGTATTGCTTCTAGAAGAGTACACTAAGTGGAAAGCAGTCAAGCTTTGGTGCAAAGGCGTCCTTATGAAACAGGTTTCTGCCTTATAAGTTGCTTCAATGGAGACTTTTGTTGGGGGGGTGTCTCAACAATCCGTTGCTATTTGGTGTAACTCTGAAGTTCTTTAGACTGCTATAGGGGTGAGGGGGGGAATAAGTGATCAGAATAGAAAATTTCTGAGGAAAAGATGGAAGCACTGGGCCCAATTCTACGTGTGCCTATGCACAAGTAGTCTTAATAGGCAACTACATGCTTAAATTTAAAAGTTTTCTCAGGAACCTCACTGAGCTGGAGAAAGTGTGTGCTTTCATATCTAGGAAAAGGCTGGAGTTCCTTTCATTTTTTTATTAAAAAGAAACCCATGGGACGCATCTCTCTTATTCCACTGCACATGCGGAACTTCTTTTCCTGACGCTTCTGGTGAAGAACTGGTAGTTCATGGCTTTCACAGACTTGGAAAGAGCTTGAAGCTCAGTAGATGAGTTAGCTGCAAATATACTGAGTTCCTCTCTAGGGCTTTTGCAATTATTTGAGGTAAGATCCAAATGAATTTGCACATTTGCCTTTGCCATTTGTTTTCAAACTGAAAAAATATTTATCAGATAGATTTCTGTTGAAGGAAAGAGAAGATTAAATAGTATATCAACACTGAAAACACACTGATGAGTAATTTAATGAGATTTTTCAAAAGACTGAAACAGATGATGGAAGATTGATTTCAATTGACTGAAGGCATTACAAAAGAATTCTATATTATTTTCTGTTCTCTCCTTTTCTGGCTTCTTCCTTCCTAATAGTGTTGTTCTATAACAGACTCTTTTCCCAGAAGTACGTCGTCACTGGGAATCTGAAATTGCAAGTCTGGAGTAAATTACATAATACAGGATTACAAAAAGAACAAAGCACTGAGACAGGTGACGTGCAATTTACCGTTGTTGAACGATGGTGTAGGTTGAAGTTTAGAAAACAATACACAAGAAAAAAGCACTCAGATGAATACCATATAAAGAGAAAGAAATTCTCTCACCATAAAAAAGCGAAATGTGTTTCAGTGCTCTGATTGTGGATATATTTATGCAATAGTTACTCTCTGTGTGCAATTTTACGTACAAATGCAATTGTTTATCACTGCAAACATACATCTTTGTGAAAGCCAGAAAAAAAAAAAAGAGATAAAAATGTGAGAAAACCAGAAATGTTTCAAGGAATCTAGAACAAAAATTTTAAACTTTCATACTTGAAATGAAGTTTTTGTTTCAGAATGTATGTATTTTGAAAAAGTATGTATGTAAAGGGCTAAACTGCACATGTGGTGTAGTAGTAAGTGTTTCCAAAAGTAAGCATTACATGTTAATCTCAACATTAATACATTGTGATACCTTTCACCTTTGCTGAAAGGGAGAAGAGAAGCATGTCCCTCCTTGGCTTTATTTGTCAGATGTATGAACCTTGTAATTTTGTGGTCAGTGAAAAGGAGAGATTGGCAATTGAAGAAGTAATTTCTAAATGTATTCAGTAACACAAAAAAAATGTAAATTAATTATAAATAAAACATAACGCGTTCAAGCATAACAAAAATCTCCACCAAGCCCAAGCAGTGTACTGTTTCAGTATGATTTTTATTCTTTGTCCCGTAGTGTACTCACACTTTTTCGGCTTTCTGCACATTCAGTATGCAACTGGCAGACAGTGTTGTAACAGTTCAATATCTGAATGATTGCAGTGGTGCAGAAACGTATTTGAAATGAACCAAAACAACCTTCAATCAGTTCATTCCCATTTAAGCCATGAAAAGAGTTTATTGTACATAAAGTTAGATTTTTTTACCATAGTTAGCATATAAACTGTGTACCACTTCTAATTCTAAGTACTGCTGTGGTGGAAGATGATGAAGCATAAAACAGCGTGATTTTGCTGTTAAGAACCCTAAAGTCTGAAAGAGAATCCTGCATACCATGTAGTATAGTAAATGGGTATTACTGCTGGGTGGACTCATCCTGTTCTAGTATATTACCATATAAGAACACACAAAGGGAAAAAATCATAAGACATTTCTGTGAGTCTTAGAGCTATGTGCAGTCTTCACTAACATATGTTCTTCTAACAAGATATACTTCATAATCTGCAACAGAGAGTGGAAATTCATATTTCAGGCTTTCGTTTTAGGAAAAAAAAGAGTTTTATATCTCTGAGGCACAGTGCTCTGTCAAATTAGAGCTTCCCTCAGAAAACTAACTGTCATTAGTGCAAGCCTACTCATGTTCCCCTTTTAAGTAGTAGCAGTGTACGTGAGCAGAGTGCCCGACTGCACTGACTTGTATTGCACCGTTCCTTGTATTCAAAGGATAGTGCTCTTTTTTGAAGGAAATTTTATTTATTTACTTCAGGCTAGGTTTTAATTATAGTCTGACAACTCAGAAAACAGTATATGTTTTTGAAGCCCATTAGGGTTCTTTCTTACCCAGACGTGAGAAACAGAGTGACTTGTCTTAGGGCACTTGCCTTGTATTTAATTGGGCATTGGAGCCCCACCAGCTCCGATTAATAAACTGCCTCTCGTTAGATAAGCTGTGGCTCTTTACTGACATAAAATGACCAGCATTCCTTTCTGCCATCTGAACATATGATCACACATATTTTTGTTTATTGTTAATGTTTGAGGGGTTTTTTTGTTTGTGTTAAAGTTCTTAACTTTTGACACAGGTCCATCTTACAGGTGTAGAGCTGCTGATTATTATAAACTAGTAATTTTACTGGGTCAAGTTTTGTATTCCCTGTTAAGGCCAGTGTCATTTCTCTCAAAAGAGATTTTTCTGAGGAGAAAGAACACTTTAATGCTATGTTTCTTTTTGGAATGGCTGTAGTTATTAAATGGAGGGGCTATTTCATACATCTTGTGGGATCTGCTGAAGATCATTTCTATCAAGACAAAATTATTTGACTCACTCGCAGCTTTGGACCCTAAAACTGCCTGTTTACAACAGAAATGAGCTGAGTTACACGTCTTTTATGATCACATTTATTCTTCATGTCTTTTCTTTTGCATTAGCATTTCGGTTTCAGAGATGATTCTATAAAATTTCCTGAAAGTGATGAGGTCATGCCATGCTCCTAATTATCTATAATGAAGTGGTCACATATACAGAGAAACTTTTTCACTCTTTTTCGATAAGCAGATTGTCTTGCAATACCTGATGCTTATATTTCACCTAGTATGACCAAAAGTCACAGCGAGGAAAGGCTGAATTTTTTAGAACGTGTGCCTACATCACCAGTCCTCATATCAGAGGTGTCTGGATTTGCTTTGCAAATAATCCCTGAATATGAGGGTCAGTACTGTACGTTGGTTCTGAGCCCAACATGCTATCTGTTACAAAAGTCATCTTCTATTCATAGTACATGGATCAACACAAACATTCAAGCGTAAACTTTAACAATCATTAGGTTACACAAGAGAAGAAAATTTGGGACCTTGCTCTTTTTTATCTTAAATGTGTCAACCTGCTCTATCCTACACTGCGGTGATGTTGGACAGAAAACTGGGTACAGGTGCACCTGTCAGACAGGCACCATCATTGCCCTCTGGAAAGTCATGTGAGATCAGCAGGATGTGCCAAGCCCTCGGATGTCTCAGGAAACCTGCCACAGAGCTTTGGGTCTCTCAGATCCTGATTGTATGAACGCATGGAGCAAGGTCAGGAAGAGTATGAGGCCATCTTCTTATCTTGGCTCTTCAAAAGCAAGTGGTATTAAAGGTCAGGGAGCCAGGGAGATTTTTAGAAAGGTCTGGTCAAAGAGCCAACTTGCCAGTCATGGGTTTGAGAGAGATGTCTCCTTTCAAATAGTTAGGGTTTATGTGACTAACAATTTTAAGCGCTGTGTGACTTTGTTGCAGTGTCTAGTATTTGAGCTTTGAAGCCATCCTGAGCTAGTGGAAAGTTTCGACTCTAAAAAAAAGGTATATCTGCACCACAAGTATGGTTTCTCTTCTTTATTTTGTGCTATTTCAGCAAATTATTAAAAATCCTAGGACTTGATAGCAATGCATGGAGAACAGATTGGTATATTTAAAGCTATGTTTTCACTTTCCACACACAAATTTCATTAAACTTGCATTCATGCAAATGCATTCAGCATTCCTGCAAGATAAAAATGTTAGGACTCAAATTCAGAGAAAAAAAAACCCTCTATAAATTGCTTCTAGAATAATGCGTCTTGACCTGCACCTTGTATTCTGACATGAAACCCTTATAAAAGAGTTTCTAGACCAACTCTGTTAAATGCTGTGAAAGGTAGGAACCACACTTACTGTGAAGGGGGATGTAGCCATGTTCTTTTGCTAAGATAAACTGGAGTATTAATCTAAATTTCAAAGCAGAAGGTGTTGCCTATTCTGCCTAACTCAGGTAGGTCTTTCATTTTGCATGTAACTGACATCAAATACAGATCAAAGTGCAATAATTGGAGAAAACGAAATATTAACCACAGATGTGTTATGGGCAGAAAAAAAAATAATGGTGAAAATATGGATAACCCACACTGAGGGCTTTTTGGTTTAAAATTGTTTCAGGGTTTGAGGATTTCTTAAGCTTTATTTTCTAGTCTTACTAACAACAGTGATTTACTAAGTTGTGATACTCCTTGTCTCAGCTTCTGTCTTTTTCCTCCCCTGCTTCCCTCTGCTTTCTATGGATAAACAAGCTGGAGGCTTGCCTTAGGCAGGAAGGATGCATAGATGGTAATGGAACTCTATAGAAAGAAAATGAACACTGGAGGAAGGAAGACTGCATTAGCATGTAGCTGTAAGGTACGTGTTGCTGAAAGTTTCCTCTACAGTTTATTTTTTCTCTTTACTCTGTTATAATTCCAGCTGCTACTATTTGCATTGAGGGATTAAGGTATGAATGTTTTCTTGCAACTTTCTGTAATGTAGGGGCAGTAGGGAACATGAATCTATTGGAGAGAGTCTGTGAAAGTTTACTGTAATCAGGAATAACCAAACAGAAAACAAATGGAGCTTTAATTTCTTCTGCCTTTCACTTGTGCTGTATTAAATTCCCATTTTGATGCTGTTGTGCCTGCTTTTGCTAATTCTTCACTAAAATAACTGAGAGGTACAAGCTGTTATTTTTCCGCTGTCACTGAGAGGTAAATCTAGTAACAGCATATTGTTCTTGTTTTTTAATGTAGAATTTAGCTTATTCTAATATCATCAGGGTTCTGCCATTTTGAGTCTTCTCCATGGCATTATAATCTTGAAAAATAAGTGGCTGCTGCTAATTGATTTTGATACAGTCCAGCAGCTGCTCACCTTTTATCTCCCACACATTTCTGCTGTCTATTCTGTCTTCTTCTGGAGCCAGATTTGGCATCCTCAATGATCTCAGAGAGGCTACTGCATCCTTGTCCCCAAGCATTTTAGCTAGCCACCAGAATAAAAAAATAATCTACTTTAAGATACAAAACCTTAATATGTTGTATTTGACATGAAATTCATACAGTGTAGAGAAAAAGCAACAGGTCTCTATACCTCTGAAGTGTTGTTTGTTTCCCTTAGGTTAGGGGTGAGGCAGCATACAAAACTTCTTTATGTCCTACGTGCAAGTGTTAGGAATTCAACGGACTTGGCATTCGCTATGCATCTTTGTACACCTGACCAACATCAGCTACCAAGGCTCACTTGTATGAAATGTGTTAAAGGTCACAGGTCTCAATTGTTCCTGTTTTCTTGATATAGGTAAGTGAAACTACTGTATCGCATCAGAACTGCTTGCACTCAATTAGTTGAGAAGGGACCATTTATGTAGGATGCAGAATCATTTCTACTTAAGATGGTCAGTTGTCCACCTTGTTTGACTGCATTTGAAAATTATCTAAATAATAATTACGTTCCTTGTTGGACCTTTGTCTACAGTTCCTGTTGGCTTAAATTTTACTACTGTAAGCCATACAGACACATCATTTTTCATTTTGTTCCTGAGAGGTTTGCCTTTTTTTTCAATCGTGTGACCATATGCCATATTATACATATATCTTCTTTAAACAATCATCTGTCAAAGACAATTAAAAAAACGAAAGACAAACAAGAAACCCCAAACCCCACAAACCCACAAAACCAAAACTACTCCAAACACAACCAAAAAACATCATGGCTGTTTGATGCACAGTTAATGTGAAAAGAAAAATCCCCAGACATCTACACAACAGAATACTTATAGCATGAACTTTTTAATCAAGCTGCATTTCAGTTTGGAAGCTTCTGTTCTGTTCTGCCTGGAAGCTCCACTGGTGCAGCACAGCACAGTGCGGAAGGCAAACTGAACCGCTGCCTATTCCTCACTAAAAAGGGCAAATTAGAAAACACTGGTGTGAATGTGAACACCTGAAAAAAATATTCGTCTCTTAGAGTTTGAGTTAACCTCAG
The DNA here is from genome assembly GCF_028500815.1 of Rissa tridactyla. Taxonomy (NCBI): domain Eukaryota; kingdom Metazoa; phylum Chordata; class Aves; order Charadriiformes; family Laridae; genus Rissa; species Rissa tridactyla. Next base: position 44,785,241 of record NC_071467.1, read on the forward strand.
AAAACTTTCAATTTGTCTGGCAACTTTTAAAATTATTTCTTATTTTTTAAAATATTTATATTTCATTCTTTTTTAAGAAGGTATGTGACGTGTCTGCTTTGTGTTTTTGACTTGAATTTCTTTGATTTGAAGGTCTGAAAAACTGCAGTTAAAAAATACTGGTAGCACCTTTATTTGTGTGGTTTCCTTCTTTTTACTTTTTCATGTGAAAAAATACTAATGTTCTAATGTTTCTTTCCAGAATGGCCAAGTGATCTGTACTGTGGAAAACCGTCCCTTAGTAAATCATACAGTTTCCACAAAGCTAGAAGGGGAATATTGTCCGTTCTGCAAAGACAATAATAACAGTGCAGAAACACCAGCTAATTTGAATATTACTCTTCTGAAAATGAGCAACTTCTGCAGCTATCTGGTGGAGGTAAGAGCTTCCAGATTTATGTATCTGCCAGCCACCTAGAAGTACTCCTGATTATAAAATGTGCACTAAAATATTTTATTTGAATATGCATGCTGACTAAACATTTTCATGATGATGGATATCTGCTGCATAATTATCTCTTGATATAGCTAAGTGTTATGGATAGTTGAGAAACATAATGAAAGAATGTACTTAAAAACCCTTTACAATTCGATATATCACTGATCTGCTATTAGAACATCTTATATATTAGTTTAATAGGTTGATGTGCAAATTTTCTTTTATCTTCTTCATTCTGGTCAAGAAGACAGGAAGAAAAGTCAGAAACATGGTATATCTTTAACCTTCAGTGTTCAAACAGCAACTGGAAGTTCTTTTTGAAATTCAAACAGATTTTAGTAGGGTTTTCTTTCAATTGCACTATTCTAAATGAGAGTTATAGAAAGGAAGTACGGATGCGACCTGCAGTTTTTTTCTTTTTCTTTTTTTGTGCTTCTATATTACAAAAAGCAGTTTTATTTCATTTTACAAAGCTCTGTTCTGATTCCACATTAACATTATGATGTTTTATTTCTATCAGAGTCAAAATGAAATAGCAGGGTAGCACAGTTCCTTAAGATCTAATGGCAAGAAATTTCCAGCCCATGTCAGAGATCTTGCCGTTTCTGCACATCTGTTCAAAAGGGATGGAGAGCGAATAGGTATAACAAAACTTGCATGAATATTATACATTGATCTAAGCAGGTGTTTTCCTTTCATGTGCATTTGCACACGTTGTTCACACACAACAAAAAAAGTCTGTGTTGTCCATATGCGTAACTTCAAAGTAGAGCCCTTAAAAAGTGCCTTTATGGTACTGTGACTGTCTATGTACCAGATTCTGAAACAATCTTCCAACAGAATTACTAGTTAACTTTGTTACAAGATGGGATTTTTAGTATGTTTACAAAGAAGATTATATGCGGTTATCAGTGTTAGCTAAGAAAATCCGTCAGCACTGTGTCCTTTACTGCTATAAAGGGCATGAAGGTATATTCTGAAAGGTATATTATATAAAGGTTGTGATGCTCTTTCTGAAATCTGGAGAAGCTACACCTTCAAAATTCAATGTATCACACTCCCTAAAGTGCTAACCCCTATTAACCCATGGACTGTAGTTAACATTGAAACAGTTGTTCTCAACCTTGAAGACTGCTTATTCGCCTTCAAGGAAGGGTCTGTGCACCCAAGCTCTTTCCTGTTTTCCCACGATTATCTGTTGGTCTAACAGGAGACACATACATTGTTATAACAAGGCTTTTGTTATAGCCCTAATACATCATTGCTACATCGCTGTTGCATATATGTAGTTTATTGTAAATGAGCTTTATTGTGCAAGCAAGAGTGTCAGCAGAATTTAGACATTAACATTTGCATGCCCAAGTACAATTTTTACAGAGCTTCAATGGCACGCCATCTTTTAAAGGGATGTGAAAAAACTGCTGTGCTACATTTGCTGCACCCTAAATGATAAATTCTGTGCTGCTTTCCTCCTTTGTTTACTTTCTAACCTTTTATCACTATTTGATTACTACAGTAGACTACTTTATAATGGTATAATTAACATAAATAACATAATTAACATAAATATTGATGCACATGCACAAAAGCCAGATCATTAAACTGCATTCACAAAATATTCACAAAATATATATTTATGCACAAAAGAATACACTTGTTATGCAGGACCAGCAAAAAATCAGATACGTGGCATTTAAAAATCTGCACTTGTATCCAACTACTATAGCAATTAAAATATTGCAATCAGAAAGAAAAACATGAAAAATCAAGTTCCTGCTGAACCATGCTAGAGAATTTCTCTTCAAACTAATGGATCCATCTGTATAAAGACACATCACAGCTCTCTAATCAGGCACAATATTTTAGAAAGTTATTGAATTCTGTAAAGATACACTGTAGGGTATGTTATAAAACAGACCAAGATTTTACAGTTTGCATTGAAAATGCTCATTTCTGTTGATTTTATGGCCTACTGAGTTAGTTGGAGAATATTTAATCAAAATAATATACCACTATATTTTTAATAGATAAGCTTCAGTAGTCATTGATATACACATACTGAATCAAAGTTTACAGCTAAGTTAAATGCTTTCATAGTTACGACACATTGAGCATGTCACAATATATAGTATATATACTATATACACAGTATATAGTACATATATAGTAACCTCAAATCTCACCTACTATGGAACGGGAGCAATGCAGTATATCTCAATTATTGTTGTAAGAAGTATAATGCTTAATGTACATATTTTGGGCATTTTTGGGGGGGTATAAGGGATTTGGTTGGTTTGTGGTTTGTTTGTTTGTTTTTTAACTGAGCCAAAAGAAGTATCAGCTTTCTTTATGAACATCCCCTTCTGTGCATATCAGAATTCTTAACTGAAGGTAGAATTCTTCCAAATAAAGCCTACTATGGGTGGAACATAAATGATATGCATACCTTTGAGTGGGTTTGTGTAAATATTATTTAAAAAATCACAAACAATAACAAACAAAGCATTTCTCTAAAGGAAGTTTCATCAGATTGTGTCATTTTTCTACACTGTGCTGAGTGTTCAAAAGAACCATTACTCCTGAAACTGAAGTAAACTATGGTTTGCAGATGCACATTGATAGAAGCAGCGCATAAGTTAAGACAAAGATGTAGCTGTATGGGAGGACGTTTGTGCATTAAGTTTGATGTAGATGGTTTGTAACCTGGGAGAAATCTTGACAACATTTATAGTCTGACAATTTCTTTAATGATGGTATAACCAGTGTTATAAAAAAATGGAGTTAAACTTCTAAAAGCACTCAGTTCGTATATAGTAAAGGAAGAATGAGGTGAACATATTGACAGTTGTCGTGAAAATATTTTAAACTAAGGTGAAACGTGAATCATTACAGTACATGCAATAGTCACTAATGCTAATATGTAATTCATATATTGAATTAAGTTAATATATTAACACCCGCAATAGAATTCAGATTTCAATATTCAATATTTCAGCAGACTGTAGTGTTAAAATAATATTCCAAAAACTTTAACACAATATATTTTCAGGGGAAAAAAAAGAATAAAATAGTAAAAAAAAAGTGTTTTACCTTAAAAATGGTACTACCGTGATTATGAAATAAAACATTTTATTATGTAGCTTCAAATAAGATTTTATTACTCGGTTTCTGTCACCACAAGCCATGTACAGTTATTTATTGATCTAAATGTGCAAATTCAACTCTTAAATGCAAGATCTCCAAACAACTGGATAAAAACAGAAGTTATGGATACAACTGGAAGTAAAAGGAAATATAAAATGTGGATATAACTGGATAAAAATAGAAGTTGTGTCTGTGACAGTACCACCTTAGAATTTCACCAGCGCAGTGACTCATTGCATCAGCTCTCATGCTGTTGAGGAGGTGTTTTTAACCTTTGATGGCTTCCTGGAAAACCTCCTCTTGTACCAGGCAAGATGCTACCACAACTTCTGTGTTACGTGGTGGTGTTTGTTTTTTTTTCTCCTTAGCATTTCTTTCTAATGCAAAGATTGAAGTTAAATCCAATAATTCTGACTGATTCATAATTCACTGACTGACCTTGCCCTAGCCTGTCTTCAATGATCATATCACGTCTATTTTTCTGCACAACTGATTATTTAAGAAGTAGAAAGGGTGCAAACATACAATTCAGTGTTGATGTGTCCCAGCTACAAATGGTTTCGGTTGGGATATGGAAATCAGAAGAGGAAAAAAGAGTTCCTTTACGTAACCAAGATCAAGTTTTATTTCTGTAATACAGTTAGTAGAAGGAAAAAAAAATATGATCTAGTGAGTTTATCCTTGCTTGAGAGAAGAGATGAAGAACAGAAATGGTAAGAAAACTGTCATGTTAGAGTATTTGGCATTACTGAAGTCAAGTTTATTAGTTAGTAAAGAATATTATTATATTTGTATGACAGTAAGGTCCAAGGCACAAATTGTGAGATCAAGGCCTCACTGTGCTCGATCACATGTATATACATAATATAAAACAGTCCCCAAGCCCAAAAGCTAGCAGTATAAAAAGTTAAAGCCAAAGGGAGAAATTAAGTGATTTCTCTGTGGTAAGATAGCAGAAGACTGGCAAAATGAAGAGTCAAATGCAGGTCTGCTGAATTGTAGTTGAATCTGTTACAGCCATTAGATCGCTCTAAAGCATTGCAGTTAGATTCAACTAACAATATTGCTTTGGGACACAGACTGTCTCTAAGTATTCTAGGAATTCACTGCAACTGCACAACAAAGCAATCATAATAAGCAAAATGAGATTTTGTTTTAAAATCAGATAACCATCTAGCCTTTGAAACAAAAAAGTTGCTAATTAATTACTTTTATTGCAAAGCCTTTTAGGATTATTCTTTTTACAAATGGCAGCATGAAATTCTTTGTATAGGTAAGAAGGTTCCATGTTCATCAGAAATGTACTGTGAAATATATCTTTATTTTAATACAGAAGATCAGGTGCATGTCATAAAACACATTACTATAAATCTGCTGAATATTTTATATATATCTTTTATAGTGGAAGATGTTTATGCTCTCTGATTGTGAAACAATGGCGTGTTGAGATCTATTGAAAATAAATACCAAACACAAACACATTACTTAAAATCGAGTGACAACTATGTCAACAATTTAGCAATCTACAAATAATAAATACAAATAATAAATCTGTTTTCTCAAAGCTTAACATACACTGTGAAAATTCAATGCCAATTGTATACTCAGATTGTGTTCTTAACATGCTTATGCCAGTAGCATTCCTTGAAGTCGTATTAGAAGACCTGAGCAACCCAAATGTTATTTGGGTTTCCCAACTTCTTATATGGGTAGAAAATATAGAAGGGAGTATCATTAGCATATAAATACTTCCTAAGAACATCCCAACAAAGCAATATGGTAGGTATGCAGGTTAAATCAATACGCAAAGTTATGACAGTTTCGGACACTTCAGACCATTATTGAGAAATGTCACTTTGAGTGTCTCTGTGCAGAAATGATCAACAATTTTCCTCGGTGAATGACTTCCCATGTCACAGAAGCAGTGCACTTAGATATGTGTATTTGTAAACACACAGTTAGTGCACCTAGGATGCAAATGAGAAGTTTAAAATGAGCATCGCTAGACCAGGTTGCTCAGAGCCCTGTCCAGCCTGGCCTTAAAAACTTCCAGGGATGGGGCTTCCACCACCTCTCTGGGCAACCTGTGCCAGTGTCTCACCACCCTCATGGTGAAGAACTTCTTCCTAACGTCCAGTCTGAATCGTCCCATCTCTAGTTTTAATCCATTCCCTCTAGTCCTACCATTACCTGACATCCTAAAAAGTCCCTCACCAGCTTTCTTGTAGGCCCCCTTAAGATACTGGTAGGCCACTATAAGGTCTCCTCAGAGCCTTCTTTTCTCCAGACTGAACAACCCCACCTCTCTCAGTCTGTCCTCATAGGAGAGGTGCTCCAGCCCTCTGGTCATCCTCGTGGCCCTTCTCTGGACACGTTCCAGTATGTCCATATCTCTCTTGTAGTAGGGGCTCCAGAATTGGACGCAGTACTCCAGGTGGGGTCTCACGAGAGCGGAGTAGAGGGGGAGAATCACCTCCCTTGACCTGCTGGCCACGCTTCTCCTGATGCAGCCCAGGGTACGATTGGCTTTCTGAGCTTCAAGTGCACACTGACAGCTCATGTTGAGCCTCTCGTCTACCAGCACCCCCAAGTCCTTTTCTTCAGGGCTGCTCTCAAGCCAGTCACTGCCCAGCCTATATCGGTACTTGGGATTGCCCCAACCCAGATGGAGGACCTTGCACTTGGTCTTGTTGAACTTCATGAGGTTGGCATGGGCCCACCTCTCCAGGCTGTCAAGGTCCCTCTGGCTGGCATCCCTTCCCTCCAGCGTGTCAGCTGCCCCACACAGCTTGGTGTCATCGGCAAACTTGCTGAGGGTGCACTCTATGCCACTGTCCATGTTGCTGATGAAGATGTTAAACAAGACCGGTCCCAGTACTGATCCTTGAGGGACTCCACTTGTCACTGACCTCCACTTGGACATGGACCCATTGACAGCCACTCTTTGGGTGCGGCCGTCAAGCCAGTTCTTTATCCACTGAATTGTCAGTCCATCAAATCCATATTTTATCAGCTTGGAGACCAGGATGTCATGTGGGACACTGTCAAAGGCTTTGCTCAGGTCCAGGTAAATGATGTCAGTTGCTCTCCCCTTGTCTATTGATATTGTGACCTTCTCATAGAAGGCCACCAGGTTTGTCAGGCACAATTTGCCCTTGGTGAAGCCATGTTGATTGTACCCAGTCATGTCTTCTTTATTCTTCTGTCTCAGAGTGGTTTGGGTTAGAAAGACCTTAAAGACCATCAAGTTCCAACCCCCATGCCATTTAAAGCCGCTAGCCTTGCGTATGCAAACGGACCGTTAACTTGCCATCTATGGTTTTACAGTATTAAATGTCATGGCATCTTTCTTTTTCTAAGTATCCACAATTTACAATCATAACCTTTGCCTGTTGGAAGAAGTTGGGTTTATAAAGCTGCAGCCCTACTTTTCAGCCAGTTGTTGACAAGCAAGGAGAGAAAGTGTATTGGATAAATGAATAAAACGTATGATTTTGCATATTCTTAAAGTGTCTGTATAACAACACTGTATATTCTTTCAGTGCTGTTCTTCTAGGTTAACACGCTGAGAGGCTGCAGAGGTTATTGTCAATAATGTCACTAAAAATGTTATCTGGTGAGTATGTAGTTTGTGTCACTGCCTTCCTGCATGCCCATGCAGTAGGAAATGTAGCCAGTAAAGGTTATTCTCAGAAGTGAGAGCACTCTGGACTTGGAGATTCAGCACTTTTAGCCCCATTGACTTCCGTTAGACTTTTTTTTTTATAGCCGTTTCTGAAAAGCTTTAAAATAGAGCACCTGCAAACTGAGGAGCTAGACTCGTTCAGTATTATTTATTTATTGTCAATTTGTGCTTATTAAAAATGGATAATATACTTGTTTTAAACCTCTGATGGCAGTCAGCCCTTTGGAGTCCAGTCCTTTGTACACCATTCTTCTGCTGGATATGTGAAATACATACACATTTAGGATCACTGATCATGAAAACTCTGTGATGGTGGGTTTTTTTCATTTTTTTTTCCTCCGTCTGATAGATTCCTAGACAATTTCAGTGTTCATAGTATGTGAGCTTCACAGAAATGTATCTGTATAGAATATATCTCACTTGAAAGCTAAGTAGTAACATTAAACAAACTGCCCATCAGATATGAATTTTAGAATATTATTTCATTCTACTCATCTGGAAATTAACAGAGTACTGACCTTGTGAGAATCATGCAAAAAGCATGAACCCTATAGATTTATTTGTGTTTAATTTTCAGTAGGCTGGATTTCTGCAAGGCTTAAGATTTGTCTTTTTCTTTACTCTCTTCGTATCTAATTTCTCACCATTCTGGCGGTCTTTTTTGCTACTTCAGCAGGAATACTAACTGCACACATCATTTAATGCAAAACTGAAATGTTTTGGAAAGAATAGCCAGCTCAACTGTTAAGCCAGACCATCTCATGTGTTTCACTAAGTTTTTGATTAAAGATTTGCCTGTTAGTGGTACTTTAAAACGCTACTGGTTTTGGATGATTGCTGCAGCAATCTGAAACAATGCAGTGCAACGTTCCCCTAAGTACTTTACAGACAAAAAACCAATCCACAGTAAAATTTAATAATGTTTTGTCTATCAAGTCCAAGGAGATGCTTCAGACTGTAAGCTGAAAAAGAGCCAGGGTGGAGATTGTCAGCTGGGTGGCTTATTTTGTAGCTATGCTTGCAATATTTGTCTATTTTTGGTGCAAGGCTGCCTTACTGTCAGTTTCTGGAGAATCATTATAAGAAATCAAAATGTGAACTTTATTCTCTTAAGTAATATGTTCAGCTTTATATTTTTATGACTGTTTTTATACTGACAAAATAAGGATCTCTTAGCAGTGGAAATGTGATATTAAGTGTTTTGAAGCTTCATCCTTTAATTTCACCAAGTCACTACAGGGCCAGAGATTTTCATCACGGAAGTAATCAGAGGCACTCTCTGATAAAGAGCAAGTAAATACCCTCATTTATTGCACGGGTGATGAGGCATATGACATTCTTAGAGGTTTTCTGGTTACGACTGCTGGAAAGATTAACCATGCAACTGTGAAAACGAAGTTTAATGAAGGCTTGACAGAAAATTAAACTCAGTGGAACAGCAAGATTTTACCAGGCAAAGCAGTGTCAGGCCTGCTTTTATCACAACAGTGTATGCATTAGTAAAGCAGAACAACTGGGTAGATTCCTCTTAGTTTGGGTTGTCTCCGGGTGGTAAAGTAGCTCAGTGAAAATACAGTTTTACCTGGGTCAGTTGCTAAGGAAAGCAGTCAAAAGAAGAGGTGACTGAAGTATATACAGTGGAATGTTCTTCTGATTAAAAATATTCATTCTTTGAAATTACACATTCTACAGGATTATATCAATTTTGACAAAATCCATCTCAGGAAAAAAAAAAGAAAAACAAGCCTTTTTTTGAAGTGGAAAATTACATTTTCATTTTAAAATTATTTTTGAAATGCAGTGGTATTCTATTTTTGCGTCTTAACGAAAAATGGAAAAGTCACATTAAATAAAATTTAAATTAGATCTTTTATGGAAATGCATTGATTCTAGCGACAGTCATCATGTCTTTCTCTGCTGAATATTTTTCAGGATTTTTAAAAGAATGACATTTTTCTACTTGTTTCACTAAAATGATTTGCCAAATCAGAGAAAAATCGGTAATGGAAGAGTGGTTCCAAGTCAGCTTTAGAAAGCAGTGATCAAATAAGAAATATATCTACAAGAGAGACGACCAGATAATATCCTGCTGAAAGACTGGTCTTTTATTAATTATACATTAGGATTATTATCCTTATAATACGATAGCTTTCCATGAAAGCTCTGCACAGAGGCATTGTGTTAACCTCTAGAATGTTAGATTGTGCTTTTGAAATTACAGTAGATAAAACGAAGGGCTCTTTTAATACTGAGAGCAACTCCAGCAGATCTGCTTTGCCTCTGTTCTGACTCCTGTCTACATACATCACAGTAAAGGTAAGAGTTCAAAGAGGAATTATCAGGAACCCATATGCCTTTGACACTGAGTTAGTCTTACTGAAGAGGTGAAGCATATCCATGCTCCTCCTCCATGTTCCTCGGTGCTGTTGTCTCACAAAAAGTAGACTGGTTTATCTAAGCTAGGTTAAGGGGCTTTAACTTTCATCGGTATATTCATTAAGTTTGGCAGCTGACTGGTAAGGACCTGGAAGAACATGTTACATCTGCTTTCTCATTCCATGTAGGATGGAAATCCCATGAGAATCACAATGCAAGAAGGGGTTGAGGAGGAGATGGAGTGATAAGTACCTGGTGCTCCTCCTGCAGTCCAGGTGGGACTAGAGGGTGCTCCTCTGTACTGCAGTACAAATAGTGTCTGGACATCCTCCATCAGGGTAACAGTCACAGTTAGCTCTGAGATTATGCCTGTACTGCAACCACAAATGAGCTGTACTATTTTCAAGCTACCTTAATTTACCTGAAATGCCAAGCAATTGTGAAGTTGCAGTCACTGATGTACCTACTAGTTGCAAGTCATAATCGCCCATGATGAAGTCATGCTGAAGCTGATAGTAATTTAATTTCAGAGCTATGGTTACACAAGACAGCTAAATTCAAACTAACCTTTGTTTGATTCAACATGATGGAAACAAATTTGTGGTTTCCAGCATAGATACACATTAAGAAATTTCTCTTCTATGCTAATGTTTAATGCAACATATAGGATCTAGTCATCTTTTCTAATAAAGAAAATGAAGGAGATGAATATTCTTCATTGATTTCAAAGACCAAGAAAGTTTTGAAATATACTTCATGGTGTTTTCAAAAATCCAAGATTAATATCACGTGAGATATTTTAATGCAAATTATAAACTGATTTGATATAAAATCACTGGTTGCTTTTAATATTGTAAATGTAGATGATTGTATTTACTGCAGTCGGGTTAGAATTCAAATCATGATCCTCTGTGCTGAGTGATTAAATTGTAGTTAAACCTAAAAGAAGCCATACTTTGCCAATACCAAAATGTATTGATTCAAAGGTATATTTCTCAGATCAAGTGCTCTGTGTTTCTCATTTTTATCTAGGACTGACAATAAAGTATGATACTTTGACCTGAGAGAAGAATAATTTTTTTTAGCAGTCCAGAAGATGATGTGTTGGAAATTTGAAGAGATACTTCACTCAGCCCCAGCTCTTACGGGGTTCTTGTAAGTAATATATAGTAAGAATGTTTGTATGAATATTTATAATGAAATTGTAGATTATTTCATATATTCCTAAAAAGTTCAATCACATAAATGTGAATGCAGGCTGTAAGGAACATGTTTATATAGGAAGAGTGGTCTAAATCTCAGTTTAAAATCCCTACAGAAAGCTGTTTTTCCAGAGTATGTCCATAAATAAAGAGAAAAAAGAAGTGTTGTAGCATTATTAATACATCTTTCTGTATAAAGGGCTTAGCTTTCAAACTGCTATAGTTCACTGTCTGCATAATGTAGGGACCTCTTTTATAGACCTGTGTTAGCTGACAGAAATCTCTTCTGTAAACTGGGAGACTATAAATTAAAGCGGAACTCAGATAGTTGTGTATATTCTGTAGTGTTGCTAAATTTTGTCTCTCATCACTCAAGATTAATAGAGCAGAAATTGTGATCAATCATCTTCACTGCAGTGAATCCAACCTAATATTCCTGCCTCTGGTCGGTTTGAAATTATTCTTGCTGATAGTAATTTGTGTGTTCTTAGCCAAATCTATTAGAAATCTGTACTTTTCTTTAGGTAGATAGTCTGGTGAGGCTGGGATAATGATCAAGTACTTGCTTTCTTATATATAAATGGATCATCTACCCTCCGATCACAGCCTTGGCAAGCTGAAGAGCTGAGATGCTTCTGCACATTGTGCCTGTAGCAAACATAATCTATCTACTTGTCTTTTTCATAATGGCTTATGTTGTAGTCTTCATGAATAAATACATTGTACTGAAGATGAAATGCTTTCTGTGATACTCTTTACTTATTTGTTAGGCCTGTACATCCTTATGTGTGCGTGAAGCATGGTAAACAGCATGTGGATTTATAGGATTTCTGAACAGCAAGAGTTTGTGCTAGATGCCAGCTACTGAGCATGTTTCTGCTTTATTATCACTGTAAAGGATAACTATGAGATGTTTTAATAACTTATGACTAAAGCTGTCTAACAATGACACCGTGCATGTTGGTCTGTAATTCTTTCATTGCCTCATCAATTTTCTTAACATGGTTTTACAGGGGGATGTGCCTCCAATATTACTTTTTTCTGTTGTTTTATCTCTTCAGTGTCTCACACTCTATTTGATATGTCAGCAGGCATTTTCCAAAGATTAGCCCTAGGGGGATCAAGAAACTGATGCTAAGAATAGTAAGCCGTATCATATGCACATGGAGGATCCGATGAAGCTTCAGAAAAAGCTGTAAATTAAATCTTTTGCATTAAGGTGGATTAACTGTTCCTTAATTATCATTCTTCCAATGATCTGATATCCTTTTGTCTTCTTCAGATAAAAGAATAACCTGCTAAATAGCTGATGAGAATGCAGAGCTCATTGTCATCATTTGCAAGCTGAGTAGCTTGTATATTTTTGTGCATATTTTTCTTCCCTTTTTTTCAGCATAGCCAAAATGGATGGTCATAAATGCATACTTAAATGGCAATATGGATGTACCTAACCGTATATTTATGTGCTTCTTGATTATTGAAGCTTAAAGGAGTTATGCCAAAGCTTACACGATTATTGCAATACATGAATATAAAACTAGCATTTGCATCTAGACTTGCATATGACCCCCGCTTTTCCACAAGCTTACAAACCAAGAAATGTGTGTGTAACACATCAGAGCATTTTCAAACCCTTGCTCTGAAGATCAGAAAACATGATTGAGGAATGAGTTTGATGTGCTAAGACCCACCATGTAGAATGCTTTCTGTCCAAATAGCTTTGCTGTCATGGTAATGTATCTCCAAACCTATTCTGAGATAACTGAGCTGATGAAGAGACAGAAATTTTATTATGGAAATCAGTGATAATATTGGCAGTGATTCCACAATAAAATATAGTGATACCTGGGTAGTTGGGTTTGTGTTAAACTAGTAATATATTTAAGCCATATTCATTATAAATAATTAAATACATTATTACACATATTATCATTATATTATTATTATTATACATACACATACATACTCACTTTATACATATATATACATGTAGACAAGCATAATTGTACAAAAAGACGCATGAATCCAGCCAGAAAAACTACTGGATTTCATTGCAGAGTATTTGTGATCTAATATGATCTCAGCATGGCTTCTAGTAAATGTGCTAGTTAACAAAATACAGTACCTATTTTCAGTCCTACTGAAGGAATTCAAATGACCATAATATCAAGCTTAGGATAGAGAACCTCACCTATTTTCTACATGAAATACATGAAAATGAGATAGTATCTAATACAGAAGTTGTAGTCTACCAATGTCTTTGAGACCTGTGCAAGGGTTATAAGAACATTTTACTGTAAAAAATGCAAACTCATCTAACAAAATGAAGGTAAACAAACATGTCCAGAACAGATACGTTGAGTATTAATGTCTCCAATGACACTGGAAACTACTATACGTGACTGTAATGTTAGCAAACTTCCTCAAATTTTAGTTTCTTTATACCATTACTGATGTGGAGTTCACACAGAATTCAAGGGAATGTACCTTTGTCATTGCCCTGTGTCATAGTGAGTTTGCTGTGCATTTGAAAGAAGGAAAGAAGTATAGCCTTGCAACAGTGAAAGAAATGTCTTCGCTGTCCTCCCAGTAGGGTGTAATATTTTCTCGTGAAAAAAAAAAATCTGAAATGTAGAGGTTTTAGGTGGATTTTAACACTAAACAAATTAAATTTGTGTGTGACTGAGTGCATTACTTTTCTTCCTTTTTTTTTCTGTTTTTCTTCAGCTTCTTTTGCTTTCTTTACCCTCATTTGAATTTGCTTAGGATATATATATGACTTTCACTTGCATTATCTACAACTGTTTTAAATGAAAAGAAACATGTTGGTTTTGCCAATGCAAAATGATTTTACAGTTTTAGGCACAGCATGATTCTTTTCAGTGCTCTTTTCCCTGTATTATTTTTTCTTTTGTAATGTATGTTATTAGTTTCTCTTAAAAATATATGTGGTGATGTGCAGGCAGAGCAGAGAAATAAAAGGGAGAGGACGTTATCTGAAAAGTGCCTTTATTTGTAACCATTAGGAAGAAGACATTTCCCATTTCAGTCTGTATTTCCAGATGATTTCCTTTGTGTCGTAAAAGCTAGGGATGGAAAAGGAGTTTTTAGAGTTATCTGGTCCATCTCCCTGCCATTGCAATTATTCCCTGTTGTAAAATTGGACTGGCTCATCTAATGCAAGTTGGTCAGAGTAATGGAAATCTCATTACTTTTTTTTTTTGAGAGGCAATTCCCAAAGTTTAGCAGATCTCACTGTTGGAAAGTACTGACTTGGTTCTGAATTTTCAGTTTCATAATTTTATCCAGTTTGCTCCCTGATGTGTGTATCTACTTGGAGAAACTTAAATTTCCTTTGTCCTTGATATTCTTCAGTGGAGATTTTCAGAATTCTCTGACGACTTCCCAGAATAAGTACTTACCTAAACCACACACCTTGGATTCTTTTGTTATTCCTTATCTGTCAGTCATCACAATCTATTAATTCAGTGTCTGTCGTGGATATTACAGTGTAAGTTTGAGTAATTAGTTACATTTAATTATTGCTCTAACTAAATAGGAAAATAATTTTCCAGCTATATGAGGACAGATAAGACGATCCAAAACCACAGTGATGAATGGCCATACATGGGTAGATGTTTCTGCATTTTCAGCAGCAAAAAATGTCAACCATCTTTGCTTTCGTATAACTCGGTATCTAAAACTCTCTTGGCAATTGATGCTTTCCAGTTTCTTCTGCTGCAGTTTTCCTTCGTTGCGTTGGAGGGAATATTAAATTCCTATTTGTTTTGGTCTGCAAATTTCTGAACACATTTTATTTTCTGTTTCAAATCCCTATTTCCCTTTGTGCTATCTCTCTGTCCTTGTTGCAACATTTCCCAATTTAGCTGTCAGTTTCATTAATGTGTTTTCTATTCCCCCTTGCAGAATGTAAATGAAGATGTCAAAACTAAATGTAACATGAATACTGGAAATATACCCCATTTCAACTTCTCATAACTGAGTGCATTATCATTTATCACTAGCCCTTGTCAGGAGATGTTCAAGTCACTTTTCAGTTCAGTTCCTCAAGTTGATTTGATTTAAGCTAATTCTGAAGTACGTATGCAAAAAGAGACAATGTATACTTGTATGTGACACTACTGATAGTGTGAGCACAAAGCCAATTATTAATAAAACAGAATGTATTTCATGTATTCACTGTGCAGGTCACCTACTACTAAAGGAATCTAGGATACTGAGGATGCCCCTCATCTCTCCCCCTCAGGCCATAATGCTCTATGTTTTTTCATTGTAGAAGGTCATTATACGCTCTTGAAAGTAGCTTGTGGCTTATGGCAAATAGAAGTTTATCAGGTGTATGTTCTGCACATCCTCTCAAACTGTCTATTGCATAGTTATGTGTGACATCAGAGAATACAACTCAGCACTTCAGGTATTGCTCCGTATTCCTTGGATTAGCTATGTTAATGTCTTCTTATTCAGTGACATATTTCTATTGTGACATATTTTCTATTTCATATTTCATTGACTTTATGGAAATCATGCAGTTACATGTGGAAATAGATCATGTAAGGTAAGCAGGCAAAGGTGTTACTCTAGGCAAGTGAAGTAAATAAGACATTTTTAACACAACTCTACGTGTCATTTCCTTGTAAAGTGAATCATTCAGACAACTTTCTGGATATTTAAATGAATGTGCTGATTCTGATAGTTCATAGTACTGATAGCTTGAAGATCTTCATACCAATACCATCAGTTTTCATAGATAAAGAAATTTAGCTAGATATTTGTCTTTATTCATGGCTTATATAACTATAAAATCAATTGTAACGGATTTTTAAAATGAAATCAATGACCCGTAGGCAATTATATCAATGCAGGTGGTATAAAAGCCACATATTTCATATATGCAATCTGTTTCTAAACAGCTCCTGAGATGCAGAATGTACTGTGCATTACTCAGTGCTCCTGAGCTGAATCATCAAGTATAATGCAAAGGTTTTTGAAGAGGTCTTTTTTAAAAACCAATATTCTTCTTGAGAAAAGCAAATTTAGAGCTTAATTGAGAATGCATGCCTCCTCTTCTGCTTACTTAAAAGGTTTTCTGACCTGAAATGATAAATGACTCTGAGTCAGCATCTCTGGAAGAAGTTGGTGTAAGGGGTCACAAGAGTGGGCTGGTTTGCAAGGGAAGGTGGCGTGACAGCAAGGCAGGCAGAGCAAATGTCTTTTTAGAACAGAGGGACAATCCTACAGTATCTGAATAAGAATTGTAGAGCGAGTCCCGTGACAGCCATCGGGACCAGCCCCAGCCCACAGGCTGCCCCCGTCTTCTCTCACACAGCAACACTCTCACCTCGTCCCGGCTCCCATGTCCGGGCCACCTCAGAGCTGGCCTCTGGCAAAGGCAGACAGGTCCCCGGGGGAACAGGGGTGTCAGACCCTGTTCATGCCCTGAGGGAAATGAGAGCTGGTTAAGAAATAAATTGCATGGGTTTTTTTTAACAGAAACTGCTGTTATACTGCTTTGTGTATATTGTGCATGTGTTATTCTCCCCATATCAGAAGCCTCCTATAACTGAAAATAAGGCTAATATGGTGTCAGTGCCACATAGAGGCAAGACTGATTACAGAGCTCTTCTTCTCCCTAACGCATAATTTGAATGGAAACCAAGTTTACAATCGGCACTTGAATGACAGCTCAGAAGAATGAAGTCTTCTGTGTATTCCCTGAAGAGGGACAATATGACAGAACCTGTATAAGCATAAGAGACCAACGTATCAGCCCCAAACTTAATGGACTGTCTTTTGGGCTCAGAGTAATCCATATGCTGTACCAGTACAGCACATCATCGCACTGCTGGGAGTGCAAATATTTATGTAGCAGTTGGTGCATTTTTTAACGTCTTGGCAAAAAGTACTTACCAGGTAGCCCTTACCAGCAGCTGTTTACTCAAGTTAAATCTGAATGTTAAGTCCACATGAAAATTCTCTTGTAAGAGTTGTTACCACAGCATTCATGCTGGAAACTCTTCTGATGTTTGTCAAACTATTCTTTTAGAACTATACCACAAGAAATACATTATTTCTGAGGAAATATTGTACTTGGCTCATTAAGAATGATCCCTGTATTTGCTAAAGTGAGCGGGTCCCTGAAACATGCATATTGACTTTTATATCTTAATAGTTCTCTCAGAAGAGAGGGTAAGTCCCATCACTGATGACATCTGTCCCTTCAGAAGCAAGTATATCCAATTTCAGATTTTGCCATCTGACTAAAAATGAAAATCAGTCATGCATCTCTAAAAAATATGTTGAAAAAACCATATTTTTTTTATAAATTCTCCTGGAATACATAGCTAACAAGAAGCAAGAAGCCTCATGCTTGGAAGCAGCAGCAGAAATCATCATGGGATTGACAGGCCAGGAACAAGGAAGATTTGCAGCGTTATGGTTAATATGTCACATAGTACAAGTCACCCATAAACTTTGACATTAAAACTTTGAATATGGGATGAAGGGTTGAATTGTTACATTTGTTAATTATTGTTATATTAAGTCAATGACACTTTTATTAACAATGTACATGAAAGCATTGTACATTGCTTTAGATAGGGACAAAGTCATGTTCCCTGCTTCCAGTACCTGCCCATGGTGCACTCAAGAAGGTTCAGACTCGGCAGAAAGGTGTTGGGAACTGATGATGCCTGTAAAACTAGTGAAAAATTTCATCACTTGGATGGCAGTTTGATAGAAATGATGCAGAAGAGGTTTGCATCTCTGTTTGTGTGTGTGGGAGAGAATCAGACTGACGAACTTGCAAGAAAAGCATAAAGGGTGTGAAAGAAGGAAGAGTACAATGATGAAATGCTGCACAGGTGTCAATTTACAGAAAGGTCTTTAAATTTCAGGGGCATTTCTGAAGATTCAGCCAGTTTCACTCATACAGAGAGGTAGCATGATTGGAATCAGCAGCAGAAATGATCTTGGGATGACTGGCTGTATCTGAAGGGTTTTCTAAAGCCTTTTCTAAAAATTCACTGCAAAGAACTTCTGCACCATTCTGTAATACAGTGAAGAGCTTTTAAAACCAAAGCAAGTACTCAACTCTGTAGAAAGGAAAACTAGAAAGTTCAGACAAGAGATACTTGTTCTTTAAATACAGATTGTGTGAGCTTCTTTTCCAGAGTGTACAAACATCACAACCAAGTGGGAATAAAATTTGAAGTGCATTAGTTAATCCTTGTTATATTCAACTGTGGGAACACAGTATGCTTAATGAATCCAGGAAATCCTGTGATACACATATGCAAAAAAAGCATTGTTTTAATTTTGTTCAGTATACAAGGAAGTATACTTGTCTACTTGTATACTTCCTTGTATACTGAGGGAAAAAGGGAAATCTTGAAGCTTTAAAATGCAAGTAGTATAGACAGTAGGGGTGGACAGAGCAATGAAAAATCTTGCAGTAAAATACTAAAGAACAAAAAGCATAGTGGACCAAGAGAGTTAAGATTAGGAAAGCCAGAAATAGTCACAGGACTGCACTTCGTATTACATAAAGTTAGTCTTGTCTTATTGCATACTTGCTGGTTTTGATTTCTTAGTGTTGAATGTACACTTTTTCCACCAGAGAGACAAAATTTCTTGACTGAATTTTATTCTGTGCTGTATGCTCTAAGGTTGTAGAGGTATGCATCTGTTTGAAAGCTAATACCTTTTTCCATGTTGTTCTACAAGGCCTTGTGGGGCAGGAGATTGTGCTGGCTTTGTTATTTGGTTGTTGTTTTTTTTTTTTTCTCATCATCTGCAAGGCAGAGATTTATTAAAAATTAGAAGAGAGAACACATTGCTATCCTTCTTTCTGAGTCTTCTAGTATAAACCTTATTTGCTTACTGATATTCTGTTGTTGAAATTGTATATATATGTGTATCATCTCAAATAGGATCATAGGATAATGCAGGTCAGAAGAGACCTTATCCCCTTATTATCTTCAGAAGTATTTTTTTGTAATACAAGCAGAATTAAGAACATAGGGGTTGAAGGTCCTAGACTGTGTTTATTTTTGTAGTATTGATATATAATATCTAAAATTGATGTATAATATCTAAAGTGGTTAATTTATCACTCTGTATCAACTTTACTCAAGATTTCAGAATAACTTGATCACTTTGCCTTTTTTTTTTTTTTTGCTTACTGGTAGGCAGATTTTTAGAGCCATATTTCTCCATTTTCTGTGTTAATTACAATATGAGCCCCCAAAGTGAAATTCTGAAGTTGCAGGACTTGTTTCAATCTTGATTCATATAGTGAGCCTGGAAGTCCTTTAAGGAGTATAATATATTAATTTAATTGTAGCTCAACTGTTACATTCATTGCAAACAGTGTAAGTCTCACTTTAACTCAGACAAGGTAGGTAAAGATTCATTCCTAATTATTGTGCCCATTATTTTAATCTTTAATTGCATATTCATTAGTTAGGCAGTTTCAGGCATATGTAATGATGGCTTAAAACATGGACTATTAGCAACTGTAACAGTGCATTACATTTTGCGTATTATGCAAATGATTCTAGAGGTCAGAAATGGTTATCTATTTCACAAAATACATAGGAAACACGCTGTTCAATTGTGCACAAAATTGGAATGTTAGGTAACAGTTCTGAATCATGGTTTTTAATAATTCACTCCAACTTGTCCAGAGAAATAGTAAAAAAAAGAACTGATTTAGTATTTGCTACTATGATGACCACTGAAAAAGACTGTGCTAACTTAAAATCAGTAACCATGTTTGATCTTCTTAAGTGATGATAATCGTGTCTCTTTGCACAGGCTGTCTACTGTTTGTCTGTGACAATAGACGGTGCCTCTGACTGGGTCTTTCTCTGCTCATTAGCTGAATATAAAGGTAATATTAAGAACTAGATGTCTCTTTTTAGCTCTGTTCATGTAGTTGGCCGTCTGTTTAGTGAAAGTTGGGGCCTCATTTGAAATCAGATTCTCAACAGCAACCAGGAAGACATATCACAGGCTTGCCTGTGAGAAGCTGTGGGATGACATGCTATCCTGGTTTGAGATTGAACAAAAGCAATTTTTTTTTCAGTAATTTTCCTTTTAGTCAGGTTTCTTCTAACTGATTGCACTGACTGAAATTAATGGCATATTTTTCAGACAGTGTCTGCTTTGAGACTGATAACATCTGATGTTAACATTTAATACCAAGGAACGGTATGCGGAGAGGCTCTTGCTTATTCTTATTCCCCTGACAGCCAAGGTCAGCTAACTTTGTTGTGTGCCACACTGGAGGATTGGAAGTGGAAAAGCGCAGAGGGGTCACACCTGTGGGGAGGAGCAGACAGGACAGGTCACCCAGAACTGACCAACAGGGTATTCCATCCCATCTGACCCATACTTGGTATAAAGCTGAGGGATCAAAGGTTCTCTTCAATGGCTGGCATACAAGGAGGACTCTGTTCTGCCTTTGACTCTGATCCGTGTGATCCTGAATCCAAATCCCGTCTGCCGCTGAGTCCAGTCTGGGATTTTCTGAGCGCCTGCCAGTGACATGATCGTCATCCTGGAAGCTCAATTTTGGTTTTGTATATATTTGTATGTATTTCATTATTTTCTTATTAATATTTCTGTATTTTCTTTTTACTATTACTATTTCATTAAAGCTTTTTTAGGGTTTTTATAAAAAACTTTAAAAAATATTCTGGTCCTGTCACACCAAAGATACATGCCAGAAAAGTCAGTGGGAAGGAGGCTACTTCCTGATTACTAATGGTGCTATGTTACTACCATACAGTAGAGAGACTGAAACTTTTCTCTGGGCATTTTTTTCTGGGGTAGGGGAATCTGCCTAGCATTCCCAGTGCCAGAATAATCTGGGCCTAGCCGTACTCTTTCTTTTTTAAGTCCTCATTTAAAGACTACTTTAACACTGCTCAGAATTCTAAATTACTAAGTATTTAAAAATTCATTATATGCTATAAAGTGTATTATATTTTAAGAAATAAAAATAAATGCAACATCTGTGTCTGTTTTCTAAGCAAGTCTATTTGGCATTGTTTTGGGGAAATATATTTTAGTCCTGCAGAACATTAAGAGTTCCCTAATGATTGCAATTGTCCCCTCAGTCCCTCGCCATTCTGTTCACATTCTGCTTCAAGTGCAACGGATGTTAGTTTTAGATGTTTATGTTTCTGGAGGAATGAGATATTTTGTGTCACTACCTGTTCTAATTCAGGGCAGACCTGTTCTTCAGAGGTACTGAGCTTTCACGTAAGAATATTAGATACTGCTATATAGTCAGATACTGATATATAGGAGGTGGTCTATTCAACCTCCATGCCTTGCATATCCATTGCAGATACACCCTCTGTTACCACACAATGACACCCTCAGGTGCTGTTACAATACTGAGCTGTTCATGGAATTATTCCATAAAATTATGTTTCCCTGTGGTATGCTTTTTAACATTTGAATGTTGTGAAGTATCATCACATTAGGTGGCTCTCAAACATATGGTAACTGCAGTCAGCTCTGCATGTAATGTTCTCATTTCAAGGGAGCTAATAAAGTTAATTATTCAAAATCACGAAGTATACCATTAGCGTTGTAGATGGCCTTCTGATTTTTTCTATTCCTTCTTTCACTCAGTGCCTTGCATATACCATTTTTAGGATTTCTGCTTCACAGTATTATACATCTGCTCCTTAGTTTCCTCTAAAAAAAAATCTTTATATAAACAGTACTTTCCAAAGCAGTGTTTGAACAGTTTAAATGTACATATCATAAGAGGAAATATACCTTTTATTGTAAGGCATCACAATAATCACTTTCAAATTTTCCACTTGCATTTATGTGATATTTATGTTTTCTAATAATCTGGTTTTTGTGTTTTGGGCTGTTGTTTTCTTCATTGGTTCCCCCCCACTCGCACACACGCCTGGCCTTTTCCAACTAAAATAAATGGTTTGTGACACATTTAAATCATATAGGGATGCCCAGATCTCAGAAACGGGGAAAAAAAAATAAAAATGAAGGAATGTTTATCATTTGGTGCATTGTTGGTTATTACACTAAAATTCATAGAGAAAAAGTAAGTAAATTTGTAATGCTAGTTTGTTGTGGTGGGCAACATCATCTTCATTGCATATGCCTGTACATACGGATACTGGTACTGCGGGGAGAACCAGTAGGTTTGAGCAGGGCAGGCGGGACCCTTGCCCAGCACACTTTACTTCAGGAGGCAGCAAATGGGAACTTACAAAGTAACATACTTTGTTCTACTAAAACCTACTATGTGTCAAGTTTCCTGCCCTCAAAGTCCAAATGTTAAAAGAGTTAGCAACCCAAGGATCAAACCCCTTTGCCACATTGTGTGATCCTGTAGCCCAAGGAGACTTGCTATGCATCACGGGGGTTTGATATGTACTATGTGTATATTATATCTTATTATAGTGTTTGTGTTTCCAAAACTTGAGGGTTCTTGAGACATAGAATCATAGAATCATAGAATCATAGGGTTGGAAGGGACCTCTGGAGATCATCTAGTCCAACCCCCCTGCCAGAGCAGGGTCACCTAGAGCAGGTTGCACAGGAACGCGTCCAGGTGGGTTCTGAATGTCTCGAGAGACAGAGACTCCACCACCTCTCTGGGCAGCCTGTGCTAGTACTCTGCCACCCTCAAAGTAAAGAAGTTCCTTCTCATGTTTAGGTGGAACTTCCTATGCTCAAGTTTGTGTCCATTACCTCTTGTCCTGTCCCCAGGCACCAGTGAAAAGATCCTGGCCCCATCCTCCTGACACCCACCCTTTAAGTATTTATAAGTGTTGATAAGGTCCCCCCTCATCCGTCTTTTTTGCAGACTGAAGAGACCCAAATCCCTCAGCCTTTCTTCATAAGAGAGGTGTTCCAGTCCCCTAATCATCTTGGTAGCTCTCTGGTGCACCCTCTCCAGCGATTCGCTGTCCCTCTTGAACCAGGGAGCCCAGAACTGGACATAGGACTCCAAGTGCGGCCTCACCAAGGCAGAGTAGAGGGGGAGGATGACCTCCCTCGACCTGCTGGCCACACTCTTCTTGATGCAGCCGGGATGCCATTGTCCTTCTTGTTTACAAGGGCACATTGCTGGCTCATGGTCATGCTGTTGTCCACCACAGGGAGGAATCTGGAAAGTGAAAGCTTTGTTTTTATTCCAGCTTTTGCCTGACCCAAGCATTTGAATCTGATCTTCCTTTGATCCTGCTTAGGCAACATAAAAGCTGCTCTAACTTGACTTATGGTTTAGCTTTGTCTTTAAAATTCCTTCAGTAAGTAAAAATACATAATTGTAAGCATGCTGTTTCTCAGAAGGGACCATTTAGCCGTAATATCCTATAGAACATAGTATTGAAGCTCTCTTCCTTGTCTCCACATTTGATATTTACAGTATATTGTTTGAATGTCTTTGTGATATAGCAAGAGAATTCTTGGCTAATTGCTTAATTTAGTTCTGTGTTTCCTATTCAGGGGTCAGGTATTCCCCTAGTGGTACTTAAGAAATCATGAGCTTGAATTTTGGTGGCGCTTGGTCTCCAAACAACGTCTTAGAGTGTCAGGAGCTTTTATCTGGTGAGAGAAATGGCTTTTCTGATTTTCCATATTTTATAACAAAAGGAAAATATGTAAGTAAAAATACTTGGAAAGGATCTTTTAGCTCCTTTATGGCTCTCATAAATTTAGTGAAATTCAATGACTACTGCTGCAGCTGGTGATTGTTCTGCTTATATTTTTAAGACTATGTAATTTGTTACTATAGATCTATCTATTATAATCCACTGGATTTAAGGCAATATGCTAGAGTAAATGTAGTGACCTACAGGTTAGGAAACTTATAATAATGAATTCTTTATGTCTTTTTTTCAGAAAGACATTTATATAACAGTTATAACAGGTTTCAGAAAAGGATTTTACTGGCAGTCATTGTAAAAGAAATGCATATACCTGTAATTGCTTCTTGCCCTAATTAACACTGTGAGAAAAGCTTCATTCTGGAGGTATAGCCTTTAGTCACTCTTCACTCTTACTGTTGTACTTTTATGAGGCAAGTATAATTACTCTGCAGCAAACTACCATAATTACCAGGAAGTGCAGTACATAGTATTGGTAATTTCAGAAAACAGAAATAAATACTAGAGTACGGCATAGTAAAAGGTATTTTATGCTTAACAGATAATTTATTTTTCAAATAACATAGCTGTCAAGTATCTCTTAGGTTTTATTTGCAAATTTATATGAAAAGACAATTTTGAAAAATCTTTCCCCACACCCTTAGCAGCTTCAGAAGTAAACATCTACAAAACACAAGTGAGAGAGAAATCAGTGTAAGTCAGAAATTGGATGAGACAGTTCAAGGAACTTCACATTCCTTCTGCTTTGAGTAGTATGGATTATGGCTTGAGGAAAAGCCTTCATAAACAATGCTATGTAGGCTTTTCATATGAACAATTTCTCTACCTTTTACCCTGCAAGTAAGAGGGAAAAAGAACAAAAAGTTCTGAGATGGGCCAAGTCTGAAAAATATAGATTTGAATTGTGATCCCAACCCATGCCAAAAACATAGAATTATAAGGTCTAAGGTTCTTGACCTCGAATTGGCTTTGTTTTCATTTAAAAGCTATTTACAATTTAATGTAATTTTTCAGGTCAAAATGTTGTGACAAATGGTTGGGCTTTTGGACTGCACTTAAATTTGATACCAACTGCATTCAGTTGACCTGAATTGCTCTCCATCGTTTTGTGATTATTTCACAGTTCACGTAAGTGTATTTTCCATTCTGATACATACCACACAAGAACTCTTGATTACTTTGTGACAATCAAGACCAGGAATTGCTGTGTCGTCTCTCCTCTTGGGTGTCCTTAGTTTTTGAACTTGCTGTTGAAGACTGTGAACTTCTATTTAGCACTCCTTTTTTTCAACAAGTACTCCTAGATGGTTTTGGTGAATGTTTTCTGAGTTAAGAAGACTCTAATTCTGCTTTGTATTCTGGGATTTAGCTTCCTGCCTACAAGCAGGAGTAAGTCCTGTTTCTGCTCTACTGCAGGTCAGAGTCTTAGTGACCCTCCCTTTCTGTTTACATGCTCTCTTCAGGGTACAGCTAGGCAGTCAGTTATCTGTAGGAAAGCTTTGTAAATCTGCCAGGTACTTAAAAAAAAAAAACAAACCCACACAAAAAAAAAACCAAAACAAGAAAGCAAACTCAGAAAATAACCTCTAAGATGGAATCAGTGTGTGAGAACGTATCTGCAACAAGTGTTTAAAATATACACAAGGATATATTTTGTCTTCCTGTCTTGGTATTCACATTTGCTCATGGATTCATAGTTTGGTACTTAGTTGATACTTAGTTTCCTTTCAATAAATAGAGACTTCACTGAGTAGGACTTGAAAAAATCGTTTTTTCTTGCCTTCAGCAGTGTTCTAAATTGGCTTTCATTTAGCAGAGGAATGCTATGAAGATCTGTAGTGAGTGTTAGGCCTTGGCCGAACAAGGTTTTGTCTGTGGTGGGTTGACCCTGGTCAACAGCCAAGCACACACACACCGCTGCTCACTCGGTCCCCTCTCCCGCGGGACAGGGAGGAAATAGAAGGAAGGCAAGAAGGTTTGTGGATCGAGATAATGGTGGTTTAGCAGGAAAAGCAAAAGTTGTCCACATAAGCAAAGCAAAAAGAAACATTCATTCACTACTTCCCATCGGTGGGCCCATATTTAGCTACTTCCTAGAAAGCAGGGCCTCATCATGTGTCAGTTACTTGGGAAAACAAACACCACAACTATTAATACCCCTGCTTTCTCCTCCTTTTGCCCAGCTTTTCTCACTGATGACAACATCGTACAGTATGGAATACCCTTTCGGCCAATTCACATCAGCTGTCCCAGCTGTGTACTACCCCAATTTCATGTTCACCCCAAGCCTACTTTCTATGGGAGGGTGGGGGCAGAGTGAGAAAAAGAGAAAGCTTTCATGCTTTGCAAACACTGTTCAGCAAAGCCCAAACATTGGTGTGTTACCAATGCTGTTCAGCTACAGCCAGGGCCCACAGCGATTGCATTGTGCACCACCATGTGTGCTGATGTTTCACTTCCTCCACCCCAAAGCTCCAAAGGTGCTATAAAATTTGTAGTATGGAATTACTTCATCCCTGTAGGATTTGGTTAAGCTTTATCTTGAGAGATTCATACATTCACTAACACTCAGCCACAAATCCCCAAAAGTGTGAATGTCTTCAATTCAAAAAACTGACAGAGACTTCAAGAAAATGCCTTTCTCTCAAATCTTACTGATTTTGATATGGATTCAAGCAGAAAAACACCACCAGACTGGTTGGTCTTACCAGGCCCAGCCTTAAGCAAGCATTAGAGCCATAGAGGTTATAGACACCACTGTGAAACAGCAGAATACAGACACCAGTCTTTCTTGGGGTCATGCATGGAGCACATGAGTCTTCAGGCTGATGCTTCTCTGAACATTACACAAAGCAAGAAATGTGAACTGTGTGCATTCATTTTTAACTATTTGCTTCCCTGAATGTAGCTTCCATTTCTGTGCTTTGGACAAATGTGACCAGTACTTATTCTGTCATGTCTTCAATCCGATTAGTAATGCTTTGTGTCTTTTCAGCTTTTCTGTGAAATATAAAATGTATCTTTCAATAACTAAAAGTGAAATCAAGCCATTACAGATTGAAGGAAGTAACTCAACCCAGGAAGAGGTGAAGGTATTAGGACTAACTCTGGAGTAGAGTTGATGCAATATTACATTTCGACCTGGAATATCATCCTTAAAACAGCTTTTGACTTTTTATTCCTATTTTTACATTAGCTGTGCCAACTATTGAAGCATTTGTATAATTTATGTCAGGATTTACCTTGTTTCAGAGATGAATTGCTAGTTAAAAACACAGTAGCTCAAATACAGTATAGGATAAAAGAACCTCTGCCTCCCATCATCAAAGCTTAAAATTACTGTCTTGTGTTTTAAGTGAAAGAGGGAAATTCCCATCCCAGAACTATTGATGATGTTTCATGTCACAAGAAATATCAACAAAGATGATAGTATACAATAAATTTTATTCTCTGTCATGGTGATAAGATCTGAATGAGGAATGAGAGACTTCAAGCACTTTTTCAGCCAGGCAGAGTATTGCAACAGGTTAAGAAAAAGATAAGATGATCAGGGAAAATTTGTAATTCCACTTCCATGTTAGCTGGAACTTTCCCAGAACATATAAAGCTCAATCTGATTAGCACGGTGTGGATGCCAAAATTCCCATTAACTTTTACAGTTTGTGACCAAGGTCGGAAGTCATTTAATTGCAAATTATCTAGAGTGCATCTTTGTCTAGGCCGGAATTAAAATTGTACTATGATTATTAGTAAAATGTAATAATATTTTGGTCCCAAGTCCAAAGCTATTCCGCTTATGTTTCTTAAGAGAAAAGTAATCATTTTGTTATCATCTCTCCACAAAATAAATGTCTTTGTGAAGATCCTTATCTCACTGTTTTTGATATGAGCCACATTAAAAGAGCACACATATTTCACGGGAGAAGCATGTCTATTTTTATGTTAAAGCCCACCAAAGTAAAACTTTCTTGAAAGCTTCAGCAAAGGCTTGACATTTTATGATCGATGGAAGATTTTACACATGTCTTTGAGTAATATGAAGACAATTTATGACTTTGTTTCAAAGTCAGAGAAGGTTATTAAGTGACTACAATCTTTGTTAAGGTTTAACTTGTGTTTAAATTTTAAATGAAGTGAAAATCTGGAAATGCAAATAACTGTTCTTCCTTTGGGAAACTTTGCTGAAGTAGATGATAGTGTTTGTTCAGGATATTTGTCAGATGTTCTATCTCTAATTGACTTAGGAACAAAGGCTTGTCCAATTCAATTTGATGGTGAGATTTAGGACTGCAGACATTTATGTGCGAATAGCTCCATAATTTTATTTAGCATCCTTTTGTATTTCCAAGAAATTTTGCTTGGAAAGAATTTAGCAAAATTCAATTTCAAGGGCATAAAAATGTGTCAACCCTTACACTGTAAACCTTCCATCTGTAATTACAAATAATTCACATACTTCTAGTGAATATACCTATATGTGTCAATGGGAGATACTACCAGGCCAAATGCAACCACAGAATGTTTACATGCATCTAATCATATTGTCTTTCCTTTTTAGTAATTCCTGTAAACAGCACTGAAAACATGATCTGAAAGTGCTGATTTAGATCTCATTGGCTGGTGAGTGTTGCATGCCTAGTTAAAAAATTATATGATTGTTAGATATCCCAGTGGGGGAGCCTGGTTCTTTTATTCAAATTTTTAAAAATTTATGCTTTTACCTTTGCGGCACTTGCTGGTAAATGGTTATTGTTCGAGAGGCATAATATTTCTCCTTTATTCCCACTTGCATAGGTATGGAACATCCAAAAAATTGCAATCTCCTGATAGTATACAAGGTACTTCACTGTCATACTAAAACTAGGATCATCCTAATTCCTAACATTGCATATACAGATCACATTAAGAAGCTTCAGATAAGCAATCAGGTGAGAAAAATGCAAAAGACCGGAGTTTAACAAGTCTATGTGTGTACTATCCATGTGATAGTCTTAAAAAAAAAATTCTACAGTGATCTAGATTAAAAAGGTAGTACAAAGCAGAGCCTGTAGTAAATAAAGCAAGAGCCCAGGCAAAAAATACCATATCCTTTTTGGAATGTTTATATTTCTGATAACTTCAGAGATTAAAATAATAGTTTATATTTCTACGTAAATACAAATGGAAAAATAATCATAGCTGGATGGCTAGATGAAATTAAAACAATTTATTACAATGCTGGCTTTAATAATGGTATGTCTCAAACCATAAAGTTGTATAATTAAATCACTCTTCTTCACTAGTAGAATTAAAACTCAGTAAATGTGAACATAGGGAGAAAATTCATCTATTCATTTAACCCTGTCCAATCCTAATCTCTTTTATTCTCCTACTGTCTCTTTTTTCTTTTTTTTTCCTGTTATGTGCTACTAATTTACACAACAGCAGTAACCTGCTTCCATATTCTAGACTAATTTATTTGTTCTGTATGTGCTGAACTTTCTGTTCAGTCATAATGTACTGTGGGAAATGAGCTAGACAAACAGCAAGTTACAAACCTGGACTTTGGGAGAACATATTTCAGCTTGCTCAGGGCTCTGCTTGGCAGGGTCACAACCAGATACTGCCCTGGAGGGCAAAGGGCCTGGGGGAGTTACTAGACCTTCAAGGACATCCTCCTCAAGGCACAAGTGCAGCCCATTCCAATGCACAGGAAATCAAGCCACCGTGGCAGAAGGCCAACGAGGATCAACCTTGAGCTCCTGATGGAGCTCAAATGCAAAAGAAAGTGCACAAAAGGTAGAAGTGGGGGTGGGCTACCCAGGAGGAACACAGAGACAACTGCACCAGTTAGAGAAACTTTAGAGAACAGAGCAATAATACAGCAAATAACGACACACTATTGCCTCTTCTCTTTCTCAGGAGAAGTTAATTTGCTTTCAGAAAATTGCTTGCTATCACCATTGAAAAAAATGTGGTATTTAAACTTATTAATCAACAGAATGAGGCTCCACAGAAATTGACCACTGAGAATAAGCCCACAGATACGCCTGTTTGTACTCGTGTTCTTCCTTTCCTTCTTATTTCCTCTACTCTTCCTGTGACTACCGAAAGCTTTCTTCTTTCCCCGTGTATGTTTAGCACATCCAGCCCAGGACCAAGTTAATTTAATAAGAATGATTAGCATTTATATAGGGCTTTATATTCTGAAAGAATTTTGCAAATATTAAATAATCTTTAGGCTATCTCTGTGAAATAGCTACCTAATTATTATCTTAAAGATGGGAAAACAGAAAGCAGTAAGTTAAATGCATTATCAGGACCCCACAGAAACTGAATAATAGAGCCAGAAATATAGCTGAGGAGGCCCTCGGTCTCAGTTTCCTACTTGGACAATGTTGATTACCTTTGACTCAAAGCAGGATCCATCCAGTGTTGAAGGCTAGGGTCAGGAACAGGAGTAATGCAGTGGCTACCCAAAAGGTCAGTTTAATGACATGGTATCTGCTCATTAGCATTCTCTTCTAGTATTACACCCTGGAAT
This sequence comes from Rissa tridactyla, assembly GCF_028500815.1. Taxonomy (NCBI): domain Eukaryota; kingdom Metazoa; phylum Chordata; class Aves; order Charadriiformes; family Laridae; genus Rissa; species Rissa tridactyla. The sequence continues at coordinate 44,815,329 of NC_071467.1, forward strand.
ACTTCCTGGAATGATATGAATATAAAATGTCTTTCACTAGACAGATCTTCATAGATCAAGCAGATGCTACCAACCATACTGTGTTACTGGAAACTGCTAACTTTATCATTCTTGCCTTCTCTACTAGAGATAACTGATTGGACACTTGAAACTCCACATGCTGCCGTATTATTGATAACTTGACAAAGAACAAGGAAAACATAGAACCTCATTCCCTGAAACATTTTTGTAAATAATGAACAGTACGTTACAAATTCATATATATTTGAACAGATATTAGCATATCTGTGAATCTGTAGCAGAGGCATTAGCTGAAATTTGATACCAGACCCATGTCTGGCCCAGATGTTGTTTTTAAGAGGTTGCATAGGATAATAATAGCCAAAAAGCCATGGCTGAAAATACAGTCCAAGACATTTTAATTTTGGAACACACTGCATTTATGCTTCTTTATAGATGGTTTAGTCTGAAAAGAATAATGTTTTATTTTTGTCACATAATCCAGAAAAATATCAGTAATTTAATTTTAAATAATAATTAACAAAGAATCCAACAAGAATTGACAGTGTTTATATTCTTTAAAATTTAGAATATTGTTCTTAAAATTATAGTCAGGGAACATTGTCCCCATTTTGATGGAGGCTATGGGCTTATATTGTCTATTTATATGCCTTTTGAATTAGGCTTCTTGACACAAGGACAATCAATGGAAATGTTATCAGTAGCATCAGTGAAACCACAATCTTGCTTTTATTTTTCAATGCCTATAGATAAAATGAAATTTGGTTGATTTGTATTTATTAATGCAAATGCACAATTTCCTTTTTTTTCCTGGGAAGCCTGTTTCCTCAAGTAATGAAAAAGGTGTTATAAAACTGTCAAGAAAGATGTGCTCAATATTATTTTAAGGATAAATGCTAGTGTTAACTGCAGTAGTCGTAGGAGCAGTAAATAAGGAAGTAAACATGCCTCAATGTTTTATTTTAGTGACAGGTTTTTACATTCTAAGTGTAGAGAAACCCACTGTAAAGCAACTATTGATACATACAGTTGTTTTGATATTTTCTTTTCTTCTAAATTTTTTCAGTTTCCTTTATCTGTTTTTAGATTTTCCCCACGTATTATTTCTATTTTTATCAAATAGATCCTTTAACTGACTGTTGACTCGAAGCTCTGCTGTGTTTTGACTCTTGTGATCACTAGAAGTACAGTGCCCTGTGCCTTTGTCCACCTAGTGGGCACCATTTTTATTTCATTTTGTTTGTTTTGTTGGTTTTTAGACCTTCCAGTATTTTACACGTCTTTTATCTTCCTTGAAGATAAAAGTCAGCAATTGCAGACTGAAAGAGGATCTGAATGTAGGGAAATTCCTGCAGTATTCCTGCAACTCATTTTGAATTCAGTCATGATAATAATGTTTATCTCAAGCAGTATTTAACTATTACTTGTTATCCACTATTGAAAAATTAAACAGAGAATTTTTTTTTAACGTGGTGTCTTAGCTGGACAATTACATTTTTTTCAGTTAGTGTAAAAAAGTTTTGTTAAAACCACCTTATTAAAAAATGAAGTAATTTTAAGTGCTGTATGATTTATGTAAAATTTACCAAAGTGAATACTGATTATTACTTATTTAAAATAAAATTGATCACTCAAATCTCCGAACTGTATTTGATTCAGAGGTGGGAGAAAAAGGGGAAGCGCTCAGCCACCTTTAAATATGAAGTTTAAAAAGCTTGTCACAGCCTCTGTAATCTTTGCAAAATATTTCACTGCAAAGTGTCCTCCCATTATTGATAAAAGCCACACTACCCTTATTCCTCTGTTTAATGAACCATGAGAAATTCATTTACTGTCATATTCCAGTACCTACTTATGAGAAATGTAAAGAGAGATCTATAATAACGTTTGGACGTTAGTAGCTGTTCCCTGTTTTCCCATCAGACTCAGAAAAATCTACAAAGAATGCTGGCAACCAAAATCCGTGGAGCCAAACTGTTATTGAATAGTCTCACAGTCAAAAGACAGCTCCTGAAGCATTCCTTTGGGGAATCAAAAAATGATACATACTGATGTAGAGCACTACAAATATTTTGCTAGCAGCTTTGAAATATATTTGAAATAGATTGTGGTCTTGTCAGTCCACCGCTTAGTCCACAGCATAGAAATATTTTTTCATCTTCCTTTAACAAGCAATATCTTAAATCAAATGTTTCTTGTTAGTTCCATAAAATTGAAAAACTGATGTTATTGAAAGAGCCATGACAGTTTAATGATATGAAGGTGTGTTTGTTGGCTGAGGGTACCGAATAACATAAAAATACTGTGAAGTTAGGTACCTCACAGGACAAAGTTCTCAAACATAATTCAGAGAAATGCCTGAGAAAGCTTCACTTCTGAGAAAATTACTTGAGGTTTTTCACTCTTGGCCTCACATTTCCTGACTGAAGTTAATGGATTTAGGGTAAGTTTGAATCATTTATTGTAAAAGCAGGACTTACTTTTTTTTTTTTAAACAATGTAGTTAGGCCATTTCCAAGACAGCTTTCTACTCCACATTTCTTACTGCTTTTTCCTCTTAGTTTATTTATTTATTTTGGGGTGAGACCTTATACATGCTCTGTGTATAAGACACTGACTTATCTACATATAAAAATGCATCTATGCAACTTCCCCACTGCACTTTTACATGATAATAAGATTTTCAGCCATCTCTCATCCACGTTTATTAATTTTGCTTCCAGATGCTTCTAAACCCCAAATGTAGGTGCATACCATGGCTGCTTTAACGGTACATTTTGCTTCTTATTAAGATAGCCAGACTCAACAGCAAACTGACACAACAGATTAGTTCCTCTACTTAGAAAGGGAAATGACTTGCATCATTTGAGATCTACCAGCAAGATGACTCTTCGTAAAGACTGATTTTCTTCTCTATGTCTACATCTAGATGCTCACACCCAGAGATGTCTCTCCCTTTCTTCTCTTCCTCTGCCTAGATGTAAACAGCAAGACAGATTCATACATGTGTGTTAAACACGTACACTTATGCTGCTTGTATTTAATGAAACATCTTTGCACAATTTTGGAACTGACGATAAAATTGTCAACAGTCTTCGCACTAAAATCCCTGTTGATTTCTGACAAATTTTTGGATCCTTGCACAAAAGCTGTCAATGCTTGGTGGTATTTTGGCTCTTTTTTAATGTATGGCAAAGCTCGAATGAATTCATCAGGCTTTTAGAGTTAAAATCTATGAATGTTTTTGCAAAAATTCCCTATTATGTACCTACACCAGTGGAAACAGTACACTGTATGAACATTATTATATTTTTCTACATTTAGCATTCCATAATGTAAATATGCTTACAGAAAAATCTATAGATGCTAAAAAAATAGAGAACATCAGTGTTTATTAATATTAGTATGTTGACAGGTCAAATTCGTCAGAAGAAGAATTCTTCAGTTTCTTAGTAAACACAGTTCAAAAGATTACCTTTCCTTCATTTTGCACATCAATTGAAAATAGGGATTTATATTTAAAAATTAGGATTAGGAAAAAGCATTTAATTTTCTGTTATTTTGCTCTTATTGCATGTAAATTTTGAATGAGAGCAATACAAATGATATTTCGCTATTTTTAATGGTTAATCAAGTATTTTTAAAATAACTTTGGCAAGTTATTTTAAGTATTAGCACATTTTGTCATAGATTATTACAGATTATTATACTATTTTACACCTCAACTTAGAGATAATCAGGAGATATGTAATGAAAGTACCTATGGCCAATTAAGCAAAACCTGACATGATTCCGTTTATTTGTGCAATCTTCTTAAAAAACAAAGGATCCATACTAGAGAACAGACATTTATTAATTTTATTTTCAGTGTGTTATGTAAGCCTTCAAACACTTGATAATTTTTTTTCCTTCCCATTTTTATATAAGTTTTGAAGGACACAAATATAAACTCCTCCTTGCCCTTCTAGCCATGCATATCTCCATAAATGTTAAAAGAAATTATTATGGTGCACAATAAGGAGAGAATATAATAATGAATACATTTTCTTTTGAAATAATATTGGCATGATGAAAATATGGGAACTTACTCCAAGAGAAACTGACCTTTGATCGATTTGGAAACTCTTCTTCTCAAAATGTTTTCTATTTCATCTGAAAAGTAGGACAATCAACACCTTTCTTCTTAAGAAAGCAATCAGAATAACAGAACCCTACTATAAGAGTTTCCTCTTAAAAGTAATGAAATAGTCATGAAAACAATATTTTTTTAGAACTTCAATTTTTTTTTATTTTCAACTGAACACAATAATATTCAATAATTCATCTTTATTCTTTTCTTTGAAGCAGTGGGGTGTGCAAATCTTTAAAAAGGATTTTTTTGAATTGGGACATTGGAAATAACACCACTGTCCCTTTTCATTTGAAAGATCTGAAACCAATATTTTCAATATAGTCTTTAACCTGTATTATAAGTAATGGCTTAGGCCAGTACATAGTTAGTGTTAGACAGTGCCTGCCACTCTGGTGGTATGAAGGAGATTACAGAAGGCAGAAATTAACTTTGGCCGTTTCATGTACTCAGAAAGAACTAGGATGGAAACGAGATGTGGACCCCTTCTGAGAAAGGGGTTTTTGCGAGCGGGAAACAAATGATGCCATCAATGACATACGATGGTGTGTCTTGGCAAAAAAAAGTTTTTAGTAAGAAAATATACATGTTTTTTACAATTATTTCTCCTTCTAGTAGTAGAAAAGATTTGTAGTGTTTGTTTGAATTACCATAACCTTGAATCTTGAACTCTGAATTCTTAACAAGTTTACTGGAGGCTTATCCATGTATTGCAGATAATCTTTCTTCCAACGTGAATGTTGAGCACAGATTACATAAAAGCATTGCTTACACAAAGATAAGTATTTTTTGCAATTAATTACTTTATTGACATTATCACCAACCTTTTGCACTCACTGGTGTCTATAAGATTTATAAAAGACACTCTACTTGTTTTCTTTGTGAATAGCTACTGCTTTAATACTCAAGCTGTAATTCCAATGGGAGCAGAAAAAGTGCTCATTCAGTAATTTGGCATGTGGATTTCGTAGATATTGATCTATTTTCCAAGAGAACTGTAATGTTAGAAACGAACATATTAGATACTTGGTGTTTAATATGTTGTCTTTACCCTGCACTTCTACTTGGTTTGGCAGAGAGCTAACACCCATGGAATTGCTTGGCAACAGCGTGATGCCCATGCAAAATACCGGTATGCATTTTTTCCTATAATACCATCTGGATTGTAATAATTTTAGCTTTTTTTCCTGGCTATAATCTTGGCATGCTTAACTGCTGGATGTTCTCTCATGGTGGATTTGCTTAAAAGGACAGCTGAGGGTCAGGCAGCTGATTTCCTCTCTTGTGTGTCCAAACATCATTTTTGTTTGGTAGGATCTTTTGTGTGAATAGCTTCTCTTCTATTCATATGTTAAAAAGCTTTCGGACAAAGAGTATTTCTAAGACACTTGGTATCAAGGCTTTAGTTCTCTTTAACCCCCTTCATCAGAAGAAACTATCGGCACTGTGTCTGCTATGTTTTGGAGCACAAAAAAGACAATTAAAAAACAATTTATTATTATACTAAGTATTAGTGCATATGTGTATTTTGTCATTAAATTAATACATAGGGCAAAATGCCAAATGTAGCAGATAGATACTTCTCTAAGGAAGAGAATTCAATGCCGATATTTCCATGTCTATATTTGTTAAAGTAAAATTATAGTTTGGTTCTGAGTCTCATTTTGGTTCATGATAGACTTAAGTGCTTTCCGGTGAACTCCCTTAATGGAAATCAAATCACAATCATCTTTGTAGTAGGCCTAAAGTAATGCAGTCTTTTTGCAAACTTCAATGCACATAACCTTTTCTGTCAGCAGCATTTCGTGTTGCTTGGATCAGAAATTTTGAAATCATTTTCTCTCAGTCGCTATTGGCATTGCTACTATTATTTGTATTGTTGTAACACCCAGAGGTCACTGCCACAGTGTTAGGCAGTGTCAAGATATGTAGTACTACATGATCCGTGTTCTGAAGTACTGACAACTGAGAAGACAAAGAACAGAAGGCTCAAGGGAAATTGCAGACTGATGATAAACATGGACAGTGATCTTATTAACTGCCCTTTTTTCCTGGCTCCATGGAAAGCAGCGCTGTGAAAAGCGTGGGAAGACACAAACAAGTTAAGTATGCCATCTTCCATACATGTGTGGTATATATATGCTTAAATGTGTATTTATGTATGCATGAACATGTGACTGTATGTACATACATAGGTATATACACATATATTCAAACATGTTATACCTACAGTCATATTTAGTAAAGTTCAGCAAAAATACATATACAATTTTTCACCTCCAGGTAAGTAATGGAAATATTTCAGGAAATTATTCTTGAAATCGAATTTAAAAGAAAATGGTAGGGGAGCCTCACAAAATCGTTAGTGAAAGACATTAGGTCCATATTCAGTGGATACTGTGATGGGTAATAGAACAAGTATTTGTGAAGTGGGAAGCCAAACTCGTAGCCCTGTGCCACTGTATAAATCATGAGTTTTAATGCAGGGAATAGAAGCAAAATAATTCTACAGTGATCTGAAAGTGAAGAAAAGAAGCTTAAATTTGTTATGCAAGGAAAAAAGAATTGATGGGTATGTCTTTAGATTGACAAAGTGTGGTAAATGTGACTGACAAGATAATTTTAGGATTTTTGTCTTTGTTTGTTAGTAGCTAATGGATCTGAGCAATAAAAGGAACCAGAGATAAGAGGAGGTTGCAGCAACTGAAATTAGCGATCTGACCTTCATATTTGTGAGAAGGAAAAAAAAAGGATTTTTAGAAGATTATTTGGTGAATTTTAATAGAAAAAAGATTGATCTCCTTAGAACTGAACCAGAGACAGAACATAAGGCGAGCAGCAGACACAAACTGCAGAAGCAAAAGTGAACTACAGAAACAGGACCAACACTCAGGAAGACAGTTCATACTGGAAGGTAGGAACAAGAAATAGAACAGACTGCCTGGGCATGTACATTGCCCAAGGAACAAAGCAGTGGTACAGCAGGAGAATAAGTGCAAATGCAAGAGCTCAGCCACAAGCTGCTTGTGCTTTACACAGTCAAGAGACTTCAGTTTCCTGATACAGCTGATGGGGAGGGGGAAAGTGGATAAACCCAAGCTCTTACAAAGGTGACTTCTTGGCCCTTCAGTTGTTGACACAGAGAGACAAGAGGCATCTCCAGAGTGGATATTAGAGACAGAGTCTGATCATGATTAACCTACAAAGGAAGTAAAAGAGGACATAAACTGATAACCTAGAAATACAGGTGCAGGAAGAGGATGCTCCTCTGGCAAGGGGTACCAGAACAATGGAACTGAAGGGAACGGCAGGATTTGGTCAGTTTACCATTTGGTTACTGGCAATGGCATGATTCAGTGACCTGACATGTTCACATATGGAAGCTGAAGGAGTACAAACTACTGAGATTTGTTCTAAAAAATAATTAGATTACAGCTTTTTTGACCCTGATATCTACAAAGATAGTGGCTACTGTGTGTAGTGGCAATGGCCACTACTGTAGGTGCTTTTTGATTCTTAAAATCTTTTTGTTATTGTGGTAGTTCTTGCAGACAGAACTCACTATTTTTTGTTCTAAGAGATTATGTTACAACAGCCATTAGTTGTATAGAGGTGACACCCATCTCCTGGAAAGCCCTTGGGGACTATCAGCATAGGAATGATAAAGGAGCTTTATTTGGTATAAGCTGTGATATGTTGAAAATACCTCTGGGTAACAGAGACTTCATTCCTGCAGAGCCTACAACCAACCCCTTGAAGTAATTCAGCAGAAAAAGCATTGAGTTCTAACAGTTACTCAGTTACTTTCACACTGTGAACCATCTGTACAGCTTTTCTACTTGTTCTATGAAACTGCCTCTTTCCTATTGATAAGTCATTAGGTGATCTTGCAAGGATACTTGATCCAATTGTCTTTCACTTGAGTTTGCCCGAAATTTCCTTCCCGTCCTTTTCTCCCTCAGTAAAAGAAAAAATAAAATCTTTCTTCCACACAAAAATACACCAAAATTGTGAGTCTGAAATTAAGAAAAATGCCCCTTTAAGCACACAGATACTTACAAATACACATACTATTTTACAAGGTTGTTCTGTAACATAATTCAGCTGCAGTTGTCGAAAAGGTAGATGGAAGAAATCATTAAAGTGTTGTCAAATAAACCCAAAGTTGCAAGTTTGCTTCATAAAACCAACAGGGGGTGAAACGAGTGGATTTGTCAAAGATACTGAACAAGATGTCCCATTAAATCACAATTAATAGTGCTAAGATACGAGGCTGGATGAATTACGAAATAACTTGCTGACAGTTTTATTAAAGTTGTTAATGGAGTTGTAAAATGGGTTAGTCCTAGATCTTACAGAGTGCCTCTTCTATCCTAGTTCAATAGATTAGACAATGAGTTTCTGTGTTTCCGGAGGCTGTGGATGATGCACATACTGGTGAAGCAGACACTTTGAATAATGTAATACTTGTAAGAATTTAATTGCCTGATTAAATGGCTGTAATAAAATATCATGTGTCTTAACACAAGCAGAAGTAGAGAAATGATTTTCCTGATGACTACAGAATGGGTAAAACTGCTTCCAGTTTTTCCAAAACAACTTTATTAGCCCCAATTCATAGAAGTTTTGCATACATAAAAATAATGCAGGTAGTGGAAAACAAGTCTTATAATTGAGGCTTATGCGGCTCAGATGGTTTTGCTCATTAACAAAGACAGTGAGTATTAACTTCTTGTAGTTACTTACACAAGGCAATTATATCCCAGAGTAGGAGAAAGTGGACTTTTAATCCAAGGGATATAAACTGAAGTTAGGCAAATGCAATCTGGAACAATGTCAGTGTCCTATTAATGAAGGCAATTAATACTAGAGCAGTTTGGGAAAAATGGTGGGGGAGGTTTCTTCATTATCACCTTTAAGAACAGCCTGTTTTTTTCTGAGAACTGAAGGTAAACGTGGCTCCTATGAGGAATTCTGTATCTTCTGTTATTGTTGTGGAGGCTAGACATTCTGGAGGACTTCTTTTTGTTGTTGTTAATCCACAGCATCAGCCCTACATCACTGAACTACTTCACTCTGTATATTCTCCGTAAACAGTCTGATACTTCAAAAGAGGGAAAAAACCAAAATCTCACAAAAGAGAAAAAAATATTTCTTGTAAAATCAGCTTCTGTGGATTATTCTAGCCATCCTCTTCCTTTGAAATAAGAGGTTCTGTATTCCTCTTATAGTACTTGCAAGTCTCTTAAGATAATGATTGAAGTAAAATCTCATGTTTTAGAACTTCAGCTAGTCATACTCTAAAGTTCAGGAAGGGCTTTTTCCTCTGCCTGGCTACCTGTTTTATTTAGGTTTGACTCTCCTTCCTCCGAATATGAAAGTGACTTTGTAACATCTGACAGACAAGGGGGAATACCTATCTGAGCCCAAGCTGTCTGCCCTATCCCCCACGCACAGGTATGGGAGCATTAATTACAACATAGCGTTTTAAGATAAACTATCCCTAGGTTTTGGTAAGCTGCAAAATGCTTTGCTCTTCACTGTGACAGTTTAAAAACTGATTGACAAATAGATCAGGCATCCGTACATGGAGGGTAGAGGGGACAGCAGGGAGAGTAACCTTGTCAGCTGCCGCAAGAGAAGCAGCCCCTGCTCATCAGACAGCCTTTGATTCCTTGCTGGTGTGTTTTGCTCCCAGGATCTGGGTCAACTGATTGCCAGACTTGGGGTCAAGGAGGAATAATCTATTAACACTCAAGGCTGAATATATTTTTCTTCAGAGAAAAAAAAAGCCTTTTTTTTCATTCCCCATCAGAGAAAAAAAATCTATATCATCAGGCAACCTCATTGGAATTATACCCAAGTAATTTTTATTTTCTTTATGTAGTCCTGGAGACAGAAGGTTTGTGCTTATTATTAACGAGCTAATTTTTACTATTAAAATATTACTAAATAGTGGTCAATCAGAATGAGATACCTTGTATAACAGAAAAGTCAATGACATTGCAAATTATTCACTATGTGTTCAGAGTAGATCAGATGGTAGATCAGATATTGCTAAAATACCAGCAATAAAATTTTTCTTTGAGAGATTCATTATTATTCTGCTAGGAAATACAACCAAGTGTGCAAAGAATTGGGTTTGTACTGTAGAAAAATATTTTCCTGTGGTCTTTCAAATGCTTTTTTGAAAGAAAAAGCCCAGTTCCCTGTTTTCTCTATCCTTTAAGTGTTTACTGTTCTTCCTGAAAGGAAATTAAAGTTATCTCTGAACTGTTGCATTATTCAAACCATTTTATCCATTGTTAAATATCCTATCTGATTTCCAATTTGACGTTGAAATTACCTGTTCGAAGCCAAGGATATTAATTATTGTCTTCTAAGTTTGTTTTCCAGAATCAAGTATTTCAGGTATCTTTGGGATCTGCAGCAAGCATTAGCTAGCATTCATTACAGCTGTTGGGAATAAATTTAAAGATTTTAAATTATAAAATGTTTGTGTTCATTGTGTTTCCTAGTTGAACTCACAGTTCTTAATAGAACCAAATTGTATGGCCCAAACATATGAATGTCTCATAAAATTCTGTAACAATACTCTTCATAGGCCAAGCACTATGCTCGACATATTTAATCAATCCTTGATTACTTAATGGAATTCAGAGCCATTTTTTTTTTCCCTACTGTGTTGGGAATGATAACTCCTTAATTATGTACTTACCCAATCCTCTGCATTTTAAACAACTTCATAATTAAACATTGCTCTAGGAAGGATATTTTCATCAAATCTGTAATTGGAGACTTTTAAATATGTATCCATATAAATAATTTGAATGAAGGGTCTCACAAAGGCTCTGAAAGAAGAGAAGTCTACTCCACACAACTCCTGTTAAAATTCCAAATTCATTAAGAGATAAGGTACTACCAACCAGTGATGCCCTATCTGAAAAAAAAAAGGAAAGGAGGAAGACAGCTGTGCACAGGTGGAAGGATGTGAGCTTTCTATCATGCTGTAGTAGCACTGTAAGTGTCTTATGATTGGAATTGACGATGAAGAGGAGGAAGAATGGAGAGAACAGGATTAGTAATTAACTTGAAAGTACTACTGTAATAAAACTGAGGGGAGGATATAAAGTCTCTTCCAACTCATATCATTCTGTGATTCTGTGACACATAAACACTCCTGTTGCTGATCTTGGGAAAGTAAATGCAGAAACATGTAGCTCAGACCCTACAGAGAACCATCCAGTTGTGTATACATGTATACCTGTTTTCATTTTTAATAGTGATCTTTAATCATAGTTTCTTCACCATTCCTGATTTCTTAACACTTGATATTGAGAGTGTGCTCTATTTCTTTCAAGGCATAACTAGTAGTAAATTACTTTAACAGAAAAACAGAAATTAATCATATTTCATAAATCATAAAGAGTGTGTACTAAGTGATTGTCTTCTACCAGAAGACAAAACAGGATGAAAATTATTTGTGAAGAGATTTTGTGTTTATCTGTGGTTAGTGGAGAAAGAGTTTTAAAACTCCTTTAAAAGTTAAAGTTCTGAGAAAAGGACATGCTGAGGGCCAAAGCTACCACCGACTTGAAATGAACCTCAGCACTTATGTCAATTAAGCCTGCAGGAGTTTCAGCATCACCCTCTGATGCCTTCTGTTTAATTCTCTTCAACAGGATATAAGTGCCTAGATACCCTGGGGATCTGGGTCTCAGCGATTCATCCAATCAGACCCTATTTCTGAATCTTTGAAGCTTATGAGGGTTGTATCACAGTGGCATATATGCATATAGGTTTCTACTGATATCAGTGGACATTTGGGAACTTAACTTTAAATGGACTACAGTATGAATGTGTATGTCTAACTAGGCCAGTCGTGCTGGGCTCCTTTGAAGAGAAGTTAGGCCCTTCCAGTGCATCTCACTCAAATGCTCACATCAAAAATTGTTGAGTGTATCACACTCTGAGTTCACCTGGGAGTAGGTGAGATAGTTTCTTTGTAGCATGTCGCTTAATTTGTTTTTTTTGTAAATGTATTTTTCTTTCGTTGGTATGTTTATTCAAGCAGTGATCTCAGCATATCATTCACTGGCATAGTTCAGTATGCCTCTTTCTCAACAGTACGCACACATTCTTTCTCTATGTATAGATACACACAAAAGAAGTAGAGGTAAGAAACTGAGATAAGTGAATTTATTTTCAGTTTTTCATTATGCCACCTCTCTTGGCTTGAACAGCTCACAATCTACTGTGAATGACAGAAGTAGAAGCATAAATTTGCATTATTGAAATCCAAATGAAAAAGTACCCTAAACAACATGTACCTTGACAGCCAAGTCACCTGGAAGATTTGCAGGACACAGAGGTAAAATTTGCAGGAATCAAGAAGTTCCAACAAAGCAACAAATATGTTCCCTCTTTCAGTATTTGTACTGTGTAAATTCTTAAAGAAAGTCATTATTTTTATTAACATTTTTCATTTATGTGTTCCAGTTTGTCATTATCACCTACTTTTTTTGTCATTCATTATATTTTTAATTTTTTAAAAAAGTATTTTTGTCTGTTTCCAGACTTCTAACACATTTCCATATACTTATGTTTGATTTTCAGCTGCTGTAATATTTTTTTTTATTTTAGCTGCAGCAAAATCCAGATATTTTGCAGTTGCATCTACGCTTAACAAAACTGGATTTCATATTCTATTGTACTAAGAGGGCTTGTAAACATGGTCCTTCTACACACACCTCCTAGACTGGTACTCTCTGGACTTCTGACAGCCAGCAGACAACTTCTGAGGTTCCACGAGAGACTACCTGGAAAAGAAAGAGTCTCTTGACAATAGGTTTGTGCTGTGATCTTTCCAGGGACTGAAGTTAGGCTGATCTGGACCCTCCAAGTCTTTCTTGAAAATGCTCACAATTCAGCCATTCTTATTGTCAAGGGCTTCCTTTGATCACCGTGATGTATTTCGATTGGGATGGTCTTCAAACAACCTTACATGAATCTCATCCAAACTTGGGGATCTGGGTGCATCCAGCTTCTCTAAGGACCCTCAAAATTTTCTGTTATCTGTCACTAGGTCATTGCCTCCATTCAGCAGGTCTCCATTTTCTTTAAATACAAGACAAAATTTCAAATATACATGACAGCTAGAGCAGTGATGTAAAACACAGAAACGCAATAGATATTTAATCCACTTGACCTCTGATCGATACATCGAAATTTGAAAAAGGCTCATCAGAATATTTAATGTTTATTTCTTCTTACCCTGTGTTAAAGTTTTGTGAAGTCTGAGAAGATTTTTGGCACATTACATTTTGCACAGAAAGTAAAGTCAACTTTCTGAGTGGAAAAGACAGTTTAGGGAAAAAAAATAATCTTGACATCTATGTCTCTGTCATGGTCTCAGTTGGGATAGAGTTAACTTTTTTACAGGCAGCTGGTATAGTCCTATGTTTTGTATTTGGAATGAGAAATTGTGTTGATAGCGCATGGGTGCTTTTAGTTCTTGCTAAGCAGCCAAGGCTGCTTCTGCTCCCCCTGTTGCCTTGTCAGTGAGCAGGCTGGGAGGGCACAAGAATTTGGAAGGGGACACAGCCAGGACAGCTGACACCAACTGAGCAAAGAAATATTCCATGTTCAGCACAGACACCTGGGGGAAGAAGAAGGAAGGGCGGGGGGACAGACGCATTAGGAGTGATGGTGTTTGTCTTCCTGAGTAACCATTACACATGATGGAGCCCTACTTTCCTGGAGACGGCTGAACACCTGACTGCCAATGGGAAGCAATGAATGAATTCCTTGTTTTGCTTTGCTCATGTGTGCAGTTTTTGCTTTACTTATTAATCTGTCTTTATCTCAGCCTGTGAGTTTTCTCACTTGTACTTTTCCGATTCTCTCCTCAGTCCCAGCTGGGGGGAGTGAGCGAGCAACTGCGTGGTCCTATCTGCTGACTGGGGTTAAACAACAACAGTCTTCCAACTCTGAGGGAAGACATATTATAGTTCTTGTGGTATACAAAGGTATAAAAAACATAATCCATAAAGTGAGACTTCTTTTTTTCAGACATAGCAATGGTAAGCATGTGAAAAGACCAATCAAACTGTGTATATGAAGAATATGAATCATGCTGTTGAGGCCTAAGATTATATGGCTAAATAGTTTAAGAATAAATATGTAAAGTTCTCTCCTATTCCTGAGGGAGTATCATGATCACTCATTTCTCACATTATCTCTCCTTGGTGGGAACCTCAAAGTTTTTCTCTTCCATTAACATTGAGTTTGGATTATATGCAGTGAGTGATGCTAAACACTTATTTCCGGGACAATCTATACTCATTATCTTTCTGGTGCCTGTGTCAGACCAATTTCTGGTAGTCAACAAGGTAGCATCACAATTAGAATTAAGTTAGCCAAATGGGTAATGCTGTCCTAGGCAGCTATTGGCAAAAGACAAGGTTGGTGAAACAGAGAGGATAGAGGAAATGTATATAAACAATACACAAAAGTAATGGAGATAAGCTAGCTGAATTGTCTAGAATGATGGCTTCATGGTCTTTTAACAGGAATTTCTAAATACCACCATCAGAGAGACAATTAAGTGTAGCTAATGGGTGTGTAAAACCAAATAAAATCTGATTGTAAGTGACTGTAAGTAATTTGTTTGGGGTGTTTTGGTTGATGTCAACTCTACTACATTTTAGTAATTAAGATGAAAAGTCTTTAAGATGCATTCCAGTGGTACCAATCACAAAAAAACCCAAACAAACAAGAAACAACAACAAAAAAAACAAACCCAAAAAACCAAATCCAAAAACCAAAAAAGGACTTTGCTATCACCTATAATGCTGGAAGAGGTCATTTGCCTGAATCTCTGGGGCTGGTTATGAAGAGGTGGGAACAGGACACCAGCTTCCTTGTTGTAGTCAGTATGGAAATTATTTTCCTCTTGTTCGATAATACACTACTGTTTTAGCCTAATGGCAATCACCTTATGATGTACCCCAGTAATGAAACCACTTCAAAATCATCATCATGGTTTCCAGGATGATTATTTGCCCTTTAATTATGTGACCTGTTACTGACATAGTTTATTGGCATTACACATCCCATTGTGGTTACCTAAAAGGCTGCCCAATTTATTAATAGTGTTAATGGAAAAATGATTCCTAAGAAATTACAAAATACTCTTAACTACTTTATCTTAGCACTGTTTACTGTGGCATTTACCCTGGTATTTTGTGAAGCTAATTCTGTGTTGTTCTTTGTTAATGATAGCTAGAAAGTTGATTTATCACTTTTGTTCTTTAAATGAGAGTGACAGTGTTCATATATTTTGAGTCTTTGGCATCATCTCCTCTGCTTGACCTTCATTTAGAAAAGTACATCAAGAACCTCTCTGGAGAATATTGTTATTTCTACAGCATGCCACAAGATGTCAGTGTTTCAGAATATTACTTTTGTCACAATCTGCTATTAAAAACCCCATTCTGTGCTCTGCATTATTTAAGGTTCAATGGCTGACAGTCATTATGTTTTGGGACTAATAATATAAACTGATTAAATCACTCCCAACTAGAAATGGAAAAAAAAAAGAAATATCTAAGTGCCCCTCTAGATCCACAATTTTTTTCTTCCACCAAAATGGCACCTTGACCGAATCTTTGTGTTCTTGCTCTGTAGTGGGTACTTAGTCACTTGTTTGGTTTTTTTTGTAGAAATCTCCCTTTGTGAATTACAAACAGCACTGCAGCTCCTCTATTTAGTGTAAGCCAGCAGCTAAGTCAAGTCCAGGTCTGATGCTGCATAGATCGAGCAAGAACAGACTCATAATCTGGAGTTTTATAGCTGGAGAATTCACTTCCTCAGGTTGAAAATCTGTAGTAATAAGCACCACAATGCTGCAATTGTCTGAATGGAAAAGTTTTATGTGAATGGGGTGGGGGAAAAAAGGGCAGCGGGTGAAAAGGTGGCAATGTGATCTTGCCAAAAATTCAAATACATATATTTTACAGAAAAATGGCAGTAAGACCTTTTCCCTCAGGCTTTAGTAACCTCTGCCTGCAGCTCTAAACCAGTTTCTAAAAGGTGAAAATATGCTATGAAATGTTCCAGTTTGAGAGTAATTTCTCAGGTAGGTATACTCTTAATAGGTAGATAAAGCTGTCACACAAGCTGCGGTAAAACATCAGGAACATTGGCTTTAAGATACGTTCTTATTAGACCAGAGACAGAATTCTTTTCAAAGGGAATATAAAATTCTTATTGTCCTCAAGCAACTGGAGTGCATAAAACAAATGAATATATATGACATATGATATACATGGGATGCATTATACAGTATTTATAGAAAAAATTAATGAAAAAACTGACTTTACTGCCAAACATGAGTCCAATGTGAGCCTGATAAACCAAAAGCAGTAAAAGCAATTTACATTCCATCTTCTGGAAATAAAAGAAGTAAGAATATTCAGTTATAGCTAGCTCTGGTAATGTCACAAAGGAAAAGGCACATTGGCTTTTTAATAGAGGGTATTTAGTATATAGCGGGAATTTAGTACATATTCTCTCCCACTGCTAAAAAGGCTGAAACTACTTTCAAAAAATAAAAAATAAATATGGGTTTTTTTCTGGTAATGATGTAAGGACTCCAAGTCATGAGTCTAGTGCCGTGTTTTTTGCACCATTCTGTCTTATGAAAACTACCACTGTCTTCCGCATAAATGTTTTCATTTGCCATTTCCCCCTACCACTGTGCTTCCTCAGTATAAATGTTAAAAGGCTCCTATAATAGGACAGTGCTTGCCCAAAGTGCAGTTACTGAGCCAGTAACAAGTGGGGTGCGTTTCCCTGCTGCTCCTCTGGGACCAAGGTCTCATCTGCATTTTCTGCAGGCACCTCTTGGCCTCTGAGTCCGTAATTTCACTTTATCCCTTGGATAAAGTGGACAAAGGAATTCTGTTGTGAGTACACATGGAAAGAAAGGGAATAATGAAAAGGAAAGGGAATAATGAAACTATAACTTCTTCTACGTGTACATTTTTAAATTCCAAAATATCTGCTTATCTTATGTATCTGTCACTTCAAGTAACTGTTGTTAGGAAAAAATGCTTAAAATTACTATATAGATATATTTCTTTATCTATAAAATTCACTAACAAAGATTTCCTGAGAGGCAACAGAATTTGTCTATATTCCACTCTTACAGAAAAGCAAACCATAATAAGTGGTTGAGCAGACTCTGAAGCACCCAGAATTGCTATGGTGATTGATAATCAGCTAGGTTTATCTGTAAAAGAAGAGTCCTCCAGCTCAGAAAGGAAAATACAATTAATTCAGCTATTCTTCTGCTTACCACTATCGGCTGATGTTCTAACATGAAAAAGAAAATCGGGCTGAGACAGCCATTGTATTTTGGATTTGCATCAAATGCTTTCTTATTCAAACATTATTAAGATTTTTGACATGAATAAGTTTATTCTCTGGAGCAAGTTCCCTGCTTCCACTGCTCACTAACAGCTGGGGGTTTTCACGCTCAATATTTTCTGTCATAATAGTCAATACAACTTAGCAAGAAATTGTAATGTCACAGATGACTGTACTATTTGACTGTTCCAATCAACAACAGGAAACTATTACACTCGAGGAAAAACATGATATTCACAAAGGCACTGCTAATATTGCAATAACAGGAGAGCAATAAGAAAGCAAATAATTTTAACATACACCACTGACTTACACATACATGAACACACATACAGATATATGTATATACCTGTACACCACTCTGTATTACCTACTTTAGAATGATTCTCATGATGATTTTGGATAATTTACATCAGGTACCTTTTGGTTTGCTAGGGATTTGTCTTCTATAGAAGAAAAAATCCTAAAATACCCAAAAATAAACAAAATTACTTTTTTTTCTTTTCTTCTTTTTCTTTTTTTTATTTCTTTTCCTGTATTGATATGATTGTAGTCCCTGTGGCAGAGAAGAGTTATTCTTCAAACATACAGCTTACTGTCAAGCCCTAAGCAATAGGTGTTCAGTGAACTGCTTCTGCCCTAAGGCTCAGAGGGAAAAGTTACTTGGGTTTGAAACACTCAACATTGTTGGCATCCTTTTGAGGAGAACCGTATACAATAAGAACCCTGGTTTGACCTCTGTGGCAGCTGTGAGACATCAGTATGTCATATCTGCGTGTCCTGAGGTTGCAAAGTGTCAGCAGTGTGCACTGGGTCCTCACCTCGGACACAGTATCCATGTATTAGGAAATTTTGCATAATGACCCTTGACCTGAAGTGCTGTAATCCAATGTGCTATTTTGAAAATGTTTTCCAACAAAGAAACAACATTCTTCACCTGGAGACATTAGGCTGTAGATGTGTCTGCTAAGTAGAGGAGCTGAGGGAATGTCTGTAACTTCCAAATTAAGTTCCAGCCCCAGCACCATTCTGATGTTAATGCTGAATATTCATGACATCAAATCTTGATGGCTCCTTCTCTTGAGTACTTTAGCACCTCACTGAATCTCAGCACTGAGGCTGTGACCTTGACTTGCGTTCAACTTAATGATAGCTCTACAGAAAGAGCACAGACCCAAAAGCAGGACATAAAGCATTTTTTCAACTTTATCCCTACAGTGGATATTTTGTAGCTTCCACCTACCTCCTATACTTATCTGTGTGTAGGCAAAGCTGTGACCATTTTCCATGCAGGAATTCGAAGTTTGTCCTATCCTGTGACTACTGTGCTCTCATAACTAGTATAATGGCCAAGCTATAAATATGTATAAAACTGGAGTTTGCAATCTTGTTGTACTTCATTAACTTTTCCTTTCTCAAAAGCTTTAATAATTGTCCTGCAGCATCCATTCCTGATATCAAGTGTTTTGAGAATCTGTACCTTCATCTTTGTTTTTCAGACAGATGTTCACAAATGTCCTCTTCTGTGAAGCACCAACAGTATCAGGGCTTCCTGCTGCAAGCCATTGCAAGTGGTACCTTGCCATTCTGACTAGGTGATTCAAATCAGCATCAGGCCACTAGCCCTGCCTCCAAATGCTGAATGATAACAGTTAGCCACCTCCCTGTACTGGATGAAAATATGAACAAATTTTAAATGCACCCTAGACAATGGCCAGTATCTCTGAACTTTGGGCTATTTTGCCTTTCCTTTTCTTAAGAACCTGTCTACCTATTTCTTCTGGTGTTGCCAGGCAAAGTTGAAATTCCCATCATTATGTCCTCAATTTGGTTCTTTTTGCACCGTGAAGTGCAAGGAAGAATTTGCGAAAAATCGGTCTTCATGTTTTGTCCCTAGGGTGGATGAGTGTTTGGAGTAGAGGCATTTCCCCAGTGGCATATTTTGACATGTCTAAAGTTGTAATCTGCCTTATAGAGCCAGACAAACACGTCTCTCTTCTGAGTGCTTTGCTAGTTGGGTAAACACTGAAGGTTGGAATGATAATAACCATGCTTTCATAGATATTAGATTATTTTTATGACTAGTATGTTTGTAAGTTCAAAATGAGTCACAAATACGCTTAACCAAAGAATGCATCACACAGTTTTATATTTGTACTAGGGAAATAATTAGCGATGCTGACAAACATTTTCTTAATGGTACAGTCTACGTGCCTGATGACAAAGCACATGTTTTGCTGATTGCAGCTCCTAATTTTCCTCTTATTCATGCTTACAAATTTTTTCTCAAGAATAAGAACACAGCGGAATTCCTTATACTTTATTTTGTTTGCAAGTTCATCACTTCTTCACTGAATTAATTGATTTTAGATCTTCTATTTCTTAGGAATTCTGATATTGTTTTTAAAAATTCTTTTTCTAGAAGGTAATTTTAAATGCCAGCATTTCTCAGTAGAAAGATTAAAATAAGATTTATGAAATTTTCCATTATAACATTTTGAAATAAAACATTTTCAAAGACAATGTAACCTTTTTTTCTACAGGAAATAAGGTAATTCACTGTGGAAATAGGGAGGGGGCAACCAACACTGTTGTACCCAACAGCCCCTGTAGCACCGAAGTCTGAAGCATTCCTCACTTTGGATGCAGCTGAAATCTGACTAAGAGCAAGCACTGATGGTATCACCCTGATCCTCTCTAAGACATCATGCCCTTTCTCTTGGGCCACTGAAGCAGAAGGAGATTCTTAACGCTTTCCCTTGTCATACCTTCAGTGCAGGCGGAGTGGGGTCAGTGTTACTGTAGGACCTACCCTTCAGAACGGTACCTACTCATGGCCCCGGAGTTGTTTGGATATTTTTATCACTGAATTTGAGAATTATAATGAATCCAATCCACGAAAGAGAGGATTTGAGAATGACAGTGAAAAAAACATATTAAGAGATGCGTGTAATGGAAGTCCAGTACTCTCAGATACATAATAGTTTTAAGCAATAAATTAAATCTGGTTTCTTTCTCAGCTTTCAGCAAGTTTGCAAACTATTCCTGTTACCAGAGTTCACTGCCATACAACACCTTTCATTACAGGTAAGTTTAAGAATCTACTGTCCTTTCCACGGCAAACTCTGTAAAGTTTTAAAACTCGGCAATAAATTTCAGGAAATAAACAACCTGTCTCACAAGGTCACAGGCAGCAGGCGTGTTTTTTCTGGTTTTAAGAAAAATCATTGCTGTGTTTTTAATTCTAAAACCACCAAGGTTGGCCTAGCTGCTACTGAAATCTATTTTTAATGCTGGTTCAGAGCTACATCTTAAGGTGATGTGGGATGAAAATACAGACCACAGTGTGAAAAGGAAGATGGAGATAGTCCATTTTTTTGAAGTAGGAACTCATATTACCAGCCTATTACTCTAGTTGTTTGGGTTTTTTTTGTTGCTGCTGTTGTTAATTGAGGCCAATACTGTGAAGACTAGTTAATGTTGTAGGGTGCAGTAGCTATAAGTACTTGTCACAAGCATTTGATATTGTAAATAGGATCCTCTGCACGCAAAGTAAGAACTGTACTAATTTTCGTTGTTTTTGTAGTTACTTAGGACTACTTTTCTGAACAGCATAGCTTATTTGTATCACTATTTATTGAGTGTGAGCATCTTAACATAGCTGGAAGATATAAGGTGAGAATCCAGTTGATGTGAGTTTTACCATTGACTTCAACAGAAGTTCATCAGCTTAGAATCGTGCAATGTGAAAAGACCAAGTAATTCAACAGTGTGTGTTTTGGCATCCATAGGAAACGGGTTTCTTCATTAATCTTGGTGAAGCTGCATCCCATTTACAATAGGAATCTTCTGGACTGGACCTACATCCTGGTCAGGAGACTGTGCATAACTGATGCACATCTATCCCCTTCACTTGTCCATCCAGATGTTCCCAAAAAAAACCCAAACTAGGCTACACACCTTTTTTTTTTCATAACCTTGTAATATTGCTTTACCATTTTACTTCAGTAATTCCTAGAAGGCTCCGACAGACATTGTTTTTCAAAAAGAATAAGGGTACACTACAGGCTGTGGGGGACTGTAGTGTATTATTCACATAGACTGGGATGGAGGGAGGCGGTGAAGACAGCAATCATGTCAGACAGCATTATTGAACACTTAGGAGAGTTGAGCTTTGAAGTCAGCTTTGAAAGAGTTTCCTATTGATAAGGCGTATCAGTGAAGGGATTAAGGAAGGGTCAACATGGAAGGGGCAAGCTCAGATATTCTATCTCCTGAATGCCAGTGTACTTAACTCCAGTAAATAATTGCTTTATGTCTTACCATCCATATGTTTTACCATGGCAAGCTGTGATTAGATATGTTTTGTTTAATCTTTTTAAATAGCTGTCAGTCAGAAAACTAAACTAATTTGGATTAGTAAATAAGCTTTTTAAAGACATGTTGAGGATTACTGCCAGAAGAGTTATTCATTTCTTTCAATAGGGCAAGCAGTCATGTCCTATTCAGACATTGAACCCACGTGCGAAAGACAATTCTCCCCATATTGTATCCTACAGTAGTAATCATCTCTCTGTAACTCCCCCTGTGTGCAAATTTCTAGGCCTCTGTCAGAGAAGACATCACAGCAAGAAATTACTAAAAGTTCTATATCAACAGTTTGTTACACTTCTATCTTTACTATGTTCATTTACCTTTCCAATTAGATTTTTTGGAGGGGAGGGAGTGTTGTTTTTCTGTTCTGTTTTGGAGATGGTTTGCACTACATCCCTGCTTCTGTATTTACTGCACAATTTCTTTGCTAGGACACTTAATTAAAGATTTCATTTTAAAGTATACTCCATAACTCCATAACTCGTAACTCCAGATGCAGTAAAGATGAATAGATATTCGTATTTTTTAAAAAATTAAAGTCAGTCTAACAATTTGGTTCAAATACATGCATAGCAAGACAATATTAACAATTTTTACCATTTGGTCTACTAAAGCTTATCTGTAGATGACTACTTCTAGATTTTCTGCTCCTAAGGTGAAAAAATGGTACAGAAGAATTGTGCTCCTCTTGGAAGCTATTGGAAGATCACACAAATGCAGTATGAATTATTGCCACCATATAAGCAGGGTTGTGAATTCGCTGTTTGTCGTCCACTGTGTGGTAACCGCCCTGTGCCTAATCCAGCTCTGTCAGAAATGCATGGTAGCATATCTCTTCATGACAGAAATGCAAACATCTTCAAATTATCTTCAGTTTATTCTAGGATAAGAGACACATAAAAAAAAAAAAGGCTAAATTGTAACTTACACTACTCTGTGTAGCACATTCAAAGTAAAATTGATGTAAAATTTGTTAACTCCAAAATATGCATCTTTCAGCTGAACGGAGTGCTCACACTGAGTTCATTCCTTCATCAACTTACTTATGACTAAAGCACCAGGGAAATTAAAAGACCAGTTAATTATTTTTTCAAGACTGAGAAAGTGTCATTGGAAGGGAGTAATCTTTACTTCTTTTCTATAAATTGATTTTTAACATAACTTGAAAAATTGGCTTGTCACTTCTCAAATGCTACATCTATCCTCCCCTGAAAACAACTGAATAACAGAATAACAGCAGAAAGTGATAACAAAACAGCAATAACACTGTACATGAACTGCCAAAAATAAAGTTCATGTAATACTGAGATAGCTTGCT
The DNA here is from genome assembly GCF_028500815.1 of Rissa tridactyla. NCBI lineage: Eukaryota > Metazoa > Chordata > Aves > Charadriiformes > Laridae > Rissa > Rissa tridactyla. Next base: position 44,838,602 of record NC_071467.1, read on the forward strand.
TTAAGTATTTCAATGTCCATAAATGTAACAAAAAAAATAAAATGTCAGTAAACCCCTGTTTATGCTGACAGCTTGAAACCAGCTTTATCTCCAGTTTCTTCTCTGCTTATGTGAATACACTGTGATCATTATATGTATGCGTATTATGTTTAGGAACCTGGCAATGCAGTAGTAGAAAATTTCAGTCAAACTTTTTCATTAATCTTTTCTACTGTAATATAAAAATATAATATTACATATTTTTATATAATAGAAAAAACATTAACATTTTGAACCTAAAACTTCACCAACCAACCAAATAAAAATCTCCAAAGTAAAGACTTCTCTGTATATGCTGCTACCCTGGGAAGGAATTAAAAAAGAAAATGTGAATTTTGCTACTGCGCTATATATAGGAAGTCTCATAGGCATAACGCAGTGATAGAGTGTACTCAAGAATTTCTGTGATGAGCATATTATCAACTCTTTTTTGAAAAGACATTTTCTTAAGCCCATTAATTAGTGAAGACAGTAAGACATGTGGAGATAACCAGCACTTTTTATTGAATGAAAAAGTGTTACTCTTTAATTTCTTACAAAAATAGTCAAGTTGTGGGTAAAAGGTTAAAAGGATTTCAGGTCAAGCTAAAGGGGACCTAGATGTAAATAAATTTTTTCACAGGTTTTCTGTCTGACCCATGAAAGTAAAAGCATTGCAGAAGTATTCCTGTTTCCACTTTCCTCTCGAATAATATTTTTGGTTTAGGATTTCTTTTAAAACTGGCCTTGACATGTTTTAATTACTGTTGTTTCTCTATGATTGCTTTGTTTTACATGGGTAATACAGAATAAGCTCACATCAGAAATGTCTGTGCTCTTCCTGGGTTTATTTTATTCCTTATTAGTTTTTTGCTGTGATATTCCATCCAGCAATGTGTTGATATGCATGTGTGAAAGAAAACTTGAATAATGCCTCAGCTGCTAAAGCAAATCCAAATTGTTAAAAGCTTTAACTTCCTTTCACTTGAATTTCATTTAATTCATTCTCCTAATTTAAAGACACAGCTGAGAGATTCCAAAGCCCCTGGCTATCTTAAGAGTTGCTCCTTGCGAACTTACATGGAAACATTATCCCTCCTTGTATTCCAAAGTCTTTCTCTCTCTATATATACATGCATATAAAAATACCTAATAGGATTCAGAAACTTAAACAAATAGGAAACTAACTGAGCTACATAGTGTCTTTCTTTTGGTGCTACCTGGTATGGCATGTGTGTTCCTGCCCCCAGCAACTGGTTGTATCCAGCACCTCCACTCTCCAGCAAGGGCTGTGCCTGGTCCAATCAGCTTATGAAATCTTACATGATTACCATGTCAAACAAATTTCACTAAATACCTGTACGCGCTCCTTTAACACCATGTACCAGCTTGTGATGCAAGTGAACATGTGATGCAGGGATTAAAAGATGACTCATGTCATCTCACTGCTGCCAGAAGAGCATGTGCACAGTTTCAGCGGTCCACCGGGTGTTCAGTAACAATTTAGGTAACAGTGAGCTGGCTCTATATCTCTTAATTTGCATGGCATATACATACATAAAAGATTCAGATTTTGTGAAGGACGACTTGGCTTTTGTGGGTTGGCGGAAACATAGAGTTTATTCTCTAGTAGCCTATGGAGGTATTTGCTGTGAACTGTTTACGTGTGACAGAGAACACAATATTTTTTAACCCTGACTCTTATCATACAATTAATGCTGACAGGGAACAAACATCAGCCATCCTGCCTGAAGCTCAGACGTACCACACCTTAATCACAAATACAGAATCAAAACTGGAGTAGGTAATTTCGTCTTATGTTAAAGATCACCTACTTTTCTTGGTTATCAGTATTTTTTGTTAATGTGCTACCTATTTTCATGACACGGCACAATGGGTGTCCCACAAAATTAACAACTGAAAACCAAAAGGTAAGCGAGGACTCAAGTTTTTGATGCAAATTTAGCATTCTCTACAGAGACAGGGTGCACTTTACAAAATAATGCAATTTAAGAAATTACCATTTGAATGTTGTTTTGATGAAAAAATCTTTAAGAAGTTCAGACTTTTCATTTTACATACTTCACTTTGACAAAAAAGCTTTTCCTTTATCTTTAGCCTATTCAACTTGCTCAAAATCAACATCTAGAGGAAGCTGCCAAATTGTCACAACATTACTTTTATTTTTTGTAATTCCAAACTATTACTATGTTTAGTGTACATAGGAATAAAGACTGAAAGGAATTTCAGGGATCATCTAGCCCAATCTCCCAGATTTGTAGGCTTTTATGTCATAATATTTTTCATAAACTTTGCAAGCTTCGTATAAAGTGAGCTTGCTTTTGGCCCTCAGGGTTCCTCACAGAAAGCTTTCTAGACCCTCATTTCTCTGACAGTTCAGCCTGAGTGTATTCATGGCCACTGAATATGCATTTGCCCTTCTGCCAGCATTGTTCTTCATCCTGAGTAGCTTTTCTCCCTCTCTGCAATTTGCCCATACTAATGTATTTATGGCAGACAATTATATATCGGTTCAGTCTTTCACTGGGCTAAATCCTTATGCCTCTGAGCTCTCATAATGTCTCCTGATAAAATAGGCTCTCTTGGCCACAAGTTATTGTATAAATTACCTTGTCTTTTTTCCATGTTCTAGAAAATCCTGTAAGATCATGAAGTTGGGGGGGCTTGACGGGGTTTAGGGTTGGGTTTCTTTAAGCTTTTCTACCTTTGTGAGAAATACTTTCCTGATAAGATGTACAACTGCATGTGTATTTTATCATTCGCTTAGAATCAAGAATATATTGTGATCTTTCTGCTTAGTCATTTTCTGGTGGCAGCCAGATTATTGCAGAAAATCTTTTGATTGGTCTCTTCTGATTAGTTACCCATATCACACAACTACCTAATTTTTGACATAGCTTACATGCATGACTTGCACTCAAACTAAAAAAATACCTTAATGTTCTTCATTATCAATGCTTCCAATTCTTTCTGTGTGGTATCACCCTTTCCCTCACTGTAGTGGTACCTGCAACACCGTGACCTTTCATTCTGCCCTTCTCTTATTTTGTGCCATGACCAAGGTTTGCAAAGGGGCAATCTCTTTTGCTTAGCTGTACTGCTACCTCTGGCAGCTCCAATGAGCTATGTTGAAAGGTCTTAGCTGAGAGCATAGAATTTGACAACTGAACCTTGTCCTCATATCCTCAAATCCTGGTGTGATCTCCAGCCACCTCTGACTAGACTACACCTCTTATCCTCAAACTTTCTCTTCTAGAGGTGGTATCCAATGACACTTTGTGGAAAAATAGCATCCCTCATGTGCCATACCTGTGTACCAGAATATAATATCCCAGGGCTTCTGGATGCAATTACCTTTCTGTCTTTTCAGGTTAATTCATGTCTTGTCTCCGTTATCTTTTCTCCTTCCCCTCCTCCTGACTAGATACAAAGCAAGATACAAAATCTGTAAGCCTGAATGCAGACCCTTTTACATACTTTGCTGAACTTTCCAGGAATGTGGTTTGTAAACAATGTTAAACCTTTTGCTAGGTTCTCAGTGATAAACCATTGGTGAGCCACGAAGAAGGAGGCTTCCCCATTGTCATATACACATAAAAAAAATCTCCTATTTATGGCATACTGCACTAAATAGACCCTGAACACTTCATCCGAAACACAAACCAGCCAACTATGATCAAATAAATCACCAAAAAGCATGACAAACAACAGTCAGCTAGCCATAGGACAGGGTCTGCCAAAGACACATCAACTCTTAGTGGCATCTTAAATTAACTACTTCACCTTTAAAAAAATTACATTTCACTGGCCAATAGGGTGATATAATTTCAATTGCCATAAAAATGGGTGCTATTAAAATACTTTTTATTTTTTAAGGAAAACATAAAGGTATACTTTAACATGTATGTTGATTCATTAATGTATTCTTTCCAGTATCTATTCCCGTTGTATTCATGCTGTATCATCACATCACTTGGTCCAATATCTTAGAGACTATTTAGGGTTTTTTTATGAAAAGATGTTGGGAATTAGATAATTTTGATGAAATCTTACAAAATGCTGTTTCTGAAGGTATTAGGAATCAATCATTTTTTCTTGTGAGCTTTTTGTCCAAATATATTTGTCTCTATAGTCTGTGGCCGATCATGGTACCAATGCCTCCTTTTCTGTAGCTCTTTCTCAGCCCTCTGATGATCTCTGTCACACAGCTCCACACAGATTAGCTTGCAGCATTCAATCCAGTCTTTGGACATCTGACAGTTCCAGTGCTGTGGTTTTCTGTCATTTTAGCTATCATTAAACCAAGAGGCATTTAACAGTTTCCTTGCTTATCCTGAGTAAAAACCAATATGCATTTTCACCCAATGCATACAGACTGTCTGTAGATCACCAGAAAAATTTAATGGAAGCTGTGCAGTACCTATCCCACCAGTGCTATACTGAATATTTACATAGAAGAAGTATGCAATTCAAATGAAAATTATGGGTTCATCTTGGAAAGTCTTGTGTGGGCTTAGTGATCTTCTTTCAATCAGAAAACCAACCTAGGATGTCATGGTTTTTACTTCTGCCTTTCAAATCTAAGAATTTGAAATGGAATCTTTGAAAGTGAAGTTATCATAGCAATTTCTCCTATCACTGGCATGGCTACGCAAGAAAGTTATGCCAGGTTTCCTTAGTTAAGTTTATTAAATGTCTTTACTGTGACACTGCATATATCTATACTTGTTCTTACTGTGCTTTGATTCATCTGAAAGTGACTGACTCTGGGTTTAAATCTAACCATAATGATACACAGTATCAGTTAAGAAAAAGAGCATTTAGTTAAATCACCTCTCTTGTGGTCAATAACTGAGGGCAATGTAGTCCTCTAGTTACTCATGCTTAGCTTGCTGTAATCTCCACTGATTAGAAGAGGCACGCTATCGTTAACCCTAATCATGTACCCTTTTCCTGATGCCTGGTTTTGGGGAATAGAAACAGAGAATGCAAAAGCCATGAAAGTGTCACAAAGCTACGAGGCACTGGGAATAGTTGAAAATGGAGTCTAAGAACGGTGACCAAAGAGCAGAACAAAAAGCAGGAGAAGAGAAAAGGTTCTCTGTAGCTGAGAATTCCTTTGAATGCTCACCATAGTAAAACAGCCTTTAAAGGAGAGTGCACAGGTCAGGAATTGGTGTATTTTCCTTAGGACTGAACTCTAACAAGAACTGCCACAGCCAACAGGCATTCATTTAATCCTGTGCTCATTGGTTATTACTGACAGCACTGCTAGATAAGTTAAGGCTCTCCTTTTCTGCTGCATTTGCTCATCAGCTGGTGAGAAGGGCAGGTAGTTGTTGGACAGCATTCAGGCAACTAATCTATAAAGAGAGAGCATGTGTGATTTAAGAAACAACATCTGTAAATAAAAAGAGATGGCCTATGCTAAGATTTGGTGGGTATTTGCAAGGGTTGAAATCTGCAACTGTTACAGCTGGCAGATTTCCTAATGTAGGAGAAATCCTGTTTGTAAGAAGGTCACTTGGTGGTTTCTGTGTCACAAGAGCAATGCTGCTGTTGGGATTAATAAAAATGCCATTATGTGACAGAGCTCTGCAAGCTTCAAAAAGGTTGAAGTCTCAAATTAGAGAAGCCTCCCTAAGCCTTTTCAGCCCTATAGGAGACAAAGGTATCCTGCAAATTAGTACTCTGACACTAACTGCACTGGAAGGCAAAATCTCACCACCTGGGATGGCCTAAGAGGCAGAGTTTGAGGCTGATTGTTAGAGGCAACCTTGATGTGTTAGAACAGGCAGATCATGACGGAACTCAATACCGAGGCACAGATAAATAAACTTGTCTGAGGGATGCAGTGCAAGATGTTTCACTTAAGATTTCTGTGATCTTCATGTGGAGCACAAGGAGGCAGTCTGCTCAGAAAAGTCTCATATAGAAAGAGGGAGGTTAGCCTGAACAATGTCTGGGAATTGAACTTCCTGTGGTTATATATGGAAACAGAAATAAAAACAACAAAAAAGATCAGGTTTAGGATTTGACTAAGTAAAAGTGCCTGGAATAATCTAGGAAAGGAAATTCAGACTGAGCCACTCCAGCAGGTCTTGAAAAATCTCACATTTAACGAATCCTAGTAAGAGGCAAGTCATGCTAGAGACCTCCTTATGCCCATGACCTTAAGAAGAGAATTGGATTTGGATGGATCTTGTCTGGCGGGTTAGACAGTCACTTACCAGCTTGTAAAGTTTCAGAATTGCAGACTGAATATTGGCATGGCTTGATAGGAAGATTTAAAATAAGGGACACTGGTGAGGGAAAAAAAAAAAGCTTTTGCTTAGATTAGGTGATCTGACCGTTTAAAAAAAAAGATGGAAGATAGAATGACTCTGCAATCAAAAAGAAATATTAAAAAAGCATCTTTACATAATAAAAAAGCCTCTTTGAAATGAGAAGAGCTATAAATAACTCTCAAGCCTATGACAAAACAAATGAAACTGAAGTGTAATAAGTTACAAAGAAAAACTATAATGATGCATCCATAAATGGATTTAATTTCTTTGACCTAGAAAGGAAACAGAAAGAAAACTATACTTGTGAAAAATAGATTTGAAAATTAAAGCTAAAGAACAAATAATTTTGGCACAGTCCATGTTAAAGTGTTTTTGTTAAAGAGAAAAAGGGGAAGAGTAGGCAGAGGATAAGAATAGAAGGAAGAGAATAATCTTCCCAAATATTTGCTGTATTTTTGTCATGTGTTTCTCATCATTCTTTAGATGCAGGTTTTAGCTTGTAGATTTTAAAGTCAGGCGCAGTGCCCAAGTGCCTTGGTAGAGTGAGGTTGATGAACAGATTTCCCACAAGTGGGTTTTAATAAAAAACTCTTTGTGGTTCATAATCCCTACAAAAGTCAGAGTTTCCAAATATGTTAAAGATTTTCCTCTCCTGGCAATTTTCACTATTGCGAGTGGAAAGTATTTTCCTCATTGGAAGATATTTTGTATTTTTCTTTCATTTTCGCATTGGAAAAACTGCTAAGTGGAAAGCAAGTTCCAGGTGGCTTTTTCTGAAACAACACTATGGGAAAAAAGAGCATTTTTAATAGATTTTTTTTTTTAAAGTGTGGATTTTAAAGATATTGCTAACTATAACTATGTAAATAAGTAGTTCTCAAAATAAACTTTGGAAGAAGTAATCATTTTGCCTCAATAAAAAATAATTTGGTTTGATTTTCATGGACATGGTGTTTTGGCTGTAATAAATATGATTTATATGTTCACATTTGTTTCAGTATGTTTTTTAACTTTTTCAATTACTTACTCATTTTCATTCACTTTTTCATTTTATAGAACATTATGGATCAAATCTGATGCATTTAATTAACCATAGTCTGCATGTATGGACTTACAGAATATGATCTTCACCAAATACGCTTCCTCAGTTCTTGTTTTAAAGGCACAAGTCCAGAGATTTTTTACGGCTGATTTGCCTACTAGCAAAAGGTGACAGAAGAAAGTACCTCCTGCTGAGGCCACTCAGTTCAAGCTGGCCAAATGACAAAAAGTCCCACTGGCAGATAACTGTTTGCTTGCACTCAGCTCTCCTCCGCTTTTAAAAAATTGCTTGAGCTTAAAAATCCAGTTTTTAGACTAGATCTATGTGGTATATGCATACAAAGCCCCATGTTTTTATCTCAGATTTTTCACCAATAAAACTACAACTTCCTATTAGACTGGACATAAGGAAAAAATTCTTCACAGAAAGAGTGGTCAGACACTGGAATAGGCTGCCCAGGGAGGTGGTGGAGTCACCACCCCCGAACGTGTTTAAGAGTCATTTAGATGTGGTGTTAGGGGATATGGTGTAGGGGAGAACTTTGCAGAGTGGGGTTGATGGTTGGACTTGATGATCCCAAGGGTCTTTTCCAATCTAAATTATTCTATCATTCTATGATTCTATTTTCCTGAACATAGCAAAGTAATTACATTTGTAATATGGTTAATTTCTGAGGCCTAATACAGGTGACAACTGGAAATAATTGAAGACTTCATTCTGTCTGTATTAACAGTCTATGAGCTTAACTTTCAAAATCACACAGAAATTTTGATCTAAGTGAGAAAGAGCTGGGAGATGACCTGATGCTGACCTGAGGAACTGGGAAGAGAAATAAGTGTAGAACTAAATTAGAAATTAAAACAAATGCAACCAGACCTGTCAAAGATAACATGTGATACATAATGATGATATTATTTGTTAAAAGAACTATTTTTTATACAGACAAAATACATAGGATTTATTACTGTGGTCATGTGACAAATCATTGTCTTCTCGACATTAGTATATGAACTATGAGAAATGTAAAAAGAAATGAGCATAGCCTGTGCTGATAGATAGTGGAAAAAATAGCAGAATCTGTACATTTGGAGGGAATATATCTCCTATATTATTTTCATTAATGACTGTGGTAGAAAAATACATATTTCACAATGAAATATTTTAATGGCAGAAATGTGGTCTCCTTAATACTAAGAAGAGTTGGATTCTATATGCTTCTTCCTATGCTATAGGAATATAATATATATTATTAATAACAGTGATCAGTAATCAATATGAGGTAAAAGGGATGAGTTTTAATAACAGGACTTTTTGATATAGGCTTGGAGCTCACTGCATGTGTAAGCAGCTGAATAGGCATTAGTCTTTCTTGATTAATTGCTGATGGAGTAACTGTTGGCTGTGAACAACACGTGGCTGTGAAAATGCAGTTGTTTTAAGTCAGGCAAGACACACCCAGAAAAGACATGGGGAAAAAAACATTCTACTTATAGGAGGCTGACATAATTCCATCTGAAAGGAACCTGTTTTAGTCAGATGTCATCATCCAGTCTTCAAGAATGATTAAGGCTGAAACGGATACAGGGGAAGATATCTAGCACTGAAACTGAAGGACCTATTTTAGATGCAAGAAGAGTACAGCTTCTCTTGTATGGCCCAGTGAGATGATGACTAGGACAGGATATAGTCCTTTGTTCTGAAGAAATAAGGGGGATTTATGCACCCAGTCACCACATTCACCATCGGGTTTTAGTATTGAGATCTCTGGTGGCAGCTGAGATCTGCAAGAAAAGAATTTATCCTGATATTTTTCCTTCACATAAAAATAACTCAGTGACATTATAGCCTCTGTGTTTACTGCACTTTGGTACTAGTAATTCCATTGGTTCTGTATTCGTGTAAGTAACCACATTAGTGGGTTGGATTGCTCATAGCTGGACTTCAATTTTGCACCATACTAATGGCACAAAAGGTCTTTACCTTTCAAGATTTATTGATTTTATTTTGAAGTTGATACTTTGCCCTCATGAAGTGATGAATATTATCTGAAATGCACGTGGTAGACTTTGTGCTGAGCTTCTATATACATAAGGTACTTCAATCTTTGCAGGACAGTGAGATGACGCTTTCGGAAATATGGTGGAGAGGTACTGCTATCTTTACTTTCTCTCCCTCAAGCACTATGCGTTTTTGTGATCTTACAAAGGGATGATTTTTATGGGAGATCTGCCATTCTGAAATTACTTAGGGATACCAGGTGCAGTTGACATGCTGAAGCACCTAAAACCATTTAATTATGAGGATGCTATTTCACCCTTGGCTGAAATATTTGATGTTTATGGCCTTCTGTGTAAGCAAACTAACACCTTGCTCTCATCACTGGGCTGTTTTTAACTGCATTTTGAGACTTCATAGCACAGTGGGTTATGTCTGGTCTCAGTGCATTCTCAAAAAGATGTTACTGTCCTCCAGTCTAAATGACTGTATTGTCTTCTTATGAGAACAGCACGAGTATTGACAAAGGTCACTTGCTGTTATGGTCGTAGGAGGATTCCTCTCCCCACTCCCCACCTCCTTCCAAAGTTTATAAACACGCTACTTCTGTTTCTTTCAATCTAGGTGTTTTAAATCATCATCAGCTAAAAAGTAAGGAATTGTCACCATCATATATGGTAAAAGTCATATTTATTTACCATCTAAGAATATTCTAGAATATATTGAAACTTAAATTAATAGCAGACTTAAGAAGTTGCTTTTATTAAAATCTAAAGGTAAGAATAAAACACAAAGCTGTTAACTTGAAGGAAATCAAGCTCCCAAGGCAGTCATGAGCCTAGACATCTGTAGATTTGATTAAACTTTTCAAGATACATGCAAGGGAGTTCTGATAAATAACATAAGCATTTTGATTTAATCATACTACAAAAAAAAATTTTTTAAAAAATCATCTGAATGTACATCTTTAAATGTAAACACTTAGCTCCTTCCTAGTAGACTCTGTGCTACATCTTTACTCAAAAACACAGCAACCAGCAGGAAATCTTTCACATCTTTGTTGATTTAGAGTGATCCGAGGGAGCACAATACAAACAGAAAGCAAGCTTAGAATATGATTTTGTCTTATAGTATGATTGAGTCTTCACTTTGGAAATGTATTACTAACTTCAGATTCATAGCACTAGACCAGCAGACATAGTTTTTGCACCATTCTAGGAATCTCTTTAACAAATATCACACTTATAGCCATTCTTGGCATATATTCTTTCTGACTCACATATAGCAGTCAGGGTACATAAAGAGCTAACAAAAAACTTACAGCTGATAATTCAGATGTTAAGCACATTAGATTACATTGAACAGAATTATACAATTGTCTCTTTAAAATTCTTCATCCAAATATTTTGTTGATCAAATGTAGGATTAAAAAAAACATACCTTAAACAAAGTCTTATTTTCATCATATTCAGCATTACTATGTACCTTCATCTTCTATTATTCAGTTTCAGGCATCCCTATCTATTCTTGTTTTAGTTTCCTAGGTCTTGATGCAGCCAAGAGTGATGCTTACATCCATTCTCTACCAAGAGATCTATTTAATTTATTGGAATTGCTCAGTATATGCATCTGAACAAGTGCACATACTGTTCAATTAACATTCTGCATCTCAGGTATTATAAAAAGATTTTCATTATTCATTGATACGTTCCACAGCTTCTGAACAACACAAATTTATTCAGATGAACTTTCTTCCCTGGAACCATGTAACTCAAAGGCAAGGTTTCTAATGCCAAAGCAGCCTTCTGAGGCAAAACTTAATAGCAATATTCCTTAATAAACAATATTAATATTGTTTATTAATTGAGAAAACTCTAGATGTTATACTGCAGTCTACTCTGACTGTAGTGTTCTGTATTCTGCTGTCCAATGTGTGTCATGAACCCTCTCCTGAAGCACTTAGTAGGTCCTTAGTCTCTCTCACAGGACAAGAACTCTTCCCATTTTCCCATGGCTCACTACTTTACAAATTCCTTATCTTTTCCTAGGCTAATTTTGACTCTCCAGTGGTTTGGGGGTTGTTTTGATCAAGTTTCTGCTACAAAGTGGTCTGTTATCCTGGAGGCAGGTGTTTTCCAAGATTACAAGAACTACTTCCTCTGATCTACCAGTCAGATATTTTCATGTGTTTCCCACACCACTGTCTTGGAGAAACTGGCTGCTCATGGCTTCTATGGGTGTACTCTTTGCTGGGTAAAAAACTATCTGGATGGCTGGGCCCAAAGAGTTGTGGTGAATGGAGTTAAATCCAGTTGGCAGCCAGTCACAAGTGGTGTTCACCAGGGCTAAGAATTGGGGCCAGTTCTGTTTAATATCTTTACCAAGGATGTGGACAAGGGGATCGAGTCCACCCTCAGTAAGTTTGCAGGTGACATAAATTTGGGTGAGTGTGTTCAACTGCTTGAGGGTTGGTTGGCTCTACAGAGGGATGTGAACAGGCTGGATTGATGGGCCGAGGCCAACGGTATGAGGTTCAACAAGGCCGAGTGCCAGATCCTGCACTTGGGTCACAACAACCCCATGAAATGCTACAGGCTTGGGGAAGAGTGGTTGGAAAGCTGCACAGTGGGAAAGGACAGCTAGGGTATTGGTTGACAGCTGGCTGAATATGAGCCAGCAGTGTGCCCAGGTGGCCAAGAAGGCCAAGAGCATCCTGGCTTTTATCAGAAATTGTGCGGCCAGCAGGACTAGGGAAGTGATCGTCCCCCTGAACTCAGCACTGGTGAGGCCACACCTCAAATACTGTGTTCAGTGGGCCACTCACTACAAGAAATACATTACGATTCTGGAGCGTTTCCAGAGAAGGGCAACAAAGCTGGTGAAGGGTCTAGAGGGCAAGTCTTATGAGGAGAGGCTGAGGGAACTGGGGTTGTTTAGTATGGAGAAAAGGAGGCTGAGGGGAGGCCTTATTGCTCTCCACAACTACCTGAAAGGAGCTTGCAGCGAGGTGGGAGTCAGTTTCTTCCCCCAAGTAACAGGCGATCGGACAAGAGGAAAAGGCCTCAAGTTTTTCCAGGGGAGGCTTAGATTGGGTATTAGGAAAAATGTCTTCACTGAAAACATTGGAAGAGGCTGCCCAGGGAAGTGGTTGTGTCCCCATACCTGGAGGCATTTAAAAGACACGTAGATGTGGTGCTTAGGGATGTGGTTTAGTGGTGGACTTGGCAGTGCTAGGTTAATAGTTGGACTCAATGGTTTCAAAGGTCTTTTCCAACCTAAACAATTCTACGATTCTATGTAATTTATTTTCTACAATTCACTTAAAAGTACATCTTCTGATTTGTTTCATATACATAAGGAATGCTATATTTATCTTTTTTTTTAAATACCATATAATTCTTACTGTCAAAGATAACTAAAAGCTATTAAATACAGCAGTCATGATCTACTCTGCCAGTCGATTGTCTCTTAAACAAGATCATGAGTAAGGAACTGCGTTGGCACAAGCCTTAGTGTGTATTCGGTAGGATAGGTAATCTCTACTAACCTGTGGAAGTGCTCCCGTCCCATTGACAACTAATAGAAGCTAGGGAGACTAGGAACCTAATACAGGCTCCTTACTGACGTGAATAAATTAACTGTAATGAGTTTGGACTCATTACTGGTGCATTAGAACGTGTCTTCCTGTTGATTTCTTCCTTCCTGTCTTCCTTTTCATTTACGGATTTCTAAGGAGACACTTTGCTAAATCTAGTCAGGTTAATTCCAGATCAGGATTTTGGTTAGTTTGTTCTTCCATTCTTGTGTTTATTTTACACTTTCCTCTGGGATTATTCAGTTCCAAGAAATCATTGTAGTCCTGTTGTGCTGAAAAGAATATTATTTCGGTTAGTGAAAGAATTCCACAATAATAGAACATGCCTTTTAAATACTTCCAGTCTATTTGGCCTACAGCTGTAACTGTAAAATAGCTACATTTCTGTAGGACTAAGGTACAGATCAAGCCTATGATCTGAGCTGAGATAAATATTGAGAAGTATTTATCGTTTGGGTTTTTTTTTTAAATCCAGACTCTGATCATATTGTGATACGTCACTGTGTTGCAGGAAGGTCACATCTAGAACAAAATGAAGGAAGCAAAATGAAAAGTTACGCCAACTGGTTAATGAACTCTACTAAAACTAATACTTGTTTGCAGAAGTAATCAATGCTTCAAAGAGACTGGCAGAATTCTTGTAGTAACAGCTTTGCAAGGCTGAAATTATTTTGAACAGTGCCTACAGACTATGAAAACAAATGTGTTTTCTTTCATGATAAAACCAGTATGTCATCCTGCTTTATACCTCTGTTTTGCAGTTGCATGTCAACCAGTTTATGCCCTAGAAATGCATGTATTTCAGTCACACAATATATATATATGGGGGATGGAAGGGCAAACAATTGAGAAGCATGTCACAGCAAATATTTTCTAAGTATGATTTGTCTGCTATTGTGAATGTGTTTAACAGAATTCATAAATAGATCCATAAGGAAGAAAAAAAAAATAAAAAAAGAAAGAATAAGTACCTTCACCATTTTATATCTTAGTTAATTGGTCTTCTGGAAGCACGGAGAAGCAAAGTGGATTCTAAATTGCACTGTGACTGAATGTTTGTTTATAGAGGTCATTTATTTTGCACGTTTCAAGTATCTGTTTATGGGAACAGATGAGCCATGGAGAATAATGGTAAATCCTAGTTCCTATATAGAAAAACATTTTTTCAGTCACTAGAGAACAATACAACTAAATCATCCCTCTCCCCTCTCCTCTCTCCCTTTTGTGCCCTGTAGAGATTATTTTAGTTGATTTTTATTTCACTAGGTTATTGCCTTAGAAATCTTAAAACATCCATATACTTTATAGGATTAGTTGTACAGTCATTTTTGGATAGTTTTGATTCTGAGGCTACTCCCCCTTTTCAAGAATATGTTTATTAAACATATGATTCATACTTCACTACTACAGTTGAATATATTTAACACACGTGTTTGGAAGTTCTATTGGGGATATTAGTATGGGCAGATTCTTCTAAATATTAGATGTATATGAACCTCACAAAGAGAAAAATCCTGTTAGAAATAAATGTAAACGTAAGTAACAAATTAATTTGAACGGAGCCTGGAAAACTTTATGTAATGGAAATAACTATGCTAAATCTTGCATATTCTCTGTTGGTAACAATAACTGGGGACTGCAGTATACAAGAAGTGAGCTGCATGAAGAAATAACTCATTTTCTTGGTCTGAATAACAGGGGAAAAGAAAATTCCCTCTAATATGAAGTGAATGTCAAGGCATTTGTATAGGAGGGAGAAAGGGCTGAGCTTTTTATTGTGCTATTTAAAGCATGACCTTTGCTTCTATATTTCAGTTGTTAATGTAGGTGGCAAAGTAGCTTACTAGTGGAACTCCAAATCACCCAAGACAAACCTTCTGAGACTAGCAACATATTTTACCTTGAAAGTCTGTTATGCATTACCTCAGACCTCCATTACCAGAGTAATTTGCTACACAGTGAAAGGAAGCAATAATAACTTCTCTTCATTCACAGAGCTAATGAATATTGTTATATTCACAAGTAGTGAACCCTCTGTTAGTCTCAGTTCAGTGCCTAAAGATTTACCTTTGAGTTATACTTAAGATACAATAAAATGTTCTTGTTTAACCTAATCTTTATTTAGTAAAAACAAAGAATCTCGTGAAATGAGTTAAAGGGAAATCTCTCGCAGTGTCTGCAAACACAAGGCCAGCATGACTAGTAAAAGTGTATGTTTAGGTCTTTAATCATTGTAATTTTACTTAAGTACATTCATATTCATTATCGATCAACCTATGCCCATATATAATTTAGTGTGACAAAAATGCCTAAAAGACCACAGTGATATGTTTTAAATGAATGGACCAGTTCAATGCCTGATTTTGAGAGATCAAAGGTGCATCTTTTATATATCACATAAAGGGCCAAATAGCTTATACTTCTTATGTATATAGAAATTTTATAGCACTGACTTTTTGTTTCAATCTTCCATAGCCATAAAGAGGGTATATTTAGGGTATTTAAGGAACTTTATTCTGTTTCAGTATAAAAATTTTGCTACAATAGAATATTTGTATTTCTGGTTTTTTACTTTTATTTTTTACTTCATGGGATGGTGTGGTAGGGGGGTTTTTGGAGGAAGTATCAAAACATTAAAACTATAATTTTGAATCTTAGCTGGAATTTTCCAAAGTGTTCTCCCTTCTATGTGATTGCCATGCTTTCTAATCTACATATTTTATAATGCTCTGCAACTCTTGATTATTGAAAAGATTTAAGTTAAAAAGAAAATAAAAAGACCATGGTTATTCAAAAAGATTTTCTCAGTAATTACTGAAATCCTTAAGGGGGGGTGGGTATTTTATTTAATAGGATCTTTAAATCAAGATAAATCTGCTCTTAATCCTGAAATGAACTGTAATTCCATTTGAGGATGAGTTTTTCCTGGTGCTATTGTTCATTTACCCAAAGGTATATCAAGGCAGTTAACACCCATTTTTTACCTTGAAGTTCTTTTTCTTAAGGCATCCTTTTTAGTGTAGTCATCACAGAAGCAATTATTTCCACAGAATCTATTGTCAGTTTTGCAGGAATACACTGTGTGGTGAGAGAGATCTTTGAGTAATTAGTGTAATGCAAGTTATCGTTAAAGCTCAGATACACTCCATAAACCTAAATATTGTTAGCAGTTATGTCCATATTAAATCTTAGTATAGTATGTCCTCTATCAAAATTTCGCAGCATTCAATAATAAAATTGACCACAAGAAAATTATGGGTGTTAATGCTTTTAGAGTCCTCCTAATTGCAGGTAATCCAACCTAGTCCAAACTGGCTTTGTTCTCTTATAAGTACATGATTTACAGACCTGTCTGTCAGAGGAAAGCTAGAAAATAGAAAAAGTTAAGTGTGTGCTGTTTTGTATATGACATTTTTCTGGATTATTGTCTATCAGCTAGTCCGTAATGCCGATTATAAATTAAGAGAGGTTTATGTCTGTTCTGTATGTGATTTCTCATCTTTTATGACTTGACTTTAATGAGATAAAAAAATTTCTAGCAGCAAATTTTCCAGTAGTGTGATACATTAATTGCACTTCACTGAATCAAAGCCATGTATTTTATACTGGAGTGGCAGATTTTAATAACAAGGTTCATCAAAGAAGCTCAGGTGCACACAATGTACTTCTTAGCATAGTGTGCAATAATTCTGTTCTATCTCACATAAAACGGATGACATATACGGTATACAAAGGGATCTACTCAATTATTTGTTGCCAAATTCTGGAATTCCTAAAAAAATGTACATTAAAAAGAAACACATACTAGGACAAATCTTAATGTAAGTACATTGTAAAGGATCATTGATTAAGACTACTCAATTGTGTAAGGTTGCTCAATTGTGTAAGGTTCTTCCCATGCTCTAGAGGTAGACTTAATGCCTGTGGCAGAGCAGCCACATTAATGGTGCCTATTTCATTATTAAAAAGAGAATGAACAAAGACAATTAATAAACAATGGCTTATTGGAGAGTTTTCAACAGAAATTAACCTTTTCAATAATTTATAAGGTAGTTTCTGAGACATTAGTGTTGTGTTCCATCTAAAATTGTGCTGAAACTGGTCTTCAAATGAACTTTGCCTGTCTCTCAGATAACTAAAAAGTTTTAAAAAGCTCAGTTTACAGCAGATATTGCTCAGTGATTTCTGCAATATGCAGTCTTTTTGAGTTAGACAGAAACAAAAGATGTAGCAGGTGTGGAATAGTCCCAGAATGAAAACACTTTGGAAATGATGCCCAGAAATGAGAGATACAGAGCTCATAAAGAAGTTGTCTTTTTGTGATCATTGGATAATAGAATTAAAAAAAAAAAAGACTGTTTTATAAATTTTGTTGCTACTGACCATGTTGTCATACATAGAAATACCTTAACACCTGACTGATGACAGTGTATAAGACATAAAACGTGTTAAATTTGTGCTTCTTTGTAATAGAACAGGACGAATATTTGCACCATCCATCCTTCTCCCCCCAGAAAATCCCGAAATATAACCAGGAACAAAACCAACCAACCAACCCAGCAACAACAACAAGGACCACAGCTTGTGGTCAAGTCTGAATGCAGTCATGTCCTGCGTGCATCTTTACTGGTGTTGCAGTGCTCAAGATCTCACCCTGGGTACATCACTATCACATGACAGAAGCAACAGCAATAACAATGAAGACTACATGGACTACTGGCCTTGGTGACAACTAACAATGCAAACAAAAGAAAGTATTGCTAGGAATTTTTGATGTCTTGGAAATGTGAATAAATAAGAATAAAAGAATATTCAAGATAAAGTAATACAACACAAGTCGCTCCCACCACCAGATGAATTGGTTGCTTAGCTCATCTTGAGCAGTGATCGCAGATTCCCACCCCCAGGCCAACCCCCATTTATATGCTGACCATGACATCTGAGGTACAGAATATTCCATTGGTCATTCCATTGTTCCATCTATGCTCCTTCTCAGCTTCTATGGGAAGCTGAAAAAAGTCCTTGAATAGTATAAACATCACCTAGCAACAACTAAAACAATATGCATAGCAAATTGACATTCCTTTCATACCAAATCTGAAAACACAGCAACCACTAGAAAGAAAATTAACTCTATCCCAGGCATATTCTTTTAAATCCACTATTATTAATAGGGATTTAATTTTTGTTTCAGGTGAATATGGATCTTCCCTTACAAAGGTCTTTCAGCCACCAGAATAATCATTTTAAAATTAAATAATTATGAAAAAAGCTCTTAAAAAGTCCTCAAAAACACTTGCTTGACATTTGGGATTACTGTTCAATATGGTTTAAACATCTTTCAGCAGGCCTCTGCTTTAGTTTCATGAATTTACTCACTCATGATGATCTGGGGTCTAATTCTAATTCCCCTGCTTTCTACTATATTACTCTCTACTTTTTCTTCCCTGCAATGACTACTGAAAATGTACCCGTTTGTTTTTCTTAAACCTTTTTAGTAAGCATTAATGTTGCTTCTAGCATAGAATCATAGAATTGTAGAATAGTTTGGGTTGGAAGGGACATTATAAGGTCATCTAGTCCAACCGCCCTGCAATAAGCAGGGACATCTCCAACTAGATCAGGTTTCTCAGAGCTTCATGCAACCTGACCTTGAATGTTTACAGGGATGGGGCATCTGCCATCTACCACCTCTCTGGGCAACATGTGCCAGTGTTTCACTACCTTCATTTTAAAAAATATCTTCCTTATATCTAGTCTAAATCCACCCTCTTTTAGTTTAAAGCCATTACCCCTTGTCCTGTTGCAACAGGTTCTGCTAAAATGTTTGTCCCCATCATTTTCATAGGCCCCCTTTAAGTACTGAAAGGCAGCAATAATGTCTCCCCGGAGCCTTCTCTTCTCCAGGCTGAGCAACCCCAACTCTCATGTTGTGACAATTTAGAAGAGAAAACAGAAGGACAAGCGTAATATTCTTTGTTGGTTTTTTTTTCCCGAAAACTTCCATTGAGAAGGGGTGGACCAGATGTATGTCTTCTTTGAGGTTTCTGACAGTCAAGTTCTGTTTAGCTACTTCTGTTTTTAAGATTTCTACAGAAGACACATGGGTCTAAGTGAGTGGAAAGGATGGCACAGCAGCTGAGATACTGATGTAAGACTATACAATCCTGAGTAAATCAATTTTGTGTCTTAATTTTCCAACTTTCCAACTCTAAAGTGGGAAATAATATTTTTTATTCTTATGAGTATACTGTAAGGAGAAATTTTATAGAGGATATTAATTATTGAAGTATAATGATGATGTGTGTTACATAAAGCCATCAGAAGGTTGGTATCTCATTTCTTCTACCTTTTTTTCTTCATTAGATTCAGATGACAACTCCAGTTCTTTTCTATTGCCTGAATGAAAAAATGCATCATATTCACTGAAGTTCACTCTATAGCTGTGTCTATGAAGTAAACAAAAGACAGACATGTACAGGACAAATTTATTTTGTTGACTTGGTCTTTCTTCTTCACCAAGAGAAGTGTGAAGGGAAACCAATGTGCACAAGTGGTATAAATTATAGTTGGCTGATAACTAGGTGATGGAAAACTACCAGAAGAACCTAAGATTATTCTTTTGAGTTTTTTTGGCTTATTGTTGGCAGAACATGCTTTGTTTTGTTATATATCAGAAGTTAATACTTTTAGAGGCTTTATACAGTTACAGGCGTGTGTGTAAGTATACTCTTTTGCAAAATGTTCTCTAAGCTATAGATGATGTACTGACTAGTTAACATCTGTCTCTTCATTTTTGAGAGTGGACTGAAAAATAACAACCACAAAAGGCTACTTTTCTCTGTCTCTCAAACCGTTTAGCTATAGTTTAATTTTGAAGAAACTTGTCTGAGCCAGACTGTTAGAGCAATGTTTTCTGGTTTCACTAGTGAACTTTTTACTGAGCTAAGCATATTTTTAATAGCATAAAGCACATCTTCAGGTTGCTAGTCATGCTCTGTGTAAAAATGTCTACCTCAGAGCTTTTTCTAAACTAGAGCTAAAGAACACAGATAAATATTTCACAACATGCTTCACTAAAAAAGGTTATTTTCTTTCTGAAACAGGAATATTTTCTTAAACTGAAGATATTTGTGAAAGATTTTCTTATGTTATAAGCTTTCCCAACTGTCTGCTTTTCAGCAGATCACAGATATGATACTCAGGAGGGTCCTTAGACCATAGGATTACCCTAATTTTATACCAAGAGGGTCTACTAAAATTTTACCAAAACAAAGCTGATATTAAAAAGTTACTTGGTTGGTTTTTTTTCAGTTTGTGGTCAGAACTTTTCAGCAGCTTGACAAAATAATAAATGAGCATAAATATTTTAAGGCAAATCTGATGTCCCTGTCAAAGCTGCAACGTACAGGGGGAGCAACTAAGGGATGACAGAAGGAGAGAAGATTTCCCATGAGTCGTGAGTGGCCCAGGAGCTTTTGCCGCTTTAAATCAGGTAGAAAGGATGAATTTCATCCAGGAGTCTCTGACGGTACTGTGTGGTCAACATCATGGTTATATGAACTCATCCTAAACACTGAACTGAACAGACATTTTCTGGAGAGAGAAAGCGGGGGTGTGAGGGGTGTGGGGGATGGTGCCCCAGGGAACCATACAAGAAGGCTGGGGTAAATTTCTTTCTTTGCTGGTTTGTCATCTGAACACATCTAATTTCTTCTGCCTCAGAAAGAACCACCCCTTACTGCCAGAGAGCAGGCATTATTCACCTAGCCCACCTGACTGCAGTCTGTCCAGAAGTGCTGACAGTAAGTTCTTGCTGCTGAGTAACGGGGACAGGTTGCTGTATTGCCCGCAGTTTATCTAACATTGTCATGAGTCATTGTAGCCCATACAACTTCAGCTCAGTATAATTTTCTACATGCCTTACAAAACACAGGTTATGTAATTAGTGACCCCATCCTTGGGTAATGAATTGAGTGAAAAAAATAGGCATAGAATGCCTATAAGCTGCAACACAAATTTCCTAACTTTTGACGTGAATGCTATGAAACTTGTAAAACAATAAGAGTAGGCTGGTATTCTGATTCAAAAAGAACATCAAGATCAGGCCTTATAAAAAAGGACTTTCATTAAAAAGCATAGGAACAAAATAACGAAGTTTATACAGTCATCTGGTGTGGCAGCTAAAATTCTGAAGCAAGTTCATTTTATTCCTCTAAAAACAATTTTTTTATCTTGTTTGAAACTCTCAACAAAAACCCAGTGGGAAATTCAGTTCTTCACAGTTCCTTTCTTAAGGCAAGTCCATTCATTCTGTTGGCTTTTCTTCCAAAGTCTGCCTTTCTGCTACCCAGGATTCATTCCATCAGGGAATTCAACTAGATATCAGAAGTGACACTTTGATATCATTTGTTCAGGTTTATAACAAGCAGCAAAACCTCAGCATACTGATAACCAAACTGGTAGGGCCTAGTTGTCCAGCAACTGGATTTTGCCAGCCTTTTATTCAACTGAAGTACCTGAAATTTTTGTTCAACTGAATGTCCTCTTCGGGCTTTTTTCTTTTTGCATTTTCAATAAAGACAGCAAACAGCCCACCATTTTCCCTGTAATATACTTTCCAAACAGCTAAAGTTAATTTCCTGTTTTCTAAGTCTCCGTTGTTTTTAGTGTTGAGAAGCCCAATACCTTCAATCTTGTCATGTCTTTTAGCTGTCATAATTGCATAGAATATATGGTAAATGCATACTAAAACTAGGTATTTTGAATAGCAAAGTAGTTTGTATATCTGTTGTTATGCATTTTAGCAATTCATATTAGGTCTCACAATTTTTATTCATATTTTTAACTTTTAGCGAAAGCACTTCACTGAATTTGTTATGTGTATTTCATTTATATATGTTGCATGATTTTGGGGGTGTCTCTCATTTGGATGCTCCACATAGACAGCATCTGTTTCTTGAGTACACAAAAATGCAGTAGCCCTCCCTGGGTATTTTGGAAGCTATTCTTATGGTCACAGAGGTGAGCATATAGCAACCTACGTTGAGTACAAAACGCAGCATGTGGCTTAAAAAATGAGGAAATTATAAGATCCTTTAAAAGAGGATCACAATTTTTCCTATTGTTCAGGATATAACAACTGTCTTTGTTTTGCCTGTATTAACTTGATAATGAATAATCTATACCTTACTTGTTTTCTATGACTTATTTTCTATTACTTTGAGCTATATCAGTGCTGTATATCATTGTTAAGACAGGATGATAAACATTTTAGTGGTTTTTATAAACTTTAGTGGGCTTTATCAAGTTCTTGTGGGGATAGACCCGTCTATTTTCCTCCTTTAAGGTGCAGTGTCATGAATGTTTAACTAATTCAAATGTGGTTTGCAAGTAATAGAAAAAAAATAGTTCCACTCATTATCTCCCACACCATGGACTCATTCACTTGTTTTGCATTAGGATGCCGTTTTTTCAGAGCAGCTACCTCAAGCCCTTTCCACAACCTAATGTTTTAAGTAACAAATTGTTTACTAAAGCACCTAACCTATTCCTGTGGAATACTCTAGTGTGTGCTGAATTTTTATTACTCCATCTTTCCAGTTTTCATCAGCTTTTCCTTAAACTCTAAAATTTAAAATTCCATTGTCATTAAGCCTGGAGCATCCACCTGAATTGCTTATATTGGTTTTAGGAAAAGGCTGATTTCCATTAAAATAAACTTGAAGACATTTAGTAACAAAGGAACAGCTTTCAGCTTTTGAAAACTGCTGAATTTCTGCTCTTTCTCTTTTTTTTTTAACCTCAGAGCATCAGTTTTTGCCCACAGTAATCAAAATTTTACAGGCATATTATACAATGTTACCTATGCTTTTAGCACTACATTGTTAAATTTTTAACAGCTCCCATTTCACTTCAGTCTTCTCTTTTTAATGAGTATATCAAAACTCTGCAAAATTTGTTGTTTTTTTTTTAAATGTTTATACTGTTTTTCTCCTTACCAAAGAATGACCAAATCAGTCTTGGTCACTTTGGGGATTTTTGCATTACCTCCATTTTAAAGTTTCTGTTGCTGGCTTATCACCAGATGAAACTCCCTATTTCATCTGTCCACACTCTTGTGATGGTTATAGTGGGCTGTCCTGAGTTTTTCAGTTTGGGTACTCTGCTAGTGATGATTGAATAGGAACATGAATTGAATATCTTTGCTGTATTCTACGTGCTTCAAATTTTATTGTCTATTCAAGGCACACTGAAGCGCCATCTTTCATTTTTATTTTACTTTTTTTTTTATTTTTGTAATTGGCTGAATGACATCCTCTTTGGTCTTTCTGCACATTCCCTGGTTTTTCCACTTGCTCTTAAAAATGCCTCATTCCTCATTTGGGAATGCAATTTATTATGTGCAATTTATGTTTTTGTCCTTATTCCATGATGCTTTCTTTCCTAAAATCAGCCCCTGCAACACAGAATTCATTGCTTTTCATTTTCGTAATTCTTACTGAAACCTATAGCTTGTAATTTTTTCTGCCCAGCCCGTTCCCTATTGCTAAGGAACCCATGGGGAGGGAGATCCTTTGGTTAGCATTACTCCAGGGAACCATTGCTCTTGACACAGTTCGGTCCTTTAATGGGATGCTGCTTACTCCAACTCCTTTGTGACCTAGTAGAGAAAGAAATCTGAAAAAGGGACTATTCCAAACACCCAACTCCAAATCACACGACCGAAACCTTGATTTTTCCTTCCAAGTTCACCTCTCCTACCAGCCAAGGTTTGCTAAACTCTCTAGCTGGCACTCATCTTGGTATCAGAAGTGTCACTTGTGGGTTTTTTATTCATACAGTCTGACAAGCAGCAGAAGACTGGTATACAGCTGGCTAAACAAAACCCAGCATATTCTACCCTGTTAGCAGCTTGAATTCAGATTGTCAGCCACCACTTCCCCTGTATTCAGTACGCATTCAAATATTTACTACCTGGCTACGGGTCTTACGTACATATTTTGTACATATACACAGTAATCATTGTGCTACAGGCATGTGTGTTCATGCAAATATTCTTGCCTTTGTGTGAAACCATTCCAGATTATACATATTGTCAATTATAGTCTCAAGTTTAGCCTAGTTAGATTGTCAATGTGTGCATTCCTTTTAGCCTGGCAGCATCAGCATTGCTTAGTATTATTCAGAACAAGTACGGTACCTTGGTACATGTTCCATGCAAACATCTTACAGCTTCTGTGGTGATTGTGTATTTCTTTTTAATATACTGTACCCTAAACAAGATCTGCATTCATGCTCAGATTTTCATTTTGTATTACGTTGAAGTCTTTACAAATACAATAAAACTTAATGAACTTGTTAAGTTACAAGAGTTAAAACTGAAGATTTGAGAATTTGTGTTTGTAACTGGGGGATTTGTCATTTGGAGACATGTCAGGGAATCGGAGATGAGCACCTAATATATCCTTTGTCTTCAATAAATGTCCAAAGGACTCTTGGGATTGCTTCTTTTAAAGATTAAGAGGTTCAATAAACATTACAATAAAACTCAACCTATTATCAGAACGGAGTAGTTTGTCTTCGAAAGTGCCTTCTTTCTGAAGAAGGAAACATTGAAATATATTGTTTTTAAAATGCATTCATGAGCATAAAATTATAGACACTAAAAAATAATTTACACCAAGAGCTGATTTATGTACCATATTCCTACCAAAAATGTTGGCAGAATTTATGTAGCAAAATTTACAATTAAGAAATTCAAGATATAGTGTAGTATAGTAATATATTAAGGAGGAGTTAGAATGTAAGAGAGGAGAACAGCATGTCTTCAGTGGTTTATATGCCACTGAAATGGCTGATAACCCAGAAAATTTGAAAAACGTTTTGATTCAACCACTTCTGTCACAAAAGAAAGCATAATTTCCTAAGAATTTTATTTCGGGAAGGAATTTAAAGAAATTTTATTTGAGTAAGGAAGATATTATTAAGTTACTGGAGATTGTTTTAGATTAGCTCAGGCAATTCATTTTTTGCATCCATGGGAGACTGCGGGTTACGAGGTAAGATACATCATGGTCAGCTCAAATATTTGATTTATGGGATGGCATTGGAAAGCAACAATCACACCTCAGACTAGCAATAGGTGGATAATTTTTTTATGAACTGTGTTTCTACATGCATACTCAATTAAAAAATAATTAAAAAAGGTATTTTTTAAAGCAAATTAGGAACAAACTTTTTGGCAATGTGAACGGCAAGCAGAAAATGTGCAATTTAAAATAATTTTTCTCAGGAATATCTTAAAAATAAAATGATTCATACTCCAAAAAGAAGAGTCATTGGTTTTAATAGGTCTAAACTTAGCTAGTATTTTGGAAGATAACAGACGAATATTATTCTTTGTCAGTAAAATACAATGAAAGAATGTATAACAATGTAGAGTATGGGACAGGAAAAGTATAGTGTATGGAAAGCGAGTTTCTTTTTATTTTTAATGAATAGTCAGTGTGGGGGGAGATCCACAGTAAAACTGACTTCTCTGTTAAAAAAAAATCTGTATTTTCTCTTTCCAAGCCTCCTCTCTATGCCTATTTTTGTTCACAATGCCATTGCACAACAATCGTACTCTACACTCCCTTGGGACTGGCTGCCACCTGTGTCTTGTTGCTGATTCTCCATAGCCTTTCTAAAATATGTTCTCTTTTTCTCTTGTGAAGGTAAAATCATATTTTTTTGTCTTCACTCCATCACAACCATAGACATAATTTTTCAGCCTCAGAAAAGAATATTCAGTCGAGTTCTCTCAATAGGAAGAAAAAAAATGTCTCTTCACCTCTGATTGCCTCCTAAGTTGTTCATACTTGCTACCATTCATTCATTGTTATTCAGAAGTAGAATAAGATTCAAATATGGAGAATTATTTCTATTTCTTTTCCTGGGTAGGTCATTCTTCTGAAGCCACACCTGAATTTACATAGGTGTAGCTGGCGTTTTAGATTCACCTTCTGCCTTAATGTGCATTACTCCAAAATGTAGGAAGCTCTTTTCAGAAATGGACAGTATAGCACAAACACAGCTTCTTCAACAAGATTAAGGCAAACTTAAGTAAGACATGATGGACCGAAAGAATCTCAGATCTTGACTTAAAGGGAGTTTGTGAATTAAATTATTTACCTAGCGGAGAAAAATAGAGAAGTCTGATTCTAATTTTCTTCCTTTTCTAGTATCATATCAATAAGGAATAGAGTGTCATCAATTTCATCAAATAAGAGCTCTGATATTCAGCTGGTATAAATTTCTGCAGCTCCCTTGACAGTCTTTACAGTATCACCCTTTTTCTCTTGGGTGCTTTTCAACCATTTCAAAATGTTAGTAGCCACTGAGAAGTTCCTGGTCTCAGGAGAGAAACAGGACAAATGGGAATGATTCTGGATTGTGTCTATATAAACTAAGGAAAGTCGCTGTGAAATTCTGTGGTATTACACTGATCTGCTCTATCCTGTTTCTGATAGATGTGGCGTATCCTCCTTTGGGATCTGATGTAGGAACCAAACAGCTCGGTCTCTGCAAATGATCACAAGGGCAGGGTGACAGCTTGCAGAAGAGCAAATAGCACTTCCCCCGAACTATGAAGAAAGCTGGATCAATTCTGTTTTCCCTAATCCGTCTGTGTACTCCAGCCATATAACTAACTGGAGTGGCATGAGAGACGACATGTGTCAGGCTGCCTGGCCAAGTCCTGATTTTCGAAGAAAAGAAACTGTCATATTTTGTTTCTACCAGTAGACCCTTAAGATAGAGTTACCCACCAGCTTGTTAGAATCCTAATTTCTGCCTGCTTAAGGTGGTATAAGTCACTTTCTGAAGTTGCTTATCATTTTCATTTGCCTCAGAGGACAACTACGCAATGTTACAGTTACCAGTGTATTGAAGACTGCCAAAATTCTGTGCATTTCTGTTTTATTCCTGGAACACCATGAGCTCTCTTGAGCAGCTAATTTAGCACCTGAGAGGCTGCTCTTTCTTTATTATTATTTCTTCCTTACCAGAAAGACTCTGCATGCTGCAAGTCATTATGCCTTCAAGACAAAGATTTTGTTCTAATAGCACAAAATGTTTTAATATTAGGCTTTGTCTTGTCCTTGTTTAGAGTTGAGGAAAGCACTCAGCTATTTTTCTGAAGAACAAAAGAGGAAGGAAGAATGGGTGGACTAAAATAATTAACACTAGCTCAAAACATTTGAATATGTAAGAGACGATAGAAACCACATTTGACAAAAATAGGTACTTACCTGCTGGTTTATTCAGTTAAATGGAGAACTGTCCCTCAGATTGGCACTTTTGTGTGAACTAAGATGAAAAAATAACCTGATGAAAGGAAATTAAAGTGAAATTAGTTTAATAATAGACAGCAAGTTTTTTTTGTTTTGTTTTTTTTATTAAAAAAATAGTAAAAAAAGCGCAACATACAGTTTGGAGGTAGGATGAGTATTACCAGTCTGCTTTGACAACCATTTTAAAAAAAATTAACTTCATTCTTCATTATGTGGCATGTTGTATACTTATTTACTCCTGGGCTACTTGACAATGAAATGACAGCAAGGTTGTAAAGTAATCAAGGAGTTTAAAAGCTACTCAGAATAGGAAATCAGAGCAGTATTGTCAAATTTAGCTATGAAAACACCCTGAAAATACAATCAAAAGCTTATTTTTGTTTATCTGCCAGCTTTTAGAGCTTTTATTTCTTCATAACCATGAAGACACATGCTGGCATGGAAATGTTATTTACCTAAGACTTTCTGTCTCAGAGGAATAACAATCTCAGTTCTTTTTCTTAGTTCATTACAAAAAAGGCAAGCCTGTGGTACTTAGGATTCAAACTGCACAAAGTTTTAAGTTCAGTTAAGTTTGACACTTCAAGAGTCAAAAGTGAATTTTAGCTCAAATCAGCTGAAACACAGGAAAGATTTCCAAAGCACATAGTAACCCTAAGAAGATTGCCTCTTCACCGCTGTTGTCTGGGCACCCTATCCTCCAGACACCAGAGCTACACCATTGTCTTGTCTCATAGTCACTTGTTCTGGGGGTTGGATGTTTTTTTCCACTTGTTTGTTGAGTGTGGGTTTTTTGTGTTGTTTTTTTTTTTTTTCATCACAATCTTCCTCTTTCTTTAGGGATATAAACACAGGTGCAAATCTGTAGCCATCATATCAGTCACTGTACATTGGGCACTCCCCACTCAACATGGGGAGAGCATGGGTTTTTCACAGCAGAGGTGAACAGAACAAAAAACTCTTAAACCAAAGGATCATAGAACCATAGAATCATAGAATGGTTTAGGTTGGAAGGGACCTTAAAGATCATCTAGTTCCAACCACCCTGCCATGGGCAGGGACACCTCCCACTAGACCAGGCTGCTCAAAGCCCCATCCAGCCTGGCCTTGAACACTTCCAGGGATGGGGTATCCACAGCTTCTTCTGGGTAACCTGTTCCAGTGCCTCGCCACCCTCACAGTAAAGAATTTATTCCTAGAGTTTAATCTAAATCTCCCCTCTTTCAGTTTAAAACTGTTACCCCTCATCCTATCACTACACTCCCTAATAAAGAGTCCCTCCCCATCTTTCCTGTAGACCTCCTTTAGGTACTGGAAGGCTGCTCTAAGGTCTCCCTGGGGCCTTCTCTTCTCCAGGCTGAACAACCTCAACTCTCTCAGCCTGTCTTCATAGGAGAGGTGCTCCAGCCCTCTGATCATCCTCGTGGCCCTTCTCTGGACGTGCTCCAACAGGTCCATGTCTTTCCTGCACTGATGACTCCAGAGCCGAATGCAGTACTCCAAGTGGGGTCTCACCAAAGCAGAGTAGAGGGGCAGAGTCACTTCCCTTGACCTGCTGGCCATGCTTCTTTTGATGCAGCCCAGGATACAGTTGGCTTTCTGGGCTGCAAGCACACATTGGCACCACATAGTTTTAATGTTTCTATGATCAGATCTCCAGGGTAACTTTGGGCACTTGCACTTGGGGCCAGCAGTTTTATTCTAGCAGTTGAACTGAACTCCTGACTGTCACTGACTGGTTCCAGTCTACTGATCTTTCCACCTTTTTTTTTTTTCAGAGGAGCTGATTTACAAGGCAAAGCAGCTTTTTGTTGTCAGTGTGTTTGTTCCTCATTCCCATTTTCACTGGAATTTGCCTATTCACTGAGCATTAAAAAAGCACCTGGAGATACACGGCAAAAAAATAAATTTATATAGCTTTTAACGAAAAAAATATAGCTTTTTTAACTGAAACTCAGACTAATGGTATTTTCAAGGATGAGGAAATAACTAAAATAACTAGACTTACTCAGCCAAATATGGGGATTTCTAATGAGTCATTCAATTCCTACCTCCAGGCTGAACTGGTTTAATGTGTCTTCCTTCTCTAACAAATGAGCATAAAATTTATTGCCTGTGATTCCATAGCACTGTGACACTTTGTTCCTCTTCAGCACTCTACTCAGAGCTGTGTGGTCTCTCTTTTTTTAAAAGGAAAAACAGTCCAAAAACTTGCTTATTGGTGTACATCAGCCATCAATAGCCTTTCAACGTGCATGATTTACAATTGCAGTTTGCTGTGTTTAAATGTCATCTGCATTCTGTAATTAAACAAAAGCCTGCACACACAAAAAAAAAAAATAATGGAAGATTGAGTATATATGCCAAGAGTTTCTGTTGTGGGTTTTTTTTCACTGTGTGGGAATTATTGACCTCTGAGGATCCATCTTATAGGTGATAACTTTGCATTTACAAACATTTAAGTGTAGTCTTCCAAGAACATATTTATAATTTCCTTTCCTCACAATATCAGGCAAAATACTTCCTAAGATTTCTCTGGAGCAAAGCAGTTTTTAATAGTATTGATTGTATCTAATGTTCTAACAGCAGTTAATTTCCCTTAACAGTCACGTGTGTATATACAGTCACATATAAATCAGGATAATTGTTTTCTTGCAGTTTATCACAGGAATAAGTTGAAAATCAAGATAGTGGAAAAAAAAGACCAATAGATTTTTAGAAGCTCTGACATCTGGTATATTATAAAATGAATCAAATTATCTGGAAAATATGTGTCTATAAGCAAAATGTATGCATGTATGAATAGATGCATTCAGAACCGAAGTCTACTTATAAGCAACTGTAGCCAGTGCATATTAATTTTTCAGTTCTACGACATGGAAGTCTATAACATGATAGGAAAGGCAACAACAACAGGAAAAAATATATTCTATTTCTTCCTATCTGTGTTCTCATTTTTTAAATCAATAGACTATTTTCTTAATATCATGGGGCACAGAGTTCAAATGGGAACAAGTGAAGAACCAACCTACTAGATAATAAGCCTAATGGACAGCCTACTTTACACATGAAAATGGAAAGATTTTGGAAGAGCAAACCTCAGACGAAATAGAACTATTACCTATGAACATTATTGGGAAAAAAGTCTGGATAATTAATATTTAAGCTAAAGGTAACACTGGCACTAGAACTGATAAGTGTACGCTGAGCAGATAAAAATTTATCAGAGGATACCTATTCTAGAGAAGACTAGGTTTCTGGAACGGTTTTCTGAAAAGAGTAGCAGAGACCAAAATATAACGTGTTTTAAACTGAAGCTTGATGCATTTATGGGAAGGATCATATGACAGTTTCCTTTTATAGTAAGAGTTTGGAGTTGATGATTTAGCAAATCCCTTCCACTCTTCTGTTGCGTGTCATGATATTTTTATGCTGTGATTTTCAACACTTTACAGATTGCCATCTGAGCCTCTTCATAAATCTGCCTTTACAGCAACTGAATTGATTTTTGCCACTCTAGCAAAGTAAGCCTGATAATCCAGAATTTATTTCACAACAAACCTTTGAAAAATTTACCGTAACTGTTAGTTTTACTGGTTTTCTTTCATTTTAAAAATAAAAAAAACAGACTGCTAATAATTTATTTTTAGTGTATTATATGTCTGTATCAATTACACTCAATTCTATCTGTAGCCCTGGGAATTAATCTGACAATCATATTTCACTTTACAACCATTTCCTAGTTAACCAAAAGAGCCACATGCGTCCAATACATCCATTGGAAACATTTTTCTTTTCCCTTGTCACTTCCTTTTTATTGTTCAGCTCTTCCATGTACACTAAAATATCTATGCAATACTGTCATTACTTTTAGTAATGGTAGACAGATATGAAATGCATTAATGAGCTGTGGGAGAGCAAAAGAACAAGGGAGACTGAAACCTTACCATTAGGAACCATGAAAGGTGAAAGGGATAGAGAAGAATGTTGAGGAAAAAAACAGTAGCTATGAAAAACAACCAAATTTGAAAACAAATACAAAACTTGTATGCTGTTTGAATTCACTTTAATTTGCAGGAGAAAGAAAAACAAAACAGGTAGTAAAAGTTGTTATCATTTTATTTATTTAATATGTTAGCATGTTCAAATTTGTTTTACATGGAGAAAGCAGAAGAGAAAACATTTTTAATTTAGATATGAAAAAACAGGACATTCAGAAACAGAAGGGGTAAGAATTAAAGTGGCAAGAGTACAGAGTGACCCAGAGCACATTTTGCTGATTTACTGCGGTTTTGCTCTTGAAAACTTTGTGTGTTTATCCATGTATTCTATTAATTTGTTTCTTTTTGGAAATGTGGAAAAAATTGGACTTGTGGATTATTCGGAAAAGGCCATTGATGTTCAGGGAAGTTGACAGCTCAGGCCAACCCCAGAGATATCTTTTTACAATTCATGTATGTCGTTTTGATTGTCATAATTCTTGTGCATCCTCACATTGTTTGATTCAATAAATCATGGATTTAAAAGTTTACTATTTTTTGTTTGGTTTGTTTGGTTGGTTTTTTTTATCACAGCAGTCTCTCTGTTTCCAAATGGCATTCATTTACCTATGGCCTACACTTTATTTTCTAAGTTTTCGTGCTGTGCATGGGTAGTGCTTTCATTTCAACATGTGTGTAACTTTCATTTCCTATGGTTTGTTAGTGTGTCACTTGCCTATTCAGTTTTGACTTCAGTGAATTTTTCTTCAGAGTTTCTTCTTTAGTATCAATACCTCATCTGCAATTTATTTTAGGAATTTTTTACTTTTGATAATATTCAGTTACTACTTGTCTTGAAAGTTTTCTGTGTCATAATACACTCTATCTTCTGAAAGGGTGTATTCAGCAGCAGAAAGTAGAAAGAGAGGATGAATTTTCTCCCAGGCAGATAGAATGGTTTCTATATCAATGTTTACAAATACAGAAAAACTGAGGGAATTATTACAGGGAAACAGTTATAAATAGCTTGAACTACAGATATATATTGCAATGCATGGGTATGTACAGGTACTTCCATAAATACATACCTAAATACATATATTTGTGTTGCTTCCAGGTACTATCACTATTGATGCTATAACCCTCAAGACACATATGTGTCTTCCTGTTTTGGCTTCCATACAAAGTATAAAAATTTTTGTCTCTTTTACCTCAGAAAAGGGCTTTTTTTTCCTGTGAAAAATTAGGTAACAATTCCGGTACTCTGTAAATGGTTGATCTTTCAGTTTTGTTCCTCTACTTGAAGAATGCTGTTGGGATGACCAGTAATTTTCCAGACCCCCAAAAGTAAGAGAACAGAGGGATGGCCTACTTCCTAAGGGGACAGACGGAAGAGCGTGAGTGTAGAATGGTTATTTTGCCAAGCTGGAGCAATTTCAGGGTGCAGGAGCTGGGGATATCTGGGACAGCAGGAGGGCATCAGTTTTTCAAGTTGGCTTCCTACTGTTTTGTAGTGAAGAAGCCCAGAGGTTACTGTATCTACTAGGCAAGAGGCCTTCTTGTGTTCTGGAGTTGGCTATTACAGCTATTTGGGCTGGCAGCTTTTTACTGCTGGCAGTAATAACATGCAGATGTTCATGTTGGATGTTAGCACTGATGGTCATCATCTGTTTTACTTATCTACACGTGCTGAAACTCCAAGTGAATTATAGAAAAATAGCACATATTGTGTTTAAAGGGCAGTTTATATAATTTTTTTATTATTTTTTTTAATTATTTATATGTGAATATACAAGCAAAATACCTCTTGCGGGACTATGAAAATCTCCACTGGTCTCCCGTATAGACACAGAGGTACCACATTTTATCTTCTCTTTATCTTTTTTGGAGAATGGCTATGGGTTCTTGGCTTGAGATCCCTCACTGCCATCCAGGCGGCAGTGCTGCACCATATTTAGCAGTTCCATATCGTCTGCAGATTCATGTTTATAAACTTCAAGGAAATGACAGAATGCAACACCATCAATGCACATTTGAAGAGGAGGCGGCCAAAATTCCAGTCTTTCTTCACTAGGTACATGATGATGGGAGGTTTTCACTGTTACTTGTCTTAGTGTCAACAGCAATGAAGTCATATGAGATGTGGGAGAAGAAAGTGCCAAGCAAGATAAAAGCTTTCTGCCTCACACAAGCCAATAACAGTCTGGTGGAGACAGGAGAAAACAGTTAGTTTTGAGCTGCTCCACTACTCTGCAGGAAATTACTCCAGTGAAAACTGCTGCTTTATCTGTTGCTTCCTGTCCTTCCCTACTAGGTAGTGGCTTGGGAAACACTCATTCTTCTTTCTCCTTTTCATGCCTTAACATTCAATTAAGAATCAAAGGCTCTTTAAAGCACATTTAAAGTCTCAGAGTTATTTCTGATGTTTCCTAACTTTAGATTCAGAGTTAAAATTTATTCTACAGTCATTCTTCCTCATTGAAGATGGGGTATCCTTGCAGCTATTTTTCACTCTTTTTTGTGTTGCTGGATATAATAAAATAAGCTTTCCCATCAGGTGTGTTCACTTTCCTTCAAAGCACACTCAGCTGACAAATCCCAGTGATTTGGTATGGCTACAGTTTCACTGAAGCATCAGACGGTGTTTTCACCTCTTAGGTCGAATTGAGTGCTCTGGACATGCCTTTTAATGCATACAAAAATGAAACCTGGGAACACAGCATCTTTTCTAGTGTCTTGCTTTTTGCCAGCAGATATTCTCGTCTGCAGAGTGATGATCTGCATGACAATACATTCCCCTTGTTACAAGAAGCAGCTGTCAGGATTGAACCTGCATTGCCAAGTCCACCCAGTTGTCAGGTTATAGAGAGATGATGAGCCTGAGGAAGTCCTGCTTGAAAGATGTAAAACTAAAGATCCCTATCATTTTTCAGTAAGCAGAAGAGAAGAAAATGCAACAGTTGAAACTAGGTAGAGAGAAGTATGAAAAGAACTGTCTTCATGTGCAGCACTCACATTTCCTCTTAGGGAATTGTTTTTATGAAAAAGCATGGGGAACAAAGTGAAAAGGAGATGTGTTCAGCAGAATTAGTCTCTCACACAAAACTGAGGATTATTATCACATAACCAGAATGGTTTGTGTTGGAAGGGACACTTAGAGATCATCTAGTCCACTCCCCCTCCCATAGGCAGGGTCATCTTCAACTAGATCAGGTTGCTCAAAGCCCCGTCCAACCTGACACTTACAGCGACGGGGAATCCACAGCTTCTCTGGGCAACCTGTTCCTGTGTTTCACCACTCTCATCATAAAAAATTTCTTCCTTATGTTCAATATAAAACTATCTTCTTTTAGTTTAAAATCATTACCCCTTCTCCTGTCACTACAGGCCTTGGTAAAAAGTCTGCCCCCATCTTTCTTATAAGCCCCCTTTAAGTATTGAAAAGCAATAAGGCTCCACCAGGTCCATATCTGTCTTGTAACGGGGGCCCCAGACCTGGATGCAGTACTGCAGGTGAGGTCTCACATGAACAGTGTACAGGGGGTAAATCACCTCCCTTGACCTGCTGACCAGGTTTGATTGATGAGACCAAATGAACTGCTGCTGTTTTCTGAATTCCCAGCTATAATGACTCAAATACATAGAAAAATTCGGGAAGGGAGAGTTCAAGAAGATTCTCTCTTGGAGAATAGGAAGCAGGACAGAAGTACAAGCTTTTTGTGGAATTCCTGTCAGTTCAGCAATGTCTTTTTAATCATCTACTTACAAGATGGTTAGATGCTCTGTTATTAATTGAAATGTGTGAGTTTCCAGTTTTTAATATAATAATAACCCAGTACTCTTATCTCTTCTGTGTGCAAGCAGCACAACACTGCTGCTCGTGTCAACATTATACACTATATTTCTGTGCTGAATTCACGTTCATCAGTCCAAATTCTAGAGTGGTTTGGGATTAATATTTTTATCCCATCTGCAATGCTTCATTCTTGTCAAAACCAAACCTGAGAGGATACCATTGTGATGGTATTAGCCTATTTCTAAAGAGACGAGAACTCACCAATATTTGTCATGGTGAGTATAACGATGCACATATCTTTTCATATAGTGAAACTGGTAGCTATCAGCCTTTGCTACAGCACACGTTTTTCTGAAATTTGGCTTTCTCCTTCGTGTCAGGTTATTGGCGTCATGAAATGATTTTCAGGAACTTCTCAAGTCATTTGATTGATATTTAGTTTTGGCATTAAAAGTGATTCTATCGAACACCAGAGCATCTATAGCTGGCTTTGAAATCTCAGTTTCTTGCGTGAGCCAGTCTTTTCTGTCACAGAATTGAGGACACATAGGGCTTGATTCAAAGCCTGTGAATAAAGTTTTTCATGGGCTTTGAATCATGTCATAACTCTCCTGCAGACAAATTTCAAAATTTGTAGCAACCCTTTGAATTAGAAAAGTTTTAAAGTGGAACAATCCATTAATAGATGAGTGAAATATTAATTAACACAGTAGGGAATATTTTTTCTTTGTAGCACTATATTTTGAGGAAAACTAGCAACAATTGATTATTTATTTTCTCTGTGATATCTACAGTCTCTTGATTGTAGAGCCAACACAACCATCTACTGCTATCAGTATTAAAATCTGAATAATGTTCTTCAATTACAAAATTTAGTTTGTTTCTTACTTGATTCCCTATTTTCAATTTACTTCTTTAACATGGTGATTCTGGGACAACAGGCATCCTTCAAATAACTTGATAAAAAAAAATGACCCCAGATATAATACACACAATCAACTAACTACTGGAGTTTGAAATCTCTGGAATCATAAAGGTGCGGTACAAAAAATATCCTATAAAAAAGTAACATTATTGAAACTGCACTGTGCCTAACTATTACTGACTCCAATTACGTATTAAAAAACTAGCATATTCACAAATAAGGGACAGATTGAATTAACAACTGAAGCCAGTTTTGTTGAGCAAGACTTTCAATGAAAACAAAAAGGCAGATGTGAGGAAGACTTCAGTGGAGGATTCTTCATGATTCTATTCTGGGCTGCAGAAAGTGGATGAAAGTTTAACATGTTCAGTAGTGACATTACAGCTTATATTACTGCCAGTTGGAAAGACAATGTTTTTAATTTTGGATTGTTTATATTTGGCTTGAATAGGCATTTAAAAATTGCTGGTAAATACTGTGAAATATTCAAATAGAATACAGAAAAAAAAAAGATGGCAATACAATATTAGAATGATTTAACATCATGAGGTAACAATACAAGCTGGTTGTGTGTTTATTGTCTTGGGGAGTTATTTCCCTGATTTAAAAAAAAAAAAAAAAGGAACAAGAGCTAACTCCTTTGAACATACGTTAGTGGCACAGAAGTGCATTTCATGGTTGCATTATACATACAATAGTCTAACTAGTAAGACATCTTTTTTATCACAATAAACTTGAAGATAGTCAGCAAATTGTAGATAATGTTGTATTTCAGGTAAGCATGTTTTTGTGCCTCATGTTCTCTGAGTGTGCCTTTGACTAGTGTTGACAAGTGATTAACTACCAAACTGTGACACTGGAGATGGTTATATATGCACAAATGAGCAAAAAGAAAGAATTTTTAAAAACTTGATCTGAAAATTTTCTGCCTACCAGGAAAGGGGTTCATGTAAGACTTGCTAAGGACAATAAGCAGAGTTTTTGATCCCTTTCAATCCTAGGTCACCAAGTCTGGCATTTGCTTGTTTGCTTTAACGCATCCAAGTGTTATTTTCTGCTTTGTTTGCAAGACTGAAGTCACTTCAACAGGCAAATTGACTCAAGTAGTTACCACAGGATAACCTAGAACACAGGATATTTCATCTGCTTGTCTGTAACTTGTGCAAGTTGCTACCCAGTAGTGTTACTGATGTAACTCTGGGAAATTAATTTCCCAAATCAAAGTAGTCCAAGTTACATGCATTTATCATGGGATTAAAGATCACACCCAAGTGTAACTGTAAACCTGTCACTTCAGGGTAGCTCACTCTTTCAACCATTCCCTTGTGTTGCCAAATCCCATTTATATATGAGACTTTCACCTTGCAATCACATAGCAGTATTAAAAATAATGACCATTTCTTTAAAATTTTCTGCCAGTATCAAAAATATTAAGATTAGTAGCATTTGATGAACTTCTAAATTTTTTTTTGTTGAAGTTGCATTTCTTCTTTATTATGTTCTGAGGCAAGACAGGGTCTGAAAAAATCCAGTGTTCTGAACAGACAATGGCAAACAAATTGAATCAAGCCATAATATTGGTAGTATTTTACATCACATTACACCGTTCATTTTTCTTCCAGTCAATATATCGTGAATCCCCCAGCCCCATGAAATCCCCAAAGCAGACCACTCCTCCTACTGGGACTAAAGTGCCAGAAATCCCACTCAGTCCCACTAAAAGGTCTTGAGATAAACAGGAAAATAAGACCATCTTGAGAGCGTGGAAACTGTTTGTTGTAACTAAGATGACACTTCTAACAGGAATAATTTATTAGTATACAGGGTTTGTAATGGAAGAAAAACTAAATGGAAGAAAACCTAAATGGAAGATATCTTGTGAATTTGAAAACACAAGGTCAAATTCCTGTTGGTAAAAGAGTTGCTGACGTGGGATTTTAAAGAATGATACTTTACAAATAGTCTCATGTAATGGTTTTAATTTTTTTTCTCAGTATTGGCTTTGTGCCTACAAAAAGGAGATACTGTAGCATGAAGAAGAAATTTAGCTAAGAAAAATTCTAGATTGATTTGAGTTTAATAATTTTCTCTCACATGTAATGCTTCATTTCTGCTAAAATTACACTCTGATGCTTTAGGTATCTGCAAAGTTCTTATAAAGCTATTATTTCTTCAATATTGATGATCGGACTTTGTCCAGAGCAGCTTGAATAGTAACCTAAAAAAAAAATCAAACTAAAAACTCGACAAATCACTGTTCTCCCATTATGTTGTCCCTTCCTTAAATACACTCCAGAAAGTGTAGACTTTGTGTCTGAAAATTCTGTAAACAAGACATGATTGATGCCACATGCCTAAACATTACTGTTTGAATTTTGCTCAGCCCTGTGCCTTAAAATCTATTGATTACTGCCACAGAAAAAAGAATCTTCAAAAGAAACATTAAGAGAGAGCCAAAGTGATTTTTGTTGTGTTTTGAATATGTAAAGAAAAAAAAGAAAAAAAAAAAGACTAAAGAACGGCTCTCAAAAATAATTGGAGCTGGGCTCTAACAGCTCAATTCTCAGCTCCAATGTGGAGAAGTGTGCAAGGTGCACCTGTACAATAAGATGCAGGCCCAGAAAGAAATATGAGATAAGTGCGAATCACAGGGTTGTATCAGCCTGGGGTTGCACCCTAACTAGTGGTTCCATAGAGAAGCGGGGATGAAACCCCCAAGTTCAGCAAGGTTGTGTTGCTTTCACGACCTGACCACAGACCTCTTCAGTAATCTTTGCCATTGTACGTTGGACAATCTGATCATCAAAAGACACCTGTCATTGGTATCTCTCTGCTAGTTATGCACGTGTACTTATCTTTTGTTAAGACAAAAAAAAGGCAGAATACGGAAGCGATAACCTCCCCAGACTGCTAGAAACTTTGGGGAAGAAGCACAAACTACTCTATTGTTGCAAATAGTAACTAATTTAAATAAAAATAAGAAAGAAGCATTTAAAAAACAAGTTTAATGAGAAGTTCTTACATTATGAAGAAGGAGATTTTTTCCTAAGATAATGATTTTAGAAGTTTCTTAAAAGTAGTGTTGAAAATACTGGTGTTCATTAAGCAGTTTTTCACCAAAAGCGTGTTTCAGTAAATGAGATACTGATACCTATTTTGAGAATAATTTTGATTAAATGGGAAAAAATAAAAATATTTCCAGTGCTTCAAAAGCAAAATAACAAAGTCTTGCTGAAATTTTCTACTTGAAGAAAAGACAATGAAATTTTCTGAAGCTAGAATAGACATCCAGTAAGGTCAAGTCATCTTTCATGACTGAAATAGATATTATATTTTCTGATATTATTAATATTAAAAGCAACAGAAATCACATGAAATCAGACCAACTGGATTAGAAAGATTTTATTTTTAAGGAATTTTTGTCAGACTTCATGGTCTAGTTAATGTCACAGAGTTCTCTAACTAGTTTAAATCTGCTAAAATCTTAGGTATGGATTCTTTTCCATTCTTATTCCCCAAATGTCAGGTACTTTGCAGTATGGTGAGTCAGGCTGTAATTTCATATATGGATTAAAGCTCACTTTGTGGTAGATATTTTAATAAGCAACCAAATCATGTTTTGACAGATGAGTTGAACATTGTGTTGCCTGATGTCATTGGCTGTGGGAGATCCAGGAGTGCTTCTGGGTTCACAGGTTCAGGGAATGTCTTAGCCTCCTCCCAGCTCCATTTTGAGAACTAGCTGGTCCATAATCTGGACATTTAACAGCACTGGTCACAAAGTTCACAACCAAGCTATGTATATGAAATCATCGAAAAATCAATGTGTCATGTTCTTTAAGAGAAATTTTATAAGGCAAATAATGACATTTCCCTAAATTCACTTTCAAAATCTGTTAGATCTAAATTTAGATAAAGTTGACATAAAAGCTTTTGAAATTTATTCTAATAGCCCCTTCCTATCACTAATTAATTTCAAAGTCTAATATTGCTTCATATATTTCTTCTGACCGAATTTCTAAGTAACCTCTTGAAATTAATTTCTTTTACCTTGGAAGAGAAGGTAAGCTATAGAAACTTAAAAAATCCTCCAAAACTGTGATGACTTTTTACACTAATATGAAATTCAGACATTTTTGTTGATTATTTGAGTAAAAAAATCTCTGAGAGCTTTCAGCATGAAATGTTTTTAATGGTATCATCTATTGCCTTTCTATCTCACATTTCTTTCTGCACTGTATCTACCCTGTTGACACTAAGCTGTTATTCTCTAATTCTCTCAAGTCCAAAATAAAATGTGTTTATTCAAATACTCTACTGTGAGAAAAACTGTGGAAATTATTACTTTTTATCACTGGTTTTACAAACACTTGTATCAAAAATACTTTCTGTATTTCAATGTCTTCTGTGGGATTATTTATGATAGGAACAAAATACATTTAGCATGATGGTTGTTCCTGTATATTCAGCTAAGTTGTAGCAACTGAAAAATCTTCTTGAGTAAAAGCATATCTATGACATAAGCTATCATATTAAAACAGTCTAGGCAGACACTAACCTATACTTACAGAATTGGGCAAAACCACATCTTTTTAAACTTTGCGCTATCTGCAGCTGGGAAAATGAAAAGAAGTGATCCACCAGCAATATTTCCTCTATTACCATTTTAATTAATTGCCAGTCTAAGCCTACTTCAACTTTACTGTCAATGGTTGGAATTTTGGTTTATAATGAAAAAGGTTTGATTGTTGAAGTTGGAGTTTGTCTCTGATGGCATTTCTTTTGCTGACTGTAGTCGTCATTCCTGCTAGAAATAATTACTGTACAACTAAGTATTTTGGGTTCAAAAAAATGCATTTGGTGCTGTAAAAAGGTAGGGGAAGGGTTATTGACAGACGCCACCTTTAAACTTATAAAAAATAGGCCATATTTGTGTTCCTTTATTCATACAGAATCAATCAGATTCTTAGAAAACTGAAGCATAGTTAGCATAATATTATTGGACTCTGGACCTTTATAATAGAATCTGACCATATGTCTTATGACAGTTAGATTTTTCAAGAAGTACAGTCTCTCTGCAAATTATCTGAAAAAAAAAATAAAATTGGAGTTCTTTCAAATTATCTGCCATTTGATTTATTACGAGATAATTTTGTGCATGTCAGTACCAACAGAGCAACTGGCTCCATGATACCTATTTTCAGAACTGAAAATGCAGAGAAATGCAATGAAACTCTGATTTGCAGGGTTTACTGGCCTGGATACAGAATCCCATAAGCTGTAGTCTTTCCCAAAGTGATTTGGCACATTCCCCAGTGCTGCACTATGTTCTAAGCATTTAACAAATCACATCAGCTGTAGCTTGGGTAGTTCTGCATCACTGTCTGATATCAAGATCACTTGACTGAATTATACGTAGACTCTTTATAAGTCTTCATTATAAATATAAAATATTCAACTGGTGTTGAGGTAAAATAATGTGTAGAAGGAAAAATTTCCGAA
The DNA here is from genome assembly GCF_028500815.1 of Rissa tridactyla. Lineage (NCBI taxonomy): Eukaryota > Metazoa > Chordata > Aves > Charadriiformes > Laridae > Rissa > Rissa tridactyla. Next base: position 44,880,099 of record NC_071467.1, read on the forward strand.
ATAGAAACTGTGTCATAAAAATGAGAAGAGAACTAGAAGATGATGATATCTTGAAGACCAATGGGAGGACAAGAAGCAGAGATGAAGTTTTTTTCCATTGGTATTATTTGTTGCTGTGATCATTCATACAAGTAAAGTATATTGTGAGAAACAGAATCCAGATGGACTATGAATATGAAGAAAGCAGATTCAGTTCTCATATGAGTGAACTCCTGCACCTGATCTATTTCTGATAAGTAAAGATTACTCTAGGTAAAGTTTAAATCTAGTTCATTCGAGGCAAAGACTTTCAAGAGTTTTAAAGTGAAGGCATGCAGTACAACAGACCTTATAAAAGGATATATTAAAAATTCAGCAGAAACTAAGTCACAGAAATTTCTACTGATTCTCAGAACACTCTATTTTATGTGAACAAAGGTTTTCCTTAAAAACATGGCAAAACCTGACAAATATAAACTTTTAATCTTTTTCATAGCAGGATTTTCAAAGAAAAATCTAAAAACTGCATCATATAACAGTAACAGAATTGCTCAGCTTTTCTATATACATGCAGATTACTGCTGGAAATAGAAGTATATAAACCAAAACCATAATCCAGATTTGGCAATTTTATGTCTATCTCACTACTGTGTTTAAATAATGGTGGAATATTTCAGAACACTTGTGGGCTCACACTTCTGATCTAATTACTTTAGCTTACCAAGTTCTCATGTACCTGTTTGCACATACTGTAATCTGTAATGTATGCATGGTATTGCAATATAACTGAACAATTTTTCATTTCTGGATAAACTAAGCTGAAGTCATGATTTGTCCTCTTTTCCTGTGGATGCTTCAGAAAATTCTCTTTTTTTTTTTTCACTGGCTGCACCTGGTGATCTGTACACAAAATGAATGGAAGTAGCCAGTAAGAAAGGCTTCATAAAAAGACAAAGCAAATTTAATACCGGCAGCTGATCCCAGCATCATTCTGGCACACCCTTTGTAGTAAGCCCTGGTGCTCTGCAACAAGCAAACAGCAGTAGCTTTAATCTATATGAATGGGGAGGGAAGGAAAAAATCCAAAACAACAAATCGCCTCCCAAACCAAACAAATAAACAAAAATCCCAAACCCATAATAGTATCTTATTTGCACAATTTAATTACTCAGAAAATTGTGCCTCTGCTGTCAAAATTCTTCACGTATGAGCATTTGTATGACCAAAACAATCCTTCTTGAACGTAGTCTTAGAGTGGGGTACAAAGAATCAATAGAATTTCACCTCTAACTGTCCAAAAATATTGATGGATAATTTCTCCTCTAGTCACCATATTGTAATTGGAATGGTCCTAATCTCATTTTTACTTCTCTTCATACTGAAGAGAATCAAAAAGCACAAATACTGAAACAGCACCAGCTGTTATCATGATACTTTAATTGCACAAAGAAATTGGAGGTGCAAGTAGGCTCATCATATTTCCAGACCAGTTATTTAAAAAGATGCTGTTTTGTTCTCACATAATCAGAAATTATTCTACCCAATCACATTACACCAATAGCCATAAAATCAGATACAAGCTTCAGAACACCCTCATACCTCCTGAAATGAATTTTAGAAGGATTTCAGCTGTGACCAAAGATACAAATAGATTCAGTCTTCAGAAAGTATATTGCTCTGAAATAGAAAAATATGTTTCTGTTCCAAACACACTGTTTAGTTCTAAGCTACATATCCTTTATTGTTCTATTGATCTCAACATTGTATCCATAGGTTAACTTTAGTCTCTTCTGTGTAATGCATTTAACATTTGAAATAATTTATATAGAGTTCACATTTCAGGCAGACTGAAGGATCTGAATGTGGACTATCTCAGCTTTCCATAGGGAATCTAATATGATATTACTCCTTTAAAATAGTATGTAGTAGTGCCATACAGAGTAATACACTCTGTAGACATAAGTGAGTTGATTTGAATGCAGATATTTGCCCTGAAATATTAATTATGAACAGATGCACATGAAGACACTGTTCTGAGAAGGTAAGGTGCATGCAAGTATTATTGTCAATATAATGAATAAAACAAACAAAATCAGTTTGCCAGACCCATTCAGAAAATTAAATCAGTAACACAAACTAGTTAATGGAGGTTATTAGGAGAGGAATCTTTTTAAAGAAGCCAGAGTGAAAGAATTATTCCCTATTTAAAAACACATAGGCATTTTAACACATGTGGGACTCCTCTATCTTGTCTTAACACATTTATTGCAGTTAACTGGGATTTTGGTCACCTTTTTAAATACTGTGCCAATACGACTCCGATGACAACATTGAAAGATTTTAATGGAGGCAAAGAACATGATTAGTCTCTGATAAGCTTGGTGTCCATTAGGATTTATGATATATAAAAATACTGAACTGCAGAAGTGTAAAAGCGCTGGTAGAACTGAACGAGGCATGGCGTACATATACTGTCAACATTTGTCCGTGGCCTGAGAAACTGACATCTTTAAAAATGTAAACTTAGACTGACAGAATTCGTAGAATTTGCTTTTAAACTTCCTCTTTGAAAAGCTAGAATGGCAATCCAATCTATAGACTCCTTAGCACGTATTTGCAACAGCGTGCATAGGAAAAAGATTGGGCAACATTCACTCCAAGTATATATTCCTCATTAAATAATGCCAACTAGTCACTAAAGGGAGGAAGAAGAGATTTAGATTTCAGTGATGTAACCAGTTATTTAACAATCACTTGCAGGAGGTGGTTCCTGGTACACCAGAGTCCCATCAAAGAGAAACAACTTGCATTTGAATGAAGAGTGGCTTCCTATTTAGGAGGAAATAGAGGGATTTGCAATGAAATATGACACAGATCTAAATCCTTTAGAAAAGCCTTAAGAGATTTAGTCTGTAAAAGCAAAAATGTCTTACCAAGAGTATGAGACATACACAAGATCCGCAACTATTGATATTTCAGGATAACGACAGTAAATCAGCTCACTGAAGGAAAGTAAGTTCTTTCTGTAAGTAATTTAAGTATCTATATTTTTTCATTCCTTTGCTTTTGTATTTTTTAGTTGCTTGTAACAATCCAGTTTGCTTTGGTTGTTATTAATAATTACTAGTATTTTCATTTTTATCTCTTCTTTTAAGGTAATCAAGTAAAACTGCTTATTTCAGAATCTGATATGTCTATAAAGTATGGTCTTGAGAAATTTTAGCAACAGTCTACCCACTCCAGCACACATATATGCAGTCCTGTATGTGTGTGCAGTATGTGTATATATATGTAAGTATGTATATGTATGTATATACAGCACTGTGTGTATACATATATATACACACTAACTACACGCTAACATATATATATATATAAACAAAGGTAAGAATTTGTACAGCCCATAGGCCACATAGGGAAATGTCAGAAAGGGCTGGACAGCAGGCAGGGAGAATATTTTACAGTGACTGTGGGTGTCAATACCAGGCCGCCCAACATGCAGCAATATATTGGACCACATACTTCAACCTTAAGGGCCATGGTCAAGGGAGGCAAGTAATAATTAGTGCTGTATTCTTTTATCCTTTTATTCATATAGCCTTTTAGTAGTTTTTCTTTGAAACTGCAGAGATGCAAATCTTTAGAGCTTAATTATAACTTTGCGTAGCATCACTACGCAGTGCTGTGCCACTGGAGGCTGACATAGGTCTTGAAGTGTATCTCCCACTGCTGTCTCAGACCTTGCTCTTGATAATCCCCCTGACTTCACACTTAGCTTCCTATTTGTCTGTTTGAAAAGGCTCCCACTTCAGCATTTTCAGAGTTTCACTTTTCAGGCTGCTGGATGCCAAATCAGATTGTATTCCAGACCATTCTGGGCAAGATCCCAAGTTTTGCTGTGGAGTCCTGTCCTTTCTGTCACTGCCTTCAAAGTAAAAGCAAAAGGTAAGCTCTAGAGGCAGAGCTGCAGCTGTTTCATCTGACTATAACAAAGTGAGTCTGAGGTTCACTGAACCCCTTCTTTTCTCACTGACAATACTTAACTTTCCTAACTCTCAAAAAATAAGACATGCTTGCTAAGGAAACCTGGCTAGGTTATTATAGTGGTATGGAGGAAGGTTTTGTTTCTTCCTTGGAATCAAACACACCTCATCTAGAATGTAAATATAATAAATAAACTCAGATAACATCATGATACCGTCAAGTTTGCATGGAGACTACTAGAGAAGATTGTTACTTGTATTGCATTAGGGTGATGATCACTAGAATATATTAATATAATTCAATAAAGCAACTATTAGTTTTTTATTGGTATCTCCCTGTTCAGGCACTCACGTTTAAATTATTGGAGTTCTGTATGTTGAAAATTATCAACAGTTGAATACTATCAGAAGCGCTCTACAGATACATATAATCCTAAAATGAAGTATAGGAGAAAAGTCACTTCATGAACTAAAAGAAAAACATGTTAAAATAATTTAAAATATATTTTAATTCTTATTTTACTGTTACAATTACTTTTACATTGCTTTTACCTGAAGGAAATTTCCCACATGTGACTGAACACTAGACTACAGTTTGTATTTAAAAATATCCAGATTCTGATTCATACTTTTCAAAGTAAACAAGCTTTCCAATTGCTTTCAAATATGTCTATGATTCATTGGTACATTCCTCATGTTGGCTTTACTGATGAAAAAATTTACACATTAATCACATGGAAGCATAGAGAAATTAATTATGTTCAAAGCAGTTGAGTATGATTCTTAAAAGCCTGGGTAGGTATATTAAAATGGCTGCCAGATCTCAAAGGGTTCATTTTAGTTGCAGGTGGATGAATAAGGAAATACACAACAATGAGAAAAGTTAACCTCCTAAAATATCATATAAATAATCTATATGCAGTTTTGGGCATTGCTGAGGAAATGGTTAACTTCCTGGAAGACTGTATAAAGATTATGGGACTGTTTCCTGGCTTTGATTAACACATTATGAAACTAATTTATGAACACTGCTGATTTGTTAAGTACCTTTGTGTACTCATTTTACTAAAAATATGTTCAATACATATGCATCAGAAAATGTCTTTTTTAAGCCATTTAAGATCAGTGAGAGGCTTTAAATCTAATATTTTGTTGACAGAGCAAGAAGTTAGTTCACCAAACAGTTGGCCACGGGTGGGAGAATCAGCCTGCAGAGTGCTGATTGGGAATGAATATTCCTCAAATAAGAAAAATAGGGCAGAAGTGGCAAAGAATAGAAGAGATGTTCAAAATCTTGTGGCTGGAAAATGTGGGAAAAGAAGATGATCAGAGGAAGAGGTGATTAAAAACACATGCACAAGAAGGTTCGTGGATCAGAGGCCTGCTCTTGTCCCTCAGATTTCTACAGCTAATGAGGAAATGGGAGGCACAAAATGTAACTATTTTTGTCCCATTCTTTATGTTGCTTGCTAAGAATGATAGCATTTTTGAAAACCATACAAAACTTGCTTGTTTATGAGTGTGCTTTTTTTTTTGTTTATAGCTGTTTCTCACCATTGGACATTCTTTAAACCTCCCATGAGAAAGAATCTGGAGTCGAGTGTCCACCTGGATAAGCTTCTGCTGGGCAAAAAGCTGTTGAAACAGAGGGTCACTCTGGAGATGAGAGCAGCTGACTTATGTAGACTGTTTTCATCTGGAGGTACTGAACAGACATCTTGTCTCTTGGTGTGTTTCTAGTGGTACCAGCACGCAGGTAAGGACATTTTAGAATTCAGAACCCTAAAATCTACAAGATACAATTGGTTAATCCGATGTGTTAAACACTTGTATTGTATCTCTGTTTAGCAAGAAAATAGAAGAAATTATGTAAAGCCATTTCTGGTAGCTATTAGGTTGGGGATTTTTTGCCACCATAGAATAATTAACTTAAATTTGGAAATGGAATAACCTAAAGGTGCTGGGAATAGAATTAAACCTCCTAAAATCCTGCAGTCTTTTGAGAAAACCTGTGTTTTCTAACTCTTTAACCTTTATTTAAAGTAAGGGTGTGATGCCTTAAACACAGATGGGCTCTAAAGGACTAATTTATGCCCCTTACCAAGTGGAATAGATAAAAAATAATGGAAAAAGTTGTGTTGATGTCAACTACGTGTACTGTCTTGATAATTCCTAGATGAGTAAAATCAGTAAAGTTGACTAATAAATTTAATTTTAAGCCTCAACTTATTTTTTTAAACCTCTATATTAGGTATTAGCTACATGCAAGCTGTAACATGGTGTGTTTTTAACTCTGTAAGGTACTGTTAGTCATGTGACCGTTGTCACAAATAATCTTTCTTTTCATATCTGCTAAACTGGCATTACATCCCCATGTGATCTATTCATACATATTTCATACAAGAATATAAAACCAGAATGAGACATTTCAAGTATATGAGTGGTCATGAGTGGTCATGAACCCCTTAATGAAACCTTCATGAACTGTCAGGTATAAATGTATAATTTTAACAACCTGATAAATGCTCACGGATATTTTGTGAAGAGTGTCTGAACATTAATTTATTTGTGATTTATTGAATGTATACTCAAAAAAATAAGGTTTGAACGTTATGAATCGGAGAGTGTTTTAGCAAAACGCAAAACCAAAGTAGAATAGGAATAAAGTTTTGGTTTGGATTACTTTGGTTTGAATTTTAATGTAGGTGTTTCTGACTATGCTGGGATGTTGCGTGTAACTAAAATTGAAAAATATAACACACTTATTTTGAAGGCATTTCTCATATAAATGCTATCAGTGGTAAAATACAAGTTAAAGTTATTTCAAACAGATGCAACGTATGACTCTTTCAAAGTCCAAAATGACAAAAGGTGTTTTTTTTTACTTCCTATAAAGGTAGAAAAAAAAAAAACCTTATAAATTTGGTGGGATACACAAGTTCCATAGCAATAGCTCTGATTTCTCCACTTACCTTCAGAAGTATCTCGAACACATTTTCAGAAAAGCAGTTGTTAAGTTGCTGTAAAATTGTGCAATGCATAGAGAGAATGTTTATTACAAAAATTTCAAAAGACTTTTTTTTTTTTTTTAAATTTTATTCAGTTCTAGTTATGTCATTGCAGTATATTTAGGGAATAAGAAAACGACCACTTATACCAAGTATGTGTGTATAAAGTCGAATGCACATATTTACATATTTACACACACGCAACTTCGATAAATGTACAGGGAAGGAAGAAAGAATAAAGATAGAAAGACTTCTAATCTCCTAAAACTTGCAGCATGATTTTAAGCTGTTGTCTTACTGATTTAAATTTTATCTGAATTTTTTTCAGCCATTGCTGAAGCTGTGATTAGCTAATAGTGTTTGAATTATAATTCTTTAGGAGTAAATGCTCTGGATTTTCATGCATTTTAACACAGCATTCATTTAAGTTCTTCTGTACCATCTTTTGTATTTATATACCTACTAAAAATTCTGGTCTTGTTTTATCTTGAAGGCTTTCTTTTCCTTTAAAGGGGCATTGCATTTGTACCATCAAATTATGATTTAGCTGTCTTATTTTTTTCCAGCTGACACTGCTGCTCAAACAATTGTATACTTCAAATTAATGTACAGATGTTCTATGAACAACATAGGTTAGCTGAATCTCTGGGTTTCCAACAGCTTTCAAAATAAGCAGAGTTTCAATTTGTAAGTAACGGGATCCTTGAAGAAGACGTTGTATTCATGGAGTTAGTGACCCTGGGCAAGCCATGTCTGCTCTATTGGGCCTGAAAAGCTTATATCTTGGCATGAGCAGCTGCTCTAAGGGACGTGCTGGAGTACCTCATTTCAGCCTGCACTGCAGGCTGCTGAGTGTTACGACAGAGATAGCGCTCCAGCCTGTAAGGAGAAGACATATGGTTTTGGTTTTTACACAAGATAAAAGGCAGCGTGGTATGGGAGGGAGGCTGAATCTCTGCGCGGATGGGGTCCGTGCAGCATGCCATGGGAAAATCCGTCCCCTGGAGCCTGTCCGATGCTGCACAAAAGCTGTGTTCACAGCATCTGCAGGGACATATTCCTGTCTATATTCCTCTTTTTGTTCTATCTTTAGTCCATTCGTTGTCAGGCCTTTCTTACTGGGATCCAGAAGTGCCCTGCACCCCATCCCCCTCTCCTTTCCCTGTTGGCCCCTTGTAGAACATCATATGCCTGACAGAAAAATGCAATCATAATCCCTTTCTGAAAACCTCAAGCCAGAATATTATGCAGCAGTTTCTGGTTTAAAATTATCCCAAGTACAAATAAGTTAATTCTCTCATTGAAGTCATGTTTAATTATTGTTCTCAAACAGTAATTGAGAGTTTGAGAGGAAATTCTCAATTGACTTCAAATGCTAAAACTTAAAAAAAACCCAACCAACCAACCAAAAAAAACCCAAACTTAAAAACCAAACAAATAAAACCCCAAAACCCTGCAGTAGAGAACAATTGCTGGTTTAGTTCACCATACATTTTTTTTTCTTTATCTTTTCAGAAGCTTTTTTGTTTCCCCTATTCCTTTGTTCAGCTTGCTCTTCTCCTTCCTTTATTTGTAGAAGCAGCAAATGAAAGTAAGCTTATTTAATTCTAAGACATTATTAGCTCCCTAAGGGATGATTAAAAAAAAAACAAAGGAAATATATTTGGTCACATTTTGTAGGCATAACGAGCAGAGTTTGAGTTGAAATGTGAATGGAAAATCTTGAGGGGCTTTTGTAAGGTTATTCAGAGTTCTTTCAATGAAGTGTTTAAGTACAAATACCTAGGGAATATGGCATGCATGATTTTTTGCTTAGAGTTTTTTTTTTTTGTCTTTGAATTTTTGAAATCTGTTGAGGGTTTTATACAAATCCCTAAAGTACTTTAAGAATGTAAGTAGTCAAGTATTAGAACTGAGGGCAAAGGTGCTGGAAATCAATGAAGCTCTGAATTATTATTATTTTTTTCCCAAGGCTTCCTCCTTCTAGCCTGAAAGCTAGCTATAAGATTTCAGTCTCTATACAATAATTGTATCAGAATACATATTTCTTTTCCATTAGAAAAAAAACTGTAAAGCAGAAAATAACCTGCTTTTCAGATAACAGAACACAAAATCTTTCTTAAAAGTAATGAAGACTGAAATGATGCTATCTCTCTGTTATGCCATCCCATCTAACATTTTAAAATTTGCCATGGATGGAGTCCCACAAAAATGTTAGAAAAGGTACTGTCATGAGGGAGAACAGAGGGAAGGAAGTGGTACATGTTCAAATGCATGTGCATATAGAAACTAAGGTTTTTAGGGAACTTGCTAGATGTATGCATACTCTCTCCTTCCTTCTACCTCAGTAAGCGTTCAAATTATTCCTTCTGACACAGAATTTGAGAGGATGAACTGAGATAGGAAGAAGGTTGGGTAAGTGACAAATTCCTCTTTTATTTCCTTTTTTCCTCTTTCTACACAAGTCTTGAAATGGGAAATTGTCTTTAATTATTGAACAGGGTTGAAAAGCATCTAAAGGTTCTGCGAATGTATAGTATAGTATAGTACATGAACAGTATAGTTCAGATGAAGCTCACATGTAATTCCTTGGAATAAAGAGACACTATTGGCAGGATATCCCAAACATTTAAGCCTCATTTCCCAGCCTTCTTAACAGCACTGTTTTCCAGTACAAATATTACAGAGATTTGAGTAAGCTTATTAAAAAAAAAAAAAAAAAAAAAGAGCAATGAGGTAGAGCTCCTTTTGGTAGGCATCTAGTACCTCAGTTGGAAAATACAACTGTCTGCTTTGAGTGACCACATTAACACTTCTATGTCCTCTATTTTTGATGATTCAGTTTTATCTTGAGACAGACTGGAACTGCTCAGGCAGTCAATTAGTGTTTCTCATCTGGAAGCCTTTACTGATAGGCTGAGGCCAATACGGATGGACTTCCTACAGTCCCTGAATCTTCTCCTCTGCAATTCTTTGACAGCCTCTGGTCTACTGTATCTACATGGTAACAGTGATCTGTTCAGAAATTGTGAAGTGGCTGTGCAAAAATATAAATCTCCTAAAAATCTATTTATGTTATACCCAAGCTCAGAATTATCTTGACCTCAAGCATTTTCTGTATGCATTTTCAAACATATAAATTTCAGTTTCAGAAAGTGCTGCGCTAACAGAGCTACATGCCTTTCAAATTTAATTTTGTATTAACAAAGGCATTTACTTGAGACTTTGCAACATATTGACAAAAAAAGTTTGCCTTCTAAAATTCTTCATAGAATTTCCTGCTGCCCAGAAAATAAAATAAAAATTCATAGATCATTGGCAGAAGGAGAGAATTGCGTGCAAAGAGCTTTACAGATTTGAGAACTATGTCTGGATACACAATGTAAACAAAATCCTGACTTCTTCAAGCCTATGTCTATGTTCCAATGATCAGGAAGAGCAGTTGACTCAGCAATCTTACATGGGGTTAGTATATACTGATACACCATCAGAAACAGCCTTCTGGCTTCTGTGGAGGGTTTGATAACTCCTGAATAATAATGATTCTTGTTATCTAATGCTGGAATTAGTCATATTCTGCTGTAGGGAACTGATAAAGATATTTTCCTTTGTGAGAGGAGGAGAGCTCTAATAATGATGTTCTAAGGAAACAAAGGGGCCTTCTACATTTCCCTGACTGAGAAAGCACATAGAAGGAAAGTTTATTTCTGTCTATAATTCTTATTCATCTCTTAAACTTTTCTGCTCTATTTCTTAGCCATATTATACTCTTTTTTTTGGGACTTCCTTTAATCTTCCTTTTAAAGAGATCAGTTTTGGGCTCCCCGGTTCAAGAAGGACGGGGAACTGCTGAAGAGGGTGCAACAAAGGGCTACCAAGATGATTAGGGGACTGGAACATCTCTCTTATGAAGAAAGGCTGAGGGATTTGGGTATTTTCAGTCTGGAAAAAAGACGGCTGAGGGGGGACCTTATCAACACTTATAAATACTTAAAAGGTGGGTGTCAGGAGGATGGGGACAGGATCTTTTCAGTGGTGCCCAGGGACAGGACAAGAGGTAACGGGCACAAACTTGAGCATAGGAAGTTCCACCTAAACATGAGGAGGAACTTCTTTACTTTGAGGGTGGCAGAGCCCTGGCAGAGGCTGCCCAGAGAGGTGGTAGAGTCTCCATCTCTGGAGACATTCAAAACCCTCCTGGACGCGTTCCTGTGCAACCTGCTCTAGGTGACCCTGCTCTGGCAGGGGGTTGGACTAGATGATCTCCAGAGGTCCCTTCCAACCCCTACCATTCTGTGATTCTGTGATTCTGTGATTCTATGGTTCTAGCCTCTGAAGTAAAACTTTTATGTATTCTGTAGGTTAAATCTCAGTGATACTGAAGACAATGGCAAAGCACACAGCAACTTTACTGGGGTCATAATTTTATCTTGATATATTTACACCATCTAGACTATATGAAAAATTTATCATTATCAGCTTCTCTTTTCTGCAAAATTCTGTCTTTTTTCTAGAAAAATCCTTTTTATATGTAATAATATAAACAGCGTATAGAAAGCATGTTCCTATTAATAAATAATTAATTATTTTCTTGTCATTGATTTTACAACTTACAATGTTGTAAAATAAAAATTCCTGATTCTTTTCTTGTTATGTAAGATTCAGCAGTGAGAATCCACATTCCAAAGTAAATAATTTCCATTAGACAAATTATACTTTTCCATAAACTACTTAATACATATACCAAGAAATATATTGAAAGATCATGCTACTGAATCAGTTGTATGAGAAGTTTGGTGTCAATACTAAATGAACTATACTGGTCTGATGCTGTATAGCGAAAATTTAAATTTGGAAAACCAGTGATCATTGGAATGATATTAATATCAGTGATGTATATGATTTAGGGGAATAGTATGAAAAACACAGAAGTGGATAATGGGAGCAGTGGCTCAACAATGCTAAGATTCTTGTTGATTTAGACACCATGAATTAATACATGTATCTGTTTATACAGTGTTAATCAGTTCTTAGCTATTCAAAAAGTACCACAGTTATCTTTATTCTGTATGATGTAAATGTAAAATTTTTCCTATTATTTCATTTATTTGTATCTAAAATTATAGATACTGTTGTTTCTGTCCTGTAATACACTGACTGTGAACTGAGGTGAACAGCAGTTTCCCACGGTTCTGGGAAACCGCAGTTGTTTATCAGCTAAAACTTCGGCTGTGCAGTGAAGCACCTGCTATTTTTCAGTTAGATACGTTGTAATAGGCATTTGAAGCCTAAACTATGTGCCAAAATAGAGAAATTCTTTAAATCTAGAGAATTAAAGCAAATCTTTAAGCTCTAAGAACAGTAAGTAGTTGTTGAGCACAGGGCTTCTCATGACGGGCCAGCCAAGTAGTCCTTCCTGCATGCTGGGCTGCAAGCTGGTAGGAGCACATCATCCTGTCCAAAAAGGGCAGTTTAATATATGTGTTTGTGTATACATACATAAAAAAATATATATGAAAAAAAAATGTATATATATACATGTTAGACCGACCAGAAGCCCTGTTTTGGAGACTCAGATTTAACAATTTTCATGAGCCAGAAACAGGCTGGAGAAGAAAGTCATGATGCTCCATGTTTTTCCTCAGCAGACAGAGAGTAAAGAGGATCATGCTGGAGGAACATAAAGCAGTACTGTTAGGTGTCTGTTAGGTCTCTGGGGAGATCTGTCTTGCCTGCCCAGGTCAGCAGAGAAAGCAGTGGACCAGGGAATGCCTGAAAGTGTCACACTTCTCAGCCCAGGAGACCAACGGGGAGCTGCTGGATGTATAATTTCTAAGGGAAATAAACATTAGTAGGTATATCAGTTGTTGGCAAGTCCAAAATTAAAAAAGAGAATGAGTGCTGAGCACAGTATGCTTCATTTGCATATAACACAATATAAAATAGATAGAAGTGATATTGTTTAAGATTTGCAATATCCAGGCATAGCTTTTGTTCACGTCAGTAGGTTCCAGGACTGGGAATGTTCCATGTAAAATGACATGTTGTTGGCCCCACACATTAACTTCTAGTCATCGGAATGTCCCCTGATGTCAGCTTGGATGGGAGGACATGACAAGTAGCTAGAGCTTAGGGCATACTGGATGGTGTACCTGACTCAAAATAGTGTTTACAGCACGAGTTTCATCTGTTTGGTCAGCAGTTCCTGCAAAGAAAGCAGCTCTTGCAAAGAAAGCAGCTCCTGTGGGCAACGGATTTACTTTTCTGAAGACCTTTAAAAATATATCTCTTTCCTTTCCTCTTCCTGGTTGGAAAAAAAAAAAAAAAGGTTTCCAATAAACATGCCATTAATGAAAAGAAAATTCTTACCTTTTGGGGAATAAAAAGAAGTAATACCAGAAAGCATGTATCAGCATTTACTGAATGAGAAACAGTCTTCATAAATGAGCTACTCTGTGTCATTATATCCTGGTCTGAACTGAGGTATTTAATAAAGTTTATTTAAATTTAAAGATTCTTATTTTGTGGAGGGTGTAGTCACCTTGACTGAGCTTCCCTGGTTGTAGTTTCTTGTGTGTGATGAAATAAACCTGATACAGGATGGAAGCCTGTGTTCTTCTCCTGGGCTGTTTGCTAGTTCATCAGTGGCAATCGTGACGGAGAACAGAACAGCATGTTATTTTGAGAATCATGTTTACTAAAATATAAGTGCATCTATATTTGTTATAATAATATAAAATTTAAATTAATGTGTACCTAAATGTATATCAGCAGCAATAAACATAGCTAGTGTTTCCTATATAATCAGCAAGGATGCTGAAATATCTTCTGCAATAAGGCTTTAGTTCAATTCCAGGAACAGAATTTGTAGGATGGAGAAAAAGCACCAACTATCAACAACCTTTCTATTTAATTGTAGTTATAGGAACAGAGACAATAGCTATAACACGTTTTAATTTGCAGTAAATATTACATTCTGAAATTTTTGAGTACCATTTAAAATTCCTCCTAATGAATGAAAACATCAACACAGATGGAGAAGGTCGTAGTGCTCTCCGTAGCATTCTTATCAACAAACATTTTGCTATGATGACTGTCATCTTCATGAACGTGGGTCTTGATAGGGCAGACTGATAGAACGCATGCAAAACTTCAAATGGTAACGCTGAAGGTAATGCTAAAATTCCCAATGATATCAGAAGACATCTATATTTCTCCATGCAAGTTCCTCTGCATGACCAAATCATCCCAGAAGCAAGGCCAACCTTGTCAGCAGTGACTGCTTCTGAAGCAGGTGGAATTTTGGATGATTGAATTATTTGTGGTTATAGGAACACAGATGATAACTATGATACATTCTGGTCTGCTACAATTATGTTGGTTTAAAAAAAAATAATCAAAAAGCGTTCTGAGTTCTGTTATCTGTTACAAATACCATTCTAATTACCATTCTACTATATAGTTATGTTCAGAATTCATCTTTTATGCAGTCCAGAAGCACTTGTAGCACACTGTAGCACATATGAGTTTGTATTTCACTGCTTGATCACGACCCAAACATTGACATCAGATTTTTCAAATTTTGGAGATAAAAATGAAATTATTCTTCAGCTCTGTATTTAAACACACATTTAGATTTCAATGTCACTCATCCTGTGAACTCATACAGTGATAAAATAAATAAACTGATACAGGATGGTAGTTAGATTGCCGCTGGAATATGAAACATGCATGGTCTATATATAAATACGTAATATTCTCAGGAGACAACTAATATATTTCAGTCATGGCTATGAGAAAATTCCAGCCTTTGTCATAATTTCACAAAGTGAACAGAGCGATAAAGACCTTTTTTTTCATTTCAGCTCTTTAAAAGATGAAGATAAATGAGTAACTGAATTGTATTTTTAACTCAGTCTGTTGAGAAAAATAACCAAGGCATTAGAATGCTCTTTTCCAAAAACTTGGCAATAATCATATGATAATTAGAATAATTTAATTTTTGGCAGTTCACATCATAGAATAGGTGAGTCATAGAATCATAGAATCATACAATTATAGAATCTTCATGGTTGGAAAGGACCTTTGAGATCATCGAGTCCAACCAAACAACCTACAATCTCTGCCACTAGAGCATGCCCTGAAGTGGCATGTAGTAATCTTCTTACTTACTATTGTTCACTGCAAAATTAGTGTTCCAAATTCTCAACATGTTAGTAATCTTTCAAGTTAAAAAAAAAAAAAAGAAAAAAACAACCAAAACCCAACAACCAATAACCAAAAAACAAACACTCTCACAAAAAAATATTGCCTGCAAAAAGCAAACTGTTCTCTAAATAGTATGCCTGCTACAAGACTATTGGCTATGTATCAATTCAGTGGTATTTTCAAATATGACATCTTTCTCCTCCTCTGTTTTAAATCCCAGTGAAATAGTGTTGCTTCTGGTTTTTTGGTTTTTTTTTTTTATAGGTGGCTAATCGTGTCAGATTTCTTATCTGATGATCAAATGCAAACACTACTTGTTATGTGAAAATAAACACTTACTGCTATACTCTGAATAGTAAAATAATGCTGTTACTTAAGAAGTAGTCCAAATCTTAATTTTAAGTATAATCTCATTTTTATTTTGTTGTGTAACAATATTTTATTATAAGCTTTTATTCAGTTCGTGTGTGGGAGAAAAGGTGTTGTTTTCTTAAAAAAAAGTTGAGAAAGAGTACAGCAACCAAGGGCCCAGACAGAAAAAATTATACTTTTGAATCACAAGATGATGATGAATTTTGTCATGAAGAGCTACATAAGATGGAATACATTTTGGAAAACACTATGTCAAATCAGACATACTTTTCCTAATTTTACGAGCAGGATCCCCACCATACTATCTTTTTTTCATTAGATTTGCAGACTGAAAGTTTGAAATTCAACCACTTAGAATTTCTAATTCAGGGCATTACTTTAATCACAAAGCAAAGTTGTTAGCTGTGCTTTGATTTGGCAATCTCAGGAGCTAATTAAAAAAAAAATAAAATTATGTGTTATGTTCTGTTTTCTACATGTGGTGTGGAGAATAGTGATAGAGGGATGTTCCAATTTTTGCCTCTCTGTGTCCCTTTTAATCATACCTGTTTAGATAGTAACATGATATTAATACAAAAAACTCTTCATCTGCTGTAGTGTCATGTTTAAAGTTCTTGATTAGCTCTTGACATCTGTGTGGAAACTGTAGAGTCTTGTGTGTGAAATTAACCAGTAGCTTCCCTCCCTTTGGAGATCATAACTGTATTTTGTCCAAACTGTAGCTTTGCAGGACAGAAAAAAATATTTACCATTTTCAAACTCTTTTTTAAGGCTACGTTTTTAAGATAAAGTTGAACCTCAGAATAATTTCCTTTCAAGGTTGTTAAATAATTCCTTCAGATTATTAAACTGGCATAGTACCCAGAATAACATTTTCTTCAGCTTCTAAACCATTTACAAAAGTATTTGGAAACTCAAAGAAACTGAAGAGTTTATTTAGATTTTGAAACAGGTGAATGATGATTGAGTTTAACCTTCAAATACATTACACAGTTTTGAACTCTGAAAAATGCTTATTAAAGTATAGAAAACTTATGCAGACAGGAATATATAATGAATAATATATATATGGTAATATTAAAATTTCATGTCTAGTTATGCTTTCCTGTAACATCTAATAATGAGCTACTGACTCTATATGACATTGGCATGCTGCTGGAAATGAGAATCACAGTTATCGCTATTGAAAGGAAATTCATAAAAAAATAGTGGCTTTGGACTAGGGAACTTTGAAAATTAGTCTGAAGTGCAAATTGTCATTATACAACCTTATTAAAAAACGTTGCTTAGCGCTGTCCAACATAGTAGGAAATCTCGTGCTTCTCTCCAGTAACGCTAAATTACCCACCTCGGCTCCCTGAGGTGTTACCCTGCTAATAACCACACTAATTGCGACCTCAGAATGTGACATGTCTAATCCTTTCTCAGTCCCAGCTGGGGTGATAAGGTCATTTCCTTGCTGGGATACTGTCAATAATTAATGCCAGAGGGACAGCCTGAAGCCTGGCAATTTGCTACTGCAGGATTATCTATTTTGTGACGCTTCGCTTCTGTGAAATGACATGTTACTCCAGGAGCACTGAACTCAGTGTGACTGACTGAACTTTACAACATGAATCAGAATATCATAACCATGGCTAGAATCTGTCATTTTTGTGATCTCCTCCATTCTGCATGTTTTGTCAAAACTTATTTATCTTTGTCTATCAACATGCTGCACTTGAAAATTTCAAAATATAATCTTCGATTCGTTACACTACATCCAGTAATGTGTAGTGCTGAGGCTGCATGGTAGACTACCACAGTTGTCGTCATAATCCCATGACTTCATATGTTTTGTAAAGGACATGTTTGAGAATTTTGAATTTTCTGCTATTTTTCATTGCTATGCAAATACCGTAACAGGATGATGTATGAGAGGAAAAGTGCTTTCTTAAATAAACACTGCCCCTTTTCAACATCTATAGCTCTAAAAATTCTATCCCTGTAATTTCACGATTCAATATTTTCAATTTTAATAAACCACAAAAGCAGCAAGTGAATACTGCTCTTAATGAAAGGGATCAGAGAGAAATATGCCACGCTCCTTTATGGTCTTTTCCTAATTGTTAAATTTATGTTGACTAAAATGTTAATTATCACTAATGTTGCTTACCCAGCTTCATTAAACATGACCTTTATTAGCTTGATTAACTACACTATATTTTGTACTGAGAAGGTGTTACTGACAGTTTTGGTTAGGCAGTTTTATAGTCCATTGTTGTAGAAGTTTTGACATTTATATCTTTATATGGAAGAGATATAACTTTGGGTTGACTTTAATATCTGGAAATTTTGACCTGAATAATAAACTAAAACTAAGTAGGAGACTAGTTTTATTATTCTTTAAATAGTGGTGTTATCGCTGTTACCCTTTAATTTGATTACCAAAGATTAAATATACTATAAATGTTCAACATGGCTGGCTTTCTTTTAGTGAATTGAGCACACTGAAGGCAGAGAATTAAATTTGATTGTAATATGATTATTAGATGTTGTAAGCTTTGTTTCCTGGAAAAATTCTGGCTGAATCTATTTGCCAGTTCTGCTGATTCAGCAAAGACTAAAATTTTGCAATTCTTTTGAATCAGAACACACAATGTTTTGAAACCATTATTGTATCAACATTTTTCAGTTAAAGCATATTGCTCCTTATACTACTACAAGGAACATAAAATACACATCTTTACCTTATAATGAGAATATTTTCTTTCACACTAACTATGAGACGATTCTCAGCAGTGTGGGTTTGGGAATTGAAGCCTGTTCTCATTTATATTCATACTGATCCTTCAAAAACAAAATTTTACTGATTGTAGTTGTTGTATATTGTAGTTATATAAATATTGCGGAATGATATTTCAGCCCTACCATGCATATAATTTAGAAATCCACCAATGTATTTATTATAAACTTTATGGCTACCATGATAATGAACCATAAAACTTCTAATTTCTAGTATACTTAAGTGCAAATCTAAGAAGCCGAGATATACCAAACATGCATCACTGTTCAGAATAACAGAAGAGCTTCTTGAAGGCATCATGCTTCTGCTACTGCACGTGGTAGAAAGTGTTGGCAGATTTACTTCAGGGTCATGGGAGAACAAGAACTGACGGAAGAAATCCTGTAAAAACAGTGAGAACAAGAGTAAATAACACGTATATGTAAGCCTTAGCTAAATGCAAACAAGACATTGTTTCTGAACTCTACAGCATTTAGAAGTATAGTACGAACAGAATATAAAACACATGGAAGAATGTCCCACCCTTGAGAGCATAAACAATGAGTTTATTAATCAAGACAATGTAACGCGTATGAACAGCTGAAGAAAAGCAGATAGGACATACCCTGTCTATTGGAGAAAGAAGACAAGTGTGAATCGTGGAAGAGGAAATATGTGACTGTTCAAATTTGTTCTGTATGCCAGTATCCATTGTGATTGGACACAAGAATTTTTAAATTTTAGGATAAAATGCCCTTGCTTAAACACAATACAGGCAAAACATAAAGGCAAATAGGCTTTTATTTGTGCCTGAAAATTTATGTTTATCAACCAGATGATCAAGAAGACATCTTCTATCTCTAGTTTTTATGCTACTGGAAATGCAGTGTATAGTCTGTAAATCTTGAATAT
The DNA here is from genome assembly GCF_028500815.1 of Rissa tridactyla. Classification (NCBI taxonomy): domain Eukaryota; kingdom Metazoa; phylum Chordata; class Aves; order Charadriiformes; family Laridae; genus Rissa; species Rissa tridactyla. The sequence goes on from NC_071467.1 coordinate 44,899,325, forward strand.
GAAACTTGCCAATTTGGAAGGTTTGAGTATATCACACTTATTTTCAGATATTCAAGCAAGTTTTATCTACATTGGCATTCTAGAAGGCACTAGCAGATAAGATATCTTGCATTTTTGCACATATGATCCTTTATTCTGCCCCTCCACTCTGCTCTTGTGAGATGCCACCTGGAATATTATGTCCAGCTTTGGAGTCCTCAGCACAGGAAGGACATGGACGTGTTGGAACGGGTCCAGAGGAGGGACACAGAGGTGATCAGAGGGCTGGAGCACCTCTCCTATGAGGACAGGCTGAGAGAGTTGGGATTGTTCAACCTGGAGAAGAGGAGGGTCTGGGGAGAACTTATAATGGCCTTCCAGTATCTGAAGGGGGGCTACAGGAAAGATGAGGGACTCTTTGTCAGGGAGTGTAGCAATAAGACAAGGGATAATGGTTTTAAACTGAAAGAGGGTAGATTTAGATTAGATATTATGAAGAAATTCTTTACTCTGAAGGTGGTGAGACTGGAACAGGTTGCCCAGAGAAGCTGTAGATGCCCCATCCCTGGAAGTGTTCAAGGCCAGGCTGGATGGGGTTTTGAGCAACCAAGATGATCTTTAAGGTCCCTCCAACCAAAACCATTTTATGATTCTATGCGTCTGTGATATATTTATGTTTCGGTCAGTTATTTTTATTTAGTGTTTATTCTAGTCATGGAAACTATGCTGAGAACAGGCAAGTTAGACAATACCAAAAAACAATTAGAGATCTGGAATTTAAACAGTGTAGAAAGTAGTTTTAGAAATATAGCTGATATTCTTTCAGGGATTACTTGTTTATCTTGAAAAAATCAGAAGCAGTTTACCTTGAAGCAGTACGTCAGTCATACTTATTTATATCGAATGAAAATTTCTCACAGTGTATTACAGTTGGAACAAAAAAATGGAAAAGACAGGAAATGTAGTTCTAGACCATATTATAGGATGCTCCACTTTTGTTATAGTTGAAGTACCTTATGAATTAGTGTGGAATTATTTAAGATTATTAGGTACTTCTTCATAGAGTCTAGCTGGACAGAAATGTTGGGTTGAGTTAGCATTTTTTGCAAGCAGTTACTTCTCAATTTACATTTCTCTATACAATAAAATTAATTCAGCCTTCAATCCATAACTTCAAAACATGAGTTTTATTTTAGTTTTTTTCCAAGGATCAGGTAATTCTTTTTAATGTGGTTTATCTTTAGAAATATAATCACTAAAAAAGCTGGAGCTATTTGTTAATTTTCCAGTATAATCTCTTGGATAAGCATAGGATTTTCTGAAAAGCTGTGGAACATTTATAAGAGCAATACAAGTTTCATTGGATAAGAGAGACTGGCAGGTGCAACCTCACGTTAAGTGTGCAATATGATATTTCCTCTTGATAATGATACAGACCTGTCTTATCTTTAAACTGATAACCTCTTGCTATGTAATGAGTAGAGACTGGCTTCTGACATTGGTTGATGAAGAGGTATGAGTCTAATTAAACTGAAAGACACAATGCTACCAACACACTGACACAAAATGTGTAAGATTAAATGTGTTCTGTGTTGTTTTTTATTATTATTATTATTTTTGTTATTTACTAAAGAAATAAAATAAAGAAAATAGCTGTTAAGATCTAAGGTTAAGGAAAGACAAGGTAGATTAATGTGGTCTTGAAAAGCTACACTTGAACCTCTTTGAATCCTCAGCCTGGATATTGAAGTTGCTCTTAAACATAACTAAGAAACCACTACAATTTTATATCTGCTTTGATTTGCTTGTTCTGAACACCAAAATTATTTCTCCGTGTAACTCACCCAAGATTCTGTTCCTTCCATTACAACAGTTTTAAAGCAATCTCATTCAAATGTTCTCAGTTCAAGAAAATAAACAAAAGTATCACACAAATTTCAGTTGATGATTGCTGTTTAGTACAATCTTTAGACTTACAGTATGGTCCTTAAGAACATAACATAGCTGGCTGATGAAAGAGTAGTCATCGTGTAGGCCAAGATCTTCAAAGTGACTCAGACAAGCCTTTTTTTTTAATTCTTGGTCTTCTACATGACAACCTTACATGAGCTGAGCTTTTCTGATAAAAAAGATGAGCTGCTACCCTTTGAAAATAAGCTTCTTTAAATGTTCCAAGTTTTTTATTTAAATCTTTATTTGTATTCTGTTCTTTTTCACAGTTTCTCATCTCCATTTTTCTCTTCTAATGTCTTTTTATTCTATTTTGTTTTACTAGGCTGCCTGCCTCTCTCTCTTTCCGTCTATTCTACTTCTCTCCCTTGCTGGTCCTTCAATTTTGACCCTTGTTGATCTTGCATTGTTCAAATTCTTTGTCTGTCTTTCATGATCTCTTCTTTAACACTGGATGGAAAGATTTCATTCTGGATCATGCTAACCTCAAACTCTTCTTTCACTATTAATCTGTTTTAGTTTCCTTTCATGTTAAACTTCAGTATTGCTTCAGCATAATTTTGTATTCTCCTGAAGAATGTATAAATGGAATCAAAGGTAGTTGACAATACCTGAGATATTAAAATAATGAGGAGGTTGGTCTTTGTATCCATTGTGAATGAATTATGTATTTAAAAAATAAAATTTCCTTTCTGAGTTTTACATGCCTGGCCTCTGGACAAAGATGAAGCAGAACTAAAAGTCTACCAGTGGGATACTTAAGAAAAAGTAAGTGCTACCTGATCTTTTAAAGTTTTACGAGTACTTTAAAATGTGAAGTGTGCCACTCCTGTTTAATATCACCATTAAAAATATAAATCTTTGTCTCAGTAAGAGTGACAAAGACGATTATGAATGTTCTCCTGGAAAAGAATTGATGGCAAGGAACCGGAACAAAGCTGACATGACCATTTCATGGCGTTTAAACAGCTCAGTCCATCAAATGCTCATTTGTCTATTTCAAGCTTAGCAGGCATTCTCATGCCACTTCACCATTTCTACAAATACCTGGTTGTTATGACATAGGATGAAAAAAAGAAAAAAAGCATAACAAAAGAAATCCAATATACTTTGCAAATGTTCATTTATTTTTCAGAAGTAGATTTGTTACCCTCATGTCCTTAGGAAGAAGTAACATATTTGAAATCTTGTGCACCAGTGGTGGACAACATTCTGTTGCAGGAAAGGGAAATAATGCTCCAAATTGACCTGCATGCAGTGTAACTCAGCATATGATATAGTCTTTCTGACTAGTGAAGTTTTATATGGCATCTATATGGTAGCTTAACAGGTTAGTGACATGTCTTCTCTCAACTTCCAGCTTTCAAAGCAACAGAAAAGAATGACTTGACTAGAAACATTCCTCAAGCCCTCCTTTTGCTGGTTGACCTAAAGTGGCTGGCAGTTAAATTTCATGATCTGGCTCTTAATATGCAACTTTCCTCTTGAAAGATATATTTTTCCCTTTTAAGTACTATGTTCTGCTTCTGGCTTTGTATCATTCGCATCTTTTCTCCTGAATCCCTACTATTCATCTGATTGAATCTTTGAGTTTCACTTATGGACTTTTTTGTGGTTTTGTTCAGTACTTAGGAGAATTATGAACTAAACCGTTATTGTTGTGTTTGGAGCACAAAGTAACTCCCACTGACTGAAGGATAAGACATATAGATGGTTTGGAATGAGAGCAATTGTTTCCATAAGTAGGATGAACTTTTCCATCTCATACTCTCGTTGACAACTTTCATTGGTATCTATGATTGGGTAGATTTCACGATTTATATATAGGTAAAGAGACTGACTCTATCCCAGACAAAATCCATACAAGGGGGCAGGGCAGAGTGGGAAAGAGAAAATGCCTTGATGTTTTGCAAGTACTGTTCACCGGTAGAGAAAACATGGATGTGTTATCGAGACAGTTTTAGTCACAAATACAAAGCACAACACCATACAGGCTGGTATGAAGAAAGTTAACTCCATCCCAGAAAGGCCCAGTACAATTTTTTATGTGAAACTGAACTTTCTTTGCCCTGCCCTTTGTATGGATTTTGTCTGGGATAGAGTAAAGTTTCTTCATAGAAGCTAATATGATGCTGTGTTTTGTGTGACCAAAACAGCATTGATAACACACTGATGTTTTTCTTACTGCTGAAAGGTGTTTATACAGCATCAGGGTCTTTTCTACTTCTCTCACTGTCCCACTGGCAAGTAGGCTGGGAGTGGGCAAGAAGTTGGGAGGAGATACAGCTGGGACAGCTGACCCTAAGTGACCAAAGGGATATCCCATACCATATGATGTCAAGGTCAGCAATAAAAGCTGGGTGAAGAAGAAGGAAGGCGGGGACATTCAGAATGATGTCATTTGTCTTCCCAAGTAAACATTATGTGTGATGGAGCTCTACTTTCCTGGGGATGGCTAAACACCTGCCTGCCGATGGGAAGAAGTAAATGAATTCCTCATTTTGCTTTGCTTGCATTCACAGCTTTTGCTTTACCTATTAAACTGCCTTCATCTCGACCCATGAGTTTTCTCACTTTTATGATTTCTTCCCCACCCTACTTGAGGGGAGTGAGTGTGTGACTGTGTGGGGCTGAGTTGCCTTCTGGGGTTAACCTACACCACCACCCTTCCCACCTCCAGCAGTAGGCTGGGGATGGGTGAGAGGCTGGGAGGGGACACAATCAGAGCAACTGACCCGAATTGAACATAGTGGAATTCCAAGCAGAATACAACATTAAAAAGCTCAGTGAAAGGACGAGGAATGGGGGACATCTATGGCATTTGTCTGCCCAAGCAATCATGAACTTTGCTGAGGCCCTTGCTTTCTAGGAAGTGATGAATATCTGCCTGCTGATGGGAAGTGATGAATAAATTCCTCTTTCTGCTTTGCTTGCATGAACAGCTTTGTCTTTCCCAATTAAACTGTCATTGTCTCGATCCACAAGTCTTTTTGCTTTCCTTCTGTTTTTCCCCTGTCCCATGGGAGAGGGGAAGTGAGTGAACAGCTCCATGGGTATTTGCTCTTGGCCAGGTAGACCCACCAGAGAAATACAACATGAATAGCTAAGATAAACTTTCTCTTCTGTAAATTTTAGCCTTCCAACTCTCAAACAGTAAACCACAATTTGGTTTGTGCTGTATTCTTGAATTGTATTATTTGTTGCACATTTACGGCTATGAGTACATTACATTCCTTTGCTGTTTTTTCCACATCGTAAATAGAGGCTGTTTCATTAAACCTCTCTTTTTCTTCTCCTCAGGAGACTTACTGCAGTTCAGAGTATCCAGAGACTATTGTGAAACAGTCCAGGAACATTTGATTTATTCATAACCAGACTGGAGGAAGGGCTATCTGTTAAAGGGAGGGGAACATTGATTTCTAGAATACTTTTTTCTTCCTAAACCAAAGGGTATACATAGAAACACAAGATAGAATTATTCACACTTAACATTTACATACAGCACTACCCATGTTTACAGCTGCAAGTGATGTAAAATAGCGAAAAGTAATGTTTAACTTATCGATTGTCTTATAAAGTTTAAGAGAAATATTCTGCATTTACTTAACAATTCTGATTTACATTTAGATAAACCGTAGGCAAAAATATGACCACAGCAGCTTTTCAGATGTCAGACTGATGAAAAGTTGATATCTTATCTGAAATCACCACTGACTTTTTTCCTGTCTGCCTGAAAAACCGTTACACTTTCACTCTTTTTTCTCGTAGCATTTGATGACGAGAGTTAATTTGAAATATTTATTTCTTTTAAAAGCACATTATGCTTTTAAATATGTACCTGGTTCCAATGAACTAAGTTCATTTTAATGGGAAAAAATAGTTTTCTGTTCTCTGGGGGAAAAAAGTAATAAAGCTAAAGCAGAAAACCAAATTTATTTTCTTTTCTGTTTCCTTTAGATTTTTACATAATCTAATTTATCCTATTTTCCCTTTTCATTTTTTTCTTTTTTTTCCTTTTTTTTTTTGTTTCTTAATGTCTTTATTCTGATTATTGAAGAAATATCTACTTGATTTTTATTGCAGTTTTTAATTGAGTGGGCAATTGAAATTCTTAGACACTGTTGTCTAGTTCAAAATTTTCAAAAATTGTTCATTACTTTGAAGGGAACCTGGTATAATAAATTGGATTAGCACATGTTAAGACATGTTAACATGTCTAATCTTTTTAGCACATCTCAAACTTGATGCAAAAACCCCATTGACTCACATTCCTCCAGATGGTAGCCTCCCATATTATCTGTATATGTCCTCCCTCTGTCTCTCACTTTCTCTCCCTTACATATTAACTGTGGAAAAGGTTTAGTATGCCTCTGTTTTTTGAAAGGTTCATATTTAGCAGAGCTATCCCTTAGTCCATTTCCTCCACCAGAAAAATTGCCACTCTTTTCATACCGTCTGCCACTCAAATGCCAACAATAGATTTCTACCAGCTACACAGACATGAGAGAGATGACATTAGGTGAAAATGGATTTATTTTTTTTTTACGCAATAGCATATTGATCTTCAAGGACAACCAATTTGTGCTAGCTGTCATCTTTTCCTGTTAAAATTATTAGTTATCACCCTGTCTTGGGAACTTTTTTTGAGGTTGTCAAAATTGGTCTGCCACCTTCTGTGACCGTCACAAATGTAATTTAGGTGAGGAGGAAATCTAGAATCCCATAATCCACTCTGATTTAAAATATAAAGAGTATAGAATATGCTTGGTTTCCATTACAAAAATAAATTATCTCCTGTGGAGAACTGAGAGGTTCAAGACATATGGAAGCTGGCCCTGCTAGGGTAAATTCAATAGGAAGATGTTGATATAATGGATCACTATCTTATGCAAGTTAAACTGCTTCGAAAAGGACCAGAAGAGGGCAAGTGGAACTGCTTACAGCTTAATTCACTGACAGTCCTTTCACCTACCAAATTTGTCATTGTTAACCCTAATGATAGGGTCAATACAGGCAGAAATATCTTAATTTTTTTTTTTGCCATATCAGCAATATCAGCCTAAATCTCAGCCTAATATTGACTAGGCAGAAATAAAAGGCAGAGCACAATATTCACAAAAATATTTAAATGATCTGCCAGCCTCTCCATTGTACATGGAATTAGATGCCTCCAGATACCAATTTCAAATGAGCTTTAAAAGTCAAAATTCTGGTTACAGCAACTTCTTACCATGTTTGACTGCTTGAAGAGGTAAGCATTTTTGAACTGTTGCTCACAAATCAAGTGTTTATCCCAGACACTGTGTAAAGTAGATAGTTCTGGAAGTAAATCCTGCATCAATAGAGTTAATATTTGTTGAGCTGTACTTTTTCCTTAAGGGTTTTTACAATGATAATGAGACCAATAATTCATTTCCTAAGGTGTCTAAGAATAAAAAGGACTCATTTAATTAGATAGTGTCTGGACTGTAGTAGTCCTAGGACTGCCAATTTGCTTTGCTAAGTACTCTTCAGCATAGAAAAATCTATTTTATCCCTCTCTTCTTGTCAGGATTTTCTGAGATTCAAAAAATCTAAAATAAAATCTCAGTCTTCATTTTTGGCAAGAACAAACCATGTTCTGCTTTGCCTTCCCTCGTGCAAATTGATATAATGTATTTGTCTTTTTATTGTTTTTTCAGGGACAAAGTGCATTGCATCAAGCTTCAGTTATATGATACCCAATCATCCTTAGATCACATTCAGAGTAGTCATAGTTGCTTCCATCCAAATCTTTGGTTAGGTCTTTTATAAAAAACAATTTCATAAGATCATGAAACTTTGCAAATTCCATTTGCTTTATCAGAGAAAATAGAAACTCTCACATAACTATAGATTTTTGCAGATTGGACTTGGATGGACTATATTTTTTCTAATTTTGGTTCTTCCTTGGAACATAAAATTTCATGGGAATAATTGTTTGATGATATATTTTTATGGTCAGATCAACTGTCTGGACAGCTACTCAATGGACGAGCATTTACTCCAAGGTTGTCTTTCCTCCTTTCCTACACACAGTGATCAGTGCCAGCAATAATATGCACAACAGATTCCATCTTGTATGTGCCCTTCTCTTTTAGAATCCTTCTCTATTTAAGTTTCTTCTGTTGTTTTTTTTTTTCCCTGTCATTTTTTTATGACTTTCCTGTGTCTTTGTGCCTGATATATTGATTTATAGTCAAAGTCTCATTTTAGACTACGGCATTTTTTGCCTGTACTATGTCAGACAATGTGTAGATTTCCCATTAAAGTATTACTCTTCCCCTTAGTTTTTCAGACTCTCAAAACTGATAGTACCTTTTGTTCTCTAAATGACAATATTATTAAGTATTTAAGTTATTATTAAGTTATTAAGTATTAAGCAATAAATACAGAATTCAAAAACCAAAACCAAAAATCCAATACCCCAAACCTTTAGTAATATATAAAGTGAATTATACTTCAGTAGTACAAAACATGGAGAATGTGAAGGGAAAAAAATTACAGGTGAGATAAAGATATTTCCAACTACTCAAAAACCTCAGGAGTTGCTTCATGTCATTTGCATAGTGCTGTGATCTTGGTACTTGGTGACTCCTAAATCTCATTGTGTTCCTGGTCTTGTTTCTTGCCAAGAGCCTTCTCCATCTTCTGGCAACTTCAATTATTTTACATACAGCCAGGCTCATCTAGCTCAGTGAATGATTTCCCCATCTATTCATGAGAATTCCCACATCTAATGGGTAATAAGTCAGACCTTTCAGATTCACCACTAAGCATGCAAAAGAAGAAAAAAATCCTGCCCTGCCTTCTGTCAGGCAGGGATTACTTTTTTTTAAATGCCTACGCTCAAGACAGCTGTAATTTTTTTTTTCTTTCTTACGTAAGACCTTCTTTAGCTCATAAGGAAATGACGGCAACCAATTTAGGATCCTGGCTGTTTAGTTTCTCTACCTCAGCATGGCCTGGCAAGTTCTTTACTTTGATTCTCCTTCTCCTTACTACAGTTTGTTATCCTGCCTCCAAGAAGATAGTAGGCAAGTGTAGAGTAAACCTCTGTATATGCTTACTCTCCTCAGCCAAGGTGAGACAACTAATTATGTATTTAACTATATGACATATGCTAGGTAATGAGGTTAACACATGTTAATATGAATGAGTAGGTCACTGCTTCCTCCCTCACCTCCTTAACATTTTTTAATTATGATTCTTGCCTCTTGCCTGCCTGGTTTCTCCTACAGAAGTCTTCTAAAGACAAAGTGCTAAAACTTTGTTAACTATGCATTACAATAAACACTAATTTTATAATGACCTCATTAAATTCAAAATATTCCCTAACTTCGAGCTTCATATAAACACCAACTGTTCCACAACAGATACTAAAGCTTGGAAAATGGGCGTTGATCAGTGCTTTCACTGAACGCATACTGATACATTTTAGAGATTTCTTTTCAGATGTCATGCTTTTTTTTTAATTTTACCACATTAGCTTGGGTGCAACACTGAATTTGGAAATCAGTGCAACCAGAAGCCTTGGAACAAGTATAGGTATCTGTGTAAAAGAGTAAGGTTACAAACAAATAAATATTTATGTGCCTAGAGATTTTACGTATGTATTTTGAACTTCTATAATTGAAAATCAAATCCAGGGTGTGAACTCAGGTTGTACAGTGACTTTCATTTAAAGAAATGCATTTTATTATCTCTTATTTTCAGAAGACAAAAGAAAGCATCTCTTATCACACTGATTTTTATTCCTGTTAACTCCTTATCTCTTTGTTTCTTTTTGTCTTCTCCTTTCTTGTTATTTTTTAATATATAGCAATCCTTTTTTTACTGCCAAGCCTGAAATCACCTTCCTGGACGTCCTTATGGGTCACTGTTGCATTCTGCTCCTCAGAAATTAGATATATTTTTAAAATAAGAAAAACATTGAAAAAACATCTAATAAGCCAAAAATAAACCTGCTAATAAAAGAAAAGCAAGAATGTTTTCTATAATATGGAAATAGTTGCCCTGTTCATATCAGTGTTTCACATAGAAATCATATAATGTATATTACCTGCTCCTTCAAGTGTCCTTCCTTAAGCAAAACAGATTATTAATAAACAAATATAAGATTAAAATGAACTTTTAATTCCTCATTTAAAATTTATAATAAGAATTATAAGTAGTTTCTGATTTTAAGAAGTCCAAACGAAGTGTAATTTAGTGAGAGAAGATATTTTAAAAAATCACTAGTCTCTCTGAAATCTTGATAAATATTAACTTACAAACATCTCTCAGAATTTACTGTTCTACTCAGTGCCAGAAAATAATTTGACAGGCTAAGGTAGGATTATGTATTAAATGCACCAGATAAATTTGGATCCAGGAAAAAATTTTGTAAATGGATCAAATGCTTACTCCCAGAAGCATGACTTACTTGGCTAAGTATCAGGATTGAAATCCACATGTTCCTCAAAAAATAGTTTTGAATCTTTCTCAGCCTCCTTGTTCTTCCTTCAAAAGGATGGATAGTTCATAATTATTTCAGGCTAGATTTTGGGAATCTGTCTCTCCAGCTGAGACTTTGCCTGCACAGCATTCAAGATTACTGACAATATGTGATCCCTATGGTTCTCACAATTCTTTTTTTCTCTTCTCTTCTCTTCTCTTCTCTTCTCTTCTCTTCTCTTCTCTCTCTTCTCTTCTCTTCTCTCTTCTCTTCTCTTCTCTTCTCTTCTCTTCTCTTCTCTTCTCTTCTCTTCTCTTCTCTTCTCTTCTCTTCTCTCTTCTCTTCTCTTCTCTTCTCTTCTCTTCTCTTCTCTTCTCCTCTCCTCTCCTCTCCTCTCCTCTCCTCTCCTCTCCTCTCCTCTCCTCTCCTCTCCTCTCCTCTCCTCTCCTCTCCTCTCCTCTTCTTTTCTCTTCTCCTCTCCTCTCCTCTCCTCTCCTCTCCTCTCCTCTCCTCTCCTCTCCTCTCCTCTCCTCTCCTCTCCTCTCCTCTCCTCTCCTCTCTCCTCTCCTCTCCTCGCCCTTCCCTGCCCTTCTCCCCCTGCCTCCACCCAAGTTTCCACAGTGGCTTTTACCACTGTTTTGCTTGTATGCTGTCTTCATTTACCGAAGAAGCTGTGGCATTTTGTTGTTTAGATAATTTTAGTAGATACCTCTGGAGATCAAGTATTCATTTTTTCAAGTTTTCATTTTTTTTTGTGAAAGCCATGTGTAGACAATAAAATACATTTCCTTGTCTTTACTGTAAATTGTACTTTTGCATTAATATGATTTTTGAGCATCAGTGTGCATATCTGATAAAAAAAAAAATTCTAATGTTTTACTTTTCTTCACTGAAATGAGAACTTTGGAAGGTCAGCACAAGTTAAATAACAATATTAAGAATACTAGTATGCCTAGCTCTAAACACTATGAAACCATCAGGAAACACTGAAGTTGCAATACAATCCTGCTGTTTGGTTTTTATATTTGAAAAATTCTAAACTGAAAGGATTTGGGGTACCTATAGATCTTTGCTCAAGACAATGAAATTCTTACTGTGATGTTTGGATCTATTTCTTCAAAAGTAAAGGGGACCTCTAGAAAGGCAGAAATTACTTGTAAATGAGAGAGAAAAAGAGAAGTCTTTATCTCTTGCCCAGGAGATGAAAATAATATTGAGATTGTTCAGTCTTACAGGAAAGAAAAAAGATGCTGCCACCAAAGGAGTGATTAGTGTATTTAATCTTTGAACCTTACTTAAATATAAAAGTATAGTGTAGAAGGATTGAAAGGCAAAAAAGAAGATAAAATGGAAAGGAAAAATGGCTAGCAGGAGCTGATTTTCAAGCTTATTCATGTTGGTAATGTGAAAGTGTTAATTTGATTTGTCTTTACTAAATTCTAAAATACAGTAGTTGCACATGAGGGGTTTTGTCAGGTAATATTTTTCTTCAGAGTTTTAGTTGATGATTCCACAGATGACAGAACAGAAGAGTATCATTTACAAAAAGTGATGTGGCAGAAAAATCCCTCTAGACACTTTAAGTTGACTTCACCTACTCTGACAGACTAGGAAAAAAACCAGTCAAACAAACCTTATATTTCTAAAATAGGACCATGATCTAACTAGAAAGTTTTTACCATGAGGCTCATATTATTCAGCATCTCATAGCTTCTGGTATAAACAGTAGTCAATTTTTTTACAAGCAGCCTTAAATCAAAGCACGACCCATCCCTGTGGTGTCAGCAGTAGAGTTTGTAAAGAAGGGATAAGACATGGTACATACTAATAACAACAGGGACATAATTAGTGGATAATGTTAACAGAATTACCCATTACTACTGCAGACTATTCAGAAAGAGTACAAGGTTCTTGAAAATGTTAATGTAACATGGGATTCACAAAAAGAAATGTCTCAAAAGTGGTAAAACCAAACTCTGTGATATGTGAAAGACTAAATCTAACTTTTGTTATCAACAAATTATGGATTATGACTGGATACAAGCATGAGAGCAACATTTAAAAGAAATGTATCTCAATTAAATGAAGAGTGGATGATAAATAGCACATCATCAGTCATCTTTGTGGTCCTGGAAAGTTATTCTGTTCATTCAGAAGTTATCCTTTTTCACATCAAATTAATTCTTCTCCTGACAAACACTTCATTCACTTACACATCAGAGAGTTACAAATGACAAGAAGCAACACTAGCACGGAGTTATTTTTGTGAATTTCAACTAAAGTGAAATGGGTTTATGGAATGTTGCTGTTATTTTGTCTCAATCTAATTGGCTGATAGCATGTATCAACATCATATTATGGGCTGTTCATATCATCCCAAGATCACCATTCTGTATTTTGTGAAGCCATGTATTGGTGAAAGTCTTATTATTCTTGTTTAAGCTGTTTCCAAGAATCAACTGTGAGTCCTGATAAAAGAATTACAACAGCAGCTGGAAGCTGCCATGTATGCATTCCCTGCAAAGACCATCTTAATGGTACAAAATGATTGAAAATTGCCTTCATTACAAATAGAAGTGTGCTGCTCCCTCAGTACCTAATCTTTTTTTTTTCTGATCTGGATAAGTGTTTGGGTCATGCTTCTGCAATCATTTCTGAAGGCTCTGTGTGGTCAGCAGAGAAGCACCTTTAATGAGCTGAAAATTGCAAGCATGCACTTGTTGGAAGTAATCATCCACTCAGAATCAACACAAATATTGGTTTAAATTGCTGTATTTCTTGAATGAGACTGACAGGGTCAGATAAGTTTACCTCTTGAAAAATACTCTTCATTTTGATTAACATAATCTGTAGATATTTGTTCCTTATGGGCTTTTAAGCCAACAATACTTAATCTCTCTACCTGTGACGTTAAAAATACACAGGAAAAAAAAAAGAAAGAAAGAGAGAGGGAAACAGGAAGCAGAAGGATATTTGACTTATTTTCTATTCTCAAAACAATGAGGATTAATAGTGGGAATATTGTCCTAGGCATTACAGGGGAGGAAAAAGGAAGATCCTTGGTAAAAACAAGGCCGAGGCCTGTTCACAGGATATAGCTTTATTACTGAAATAAGTTATAGTCTTGAAAACTAGATGGACATCACTTTCCTGACCTGCTTCTTTCTACCATCAATTCTGGTTTCAGTCTGTCCTGCAACACTGAATCTGTGATGCTCTCATCTCCTACCATTATAAACCTTTTAAAAGTTACGTTAGTTTCTTTTCATCCTTGCACTCATCACATGCAATTCCTAAGAGCCAATGAAAAAATCTGATGAAAGGATTATCAAAATTAGTTGCCACTTATACATTCACAGCAAAAGTAATTTCAGTGGTATGACTTAACAGTAGAGGTTGATTAACTGTGTTTCCCACTTATCACTAGCAGTGGCCAAGCCCTTTTTGCCCAATAATTGTTGAGATTAATCCATCTTTCTACAGAATAATCAGTGTTTCTCAGAAAAAGAGAGCTTGACTTGAATGTTGTCTCCTATGCGCCTGATGTAAAAAAATGCCTGTGTCACAAAACTCAAACCACAGGTTTCTCTGCTTTTGAACCATCAGGAGAGTCTTTTCTAGAGGAGATCAGTTTCCCTCCAAACCAGGTATGTGTTGCTACTCCAGACCAGTTCCCATTTGGTCAGGCAGGATCCCTGCAGTGCGAAATCCCTGACCCAGCTAGGTAATGTATTCTATGACCTTCCTCATCCCTTACAAGGTTTGTTATAGGCATCACTTTTTGAATTACTGGCTTTGACCAGCTCCACTCATTGTGGTGAAATCTTGATCCCAGGATCCTGATGCTGTATGTTTTGGCTTCCAGTGCGGGGCTCTGCAACCTCATTACAATGCAGTTTTATGTGATTCTTTGAAGAACCAAGACAGATTTTTGGACGTGAGATAATGTTCTTATTAAGTGGATCAGATCTTCTTTGGGTTGATAGAATAATAGGCACTCTCACTGATGATGCATGAGACATTGTACCCCTCTACACAGAGGAACATGAACTTTTGATAATGACAGCAATATCAGCAGTTTGTTAAAATATTATCTGCATCCTACTACTTACAAGAAAATACATGGGACTTTCCAAGCTGTTTAAAGAAGCTGCTCTCTAGTTATTATCAGGAACTTCAGTATTCAGACTAAGATTATTCAGGTTAGTTTAACTTGCCCACTTAATGCTTAATTACAGAAGAATTAAGAATGAACACAAATTAAAGTTCTGTTTTGGAGAAGCCTTTTGAAGGTGTAGAAAAGCATTAGGAAAAACTATTATATGTTGCTACTATATCAGACTGACACAATGAAACATTCTACCCTAAAGCTTTTAGATGAAGCTTTTAGCCTATTTTGCCTATGCACTGATTTACTTGCTAGTTAGATTTTTCTCATACAACTGTTCAAGTGCTTTTTGTAGTGTGCAACTTTTTTTTCTTCTGTTACAGGATAGTAACATATGTTAACAAAACCATCCGTGAGATACAATCTGCTAAAATCAGGCTCACAGATTAATCTAGATTTGCAGGGATCTCTGAAGGTCATCTGGCACAATCCACTCCTCAAACCAAGGCCAGCTTTAAAGTTAGGTCTAACTTTTAAAGTTATATCAGGTTCCTCAAGGCCTTTTTGAATCCTGTTTTGGGTATCTCCAAGTATGGAGATTCCACAACCACGTTGAATGTCCTCATGGTTAGAAAAAAATTTAACAACACCTAGCCAAAACTTCCCTTGTTTCCTCCTCCCTTATTACTGATAATCCAGGTTAATTTTTGATGCCTCAGTCAGTATATTATTTTTTCTCTACACTTCCAGGTACCTACATACTTCTGGAACGTGGTAAAATCCAGTTTATTCACTCCATGGAGCACAAAGACCACAATTCTGTGTCCCTCTTCTGAGGACAGTCCTCTTCTTGCTTTCTGCTCTCTTTACTATATAGCAGAAGAATAAGAAAGACGAAGACAACATATAACCAAACCCTACAAAACCTGGTATGCTAAGAAACTATGATAATATATTATACTGTCAAGTTTCTTATCGATCCACTTAAAGGGACATTGACCTTTAATATTAATGTGCTTAGCTACAAATGTCATTGGAAAAGACTATAATACTTAATCTTCAGTGACATAAAATGTGCATGTCAACTGTGAACAAAACCACAGACTGTAGTGAAGAAATGTAGCCTTAATTGCACCATCTACTTGTCAGGAGGCTCTCGTTATTTGCTATTATGAAAAATGGAGATTAAGAGTATTACCAGGCCAAAAGGCTACTATTCTTCATGGAAAGACATTACTGTGAAATAAAAAATAATTAGATTTTTGTTGCAGACAGGAAAGGTGGTTAAATTATACATGTTTATTTCAAAAGATTAATATCAGGATGCTCTTGATATAAATTGAGAAGTACCAGCACAATACTTACAACAGTAAACAGAAAAGGGTTTATTGATTGTTTTATATCTGCCTGGAATTTATTTTCTTCTGGGATATAAAATATAAATTATGAGGCATAACTTTTATTCAGAGGACATGCTGAAGAGAAACACCTTTATCTGTGCACAAACCTACTCCAAAACCAGTTTTTTCAAGAGTTAGGGTCTCAAGAAGTTGAGGTTTTCTGGCTGTGCTGGGTGCAGGTGCCTGGGCACTGTCAGCAGGATGCTGCAGGGGTGGGCTCCACGAGGAGAGCATGGGGCTTCCCCATGCTGGACACAGCTGGTTCTAACAGACCCACCACAGGGCACAGCTGAGTCCAGCAGCCAAAACAGTGTCACCTCTGGGCAGAAAAGAAAGGGCAGAAAACGCTTGGAGGGGAGGAGGAGAAAAAAAATGTATGAAAGGAGTAAGAAACAACCCTGTGAGAGAAGAAGGAGAGGAAGGAGAGGCTCACCTGGAGAAGGTGAAAAGTGTGAGGAGGAAGGAACAGGAGAGAGAAACAGCTGTGTACTGACCACAACCCACCCCAACCCCATAGCACTTGGTGTGAGGGAAGTAGATGAGTCTGGAGTGAAGCTGAGCTTGGGAGAGTGGGGAGGAAAGATGTTGCTTTAATGTTCTTTCCATTTCTCACTACCTGAATCTATTTTAATTAGGCATAAATTAATTTTACCAAGTTTAGTCTGTTTTGCCCATGACAGTAATTGGTAAGCAATCTCTCTTTCCTGGTCTCTCCCCTTGTCCCGCTGAGGAGTGGTAGAGAGAGAGCAGCTGGGTGGGAGTTTGGCCCTTAGTCAAGGCTAACCCACCACACTGGCCAAAGCCCATTTTGGGTAGTTAGATTTCTTTTACATAAAATTACTTCTCTATTTCACATCAAGAAGCAATGATTAAGCCTACACATGAAACACTGTGCTACCAAATTGCTAAACCGAAAGCAAAACTCAAGAGAGGTGAGAGGAGGCTGAGTTGCAATGATGTTCAAAGGACGCATGAATTTACTAAATCAGTTAAGACTAAAAAACTGTTTGGGTTACCACTAGTGATTGCCTTTTATTCTCTTTTATTTGTTTTTAACTTACATCTAACTTTATTTTTCTTGTTTGGCCCTTTTCATATCAATATATGTATATATGTGTTAATATTGTCTGAGGAGCCAGTAGGAAGGTAAAAATACTGTCAACGACAAACATCATTTGTTATCACTGAAAGACTTAGAAAGTACTCAGCTAACACTACAAGTAGTCATTCTGATCAAATAAGAAGGTAAAACTGTTCAACAGTGCTAGGTCAAGGTAATGAAACAGTGAGATGAAATGATAATGGCAGTTAAAATGGTACATGGGTTAAAATATGGTGAAACTTTAGGACACTGGAAGTTACTTCCTACACAATTAACTGGGCAATTTGAAAGCTGGCATGTAAGACGTGGTAGGGTATGAAAAAGAGGTGGCTGCAAGATGGTTTCCACCTGATAAGTGTTGAATAATGCAATCCACTCAAGTTCAGTGGTGTAAATGTGATTTTCATAGTCTGCATATATTTCAAATGAAAGCATTGATCATGTGTTTCATTTTTTGAAAATTACATTCAATGTATCTTATTCCAAGAAGCTACCAGCAGAAACTTTTATGCACTTTTTCTTCAGCCATTGTTCTCAACCAATATGTTGTTATGACAGGTTAGGTCTTAGAATGGATTACATGGAGACAGCAAGTTTAAAGTAGCAAATATAATTTTCTCAAAGTAGTACCATGAGTCATAGTCTGCTATATGATACAGTACAGAACAGAGTGAACCTAGTGCAGGGAAAGCTACGCAATCTAGTTAAAATTATTCCAAATGTTTCTGTCAGTCCTAATAAAGTAAACCATAGAGACTTATAAAAATCATTTAATGATTTAATGATCCCAGAAACCCACAGTATGAGCTAATATAGATTGCTGTAGTGCTTTCATTCAACTTTTTAAAAACCTTGAATCTCTGATAAACATAATTTTTCAAATAATACAGACAGAATGAAAATTATATTCATAAATATGCACAAGAACACAGTTATATTTATTATACTGCTAATGTTAGCTATGCAAAAACTAGAAGTACTTTCAACCTGTAACAGACGAATTAGGTTGTTAGGAAGACCTATTAGACTATAAGAGAATTGTTAGAGACTATTATCCACTTATTAAAGATACTGTGGAAGTCTGAAGTATTATCAAGAATAATTTCTTGTTTTCCCTAAAAGGATGTTTTCTCCTCTGTTTTTCTAGTCACTAAAACTAGTCATTTCCGTTCTAGGAATGGAAACTCTAGTTACATCCTAGAATCAGTGCTATACTTAAGATATACAATCAGTAACGTTATTGCTAGAGGAGCAGATTCTCAGTTTCCCCACTGAATTCAGTGTGTTTCAGCACTCAACCTTTCTGAAAATCCATTCTCTTTGTTGCATAGTAGATACAGTGGGCACTGAGCTTCAGAACAGCTTTGAAAATTTTGGGCTAAAGTGTAACTCTTTCCTTGTCATAGACTCTAATCTTTCATATTGTATCACCGATTCCTTCCTTGTATATATAACATTGGACTTTTAGAAAGCAAACTATATCTGAGCTGGCCAAACAGCCAGAAGTTAAATATTGAGTTTCAGTTATGATATCCACCCTGGAATTCAGCTGTAGGGGGATATATCTGTGAGGTATGGGAGTAGGAAGAGCAGATTCACTTATGTTCACTCCATTGCTTCTTTGTCAGTCAGGGCTAAGACATCCCCTAGCTATGACAACAGGACCAAAGATGCTGAGAGGGCTGGAGCACCTCTCCTATGAGGACAGGCTGAGACAGTTGGGGTTGTTCAACCTGGAGAAGAGAAGGCTCCAGTGAGACCTTATAGCAGCCTTCCAGTACCTGAAGGGGGCCTACAGGAAAGCTGGGGAGGGGCTGTTTGCAAGGGCATGTAGTGATAGGACGAGGGGCAACGGTTTTAAACTAGGTCAGGATAGGTTTAGATTAGACATTAGGAAGAAGTTCTTTACAATAAGGGTGGTGAGACACTGGAACAGGTTGTCCAGAGAGGTGGTGGAGGCCCCATGCCTGGAGACATTCAAGGCCAGACTTGATGAGGCTCTGAGCAACCTGATCTAGTTAAAGATGTCCCTGCTTGTCCATGTGAGCAAGGAGTGAATTCATACTTCCATTTCAAAGCAGGGAGGAGACAGGAAAGGAGCTACAATTCGGAGCATAAGCCACTCTGAAGTTTAGTGCCCCTATTCTTCTTGGTTTAAAAGCTTTCTTCTCTATCTTTCACTCTTAATTTTACTAATCCCTTTTAACTCTACACAACTTTTGACATAACTGATTCCAGCTGTCATTTTACATAGCAACTACCAGGGAAGAGAAACATACAGTCTCAGAGAGTAGTAAGGACATATTTGACCCACCTGCCAGGAGCCTAGCAAAGGTTAGTGAAAACTCTAATTATCTATCCTTGATATGAATAAGACAATTAGAAACAACTATTGTAACAGACTATGTCAGGAGCAGTTTCAGGAGGAGCTGTTGAGATTTTAAGCTATGGTAAAAAGGTGCAATGGAATAAATAGTCTGCTAAGTAATGAAGGTAGTAAGAAAACCCATGAAAGATAATAAGTAGAAATAGTTTCTTGCCACTTATCTTGACCTCTATGACAAGACACCCAAAGAAGAGTAGAGGCTTTGTTTATTTCCTCCAAGCGATATAGAAAGGATCTGGGGATAAAGGGCCTGAAACTGACAGATACCTACCTCATGTTTGTGAAAATCCTTATTTATTCTGTTATCTGAGAGTTCTCTTTCTTACACAGGTGGAAAGATCACATATGATGGAAAGACCATTATACCGGACAGAAGATGGTTATAGCTAACTGCCATATAAAAGATGAGAACAGATCAAACATTAAAACTCCTATTGAAATTGTTGGCAAATATGCATTGAAGTTCAAAAGGACTAAGGTCCCGACAAAGATTTACTGGCTTGTAGTTAGGTACTTGTTCAAAAAATGCTGTTCAGTTAAGAAGAGCGAGTATTTAATGTCGACTGATGTGATACTATTTTATCTGCTGTCATTAAAATAAAATTGAGGTGGCTAAATGTAATAATAACTGCTGCCTTTAAATATTGTTTGGTGGGCATATGAAAGCATTTAAACATTTACTTTAAAGTTAGGACTAAAACTTAGTTTCCTATACTAACTCTTATTTACTTTGAAATATCTCGTTAAGTGCCACATTGGCATCTGGTCTCCATTTGTAATGTACAGCAACCTTTGCAGTAACAGGAAAAACATTTTACAGAACTCTGATTTGAAGCATTTTGTAGATATTTGTTAAGAATATATAGCAGTCATGCAGGAATCTTAAAATCAATAGATACAATCTGCAGACCTCTTAAACTGGCTTTTGTAACTGTAAGTTACTGCAAATGTTCTGAATAAGTTGTCTGAATTGATTGATCCTTCTGTAAGTTATTTTAAATTAAATTAAGATCCAAATAAAATGTTTTAAGATGAACAATCCTGAAACTGCAGACAATGTTTGTTTTTCGACATGAAACATTGAAGTGAGTTCTAAATGAATCTTTAGCAGCAGGATGCACAAAAATATGCTTCTACTCGTACAATTTTATGCACAGACACAGTTGTCCATATATTAGATATTCAGTAGTTATTGTGTCCCTCTGGAAGCATCCCAATAGGAAACTTTTATTTACATTCTTATTCTGACCCTCAGTGTGCGTACAACTTCTCCTTTCTTAGTTTCATCCTGAAAATTAATGATAAATACAACACTGAGTAATACCAGAACCAGGCAATCTGAAATATAGCAAGGAACTGTGTCCTGTTACTTAACGTGGCATCTTTTTGGAATCAGGAAGGGAAAGGCAGCTTTTGTTTTTTGTCTCTCCTGCAGAAGGCTGCAATGGATCTGACATATGGCTCCACTTTGACAATTGACCATTGTTAATTACTCTCTGAATTTGGCATTTCCTATCATCTGGGCAAATCACTTTGGAGTATTATTACATTTTCCTACAAGAAAAAATGTCATCATAGATAGTTAAAATATACTAAAGTGTAGACTGTGTAAAGTGTCCTTCTTTTCTAATTTAATGGGACTTATCAATACTGTTCTTTCATGGTAGATACTTAACAATAGTTCTGGCATCTTTTAAGAACCAAAGTTAATCTGACTAGTCTACGATCTCTGAACTCTTTTTAGTAAATGGTACTAAGTTTGGTTGTTTGTTTCAGTCTTCTGCAACATCACCTGTCCTGAAATTCCAAGGGAACTCCTGACAGTGACACAGGTTAAGCCAACTCTCAGAACAATCTGAGGTAAATTTCCTTAAGCTGTACTGCTTTGAAAACTTTTAATCTAACCTTAAATTCATATTCAATTATTGATGGAGTTATTGTCTGATAATACAACACAGAGTGATGACTTGAACAAAACAATCTTATGGACATTGGCCCTCTCACTGTCAGTTTTCTGTCCCTGCAAAGAAGTCAGAGGACTTACCTTTGCTTGACTCTTCTTTTAAGTTATTTATGAAGTATTTTCACTATTTTTTCTCTCTTTTACCTGTTGTGCTTCATCCTGAGTCTCAGATTTTCATATCATCGAGCCTAAATACTCTTGTAAGCTTGCAAACTCTCCTGATTGGTTTGATCTTCCTTTATGTTCTGAACAATCACTTGTGCCTGACTTGGTAGAGTTTGTGCTTTATATAATTTAATCTTGGTGCCCTTTTCCTCAGTATGCCTCTAGGGCAATCTGTACTTACAATCTTGTCTATTCTTCAAGGAAAAAAACACTTCATTTAACTCTTTCCCCACCACCACCCTATCCCAGCTTATCCCTTGTCATATCTCAGAATTGTGGGTACCACACAATCTGCTTTTGTGGTGTTTATTGCATTTATTTCAGTATTCTTCTTTCTACTGTTCCAGAGGATGAAAAACTCACCAATTGCCTTTCCAGGAATGTCAATGGCAAGGACATGTATTCCTCTTTTCCTATACCGCTACAGGCAAGAACCTACAGCAGAGAAATGAGCACAGGTTGTTCAGCAGCATCTCAAATTGCTACAGCTAGAGTATCAACAGCTCCTCTGTACATGCTCTCTTCTGTGAAGTTCTTCAGCATGTCAGGAGTGGCATTTCATTGCAGCCTTTGCAACCATTTCTAGAACCATATTCTAAACATCAACGTATTTATTACTCTTATTCTTGCTTTTTCTAGCTGTTTTGATCTGTTCCTTAAATATTTTGAAACCAGAGGAAAACAAATGCACACACACTAATTTTAGAAGCTGTTTGTTACTTGATGTTGTTGGGGATGGAAATATGATTTCAGCTGAAAAACATTAAACAGTGATCTTTGCCACTTTTGCATATAATTTATTTCAGATTGAAATAATTAAAACTAGCAGTCTAGAACACGCTTCATGTATTGCCAAATCACACTTGGAGAAGTAATAAAAATTGAAATAAAATAACATATAGTGAATAAATTTTTATTCAACTTTAGTCAGGCTACTTGAAAAATTTACAAGTTTAACTTTGAAGCAATTACCTAGTAATTCACATAGAACATTTATTTTCTCTTCTTTGTCCCTTATTCTTCTATCTTTTGAAATATCTTTAATTAAAGCAAGTTAGCCACTGGGATCATTATCTAAAATCACTCCTACTTTTCTTACTTTGTTCAGAGGTGTCACACAATTCAAGATTGGACACAATAAATACAGCCTTGAGGCAGTATGTGGCTGTGTTTCTTTTTCACCTGTGCCCACTTCTGTAAAAATATCTGATCATGTCTTTAATGTTCCAAAAGCTCAGCGAATCTAGGTTAAATCCCAAGAGTCTGACAAGTATCAAGCTGCTTGCTGAATTTTACAATCAGTTGTCTCAATAAGAATACAGAGTGATCAAAATGGAGAGAGAAGTGCTTTTGTGAGCATGTGTTGCTTCAGATGATGCTAAGAGGAAAGCCAAAATTCTTTATCATGCTTCTCCTCTCCTTCTCCTCTTCCTCTTGGCAAACCTGTATATAAGCATAATTATTAAGGCTATTTACAACATCATACGTACTTATTTTATATTACAGTTTAAGAGATTCAGAAAATGGAACCTTAAGAGTTTAAATCTTGCAGCCTCTGAAAATTTTTCATCAAACACTATAAATGTGTATTTTTCTGATGTTGACATTTCCACATACCAACCCAAAAAATAACTAATCCCACTATTTCTGGTTCATCACAAATCTCTTGACGAGGTCGAGGCATATTAGTATACTCTAAATTCCTATTGTTACCCTTTAGCAGTCTCACAAAGGAAGATTCAATGTGTTTCACTTACAAGTGAACAATGACCAACATCACTATGCAAAAAAAAAAAAAAAAGTCTTTGACGCAAAAGGATGACATCTGCAATTTTACATTTTGTAACAACTGTCCACTTATGATATCTCCCCTTTCATAAACATATGTGTGTGTGTGTGTGTGTGTATGATGTGTGAGATTCATCTTGAGTCAGTTCAAGTTTGGTTTTCTTTGTGCTGCAGAAGATAACTTTGTTACCAGTTACACTTTCACCTATGTGTAACAAAGCATTTTCTGGCTAAACAGATGTCCTGTATCACTTAGCAAGTCATAGTCCTTGGAAAGTAAAAGTATTCACTTGTTTCTTTCTCCTTCCCAATAAATGAATAAATAATTAATTTAAAAAATAAATTCTGAAATCATATTAAATGAAACTTACCTCTTCCAAAAGAAAAATTAATTCTAGCACAAAATCTATCTTTAGTAGAAGGAGAAATGCTAAAGTAGAAGCAAATCTTGACTGTCTGCCAAGGACAGATAAAGCAATCTTTCTAAATACCTATTTCATAAAGGTTTTAAACTCGCCAAGATTCTTCATAGTGCAAGAGGTGAAAATAATGTGAAATTTCATTTCAAATCTCAGTTCAAAGCATATTTCAATTTTATTTTCTATGTCATCTCCCCCCATTCACTAGTGATCTTGAGTTTAAGAACAAATATTTGTTAAACTTTAATATTCTGGAATTAAACATTAATTCCTCATATTTTTTAAAAAAATGTGTTGGGTTGTTGTTTTTTTTTTTTTCCCAGGTGCTCACAGCAACAAAGCATAAGAAAACAAAATAAGTCACAGCAACAAAACACATAGGAGAACTATAAATAAATGAATACAGCACTGATTATAACATTTCAGAAAGTCAAAATTATTTATTATTTATAAAGCCATTGAGAACTAGAGATAAAGAAGAATCAGGCACACGTTATTCTATTTTTTGCAATCATACATCAAGGACTTGTACCTAAAAAGGTGCCCAAATAGACACACACACAGACACACAGAAATACACACACATATATATGTAAAATTTCAGCTAACGATAAAATTACATATATTTACAATTTTTCATCTCTTCAAGCAAACTCTAATGAAATACATTTTTCAGGAATTTTAATAGGAAGCTGAAACTGTTTATCACACAGAGAAAAATCTTGAAGACATATTATTCCTGCTTCTCATGTGTGCACAGTTCCCAGTTACTTCAGCAGGACTTGAGCTGTGCATAACCAACATGATGTCTGTGCCACAAGAGTATGGCTTAATACCATGCAGTACGTAAAACTTTTTGCATGAACACTCTGATTTTGAATCCTGAAATAGAGTTCTCAGCTGTGTACCGGGTATGCTAGTGACTTTAATGTGATGTTAATAGCATTTAATGACACTACTTGCACATCCATGATAAACTGGGACCGAATAGGTTAGAAATTGTTTAAGTCTGTCAGATGGAAAGTCACAAGTAGCAATCAGACATGTTCACGTGCCAGGACTGATAAAAGAGAAATTGTCATCTTTCTCAGAAGAAGTGGATAAGAACCCTTACAAAATACATAGTCTTTTCCACCCCACCTTCTATTTCACTCTCACAGTCAGTACCACTCTTCATAAGCTCTCTGGACACACAAACCATTCTCAATGATGGGCAGTCCCCTTTATTACAACTGTTTTTTTTCCTTCTTCTGTTCTTAGACTTTTTAACTGTTCTTAAGATACAGGGGGCCAATGTGCACGCAGTTCAAACAAAGGCAATGGATTTGACATTGGCTGTAACATTATCAGAGTGGACTGGTAAGGACAATCAGGGCTGAAATTACCTAGAGTGATTAAACTGAAGTCAGTGGAAATTACTCTGTCGTTAACATTCACAAAACATGGACTTGGGACCTTTTGTTCAAATGATTAAACCCATTATATTTGTCAATAATGCTGATAGATTATTTTTTTCTTTTTGTTTTGGTTGCTTGGTTTGTTTTTGGTTTAATGTTGGAGTTTGTTTTGTTTTTTTTTTTTTTTTTTAAATTATTTCCTCCTTAGTGGTGTGCCTGTTTGATTTTCCCTACATCATTAGGAGAAAAGAAAGAGTAGGAAGTGTGGAGGGGCAGAAGCTGCTACTGGAGAGAGATCTGACATGCTGAGTATTTTATAGTTTGCTGTAAAAAAGTAGATCTCAGCCTTAGAAAAAGGATAATTAACCTTTCTGAACATGTAATAAAGTCTACAGTCATTGCCTTTTTCTCCTGCCCAAAATGCAGAATTTGTAGCTGTTTAGCATACAAACATATCTGGTTTTGTTCAGATAAGCTGAAAGCTGCACGTTGATTGTTCTCCATATATTATTTCTGAACTTTGATGATTGTTACTTTGCACAGAGTGGCACCTCTCTGCTGTTCTAATTTCTCAAACTTTTCTGAATCAGTGAGTGAGAAAGAACGATACTCAAATTACTGGATGGTAATTTACAAGCAATTTCTCTGTTATTCTAGCAAGTGTATTTTAGGATGTTATAAAACAAACATTTTAAGTGTTTGCCAAGTGTACCTGGAGCAGGCAATTTTGATTATCAGTCTTTTCTTTCAAATAATAAAAGTATAACTGGACAAGACAGATGAAAGAACTGAGGTATTATCAAGACATACCATTAAAAAAAAATCTATTTACATTTCTTAATGTGTATTTAGGTTGTGATATAAAAGGATTGATGTGGCAATGGTGATTTGATTGAACGGCAACCACTAAGGGTGCACTCAGCATGAGAGCTCCAAAGATAGCTTTATTCCTACAGTAACTTTGCACTTCTACCGTCTTTCCTACTGACCGTTCTTCTGTATTCCCAAGTAGAAATTGGACCTTTTTTCTAGGGAGGGAGTTTTATCTTTCTGTGTTGAAGAAAAGATAAAAAAGAAAATGGTTTCATAAGCACGTGAAAGGAGGATCAGTTCCTGATCTGTTAAAAAATGTTAAAAATAGCAAAGCTCGTGTTATGTTCAATGCAGGCAGAAGTCCAAAGTGTAGATGCACAGTAAAAACTGAAGGGGTTTACAAACTGAAAATGAGCTTTTCAGTAACTTTCTCTAACTTTCTCTATGTGTTAAAATCTTGTTGCTGTTTACTCATAGAATATGTTAATAGACTATTTCTTGGCACTATTCAAAGTTAACATTACCCAGCATCCCCATGCAGTTTGCCATCAATTCCAAATGCAAAATCAAGGATGAAATAGATGCCATGTGTCTGAGATAGGTATTAAAGAAGAAAGCTCTGACAGAAAAAAAGTGGGAGGAGGCAGTAAATGCTACCAGAAGAGAATTTAAGCTTTGCACCACCTTTGGGAAGCCAGGGTAGATCTTTTTACATCTTTGATAAGCTTGAACCTGTAGGGTTTCCTGCACTGGCATCTCTGTGATGCAGATTTCTATGCATAGTGTAGGTCACTATGTATAAGTGCAGGTGGGGAAAACAGCCGCCAGCTCTTTTACACATCTGGCTGTACAGATGTGTGGACTGGCAGGGAGTAAAGGGAGTTGGAGCTCAGCCCCTATGAAATAAGAAGCCAGCCAGGAGAGCTGAAATCTGAAAAAATAAAATAAACAGCAAGAACTTTTTGGGCAGATATGGTAAAGACTGAGAAGACAAAAAAAGTATAAAAGTCAACCTATTATCTTGTTTTTATCTGTAATATTGCTGATCCAAAAAGAACTTCCATTAAGGGCAGCCTTTAGGGACAAGTTTTAAGTATATAACCTGAATAAAAAATACTTTGGATCATGCATATTTATCTCTACTAATGAGAGACTAAGTGTGCTATTAAATGACATTCACTTTAAATGGCTGTCTCATAAATTGCATATCTTAAATCATAATTAGGATCTGTGATTAGCTGAGACATTTCAAAAGAGGTACTTGAGGAATCAGTAAAATAGAAAAGATATATATCAAGATCCAATGAATAAAACACCTTGTTTGCACTACAACCCTTACACATAATGCAGGAGGGATGGGATAGAAAAGTTAATACTGCGTTGAATTTATAACATGATTACAAATGTCTCAAACACTGGAGCTTTAAAACAGTAGCTCTCACTATCTTGTTATGGTAATCTCATATTTCTAATATAAAAGGAGAATATATCATCTTCCAAGAAAGGGAGAATGGCCTGTGAACCCTTACAGCATTCTCCTGATATTTTAATGCAGCCTATATCTCAGCATAAAGGTTCATGCTTTAAAGTGCAATTACTGTATTGGGAAGTGTTAAAAAGAAAACAATAAAGCTATCGATTCTTTCACTCATCCCGAAGTATCTCAGGAAAAATACATTCTGACCCGAATTAAATGAAGCTAAACTGGACTGTGTTGAACAGGAACCAGGAACTAAACACTGGAGGTCTTTTTAGGTACAGCGAGAATGGATATTATAAACTTTCTTAGCAATAAATTAAGCTGTTGAAAATAAGTGTTTTAATTGTAATATTAAGTTCCCTGTTTGTTTTTTTTTAAACTATTATTATTTAGTGGACCAAAATACAGGATTTTGCATATACAGTATTGCTAAGATATGAAAATATTATGCATGTCAATATCAAACTAACCAAATTTGCATGACTTATATGATTATCAAAATATGGATAAATTTCAAGAGCAGAAGAATCTAGCACACATTTTGTTGGGCTTCCACTTTTTCTTTCTTATGTGTGGAGTTTTACCTTTCAAAAATTAAGGAATCTACTCATCCATTTAATTATTCTTATTTAGTTCAAGTCACATTTATCGTGACTGTTCTGTGAAATGAGGATTTTTAGCAGATAATTGAGAGAAAAAAAACCAAATGAACGTACTCCTAAGGAAAGTAATATTTTTTTGATTTTTTCTATGTTTTTTGTTTAATCTAAATGTGAAACCACGCAAGAGAACTTGTTGAGGAGGAAAAAAGATTCCCCTAAAAGGAAGATTCTTATCATCCTTCATCTTGACTAGCTTTTAGTAATGAGCAAAGTAATATACTCTCCTA
The DNA here is from genome assembly GCF_028500815.1 of Rissa tridactyla. NCBI lineage: Eukaryota > Metazoa > Chordata > Aves > Charadriiformes > Laridae > Rissa > Rissa tridactyla. Next base: position 44,927,619 of record NC_071467.1, read on the forward strand.
ATATACTGTTATTTAATCAAGGTTGATAGAAATAGACATTGTAGGGATAGGCACTTCCTAGTTCTCGCAAAGCAATCTATTTAATTGCTGATTGTATTAATTGTGGGAAGTGTTACATTTTGCTTACTGAATTTGAGAGGGTCTTTAATACAGTAGCAGGTGTTTTTTTAATATATCTATAAAAAAGTCACCTTCTTTGAAACTGACAATGTACATAGAATAAGCTCTATTAAAGTCTTTATGAAAGACAACATTTTTTGCAAAATTTGTTAAAGAAAATCCTGAGGATTTCAAACACGTTGTCTTACTAGAGAGCGTACTTGCAAGTTGTAAAGACAGATAGATGAATGCTTCTAGAAAGGCAACCTTGTGGCAGAAACCTAGTAAATGACTTAGAGAATTATGATGAAAATCTTTTATATTCTCAGCTCAGAAGGCAAGAGACCATCATAATTCACATATGACAAAAATTACTGTACTAGATATCATTCCATGAACAATATAGACACCAGAGATTAGAGTAATTGCTACTCTTCTTGATCTAAAATAAGCTTACAACCAAGATAGATAAAGAGGATGCAGACTTTGAAGACGTTACTTTAAAACATCCAAATAAGTTTCATAACATTGAAGGTAACCTAGTACACCACTAACTCCACTGCTATTGAAGACCACAGAAGAAGCCCTACTGGTTCAGTTGGACCTAAACACAAAGGGAACTGTCTTTTGTTGTCTAAAAGGTTTGCTATAATGAGACAGAACTACTCCTGCTTTTGGAGGAGGAGCTTGGGACATGGAAAATGACGTTAAGTGATACAGCTCTGAATTCCAAACTAAACTTCTTGTGTTATTCTTTTTTATTTCCATAATAACTTTCTTCTGTGAGTGTGCATGAAAAAAAATGTTGCTTTTCAAAGCGTTCTGGCATCACTGCTAAGGAAAAATATAGATAATTATTATAGCGAGGCTCAAAGTTTACTTTGTAGCTCAGGAATTCTCTGCACCAGCCTTCTGTAAACAAAGCTGCTTTTATTCTGCCTCTCTTGGAAGCAATTTTACCACTCCCTTAATCATATTTCCTTTGTTCTGAATGGAATAAAGACAGGGTCATGGTAGTTCAGGAAAACAGATGGGACATGAAACTCAGGAAAGCGTAAGCACGTTTGGAGAAAGAAAGCACTGGAGTTTGGCAGGTTTACTGGATTTAAAATCAATTAAAAGCAAAAAGATTAAAAGGCTTAATTTTAAATGATGACTTAAAACACTAAATATGACTCTGGAATAAGCTTAGAGATTTTAAGTTGAACAGGTTCTTGCATCCTTGCCTTCTCAGAGGATCCCCTTTGTGGGATTTTCAGCTATGTGAAATACTGCAGAGGTCAGAGAAGGAAGGAACCAAAAAGTACCACATGCATGTCTTTGGGTTTGACTGTCTTTCTTCAGACTAAAATAGAAATCTCAATAGATAGCTCCAAATGTGTGTATCCAAATGTAATACAGCTTGGCAGAGCAGGCTAACAGCAGCAGATTGAATTAAGACCATAGAATTTGCCTTGTCTCTTGAAATGAATCATGAAGTTAAGACAAAATATGTGTTCAAAACTGATGAACACAATAAACTTCACAAAGGATATGAAAGCTCAGATTCCAGCTGATTAAACCCACTTCCCTTCTGGAAGTAAAATGATAAAAGGTGAATTACCCAAAGTACCAACTCCTATGACTGGGATTGGCAGGTCTGAGCCTAGTACACAAAATTAGGAATAAGTGGCCTAAAACTGTATGTGAGCAGTACAAGAATGTGAGATGTAAATCCATTGCAGAATGACATAATCTCTGAGTGACAATTAATGCTGGCTACATGGGGCTATCATAAAATTGATAAAAATAATTGATAAAAAGAAAACAACTGTTGAAGCAACCTGGTGGTAAGCAAGCATCCACTATTTTCCAAAACAGGTAAGTGGAGGACCTCTGAATACTTCTGATTGCATATTTGCATCTAGAGGATGTATAGCTGAATTTCTCATTTTCTGTAGGAGGTTGTTGCTGTTCTAGACTATAGCAAACTGAATTCATATAAGGTCTGTGTATGTATCACCATACATATACATATACAAAAGTATACACCAACATTTGTATTTTGCTATAATGATCTGGCTTGCCAAGGTTTAAATGGTATTTGAAAAAAGGTAGATTTAATTTGTCCATTCCCAGGATACTGAACTTATCCCCAGGTTATAAACATCATTGGGTTTTTGTAAAGGTGAGCGTGCTAAGACCCTCTCATTAGTTCTAAGTCATAAGAACAAAACAACTTTGGTATCTACACTACCTGCATTAGTTCAGAAAAAAACCCATACATTTCGTGCAGTCAGTGAGATCTACTCTTTCTGTGGAATATAGCTCTACAGCAAACAGAATAAAGAATTACTGATGTATTATTTTTTCCCTTTTTTGTGTCTCATACTGACTTGTCATTGTTGAGATAGCCCTTTCTCATTTATAGGAGGTAGGATTGGTGGGGCAGGATTTGTGTTAACACAAGTATGTTTGATTTTAAAGACTTTTGCTAACCATTTAACTGATGGCATTCCAAAAGAAAGTAAAATATCCAAATAAAGAACACTATAGTAGTGGGCCTGTTGGGGAAATACTCGATGGAATCAAACTTGATAGAAAAAGAAATAGAATACCAAATGTACCAAACACTCACACATGTCAGCCTAAACTCTGCTTGGCTGAAATAATTTCCTTGTAATTAAGTGAAAAGTAAAAAGGATAACTGCTTACCACTGTTTTTTTTTTTACCACCCTCCCACACACACACACATACCTTCTTTTAACAACCACCTTCTCTTGTTAAAAAAAAAAACAGAACACGAGGGAATACATCAAATACTTTATAACCAAAGTGGAAAGTGAATAAGAACTTCCTTTTTCTTATTACTTGGCTGTAGATCTTAAAAACAGTTCTATCAGCTTATTCTAATTTAATTTACAAAATTTATTGAAGAGTCTGTGTACCAATCAACTAGTACTTCAGTTACAGAGAGTGAACAACACTTGAAGAACACTTGGATTTTAACTATCCCATGGTTTGTTCTAGATGCGTCTTCCCAGAGGAGCCCTTAGAACTGAGTCATAGGCCAGAGGTCTTGTTCTAGTGGCAGGAAATTCTGGCTGTGAGATATTCCTTCTTTTTACAGTATTACTTGTTAAATATCTGGAAGTACAGAGAATTACTCTTTGGTGCATGCAGGGTAATTTTGAGTTAATAGTAAGCTGTAAGAGATAGCCCCCTATTATTAATATGTATCTTTCCTAACTAGAAAGACTGATCATGACTTGTTTAAGATTAAAAAGAGAAATTAGCTTGCACTCGTTCAGCACAGGTTCAGTGGGCTAGCCTCGGATCAAGTGTCTTGTCTTACAATGTGTTATTATTTTTTGATATTTTTTTTTTAAATCTTCTTGTTGTCAACTGATTAGTTCATTTTTTGCACTTGCACTTAATCATCTATGTTACCAATTCAGTATGTTATTTGATTTAGAGAAAGCCAATTATAATCTGAATTTTAAAATTTCGTCTTCCTGAATGTTATCTTTAAGTTACTCGAGTGGAATGACAGTTTTCATTATTCTCTCTGGATGAAAAGTAGAGAAGCAGCTTTATGAGAGTATTTCTTTTAGGATACTGTCTTCATCTTTAAATTATTTGACAGTAAGTCATGGTATTTACTACTTCTAAGAGAGAGAAAAAATATACGTTCTCTGAGACCACACAGATAGACTTTAAAGGACTGCAGTGAGGATGACTTTTATGGGTAAAAGCTGAGTCTAAAATTTCCTTTTGAAAAATATTGGAAGAATATATGAAGATAAGATCAGTCAGTCATCATCCTTAAAAAAACAACAAAGTCATCAATGTGATTATTTTTCCATAATGACTAACTCCTGTGTTACATATATAGTAAATGGTAAGAAATAAAAAGCTAGCATATGCTGATGAATATAAATCCTGGGATTGGAGCCTTTAGTTGGACTTGCATTTTGAACTATTTTTTAAGGGACAACCTAGTCAGTGGCTAATATGTGGCTAGTATGTGGCTAGCCTAGTATGTGGCTTTCCACATACATGCTGTTGGCAAAGCCCTCATTAAAACCTTAGTGGAATTTTAAATTTGCCCCAACAGTAATACATCTAAATTAACATCATCTTGTATTCCTCTCAGTGAATGTTACTTTGGCTTTCTCTTTTAACTGAAATGGAAATTTCTATGGCAGTGGAGAAAACATAGTTTCATGGACACGAGGTAATTTTGTTTAAGTTAGATTATTCCTTATACCTAAAGAGCTGATTACTAAACAAGACAGGAAATTAATGGAATACATAAGTATACAAAGTCTTGCCTATTGCGCCACAACCCAGTTGTCTGAACCTGGTTGCTTTTTCTCACTCTACGTTGAAACTCCACAGGGATAAAGATTGTATGTTTAAAAGGTGTAGCCCCCAGCATCCTGTTAATGTTAATCAACAGAAAAATAGCTGCTGATAATCTGGTGGTGACTTTCTATTGAAACCAAGTTCTCTATCCTACAGACCCACCATAAGCATGACACTTGCTGCCCTGAGGTCTCAGTTTTAGCACCATCACAGTGCTCATTTAAGTGCAAAATGCATATTCCGGTATTTTTGTGATTGATGATTTCTGGAGTCATTCAATACAAGCAACTTGTGCTAAAATATAATTAGGAATCAGAAGGTTAACTTCATGGACTGTAAGGGCTGGTGCTACACAGCTTAACCTAACCTGATGATCCTTTCTGTCCCTAAACTCGGTGAATCTGTGAATTTACTGAGCTTTCAGAATTTCCACAGCCACTCAGAAAAAGAGGTTCAATACAGGATCACATTTCACTTCACCAAATAAATACCTCAGGGTCCTTATTCTGATCTCATTGTGAAATAAGAATGACACAAATATAAAACTGATAGAAAAACTAATAAAATTAACTATATTTCACCATTTTTCTGAAAAGTGTTACAGATGAGCTTTTCTGGGGAAGAGGAACTGATACAGTGTTACACAAACTTTATACGAGGTCAAGCAAAAGTTCAGGAACCTCCCATCAGAAATTGCTTACACACACAAAAGTCATAGGGGAAAATTCAGGGAATAATCAGCAGTGCAGAGAGAGGGCGTCCCTTCATTCTTGCCAATTTCTTTTTCCAGCAGCTTATGCAACTAAAACTGACACAATTATTTTCACATAAGTAAACTGTTTTTCATAGGTTAATAAAAAGACAATAGAGTATCTTGTACAACAGGATCATATACAACCATAACGGTGCCAGTGCTTGATATTTCCTCCTACTCCCACAGAAAACACAAGTTGATCACCGCTGTCCATTATTTCTGGATCAGTGACTGAACCTTTCATTGTGTATCTTTCCTATAATACTTCCATAAGCTTTTCAAAGGGCCAAAGATATACCATAGCTTTTAAACTTTTTTGCATGTTTTGTCCCCTGGTAAATAGTGACTGATAGAAGAATCAAGGATACTGACTGAAGGAAACTTGAGGGATCATATTTTCTTTTATTAAATTAATTTTTTTCCTGTTTCTCAGGTAGTGTTACGAGTATTTATATATTGATCATTGCATTTCAGATTATGTATGCATTGTGACATATGCAATCTTTTAATTCAGCTTTTATGTTACATTCTATAGTTATATATATTTCTTTCTTAGTGTGTCATACTTTAAATGTGTTGACACTTTACCAAGTTGTGATTAAAGTTGTGTGCTCATACACTGTTTCAATGGAAGAAGAAGTACAAACACAAATTCATGTAAAAGGGTATTTGGACAGACTGAGATCAGCAAGTAACAACTGTTAGCACTTTCAGATATGTCTTCAGGATTAATTCTTTTTCTAATGAAGCTTTAAGTCAGTAGATGTAGGTTAACTGATGGGATACATCATTTGCAAAAACATCTTTCATACTACTCCACCAAACATCTTGAAATCAAGCACTTCATGGTGTTTGTACTTTGCCAACCTTTTAAATGCATTCTAAATAATGGTTTTGCAACTGATTTAATGACATACAAATCTGTAAAATATTTGAGTGTATCTATATACATACAGTATATATAGTGCATCATGTATAAATGAGGGACTGAAAAAGAACTATCTGCAGATCACCTCCTTTGATCTGCATGACAGAGATCAAAAAATGGATGCAGCCCAAGTCCAGTACTTAGAACACAGATCAGGTTTGGCAGCTATTACTCATTTACAGAACATAAATGTTATAATATTGGATGTGTGGTTTCTCAATCATTCTTTAAAGAAGGGAAATCACCTCACAAAACACCAAAGTTGCAAAGCTCCCCATCTTTTTACATGTATTCTGTGACAGATGTTGTTTTTCTGCTTGTCAATTAGAAAAAAAAGATTTAATTTTGGTCTGACAGTCATCTATACCTGTTTTTATCTGCTAACATCTTTCCACCTCTGGAGAAACATAAGCAGAAATAGCAACTGCCCTATTGTTCTGTCAAGGCAAAGAGAAGAAATAATGTTAATCAGTCCTACTTCCGATCTACTGGCAGTTCTCACTGTCCCACCAAATTTTGGTCACTATCAAGAATATAAAATAATAAAAATAATTTTGGATTTTGAATGTTATGTGGTCATTCTTTATTAACATAGGAACATACTGTTCTTGCAGAGGGAAACTAAAGTATTGAGAAGAATGAGATGTTTCATCTCAAAACAAGGGCATGCTATGCCACTGCACCTCATCCAGAAAAGGTTACTACATGACAGATTCAACATTTCAAACCTGTGTATGTCTGAAAAGCATTTCACCAGTTTTGAATAAGCGAAGGTCAGAACCGAGAAAGCTGCAAAATGTGAAGGACTGCAGCTCTGCAGCTGTCAGTAAAGGGAAAGACAGCAAATGCTTTTCGCTCTAGGAGTGCAGATTCTAATGCTTTAATTAATTGAATAAATAATCAATTCTTCATTGAGTGGAATTACTCTGGATCCAGATTTAGAAAGGATACAAAGAAAAGTAGACATATACTTAGGCATTTTTTCTACCTTAGAGCAACAATGCCTAACGTTTAAATAAAAAACTAGAAGTGAAAAGTAGACAAGAGGAAATATAGCATGATCTCCATGATGGAGGAGTTCTCTATATGGAGAAATTAGTATTATCGTGATCCATAGGAATTCAGGAACTGAATTAGGATAACGAAGAGTGATACAGGGTTGTTACACTGCTGTAGCTCTGTGGAGTGACAGGAGACATCTATGAGCCTAAAGGTTTGCTTTTCACGGGAGCAAAATAAAATTATCAGTGGTATAGATTAGCAGCAAATCTAATTCATTTTGTGTTATCAGTCTGCTCAATTCTGTGCCATTACCCATGAGGATACCATCTTATGCTTTCCACTGTTATTTTAAATCATTCTTACACTGTGAAGTGCTGTGACTCCGCTCTGCCCTTTGATTCCACATTAGCAACCTGTGCCCTGCAAATCAGTGCTACCTCAGTGTGTGCTATGAAAGAATGAAAATGAGCCCTTGCTGTTACATCCAGGAGAGTTACAGTGAAGGTCTGAGCATACTAGTTGACAGCTCCCTGATACAGACTATTTTGACCTTATGCTTTGTTGTCTTACGTGACGAAAGAGAAGATAACTTTGGTGTAGCAAGTCTTTTGTTAGGAATTTCATCCCGTCTTTTTGGGTAACTACTTTGCTTCAAAACCTTACTTTTACTAAAGATCAAGGAGAGATTGAAGTCCTCTATTGTGTACAAAGTTTATCTGAAAAGAATCTCACTTTCATCATTTGCTATATGTTTGCGTGTCTTCCTAGATTTGCCTTTTCTTTTACTGAAATGATTTGAAAGATAACAGTAAATAATAGTGTCACCCAGTGACACTGCCATAAAAGTAATGTATTTCTTTTTCTGCTTGACTGGGAGCTAGATTCATATTTTAAATTATTTGCTGATTATTATTATGGTAATCTGAGCTTGAATGCAAAAAGACAGATCAGTTTCTTCTTCTATATTGTTAAAAATGTTGTGGGATTAATTGCAAGTTGCATAGTTCAATGAATCTCATTCTTTTTAAAGCTGAATCTCATTTGAAATGCCTGACAGTGCTCCAGACCTCACTGGTGCTGATTCCCATCTTACTTGCCCTCACCGAAAATTGCTACTTTCCCTCTCCTATAGAAGCTCTGTTTCCTATCATAAATTTCAAGTGAAGCTTGAAGCCTAATTTTGTAATGTGCTGATGCCTCAACAGTAAAACTAGTCCCTTCCGTAGTGAATGAATGACTGATTTAACACTTTAAGACCTATTACAAGCCTTCACTATATAATTATTTGCTTGTATGTTGTTCTACAAATTTCTAGAAGTTTCAAAGATAATTTGTTTCTGTACCTGACTGCATTTGGTAGGATTATTTATTATCTCCTCAAGAAGAAAACACCTTAATTATTTTTTTCTTGTTGAATATTAAGCTGAAGGTAAGTACTTCCAGATAACGCAATACTTAAAATTTAGTTGCTCTTAGTTCTCCCTATGCATATGATATACTTGCAGACACTTCACTGTAAAATAAATTCATTATGATTGGAAATACTTGTTGTGAACTGTGAACTCAGAACAGATTGTGTTGCAGCTATAAAGACATGGCAGGTTTTTCTACTTCACAGTAGGTTTAATTTTTAATTTTGGTTGTTATGCTATAAGCTTTGCCAAAATTCTTCCTTTACTACAAGGTAACGCTTTAAATCAGCCTCTTGGATAACTTGCCTGGAGTTCTTAATAGCTATTTTTGTCCACTCACATAATTACATTGTTATCTAGAGTTTAATAGAACATTGCAACATTTAATTAAAACTGTGTAGAACGATTACTATTTTGATTAAACCTGAGTTTGGAGCCAGCCAATTTGTCGACATGAGCTCAGCATGTCTGGCTTTCTACTAAAAACCTTCATTAAGGTCACATCTGCTTCCCTTGACTCCTTCATCAAAAATAACCTTGGTGTTTACTCTCTTTTATGAATATAAAATCTCCCAGTGAAACAGCTCTTCAAATCAGTTTACAATTGCATCTGAATATTTTCGAATTGGGAATGTACAGATCACTTTAAGTCAATACACAGCTCTTCCTGGAGCAAAAAGTCACCATAGCTACTGAAGTTATCTACCACTCTTCCTTCCTATGTCTGGCAAAAGGAAATTTTAGAGGACTAATACAAAACTTTAAACTTTATCCTACTGTTTTGTGAGAGCATCAGGAGATAAAGAACTATGGGACTAAAATACCCTACTGTTGTATCACATAAATCTCTTCTGTTACCCTTTAAAGGTTAGAAATTGCATAAATTGTAACATAAGCATCACTGGTATACTAATATATCCTAGAATGTGCATGAAGGGAAAACTTTTCACTCATTCAACTCAGATTTTATATATATGTGACTCAGGATTTTCAGAAAAATAGCTGGAAAAATCACACACAGCAGCCTTAAAAGAGCTTAAGAAAATCCTGCACAGTTCAGATTCATGTCCTTCTAGTATAAAAACAAGCAGGAAACCACCTTTTCTTCTCTCCCCTCTAAACTGTCCACCCTGCTGGCCCTGCTTTCAGCAGTCATTTACAAATTATTATTTATACTGGAGAGTGTGGATGATCACTATCCTGCTATGCTTTTGTACAGTAAATTTTTGTACAGTAAATTTTTGTACAGTAAAATGATTCTTATTCTAAGAGATTCATGTTTCTATTATATATGCTGGCAATCTGAAAAGTTAAGGGTGGGTGAATTTAGGACCATTCTCTTCCACCCCAGATTTCAAAACGTAAATGGATGTTACATTAACGGGTGATTACTCAGAACTGAACAAAAAGGGGATTTTATAAGAAATAAGACTTTTCAGTGCCACCTTACTTATTACATCATTGTGTGTCTACAGGACTTTGTTTAACCCTGGTTTGGTTCCTACAGCACTATTTTTTTTAAAAATATCCTTAAAACTACACCTGAATCACATGGAAGTGCAGATATAGAAACTGGAGTTTGGAAAACTAAAAAGAACTGTATGAAGCTGAATGTTACTGTTGCCGGTTGCAGGAATTCCTGGTCAACACTCATGAAGAACAACCAAATCTGGCTGTTACTGTGTGTTCTGCCTCTCAAACTGTGAACTGTCAACCTTATCTAAAAACCAAAAAGGAAGAAAATCCACAAAAACAAAAAAACAAACCCATTTGACTGTATTCTCCTTGGACAGGATTGCAGACTTGGGCTGGTGATCCAAAGACAGTGGCTATTTTTGCACGGAAAATGTTGCCATAGATCCAAATTACACCAGATGAAAAATATGTGTTGGTAGGCCCAGTGCTGAAAAACCATGTGATAAGCACCACGTGCTCTTGTCCTGAGCCCAACATTAAGGAGTTTCTGTGTTTATGTGGGTTGTGATGAATGCTTATCAAGAACGACAGAATTACAAAGGCATAAGTCAGTGCTCGGTCTTACACTCAGAACACAGTTGCTTGACAGTGTGTCCGATCATATATGAACTAAATGATGCAATAATATCTATGAAAGATGAAAAGTCGCCTGGGTTCGCATATCGTGCCTACTGACAATTTTAAAGTGTCTGTGCTCGCACCAGCTTTTCTCATATTTAAGATTAAGACTACTCTCACAGGAATGTAAAAATGGTTATCAGCATGCACAAAGGCAAATCAAATTTATCACTGTGGGGATCCCTTCTCTGATTTTTAAAGATGAGACTGTCTGTTGTTCTCCCCAATTAAATATGTTTCGCGGGGGATCTTTTATTTTTTATTTTTTTTAAATCTCTATACTCACCCAATTAACTCTCAAAGATTCTTGATTCCAAAGATTAAGTATTGGGCCCTTTCAAAACAAGAGAAATCTAGGAGCTGTTCAGTAAAATGATTTTCTAGTTTGCAACCAGCTTTGGACTGACAAACCAGGAAGTTATGAATTAGTCCCTAGAGGAGAGCATATTATCTCTCCCAAATTCATTCATAAAATTTGTGTTCTGTTTGTTCATACACTAATTCACCTTGAAAAATTTTGAATAATTCTATCAGCAAACTGGGTGATATAACTTCTAGAAGACTAGAATTCCACTTCTTTAGTTTATGAATGAAATATAAAGTCAAGATGCTATCAAGCTTTCCATCAAATGAAAAAATTAAAACCTTTTAAGACTTATAAAGCTACTGTACAAATGTGAACACTTTATCTCGTATGAAAATTGTATTAATCAGCTGGAAGTATTCCATTGAGGATCACAACTAAATCAATTCCGAGTCGGAGGGGATGCCAGATGACCACTATCAAGTCCTGTAGCATCTAGAATGCACAGAATTCATGAAGGCTCAGCCAGAAGAATGGGAGATTTTGGTTGAACAGTACACTGATGACAGACACAAAGAGGACTGGGAAAGAGTAAATTCAATTGTTTAAGAAATTATTTCAAGGACATCTTAAAGGCACACTTGCTTTGAATAAAACTAAACAGCCAGCTTCTGGGGGCTTTTATTCAAAAGCAGGCTGTAGATAACAATGGAGCCCAGGATGGCAGAAAGCATAAATTTCTTCAGAGAGCATGAAGTTGTACTGGGAATGTATGCCAGAAGAGCATACCCTAGTAAAATATCCTGCCTTGGGTAGTGCTATGAATTGCACAATAAAAATATACAGTTATTTGTTCGCCGGTGATCAGGTCTCAGTCATCTCTTCCTTATGACACTGTGATTATCCTCTCAATGGTAAATTGAGATATTTCTGCCAAATAATACTCTGCAATCTGATAGATCAGCCCTGCCAGACTCAGACAGATCCACACTGTATATTCAGCTAGGGCAATGTAAGCGTTTCATATATTAAAGTAACTATCATAGTTGCTGAGCTGGTGGGGAATCTTACTTATAAATCATTGCAGTAGGTACCAATCATATGCAATTTGCTACTGATATTGTAGACTAGCAATTTCAATTGCTACTGTAATTTTAAAAATAGACTTGGGGAAAATCAGCATTTCTACTATTTCAGGGTAGTTTTCTTTGAGTAAACTCAGAAAACAAAGGCTTGTTAAACAGAAACGTTTTCATGAAAATGTGTAGGTTAGTAGTAGCAGTAGTAGCACGAATATAAGCTGGAAATATTTTTCATAGAATGGTTTAGGTTGGAAGGGACCTTAAAGATCATCCAGTTCTAACGCCCCTGCCATGGGCAGGGACACCTCCCACTAGACCAGGCTGCTCAAAGCCCCATCCAGCCTGGCCTTGAACACTTCCAGGGATGTCCTCTTTGAAAAGTTTGGCAGAAGACAAGACACCTATCCCATCTTTTATCATTAATTCACAAGGAACATCCAGATGAGTATGTTAATTGTCACACTATAAAGAGTATTTATCCACTTAAAAAGATTTGGTGGGAACATTTTTGATGGTTTTATTTTCTCAAAAATACCTCAGCTAAAAAGAAAAAGAAAAAAAATCACACTCAAACCAAAAGCCACAGCTTCTAAAAAAAAAATTAATGAGAAGCACATTTTTAAGAGAAACATTTAAAGTGTGTTTAACTAAATGAAGACAGTTGATCATGTCCTTTGGGAGTAGATGCTTTCTGTGAGTTGTCCTCAAAGTCCCTCTGTGCGTAATATTCTTATCTGATCCCAGGCTAACATCCTTGAACCATCGTCAGTATTTTATGAGATGATCATAAAATTAATTCCCTGGTAACATGGATGTAAATAAATTCTTGTGTTCATACATGATTTAATAGATTTTGTGTTTATCAGTTGTAACTTTCCAGTTTATCTGTTTTGTCAGGAGGTAGTAGTGTCTTGATAAGCTGTCTGACAATAGTCCACATAAAATACCTCCTGAATCCATGTTTCATTGCAGTTTCTATATTTAATTTGAGAATTTCTTCTTAGTTAACTTGAAGGAAATTGCAAACAGATTAGGTCTGGAAGCAAGGCTTACTGAATCATATAAGAAGAGGTCATATACTTTCATGATGGGTTTATTACTTTGGCTACACTGAATGGAGCACTTTCAAGATCTCCAACTGATCTTTGCACAAAATTCAGTGAGAAAAACCATCTAAAATTATATTATAAATAATGAAATGAAATAAAAGTAAGCTCGCATAATGACACATTAAAATCTTCAAACTTAAGACCTGGAAATATTCTACATGAGACTTTATGAAGCATTGTGCTTTTTTAATAGGGTTTTACTAGAGCTGGCAAACAGCCGTGTGCCCTTGAAAGGATACTTATCTCACAAAGACTAATTAAAAGAAATAAGTATTACCTGAAGCTCATGGCAGAAAAAATAGTGAAATTTCTCTTTTTAGGCTCCTATTTCTGCTGAGTATAAATCTTTTACATGAAAATCTAATTTATTAAGGGTGTTATTAACTATGTCTTTCTTAATGACCCAAATCTCATCACTGCTGCTACATCTTTTCACAGGTGGTATCCAACAGAGTGAGAAAGAAAGCAAGCAACAATGGCTTTGGCAAGGGCAGAGTAGAGGAGATGTTGCCAGGGAGACAAAGTAGGAAGCGTTGAGGATATTTACTTGGACACGTTGGGGAGTGCTGTGTACACGTGGACTGGATACCTTAAGCACTGTATCCGAAAGTATTCAGTGAAAGGGAACTGGCAGTTTTGTATTTTTTGATAATTGCATGATTTCATTCAAGTCACGTGAAGCCGAATGTGAGCAGGGCTGATGTGTAAATCTGGTTTTTCATCAAAAAAAAATCAGTAGGACAGAAAATTTTGCATGTTATTAATCGTTGTTCATGTAGCCACAGACTGCCAATAACTCAGTTCTATGCAACATGTAAAAGGGTTATTCAGTTATGAAATAGAAAAGGATGGGAAATATGTAAATATCAATTATTTAAAACAATAATTTTGTACTGTACAATATTGAAATTTAACTTACTCTGAAGAGTTTAGCAAGTTTTTATTTATTTGCTTCATGAAGCAAACTTTGGAGATAAATAACAAAAGATAGCTTTCATGTAATGAACTTGCTCCTGACCTTCAACTAAAGAGATCTTTACAAGCTTATAACTAGACATATATTAAAGGAACACATCCCTCTATCCTCTGAAGTGCCACAAGAGAAAGAATGATGAAATGTTTCTAGTGCTGCATGACTTGTAAATCTAATTTCTTTCATAAAGCCTGGTTAACTGTAGAAAGACACCATTGTAATGATTTTCAACTGGATAATAAAATTTGAGAAAACAGATTTATTTCTTATTTTACTGAAATAATTTTGTGAGCTGCATTTCAACTGAACAGATGGTGTGCACTGAAAAATAATGTTGTACAAAATGATAGGGTTGTTTAACCTTGAAAATTTAAAGTGAGTATGCGCATGTGTTTGACTTCTGATATGCTGACCAGTTGAAAACTGGCAACACTGAGTTGAAATACATAGGAAACAGTGGGTCTGCTCCTGTTCTCAGTTGTGCTGCATTTTAAACAATAATAATATTTTTTTTATTTAATCTGCATTTAAATGTAGTTGCTTCTGGTACTTGTTGTTCTGAAGGTAGCTCAGTTTGCTTCTGTCAGATTCGATGCAAATGTCATAGCTGTTTCCCCTGCCAGCTGTAACAAATCTCCTGCCCTGCACACCTTATTGTCTGCCATAGCCTCTTTTCTCTTGGAGGACCCCTCTGCTGGGTCCTTACTTGTACAGGATCACCCATTTTGGCAGATATTTCTTTTTCTAAATCCCAATTCCACCTTTTGCCCTGCATCCGAAACTAAACTAAAAGATAAAGATATGCTCTGAGCTCAATGAAAAAAATAAAAAAATTGATATGCATTTATCAATATTTCATAGACTCATGGAATCATTGAGGTTGAACGGGACATCAGGAGGTTTCTAGTCCAGCCCCCCTGCTCAAAGCAGGGTCTATACTGAATTCACACTAGGCTACTTAGAGCATTGTCCCTCTGGTTCTTGAAAATCCTCAAGGATGGAGATTTCCTAGCCTCTCTGGGCAACCTGCTCCAATGCTTAGTTATCCTTTCGGTGACAACATTTTTTCATTATATCCAGTCAGAACCTTCCTCTGTATCAATGCATGGCAATTGTTTCTCATTATTCTGCTATGCATGTCAGTAAAGGGCCTGGTGCTATCACCTCATAAAGCCTTGATTTCAATGGAACATAAGAGCAATCTTTTGGGATGAGAACAAAGATCCTTTTAATATCTTGCATCTTTTCCCGGATTTTACCTTAATCATACGCCTAGGAAAGAGTTCAGGGGCAGCCTGTAGTGATATTTCCTCAGAATATTCCCCACCCCTCCAACAATTTATGACCCAGGAACTTCCTAAAATACCAGTGATATTTTTGCATCAAATAGCCTGCATGAATTTTGTTTATTCGCATTCTCTTCCACAGGGAACTCTACATCACAGCTCTAGTGTGTGTGAAGAATCAACTCGATTTGTTTTCAACCTGCCATCTAATATGTCCGTTTGATGACCTATTAAGAACTAAGAACTCTGAGAGGCACTGAATGGTTGTTTCCCATTTTCACCCATCACAATTTTGTTGGACTGTATTGTATACATCCCCAGTTGCCTCTCTTCCGGCCTGGGCTTCTCAGTCCTTGCCCATGCTGATGTTGTGTTCTGATTTTCTTGTCCTTCCTTGAGCCTTTCCTAGCCATACTAGAAATCGAAAAAGTATCTTGAGATAAGAGGATCAAAACTGCACAAACTAGTTACATATTTATACAGCAGCATAACATTGTCTGTTTTTTTCACCATTCCTGTCTGTATAAAATAACACTCTGTTCTGTTTTCCATTCCTGTGTGTATAAGCACTTTTGGGACTGCTACTGGTCTGGTGTCTCCACCAAAATCTTTGAGATAATCCAAGATATCGGTCTGAATTGCAATGGTCTAATCAAAGCCCAGCATTTTGTATGTACAGTCAGGACTCTGTTTTCCCTATGAGTTTCACTTCACATTTACCATCTTTGAAATTCATGACCCACCGTATTGTACAGTAAGTCTCATGGATTCCTCTCAAATACCCTATGACTGGTCTCTACTTGCCTGATGGTTTTTAATTTAGGGTTTGGGAGTGTATGGATTAAAAACTTTCAGGTTTTTTGTGTTTGCATAAAAGTGTGTGGTGGGAGTTTGGATGAGAAGGGAGTAATTCATTCTGTCGCTTTTCAAAAGAAATGGTTGGTAGTAATCTTAGATGCAAAAGCCCTCAAATTGTCTGTGTTTCCCTTCTTTCAAGCTTTAAAAAAAAAATGAATTTACAATTTTAATCAGAAGGATCTCTTTCTTTACTAATAAAAGTATAAGACTATGAGCATGTTTGCCATCTTAAAAGAATGAATGCCCCTATATTTGCAATTCAAATTCAGCCACTTCTTTAATATGTCAGAATTTATACACTTTAGCTGAGATTAACTGAGATCACCAAGTAAACAAAGATGAAAGAATAATATACTAAAAACAGCAGGTTTTTTCTTTCCTATTTGACAAGTGCATTTTTAATCATTAATAATAACACTTTATAGCGTTATCACTATAAAGTGATTTGATCGAAGACTTAAAATTATATGGTTAATTTGAAAAGTAAGGAGGTTTGAGGCCTCTCTTCAGTTCTCTATATTAAATATTTGAACCACAGAAAGGCTGTTTTTCGTTTATCAACTATATTAAACAATAAGATTCATATTTCCAAGTGACATTCTGGCACTTTTAGTTAAGTGCCCAAATTTTAAAAGTCTGATGAGCAGTCAATATTTAGTGAAAAGTAAGAGTGAAATTCTTGAGATAACTCAGCCAGACTGTATTTGCATCATTTCCCAAACTGGTCACTGAATTTCTCCCTAAAATGAATTCTTGGGTTACAGCTTTTATTCGCAAAGGCTAGGGGCTTTTCCTCTGCTGCAGGTCCGCAAAAGGTACATGCCTAGGTAGGTACACAGTTTGAGAGGCAAGATTGCTGAGCATCTCCTTTGGGGTTGAGGATTAGCAGCGCTATATAGTACCATGTCACTATTTGTGAATGCAATCAGAATACTATGTAAGAAACTTAATTTGACCCGGTTACAGAAATAGTAGTAGACAACTTGTCAGAGTTCATCTTTTTTCATTATTTTTATGTCATAAAAGTCATCCTTTCATCTATCAGAGATTCCCAGTAGATGTGGATGAGGAAAAAGAGTCATCTTTCAGGTCTGTCATCATCCTAGTTGCTCTGAGCAGATGCCGGTATATTGGACTCTAAACACCTTAAATATTGCTAGAGTTCTTTGACAATGTTGTGTGGTTTCCTACTTTGGTATATCTGGATTGTACAATATAATTGTATTGAGTGAAAGCAAAAATGAAATGTCTTTCTTCAGTGAAACTAGCAGAGAAAGTTTTATTTTAAGAAATCCCCATGAGGAAGATTTTGATTATTGAGTTAGAACAGAGTTTCCACTCTTAGGATTTTATTGAGTATTTGATTTTGCTGAAATTTATACTTCTCTATCTGTCCCAGCTGCTGAAATTGGATTATTATCAGAGAAGGTAAGCTTTCTTTTTTGAAATGTAACTGCTTGATGACTGCTTGATTCAGGAAACAGCTTGACTGAAGCTAAATACTCAGTACCTAGGGGAAAACAAAGACAATCCAAACTACTTATTCCCTATATCTCAAAACCATAAATAAATACATGCTTTATGAAAACTAATTTATTCATATTTTATAAATGTTTATCAGAGGAAGAATGAGGAACAAAAAAATGGTGTAAATTTAAAGTTGACAACTGAATAGTGTTTTTCTAAAAAAACTATATCTTGACTAACATGGAAGAGAAGGCACAGTAAATTTGAGGAATATTGCTCCTGTATGCTGGTTTAGGACAGTGGAGAACCTAATGTGGATTGCTAACCTGGAGACATGCTTTTTTGTACCTTATGCTACACTGCATAGTTAGAAAATACAAGCAATTCTACTAATTCTGAAACCTTAGTAAATTTTAGGCCATTACTTGAAACATGGTGAGATTATATGCTGCCCTGGTAGGAGTCCAGGGCTATCACAGGAGAACCATCAGCTCCCCTCACTTCCCCACCACCAGCAGGCCTCTCCAGCGCACTCTTCAGATTGGGAGGTGTGGCTGCTTACAGGGATCCCAGAGTTATCATGGGAGGCAGGGGAAAGGCACCTGGGGACTGCACAAGTCCTGTTATGGGATGTTTAGGGGAAGAACCAAAGGTGGGGAAAGGGAGGGATCAAAGCAGCTTGGGGAGAAACAAGCACGGGAGACCAGAGGGCTCAAGAGAGCTCAAGGGCTTCAATGGGAAAACAAGAGTGACCAGTCACCTGTGAACAGTTGAATATGCGTGTTTAGCTGTGCTCTGCCCTGAGTCACCACAGTCTGTCCCATCTGCTCATTAATCTCTTTTTGTAACTGTTTTCCTGGGACTCTATTCAGTGTGCATGCCTGCCTACGTGACAAGTGGAGTCAGCTCACAGGTTGCAGGGACCCATGGGTCTGTGGTGCCAGCAAAGGAAGAAGCGAGCATTAACAGTTGGGGGTGTGATCACAGGGAGTACTAAACTGGATTAGCCAGCATACAGGTGCAGTGTTCTAGGAGCCATGGGTTTTTATGGATGGGTCTCTGGGAATGGGGCAACTGAAGGACCTGGCTGCTGGAGAGACCAGGTTGCCCAGGCCATCTGCCAGTGAGACCATAGTGTCTGGGTGTCCACTGAGAGACCCACGTGTTGTGTATTTGAGAGACGGTGTGTAGCAGCAGCTGGAGCTGGCTGTGGCCTCAGGGGCTCATATGCCCAGGTGCCAGCAGCTGGGGAGACTGGGATCCAGAGGCAGTTGCTGGGCAGCCTGCTGCAGTGTCTGAGCCCAGCTGCTGGAGGCATCCATGCCCTGTATATGTGTACATATATTTCCCAGTAATGTACCTTCAGCCTGATAAACCAGAGAGGGATGCAGGATGAGGCCTTTGGTGCTGTGTTTGCATGAGCGCTGTGCTTCCTGTCTGTTGATCTATGCGACTGGCCATGTGTATATGTATATATGCATTGTAGAGAGAGATATATATATATATATATTTGTGTTTGTCTGTTGTGTTTATTGGGCATACATGCTCAGCCTTGCTACTGGTTGGACCAGGGGACATGAAGCTGCTTCAGCCTCACCTCCATTAGACCACCACACTGGCAATCCCTAGCAGTACCTATCTCACTTTTTGCCCTTGAAAAATCACCCCATTGTGCTGCTTTATTTGATGAGGTTTTAGTCCCAGAAATAAACAGAATTGAAAAGGCAGAAACAGTTCCAACTTTGCAAAAATTTTGGCAAATGGTAGCATCTGTATTTTACAATGACTCCTGAAATGTTGAAGCTGGTTACCTCTCATGTGCACACTTGTAACAGGCTTCAGACAAACTGGAAAAGCTTTTTCTATATGAAAGCAAAAGTAATATTTGATAATTTTTCTGACTTTAGGAAAACAGAAAGGGAGGAGATAGACAATGGTAGCAGGAGGTGGTTGATATTTCATTCACTTTGCAAGCTGAGTTGTGTAATCATCTAATCAGATGTGTAGTCGATCATCAAATTTTTTTCATATTTTTGGTCTGTGTGACTATCCGGAAGTTAATTCAAAATATTCTAATAAAGAGTCTCAAATGAGGCACTTCGTATTAAAATAATTTTTGCAATAGACTCAAAACCTTTCTCAGTCATAGATCAAAAAATCCATTAAGCTGATTAACCTGGACTGATCTACCCCTACACAGCACTGAAGTGTTCCTGAAGTTACCTGTATTTCTGGAAGTGTTGGATCATTCAAACTCAGCAAATGCAGGTAATACACACCCATTAAAGCAATTTTGCCAGTAGAAACCATATTTTCAAATATAATTTGTCTACTGGTCAGACAGGTGGATGAAAGAATGATACCAGGTGGGTAACTGAGGATAGAACCAACTCATACTTTATAGAAACTTGCAACTGGAACAAGTTCTAGGTTCTCAAAATAATAGAACTGCTGAAAAGCCATATAATACTCACTTGCAGTCCTCGTGACAATTTGTTTTGAATGCATATGCAGCAATATTGTCTAAAGCTCATGAAAAATTCCATGGGTGCCTACAAAATAATTAAGAAGTCATACAAATGGTGTCACACAATGTTTGGGAAAGATAGTGTTGCTTGGAAATAGGCCCCTTTTATGACGTTGCTATTCAGTAGTGGAATTCGTCACACATGCATTTAAATAGTCTGTAACTACCTTAATGGAAAATGGAAACAGCTGTAATGTATTTAAACTACTGCATAACTATTAGCACTAGTCAGCACCAAGAGGAAGTGTGAGGGCAAAAACTTGTGCTATCAAATAAAAACTAGCAATCTAGGAATCTATTATTATAAATGGTTTTCTGAGTGTAAGTAAATCCCTTTATACATTATTGTAGAATTTGTAGTCTCATTAATTTAGAAGTGTACACCATTGAAGATTACCTTTTATCTCCCTGACTTCCCCATTCAACAAGAGTGTTGTACTCAGTATTGAAATAGCAGCAGTGTTTTTGCTCCTCTATTTGCTGTCAGTGGTCCAAACGCAGATGCAGCTAACAGATTACACAGTCCTTTCACTTCCTCCCCCTCAGGCTAGCATTTCTATATTATTTAAAACTCAGAAAACAATTCTTGCATTGGATTGCTCAGTTAAGTCATATATCAAGGTAGCAAAAATTATGGTAGTGTCTCTCAGCTCATTACATGTTAAATTACAGACACTCATGGTTGTGGACTTCGTGCTGGCATTTGACAACAGAAGATACCCTGGTTGCAGTCCAGGTTAGATAAGAGCTAGACAGTTGGTCCATTAATCAAGTGAACAATTTCAGCTTCACAGAACTCTAGCCTCAGATGGTCTAAATTGGCTTAGTCAGTGGAGCTGTGCTGCCTTACTCCGAGGCCATGGCCTCCATTTTTTACCTGCTTTGTTAGCTGAGACAGCCAACAGGTTAAGTTACACAGGGAGAATATTTTATTTTAGTGCCAGATACCTGCAGTTGACTTCAAGTGATGACACAATTCTTACTTTGTTCTCAAATGCCAGTATTTCTATGCTGGGAAAGTCTAATTTGTCTTGGAATATTACATTATCCTTCGTTTCTGGGATGGGCATAGAAAGCTTTTGGCTACTGAGTGTCCTGATGGTAGACACCTGAAGGAGCAGTGGTGTGACCTCATTCCTTTCTGTCTTGATATCTTTATTCAGTTATTTACAACAGTTTACAAAAATCTAGCCTTTCTGTAGTTCGAGCTTCTATACCTCTGATGTAGATGCTCACCCCATTTCCTAGTAATAATTCTGTCTGAAGCCAGTAACTTTAAATTTGAAGAGACATCAATAGGGAGCAGTGAGATCTTGTGAGAATACAGAGACAACCAGACCTGTTCTGCACGGGCCACTTCATGTCCACATCCAGGCACCTGCCCTGGTGCCAGACAGGGGATTAACTCCGGCACCTACCCCAGCACACATTGCTACTCTTCCTCCTGGGCAAAGCTACCATGACTGGAAGTGTTCAGGCCACAGGATGAGGTGGCAGCATAGATAGAGAAGGATTTGGAAGAAGCAAAGGAGGAAAAATGGTAAATAGACATGTGCTAAGCAGCTGCAAGGTCGGTACATTTGTTTCCTGCTGAACATGAAGAGGTCAGCTGCCAAATCAGAATCTGGCACTTGAATTTGCTGTGTGAGAGCTGCGCACCTGAGCTCTCCCCCCACCTGCTCTCCAAAGGTCTACAAACAGCGTTAAAGCTCTTTGTTACTCTTCATTATATAAAGAAATATCAATATTAATTTATTCTTTATGTAATAAAACAAATCCACAATGATAAATATGACTTTTCCCATTTCTAATGCTGAGTGTGGTGAAAAATAGGCATTTGCAGTAATCGTGTTAGACTGAGTTTTTACATCAAGTATGAAGCCTGATTTTTGCTTTTAAAACAAAGGGTATTGTGCCAGATATCACTTTTGGGAAGCAGACTGTGACTTTTCCTTCTACAGCCACAACACGACCTGGGAAAAAGGCATGTGATAGAATAAAGAAAGCCTCTCCTTCAGTTTGTTTTGTAAACATTATTAACTGATATTTAATTTCACATGGATAAATTGTTGTCTTTAACAGAAATCAGGAAGACTAATATAAATTCTACCACTGTGATTGAGATCTAAGATACTAATACAACAAATACTATTACTTTGAGGTTTTCCAGCTAAAAATATTTCTTATGATCACTATGATTGAGGATGTGATGATCAAAGACTGGGGAGAAGCTGTGGTATAACTGGAAACAAACCAGTTGTAATTTTATAGAGCAAGAAATTTTGCTTATTAAATGACAAAAATGGTCCTCAGATAAATGTCTTAGCCTAAAGGAAAATATATCATTAATAAATTTTTACATAGGTTGATAGATTTTTAAATCTTGGTGTTTTCCAGTGATCTATTATTTCACAAACATGACATACAGAATGTACAGGCTACAACAAACTTTTTAAAAAGTGTGTATTTCCAATTCTTCAATGTCCTGTATTGATGTGTTGTGTTAATGGCCAACCATAGGAAATTTATAATGTAGAAAACTGAAATATGGAGATAACCAACCTGGCATTATTAGCATCATAGTAATAAGGAAATAAATTGTGCCTCCTGGATTTTGTACTTTGGTTTATAACACAAAACACAATTATTATCCAAATGGACTGCTACAATTGTGATATTCACCAGGTCAGTGAAGCACCTTAGAGAAACCTCACTGAAATCTGAATGAGTCATGCACTATTGCTAAGTTACTAGACATCAGGATTATCTGCTACTTTTACACCACTCATAATAGTAGAAGTAGTTGGACTATTATCTGCACAAATCACAAATTTTTAAAAGTAGTTTTTAGTGTGACAATTCTGAAACCTGAGTACACTGGTAAGCAATTTACCACTTCTATCAACTTCAGACACATCCAAATTTTGAATAAGTAATCAACAACAACACAGGCGATAGGACAAGAGGAAATGGCCTCAAGTTGTGCCAGGGGAGGTTTAGACTGGATATTAGGAAAAAATTTTTACACTGAAAGGGTTATTAAACATTGGAACAGGCTGCCCAGGTAAGTGGTTGCGTCATCCCTGGAGGCATTTAATAGGTGGGTAGACATAGTGCTTAGAGATAGAGTTTAGTGATGGTTTTTGTCAGAGTTAGGCTGATGGTTGTACTAGATGATCTGAAAGGTCCCTTCCAACCTAGGCCATTCTATGATTTTATTTTAGCTAGGAATGCATTCTCTTAATAAAAAAAAATCAGAAAATTCCATTTATGCACCTAATTTTGTATGCAGTGAATGGGAGACATATTATTCTTTCTTGTCCAGGGCCAAGTCCCTACAATACTTTACATTGCAAGTGTACAGCTAAGGAGCCTGTACACAAAGCGCTAAACCATGGTCCACCTTCTGCTAACTGATGCAGGTCAGTAAACTCTGCTGTTTCCAGAGATTAGGTTTGCAAATTTCTATCAACTTCAACTGCTTCAGAATTTATTTATAAATTCTTACATATATTTTTTTTTCTTTTTGAAAGGTAACACACAAAGAAAGTCTATTACTTTTAATATGGAGGACTGATTTATATTTGCTTGTATGATATGAATAGGAAAATAATAATTGAACCAACGTAATTACATTTTTTCACACTGTATTCAATCATATAAATGATGGAATGGAAAATAAGTTTTGCACACTAAACATTACTCTTAAGCCGATCTTGTTAAGGATTAAATATGTGATATGGGCTGCATAATCAGAGCACATAGAAGTTAGGTCATAGTAACAATTGTAAATACTTTCAGAGATCTGAAAGGCTGTTTGATTTCAGAACTGCGTCCTTTACTCATTATCTAACTTTAGATGATAGGAATTTTCGGTGAATCCGGTAGTGAAGATCTGATCATAGAATAGCAGGGTCAGCTGTATGCTTATGTGATCTTTTCTTTTACAGAGTATGTGACAAATTCTGAAGTTTCCTTGATTCATGTACAAATTGATCAAATTTCTGTGTTTTTGAGATGTGAAAACTAATCACTTCAAGTGAAACCTAAAGTGTACTTGGAAAGTTAGCAGAAGACATATGCACATTCATCTTCTACAGCAGTTTGATTTGCCTATGTGTTCATTAGCACAAAATGTTGGACCAGTCAGCAAAATTACCTAAATATGGAGGTGTCTCAGATATATCAGTGGTTTGACATATTGCTGCTGACAACTCAATTAAATTAAATGTCATAGATGAGTATTTTTACTGACAAGTGCACTGAATTAGGAAGATACCCACTTAATGTTCTTTAGTAATTAAATCATATTGAAGTATGAGGTGCCTGTCCACCTGCATTACTGGTCCTATTCATAATGTACTCAGAATGAAAATTAATAATTAGCATTGGTTAAATATGCATATGTCTATGTTTAACTGTCATTGTATTTTTCCTGATTATTTATGTGACTGATATACATCTGGTGATGCATAATTTTGATCAGACACTTTCTCTGAACTGTAGAATTAAAAGTTACTTATTTTTGCTCAGTTAGTTGCGTAGTCTTAAATAATAATAGTTTTAATTGGCCTTTGCTGATCAGAATCTCTTAACACCTTGCCCCATAAAAAAACAGTATGCCCAAAATTGCAGTCACTCTTCAAGAGCAAAACTCAAAAAAAGCCTTGACTTTGATTACAATCAGTAGGAGTCTCAGACAGAAGGATTTGGTCTACCGGTTTTAAAGATAGGGGGAAAGTTAATATCTATTTGCAGTGGTTATTACATAGTAGTGCCACAGAGAGCCTTGAGCAGAAGTAACAGAATCACAGCCAGAGGCAGTTTGTCAGAGGGACCAAATCATAAGGCAGTTGCTCGGCTTGTGATTGAGCGAGAAAAAAAAATCTTCGCCGTCTCAGTTTTTACATCCTTGCTATGTCAAGTTTCTTAATAACTGAGGAATTTTCTGTGCCTTCGGGTAAGCCCTTGAATCAGTTTGGAATAACAGGCAGCAAAAGTTAATTCTGCAAAAATACCTGGAAACGCTGGTTGCCAAATGCCGTATTCTGATAGACTGATGGGCTGCATCAGCTCCCAGTGATGCACAGCTGTCACTTTATTTAAGTGCATGGATGACAGTCTTCCTGCTACTCTTATAATATGGGCATGGAGAGAATGTTACCAGAAGTATTCTCGTTAAGTATCCAGAGGCCTGAGTGAAAAGAACCCATTTTTTAAAAGATGAAAGGAACAGAAATGCCGTGAAGAAATTAGTTGTCGTTATTTTTGCATTTTTTTTTTCAAAATAGACAATTTGCTATTAAAAAATAAATAAATAAACAAAGAAAAGATGACACGCAGAAAGCAATGGAACTGAGGCAATACGACTTAAAGGTTACAATGGCCTTGTTTTTATAAACACATTGCCTCAAAATATATCTTTTTGCTCCAGCCTCCTCAAACACTTGTGGGTAATATATAACCCCTTCTCTCTTTCACGACCGGTTCATAGCTAAGATTTGATTTTGCAGCCATTTTATAGCCAATATCTGAAAAAACAATCCTCTTAGAGTTTGTCTTAATTTCCGTGAGAACACAACAGTATATGAAGCATAACAATCCAAGGTGAACTGTAAGATGGAGGGAAGATGAAATTTCACAAGGTCTTATCTCAGCCAGGATCCCCATTTCTGAGATCCAAAATGACTCTGTTTACAGAAAACTTCACAGAATGGAAAACTTTGATAAAGTGTGTTTCATTGTCTTTCTTGGATACTATTTCTTTCTGTGTAATTTGAGTTTGTGCTTGGCTGAGTTGCAGTTAATATTCAGGCGGAACAAGCATATTCCTTAGGTCATGTGGAGACTTTGTAGCCTGACTTTGGGTGACAATATATGAATATGTATGCATATACATGTATACTGATATTTAGCAGCTTGAATAAATGTCTTAAAATATTCCTTGTGCGTAGTTTATGTACTGATAGTTGCCTAACCCTTTGACAATGAGAAGAGGGAGAACAGGTTATAGTCAGGCAAGACATTACTTTTTCCCATGCCTACTATCAGGGCAGTCTTGGACCTGCACCGAAGGGAAGCAGAACAGACTAGCTAAGGGCTGGCATGCTAAGCTTGGGGAAAACCATGCACACAAATCGTTGCTGTTTGTGGATGCTCCTGAGAAGCCCTACTTCAAAACTATTGTTTCAGGCATCCTAAGAATTCAAGTAAGCAACAATGTATGAGATGAATTTGTTTCACAAATATGAATTTTTTTCCACCTGATTCTAACCTAAAGAAAATTTCATGCAGCAAGTTTTCACTTATCTGAAATGAAGATTTTCAAACTGGAACATCCCCAGAAGCTCAACATTAGATGATCTGCTTCCAAAGACAAAGTTACCCTTTTGGCAGAGATATGCTCTCCTTTCAGTAACAGTATTTTCTTCTTTGAAAAGCAAACTAAAATGGTTCTAGTTTTTAAATTTGTATGTATTTATTTAACAGCAGTTATTGTACCACAAAAATCTGTTGAAACAATAACTAGATTCCTTGCAAACTGGAAAAATACAGGCTATGTGGATTACATATGTATATATACATAACTCCATTTTGTATTTATAAGCTCTTCCTCTGTATTATTAAATGCATAATATAGTGTCCCTGTGATGCCTATGTAGGCTTGGCATATTATGAAAGTCAAAGCATGAGACCCAATGCTAACACTCTTCTCAGATTTCGTGCAAGTTCCACTCTTTCATAAAGAACATCATGAAAAAAAAGGAAAACTTTTCTTATTGTATCAGTCTTTAGATAAGCTTTATGGCCACCATCCTTTTTCATAGAATCATATAATGATTAGAGTTGGAGGGGACTTTAAAGATCATCTAGTTCCAATCCCCTTGCTGTGAGCAGGGACACCTCCCACTAGACCAGGTTTCACAAAGCCCCATCCAGCCTGGCCACCCTGGCCAGCCTGGCCACCCTGGCCCCTTCCAGGGATGGGGCATCCACAACTTCTCTGGGCAACCTGTTCCAGTGCCTCACCACCCTCACAGTAAATAATTTCTTAATATCTAATCTAAACCTACCCTTTTGCAGTTTAAAACTGTTACCCCTCGTCCTATCACTACAATCCCTGACAGAGTCCATCTCCACTTTTTCCATAGACCTCCTTTAAGTACTGGAAGGCTGCTGTAAGATCTCTCCAGAGCCTTGTCTTCTCCAGGCTTAACACCCCCAACTGTCTCAGACTGTCTTCATAGCATAGGCTGCAGCCCTCTCATCATTTTTGTGGCCCTCCTTTGGACTTGCTCCAACAGGTCCATGTCCTTTATATGTTGTCAGCCCCAGTGCTGGATGCAGTACTCCAGGTGGAGTGTCACAAGAACAGAATAGAGGGGCAGAATCACCTCCCTCAATCTTTTGATGCAGCCCAGGATGCCATTGGCTTTCTGGGCTGCAAGGACACATTACCAGCTCATGTTGAGATTCTCATCAAGCAACACCCCTTCTCCTCAGGGCTGCTCTCAATCCATTCTCTGCCTAGCCTGTATTTGTACCTGGGATTGCCCTGACCTACGTGCAGGACCTTGCACTTGGCCTTGTTGAACTTCATGACGCTGGTATGGGCCCACTTCTCAGGCTGTCCAGGTCCCTGTGGATGGCATCCCTTCCCTCCAGCGTGTCGACCACTCCACACAGCTTGGTGTCATCGGCAAACTTCTGGAGCATGCTCTCAATTCCAACATCCATGTTGTCAATTATTTTTTTTCCAAATTTTCTTTGCCTTCAAATTAAATGAAAAAGATACAGAATCTGGTCTTCTTTTACTGGCAGCTGCTAAGTAAAACACGCATACATCCTTACAAAATTGTTCATAACCCACACAAGCTAAAATGAGTAAGGCATCTATGAAGAATTCATCTTATACCTGATGCAAACTAGTCAGACGTGTTAACAGATGGATTCAATTCACATGTAAATGAAATTCAATATTTGATATCAAATCTCAAACCATATGGTATTCTACTGTCCTATACTAATTCAATACACTAGAATGTAAACAGAAGTGATGGAGAAACTAGAGAGACACTGTGATATAACCAGGATGTGCATTGTTCTGTTTGAAGTTTTCACTTCTAGAACTAAATCCTGATAGTTGTGGGGTGAGAAAAAGATAGTACTTTGTACCTTTCTCTTGACAGCTTTCCAACACCTTAGCTTGAAATTTGTATAATAATTTTGCTTCAGTCTTCACTGTTAGCTGCTGTCTCTCATGAATACCAGGCCCTGGAGTCAAGGGGGAAGGTCTGGAGAGAGGAAGAGTTTTCCCCAGTAGAGGAAGATCAGGTTAGAGACCACTTGGCCAAACTGGACATCCATAAATCCATGGGCCCTGAGGAATGCACCTGCGAGTGCTGAGAGAGCTGGCAGATTTTATTGCTTGGCCACTCTCCATCATCTTTGAAAGGTCATGGAGAACAGGAGAGGTGCCTGAGGACTGGAGAAAGGCCAATATCACTCCAGTCTTCAAAAAGGGCAAGAAGGAGGACCCAGGGAACTAAAGACCTGTTAGTCTCACCTCCGTTCCTGGGAAGGTAATGGAGCAACTCGTTCTGGATGTCATATCCAAGCACGTTCAAGAGCAGGAAGTTATTGGAAGTGGTCAACATGGATTTACCAAGGGTAAATCATGCTTGACCAATCTCATAGCCTTCTATGATGTTATAACTGGTTGGCTGGATGAGGGCAGAGCAGCAGATGTCATCTACCTTGACGTCAGCAAGGCTTTTGACACTGTCTCTCATAACATCCTCCTTAGGAAACTGAGGAAGTGTGGACTAGACGAGGGGACAGTGAGGTGGATTGAGAGCTGGCTGTGTGACAGGACTCAGAGGGTTGTGATTAACGGAGCAGGGTTGAGTTGGAGGCCCGTAACTAGTAGTGTCCCCCAGGGGTCAATACTTGGACGAGTATTGTTTAACATATTCATCAATGACCTGGATGAAGGGACAGAGTGTATCCTCAGCAAGTTTGCTGATGATACCAAACTGGGTGGGGTGGCTGACACCCCAGAGGGCCATGCTGCCATCCAGCGTGACCTAGACAGGCTGGAGAGCTGGGCAGAGAAGAACCTAATGAGGTTCAACAAGGACAACTGCACCTAGGGTCCTTCACCTAGGGAAGAAGAATGTCAGGCACTAATATAGGTTAGGGGTGGACCTGCTGGAAAGCAGTTCTGAAGAAAAGGATCTGGGGGTCTTGGTAGACAGTAAATTATCCATGAGCAAGCAATGTGCCCTTGTTGTCAAGAAGGCCAACGGAATTCTGGGCTGCACAGGGAAGAATGTGGCCAGCAGGTCAAGGGACATCATTCTCCCCCTCTACTCTGCACTGGTGAGGCCACAACTGGAATACTGTGTCCAGTTCTGGGCTCCCCAGTTCAAGAGAGATGGGGAACTACTGGAGAGAGTCCAGTGTAGGGCAACAAAGATGACTGAGGGATTGGAGCATCTCCCTTACGAGGAAAGGCTGAGAGAGCTGGGACTCTTTAGCCTGGAGAAGAGAAGGCTGAGGGGAGACCTTATTAATGTTTACAAGTATCTAAAGGGTGGGTTTAAGGAGGATGGAGCCAGACTCTTTTCAATGGTTCCCAGTAACAGGACGAGGGGTAATGGGCACAAGCTGGAACACAGGAAGTTCCAATTAAATGAGAAAAAACTTCTTTACAGTGAGGGTGACAGAGCACTGGAACAGGCTGCCCAGGGAGGTTGTGGAGTCCCTTCTCTAGAGACTTTCAAGACCCGCCTGGATGCAGTCCTGAGTAATGTGCTCTAGGCAATCCTGCTTTAGCAGGGGAGTTAGACTAGATGATCTCTAGAGGTCCCTTCCAACTCTGAAAAATTCTGTGATTCCGTGATTTCCCTTCCCTTCCCTTCCCTTCCCTTCCCTTCCCTTCCCTTCCCTTCCCTTCCCTTCCCTTCCCTTCCCTTCCCT
The DNA here is from genome assembly GCF_028500815.1 of Rissa tridactyla. NCBI lineage: Eukaryota > Metazoa > Chordata > Aves > Charadriiformes > Laridae > Rissa > Rissa tridactyla. Next base: position 44,957,843 of record NC_071467.1, read on the forward strand.
TCCCTTCCCTTCCCTTCCCTTCCCTTAGTCCTGAGAGACTCTAATCAGAATAGCTTACCTGTTATGACCTAATACAAAGAAGGTAGCCACAGTGCTATAAGATGTAGGAAATCCTTCTCATCACACAAGTTCTTATTCAACCTACTGAATAACTCTCTGAATAACTACGTCACAAAAATATTTGTTGTTCATAAGCCAAACACCTCTTCTCACATAGTGCTCACATTTAGATTTACGCTATATGACTACAATAGCAAAAACATACTGTTGCTGAGGAAGTATGCATGTGACGTTTATTGATTGTTACAGTTTCATTAGGCTTCATGAAGCAGGATAGCAAAGCTAACATTTTCTTTTTCATGCCACAGTTTTTCTTAAAACCTGTATCATGTTAATCTCTTGAAAAACCAGTAAAAGTAGAGTTAGACAGAAATCTTTATACCAGGAACAAAATGATTTCAAATAGCTCTGCTGACATAAGATTATATACTTTAGATAAAAGAAAGATCACTGGATACTGTAGCAGTTATTTTAAAGAAAGCTTTCAAGAATTTGCTCAAGGGTATTTGCACAATCAAAAGATAGATAATGAGCTTCTTTGGCCCTGTCTCCTCTCCTCTTTGAGTCATAATGTTTTATTTATGTTACAGCTTTCTATAACAGCTAAAATTGTGTCAGAATCACTACCACAGCTAAAGAAAAATCAAACAATGAAGAGCTTTTCAGTAATGCTAGGAAAGGAAAAATATGAAAAAAATTTGCCACTCTAACAGTATAGCTAAATACATTGAGTTTTCCTGGTATTGTGTGTGAGACACCTGGGATTTTAAATGCTTCTTGTTCCAGTATTTTCAAACTTGGAGAACAGATTGCCAAAATGATGATCAAGGCTCTACCTAGGCTTTAATTTATATTTATTTACACTTTTGATATTTACTCTAGTTGGCATTTATCTGCATTGTAATAACTCCCTTTTCAAGTTTATTAAATACCAATAACTTCTGTTGCAATCAACAGACATTAAAATTCTAACCTAAAGCACGTAAGAGAAAGCAGGAAAATCTTCCAGTTTGATAGAGCTGAATGCATCAAGTAGAGCTGAGTTAAGAAAAGGGAAATGGCTGGTTTGTAGTTGATTTTTGTTGCGTATTAAAATTCATCTTACTCCTCCCAAAGCACAGAAGATATCTTCTTTAAATACTTTTGTAGGTAGTGGTCCTATGAAAGATAAAACCTGAAAAAAAGCAGTGAATAAGAGATCCTGCTGAAATTACTGTTACATAAAAACAGTTTGAAATTTCATAGTCTACACTGAAGGTAAAAATGAGTTTTGTTTTTTTTTTTTCCTCTTCCCAATGGCATTTATAATGTTTTGTTTTAAAACTTGGTGCAAATCTTATTGAAATCAATTGGAAAACTACCTTTTAATGGACTTTGAATGAGAGGAAAGAATTCTGTTCTAAGAGATAAGTAAGTAGCCTAGAAAATTGATTGTCTCCTTTCAGGATTGAACCTTTTGCGGCACAGAGAAGTTCTCTGCCCCTTTGGTCTCTACTTAAAACTGTGATTTAAGCAGTTCCGGGCAAAAATCTGGGAGAGAGAATGTTGAACTCATTGTGTGTGTACTAACACGTAGTTATGTAGCCATAATCAAAGTGCAAGGAAGGTTATCAAACAGCTTTTAAAAAGGCAGATCTAGAGAACTAAGATATCATAATGTTGTAAAACTCACTATTCTGGGCACACTATGGCTACATGCCTCCATTTATCTGAAAATCTTATTCTGGATTCGTAGACATCTAATTGCCATAGTCTTTTCTAATTTTGGTTTGGTTTTGTCCAGAAGATGGACTTTGGAACTCTTGCATAATGTTAGTATCTTAACAAACTAAACTTCCTTTTTATTTGCTTAAAGAACGCTAACCTCTGTCACATAGAAATTGTAAGGATACTAGTTTCATTTTAGGAAGAGAAAGAGATGATCAGATGATTACCCATGAAGTATTATTACATAGACCACAAAGCAAAAGACATCAGTTCCTCCTACAGGAGACAATCCTTCACAAACTTCTCCAACATGGGTCCTTCCTGCAGCTGCAATTCTTCAAGAACTGCTCCAACATTGGTCCTTTCCGTGGAGTACAGTCCTTCAAGAACAGACCCCAGAGGTCACAGATCCTGCCAGAAAATCTATTCCTGTGTGGGCTCCTCTCCATGGTCCACAGCTCCTACCAGAAGCCTGCTCGTACTTGGAGTCTCCACAGGCTGCAGCTTCCTTCAGAGCATATCCACCTGCTCCAACAAGGGGTCCTCCATAGGCTTCAGGGTAGATTATCTGCTCCACTGTGGTCCTCCACGGGCTGCAGGGGGACAACCTGGATCACCATGTTCTTCATGGGCTGCAGGGAACTCTCGGCTCCAGCAGCTGGAGCACCTCCTCCCCTTCCTTTTTCACTGATCTGCCTGTGTAGTTGTTTCACTCACATTTTTCTCATTCGTCTCTCACATAGCTTCTGCACAGTACTTTTCACCCTTTCTTAAGTATGTTATCACAGAGATACACCACCACTGATGGGCTCGGCTTTGGGCAATGGCAGATCCATTTTGGAGCTGGCTGACATTGGCTCTGTTTGACACAGGGCAGCCCTGGTCTCTTCTCATAGAGCCCACCCCTGTAATAACCCCACTAGAGAAACCTTGCCACTTTGACCCAATACACCCTCCAAAGACAGACATACAACTTTGAACCTACTGTGAAAAAGGAGAGATCTGCAGTACAGTTCTTCATACCCTGGATTTAATGTCCAGCATATCACATGCAAAGGTGTCACTAAAAAGCAACACTAGTGGCCACTGTTTTGCACTTGATCCTGCCGGCATGCCATAAATCAGCTAGCAGACTTACAAGTAGAAACCTCACTACAGGTCTTGACTGAGCTTTGTTGTGACTCTGCTCAGGCTTGCAAAAGTTGATCTGGTTTTGACCAAAATTGCATCCTTACATATCTGGGGAACGTGCATTGTAAACTACTAACACGTGCTCTTTTCTTGACAAGATTATGTGACAGCTAAGAAGTGATTTTAAGGATCACAGGTTTTGACTATGATGCTGAAATTCCCTTTCTTGCCTTTTTGGAAAGGTATCTTTGGAACGGTCTGTAGGATTAGTTTCTTTTTGTCTGGCCAAAATCAAGCTGATCCTGTCCTTCAGGAAGTACATGCTATATTTAATATTTTTTTCCAGTTTTGCTTAGGATTTAGAGATGGGAGCAGCTTCTAACACTCAACAAATTTGGAATAAAGTGTTTACACTTGGACACAAGCAAATAAGATCTTCCTGAAAATCTTTTTCTTTCACATATGTATAATAAAAGTAACAGCATTCATGATCCATTATGCTTTGCATCTTGTTTTTTTTTTCTTTCCTTCTGGAAACACCTGCTAGTCCAAATGAATTAAGATATAACTGGTAAGTGCTATGATAATTAAAGATGCAAACAATCAGCTAACTGAGTTTTATTGGTTGATTTTGTTTTTGTTCAAACAATTAGTGAATATAATAACTAATAGAAATATCTTAATTACTGAGGAATAATTTGGAGTTCTGAGAGTATCCTGTACTGAACATGCAACATGCGTTCCACAAAAAAGAAGTTTGGAAATATCTTATGAATCTAACCAGTCACTCTGAAATGAGTTTAACTTGTTCAGGCTTGCAGAGACTATTAAAGTATAACAGGACAAGAGATCATACTTCAGATCTTGGCAGAAGTCAAAATGCAAAGGGAGAGTTTTGGGCCCCATTCTGATGAAATCTGTTTTTTTATTCTGCCACAAACCTTATACCCAGCAGCACCAGTGTAGGGACAGCTGAGCTATTCTGAACTACTTCTGTGTTCATAGAAACCACTTTTCACAGTTTTCCTGTGAAAGGATCACAGCAGAGACACAGACTGTGATTCCTTCCTTTGTTAGGAGGTCATAAGAGAGCATCTAATCTGACTTGCTTGTTGTGATTCAAGCAGGGTTCTCACATAGGGTAACTGAGGCACTGTTTATTTCCAAAAGGCTAGATACTATGACTTATAGATCTGAAGGCAAAAATAAGTCTTTTTGCTATTAGCTGTATTTTTGGTTTAGAAAAAAATTAAACTTAACAGAAGCTTTCAAATAAACAGCAGTTTATTTGTAGTTATATACATAGACACAGATTTATATAATTTAACAAAAAGAAAACTCTTAATGAAAATGTATTAATTTAAGGAAGACATTCTTTTTTTTTTTAAGAGTGCGATGGAGAGCAAGAGACACAGAACTCAATGACTTGGACCATGGGAGACTGAGGGCGAATGAGAGAGGAATGATGTGGGACAATTTTTTTTTGCCTGAGAGTCCTATGGGCTTTGGCAGAATGGCAGAGAAGCCAGCCATCCCATGTCCTCGTCCACAAGGCTTACCTGGAGTGCATGTATCCTCTAGGCATGTAAAGGGAGAGTGACAGCAATCTCACTAGACAGAATGAAAAGCTTTAGAAATTTTAAGAACTACTGTGCAACAGAAGATTTTTTTTTTCTTCCTCCACCTGAGTGATTATCTCTTAATCTTCATCTTTATACTTTCTATTATATAAAAATTACTAAATAGTTCACGTTGTAAATGTTTAAATTCTACGTCATACTGAGCAGTCTCCATGTGTGACAAGAGAGGCAGGAGGAACAGAGGGAGCCAAGGGGTTCAAACCTACACATACCATACTTTGTTTTTCATAACTTTTTTTTTTTTAACTTAGTTTATTTTCAGGTATAAGAATTTATTGATTGATTGATTGATTGACAAAACAATGAACTTCTTCAAGAATTACCCAAATATTCTTAGTTTGGAAAGGGCTGAAAAGAAACTGTACCTTTCCACTAGCCTGAAAATCCTTAATGAGTTACAGTTTATCATCTGACTGAAAAAGATATGCACAGCAGCTCAGTCAATCCTTTAAAATACTCAGATATAAATGAGTTACCATAAATCTTTTTTGTATATATTCTCTGTGAACTTCATAGGATTAAGTTTACTGTTATTTCTATGTTGTCAGGGCATAAACCTGGGACTTTTAGACTAGGGGTGAAGCTGAAGGAGTCACAAATGTATGACTTCTCAAACACAGAGGCTGAAAATACAAAATATTTTTCTTTTCCCCTAAGAAATTGGATGTGTCATATGTGACTCAGGTATGCTTACCACAAAATACATCTTCTAAGGAACATCCTGTTGTTGTAACATTATGTAAAGTTCTACTCTTAGTATAGAAAGAATAGGGTTCTGTATTATGGCTTACTGTATACACAGAGAAACCTTCACTTTAAAATATCTTGATTGTGTTTACCAGTTACATTATTTTCACAATGAGATCTTCAACCAAAACTATTTCATACATCCTTAAATGCTTTAGAACTGTCAGTTGAAATCCCACGAAGGAGTCTTCTCTGTAGAATAGAGACTGAGAAGACTTAAAATCTGAAGATTAAGCAACTGCGAACAGAGCTGGCAGACAGACCATTTTTTATAACAGTAATTAACAACTCCCTGGGGTATGGTCTGACAACATGTTGTGTTAATTTGTACTGATGGTTGTCAGATGGCTATAATATTGCAGGCAATATAGAGGAAACAAACCGGGTAAAGACTAAAAACCCCAGAAATTATACTGTATGCATTACAAAATGCAGTGAAGCCCTGTTATCCTGGATAAGAAAGGATTGGGATTTCTAAGACAGTGAAAGCTTGCTAGTACAATTCTTAAAGTATGTCCTCATGTGTGTCTTCACTTGGAGCCAGCTTAGGTATAGCAGATTGTTAATTGTCCTCTAGCAAGGCCTTGCCAGACCAATACTTTCTCTCTGCACAAAGCCAGCTTAGTGACGCATTTCCAATAACAAACCCTTGTGGAGATAAACACGCTTGAACAGAGACCAGCCCTGGTGTTTCAGAGTTTGCATTGCAATTAATCAGCAACACTGTACACTCACTCCTGGGTAAACAGGAGATGACCAGGAAAAATGTGACCTACGTGTGAAATACTGAGTATAGGTAATACTATTTTCTTTGAGAAACTACATGAAAAACAAAAGCATATCATTCAACTTATAGTCATAAAAACCTCAATAGCTGCCCCTAATATGGGTGGAATCTCAGAATTTTAAAGGAACTAAACCAGCGCTTTCCTTTTCACATGACATTTTACAGACATGTCCTGGTTGAATGTCCATGACAGAAATCTGGTATCAGATTTGGCTGTTGAGATATCATTCCCATAAAATTTGCTTTCTCCCTAAATTTTGATTCAATTCATTAAAGAACTAGAATTTTGTGAAATATCCTCTTCACTTAGTTTAACAAAGAGTAAAAGCAGTACGTAGCCACTCTTCCATAAATTTCTACCTTTGAATAGAAACTGATAATAATGATGTGACTGTGTGAAGAAATATGTTGCATTTAAAGTACAGTTCTAGAGGACACTTTTTTTCATACCACAGGTTGTGGAGTGTGGCTCTGGCAAATTTTATATTAATAATTCTTTTTAAATTTAAAAATGTACAGTCTGTGGAATACTAAATAGCTTTAATTTTTTGCCAATTGCACTTTTCTTTATTGTTTTGTAGTGCCATAGGTCAACTCAAACTTGATTAAGTTTCAAACAGATCGAACGTTTTCTGATAAATTATAAAAAAACAGCATCGCAAATATGATTTTAGCATTTCAGGAGACACACTTCAACATTTTTCCAAGTATCTGCTATTCAGAGAAAGTAAAAGTGTTTCAGACCTGCTGCTTCCATGTTGGAAGATACATAACTTTGTACGCCTAAGAATACTCTCAACATTACCCCCATTTCTGTCAAAGCAAACGATGAACGTATGAATCTCAATAGAGTTAATAATTTTGCAGATCTCTTCAAGTATAAGGGCTCTCCGTTGTTACATTTACTTCAGACTTCTTATTCAGTATCATAAATCTGTAGAAGGCTGCTTATATTTATTATGTGCTGTGTCTGTTTGTATCCTTATATTGGAAATTGTTCAGTAAGATTCTATTCAGTGTGCCTCCTTTATACATGTGCCTCAAAGAATCTGTTTGCAGTAGATCTGCCTCCACCATAATATTTTGGTAGTTTTATTGTTATGCAAACCTTTACCCACATGTTCATTGAGATATAATGACGAGCAGACATTTCCAGAAGAAATTTCCACTTAATAAATTTACACTTCGTAGACCTACTAAACGTAACCAGCAAAAATCCCTAGATTTAGGCCTTTTATTTTCCTAATTATCAGTCAATAAGATATGAACGGCTGAATGTAAACCAAGGCATAACAGGGCACTCATTTGTCAATCTACCTTTAGTAACAGTGGGCAGTCACAAATTCATGTTTATCATGTGAAAATTAACCTAAATTCAAATTGTCACCAAGATCAGAAGTTTGTTAGAAAGGAATTTCTTTCTTACTCATTGTAATTATTTTACTGTCAAAAGAAAAACATTTATGCTGCTAAAAAGCATATAATTAGAAACGAACTGAGAGCTAGTGCAGAGAAATTGCAGAGGGAAGCTTCTTTTAGAAGTGTAGTCTAAGTGACAGGGGAATAGACAAGATGCTGAATCTTCACATTAGCATGTAATTTCTCCCATAGCCAAAACCAAATGATAACACACGCATTTGCTGAAATGCCCTGTGACTTACTTGCAAGACAAAGACCCAGCTTAACTACATTATGGGTGCATTACAACAGCAACCTGTGCAGATGAAGCGGGAAGGATCAGGACTTGAATTGATGAAATCTGTTACAGTTCTGGGACTATATGTCCCCATTACTTGTTTACTGGAAACAAAATTTGTTCCAGACGTCCTACCTAGGTTTCTACCCTGTGTTTGTACCTCACAGGGGATATGAAATAGATTTTTGTCCAGCCAACACAGCTTGCCTTGCCATCACTAACAGAGCACTGCACCTGTAGAGCCAAGCTACTGGAGGACTGCTGAGGAGATATATTTTCCCTTAGGATGAAGCACCTGGTCTCCCCTTTGAAGTGGAGTGCTCACAATGGTACCTGATCTGTGACTTCAAGCTTAGCTTTCTTGTAGGGTTACTTACAACTGCATACAACACAACTTCAGACTCACTGATAAAAACAGCCTTTGCTGTGTTCTTAATCATTAATGTAGACAAATCCTTTGTCTTCTTCTCGGCCTCAGTACTTGATTTCCCCCCCAAGCAGAAAAGAAGAAAGGGTGGTGCATGTCTGGCTCCCAGTCCAAAATGAAATCAGCAGGCAGCTGGCGTATGCAGCCAAACCCATAGCTAGTAAATGCACTAGAAATCTAACTGCATTACATTTAGCACAGTGTTAGAGTAATAATTATGGGTTCAATAACTGTTATGATTCTATAATTCTTGTTTAGCTATTAGATCTAGGAAAAGCATCTTTAAATTCATCTCAGGAGAGACAAATAGATATTTTCTTTAACAGCGAATATAATTCAAAATGTCCAATAAAATCACTATGTAGAAAAGCAAAAAAAAAAAAAAGCAAAAAGCAAAAACAACCACCAAAAAAACCCCCACAAAACATAACATCTTCATAGTCCATGACTTTAATTTTTCTCTTTGAGTACACTACTGTGGTGGGTTGACCCAGGTGCCAGGTGCCCAACAAAGCCACTCTATCACTCCCCTTCTCAGCTCAGCAGGGGAAAGAAAATATAACAAAAGGTTTATGGGTCAAGATACGGACAGGGAGAGATCAGTCACCAATTACCGTCACAGGGAAATCAGACTTAGCTTGGGGAAATTAGTTTAATATATACCAATCAAATCAGAGTAGGGTAATGAGAAATATAACCAAATCTTAAAAATACCTCCCCTTCCCACATCTCCCTTCTTCCTAGGCTTAACTTTGCTTCCAAATTCTCTACATCCTCCTCGCAAGGGGTGCAGGGAGATGGGGAATGGAGGTTGTGGTCAGTTCATAACATGTTGTCTCTGCTGCTTCTTCCTCCTCCGGGGGAGGACTCCTCACACTCTTCCCCTGCTTCAGCGTGGGGTCCCTCCCATTGGAGACAGTCCTCCATGAACTTCTCCAATGTGAGTCCTTCCCACGGGCTGCAGTTCTTCACAAACTGCTCCAGCATGGGTCCCTTCCATGGGGTGCAGTCCAGGAACAGACTGCTCCAGCATGGGTCCCCCACAGGGTCACAAGTCCTGCCAGCAAACCTGCTCCAGTGTGAGCTCCTCTCTCTGCAGGGCCACAGGTCCTGCCAGGAGCCTGCTCCAGCACAGGCTCTCCATGGGGTCACAGCCTTCTTTGGGCATCCACCTACTCCAACATGGGGTCCTCAACGGATTGCAGGTGGATATCTGCTCCACTGTTAACCTCCATGGGCTGCAGGGGAACAACCCACCTCACCATGGTCCTCAGCACAGGCTGCGGGGGAATCCCTGGCTCTGCTCTGCCCCTCCATCTGCAGTTGCTGTTGTGCAGCAACTTTTTCCCCTTCTTAAATATGTTCTCACAGAGACACTACCACCATCCCTGATGGGCTCAGCCTTGGACAGTGGTGGGTCTCTCTTGGAGCCAGCTGGCATCGGCTCTATCAGGCATATGGGAAACTTCTATCAGCTTCTCACAGAAGCCACCCCTGTACCCTGGCCCCCTCCCCCAACCAAAACCTTGCCACACAAACCCAACACAACTATGAAACAACAGAAAAACTGGGGAAGTAAGTTCTAAAGCTGGCTTAAATCTGTCACTAAAGGAGAAAATGAAGACTAAAAAAATCTCTTGGGAGGACAGAAAACAGTCAATTTAATTATTTTTTTTTCACATTTAACCTAAGTGCAGGCCACTTCTTACCATTGCCCTACTGTACTTACCTCGTTTACCTTGATTTACCAGCACATCATTAACAGGCTAAAAAATGAAGAGTTGTAACTCTTTGCCAAGCTGTGGAACGATGCTGCAGCATGGTCAAGGCAGCAAGAGAGAATTAGTTACATACTCTGATATCAGTTATCAGAGACCTCAGGTTTCTGTTTGCTTTAGAACTTAAGCTTTGGAATCATATGATTACAAAGAGAAATTTTATTATTGAAGCCGCGAATTTTTAGCGGTTGCAGTTTTAAATAAAATCTTAAATCTGTGAATCCCCAGAGGTTTACAGAAGACTTCTTATTTACCTCAAGATTTTGAGACCAGTCATGCTTTCCTGGGCATAAGTACATTTATGGTGTATCGTAATTTTTCCAAGGCTGGCACAGATAATGCAAAAACATTAAGCAGAGGGTTAGCTGAAAATGGTGGTGTTCCCTAGAGTATTGAAAAGCAGTTTAAGACTCCTTGCAATGCTCCGAGTGCTGTGATAGTCACTTCGTGTGGTGATATATTTAAGGTGAATATGCTATCTTAAAGTTTTAAAATGAAGGCCACAAACCTATTTACATTCATGACTTTGTTTCACAGAGTTTTCCTTTTAAAAGTATTTAAATGCAAATATTTCTTGAAAGGTTTGAATCTTCTCTCATTTGTGCCTGCTTCACGGTAATGCTAGTCTCATTATTTTATTTAAGTTGCTCTTAATTTATAGCATTTTTATTTATGTGAGAATCTGCCTTTTTGTTATATATTGAGCACAGTGTATTGTTTCTTTTTTTTATTTTACTTTTTAGGGCTGAATTAACAGTGGTCGCTGTAAAGTGAAAGTCTTCCAATTTGACATGAATAATCCATTTGTGCGTGCACTCAGTCAGAACACATTACTTTGAGGAACACTGAATAAAATGAGTGATGTTAGTATGATTTAGTGAAAGAATTGTTGCTACATTCAATATAGTCTACATAGGTTAAAATAATACAACAGTATAACAATAATATAACAGTATTGAATAAGTCCATATGCATTGATACATTTATCAACACTGTACTCTCGAGGCATTACTTTGAAAAAAAGGTAAGAAGTTACATATTTGAGATAGGAGACAGCTAATAAATTGTTTTGCATTTTCATTTATAGCCTTGTTCACATCAATTATGATTGGAAAAATCTAGCAAGAAATTTTAAAAAGAACATGGCAGTTTGGGGGTACCAACAGTACAGGTTGGGATTTTAAAGCACTGAAGTGAAAATTTTGCAGACGTCAATATACATGACCGCAGCAGTAATTCTAACAGTGTATGTGAATACCTTTCCAGATTGTTGGATAACTTGCGTTAAAGAACTGGCTGACTTAGTGAATCATGCTTTAAACTAACAAACTCAGGGGTGATGTCCAAAGCTCTGACATCTGCATATTCATAAAGAAGAGGGTGGATGTGTACACCTACCAGAGTAGTGAGGACTGCTCCCCAGCCATTGATAGGACACAAAGGAATGGCTTCAAGCTTTGTCAGGGGAAGTTCAGTTTGGAAATTAGGAAAAAGTTCTTCGCTGAGACGGTGGTCAAGAACGGGAAAAAGCTTCCCAGGGAGTCACGTCCCAAGGCCTGTTGATGTTCAGTAAGTGTTTGGACAACCCTCTTAGATATATGGTTTAACTTTTGGTTGCCCTGTGTGGAGTCAAGAGCTGGACTCAACAATCCTCATGAGACCCTTCCAATTCAGGATATTCTATGATTCAGTTGAAGCAGGTGATTGGGAAAAGACAACACAGATTTATTAAAGGCAAATCATGCCTGACAAACCTCATCACCTTCCACAACAAAATAACTTTTCCGTTAACTTTCCAAAAAGCCAGTACAGGCTAGGATCTGTGTGGCTGAGGAGCAGCCTTGCTGATAGAGACGTGGGGTTCCTGGTGGACAACAAGTTGAAAATGAATCATAGAATCATAGAATGTGTTGGGTTGGAAGGGACTTTTAAACGTCATCTAGTCCAACCCCCCTGCAGTAAGCAGGGACATCTTCAGCTAGATCAGGTTGCCCAGAGAGAGCCTCATCAAGTCCGGCCTTGAATGTCTTCAGGGATGGGGCCTCCACCACCTCTCTGGACAACCTGTTCCAGTGTCTCACCACCCTCTTTGTAAAGAACTTCTTCCTAAAATCTAATCTAAACCTACCCTGCTCTAGTTTAAAACCTTTGCCCCTCATCCTATCGCTACATGCCCTTGCAAACAGCCCCACCCCAGCTTTCTTATAGGCCCCCTTCAGGTACTGGAAGGCTGCTGTAAGGTCTCCCTGGAGCCTCCTCCAGGCTGAACAACCCTAACTCCCTTGGCCTGTCTTCACAGGAGAGGTGCTCCAGCCCTCGGATTATCTTCGTGGCCCTCCTCTGGACCTGCTCCAACAGGTCTATGTCCTTCTTGTGCTGAGGGCTCCAGAGCTGGACATAGTAAATCAGCAGTGTGCCACTGTAGCAACGAAGGCAAATTGGATCCTGGGCTGCATCTGCAGGACATTACTAACAGAGATAGACACATGATCATTCCACTCTACTCAGTGCTTGACAAACTGCACCTGGAGTTCTGTCTCCATTTCTGGTCCCCACAATTCAAGAAGGACTCAGACAGACTGGAGAGGGCCCAAAGAAGGGCCATGACAATGATCAAAGGGATGGAGAACCTGCCCTACAAGGGAAGACTGAAGGAGATAGCTGTCTTCTCCCTGGAGAAGGGTCAGAGTGAATCTCATTGCAGAACTGCGTACTTGAAGTACAGTTACAAAGAGGAAGGAGGCTCTCTCTTCACAAGCACTCACACGGAGAAGACAAGGGCCAATGGGTACAAGTTACAGCAGGAGAGCTTTCATCTCTACATAGGAAAGAAATTTTTTACAGTAAGAGTAATCATTCACTGGAACAACCTCCCCAGGGACATGGTAGACTCCCCATCACTGGAGAGTGATGCTAGATGATGCTCCATGACTGGAGAGGGTGCTAGATAATCTCATCTAGGTTTATTTTCCCATGAGAGGTTGGAACAGATGATTTTTGACTTCCTTTCTAACCTGGACTGTTCTATGATTCTGTGAACTGAAAGTCTTCAGAAGCTAGTACTAGTCACCTCTGGTTGTATGTTGGAAATTTCTGCAATCAAGTCTTGGGTTTTTAATACTGTATACTGGTTCTATATATTTTCAGTGGTGTAGAACATAATTTCTGTTTTATAATGACTGAAAGTTTTTGGCTTTGTTTTCTAGTCTTTGGTCATAGTACTACCAGTTTGGAAAAAAGATGGTCTGGCATAAGTCCATTTGTTATTCAAAAGACATCCATATTTTTAAAACCAGTATTTAAGTTCTTGAAGACAAACTTAAATGAGACACTAGGGAATAACACCTGCAGATATCAAAGTACCTTAAATATTTTCTTATCCTTATTTAAAGGATTTTCTGAAGCCATTGACTTCAACTGGTAGTGTTTTATACCTGAACAAAAAAGAAAAATATTGCTTGGGCACAGCTGAGAACTTTCTGCTTGTCTAAAGCTTGAACTGACCTATTTTGTCATTAAACTTTACTGTAGATGTTAGAATTTGAAATCCTGTGACCTTTCCTCCAAAGCATGGTGTCTATGCAAACAGGCATTTGTGTGAATACTTTTCCTTTTCCAGAGCTCTCTGGGAAAAAATACTATTTAAACACAGAATGAAAGGAAGACAAAGGAACAAGTGAGAAGAATACTTAAAAAGTTTTATGTTAAACATAAGCTTAAATACTACTCTTTTCTTGCTTGTGAGAAGTTCAGTGTTAATAGGTCCCTATAATGCTGGGTTCCCAGAATCTAAATGACAGTTTGCTTATTTAATCAATTTTTAGATGAGAAAATGAGGTCAGAGTGCACAGAACGTCTCTAAGTTGGCACACCTTTATGAATTGCATCTAAATATTTTTTGTGTAATGTAGTTGCTTGCAAATTGTTCACAAATGTAAACAATTCTCTTCAATCTCTGTCCTACTCAGTAGTATAATCTCTTGAAATTAAACAATTTAATTTACTATGAAGAGTATGTGTGAAACATGACTAATAACGAAACATTGGAGATGAACTTTTTTAGGTTTTTAAAAGATCATTTCATTTGCTACCTTACAACAGCAAAGAAGAGAAATAAAATCAAGTGTAAAAATAAGTCAAACTAATTTAGTTCTGTACAAAACTTCTACACCTTGGGCAATTAGTGACTCAGTAGGAGAAGCTGAACATTGAGTAGGGAACTGAGTAACGGAGTGAGACAAAACAGAATGTCTCCAGGAAACTATTAGTTCAGCATAGTGGCTTTCAGTGCTTAAAAAAAAAAAAAAAAAAGGCGATTGCAATTGCTAGTTGCTACTATGTAAGATTTAATATATGCTCTGAAAATTCTTAATTCTCTTTCAAAGTTTACGTTTTCTTTCTTGATTATTAATGCCATAGATCACTTCCTTTATTAGTGGCGACTCACAACAGGAAGCTCCTCGACCACTTGGCCAGCAATATTTACTATTCACTACATGGACACACAGTTGTTGATCAAAATGGCTGCTGTAAGATTCACTTTAGGAATCTTTTCTTAATTTATCTCTTGGTTTTTTTCTTAAAGTCAATGAAAGTGAAATCTACCTATTTAAAGTTGCTTTCACATTGAATAACGTGATCAAATTCTAAATGGTTGTTACGTTCAGTGGATAAAGTATGTGAAGAATGATTCAAAATAAGCTTTTAAAATCTTTTCACTGAAGCGCAAAAAGTGATATCTGAAGAAGAAGAATTCCAGGCATCAACTAAAAACTCTAATATTGTGTAAGGAATTGCAGTAAAAAAGAAATGCCTGAAGTTAAAATCACATAAAACCTTGATTCCTTCATTATCTTTTTTCTGTAAAGGAAACTGTACAAGGCCTCTTTTTCTACTAGCTAACTTTTACTAGACAAAAAATGAAAACAAAAAATAATTCCTCTTCTTCATTGAAAGCTGTTAGAGGAATTTTCTTTAAGTAGAATTTTGAAATACTTTTAGGATGAATGAAAAAGGGGAAAAAATCATATCATATCGTATCTAGTACCTAGTCATGTAACATTCACCTTTTGCTTGGAGTCTTGTAAGTTTTGTAACCTTTTGTAACGTTACCTAATAAGATCTTGATACAATCTAACAGATTTGAAAATCTAAGGGTCTGAAATCCCTAAAATATTATGGTTATTAGATTTAATCTCCTGCATTAATAATCACACAGAACCTTATCCTGTAATTGCTACATGAACGTTCCTCATAAACAGTGAAAATATGTAACTGAGAACATAACATCATGACAGTAGCATTTACTTTCATAAATAGACCATAATTTCACTGTCTTCATTTCATGAAGTAGTTGAATCCTTTCATTCTCTTTGCTGTTGAAAATTGTGAGCAAAGTAAAACTTCTGTTTAAATGCCTTAAACTGTTTTTTGTAGACAATTTTGAAATTAAAGAAATGGAAGAAATGGTTTAAAACCATGCAGCTGAGAATCAAGGAGGCTTTACGGAATTAAACGGAACATTTTTTTGTCGTAAATTTCAAAAGTAATTTGAAAAGAGTTTATATCTTGCTGATGAATGATGCAATGGGCAGATTCATTGGGTGTTAACAAGTAATTATATAATTACTGATTTGTGCAAACTTCTTTTTCAGGAAGAATGATGCAATAAATAAAGTGTTTTATTTTTTTTAATAAGATATGGGAAAAAGTAACACCACATAGGAAAGGAGATGATCAATTCATATTATTCACGAAGTCAACTAGTTTCCGGATACTTGGTATACTTCTTTTTTTTTTTTTTTTTTTTTTTAACCCACTGAAACACTAGTCTCTTGGCATCTATGCTACAGACTGTAGCTGGCAATCTTGTGTGGAATAACTATCAATTCGTATTTCCTGCTGTGAAGACATTTATCTCAGCATATCTATGTACTGAAGTACAACAGAGTGCTGATTTAAAGTCATTTGAACAATACCTGTTCAAAAAGCCTGGACTCAAACCTAAAAGGAATTTGTTATGATACTGGCCTTCACATACCTTGAATTTACAACTAAGTGAAAATTTACAACCAAGTGAAATATGCATTAATAGCATATTTCAGCTAACTGTGGTGTACCACCTCTGCAAATGAGGTGGCCTTTGGTGCAGCATACAGCAGAAGCCATACCACTGTTATTTCCATAAAATTATATATTATAGCAGTATAGCTATGTGCAATGTTTAATTTAAGATATTACCAAGCTATAATAGATCACCTGAAGATTTTCGACACAGGTTACGCTTCACAGTGGAAATCACTGACTTAATAAGACAACATCACTGACTTAAAATTTATATTGGCACATTGATATGCGAAACAAAACAAAGACTTAAAAACAGTCAGGCCTACATACCTTTCCATAATCAATATAAAACTCAGTAGAAATCATTACTGCAATTCTTTCTGCTATCATAGTCACATATTATTTATGAAATTTCTACTAGAAACAAAAGAATGTTAGCCAATTAGTTATATGTCTATTTTCTTAAATTTTTGCTCAGTTTTTGACAATATTTTGGGAAATATTTAATTATTTCTTTAAGGGCAATAAATCTAATAAATTACTTTTTTAAAAAATTATTTTCTCCAGACATATTGACAAAGAAAAATAACATTATTCCAACACAGGTTTTTGTATATCTTAATAAATAAATGTTACGGTTATTCTTTCTGCATTCTTTATTTACCTTTCCCTTTTACATCAAGCCTTATTGTCTTGGACTAAAGCAATGATCATTCCATTTACTGTCTCTGCTTATGTAGTAGTTCAATTCACAGATAGCAGCGTGGGGTCTATTTAGATGGTACGGAATCCAAGTTTTGCATTCTGGATTGTAAGATGAAATGCTGTGCTCCCACAAAATTTAGATACCTATTTTTTAAGAGCATAGCTGTACTCCAGATATGCTTAGCATCTTAGTTAGCTGTACCTGCACTCACTCAACAGTACCTGCACTCACTCAACAGTACCTGCACTCACTCAACAGTGCTGTCTCAAAACTCTTCTTTCTTGAAACCTTTTTCCTGCCTCTCCAGGCAGTCCACTCCATTAAAAAGTGACCTTTTTAGTACTTTAGGCCTCTTTTCAAATACGTTGTGACATTTCAGTGATGTCTGAGACAAGTAAGTCCATAACTAAATTGCTACTGTAATAAACCTTTCCATAAGAAAATGAAAAAAAAGTATAACCTGAGTGTACTATGCTGGTTTCTGCAATTTCATCCTGGTTTTGTTAGTCAACAAATTGTGGAGGAATATGACTTTAGAAGGAACTTGAGAATCAACTTACTTTTGCCATGATGAATCGCAATTTCATATGTTCATTTTTTAAAAATTTATTTTAAAAATAGTTAATATTTTCCTGAGCTCCAGAAAATATTTTTCTATGGACAGTTTATACCCGCTAGTTTCCATCCCACTTTAGTTCTTCACTTAAGTTGTTCTTCTCACTTCAGGAGAAGTAGGTCCTTTCCCTCTTGCAATATTTATGGACAGTGTGCTGTGTTCTCCCTAAACTTTTCTTAAAACTTGAACTGTGGTTACACCTTGATACTTTAACATCATTAGTTTATGCATAATCCACGTACAGCTTTCTACTCTATTCATATTCTACTGCACCTTCTGTAAGTTTGCATACGACACCAAGTTGGGAGTCAGTGTTGATCTCCTTGAGGGTAGGATGGCTCTACAGAGGGATCTGGACAGGCTGGATCGAGACCAATGGTATGAGGTTCAACAAGGCCAAGTGTCAGTTCCTGCACTTGGACCACAACAACCCCATGCGGCGCTGGAGACTTGGGGAAGAGTAGTTGCAACCTGCCCAGCAGGAAAGGACCTGGGGGTTTTGGTCAACAGCTGGGTGAATATGAGCCAGCAGTGTGGCAACAGCATCTGGCTTGTATTAGGAAACGTGTGGCCAGTAGGACTAGAGAAGTGATTGTCCCTCTGAACTCTGCACTGGTGAGGCTGCACCACAAGTACTGTGTCCAGGTTGGGGTCCCTCACTGCAAGAAATATATTGAGATTCTGGAGCGTTTCTGGAGAAGGGCAATGAAGCTGGTGAGGCGTCTGGAGAATAAGTCTTATGAGGAGTTGCTGAGGGAGCTGGGGCCATTTAGTCTGGAAAAAAGGAGGCAGAGGGGAGACCTTATTGTTCTCTACAACTACCTGAATGGAGGTTGTGGAGAGGTGGGGTCAGTCTCTTCTCCCAAGTAACTAGCAATAGTACAAAAGGAATACTCCTCAAGTTGTGCCAGGGGAGGTTTAGGATGGATATTAGGAAAAATTTTTACACTGAAAAGGTTATCAAGCATTGGAACAGGCTGCCCAGGGAAGTGGTGGAATCACCATCAGTGGAGGTATTTAAAAGATGAGTAGACGTGGTGCTTAGGGACATGGTTAGTGGTGGTTTTGGCAGTGTTAGGTTAAGAGTTGGACTCAATCTGAAAGGTCCCTTCCAATCTAGACGATTCTGTGATTCTATGATTCTGTGACTCTATGATGTGTTTGCTGTGTTTACAGTACGGCTTCTCTTTCTGTGTTCTGATACTTGTCTTGACCAACAGGAATCTGTCTGCACTTCTGTTAAACAACAATGGTACTGCTTTCGGTTTGTTTCGTTTTGTCTGACAAATATATTACAAATATTTCAGCTGGATGTTCTTGTCTTTCACCACCTGTCATTAGGTCATATTTCCTTAGTCATTATTGTATTTTCTGTTGTCATTCATAATTCTGTTAAGAGAGCTCACCACATCTCTAAAATATTTTCAGTAATATTCCTACTTCTGAAACGTACAGAGCATAAAAATAATTTGAGTGCCCTTTTCTCAGTATGCTTCAGCTCTTACACTTTTGCTGTTGGTGCACTTGCATATTGCAGAATACATTACTATATTCTCTTTTTTTTTCTTTTCTCACATAAGGAAATGCAACAGTCTAATGACTGTCAATAATAAACTATAAGAATTAAGTGAAAATTTATGCAATATTTTAAAGATTTGAGCACCTGAACTTTGGATTTAGATGCTGGAGAAAGTTATGAGGCACCTAGGTCTCCATATTCTTATCTAAAAATACTTTTTGCATAGATCAATGACTCTTCCTTTTTAAAATACTAAAATATATCAAGTTATAATGGATTAGTTAAAAATTTTACAAGTATAATGTTACAAATACACAGTTCTGCAGAAGTTAGGATGATTTTGATCAGGATAGCCTACTGCACTTCAATATTTGTATCTACAGTTCCAAAAAAGTGATCAAAACATCTTTTCCACCCGATTACATGTTACAGTGGCCTTACTTTTGTAAATTGTTGCTGCATTTTTTATTTTGGAAGTACAATCATGGATTTGGTTTAATGAAACTTGTTGTTTTCAAAGCTGTTCTCTAGAGTTAAGATATTGATTTGTGAGGCATTGGAATATTTATCAACCTGTAAGTGTTTTCACTTCTAAAATAAAAATTAGCAAAAGGACTTAAGGCTGAATAACATGATCCAATAACATCATATGGAATTTCACAATAAACTCAGTATTTTCTCCTGTGTTTCTGTCTGGAAAAATTAAAATGGGTTTTTCCTTAATAGATTTTATTTTTTCCCCAGACACCTTCAAAAATATGTGTAAATTCTAGGGGCTTCTTTTCCCAGTATGTTTGAAAGCTGTACTCCCATGTTAGCTGTGATCGTCAGATCAAAAGGATTCAACTTGCTGAATCACAGAATCAGTCACAGAATGGCTGTTGTCACCTTGTCCAGCCCCCCTCCTCAAGTAGGGCCACCTAGTGCTGGTTGCCCAGGACCATGTTCAGGTGGCTTTTGACTGTCTTCAAGGAAAGAGACTCCGTATAACCTCTCTGGGCAACCTGTAACAGTGCTCGGCAACCTGACAGAAAAAAAAAGTGTTTCCTTATGTTCAGAGGGAACTTCCTGTGTTTCATTTTGTGCCCATTGCGTCTGGTCCTGTCACTGGGCACCGCTGAAAAGAGCCTAACTCCTCCTTATTTGCATCTAAGTATCTGCAGGTCTATATATTGATGAGGTCCCCTCTGAGCCTTCTCTGAACAGTCACAGTTCTCTCAGCCTCTCACAGGAGGGGTGCTCCAGGAACAAATACTGTTGACTAGTTCTTCCTAAAAGGGGACTCTGTAAGGAACAGAAAGCTAGGGAGACACAGTTTGGATGGAAATGGGCTGTAGAGCTAATCATGAAAACCTCTCAGCCATCCCCAGAAGCTTCAACAGTGTTTTGGTTATGAGAACAGATATAGTGAGAGAGAGGGATTTTTCCAGGATAAAGCAGTAAAACCAGTCAATGAGACAGAGCCCAATGGCCCTATTTTGAGGACCACGTCCCGTTGCAGGAATTGGCTATGTGAATTGGGTTGCATTCTTTCCGCTTTTTATTTCTTTTTTCTTTCCTACCTATTTTCCTTTAACTTCAATATAGGTATTACCTAATAGTTAAGAGTTAAATTGATAATTCGATATGTGATTTTTTTTTTCACAAATTCACTACAATTACATGATCCAGTTCCAATTTTACATTTCTCATTTTTATTTTCTGCTTTACATAAGTACTGAAAATTATAGGTTAGCTTTTAAAATATTAGAAAATTAGGTATTTAAAGAAAGTCATTCCCAGACCTCAGAGAATTTTTAATTGTGCAAATGGTTCATTGAAATGCATAAGCTGAGAAAGTACAAGAGAATGAATTTTTATTACTGTTAGTTATTAATATGAATGGGATAAATTTATTGAAGATACGGATTTTTTTTTTTTTACTTGGAAGACCTGATTCTGTAGAAGGCCCAGCAGCTTAATGCACAGTGTTACTGTCTTGCTTCGGGTATTTATAGGAGACTTTTCTTAGGAGTAATCTTCATATAATCCCCAGTACATTTATTATGAAAAACATGGAGCATATGAAACGATTGTTTCCCTTCTTTGGTCATTCCTGAACTGCCCAGTGTGTCCCAGTGTATACAATTTAATCAGGAGAAGAGCAACCTGTAGAAAATATCTGTAAACTTAAAACTACAGTCACAAACTGCTAATGAAGAAAACACATCCAGCACGCTGGAGCTGTCACTCAGTGGTCAAGCTCCACTCACTGCACACAGACAAAAGGTCTGATTTCCATTCTTCGGGCATTCAAACATCTCCTGACTTTAGAAGGAGCTTTGCCTGTGTAAAGAATGCAAGATGAGCGGCAGGAAACCCCAATTAAACTACAGTGCAACCTCTTTACTACTGCTTTTGCAACGTTACTGAGAAATATCACCATATTGCCTTAGAATGGAGAATAGACCATAACAACAGATGGAAATAATGTAAATGGATGAATGTATGTGAGGAGCTGAGATTAGAAGTCATCCTGATTACCATTTTTTAAAAAGAACAATTGACTCCTGTGACATTATGAAATGTCATTTAAGCAGCTGTGCTGAGAACTGCACAGGAAAAAGGTTGCACATGAGATAGTGCTTGGTTCATATAAACTTCTTACCCAGCGGCACTGAAATCAGCTAAAAATGCTTATGTATTTTTAATGAAAAAGAGGAAGGCTTACAGCCTCTGTGGATAGACAAGTTCATATAAATGCATACATTTATATAAATTCCTACTAAAATCCCAGTGACCAATGTAGATTCACAGAAATCTTGATATATTCCTGTGCATCTGATTTAATGACCTTGTTTGTAAATGTCCCTTAGAATAAAAAGCTGTTGCCTATTTTTACTAGACTTCAATTCAGGATTTCTAGGCTTAATATATAATTGAAAACTCAGAGAACAATTATTAAAAAAAATGCTTTTTAGCTGAAGTCACAAGCCGGGGTCAGAAAAGCCCATTGTACAGTAGCCTTGCAATAATTATTAAAAGAAAATTGGTCAGAGATACTAATGATGTTGTTAATGGGGAAGGATTAATGTTGGAGCATCTTCTGAACTATTAGGTCATATCTAGTCAAATGAACAGATTTTCCTAGTCAGGAAAAATAAACACTCTGACTCTAGCACAATTCCTTTCCTATTTAGAAAAGTCAAATTAATTGAATGTATGTACTTTAATTCTTGTGATTAAACCAAACATATGAATTCATTTCATTTCTTTTAAGATAAACTCCCTTGGCAAATGGGAAAAAAAATAAAAATATTTGTTTCTAATTTGCATGAAGACAGATTTTTTTAAATAACCAAATAAGAAAATATCCTTATTTTTTTATTCTCTGGGAGAAATTCAGAGTTTCACTGTAGACACAAGCTATTGCAGACGCAGACCACACCAGCTGTAACCTTGTTACTGTCTGCAATACTCATCATAGGAGTCCTCTCCCGGCCTGTCATAGACATGCTAACTAGGCGACCGCAGCATCACCAGGCATCGCTGCACAACACACAGTTGTGTTTTGAGAAGATTTTGTCAGGAGTGGTTTGTGTGCAAAATGCTTTTCTTTCAGTTTTGAATTGACAAGGCTTTTTTTGAAATGACAAGTAGAACTCTATACCAATGCCAATGAACTTCTTTTCTGCGTGGTTTTCACCAGAATTCTGAAAAATTCCATAATTTATATCTTTCTCCTCTCAAGCAGACTGCCAGTAAACCTTATGTGTGTACTTCTGAATTTATTAATTCTGACTAATATGGCTCCAGTGATTCTGGCCACTAGGGTTTCCTTAGGAGAGTTCTGTAACTTCTTTTCCTATGAGGAGCAGCTGAGGACTTCAGACTTGTCTAGTTTTGAGAAAAGGAGGCTGAGGGGCGACCTTATTGTTCTCTACTGCTTCCTGAGGAGGGGAAGTAGAGAGGAAGGTGCCGATCTCTTCTCCCTGGGATCCGGTGATAGGACGAGTGGGAATGGCTCACAGCTGCATCAGGGGAGGTTTAGACTGGACAGTAGGAAGCCTTTCTTTACCAAGAGGGTTCTCAAACACTGGAACAGGCTTCCTAGAGAGGTAGTTGATGCCCCAGGGCTGTCAGTGTTTAAGAGACATTTGGGCAATGCCCTTAATAACGTGCTTTATTTTTTGGTCAGCCCTGAAGTGGTCAGGCAGTTGCACTAGGTGATCATTGTAGTTCCCTTCCAACTGAAAATTTCTTTTCTTTTCTTTTCTTTTCTTTTCTTTTCTTTTCTTTTCTTTTCTTTTCTTTTCTTTTCTTTTCTTTTCTTTTCTTTTCTTTTCTTTTCTTTTCTTTTCTTTTCTTTTCCATTCCATTCCAATTTTCCAACATATTCAAATCTAACAGCACTGACCAGAATTCCTTTTGGCCTTACACCTTATATGTTTTCTGTAAATATGTGAATGAATCAAAAATACTGTAAAACTTAAGCTTATGGATAGACCAATAATGTGAAATATCTGATTCAAATGAGTCAAAATTATGTGTAACTGTGTTATACATACATATACATAAATACATACATATAATAAGTACATATTTTATTGTGATGATTACCCTATCTCACTTAAATATTTGTTTCTATTTATCTTGGAACTGATTTGTTTCTAGTAGTAGACAGAAAGCTCCTATTTATCTTTAAGTGTTGCTTATGTAACAGTACAAGTTACCACGTTCAGCTTTGTAGGTTAAATTAATCAGTTATAAACTAAAAGCGTCTCTAGATTTGTGGGAACTAGAATATTACAGTCAGAGAATCCTTTGAAACTACTTAATTATCACAGAAAACATTAAATTTTCATTAAAAAAGTAGAGGAACACTGCTGTGGAGGGCAGAACAGAAAGAACTGAAAAATGTGGGAGCTGTTGACAAACAAACACTTGACCATCACAAAATTTTATGGAACTGCTCTAAAAGAAACCTGTATTCAAGTGTGAAGTAAACTCTGATTTGTTTCTTGTGGGTTTCCTACTCTAATTTCTGAAATGATGCAAAAGAAAAATGTTATGTAATCTTCCGAGTGCAAATGTAATCATTAAATGTATTCAACCATCTGGAGTATTTTATTTTTGCCCTCTCATGGATGCATTTTTTATATTCTACAGGCAGTTTCAGTGTAGGAAACACTGAAACTTGTGGAGGTGTAGATTACCTTTTATTGCTGCACTCATAGTCTGGTTTGGTTTTCATCAGCTTTACTTGCTACCCAGACTTTATTTTTGTGTTCATTTGATGCCCAATTTAAATGTTATGTGAAGTGCACAATTATGTCAGTTTTAGTCTGAATTATCAATACAGCTCTTTTAAACCCTTGTTACTTCTTACCAACATGAATAACACTCATCATTTCCATAGCTAAATAAGAATGAGTTCAAAAGTATTTCCCAGCATCCCAGTTCATTCACCCCTGGTATTGGAAGGATCTTTTTTGTGTACAATTAGTTACAGTTTTATTTCATGCTTTTCTAGCATGCGACGAACAAACATTCTCTGAGGTGCCAGGGACAATGGTTGATGTACAGACTGTGTTTTCAAAATCATGGCATGTAAGTAATGATATTATCAGATCTTTAAAAGTATTTACTTGTCTAAACAAATCTCTCTGTTCCTCCATGTGTGCCAGCAAAACGTTTTAGTACTTCTCTGTCAGCTTAATGTCAAAGATTAGCATCTGACATGCCAGGTCAGGTTCTCCTACCTTTCCTACTGCATTTGAGCCAATGAGAGTTCATTTCCAACTCTTAGTAGAATTTATATGTTTTACTAAAACCCCCACACAGACAAAATCACGTTGAAATTCCTGAAATCAGCTTTTAAGTTGCAGGTGACAACGATTTGATGTGCTGCCTTGGAAAGATATAAATTGCTTCCTGTCAGTTATTGAGCTAGAATATATAGATTGGAAAGTTGTACTCCTCCACAGAGCACATACAGTTGAATGGAAAGCCTTCTTTCAAACCTTTACCTGTGGGTATAGCATTTTGTACTTTCAAACCTATTTCAGCAGTTAGAAGATATTTTGTATGCTAAATGAATCTTGAATAATCTAGCAAAGGTATTTTTTTTCTTCTTTTTTTCATAAGACACAGACATAATCTCTTAATGAAAGGATGCAGATAAACTCTAATAAGAGAATACTAGGGAATTATAGACATCCACCATGTGACCGAAACAAAGACTCTTCTC
The DNA here is from genome assembly GCF_028500815.1 of Rissa tridactyla. NCBI lineage: Eukaryota > Metazoa > Chordata > Aves > Charadriiformes > Laridae > Rissa > Rissa tridactyla. Next base: position 44,982,952 of record NC_071467.1, read on the forward strand.
TATAAAATGAATATTTAAAAGGTAATTAGTTAAAAATACCTACATATTTTACATTTTTGGTTTTGCATATTAATAAACATTAAATTCATTGCAAATAAAGGTAAAAAGTAAGGGGCTTTGGCTATATCATCTGTCATAAGGCTCAAAATTCAAGGATTTACAGAGAGATGGAGTTTAATTTTTGGCATTGTTTTCTTTAAAATTTTATTCCTTTTCATGGCAAATTCAAAGTATTATTTTGGTTCCCTCCAGGATGGATAATCGTCATTTTCCCTATTTTACCTACACACAGACATGTTGTTTATAGAATAGATTTTGGCTCTGAAGAAATGGAAAGAACCCCAAAGGCTAGTTCAGTAATACCACTGTACCCCAAAGCTGCATGCTTCCTGAATGCAACTTTTGGTTTGGATTAAATCCCTCTCACAACACAACCAGTTCAGTATGATACTTGGTCAGTATAATATTTTCTAAAGCTTAGTATGATTAATTCCAAAAACTACAAGTAGCTGCACAATAATTTTAAGAATAGGAAGTTGATCTTTATAGAGGAAAAGAGATTTTTCCCTGAAATAATTATGACATTAACTCAACCAAAATGTAATTAAGAAACTACTACTTAAGGTCAGTATACTAATAACAAATTCTGAATATCCAGTAAAATTCCTGTTCAGTCTTACATTTTCTTCTATATAGTAAGTTAAATATATTCTTCCTTCCTCCCACCTGCCTTTGTTTTTGTGAGTTGCTATTTGGGAAAAAACCCACCATGAGCATTGAATATAAAAGCTCTCAGCTTTCTGACGTGCAAAAGACAACCATAAAAAATATTCCACCTGTCTTATTGCTGCCTTTTCTGATGATCTGGACCTGAGTCAGTGGTAAATTATATTCTTTTGGCCTTTGATTTTGAGTCCTATTTAAATTAGTTATTCAAAATGAAAATTCTTTGTATAGAGGTTATCTACTATGAGCTGTATTCATCCAAGATTAATGAATTTTCTGCTTTTGAATAAATGCGAATAAGAATATCAGTTTGGTCTTCATTTTTGTATATTTTTTTAATGTTAGTGTTACCAACATCTTTTACATATGTTTACACTGTGTGAATATTGAGAGAGCTGGCATACTGTGTTACTTAATTTGCCTTTTGGCAAAGTCAAATTTAGTTATCAATTTGAAAGTACCATCAAATTCTAAAGAAACATCCATTATTAACTGGAATAATGTTTTCCCATCGTTTACAAGCTACCACAGATGTACAAAGTGAAAAATAAGGACTTTATGTCTTCGTGGAAACAAGTACATTTAATTTTTGTATGTGCACATCTGCATATATACATATGTATGCCTCTGTGTCTGTATACCTCTATAGATACAGAGGTAAACCTGTATCTATCTTTACACATAGCCTGTATCTATCCATAAAGCCATATGCATACATTTTCCTTAGAGCGGATATATTGTTCTCGGATCAACTGACCTAATTTTCCTTTCAGTAGAGACAAGCTTCTTTACAACTAGCACTAAGAAAAAGGTTATTCAAAGTATGAACTGATAAAGTAGGCATCAAACTTTTTCTATAAGTTCATGAAAAAATTGGTAGGGTAAATTATTTCTGTACTGAACTCCATTTGGGTTGATTTTCAGCATTACTTTCAATAATTTTTTATGAGCCCAGAACATGTGCCCTACTTTTGACTGTTTACATAAAGTAATAGTATTTCAGGCAAAAATGGGACAATGCTTGTGAACAAGACCAATTTTACTCTGACAGAAATTGGCAGAAATCCATCAGCCTTTAATATTTGTGATTCCCATCTCAGTGTAGTCAAGTGCTGTCAAATAGCAGATGGGGAAAATTAATTATTAAACTGAGCTATAAATAAAACCTGTAAATTTTTATTAGTAATCAAATTAACAGGAAGGATTACTCCTGCCATATAACCATTTGGATACCTGAGGGGAAAGAGGAATTTTCAATTAATATCACATTCTCTTGATATAACAATTTGGGAGAAGAAAGGGAGGAGTGTTCTTCTAATTAATCAAACACAGCAAAACAGAATTATAAAGCAGCAGATTACCTTTCTGTTAATTCCTGCCTTGCTCTCCACAACAAAGTGGCTCCTTTCACACACATTTCTGCTCATGTTCCGTTCTGAAGAGTTCTAGTCAATTAAAAATCTTTTGTGTCTTGCAAGTGGAAAAAAACCTGTTATTGGCTATGACCGAGCTGCTTGATATTCTTCTACAACAGAAAACATTTTTGATTTGCAGTCACAAAATGCACCTTTGACTTTCTGCAACACATATCTTTGGTTCTGATGTAGAAGAAATTTAGCTGCAGAGAAAAGTCAAAGGTATAAAAAGAAAACGACACACTTGAATCCAGACTTATACTTCAATCTGTGAACACTGTATCTATAGTGTTAAGAATGCTGTTCTGCCACATTTATTGGTTTTAATCTGTCTGCGACCCCTGTCAGTTTAATGATTTAAATATTGGCGTATGTGATAATATGCCTAACTAATGTACAAGGATATAAATTTTGCTTTCAGGTTGAGAGTCACAATGCAGAAGGTAATAGCACCATATAAAACATCTGTTTTTTCCAGTAAAACGAAACACAATTTTGGAAAGAAAACACTAGGTCTGTAAGTCATGATTTTATCACTAGAGTGGAACAGACTCCCCTCCTCCCCACTTGGGTTGAAATTGGATGAAATGGAAGCATGAACTAACTCCTGTAAAAAGCAAACAGAACACCTTTGTTCTGTGTTTGATAGGAAGAATACAAAATATAATTAAAAATACAAAAATAGTGAAAGTTACAATGATATTTATCAATGATCTTTCATGCTTATTTAGATATATATATACTAAATTTATACATGTCTTCATACAAAGTGTTGAAAATGTAACTTTGGAGGTGGAAAAGTGGTGTTTCCATAACGATATATCAAGAACCTTCTATTCATTTGTTCAATCTGCTATGATATGATTGTTCATTTAGTGCAAATAGTCATATAAAAACAGACAGTGGAGGAAAGAATCGTTAAAAAAAAAAAAAATCCTTTCTCTTTCCTGGCTAAATTTCAAAGTGTTTGGGGATTTTTTTTTGTTTTATTTGGTGTTATGTTTTGTTTGTTTTTTTTTCTCTGACATTAAATACAGATTTTCACCATTCAAATACCTTTTTACTTTGTAAAATGAAACACTTTTCTCCCAGCATGGAACAGAGGAAAAGATCAAATGCTAAATTTTTCCTGCTGTGAGACATTCTTGAAGGCTGAATTTCAACCTTCTGATCAGCTTCATGCAGGCATATGAGAGAAGTTTTGAAAAGAGAGATGTTTGAGTGGCAGGCTTTGAAACAAACACTTGAAAAAATGTGGGCTGGAGAGGTTAATTATTTTCATTTTTGTGCTCTTGTATGCTTGCCTTTTTATTCACTTTTAATGTAAACACAAACAATAACTGTGTTACGCACTTTCTAGAAGCTCAACTAGCCACAGCTAAGGTTAAATTTTACTGTATTTGAGAGTCAGAAAGAGTAAAATAGTTTTCAAAGCAAGACCTCTCAGGAAAATATCCTTTTATTAGAGCAGTTGACAGTGGAAGTAGAATTTAGCAAGAAGCATTATCTAAATTGCTTTCAGCAGTTATTTGTCCTGCAGTGTTTACTACAGTGCTTAGTGGCTGCAATTGATTGAGACTTAATTATGTTGATAAAATAATTATAGCAATGACCCCAATCAGAAACATCTTGTGCATAGTGCCCACTCTCATTTTCAGCATAGGATGAAAACCAGGTCCATCACAGTTTAGCAGTTCTTTATAAAAGCCTGTAAGGAGAAGATGATCACACTGATCATCTGAAATGCCTAAACATTACTAGGGAGTCAAGGTTTCAAGATAATATATTTTAATAATGAGTAACTGATCTCAAATTATATCTTTAAATGCATGTTTGTGAAAGAAATGATGTACAGAAAGGCTTCATTAACATTAAAAATGGTAAACAGACATAAATTTAAAAACCTGTTCATGTACATGTTCAAAGGTACTTATCTTCCATGTTCTATTTTTATTCACATTTTGTAGCTATAAGCCTAAAAAGAATCAGAAAAGCAGTAACTAAATTTTAGCTGCAGAAATTTGAGAAGAAGCATGAATTGTGTACATTAAGGCTTTTTATTTTCTGTGGTTTTTTTGGCTGAACAAGATCTAAAAAAATAGACTTTGTAACACATTTCTATCCTGGGGAGTAGTAAATAGAGTTCTTGATCATAAAGGTAACTTTTTATTTAATGACAGCAATGACAAAAATGAAGATGTTGGAAATTTTTTATATCTTTCTAACAGCCTTGCTTTTCATTGCTGGGTGTAGAAAATGCCAAGACCTATCTGAAATGATCAGCAGCTGAGTATCAGAGGTTGACTTTCTGAATTACTCATAGATCCACTGTCTTTTCAATGGACATACAATAAATATAAACATATGGTATGTCTGCATATAACTGGAAGTCATGCAGACTACTACAAAGAAAGAGGCCATTTGATTTCTTATCTCTTTTAGAGAAATATCACTACTGCAATGTGCTTTTAATGGATCTCAGATTCTGGCATCGGTATTGCCATCAAGTAGTCCATAATCGATTGCCATTGAAGACACTGTAGGGCTCACAAGAGAATGGAGAAAGAACAGATGGACCATGACTGGAGGCAGCCAACTGCCAGTCACATAATGAACAGCCCTCTTGCCAGGCTGTGTCCCAGTTTTTCAGCTGTTGGTCTGTAATACTCATTTCTGCTTTCCTCATGAGCTATACAACTGTTTTGCCCAATATTTACTATATGCCTCCTGGGCAAGTTGCCTCAGTACCTGCAGAAATAAAGCATTCATGAGGAAAAGCTTCTGTTAATGATGTGTTCCCAGCCTAAAGCTGTACTCATATAACAAACTCTTAAATAACCCTTTTCTTATAATTATGCTTGTTCCTTCTATACCAGAGAGTATGGGACATGGGCAATGGTGACTGGTTTAGTGTCCCTAGTCCCTGACAATTTATTACACTGACTGCAGAGAAGACATTGCGCAAACATTGGTGACCCACTGGCAATGATGATGTTTAGTACTTAGATGTGTAGAGTTTTCCACAAGTTCTGATGTCCTGGAAAATCAAGGTGGTGCCTTACACAAATTACATTAGGGCAGCTCCTACTCAAAAGAGAATTAGAGCAAAACCTATATTCTGAGTTGACAATAGAATACGAGAAAAGCAGCCACAGAGCCAATACTTTCTTCTTCAATATCAAAGAAAATGTTATTTGGTCCCTGTGGCACATACAGGCCTCAGCCAGTTACTCTACATTTGTTGATCAACTACTTTAACACACTGGATCACAACCTCTAATGTGAAATGTCAGTCTGTGTGTTTCAAAGACATAGTTGCTGACCTCCTTTAGATTATTCCCTTTCACACTAGGACTCAACCATGATTAATAGCAAAAAACTCCTACTTGCCAGGGTGGCTCACTCTATTTAACGAGTTCTTCCTGAAGAAATGCTCTCTGCCACTTTTTCTATTTATATTTATAATTGTTTCACTAAATTTAGGAGAATAAGATCTACAGGGAAGGCAAAGAGAAAGATAGTGACCTTTATGGAAGGAGAGGATAAATAGAAGTTTTAGAAGCAAGTAAAAATCAAAGATAAAGCTTCATGATAAGCAATGGCATGTCAGAATATGTCCTCACTTAGAATATAGGCCTAAATTCAGAGTAAATTAAAAGTACAAATTTAAGCTCTGGTATTAACCACTTTGACTGAAGTAAAAGAAATTGTTCAAAAAGTTAATTTATGCTTTACCATTTACAGAGGTTTCTCTGTAAATTTATTCTCAGGTTCCATTGCTGTAACTGTAAAGAAATTACTGCTGACCTAGTTACCTCTTTGTTAGTGTTATAACAGTTTAGTACTTGAATGGCAATTTTTCTGTAAGTGGGAAAATAAATGCTATGCAATGTTTCCTGCACAAAATGATAATATTCACAAAAAAAACCACAAAAACTTTCTAATCCTTTGCAACTTATTTGTACACATTCATAGGTAAAACTGTTTCAATCACTGAAAACAACAGGGAAAGCATGTTATTTTGCATGCTGTTGGAGCTGTATTATTTCAGTAGTTATAGATTTACTTTATTGACAATCATTTTACAACCAGTCAACTGAAACCGCAATTTGTAGAGACTGCTGTTCTGTGTCAACATGAAATATATTAGGAAGATGTGTGAGGTTAGTATAATGTAAACAAAAGATGCATAGTAGTCAAAACAATATAACAAGGTAGAACAAAAGCCTTGTGCATCAATTTGCCCCAGCTTCACAGAGAAAATTATCTTCTGCCTATTTACTCAGTGAATGCGGTTGGTAGATTGATGCATACTGATGTTCACAGTCTTATAAGAAAATAGAAAGAAAAAAAAATGTTGCAAAGTAATGCCTTTTTAAAATCTTGGACCTGAACAACATATGGTAATTATAGGCTACCTTGCTAAAGTTTGCTTTCATAAATGATGCAGCAGTAGTGATAGTCTGTTTCACTTTCACCTGTAACTATCCCCATAAAGCTGAAGAGTGCTGTTTCTCAACTATTCCAGCAAAATGAGTGATTGGTGTTGATTTCATAGTAACATTAAAAGTGTTAGAGCTTTGTCTTGTGTGACCAAACTGCTTGGGCAGTATGCACTTGTAAAATGTAAACGTAAAAATAATCTTCTCCTGTTCCCAAAGTAAAGTTTCACATTAAATCAGTATTTTCTTTTGCACCTTTGCCTGTTCAGGATAAACCAGGTATAGCCTGATTTATAGAATGTTCTTTTCCTCCAACAGTTTGTAGCATATTAATTCTACTCAGACTTAAATCAAACTCTGTGTAAGTGCCTATCTGAATAATGAGAAGATGTCTTATGAAAATCAAACAAATAGTATAAAAGTTATTGATTTTCTATTTCAATTGCAAAGACAGAGCTAAACATTTTTAATCCACGTATTTTTTAGCCACCAAAACTGTTTAGACAACTTTGTAAGAATATCACTGGAGTAATAAATATGTACAACTGAGTAAAAGATTCCTTTTTTTCACCATACTGTTCATGTTCAGTTGTCCATGGGCTGCATAATAGGCACAAAACCATTACACAGAAGCCTAACTGCAGACCAGGTTGATATATCCCCACAGTATAAACTGTACTGTACTGACCTTATAGACTCAGGCTGTACTTGATTACAGCAGACCATTGGTGACATTCTTTTTGGTTTTATGTTCCTATTCTCATTTTGTGTTCTTATAGGTTAACCTAGATATAGTTTTATCCATGGTTTACTTAATGCTTGTTATCCTCACTTTCCTCCTTACTCCAGGCAACTAGTAGAGTAGTGTTACCAGCAGTTATCTCAGTAAAGTGTTAAATTTCTTCTTCAGCATTTCTCTTCAGACTTCGCTTTCAATTACACGTTCATAAAATTAGAGAGATGATATCACAGCATGCCCTCTCTGTAGATACCAAAATAAACCGTCAAGAAATCAGTCAACTGTTACTTGCAAAAGCACCCACTGGTTAGCAACTAATGCTGGAATTCCTTGCCTGAATCAGTTTGCAAATAGGTGCTTTTGAATAAAAGCCACTCTAAGAAAAGAAGTTTAAGCCAAGGCAGCTGCATTAAATACAAGCCACCAGGTGGCAGCACGATTGGCAGGCCTTCCTTAGGAAAGACAGCGATCTACTTCAGAGAGAAGCACCTGGTTAGTGCAATGCTCTTCTTCGTCTTTGTGCACCAGTAAAACATATTAGTTACTTGTAGCTCTTTGCCTGGGATTGCTGCTGCATGACAGAGCTCCTGCTCACAGCAGAAGGAAGTCTTAATGGTCCTGCTTTTTATTCCAAAACATGCAATGTGAGCTTGCTCTTTCCAAAAGCACCAGTCCCTCGAGATTATTTTTTTTTAACTGTATTTCTCTTTCTCCTCTGAGGCAGAAAGATCAGAATTCTCTCTGTAATATCTTATGCTGAACTTGCAGGTCTTTTCTTCATCATTTAAAAAGAATAACAAAAAGAGCCATAATCAATTCTATGTCATTTTTCCACAGAATTTAATTTCATAGGAAAAAAGCCCACAGAGCAACCTCGTTTTTATATCTTTTCTTTTTTTTTTTTTTTTAATGTGTACTGAATTTTTGTCATCAATAAGGCATTTTTTGTGTCAGAGCTCGAAGAACCACCACAGCCTCGACTTGGTTGTCAGTATAAAAAAAGGTATAAGGAATTATGAAATGCTAAAGGAAGGTCTTCACACTTCTCACCGGTTCTAGTTCTGAGTGTGTCTCCGCATTTCCCCAGTGCTCTCTGGCACTTTTAATAAACTTGCTCTCCTGACCTTGCCAAGTTTCTTTGTATAATGAAGGATCACTGTCCATCTGTTTAGCTTTATACACTAGCTCTGTGAACAGCCTTCAGAAATTATCTGGATTGTGTTTCTTCACAGGCTGTGGATAGACAATAATAATCTATTTAATCCTGCTTTAATGATTTACTGCTCATAACTGTATCCATGTGAAGTGGCTACATGGCTTTCACTAACCTGTTGCCTTTGCAAAATGCAAATTTTTGCTTGAACTGCCACATGTATTTGCTATGGTCCAGAGAAGTAAATTTACTTCTCTGGTATTAAAGGTAATCTTGAGAGATTCTCTGATGTTTTAGTATGCTCATTTTGTTTATTTGATTTGCAATGATGAAAATAACTTTTTTTTCTGTTAGACTTACATGTGAATACCTTCATTTTCTCTCATATTTCTTTACCTAGGCTTTGGTAGAAGTCTTACTTAGTGTTTAAAAGAAGGCTGTCATTGCCAGTGGACAGAAAGGAAAGACAGGTGGAAATCTGGATTTTTTTCCTCTTTTCTTTTTGACAGTGTGATCCTTTGGTACTGTGATTTCTTGTGATAGCTTCTCTTCCCCCACATAAAAAATATATCCTAAATACTGTAACTGCATTTGTAATGGTCTCCAGTGAAATCTTAAACTGAACTGCTCAAATAATTCATACACTGGACAGACTGTGAAAAGTACCCATATCTCCAAAGAGCCTGTGTGGCATTTCAGAAGTGACACACTCAGGGATTTGCATTCCAGTTCTCAGCACTTAGCTCCCTTTGGCTCTTCAATTATTTACTTTTATTTGCATGACACAGCCTGTGGTGATTGATTTGAGCACACTCAACTGTCCAAAGACCCAGTGCATGATATAAGCCTATGTCAGATCAGAGAGAGAGCGAGCAAGCCACCTACCAAAATGCACTCTCTCACACAAAAGTGGGCGATACCTGGCCAATGGCACGTTCTGACTCAGTTCCTCTGGAAACAGGTGTATTAAACACTGTAACAGCAAAAGCCTGTTACATCCACTAGCATTGTGTAACAGGTTTAGTATAAAGACCTTATCTTTTTGCCTCTGGCCTCTACAGTGAGCTTTTGGCCCCGAGCAGAACAATTTCTGTTGTACCACTTGCCCTGGCATTTCCAAAATCCTAAGTCTCGAAAGGCGTTACTTGGGCTACAATTAGGAAAAAAATGCTGAGCTTGGTTTGTCAGAAACAAGGGTAAACATTTTGGACAAAAGAAAAGGAAGGGGAAAGGACTGAAGCTGCATGTTCTCTTTCAGCTCAGGACAGGGAAGTCTACGTGGTGAGCAAAGGTAATTGTGACTCCAAGAGAACACAGCACTGGGGCAGATCAGGGCAGATCTCTTCGTCCATTAGCTAAAAAGACCCAGCTGAACTCTGGGACACCTGTTTCAGTCATCTTGTGCTAGAAGTCGTTGGAATACTGTCCCCTAAGTGAGAGCATTTAATTTGTAAGTCAAATAGTCACCCTCTGCAAAATATGAGATGTTCTTTATATATATATATGAAAAGACATTTACTGACAGGCCTTTTTCCCCCGTCATTCAATAGTGCTACTCACTTTATTAAATCCTGCAGTGGAGAAACTGTCCACTTATTTTTGATATCTTTTTTTGCATTTAATGAGGATGGCTACTAGATGTCATGCTTTCTTATTTGATATGATGACACTTACTGATAGGTTTCAACTGAAGTGTATATCCCGCTCAGTAGAAGGACCCAGTAACACCACACTATTTGCCTGTCACGGTTCAATGTTGCCATTTAAATAAGCTGACCTATGTGTTAATGGAGCTACAACCTCTCCTTTGGAGTAAACTGTGGCTCAATCAAACATAGAGATGGAAAAAGAGAATATACCATGCAGCACAAAAGGTGAAATATTACTGTGGAAGGTAATACTTTAGCAAAACGTTTAGATCTTGGCAGTACATCAAAGTACTTGCTGGAATCATGGTTTCAAATTGAGCTGGAGTTTTTCAGGACAGTGTAAGTACATATTTATAGGTGCCTTAGGTCAGATTAAAGATCCATCTTTCCCAGAATCCTGCCTCTGAATGGGGTCAACATTGCTTAGGGAAAACCTCCTTTTAATGGGTAAAGCAATGAAAAGTTCTGGCAATCTGCAGCTTAGGGAGTGCCTCAGCCAGAGGATCTGTGTTTAATAGCACTTCCTAGGGGTATTTTTTTCCATGTATTTATCTAATCTTTTATGGACTTATTTATGATTTTGGACTGTAAACATAATGGCATGAACTTCAGCAGTTGGCTGCTTGCTGCTTGAAAAACTGTCTTTTATGAGTTCCGACATGCTACCTGATCATTTTATTTGGTATGTTCTTTCATGGTTAGAGACAAGTGTTCATTCTCTATTTGCTTTCATCCCACCACTTAAAACCTCCATAATGCCTTCTCCTGGTCATTTCTCTTCTGAGATGAAATGTCATAGTCTATTCAGCATCTCTTAGTACCAGAGTACTAGGAGTACTGGGAGACATTGAATAGACTCCCTAGATCAGCCTTTATAATGCTTTATATACCTTTTCATTTTCTGAGGTAGAGGGACAGCACACAAGTATTCAAGACTGGACATAATCCAAGTGTATACAACAGCATCATGGAATTTTCTTTTCATGTATGAAGTAATTCCTACCATTCATATTCTTTTGACTGAAACTGAATATTGAGCCAACTTTTTTCATCAGACTCATCACAAGACTTGTGAGATATTCTCGGGGTAACACTAGCTTATTTATAGCTCATCAATTTCAGTGTATGTATCTAATAAAGACGAGGTTTTTTTTCTAATCTATGTACAGTCCTTTAAAAATTTGCCTTTAACTGCTCTGTCACTCAGGCAGTTTGCTGGAAATTCCAGAAATATTTAGAAATGTCTCAGTCCTCCAGATTTTCCAAGCTTTATTCATCACTGTTAGTAAGCCTTCCAGTGTTGTAAAAGGCACACTTAATGAAATCTTAGTTTTATCTACAGCATGAAGCAAATGGTTCCAAAAATTTAAAGAAAAGCATGATGCAACTGTATTAGCAAATGCCCTTAGCAGGGAAGAAATATAGAATTATCCTTAAAAGGATTGTTTGTCATGCAGGGGAATTAATCCCATTTTATTTTAACCATCATTTTATATGGTTATGCTTTCATTCAGATCTATAACAAAATTCGACCTTCACAGACAAAATTTGACCTTCACAGACAAAATTCAACCTTCACAGAAAAAATTCTTGCTAGGTTTTGAGTACGAAGTTATGAACATCAGAGATAAAGAATTATAAACTTTAAAATTCTAAGAGAATTTCAGTTAGTTTATCAGAAGCCAACACCTCACCCCCCACAGGGTTTCAAATTTTCTTCTTTCCTCACTTTAATGTAGAATCCATTTTTGTGACTTTTCCTTATGTATCTGACAGGAGACAGAAGACAAAATTTTTGGCCTCCTGGGAAGTTTTGCTTCATGATAAAGATGAAGAATTCTCAAATTTCCTCTTTTTATGTTTTCAAGGATTAACTAAATGATTAATTTTATAAGAGGGTAATTTGAACCAAAGGATCACACTAACATTTTAGTTGCAAATATTTAAGTAAACTGAATGTGTGCTTGGATATATTTAAGAGTATAACCAAGGTAAAGTTTGTATCAAGAAATAGTTTCATTAGTCGAGCAATTGATATGATTGGAAAAACGGTCAAATTCTCATGATGAGCCACACACTGGTTCTAACAGGCAGATAAATAATCAAGCCAATCCAAGATAAGGTTGAGAAAAATAACCTATGAACTGTGTTAATCCATTATACACTTTGAGGTAGAAAATTAGTTACGGCATGGGATAACGGGATACAAACAAGCAAAAAGATGACAGGTTCAGCAGGGGTGTATACAAGCTCTTTGCATTTGTGAGAGAATGAACTTTTTGCAGTGGGTGAGAAATGGGAAAACTGTTGTGGTCTTTTGTTATGTCCAGTCTCAGCATCATCTACATTTTGTCCACAGTTTTTAACATTTAATAGAATTTTACTCCCCGTCTCATCTATTGAAGCTACTCTGCAGATCTCCTTTAAACATCCAAATTTTGAAGGTTGAGATAGATAACATAGGTGTTATACGAAAAACATTCTTTGATTACTCCTTGTGTGCTTCTGTCTTTTATAAGTTGATTGCATGAGTTCATCTATGGCAGTGGCTGGGGAGATTGTATGACAGGATGCCTGTGATAATTTTCATGGGTCCTACATAAGCATATTGTTTTCCTTCAGAATGATGACTTAACACACAAAGACTGTACCAGTGAAATTGCTGGGTATCACAATAAATTCCTGCAGACAATCTGCAGAAGTTAGACCACACAGTTACTAGTGAAAGAAAGTTTTTCACAAAAACACTTCTCCATATCTGACATGTCACTCCTGGCTGTTAAGGAGATGTCAACCACTGTCTTTGTTTTTGTTGTGTAGAGGCTGAATACTGTCCCTTCCCAAAGTTACAGTTATTGTCCTCAACTTATACATAGCTGTTATTTGATCTGTCTGTGCCAGACCAGTTGAAAGTTAGCATGCCTGAAAGTTGTCCAATTTTACAACTGTATTAGATTTTTTGTTAAAAAGATACTTCTTACCAGCTTGGCCTTTCTAACTGCAATAATGTTATTAAATGTTTGGTTTGCCATTTCTTTGCTTGTTTTACAATCAGAGCATAAAAAACAACAAAACCTAGCAATTTAAAAGGAAATCCTTAAAAAAAAAAAAGCTTCAAATAGGTAGCCCTGATAACAAAAGCCTATATCTTAAGGATGATATATGTTTAAACGGAATCCAAATACCTAGAAATGTTAGTTCACGAAGTGATATTTATGAGTGAAAAAAACAAACAAGCGAACATTAAATACTGCATAATATTGCTTACCTGTTGAAATACAAAAGCAATATCAATAACAGAGAACATAACAGAAAGAGTATCCAAGTAATTGCTGCTTAGGAAGGTAAATGGTGAAGCATGAATTATTGTCAGAATGTAGAAAGTAAAGTTGAAGTGGACTTTGGTCTAAATGCTTTAGCTCACTAAGTAATTTTCATGATTTCCAAACAATTAAGAACCTTGTGATATTGATTATGATATCGATTCTCTTAATCATAAACTCAGACAAGACAACTCAACTTCACAATTCCATGGCAATAACTGTTTAACTTACTAGTGGTGAAATCATGCTAATTCAAAAGAATAGAATTAAGGCAAAGCTATTGAAGTGTTACAGACTCAATTTTGTAAGGTTTGGAATATTTTTAATTCTTGGCAACTTCAATGGCAGTTTAGAGAGCTCAGCACTGCACAGGATCAAAACCTGTGTGTCTTTGAAAGGTGGCTGATTGCAGAGGATTTCAAATGAGGAAAGGATGTAAGTAATGTTACAAGGAACATTACTTTTACAGTTTGAAATTTGAATTGAAAATTTACACTAAGGCATTAAATTAAATTAAAACTGCAGTATCAGAAAGTAATATGGTCTTTTTGCAAATGAACATATAGGTTTGTCCTCATTAGTTATTACATACACTGAGTCTTTGTATTTTTTTTTTGTTTTGTTTTCTGGATTAGAAACAGCCCTAAAATAGAGATAATTTGCACAGATGTGGAATTACAGGCAAAAAGATGTCCCCTCCCAGCTTATTGGGTGCTTCCCACCTTCTTGTTGGCAGACCAGTATGAGAAGCTGAAAAGTCCTTGACTGCTTAGCAACATCTAAAATGTTAGTGTGTTATCAACATTGTTCTCATCCCAAAACATAGCACTATCCCAGCTGCTAGTAAGAAAATTAACTCTATCTGAGCCAAAACCAGGACAGTATCCACACCTTATTCTATATCATCTACACCAGGCTTAGGTCCCACACTATCTAATACATCCTCATTAACCACCACCCGCCTTCTCATCCTTTGGTATAATACATAGATATCGTTCCCCTGGTCTATGGACTACCCCTGTAAAATTTCTGTAAAATGTTCACAAATGTCCACAAAATGTCTGTTGAGTTCATTTAGCCCATGACTTTGTGGCCCATCTGTTATGGTGGCCACTCCGGACAGAAGAGGTGGTGTGTTACATGGAGCTCCTGAGCATCAAAGCCAGCTTAGGTTGAGCCACTGCTGCACTTACACTGCTATAGTAATTCCTATAACGTGGACCTCAAATCATGTGTTACAACTGTTTAAAGGTATATCCATAACAATCTCCACCCCTGGTCCCTTTGGATCAGGTTGTAGGGTTTAACACTCCAATGAACTCCTCCCCTTGCTCCTAGCCTGGCTAACAACAATGGTTTAAATAGCTTTAAATGGTTCCATGAAAGCATTGTTAATGCCCTGCCATAAATGTCTCGATTTTTAAAAATAAGTTCTCAAGAAGCTGCTCTCCTGCAGTAAGAGTTGGCCTATTCATCAAGATAAGGATAGACGGAAGGACCCTGAGACCTCTGCACAGGCTGACCAGATCATGGGATCAGGCACATAAGAATAAACGGCCACTCACTGCTTAATTTGCTTCCATTGCGTCGCTGATATTTGGATAGGTGACATGGTGTTACAGATCCTCAACAATTCTCTCTCTTGGTGAGAAGAAAGATGCAAGGAAGGGATTATGATTCAAAGATGTGCCCACCAGTCATAGCCTCCTGAAGCTACACTTTGGATAAAGTATGTCATAGATCTCTTCTTGCTCAAGATTTTGCCTCAGGAGTAGATTTTCCCTTTAAAATTAAGATGTGCAGCAGGAAGCTATTTCATACAAGTCAGAGAAAGTCTGGTAATAAATATAGCCTTCCTGAAAACAAAATGCTCTTCAAAGTATATCACTGTATTTTATATTACTTCCACACACATTGCTGCATATTCTTAGTGTTAGGTTTGAGCTATAGTATATTGGAAGAAGGACCTTGAATGTATAATTCTTTTTGTCTCTTTCCCCTAAAGATGATTGCAGTTATTGAAGGATGGATGTCAAAATAAACAGAAAATGTTAATGCAGTGAAATAAATTTAAGATGTATGGACTTTGGGTTTTTTTGCTATAGTTACTGGGAAACTCTAATGATCTCCTGCCCCTGCCTCACCCCTTCACCCCCATCAATAGTGGAAATGTCTATTAAAAATGGCTTCACATTTATAAAAACCTAGGCACAACTGAAAATAACAATGGGAATACTCAAATTGTTTAAAAGTTCTAATTTAATTCCTTTTACATTGTCTTTACTTTCAAAAGCTCTTTTGAGCTTCCTAACAGTCTGTCGTTGTTAAAGTCTATATAGTTATCCTATGAAATAATGGCTAATGAGAGGTCCATAATGTTTCTAATAACTTTCATAGTTTACTGCCATGACTTAGGAAAGATACTCTTGTCTTGGGGTGGCAAAACTCAGTGCTTTAATATATCCTCTAAATATTAGGGTTAAAAGTAAAATTACTAATTATGATTTTAGACAGCACAGTGTAAAAGTAAGCCAAATTTGATGTGAGTTTGGTTTGTGGTTTGTTTGGTTTGGTTTTTTGTGTGTTTTGGTTGGTTGGTTGGTTGGTTGGGTTTTTTTGACTGTTTTGACAAAACAAGCAGGAAAAAAATAACCCACCAACTGATATGGCTCATTTTTGTTTTCATAACATTTTTGCCAGATCTGTCAAATCTCTGTACAGAAAAGTCACAGTTACCACCAAGAAACAACAGTGTTCAGATTGTCTGTCCAGCATCAGCAAAGGCTAAACAAGACAAACAAAATATAACTTCTTGTCCTGGTTCCGGTGGGGATAGGGTTAACTTTTCCTGGTATTCCATGCCATGTGAGCCACGCCCACCCTGAGCTGCCGGGGGAGGGGGCAGGAAGTTGCTGCTTAAAAGCGGGCTGGGGCGGCCGGGTCCGGGAGCTGCGGTTCCGTAATCGCGTTTGTATATTCCCCTATCCGTGGTGGTGGTGGTGGTGGTGGTGGTGGTGGTGGTGGTGGTGGTGGTGGTGGGTGGTGGGTGGTGGGTGGTGGTGGTGGTGGTGGTGGTGGTGGTTGTGGTGGTGGTGGTGGTGGTGGTGGTGGTGGTGGTGGTGGTTGTTGTGGTGGTGGTGGTTGTGGTGGTGGTGGTTGTGGTGGTGGTGGTGGTGGTGGTTGTGGTGGTGGTTGTGGTTGTTGTTGGTTGTTGTTGGTTGTTGTTGTTGGTTGCCTGTTCCCTTTGCTGTTCTGTTAAACTGCCTTTGTCTCAACCCAAGAGTCTTGCCTTTTCTTACGATTCTTCCTGTATTAGGAAGGCACGAGCGAGCGGCACGTGGTTCTTTGTTGCCGTCTGAGGCTAAACCACGACACTTCTCTGCAGGGGAAGCAAAACATCTTCATTTCAAGTAACCGGGAATGAAATTTTATAAAAGAAAATTGGTAAAAAAGCCACCTGAAGAGCTTCAGCTTTCAGCTGTTGCTGACAAAAAAGCTTTAAATTTGTTTCTGATGAATTGAAAACTGTGTATGGTCTTTAGTCAGGAAATTAAATTCCTGCTAAAATGTCAACAAGTGGCTTCTTTTAATTGTCACACAATGCTTCTGGAAAAATGGGTCAGTCATTAACATAATAAGCGTAACAATCATTTGGTATACAGTTAGTGCAAGACAATTACAAACTGTTTCTAATAATTGACCAGTTTTCAATATCACAGAGTGTCTCTGCAGTTGTGAAAGCTAACAAACAAATAGCAAATGTCAAAGCATTTGGTTTGCACTAGCTGGTAAGAAAACTCGGTATTCTCTACTTGAAGAGCCTAGGAAGAAGATTTCAAAGATGTTATTAATTTCCATCTGTGAGCAAGGAAATGAAATCAGTCATCATATGATAATCATCAGGGCATTCCTTTACTGACAACTGCTTGGAAAGGCACAAGCCAAAGTTATTCTGATCTGTTTGACTGATGAAGTTGCAGAGACCTGAACAGAAAATCAATCAGCCTTCTCTTCTGGGTACAGTACAAGTGATACAAATTTTGTTGAATAGCAAATCTAGGAAAAATGCCATGAGTAGAACCAAAACTTGCATACAAACTTTGTGGCTCGTGGGACTTTTGACTCCATGCATGAAGATGTTCTGCATATGATGATGATCTTATGCAAATTTGATGATCTTATGTAAATTTTTATGATCTTATGTAAATTTAGCTACCTGAAAAGTCATCAACATCTTCAAATCCAAAACATGTATGTCGTCAGTCAAGGATACTTATAAAATAAGCTTGCTGTTGCAAATACACTGAAACACGGCAATATATTAGCTGGACACTCTTTAACATCATGTTTGCTGCACTGCTGATCTATGCCTTCGAAACCACAAATTGTGACACCTACTTGCAATATGATTTGGTGAATCACATTCAAAGAAAAATACAGTTAGAACAACTGTGATGACCAAAACTGCGCAGAGATGATGCAGCAGTGCAATTCAGATGATGAAAGAATCCCTGAGGATTACTGTATGGAGGAGTCTCATAATACAGTCAGATAAAATATCATAAAAGCTATCACACTGCTAATCCTGAAGCATATAATGTAGCACAGCTCTATACTGAGGACCCAACACCCATTCCAAAGGCTACAGTTCAGTCCTTCAATGTTGATAGATTCTGAGGGCCCACTTGAGATCAGAAGTAATTTGAATTCTGCGCAGTGCAGAGCAAAATAGGAAATCAGAACATTAAAAAGCAAGTGTTCAGTAACATGTAGTTTTACCCATGGGTTGTTCTGAATATTTTGAAATAGATGAGCCCTCTAAGTAAAATAGCCAAGGGAAACAGGCAAGAGCTCGCTCATTAATTCTGATGCAATATTCTTCCACACAGTGAACTAGCATATATGTTACGGTGAGTTGCTTCTAACAAACCTCAGTTGAATGCAATTTGAAGGTTTAAATCTGGACTCCAGCTGTAGAATGGATTAAAATCCATGTTAGAACTAAGTTACTCCTCTTCTCAAGGTAATTGTATGGAATGACTACAGGGAAAACATCTCTAGAAAGTTTTCCACATTTTAAGTTAAGACTGAAATCAAAGAAAGAACTATGAAATCAAAGAAAAAATAAAGAAAGAACTGTAGCTCACCATATTCCCGTATTTGATCAGATCCTCTTCTGCCTCCTCCTTCCACACAGACTCCCAGGTCCTTGGGCAATCCTCAGTGGTGTCCTGGAGCCAGATCCTGGAGGGTGCTGCCCTGAGACTGCCTCTCACTGGCAAAAAAACACATCTGTCTGTGAGTGTATGGCCATGCATATGCGCTCTGTGTAATTACGTATTGAAGTTCTTTTGGAAACATTTAGGATTTTAAAAGTAGCATAAATATTAGATCACTGAGAAAACTTATAAACTCTGATTCTTCTAGCTTATTCCCTCATTAATTCCAACAAATTAATTAGCTTTTCCTGTTATAATTTTTCTGCTCACTGCTGCATCCAAATAAATTTCTTCTTATTATGTTAACTTCCCACTCAGCAGGCTTTTCGGTGGAATCTCGTTTTGCAGTTATTCTGTAGTGTTTCTTGGGACCCAGGCTGAGATTTTAAAATCTGGCTTGGTAGCATAATATAGAGCTGACCTGGTGTTTTTTCTAAAGTTTCATAAAATAAATTTGCACATATAATCTACAGGCTTCTTATATACTGCATGAGGAATACTGCAAGTTTAAGTACTGAATGTACACAGAAGTCCTTCCCCAGTAAATGCATATGGGCAGATACCGATTTGCAATCTTCGCTGCCAGTTCCAGTTTCCAGTTCTTACTATTCACTTATTATTTATTGTTCTGTAATTATACATCTTCTAAAATACACATCACAACTGCATCATAGTTTTATTAACTTAATTTTCTCTTTGACTTCCAAGAATGTCAACTTCTGTAATCAAAATGCCACATAATCTGTCTTCCTTTCTTTTACCTCCATTATTCATCCTAAAAATCTCATCATGGGTGGCTGTTCTCTCAATGTAATGTATTTTGGTTTCTAGGACATCCTCATCTTTAAAATTTTCACATAGTCTTATCCTGGTTTATATCTGTGCTTTCATTTCCTTCCATGACTGTCACAGTCACAATGTTCTCTACAACCTTCCCACCTTATTGCTTTGCTCTTCTTTATTCATGTTTCCTTCTCACTTTTGAGAAGGTGTCTGTCATATGCTATCTGCCAAGCATCCCTCCTTTAAACTTGCATTTAAACACATTATTTTTGTATAAGTAATTTTAATCTCTGGTAATTTCACTGTGGGCGTCATTCAGTTAAGTGTTGGTATGTCCAGATTCTTTGTGTGGATGCCGTGTCATGATTATTTAAATCTAATGAAAGAAATAAAATAGCTTTTAACTACCTGCCATCAGTTAATGGTGTTCTTTCTGCCTAATATTTTAATTTTTTGCCATGGAAGACCGAGTTTATTAATGACGGAAGATTGTTTTCCTTTATAGCATGCTAATTTATGTTGCTATTAGAATGAATAGACTGATGAATTAGTCTTATGAATACCTAATCATCTTGTTCAGCACTTATGTACTGCTTTATAGCAACACAAGGCATCTCTTTTGAACCTGCAGATCAAAACTAGACCAGCTGCCAGGTTTTAGTCTGTAGTAAGGCTACCCAGATCAAGATTTTTTAACAGAACTCCTCTAATTAACCGTGGGTTATCAAGACAAAACCAATAAATGTTTACTCATCTTGCTATATGTTACTAATATAAAAACTGAAATGAACTATGTCACATTGTTGCTCATTGAGTACTAAGGCACCAATGAATTTCCTTGTTGTTTTTTTCCCTTGAGTTAAGGTGATTGGGCAGATGAGAAATGGACTTGGTAGTGGATACCAGAATAACCAGACATGGCCGGAGACAATCATCAACAACTCACAGTCTACATCAAGCAGTTTCCAGTCATTTTGACACTGTCTGGATTTAAACTGATAACTTAAAGGTGAAAAATTATGGACTGTAGAATCATCCTCAGGCACTTACAATTCGTGCTTACTGTAGCAGTTTTGTAGTAGTGAATTTCTGGACTATTAAATAATTCACCTTTCTATGCATACTGTTATTCTACTACACAGCTGCAAAACCAGAAACTCATTTAAAAAAAAAAAAAAAGTGTTTAAAAGAGTTTATAGGAAGCTTTCTATACATGGAAATAGTCCATGCTTAAATGTATTATGCTTTATAGCCTGCTGTCATGCAGGACGTTAAGCACCACGAGAATCACAGAATCACAGAATCCTTATGGTTGGAAAGGACCCTTAAGATCATCGAGTCCAACCAAACAACCTACAATCTCTGCCACTAGAGCATGCCCTGAAGTGCCACATCTAGACGTTTCTTAAACACCTCTAGGGATGGTGACTCAACCACCTCCCTGGCCAGGCTGTTCCAGTGCCTGACCACTCTTTCAGTAAAGTAATTCTTCCTAATATCTCACCTAAACCTCCCCTGCCGCAGCTTCAGACCATTTCCTCTGGTCCTGTCATTATTCACCTGGGAGAAGAGGCCAACACCCACCCCTTTCCAACCTCCTTTCAGGTAGTAGTAGAGGGCAATGAGGTCTCCCCTCAGCCTCCTCTTCTCCAAGCTAAACATGCCCAGCTCCCTCAGCCTCTCCTCATATGACCTGGTCTCCAGAACCCTCACCAGCCTGGTAGCTCTCCTCTGGACACGCTCCAGCACCTCAATGTCCCCCTTGTACAGAAGGACCCAGAACTGAACACAGTACGCGAGGTGAGGCCTCACCAGGGCCGAGTACAGAGGCGCGATCACTTCCCTGCTCCTGCTGGCCACGCTATGCCAGTGCCTGTCCTGTGAACAGGCATTACGCGCTCATGAACTTAGAGTGCTCTGTTTTACAGATCTGCTTGTTCACTGGAAAAGCTAAACAAGCAACAAGATATTCATTTCTGATGTCTATTGGTTTGTTGCTTTTTTTTAATTTTTACTGTTTGAACTGAGGTAGTTATCTTCCTTTTGAATTTATTACCAAAGAGCACTAATTTGTGAAACTAGATATTGCTTCTTCCCTATCGACAATGCTGCAAGACTCTTTTTCTTTGTTTAGTTCTTTTGGAGAACTACTGTCTTTTCAGATAAACAGAAGAGTATTTTCAGTTCGGCTCCTACAGTCACTCTCCCAATAATATAGATTTATGAACAGGCTTCTTAACGATAATACTAAAGTACCAAGATCTATTTCATCAGGTATTAATTATACAATCATTTAAAAATGCAAGATTTATTTTTTTCCAGAAGACACGCTATGAAAAAAAAAATAAAGAATTGATTTGTATACTTTTAAAAATTTTGATCAAATTGAGGCATCCTTTTAGATAAGTCACTGTTAATATCCAAGACTGAAGGAGCATTTCAGGGAATCTTTTTTTGAAATATAATTACCCTCTGTCCCTTGGTTTCCTTCTTTCCCCTCTCTAAGGCAAGCTCAGAAAAAGCAGAGCAATCCCATCATTGAAGAAAAGAAAAAAAAGAAAAAAAAAGACATAGCAAATTCTCAGTTAAAAAAGATAAAATCAGGTTTATTTTCACTCTTAATACTCACACAATGCAGCAAAGACACGCTGCCCAAGTACATTTGGAGGTATTTTCCTTACAAATTTATTCATTCTTTCTTTGTTGTTCCTTTTGATCTAAAATAGCAGTAACCTGGCCTGTAAGTACATGTTTGCCCATTGTGAATGGAAAGCACAGCAGCAGCGATTACTGGTTATTTTAGGGAAAAACTAGCATTTTGTAACTGTTTCCAGCAGATTGATCTTTCCCCTTTGATTTAGCAGGAAAATTGGCTTCTGTTCTGTATGAAATAGCAGATACACTACTTGGGTTAGCCTGGTAATAAATGTGAAGGACTGCTTGTATTTTTCTCTTTCATGCATTTTTTTATTTAAGAAATCTTAATTTTGTGAAGAACCATGCATTGAAGGGCAATGCCAATCAGTAAAATATAATAGAAGGGGAGGATATTAAGGTAATGTTTGATAACACAAATAAAGGGGAGAAACAGGACCCCAGAAAAATAACTAGTATAAAAATATCAGCAGACTTCAATCACCAAAACCTAAAATAATTAGTGTAAAGGGGTTTTTTCATATGCACGTTTTCCTTATAACTTGTTATATTCACTGTTTAATATATGTGCTGCGTGAACTCTGAAGGTTGAAAATACCCTATATTTAATAAAACAAGAATGAAATCCTATAAAATCATGCTGAGTTAGACTCATAGCAAAACAACAGCCAAAATCTCTATAAACTTAATCAATCTGTCTGACCACTACAGGCATTCAATTAGTCAATAGCAATTTCTTTGGTGAATGCGCAACAATGTCTGACAGGTAAGTGAAGTTCAGTTCTAGTTATTCATTTAGTTACAACTGTTACACTGTTTACCATCTGACTCTGTGCATGTTCACAGACCTGACCACTTTTTAATAAGAGTCCATTCGTGTTATTATATATTGCCTTCCTCTTTTGAAAAAACAATTTTCTGAAAATAGCAAGGAGCTTCTGGAAGATCTTCCATGAAGTCAATAAACTTGGTAAATTAAAATTCACTTGCAATGATTTGCATCATCAGAAAAGCAATGCTATCAAAGACAAAATTTGTCTTGAAAATTTTGGCAATGCCTATGTGGCACAGTACTCTGTCAAAAGGCAAAGATTTTCAAAGTAGAGATATATAAGTCAGAAACACAGGGCTTTGAAATCTTATCAGAACTTTAGAAGCAAGTGTGCAGGACTCATCCTTGCTTCTTCGCAGGGAACTGCCCTAGATGAATAAATACACTGTACTGGTTCCTGAAGTTAAGTAAGTATTTTTTAAAGCTGATTGTGATATTTCTGTGGGCAGCCACTGAACTGTGTAGTTTTATTCTCAGTGCAAACTGTTAATTAGTGTTGAATATCCTCCACAGTGCTAGATCTCTTTGCAATAGAAAACACTTTTAGTGCCAGATGGAAACAGCTAGGTCGCTCTTACATGTGCAGCGGTACTTAAGACACACTTTTGCTCAAATGGTACACAGAAACAAATAAAATCTTGGAAATCATCTCTCTGGAAGGTAGGAATGAATTTGAATTGGGGAATGGAGCGGAGGTGGGGGTGTAGGAGTTGTGGGAACAGTTGGCTGTTTGTGAAACCAGTAGGCAAAGACGACTCATTTTTGTGGCATGCTTTCAAAAGATGTCTTTCAAAAACCATGCGTCTTTGCATGCAAAGTGTCTGCAAAACAAGGTATTCAACATATCTTGTTTGTGTCATTTGTTTTATCGCTGCTCTGAGTGAACTAAGTGATTGAGTTGATTGGGAAATTATTAGTGTATGTCTAGAATTAAATGTGAATGCTTTATTCAGATGTGACTTCCCCAAAGCATGTACGCATCTCCTAGAGGTGGTACATTTTCATGAAATATTTATGTTACTTGTTAGCATTTGATGATTTCTGTTTGCAAAGATTCAGCATTTGAGAAAACAAAACAAAAGTATAAGTGTACATAATTTTTTTCCACGTAAATCGTGAAACCTAATGTTTTTCAGTTCTAATCTTGGAGTTGAATCATTATTCATTCCAATTAAGCATAATTTTATGACATCAATATAACTCTCAAAAGAAAGTGCCTCTTTTGTGAAAAAGTAATCTGTAAACCTAGGGAATAAGAAAAGGAGTAAATACAGAATTTGTGAAAAGTAATAGCATTGTTTAGAAATTAAACATCTTATACTGTGTTGTGATCTGATGGTACACAGGATTAAAACCTATCATTTTCGTAATGCCTATTAAGTACTTAAGCAGAGGGAAAAATGATCCTTTTCTTAAGATTCACTTAAAAATTTCATTTGTCCTGTGCTTACCTTTGATAATCAACAAGTATCCCTATAATCACTAAACTACACTTTTAAAATGGCAGATGGAGAAGCAAAATAAACCTTTTGAAACTGATGTAAGTGCTATTTTCAGTTCAGTTAATGTCCTTTGGCTCTTAGTTTCCATTAATTTTCAATGAGATACAGATAACCAAGTGCTCAAGTAATGTCTGAAAACGGTTCTAAGAAACATTTTGCCAATAAAAGCTTTTAGAAACTTGACCTACACATCTTAATCCTAAATTCTCCTAGTCTCTAAGCAATTGCGTTGTCACTCTTTTGAATAAATTTACATCTTTTAACTGAGAAATTGCATTTGACCCCAAGAAATCATGCTTCACTTATTCCCAATACACTTCTAATAACCTTATATGTGAGTTGGAGTAAATTTGGAACTGATTCTAGACTAGGCTGGACACATTTGACAAAGGTGGTCGAATAAAAAGTCACTTTTCAGCACTTTTATTTGTACCATAAAAAGGAATCCTTTAAATCCTTGGACTTGACTAGTGCTCTGTAACATAGTCCAAAGAAATTGTTTTTGTAATTCTGAGTAAAATGTATTTGTTTTGGATAGCCTGAACACATGCTAATTTTGTAGAAAAAAAGGGAAATGGGAGGAAGCATTTGTAAATACGTGATAGGATTATGCACAATTGAATGGGAAATCTCACAAAGTACTTTTGAATACACATTGGGTAAGAGGAGAATTAAATGCATGCAGACTTGATTTTTGTAGGCAATGGAACTGTACAGAAATAGAATTGAAAAGGACAGTAAAGTTTCCATCAACTACTGTTCTGCCTGTTTCTTTCTTCCTTCCCCTTAACTGAGATTTATTCTGCAAGGTTTTTGTCACAGGATCTCAGAGCTTGGTTGCGTAGGATTCCACGTGAGACAAAATCTAAGAAACTCAGGCAAAAGCCCTAGAGCGACATGAAAACATCCAGAGTTTTTATCTATACCTTCTATATATTGATCTGAGCAATAATTAAAACAAAATAGTCAGCCATTTAAAGGAACCTAACAGCACATCATTGAAATAAAAAACCTTGAAGTAATGAGTTAATCCCTGTCAGACACTCCTAAGACTACTATTAGGATTTTGCACTCAGTGTAGAATACATGCAGCTTTCCGTTCTGCATAGAGCAGTTCAAGCTTGAACACTGATCCTGAAACACCACTGTCCCAAAAATAAAGATTTCCCAGATTACCCATATACCAAAATAGGACACAGCATTGCTATGCATGCCCTAGTGTTCCTTATAAGACCTAGCTCTCTAGCTCCCGTCTTGAAATTATACTAACATTTTAGAGACAATTAACCTGGCTACAGGCAGGTAGATGAGAAACTAAGTGTCAGAATTATGAACAAAAATGACAGGAAGCAGAAATAAAGGCAATATGCAATCTTTACTCCATGTTCACAGGGTTCTTGAAGACGTCTTCAAATTCTGTAGAAATCCCTACAGTATTTCCTTTACTCTTGTTTTTTTTCACATATGGCAAATCATAATTTCATCAGGAAAGAGTGAAAGTAAATGTGAAATTTGAATATGAAGTGAAATGTATTTTTCTAAGACAATTTCAGTGCCAATGATACAATTTTCATTTTATTGCAGGAGAGGAGAACATGCGAATAAGGCACCTCATGATGCCTTACTATGAATGTTCCTTCTTTTTCTTGTGGTCTTGCTGCTGGCCAGAAGGAAAGTTGGTCTGTCAGATGGGAAGGAAAGAAGCAAAGATAAAACTCAGCTGGACCCAGAGTGTTGTAAACAGCAGCATAAATTCCAACTAGAGTCCAGTAAACAGAGCTGTATCCCAGGGGCAAATACTGGGGCCAAACACTGTTAGACTTCTTTGTTAATGACCTGGACAATGAGACAGACTACACCATCAGACACTACACGATCACCTACAGTTTGCATGTGATAGAAAGCTGGGAGGAGTGGCTGATATACCAGATGCTTGCTCTACCATTCAGAGACCTTGACAGGCTGGAACTCAGACAGAGAGTAATCTCATGAAGTTCAAAAAGGGGAAATGCAAAGTTCTGCATCTGTGAAAGGATAACCCCATGCACCAATACATGCTGACTAGCTGGAAAGCAGCTTTGCTGAGAAAGACCTTGGGGTCACGACCACGAACCAGCAAGGCACCTTCATGAGAAAGAAGGCCAACAGCCTCCTGAGCTGCACTTGGTAGAGCGCTGCCAACAGATGATCCTCCCTCTCCACTTTGCACTGCTGAGGCCACATCTAGAGTGCAGTGTCCAATTCTGGGCTCCCCAGTACAGGATAGACAGGGATCTGCTCAGGTGAGTCCAGCAAAGGATCACAAAGATGGTGAAGGGATTGGTGTTTCCTTCACATTCTTTTTACAGCCTGGGTAAGAGAAGGCTGAGGGAGAGCTTATCGATACGTTTATAGATCTGACGGGTTGGGAATGAAGAAGAGTAAACCAGACTCTACTCAGTAGCACCCATTAACAGGACAAGATGCAATGGGCACGAATTAAAAGACATGGAACTCCATCTGAACAAAATAAAAAACTTTTTTACTGTGAGGGAGTAAAACACTGGAAAAGGTTTCCCAGGGGGGTTATATAGTCTCTACCTCTGGAGATATTAAAAATTTGACTGGACGTGGTCCTGGGCAATCCATTGTAGCTGATCCTGCTTGATCATGGAGAGGGGGTGGCAGGGGAGGGGCACTGGGAGGGGACAAAATGATCTCAAGAAATCCCTTCCAACCTCAATAATTCTGTGATTCTCTAAGAACAGTTATCCAAGAATTTTTTTCTATAGACCAAATGGCTTGCTTATAATGATGTCATGAAACTGTGACAAGAGCTCTACTAAATTCAAGATATATTACATCTACTGGCTATTCTCTGTCCATAAGGTCTGCTTCCCTGTCACAGAAAGAAATTAAATTGGTTTGACATACGTTGTTCTTGACAAATCCATTTTGGCTGCTACTCATTTCCTTGTTCCCTTCCAGGGACTTAAAAATAGTTTTTTGATCATTTGTAGTAGTACTGAATGTTGGCTGGCCTATATTTCCTCCTTTTCCTCTTTTCAAATAAAGAAAGAAATGCTCTTCTGTTGTCCTGAAGCCTGATCTATGTGAATCTCAAAGATAACCTATACGGATGCTGAGAACTCAGAAGGTATTTCTTACATACCTTAGGATGAAATTCTTCTAGCCTGCTTGACTTGAAAGCATCTTATCTAAGCACTCAGTATGCTATGTAGGCTTTACTGAAGGCTGAGCTCTTAGCCTTTTATTGTGGGAATTCATTTTATAAGCCAGTTGATCAAAACTGGCCATTTTATTAAGGATATCCTTATATAAGGATTTATTAAGGATTAAGTGTAAAAAAGACCATTAAACTTCCTTGGTATCACCTGTAGATAGTATACCATTCACACTAACTTATGATCATGAACATCTAAGTACTTTATTTTTTCTCTATATTCTCATGCTGTACATTCACATTTGACTGTAACCTACTTTCGGCTTTCTGCATCTTCTTGAATATGTTCTTTCTCTGAAGTCAAAGAAGAGCTAATGATTTAGTTCCGTTCATCTTCTACCCACTTTCTAATTTTCTCCTACATCAGGATAGTGTGCACTTGTGACCTTACTATCATTTCTGTAAGAACCTGCCAGTTCTTGTTTTACTTTTGAATATATTTTCAGCAGAGAGGCCGCCAGTTTTCCAAGTTTCTTGAAATCTTCCTTCCTGAAATCTATTGGTTTTCATTTTCCTGTTATTACTTGTTCCTTTCCTAAAGACTATGAGCCCTGTGATTTCATAATCACTTTTACTCAAGTTTCTCTGTGTGTTTTTTTGTGGCTAAATAGAGCACAACTTAAGTACTTATCGTTAACTATGCGCTGATTTTATATATATATATATATGTGTGTGTGTGTGTATGCACAGAAAGATAATCCTCATTTTATAAATAAGGTTTTGATATACATACAATCAACATATAACACTGTTATAACATGACTACATGACTTACATCAGGGACATTTACATTAAGAGTGTTATCAAAAGTGTATGCCACCCAGCAGTGGTTTATGCAATGAATTCCTGACCTGCATCTTTACAGATAATTGTCACATCTGACTCGTGTAGGTTGACAGTGTCTCAATAAAGTTTCAATGATATTTCTACTTTTGTCTTCACCATAGTACTCTGCAAGAGCCCGCGGTAGAGCCTGCAGTAGTCTCCTTTGCTAGGCAATACATAGTTCTTGCCTAAGATTAATAACAGTTGTAACTATGCACCACCTGTTATCTATAGAGGATCATCCATATAGCTTCTACAAAGTAACAGTGTGATGTCATTGCCCATAAAACTTGAAAACTTTATTGGCAAGCTTTATCACGTATTATTTAGTCGCATTGAAAACTTATTCACACATGAAAAGTGACCTGCCAGTCCAATCACTATGTCCTTGAAGAATGGCAATATCCAGAAGACAGAAAAAATGAACTCTTAATGTTTATCTATTGGTTTGCAACATAGGCAGATCACTGATAATCCTGGCAAAGTTTCTGATGGAACCAGGTCTGGAGCCAAGTATTCATGATGCAAGAATTCCCTCTGACATGTACTTAGAGTGGAAGTCTGAACAGCAAAATATGCAAAGCTGAAGTGAAAAGGGAGAGGTCTACATTTCCATCTTCAGTGATGGAAGTGTGATCTCAAGAGTGATCTGTCACTGTGTATGAATAAAAAAAAATAATTACTAGAATAAATGTTTTTATTCTGAAAAAAATGATATTTCAATTCTCTTTATCCTCTTCCCTTTTAGACAGCATATCATCTAAGGTTAGTAAGATATCACTGTAATTAATCACCCAATTCAACATACATGAAGATAGTGATGACATTTATTAAAATAGAATTCTCCCTGTCTTCTCATTAGAAAAATTAAAATTCAGGTTCTTCTGATGGTTAGAATTCCAGTACTCAACATTTAAAAATACTTGACTGTAAACTTCTTTGGAGGACAATTTAAACACCTTTGTGACATACCTCAGATGACTTCTAAGTATCTAAGTCCAGAAAGGTTTATGAGCTATGAAGACAAGCTGTGCAAAACAACTACCACTTCTCTGTAGACACCTAGGTCCAGAATAAAAGCGAGGTTTGAGATGCACTTTCTTCCACCTTTCCTGACTAGCTCTGGCACTTTGTTTAACCTATGGTGATTTCCACTTAGCAGTGCATAATTTGCCCATCTAATGTACAGAAAACCAGGCATTATACACAGATCTAGTAACGCTACAAGGAAATGCACAGAAGTGAACACAGACAGGTCACTTCCTGAACTACATGGAGGTAAATCACTCTTTACAGCAATTCATTTTCAGACACTTTGTTGGTGTAATAGAAAAAAATGTTCTATACAACATTCCAGGAATGTTAAATTACATGCACTTGTGATTCCAAAGAATAATTAGCTCTTTGAAGTACTCCTCATGTGGCATTTGTTTGTCTTACATTAATCTTACACAGTCTACACTAATCAGGAAAATTCCATTTAGGTGTCTGCATGCTATTTGGATAAAAGCTTCTTGGTATATTTTTGAGTATTTTAATTTTGGCTACTACGAATGCTGAACTCACAATCTGTTGGCTCCACACACAACCCTACAAGGACTGCATAGATTAAATAACTTCACAGCATAGTTTCATTATGGGCCTGATCTATAATTCTGGAATAGTTGAGCTGAAAACAGAACTGAAGAAAACAGTACATTGTTTGCATAATTTCCTGCTGGCCAAGAACATTTACTTGTCCAGTAAATTGGATGACCTGAATTAAGGTCCTGTGTCTGCCCACGGAGATCCAAATTTATATCTCTAATTTCTTTAGGGAATGCCTTTAAAACTACTCTTAGATGAAAACAGGAACATTTTCTATTGAGGCTGTCATTGTGCTAAGCAAGTAAGAGTGATGGAACCAGAGGGAGAAAAAAACCACGGAAGAACATGATTACAGCTTCACTGTTAGAGTTCTTACTCAAAATGAGATACACAACTTTCAAATTTACTTTCAGGATTTGTTGCTTGTTTGTTTGCTGCCTACTGTAAAATTGTGTGACTCACTTGGGATCCAGCGAAAGGAACCTGGCTTTGCTTTCTCCCATCATGCAGTCACTTTTGCTTTCCTTCCTCCAGCCCCATGACTCGTTCTACACCTGACTGTGCTTCAGCAACTGGGGAACTCAGAAGGGCAGGTATGTCCAGAACAGCTAAAAGCCCAATGTTAGATACCATTTCAGTTATTACATTTAATTGTTAAATGCACTGATTCTATTATTCCTTTGTTTTAGCTGGGAATTGGGACAGTGTAGGTATTTTTTTACCAACCTTCTCAACTCTGCTGTGCAAACAAAGGAAGGATTTTTGCCAAATAGATATATGGAATGGCATGTTCATCAGCTAATTCAATTAAAATGTTTAGCTGGAAGGGCTAATGCCGGAAACCATTGTTTACTTTTTTTTAGTATATTAGACAATGAAAAATGCTTTGAGAATAAGTAACGTAATTACTGCCAAATGCATTTCAGGGTTGTGGAAAGTACTTGCCAAGAAGAACAAATTGTATAGATATAAGACATTACTCTTATAACTTCTCTTTTGTTGTTGAAGAATGCGACAATGAAATAAACTGTTGTAAAATATAATTTTCCAGGGATTTAAGTTTTCTGTCTCAGCTTCACTGACTGAGAATTGCATTTCATTTTCAAATAATAGGCAATTTCTTACCTGTTATACATTTTTTGCCCTTGAAAACTGTCAGTTGCAATATCCAGGATGAAAATCTATTTTTAGTACCCAGAAAGCATGCAACATGTTTTTATATATGGACTTAAATGAGGATGCCACCTGGGTAGAAGTAAGTATGTAAAATATATCAGTTCTATAACACAATATAATTTCTTTTGGCTGAGAAAAGATGACCAGAAAATACTATTTCTTCTAGTAGAAAAGTCTATAATTCCTACAAAAAAGTGTGAAAACAGCTTTATGGCATGCCTTCATTTAAATGCACCCTTCTATTAATTAATAAAATGAACAAATTAAAGATAGAAGATCACTTACTTGCTAGAGTTCTTGAGAAGCATCTGAAGGGCTTTCATCCTTGTTTAATACTACAACAGCTTGCCTGTAACATTTTGTTAATGTTAAGTTTGTGCTAGAAAAAATCATTAACTGATTTCACAAGTCTAACCCATGTATACCATGTGTATGGAATTTTCCATGTGCCAAATTGGAAATTATCAGGCCAACAAAAGAGGGGAGTTAAAGTCTGCCTGTCCAAATGTGAAAGCCATTTAACACACAGTAGCACTGCACAACAGTCTACATTAGGAAGGCAACTTGACAGAGCAGCTAGGCTTTACCATGAGCATAATTTTACACTAAATCCAGAAATAAAAACCTGAGTCTGGGGAAAGTAGTCAAGAGCCTTTTAAGGATTAAGTGTGATTAGAGTCCCACTTTAGCCCTCATGGTGCTTGTTGACATAAACTCACCATATCGTTACCAGCTATCGCAAGGGGATCTACCGAATTCAGCACTGCTCTTTCTGATCTTTGTTAACATTTACTGGGATGCTACGTGCTGCAAGAAAATGACAGAGAGCACCGCCACTGCAGAACCCTCGGATGTTTTACTAGGTGTTAGTCTTTCCATATATTCATCTCGCTAGCTTTGAACTGCACTGTTGTGCCACTCTCCAAGAATTTTACTTTCATTAACTTTGCTTAATCTCCTGTAACAATAATGAGAGAGTCGTGACATCTGTGAGACCTAATGGCTACTTGACTGAGAGCAAAGCAATGTGTGGGTTCCAGAATTCCTGTATGATGAGGTCTGCCTCCTGGATCAGGAATGTAATGGACATGGGAGTAATTATATGGCATATCACAATGTTATCTCTAAATAAATAATTCAGCTCCGAGGCTACGACTGTGGGTGTATTTTACATGGCAGTAAACACAATTGCAAAATAGGAGGTGATATTTTAGTCTCTACAACTGAATCTGTACTAAACTGAACACCCACAATTGCTTAAATGTTATACTCCCATAGTCATGACGACATTTTCTTGCTCTCACTAGGCAGGATTATCTTCTGGACATGATCCCTCTCTATTTCTCTCCCTAGGATTCTCTCAGCTGATCAGAGAACCCTGAATCTAAAAATTTGGAGCCTGCAATAATAGATTTACTGTTCACCACACTCTAACTGACAAAAAAATAAGCACCTTTTAAAAAACTCTTGTAGATCTTCCTCAATTCCACTAAAAGAAAGTTATTAAATACGTGTGTGAAAGTCTCTCTCTGCTTAAGTTGCTCACAGAGAGATCAAGCGGCCAGTCTCTGTGTATTAGACATAAATATCTTATAAATAGACATGCGTATCCCTCACAACATTCCTCTGGACAAGTTGTCCAGCTGTGAGATGAGCAGGTGGATGCCCTGGGTGAAAAACTAGCTGAAGGGCAGAGCTCAAAGGGTTGTAGTGAATGGGGCTACATCTGGCTGGCAACCGGTCACCAGTGGTGTTCCTCAGGACTCATTTCTAGGGCCAGTTCTATTCAATATTTTTATCAGGGATCTGGATGTGGGAGTTGAATACAACATTAGCAGGTTTGCTGATGATACTTAACTGGGACATTCTTAAGGGACAAGTTGCCTTGCAGAGGGATCTAGATAGAATGGAGCATTGGGCAATCATCAATGGCATGAAATTTAACAAGAACTGATGCTGGATTCTGCACCTAGGATGGAGTAACATCAGGCACAAGTATAAATTGGGAGAGCAGTGAATGGAGGGCAACCCTGCAGACAGGGATCTGGGGGTGCTGGTCAACAGCCAGCTCAATACGAGTCAGTGTGTGCCCTGGCAGCCAAGAGGGCAAACCGCATCCTGGGGTGCATCAAGCACAGTATAACCAGCCAGTCAAAAGAAGTGATTGTCCTGCTGTATTCAGCAATGGTGTGGCCTCACCTTGAGTACTTTGCACAGTTCTGGGCTCCACAATTTAAGAAAGGTATTAAGTTACTTGAATGTGCCTAGGGAGGGCAAAAAATCTAGTGAAAGGGCTGGAAAGCATGCCCTGTGAGAAGTGTCTGAGGACTTTGGGTTTGTCTAGTTTGGAGAAAAGGAGGCTGAGGGACAATCTCATTGCTCTCTACAGCTTCCTGAGGAGGGCAAGAGGCTAGAGAAGTGCTGATCTCTTCTGGCTATTATCCAGTGACAGGAGACATGGGAATGGTTCAAAGCTGTGTCAGGGAAGGTTCAGACTTGACATGTGGAAACACTCCTTTACTGAGGTGGTGGTCAAACACTGGAATAGGCTTCCTAGAGAGGTGGTCGATGCTCCAAGCCTGTCAGTGTTTAAGAGGCATTTGGACAATGACTTTAATAACATGCTTTAACTTTTGGTCAGCTTTGAATTGGTCAAGCAGTTGGACTAGATGATTGTTGCAGGTGCCGTCCCACTTAACTGTTCAATTCTATTCAAAATATAAATGATATATATTATTTTGGGGTCCTAATTAGCATTGCCAGGCATCATAAAATTAATTATTTTCTTTGTTACTTCCTTCATGCTTTTCTTCTAGTGCACTTATATAGCTGCTACACAAACAGCTTTCTTCCCATCTATCAAATTTACCTGGTGTTTCTGCTTTCTTTTTGTTTCCATGGAAACAAAGGTGACTTTTAAGGAGATAGAAAGAAATGCAGGTCATCACAAAGCCATCCCTCAAGAACAGACATCTTGAGATATTCTAGTTTTGTCTAAGAATTTCCATCTTGCCACCTCCTAAGGGGCATATTTTCCCCACAAAGTCCTGGGAGGTCTTCTTTTTGTGTCCTTCTATTCATACAAAAATTAACATGGCACATTATACAGCCACAACCTAATTAGGCAATGATACACTATATTTAAGTCTTAAGAATAACACGAAAATCTTTACAGGTCAACCTTATGCACGTGCTCCTACATGTAAAAGAAGAGCCCAGGGTACTTCATCTAGGTGCCAAGGCAACTGAGAGTTGAGCATGAGATTGCTCATTGTTGCAACTCCACAGGTTCAGTTCAGCAAAAGTTCTCTGATGCCAAGTGGAATGCTAAATGTGAAGTTGCCAGCCTAATTCCTCCATCCAAATATACTTAATGCTGTTTTTAAGTGGAATGTTCAATTCCTGTTCTCTTATTACCTTGAGCAGGGACCTGCTAGAACATCCTTCTTTCCGTGACATATCTTGATTTGTTTCCAATTGAAACTAGGGCATCAAGAAAGAGAAGGTGGGAACAGATGGGGAGAGATGACACATCTTGGCCAGTCCCATTATACAATCTGGATATAATTAAGCTACACCTGAAGCCTGATATTCTTTCCTGGAAGCTGGGAAGCCCTGGTGAGTCTCACAGCTTGAATATTTACTAAAATCTCCAGGATCCCAAGAATTTCCTGGGCGATAGGGATGTATTTGCACTCCAAATGCCCAAACTGAGATGTTTCCCAATAGCTCGGAATTAGACAATTTTGTGACACTGAGATTCATAGCCTACAAGTAAGGGTGCTCTGCTCTTTTCACTCTTTAAGGTATGGGAAGATCAGTATTCAAGACTTTGCATACCATTAAGATATTCAAATCTGTATATCCCTATTGCATACTCTAATGATAATAATGAATGGTAAATAATTGCATCTCCTGTCTCAGTTGTTCTCCTCAGTGCCCTCTCAGAGGTTTCCATTTCCATACCAGCTGCTCACATATTGTCACTGATTTTACAATATTGTCACTAATTTTAGGATTTCTTTATACAACAGCATGTAATTTTCAGTGATTCCAGAGATGCTAAAAAAAAAAAAAAAAGAAAAAAGAAAAAAAAAAGAAAAAAGAAAAAAGAAAAAAAAAGTCAAATGAGACCTCATAAAAATGTATTTCTCAGGATGGGAATTATTTTAGTTCTTTCCAGGTAAATTGACCCAAATTTAAAATTTTTGCCAGTCAGTAAGAAATAAAAACCATGGGACAAGGCAGGAGAATGATCAAGACATGAGAATGGATGTTCTAATGATATACAGCTATAAGGGAGACCAAGGGGATCTGGGGATTCATGGTCGGAGTCATTGCATCTATTAGCAAAGAAGAAAGAAATGCCTTCTGGCCAGCAAAATTGCCAGCAAGGGATTTCAGAAAAGGGAAAAGAGAATATTCTGTTTGGAAGGGTGTTCCTAAAATACTGCTTAAGAACTGATCTTGTATATTGAATAGACAGCTAAGTGAAAAATGCAGAATGCAGTTAAAATTAAAAAAAAATTAAAAAGAAAATTTTACAGAATGCAAAATGAATAGGTCAGAGAATAATACAAAGGTTTAGTGCAGCTATATGAACCTATGCTAAGATTTCATAACTACTTGTATCATTTCAGACAGTACTGCTACGTGAGATGAGATTCAGAGGAGGATATCTTTTTCAGAAGTGTACTCAGAATAATTGATGTAAGAAAAAAAAGTGCTTCTTATTACAATATTTGTTCATCCTGTCATCCCAGGCCAATCTCTCTGATTTTCTCTGTACCTAAAGCCAATGAGCTGCTGTTCAGCTTCCTTTGAGGCTACTGAAACCAGTGCAACCAATTTTTGCATTATGTGCAACTTGTTTCCTGGGTTTCTGATGCTAGGTCTGAGTGTCTTGTTTCCAAATTCCCAAGTGCACATACTTGTGACTGATGCGTGAGAGTTTTGCCCCAAGCACCTGCAAATTTTCAGACTGCTAAACAGTCCTAAAAGACTAATACCAAACGTGAGTGGACAATTTTTGCTTCTAATCATTCTGTCTTCAATTCCCTGCCTGCAAACAAGCAAAATGCCTAGTGGCTTTTCAGTACCTTGTGAAAGCAAATCTGTTACTATTTTAGTAGTGTTCAGATATTATAGTGATGAGTACCATAGGGGAAAAAAAAAAAAACAAAACAGGAGATTTAATAATTCTCTCTTCAGAGTGGGTTTTAAGAGGATGCAGTGAATAAGACATGGACCAGTCTTTGAATGATGAGAAAAAATCCCAAAATATTCAATAGCTGTTCATTAAGCACTGTTCATTTTGTGCTCTGACAGAAGACCTCTGTAGCAAGTAGGTGATAACATAATTAAAGCAGTAGATGATAATGTAATTAAAGAGACCAAATTTTTAGTGTAATTAATACTACAATATCAATACTGCTCTTTTAACAAGAAGTTTTTGGAGGATTATGGAAACTTGGAGGTATGGAAAACTTGCGATTACCACCTGTGAAGGTGATGAAGAAGAAGGAAAAAAGTTGAAAATAAAGCAGTATGTAGGAGAGAAGATAAATTGGGAGTTTTCACTCTGTCTTCCACTCTGAAGAGACAGTAGCAATAAATGAGATTTAAATGCACCAACTTATGTCTGCTTTAAAAATTCTGAACAATGAGTAATTTCACAACAGGAACAGGATGAGCTGGAACATATGACATTGAGTTCAAGGACGTAGCAAGTTTCAAAGGTAGATTAGACATTGACACAGTTTGAGGAATTTATCAAGTTCCATATTTCAGTGTTAGAGCATATCTCCAAAGGGGATTACAAATGTACTTGTCTGGTAGTTGGTTCATAAACCAGCACTTACACAGGTGTCAAACTTTTTGTGTCTCCCTTTGAAAACCATGGCCATTGGCAGAAACTCTGAACTTTTTCCAACAATTCCAGGGTGAATTGATTTTAATTTTTAATTTATTTTCCTGCAAATTATCTTTATCTTCAGATATTTGTAAAATATATTTTCTATCTTCTGTCTTTCCTACTCTATTCTTTCTTTAATACTGACAATATATAGGAAAGTTCTGTAATGATTTTTCACAGACAGTTAATTTATTTAAGTCAGTAAAAAGATTAGAATTTAATATCTTTTAATAATGAGAAATGTTTTATTTGGAACCTCATTTGGCACACCAGACTTACCTTTAGTCTTGATTCTGTGAATTATGATGCTATTTTTCAGATTTATATAAATTCTATTCCCCTATATTTATTTTGGGATGAAAAGTGCATGTCATTTATAGCAGGTGATATTTATGTGAGCATAAGAAGTGACACTAATAACGTTCAGTTGTTGAAAATGAATAAAGTGAGCACATTACAAAAGTCAAGCTTTTAGAGGAGTTATCAGACATGTCTTTGAACCTAATAAGAAGTTCACTTTTTCCATTAATAGTACTACCATGAATACCATTAAACACCTGAAATTATCAGTTAAAATCCTCACTAATGGAATTGTCATAGAACTTTTCACATATAGGCTGCAGATCAGGTATTCAGGGGAAAAACAGATAAGTACTACTGTATTCTTAAGGCAGATGTATGTTTAACAACAGGGAAGTACACCTATTGTTTAATTCAGAGCATAAATTACAGGGCATTGCAGAAAATGGAAATGCAAGTAAATTTACTTACTTGTGTCCATCCTTTTAATATCACAGCTCAAACATTTCAGATTTGCTGCCTTAGCTGCTCCAAATCCAGGTGCCATAATTGAAGAAGGTGTGGTTTATTTCCCAAGAAAGGGGGTTTTGGAACAGAAAGGAGAAAGAAGCAATACAAGTTATTAATGAAGAATACTAGTGAATAAATGCTCCCCTATAATAATAGCAGACAGAATCTGACTTTCCAGCTGTCAGTCACTCTAAGTAAGCTTGGACTCTGTACTACTCAGCACTTACTGCTTTTCAATCTGCCTTGGAAAGGTGAGGAAAAGGAATAGTGACGTAGGATATATTGGGTCCCCGTTACTTAGTATCTGCCTGCGAGTCGCAGGTAGCATCAAAAGAGGCTTTGGATTGTAGAGTGGCAGATTATTTTGTCTGCTTCGACTTGTTGGCATTTGTGGCACCATGGGTCTGCCATGGAAAGGGAAAATCTCAGCAGGCTGCCGCTGCCAAACGCCATTCTTCTTTAATGCTTCCACTCTTGCTGCCGCTGGGGACTGGTTACAGAAGCGCCCTAGAAGAGCTGATGAGAGCTCGAGCCTATTGCGAGCACCATAAACATTTAAAAGCCATCTACTGTTTAAAAGCCTAATTTCCCTAGCCCATTGGTTTTATTTTTATTTTTTTGTGTTTATGTTTTTCCACAAAACACTGTGTACTTCTCCCCCAGAAAGCAAGTTGAAATTAAAAGACGAAATACTGCTTGAAAGTAGCTGAGTTCATAAACTCTGAAGCACACGTTCAAAGTTAAGTCAGAATTACTAGCACACTCTCCACTCATAACACATGCTGGTTTGTTTTTTTGGTTGTGCTCATTTAAAATTTCAACCGTGAAGACTCTGCTATTCACTTGAATAACTGTTCCCCTTTAGGTTTGCTTCCAACACCCAAAAAGTAGTCAAGTTAGGACAAAATGATAGCTTGGAGCTTATAACTTGCTGCTCTGGTTTCAAGAAACTTGACATATTAATTTAGCCACATGCCTGCTGTGATTTTAGAGGTTTTCTCAGTTGTTCTCAAATTAAAAGGGTCTATAACACATCATAAGACAGTGGCATGAGTAGGAGATCTAGGTACTAGCTCTCCTTCCACATTAAGCTTACAGAAGGCTGCAATATATTGTCTAAGTGGAAACAAAAGATGATGGTAAATGTTAATTCATTGAAATTCGTTTCAGATGAGAGAATTCTAATTAGCAGCCACTGTCACATTTTTTGATAACTCTATTACAGATTTTCAAAACAGTTTATGTACAGACTTTCCTAAGATATATTTGCTCATCTTGTATAACCATACCTGACGTGTTTTTGCCTATGATATCTTAAGCATTTAATTCAGGAGAATACATTTTAAATACATGTACAAGGATATGGATCACAACACTATATTGTGACAGTTTCCCTGCGAAAGGTTAATAGCTTTCTCATTAGGCAGAAATAGTTTATCTGCTGGAAACATGTGGCTGCATTTGATTGCCTTTCACTTTTCTTGTGCTAGTTGTACTCATTAGTTGCCTTGCAGAAAGCTGTTAAATTATTCCATGTTTTTAACAACTTTAACTAGAGAAGATTTACAGTAGAGTTGATGATAGCAGTTTTAATTCTATTACAAGTACCATAAGGTCATTTTATACTCTGAAGAAATT
The DNA here is from genome assembly GCF_028500815.1 of Rissa tridactyla. Classification (NCBI taxonomy): domain Eukaryota; kingdom Metazoa; phylum Chordata; class Aves; order Charadriiformes; family Laridae; genus Rissa; species Rissa tridactyla. The sequence continues at coordinate 45,022,563 of NC_071467.1, forward strand.
TATTGTGATTGAGTTTGGCTTTATATTTCCAGTAAATGTACTTATCTCCCTAGCTGAGTAATTAAAATACTTTGATAATAATCCAATGGGACCAGGAAACAATTTTGTATATAAAGTCTACCGTGATTATATTATTGTTATATCATATCCCAAGTCTGGTAAGATAGCATAGTTATCAGAGCTCTCTGTACTGTTATTTATCTTCTGTTCCAGTGGGATAGCAGACTTTCTCTGAAGCTCTGCTCCCAGGCAGACTACACAGTCTGCTCCATCTTCAGAATGGTGCAACAGACCCTTCTAATGTAAAGCCCTGGGTCACTTCCTTCTCTTTGTACTTTTGGGTTCCAGCACATTTGATATATCCAAATAGATATAATGTTTCTGTGCCCCTTGAGCAGCAGGAGAGACAAAATTCAAAACCTGTATGATTTCCCATAAGAAAGGTCTGACCCAATGTTTTCATAATAGAAGAATATTGTAAGCCGTGACAGTAACAGCCACATTTTAAATGCAAAACAATGACAAGGCAGCCACCGGTTTACTGTGTAAACACATTACAATATCAGTAGACAGGGATAAATTAAACTAATGCCTTGGTTCTAATTAAGCCTTTGATTTCTGAAGTGATTTTCTGTTAATACACAGGAAAAGGCCTCCAAAGCTACATCTATCCTACTAAATTAAACATGCACAATATTGTTTTCTAGCGCTGAGACAAGCTTGAATGGAGTCACTCTCACACATACCACTGTGCACTCTCACCTTCCAGGACAGGATGATGACATTAGATGTCCTTATGGCAAATGGTCCTGCTCAAGGCTCACTCTGTAATCCTGCCTGGCATTGCTTTGGAGACAGCCTGGGCCAAGTATGTGCCAGGGATCATTTTAATCAATCGTTTAACAACATAAGTAGGAATATAAGACCATAATGATTGAACAGCGAAAGCAGTTCAGTTCCAGTCCCCAGGAAAGTTCCCCAACATCACTTTGTTTACATCACCAGCATCTCTTTTGCTGACAAACTTTCTGTTTGTTGTCTGACTACCCTGTCATCTATACTAGATATGTGTTCTCTCTACCACTTCATAATAAAGGTCTAAAAGAGTGGGGGCATTAACTAAAAGTACTGAAAACTTGAAGGGAATTCTATTCCCTTGAAGTCATAGGAATTGTCACATTCCCCTTTTACAGGGGGGATGTGACAATATATGAAGTCACATAAAATGTCTGGTTTGCTTGAAAACATCATGATATGACATGAATATGTCAAATATATTACCATGAAATTCTATTGCATAGATATGCTGATATTTATCAAAAAAAAAAAAAAACAAACCCAAAACCAAACCAAACTCTTTTACTGTTAAAAGAGTGGTCCCTTAGCATTTTTTGGTAATGAATCCACTTACAGAGAAATATGTCATTTTTATTCCTGTTACCATTATGTTATCCCATGACATACTTAGCTAATTAAATTGATTTTCTCCCAAAATAAAATCCAATTGATTTGTGGTTTATAGTCCCACAAACTTTTCTCAAGTGGGAGCTGAGATCCTTAGTTTGGGAACCTGTCTTTTGTGGTCAACATTTGTAGCCTTGGTGAAGTAGACTACAGAAATTTTCTTGCTCTTTGACATGGTTTGTCACTGATATGCACTTAAAGACAATATTAGCATTCACCATTTGCTATCGTTCCACGTTGTTATTGCATACACTGTTACATATGTCCTGAAAATTGTGGTAAGATAAGAAGTTATGGTACAATACCATTTACCATTATAGTACAGAGAGAGCTCACTTATAACATTGCAGAGATTTACTTGGCAATATGTGTACTGAAAAGAGCTCTAGGCAAAAGTAGATAACTGCTTTTTACATAGTGGGAGCCCTTCCTCCACAACCCGGGGAGCCTTTCTTTCTCTTTGGCTGAGAATCATCAAGTTTCACTTATTCTTGAATTTTTGCTCATTTCAGAATCTAAAATTAACCTTTCCGAGGAGAAAAAAGGGATCCAAACCCTTATTTCAACCACTCCTCAAATGGTCCCTCACATTAGATAGAAAGCCATCTTGGTTGTTGAGAGAGATCACTGCTATATGCTAAACAATCTTTTAGGACCTTGCCCCAGAGCTACTATTCCTGTTTGATCCTCACCAACCTCTAAAAAACTGATGAACTATTACATTTTGAAGATCAAATGTAAAATTAAAGTAATTCTTCACATATAATTTTGAATTTTGGCCCCAGTTCTGGAGTCTACAATGTCAATTTGTACAGATTGCTGAGCAGATGCAGAGAGCTATTCATTTCTGCAGGATTCATCAATGCATTGTTGCTGCTGTGACTCATCTAGAGCTACTTTGAAATAATTTGATAATGCTGTAGGCTAACCTAGTGGTTTCTGTACAAGTATTTTTACTTAAGTGCCTTTTACTTGGAATTGTCTGAGATGGGTCAAGCAGAAAATAAGAGATGACTCATGATAATCCACAAAAGAGTCATTAAGAGATAAAAGCCTGCCAATACAAATGAAACAATGAAGACAATTTTGTGTTATTCAAAGGCACATCATCTGGGGCTATGCCTTGATATCCAGACTTCAAAGAACCTGCCCAGATACATACAGAAACATGGTAGCGTGTGTGGATTAGTTAGGCCTTCTCATGACCTACAGCACCATTGTCATTTGGAAAGGCATGAAATCGGAAAACAGGCATACAAATTATTTGATACCTTATAACTTCTATTTTTTATAATATTTATATAATATTATTATTATTATATAATATTATATAATATATTATTATAATATAATATTATTATTATATAATATTTTTATAATATTTTTATAATATTTTTTATATTATTTTGGTAACATCAGAACAACAGCGTTCTGGTTTAAGAATGACATTGGGTTACCTCAGCAAACACAGGATCATAAGGGAAGAAATAGAAACATTACAAAATGCAGTGGAATGTAGTCTTACACAAAATAAATAAAAAGAGATTATTCCAGATCAAGAAAGTGGTCCTAATCCTGAGATTAGTGTATTCCACACCACTACAAAAAAACCATGGCCACAAAATTACCGCATAGTTAAGAAATTTGTTTTAGATTATCCACAGAAATAACAGGATCTATATTTGTAGTACATCTGCTATTTCTCTCCCTAATATTCTCATTGAAGCATGAGAGAATATTAATCACTATTAATGTTTTCTCTGCCAACTTCAAAGACTCAGACTTCCCATAAAATTAAAAGACACAGTCCCCAAATCCCTTTTTCACATGCCTCTTGAATGTAATTGCCAGTCACCTCCAACTCATACCCAAGTCAACAGAATATTTCACCCTTCCTGTTCACAGCCTTTGGTGGGGAACCTATTTGCCTTTAGATTTGCTCATATCAAGGAAACTGCCATCTTCCCTCAGAGAGAGTAAACAGTTCCCTGAATAACGCTATCCCTTTCTGTTCCCTCATAGTTTCTTTTTCCTATGTGCCTTCTAAGCATTTTCTTGCTTATCTTCCACTCCAATTTAAGCTACAATGGCAAGCGGAGAGCTGAGCTACCTGAGAAGAAAAAAGGCATGTGGGGAAGTTATATAGGTCCATGAGGGAAAAGCCATGGGAATATTTATTGCAAAACTTGCACCAAGCCTTTTATTATCATTATCTGGCCGTACATCCAGTATAACATTTACAGAAACACTGTGGACATCAGCAAAATTTTTGCTGCTTTGGGGCACTCAGGAAAAGGATGACCTGAAAAAGAAAACACATAAAAGCCTCTTCTTTACAAATAAAAAAAAAAAAAAAAAGGTATTGGCATGAGACACGTCTGTTTATATTAGATCAAAGAACCATGACAGAATATACCTGGTAGAAGCTTGCAGGGAAGTATGAAGTGTGTATGTAACCTGCAAACCACAAGTGTAAGGCAGAAATATCCATAGTATTTACTCTGGAAACTTCTTCCTCATCCTTTTCCTGCCCTCAGGATTACGCCTAGGAAATCCAGCAGGACTGTTTTTAGAATCCTCTTTATTTCATAACTTTCATTGAATACAGTTCAGACAGTCAAGTTACGGATCTTCCCCAATTTTACTCCACTCAGGCTTATTAAAGTGGTTACTAGTTCAGTCAAATGACTGCCTAAACCATGCAATTTCTACCATAGGTAACGGAAGGACAACCACAAACAACCATTTTGACTGATAATGTGGTAATCCGTGGTGCCTTGCTGAGAAGCACCAAATAGTAAAAGGTGACGTGAAAGAAAATGAGTTCTTGAAAAGGCTCATAGTTTGCGTCTGTGTTATTTTGACTAGACTACCAGTTTCCTGTTCTGATTGAATTGTGAACATGCAGATTTCATTTTATAATTACTGATATTCAGATATCGGTATAATTACACACACATTGAAGTTATATCAAATTTAAAAAGTCAAGCGTAGTGCTGAGCTTGGCAACTGTGGAGTGTTTAAAGGTATTTTTTATTTAAAAACACAACAGATGTTCATTTAATGACAATGCAACTCAGCGGTATGATTCAAAATCTTCCACTTCTGAGTAAAGATACTTCTGCTTAGTAACAAGACTGTATTAATTATTATATTTGTAATATGTATCAATAGTCATTCATATGCCACCCAAAGACATACTAGCAGGTTTCTAAAACCTTAACATTGAAAGTTACTGGTTTTTTTTGTCCTTAACTCCTTAAAAGTGGAAGAGATTAGCAGAAAAACTGTTTTTCTCTTTTTCAAGATCATTAAGGATCTAAAGCTCTGAGCTTGCTGAAATGTCTTTGTGAACAGAAGCATGAACAAGTTTGTACAGGGCAGAAGATGATGACTTTTATTCATAAGAAAATTTTTTTTTTCATGATGAAAACATCATCAACATTTTATATTTTTAACACAAAAATATAAAATTTTATATTTTTAATATAAAATCCTGTTACTTTTTAAGAACAGAGGGATAATTTTATGTCTTCCCTTGAATATATCATTCTGACTTACATAACTTTGATATGACAGACTTCTCTTAAGTAGGCACGATCACTCTTCTGCAATAGATCTCAAAATATTTTAAGCCAGTATACTCATTTTTCTGGTGAGAAAATTAAGCCATAAGACAGGTAAATGACTTGCCAATAGCAAAAAAGTTAAAAGATTCAGGAACACATTCCTGTTTTCCTACGTTCACAGTTGCATTTCTGACTACACAGCTGACCCTCATGAAAAGTGGTTTTTTTCAGAAAACTTCTCATTCCTGATATTTGTAAGCTTTAATTTAATCCTACAGAGAAAAATTAAAAATCATATCAAGTGCTATTGGTAAAGCAAAAGAGTCTGTAATAAACTACTGACCACCTCCAAGAAATGTCTCCTGTTCTTTCCTTAGAGCTCATGTTACTTTAAGTGTAAAGTGGCAGTTCCCAAACTGTAAGCTTGGCACCATTGGGAGACTTTGATCTCCTCTAGGGAAGAATTAAAATAAAAGATGTGAAAAAAGAAAATAAATGTTTTTACTTACCCTCCCAACCCCCCACCCCTTGCACTGAATTTCTGCCGTTCAGTTTCGTGACACCAGTGTTTTTCCCCATAAACTAATAGAAGGGAAGACCCGATGTCTCCCTCTCTGAGATTAGAAAGGATCAGACTGTCACAGGCCTTTTTGTGAAGGACACAGATCTGCCTTACTCTGAGAAGGTGATGGTACTATCTTGTACCAATGGACTCAATAGATGTCTCGTGAGTCCGCTCATGGGCTCAGCTCCAATACCTCTCAGGGGCCAAACAGCAGGAGTGTAACACTGCTTTCAACAGCCATCTATCATTTTACAGTACAGCCACCCCACTGCACTTGATTTAATTTTAGTCAAATTTATGTATTTATTATAAGGCAGTCTGACATATTATGTATCCAATTGTATTATACTTTATATATTTATTATTTTTCCTTCTATAGAAACATCTCATAACTCATACTTTAAAGCTAATGCTAAATATACATATAAATTTAAGATTTAATGTTCCTGTTCATTAAAAAAAATGCTTTTATGCACAAGCTTTTAGTAATTTCAGATAATTGCTCAGACTCCTAGCTGAGGTTAATCCTTGCAAATCAGTTTTTTGTTGATTTTGTATTAATTTGCACTTCTGTTTTTAAAAGTCCTTGGGACTGATCACACAGCAGTCAAAATAAATGGACTCGCAGGAGTTCATTTATGCACAGGAATAAAAAGGTAATGCCATTGATTCATTGAGCTTTGCCTGCTCATGTTTAAAAAGAAGACAAAACAGAACAAAAAAAAGAATACCCCACCCATTGAAACTTTTAAAATTCTTTATTGAGTTATTTGTGTTCCAAAAACCTCTGCTCACCTAACATGAGAACAGGCTTTAAAAAATGTGATTCCTCTGCCCCAAACAGAAAGAAGTATATAGAATACAGTGCTGATCTTGTCCTTGGAGTTCTGTCCTAACCAAGGCTGCAATATAATCCAAAAAAAAAAAAGAAAGATTAAAAAGGGTTAAAAAAAAAGAAAGATTAATCACACAGAAATAAACTTTCTGATTGCAAGAATGGAACAAAACTTCATAAATGCTGAAGATATTTTATCTCTGGAAGACCATAAAGAAAAGGTTTCCTATGAGCTTTTCGTTCTTTCTCCATTGCCCTTTACAGGGCTTTTTATTTTCTTCTATTCAGTCATGGCTGGAAGCAAAAAGATGTGGAAAGGGGAGGACTGGCATATAAATCCTCTAACCTGCCTCCCAGAAAAAAAAATTTGCATTCAAATCTGCATCTTTACCCTGACAACCGTTGGAGTTGTCTCACTGAAAGCTAACTCAAAATGATGTCTCATTTCTCTCTGCCTACCCTTCCCCATAATGTAGGGGGAAAAAAGAGAAAGAATCCTAGTTTATCTTCTGGGTGATAAACTGACCTGTCCCTGTTCCCCATCCTCATTACTGATGAGCCGAGGGCTGATCACATGACTGGAAGAACAAGTAGGTCCATGATATACTATCTTTTCACAAGATGCCTGTGAGTCACCAGTGTGATGCAGCCACGGAAATAACTCATGCAACCAGTTACAGTCTTTGCAGACGGCCGACAAATATTATGGCTACAGGGCAGGACTTAAGGGAGATCATATCTGGAATGCGCTATAAGGTGCAAAAGTAGTCACAGTCAGGGAAAAAAGTCAAATTGGGACAGATTTAGAGTAAGACTGCAGCCCATTAGGATGGTATGGAAACAAGCCAGGGAACCTGATTAGCGAATGTCTGCACTGAGCAATGAAGAGCAGTGCAGAGAGCCCTGAGCTGCCATGGACTTTATCTGCTCTGGAAGCAGTATATCATGGTGTAGTGCTGATGGGCTGTATTTATTATCTTAAACTGCATTAAAGTGGATGAACTGCTTCTGGCCCTGAGCTGGTATTGCTGCAGCACAACAGGTAGACGTATCAGCTGGAGTCAGCAATAGCTCAGGAATCTCTGCACCAAATTTCACTGCACTGCATAGACATCTTCTGTATGAGCTTGGCTTGTGCATTCAGGCAAAATGAAAGCTGTCAGGGCATATGATTGCTTGCTATAAATATACCGAGGAGAGGAGGGGAAAGGGGGGACTGACATCAGGGCTGGAAAAGAACTATTTAAATTAGGGGATAATGCTGGCACAAAATCAAATAGACATAAACTAGTTACAAATAGGTTTAGGCTGGAAATTAGAAGACAGTTTCAAATCATCGGAGCAGTGAGATTCTGGAAGTCTTTCCAACAAGAGGAAGAGGGCCAAAAAGCCTAATTACTTTTAAGATGAAGTTTAAACATTTGTGAGAGGGGTTATACGGCATGACTGCCTGATGAAGCTGTATAAAATTCAGTGACTCGGGATGTTCTTCCTAAATTTATATTCCTCCAAACATTTTCCCACCACCTCACAAGCCCCTTGGCTCTTCACAGTAGGTCACTAGGTTCTCCTAATCTGCTCAGACACCTCGTCTCTCTATCACGCTACCCCAGCACTGGGGCTGTCAAACTCCCTATAAGGGAAAAGCCCTATGCATACTACTGTGAAACTGCTCCCAGCCACATGAACCACCTGGATATGAGTCCCCTTTGTCTTTGAGTTTTTCCATTTTAGCCATAGCCTGAGCTTCTGTGTCTTGTGAAATGGTGGAAGGCCTTAACGTCGTGCTTCTTACAAACTTTTGTCTTCTGCTGTGAACAGAACGCAAACTGTTTGTGACATTGCCCTGATCTGAGCCTCTGCTGCACTTGGTGATATTGCAGTGCAAAGACCAGAGAAAAGCACCCCCATCGCTCTTCCTTGCTTCAGTGAAGGGATTTGACCTTTCTGAAACCCTTTATCTTCCCTCACTAGCCCATTGAAGCAAAATGGGAGCGGGATGGGGGTGGGGGGAAGTAGCCTAGCTAAAAGGATTTTGTATCTGTTCAACAGTGACAGGTGAGAGTTTGGATCTGGCCTCATGCAAAGCTTCTCTTGTCTTTTCACTCAAGCTCATGGTGCTTCATGGAGCTTTTTTTACTTTTTTTAAAACCCCAGTTTCTAGAGCTATCTTCACATGACAATCTCAGCATCTAGTAAAAATCTTTCTATACCTCCACCTTGCAGCAAAAAAAAAGTCTGACAAAGGTTCACGTTGAACCCTAGGTAGTCCAGAAAAATGGGAAGTGGCTAAAACACTATTATCTTCAATGCTTACAATTCTGCAGGGACAAATCAGGGAGTATGGAATGGCAGTGCTGCCACACACTCTCTTCCAGCTGCTATAGTTTCTATACTGTGTCCTTTAGGAAAAAGAATAAATGTCTGTTTATGGCTTCTTGAGTTTTAAATCATCTCCAGACTGGTGATATGCAACTGTTACCACAATCACTTGGGTCGAGCAATGTTTCCTTTCCACCATTCCAGTGATGTAAGTGTAAATGCTCTGAAGTTCATCAGTTCTCTCTGAAGTCAGATTTTTTTTCCCCAATCTTCTAGTAATAAGCTAAATTTATCTTTTGATTCACGGTATGTTATTGAAACATACTGTGAAAAATACTCCCTTTCACTCAGTCTCACCACCTTAAGTTCTTTCCTGCATTAGAGGTACTCAAAATTTTCATCCTCACAACAATGTATTTTTGCTTTATGTGCATATATTTGCAATGCTTTATATGCATATATTTGCAATGTGCTTTATGAAACGGATCTTACCGTAGCCTCCATCCTGAGCCCCTGAGCCCCTGAGCCCCTGAGCCAGGTCAGCAGGACCTGACCTACACCTCTGTTTTGCAGTTGTATCTTGATTAATTTCCAGAATGTGTCTGTACAAGGATAAAGGGAGCATGGCGCAGACCTCCTTGGACAAGCACTGAACCTCTAACGAAGGCTCCATGGTGGCACAGCTACAGTTTAGCACATTGGGGAGCCTCCATATTGGGATTAGAAGCTGCATAGGTTTATCTGTGCTGAGTACGTGTCCCACGCACAGTCCCCTTAAAACAATGAAATTTCCCTAGAGAAGGTGAAGTGATTACCCCTTACAGATCAGTGCCTGAAGTGTCTAATACTGCACTTACTGCTATAAGTGCATTCACCAAGTTAACGTAAAAAAAAAAAAAAAAAAAAAAAAAGCCAAAGAAAGCAACTATCCCTAATACTCTGGTAATATTTTTTAAACCGTGCTATAATTTATTTGAAGGGAGAATACAGACTGGATTCCTCTGTGCTCAGCCATTTAAGATTTTCCTTATATCTTAGTCTCCTTGCTGAACTTAATAACGGATCTACCTAAAGGAGTTGCTGCTGGGGGACTGGCTGCTCCAGGATTAAACCTCCCTACCCCAGCATTTTTAGACTAATAACATTTTGTCCACAGTGTTAAGGATTCCTGAGCCCTGTCTGGTAGCCAGCACCTGCACCATACAAGGCAAAGAAGGAAAGGGCTGGGAAGAAATTCTGCTCAGAGTTATGAGAGTGTGCATGCAGAGTACAGAAAGCACATAGCCAACAAACCCCAATACGCACTGTATGGTAATCCGTCTCTTCACTTTTCTGAACAATTGCATAGCAATATTAACTACAGCACTATGGAGAATATTTTTTTTTTTTTTTCTGCTAAGGAAGTTAAGGGATATAGTTTTCTATTTCTAAGGGGAATAGTATTTGAAGAACACTTAAAAAAATAAAGTGCTACTACTTCATAGGCAAATGTAAGAATAGCTAGTGTCAAAATACTGAAAAAGAAACACTAGAGAACTGTGCAACTTAATTATTGATGAGATGAAAATATTATACTGTGCTGACTTTTGTTGATCAAATGCACAGGTAAATAAATCACAATTCATTTTAATGTTGCAAGAATAAATTGTTGTAGGGCTTGGAGAACAAGTATGTTAGCTGTGGAACACAAGTACTTTAAAGAAAATTGTGCAAGGATGGTATTTTAAGAAACTTTGATTACAAGAATTTTCATTTGAGGTCAAAAACTACAGGAAAGATGGAAAAGATGCTAGATTAAAAATGATAATTCAGAAGAAAATAGGTGTTTCCAGAATAAACAAACCTTTAAGTTCTATGTGAGTTCATGCTCCCAATATAAAATGTAGCTCCTATTTTAAAGGGCAAATGGAAATGGTAGCTGTAACAGGATTCCTGTACTTTTGGAATATACTTAGTTCTGAGATTTTCCTAACTCTGCAACAATCTATTGTTCCCTTCACCTCTTTTTTTTTAAGACCTTTTTTTTTCTGGCCTTTCACTTAAATGTGGTATAAAAACAAATTTAAGACACAGGAAATTAACTGAAATGATGCGACAGAGGTACGTACGTTTGCTAACCCCTGTGAGCTGAATCACATCTGGGAGTGAGGATTGAGGGCTTTTTTCAGCGCGTGTTCATCACACTTATAATTACAGCAAACTTCATAATTTTGTCCTTCTCTTTGAAATGCTGAAAGGGCTGGGGCCAGCAAGGGAGTTTTCCCTGGGTACAATGCTGAGGAAGGCAACACCAGCCTGAGGTCCAAAAAAGCCCTGGTGACTGCTTCTGGAAGGGATGGGAGAGAAAGATGACAGCAGCACTGTCACAAGGGAGCTTACCTGGCTTCTCTGCACTAGGAGCACAAGAAAGGCACCAAAAATGCACCTGTGAAATGTGCAGACCTTCCCTCTAAATCTTTGAAAAGGTACAAAGGTGCCTAAATAAAAGCAGGGGCTCCCCTTCTTCCAGCATCTCTTCCCTCAGTCAGGGAAAAAAACAAAACTGAACTCATCAAAGTCGGTTTTGTTCTAGTAGTTGCAGCACCGTTTGAAAGTTATTTGATTGCAAAGATGCACCAAAAAATACCTTCAAGTATTGTGATATCAGGCCCAAGTTCATCCCAACCAACACTAAGCAATTAAATGTCAATTGTAAAATGATCTGGCGGTTGTTTAGTAAAATAATCTGGTTGTTGGTGAGCTTGATAGCCAGGGGAGGCAGATATTTCCAAAATCCTTGTCAGACTTTAAGTGGGTGACATACCTTGTGGAAATGATCATACAAATAAGGAATCATCATTATTTCTACTAAATAAACAGTTGAACATGGTGTTGGGAAATAACTTTACCACCCCAGGTTCTTTTCTTGATCTCTCAGACTTGGCTTTCAACGATATAAAACTCATACACTGTATGACTGAATGCAAAAGATTAGTTAAAAAAGTATTTATTTTCTATTTTTTCTGTTATGTTCCATTACAAAAAGAAACAAAAACAAAACATAACAAAAACAAAACAGAAGATAGCATTTTATTAGTGGTACATTAATGAGCTTAAACAACTAGGTGACTAATGTTTGTCACAAATACATATTACAAACAACCACAAATCCATAACTAAAAATTAAATAAATAATTAGAATATTTTTTCTTAAATCTTTAATATTTATAAAATATATAGCACTTTCTATTACATTTTTCAGTCATTTTTATCCATAACAAATTAAAACTTATGACATATATTGCAAATATGCTAAAGGGATAAGAAGAATTAAAAAATCAAAGTTCCTGGAGGTATGAAATAGTAAATTGGTTAATGTTTATCAATTTATTATCGTATATCCAGATTGTGCATATTCTGCAAAAATAGCAATTTCTTCAACTAATATACATATTTTTCTTTATAGTATTATAAGATGAAGTTTTTAAATGTAAAGCTTCATGGATTTATGCTTCTGTTTTATAGTTGTACCTAATATGTAACTTTCATTAATATATACTCAATATCTTCCATTAGTATATACTAATATATACACACACACACACACACACACACACTATGCATTATATATTAGTATATACTGAATAACAAAAGAATTTCTATAATATATAGTTGGGATTCTTGTGGAGAAAGTTGTTGAAAGTGGAAGGCATGTATACCATCGTGAAAACTGACTAGGTTATATAAATGAAAGCATTTAGGTTTACATTGTTCAATGTATTTTAATAGATTATGCAATGCACTGTAATAATATACAGAATTAAAAAAAAATAATTATTTTTATTCCAGTATTCCCATGTTTTTCTCTATGATTCCAACAGAATCTATGATTCCAACCGCTATCTCTGCTAAACTTCCTGAAAATGGAGCCCAGCGAGTAGAAATGTGTTGACGTTACAGACCTTATTCCAGGAAAATAGTAAAATTGCACTTAAGAACCATCCAAGTCAGGAAAGCACTCAAGCTCAGATATGACTTTATTTGTTTTTAACCTGAATGTTAATCACACACTCAAGCACTCTTACTGATACACGGATGCCCTTGCCACAGTCGTTAATACCGCCCCTGACTGTATAAGAGGTTTAGAGGCTCCATTATGTAGCTGAGAGTACAGTTTGGCCATCTGTCTGAGCAAAGGGGGTGAGGGGACAGGGACGTGTGCCTGGGGACCTCAGAGCAAATATTCAGGTGCCTATCTGTGGTAGACAGGGACAAAGACACAGCAGGGGGAGGGCTGACCAGCATGGGGTAGCCTGCTTGCGGTCAATACTGGCCCTGTGCGGCGAGGGAACAAGGCGATGCAGAATAACCTGCCCTGGGCACCCACCAGACTTCTTCAGCTTCATTCTGCCCCTTGCTGCAATGCAGCATCCCCCTTCAGGCACTAAGCTCTAGAGGGCTGTCCTGTGAAGCTCAGCTTTCTAGGGTCCTTCAAGAACCCATGGTGCACGAGCAGCAGCCGCTACAGAGACAGAAATGGCTGGCACCAGCAGCTGGCAGCCGTGTTGTTAGCATCTCAGAGGGTTTGTTCCTTTGGACTCACTTCAGCCGCATGGTCTGAAAGCCCATCAGGACTCAGAATTCCTATAGATGTGATGCTTATCTAGTTTCATCCTAAAAACCCAGTTCATGCACTTAAATATAGCTCTGTGGTATGAAGAATAGCACAGTGAGTGGCAGCAGGAAGGAGCCTGGCTTCAAAAGCACATTCCCGATAAAATGAAAGCACTTACGTAAAAGCACTTCTGCCTCCTTAGAAAGAGAGACACACAAACATGCATGCACCTTCAGAGATCCTAAGTTCCATTCCTGCCTTGTATTTCCTTTCTGAGAGCCTCAATTCCTACCTTAGGCTTCTAAGACAGATACTTAGATTTTTGTGTGAGTGTCTCCCATGTTTCCCATCATGCAGCACTGGCCAGAGGTGCGAGCCCAAAGTATGAATTCATAATTCCCAAAGTTAAACATTTTAAAATCAGCTTAAACTTTTTTCCAGACACTACATTTTTCAGAGACCAGACCCGGTAAGGAAGAAGATCTTTCTTTTTGGCATAGGGAATACTCCAGGGTACTTAGACAATGTTAGGTAGCAAAGATGTTGAATTTCTAAGGGCAGCAACAGTACATTCATAAGATATTCAGCCTTTTTAATATTTTGTTTTATGTAAGAAACATCTTAAGGCATTGAATGAACCAAATCACATTTGAAATAATAGGCTGCAGTATTGACAACTACCTACTCCTGTGTTTTAATTGTCCAATTTGAGGTGTTCTGATAAAGTCTAAGTGCAAAAAGTAAACAAATGTATTTTTGTGGAATCAAGATCTAATTTGGAAAAGATTATTTTTCATTATTATTATCTCAAAGAATATTGATACCGAATATTATTGTTTTACATTCTTAAGAACTCTAGTTTGAATAGCCAAAATTTCAAATTACTGGTTTTCATAAGTAACCCACTTACAACTAGTTTGTCTCCACAAACTTCTTCCTGCACTTAATTAACAAAATAAAATGGCCAACATTTAAAAATATGCTGATTTTTACCTCAAAGGTCCCTTCACGCTGCTGGAATGCAAAGCTCTCTTGAAAATCTGGCACTGTATTTTTAAATAGATGTAGGAAATGAAACATATCCATTCACTGATGAAATCCAGAATAACATATATTCAAAACTGTAACACTTTCACAATAACCTAGCATACGGTTAGTTCTGTGAAGGTTGGGTCATCTAAAATTTCCATCATAAAGCAAAGCAAATCAAACCAAATATATTTAGTTATACTTAAGAGTACATATTCTTGGTATACTATATAACATCACTTCAATAAGCACAGTACTATAAAGAATCTTTGTTATTAAACTTATTGAAGAATATCATGACATAAAGAGAACAAATTACATTTTATGCTACGGGTTGGCCGGTTTGCTTTTTTTTGTTAAAATATTTTCTTTCATTTGCATACAGATTTTTAGCAAAAGCTGATAGGTCTTTATAATTTTGTTATTTCATTGTCACTGGGCTGTGTTGACTTACAGAATACTGGTATTCATTATTTGTCACACGTGAAATGAGAAGCTGCAACATAGAACCTGGGTTTTGATATATGCCTATGAAGTTCACTACGCTTTAAATGGGAATCTCCTGTAGGTATCTAAATGAAAAATATAGCTATTTAATATGTTTCTAAATTATATTTTGCTATTTCAGGATTAGTTATAACAAAGAGTTTAAAATTTTCCCTCTTTGGTTCAAGACTGAATTTCTGACCAACTTGCTCTAAAAGGGCAAGTGTGGACACAGAGTCACCTCTGAATATTCTCTAAGGTCCGTGCACAAACCCCTGCTGCATTCACAAACCAACACTGACCTGCGGTCAAGGCTACGGCATTTTATATTCTCACAACATCACTTTGATCCTCTTGAAAATAAAGGTATTGGTTAAGCCCCACCAGTTTAGCTCTTTGAAATATAGGGTTTTAGAAAAACAACAAAAAAATCAATTTACAGGCTGATATTTGTCTCTTAAATGTCACATATTTAATGCCCAGTTACAAAAGTCTCCTTGATGAACACAGCAGTTCTACAATCAGAATATGTGACAGACAGGATACCCCGGTAGAGTCTCAAAAGTTTATGTCATTACCTCCGTTCTGCACAAGGAACATTTTTTTAACAAATTTTTGCGGGGTGGTGGGGGGGGATGCTTTCATATCACGGAATCCCTTAATTTACAGCAATTTGCAATAACATACTTTTTGGGTTGGGTAAATGTGACGTTCTTTAGGCAGATTAAACAAGGTCCCTTAAACAACTCTTGGTTTCAGTGGTACGACTGTGCACATAACATGAACGGTTGAAGGAAAGACTTTCAACTGGCAGCTGATGAGTTTTAGATTCTGCTATTAGCAGCAGAAAATTTACCGAGGTGTTCGCACATGCCAGCACTGTGATAGCTGAATGCCACAGCAACGCACTAAAATTTGGAAGGAGGTGATTCCGGAGCAGATTCAGAGAACTGTCATTAACAGATATCGGGCTCCTGTTTTCAGCGCTGTCACTGCTCTGTCAAAACTTGTTTCCAGTATATGCTTTCTTGACAAGGACGGTGCCTGAGTTACCACCGTTAAACCCCTTAGACTGTTGTAGCTTTGGATTCAAAATATCTGGTGTTTCTACTCTCTCGGGAACAAACTCAAGATCCCACGGACAGCCATGGTAGTTTTATGTGTCATTCGGAGACCAGGATGTGACCCTCTTATTTAGGGACAATTAATATAAACAAAGACATGATGATGACTATGAAAATGTTGGATTTTGATGACACTTAAAGAATTTAATAGCTGAATTACGACATCATTCCATTGTATTTAGCATGGAAAATAAATGTGTAACCCTTGGCGATGTACTAGTAGAGAAGTAAGTGTGTACTGAAAGTCATTTGAAAGTGATAAGCGTCCCCAAAAAATATACTTTCAAATTATTTGGAACTAGTATCAAGTGATCAGCTATATTTCAAGGCAAGGATACTCTCACAGACATAAATACAAATACTTCTACTGCAAAGCAAAAAAGAAAGAGACATGATTTTCCCCTACAGTTCATTCATCTTTTTTTTCCTGCCTTGTATTTTTGAATTGTTCCCATTTTGAAAAAGCTTTTCTCTAGCTTCACTTTTGAAGTTTTAATTATGTTCATATGTAGACAGGGATGTGACAGAATTAGTCTTTCTGCTAAACAAGGCAGATAGTGTCCATAACCCTTATGTGCTATGTGCTTCTATAACAAGTTAAAGTGGGAAAAAAAAAAAAGAAAAAAAAAAACAAACAAGTTTTGATTTCAATACAATAAACAGAATCCCCACAAAGTAATATTTAAAATGTTATGTACACGCTGTAGCTGCACTAGCTGTTCTTCCTGCAGTTTTTTAGGTTCTCTTATCCTGTCTGGCAAAAAAAGTCCCTCACCATTTCTGTTGTTTCAGGTATATCCCACGCATACTCCCACCATTTTTCCATCTTCACTGATGTATGTAATAGCACAAAATTAAATTATTTTGCAAAATGATATTTAAATAAAGTTATTCATTTAAAATTTACAAGTCCCTCAGATTTCATCATTAAATGACACTCTGAAACTAGTATGTGGTCCAGAGTGATGTAATATTCTTAACGTACAAAGATATTATGCATTCTGTCATCTGTTCTTTATAAGTTATTTAATTTATTCCTGTCTTTTACTAACAATATATATAAAAAAGAAATTATTAAGAATCCAAAGGGTGGACTCATTTTTCAAGAATAATGTAGAATGTCTATTTTGTTGAGAGCCTGAGGGGAACAGAGTTCCTACTTATGATGTGAAATCAAGGTTAAACATGGAAACAATGTATTAAGCAGATTGTTTCTGAAACACATTCAACAGCTAAGTCTTGTGAACAAAGACTATTAGACTGACAGAATTTAATTCTTGACAAAAAAAAAAGGAGGAAGAAAATAGTAGACATGATATTTTATGCACTTGCACTTAACTTGTGATTAAAATGAAATTCATTTTGTATTATTTTTACTTGAGGAAGAGGGACTTACTCATGGAAAGGTGTTTTGCTTTTTGTGGCTGGCTTTTTTTTTTTTTTAGGTATCAGTCCAATATGGCTATATCTTTGTTGTTGTTATTGTTAGACTGAAAGAACAAAATACAAAAGGTAGCATGACTCCATGTATGGACACAAGTATGGATTTACAACAGTGCTTAAAGTGCTTTCTTATTTGAGGAGATACTTACACAAATGCCTTTTCATGCTTATCTCCTTGTCACCATGTACTATATGCTTGTTGCTTGCTCTTATGTCAGTTATAATATAATGATAGGGTATTAAGTTCATACTCAGAATTTAGTATATCGTCATAAAAAACATCTGAAAACAGGAAAATGACAATTCTATTTGTGTATTATTACAGCAATTTGAAAATTTTATTAAATACTGAAGTGCTTCATTTCGTCATTTATTCCTTTGCTTCCAGTGTTGCTTAAAGCACTATGTAAGTACAAATAGATCATACTAAAAGCATATCCATCCTATTCTGGGGTTTCGACTAGTTTTATTTACTGATGTCTTGCAGAACAGAGATGAATTTATGATCCCACGTGACCATTTATCTGCTGATGCTGCAAGATGTCTTGCCTCCAGGATTGGTTTCCACGTATATGGTTCACCAAAGGTCTACATCTTATGAATATATTTATACATTGTTATGTCTTGTTGTTAAGTGGCAGTGCCGTAATGCAAGATGTCAAGTAGTATACTTTAATTTGCCAGTACCAGAAGTTGTGGGAGCAGCAGAAGCTGTGGCTTGACTGCCTACATACAAAGGGTCCAAACAAGCCACTTTGGCTGCAAAGAATGAGTGGATACAGTGAAGGACCGCAAACAGGTTGGAAAACTCCAGCTCCTGGAAGTGAAAACAAAAAGATTAAACATGAAACAAAAGAACACCTCACGAACATATATGCAGGAATGGACCACTATTCAAATAGCAATAATTTTAATAGTTTGATGTAATTCTGCTAATGTGCCTGACAATTCTCCATTATAGCCACTTAGACATTGAACCATTCCCATTCAGTAAATAATTGTTTGGAGCCTAAGATGGACAAATTTCTGAGTTAATTGTCTCCATAGAAATATGAGATCCTACTGGCTAAAGGGGAAGGAAAGGGACACCACATAATAAGTTTTTATTGACTCAGATTAATACAAATCTGTCACTTTTGCAGGTTAATTTAGCTAGAAATTAAATGACTGCACCATAACTGTCTACGCATCTCTGGACTACTACTGTATACCAAATGTGCCCACAAAGATCAATAACATTGAGTTCCACATATATTATATTTGTTCATCACATCACCTCACACTGGTAGCTATTATCTTACTTATGGTGATTCTCTATTTAAGAAAAAAAAAACAAAAAAATTCAAAAATTGCTACCATCACAGTTATATTCTGGATCTGTTCTCATTGAAAGGGTATTATTGGACTGAAGAAAAAGGACTAGATTCTGTGTTTTAAACTTATCAGCAATACTAGACAATTTCTACTTCAATTTACACTTCTTTATAGCTCCTCAGCATGTGATTAGACTACCTGGGACTCTTTTAGACACCACTACAGAGGAAATAAATGAAAACTACATTTTTTCACATAAATTTGCTCCATTGTGTCTAATTGACTTTATCTAATCAAGTTTTTTTTTAGCTTATCTTCAGTATGTGTTTTTGGAGTTGGCATTTAATCAATAAATATATGTTGCATTTGAAAGCAAATATTGAGGTATTTGAATACATGTATGTGCAGGGATGGTGGTGCAGAGTTACTATCTTTCTGCTTTGGGTCACTGCCTATACAGATTTCTTCACTGTAACATGAAGCCAGTAACAGGTATCTGTGGTATATTCTATTTGTCTTTCTGTCCAGCACTGGTGTTTCCAGGCTATGTAGTGCTGAGGGTTTTGCTTTTTTGTTTAGAAGAATATTGATAATGTTGTAAATTCAACAAAAATTGCTAAATCTCTCAGAATGACATTAACCTGCAATTTTCTGCCTCTTGAGATTTCCTGGAAGATGTTGTTTCATGTAATTCATGGAGACCTTTACAAATCCCTCATGTGCAAGGGGGAACAACTGCCTGACAGCAGACAGCTGCGTGTGCGGAGTGTCCAGCGATGTACTGAATGGGTGGAGCTTTGTTCAGCTCTCTTGCAACCTGAGCAGATGTCCTTCAGATGCGCTCAGAAATGAATTTACAACGTCCCATGAGCTGCTTTAAACTCCCCTAACTACCAATTCTCAATAAAGAAGATAAAGTTTACGCCAAGTTTCACAAACCTGCCATCTGTGTCCATTTAAAAAAATCTGTTTAGAGCCATTCTCATTTTTAAACACTGTGAGAAGGGCAATTTTATTACTATGCCAAAGGTCTTTTTCTTCCCTCAAATTTCAAAATAAGAAAAATTATCATAGATAGGAACACAATGGAAATTCAAAGATGAGGAAACAAGGAATTATGGAAGCTATTTCAGAATAAGAAATATCAGTCATTCAAATTAAGTTACTTTTCAGTCAACTCCTTCTTATTAACATTATTCCTCCTTCTGGTACTATAAAAATAAAATTGATGCTTAAGGTGAGAGAATAAATATTTAGTAGAACAGTGAAATATTCGTAATATCAATTCCATGTGTTATCTGTAGAAAGACTACATTTGGCCCTATGTCTCAACAGGATAAGGCTATTAAAACTAATATTACCATTTGAGAATTGTTCGAGTCAATTAGATAACCCTACTAGCTGAAAGTTCTTACTGTTATAATCACAGCTACTGGACACTGAATTTTCACAGTGCATTAGTACAATTATTATGCATTAGTACAATTATCACCAACAGTTATCACAGGTGTTTCTACAACAGTAACACACTGGAAAGATCCATTGCTCAATGGACCTTCAAGGAAAGAACACAGCCTCTGAAGGTTCCACTGGATTACTATTATTGATAGCAATGATGATGCAACACAGACATTGTCTTGACTGCAAAGATGAGCACTAAGAAGTCAGCAAACACTAGATTACTATTTGCCACGAAACGTTATTCCTATTTCAATGTCGACATGCATATTTAACTGGAAATTAAAGCAATGTGAAGCACAGTAAACTGACTGATATATGGTGAGTACATACAGGCCTGATTAACGTCTGCAGCTCAGTTCACAGGAGCCTGATTGATGGGAACGTGATCTACCAAGAAAAACACTTTTCTGGCAGATTAGCATAATAACAAGAAGGCTTAGTGAACAGATAAGACTTCACGTAGAGCTGCTGACAGACAAAACATTCCCTCCCTTCTGCTGAGAACTTGCACTTTTAGCTGCCCATGGGTCTCCACTACTGCCAGCAGATGGAGGGGAACCCCCACCCTTTTGTGCACACCTAGCCACCCCTGGTTGTTTTCATATATACTTTGTCATTAGTCATCCTCTTGTCTGAATACATTTTTATCTAGGCAGGGTATTGTGTATTGCACACCCAGCTTCAGATGGAGTTTCAAATAAACAAACAGGCAATCCCTAAGAAACCCGAAGAAATATGCAGTGAAGCCATTAAAGTTGCTACCAGAAGGGAAAATCAAATGCTCTGAATCCCCAAAAAACAAAGAAATCCAAACTTAAGCCACAGCTACTTGTCCATGCCCAATTACACAAACTACTACTATTCCGATTTCCAGACTGTTGTATGTACACCTCACCTAAGACCCTACTCTCCTAGGCATATCAGTGGACCCTCTGGTCTTCAAAATGTCTTTCTAAACTATCTCTTGATCAAACTACTCTCACCCTACGTTGCTGTCATTATACCAGACATTGCCAGATTATTAAACTGAACATTCACAGTTTCTGCTGAGGACAATGTAAGTGGGCAGGTATGTGAGAAAGATGTAGCCATTGAGCATGGTCAGAAGTGTTTGGGAAGTCTAGTAACCTTTCACAAAGAAAAACTGGATTGAAAGGACAGAGATGGAAAGAGAAACCAGAAAGACAGTGCCCCCAGATGAAAAAAATCCCCACTCTTATTGCATTATATTAATGATACGACTACATAAACAATACACATACAAAATCAAGCAATTGTAAGTTTGTAAATACTCATGATCTGGTTAGAAAAAAATATTATCTTTCATCCATATATAAACTGCTGATATGAGAAGATATTTGTTCTTTCATCAAATGTGGTGTTACATGGTCATAGAATCTGATCTAAAATAAATATTAAACAGACAATCCATGTGCAAGACATGGGGAAACTAAAAATTAAGTCACACAAACGTGCACAGGTCAGAAATCTGACCTCAGAATGCAGTCACTGCAATTGAGCAATCACTTTGTAAAAATCCTAAGGATGCATACTTAAAAACCATATAAAGATGATATTCTAAATTTGAAGAGCACTGTGAGGCTCACAGAAAAACCCTCAAGGCTAAGAACAAGGATTAATTTAAATTTTATTTTGGAGAATCTACTTAAAATGAGCAGAAATGTCAGCCTGGAAAACGGTGCAAGCATCCATCAAGACACCTTGCAACACTTGAAAGGGAGCATTTTGTTCACATTACAACAGCAGTAACGCAGGCTATTTGTCTTATTTTAGATTAGGTTTCTATACAAGATAATTTCAAGTACAAAATGAATTGGCATTACTATTAAGGTAGTATAAATTAATTAATAAGTATTAATGCTACATCCTTGAAGTTACACTCTTTCCTTTTCTGATACCATATTTCTGCCCTCTTCTGTTCTCCATATTCAAATAGGCAAAGAAAACTGACGGTATCTTTATCTTGATGTGCTGATTTTTGTATTCACTTCGGTTTTGTAACACTCAGCTTGTGGGTTCAGCTGGTCGGTGAACAAAAGCTAACCTGATGCAGCGCAGCTCTGTGACCTTGCCTGAGTTTTTCTGACAAAACTGTTGAGCTGCGAAAAAGCCCTGCAAGTTGAGAAAGGTGAAAGCACAGACCGAAGTGTAGATTTTGAGTTATACATATGTTTTCCAAGGCACAGAAACTCTCATTTCACAGAAATTACTGATTGGTGCGTTTGCTTACAGAATTCAAATGGAAATTGCATGTAATAAGAAAAACAGTGATGATGTTGATTTTTATACACATTATACACATTACATACTCCGACGTTTGGGAGCACGTATATATATACACACACACATATATACACACACATACATATACACACATATATATACGTGCGTGTGTATATATATATATCTCGAAACAGGATCTCTCACAGATTTAAGATACTCTTCATTTTTGTAAGAAAAATATAAAGCAGTTTCTATTGCAGTGGTCCATTACTTAGCCAGGTAAAATTAAAGAGCACAGCACACTGAGTTTATTACAGTCCTGAGATTGCGTTAGCCTCTGGAAGCTGTTGTGATACTGGAGAGACACTATGGATCATTACACTGTAGCTAAACAAATAGGTAAATAGATAGGTAACTAAGCGAAGGTTCCTAAGTGAATCCCTCTGTGTCTTACAGATGAGGCGAAAGCTTTGCCCTTCTGTGCTTGGTTTTTTCAACCCACCCCCAACAGCTCAGTAAGAACAAAGGAGAGGGACACGTAGGCTCCACACTCTGCCAAGCCGACAGCTCTATTTTGTAGCTCTCAGTCAGAAAAATTTTGTCTGACTGTGCAAACTTGTGCAATATCTCCTGCTGAGTGACAGCTGGGAAATAACCTACAGATTGGAAAGTCTAAGGTGTATCAGTGATTAATGTTGCCCCTAAGTGGTTTTCTTCTCAGAAACCACTTAGACCTTGCCTTAGAGCCCTTCAAAGTTAGGTGTTTGCATCCAGGCACCCTGACATGGACCCACTGGTGTGACCTATGGTAATTACGGTTCAGATTTTTGTCACTGGAATTGCTTAAATCTACAAGGAAACACTTCTTTTATACTACTCTATATATCTTTACAGTAATATATTACTTACAGAGAAGCCAAACAAAAGCATCAACATAAAATCTCTACAGGTAAAAAAGGCAGTATTTTAACAATATCTGAGAGAATAATGCAAATGTTTAAATATCTTAAATTACTTTCAAACTGAAAAGAAGTAAACCTGGTGAAACTGTAAGTAAATCCATAGCACATGTTGTATGTCTCAAAGCATGCCATTTTGAATTTTGTTACATCAGGCATGAAGCACATTATAAAAGAATTTTGACAGCATTATAAAAATATTCAGTTATTCTGTGTCACTGAAAGTCTGTCACTTAGGAATATGAACTCTGGTGGCAAGCGTGTTTCTCAAGAAAAAAAAAGGGGACTGATAAATGGATGTGGTTCTGCATTTTTTCTCAAAAAGTATTTTTCCTATATTCTTCTAACATTAACAGTGATATCTCCGTATATTCCACCAGAATACAGAGGAGATACTGGATAATTATGAAGACAGTATGGCTAAAATTTAAATGGTGGTGCAGAATTATTTTTTTCCAAGCAATGTCCATCTACAAGTCTGAATATATTTTTAGAATAATAATAAATTTATCAAAATTTTGGATCAAAACTCAATAGGTAAGCACTCTGACACTCTTAATTCTCTAGATAATGAGTAAGTGTTCTAAAGCTAACGGATATTATCACACAGATACAACATGCCATAATCACACACACATTGGGATAGCATGAGAGAGACAAAATGTGCAGCATTGTAAAGGAAGGAAGACAGGAAGCATTTTGGATTTTGATAACTCATATTTTTACAGGAAGGAATTATATAGAATCATAGAATCATTTAGGTTGGAAAAGACCTTTAAGATCATTGAGTCCAACCGTAAACGTAACACTGTCAAGTCCACCACTAAACAATGGCTTTTAAATACCTACAGGAATGGTGACTCAACTACTCCCCTGGGCAGCCTGTTCCAATGCTTCATAACCCATTCCATGAATAAATGTTTCCTAATATCCAATCTAAACGTCCTCTGCTGCAACTTGAGGTCATTTCCTCTTGTCCTGTCGCCTGTTATTTCGGAGAAGAGACTGACCCCCACCTGGCTACAACCTCCTTTCAGGTAGTTGGAGAGAGTGATAAGGTCTCCCCTCAGTCTCCTTTTCTCCAGGCTAAACAAACCCAGTTCCCTCAGCTGTGCCTCATAAGACTTGTTCTCTGGGCCCCTCACCACCTTCATTGCCCTTCTCTGGACACACTCCAGCACCTCAATGTCTTTCTTGTAGTGAGGGGCCCAAAACTGGACACAGTACTCAAGGTGTGGCCTCACCAGTGCCAAGTACGGGAGGGTGATCGGTTCCCTGGTCCTGCTTGCCACACTATTCCTGATACAGGTCAGGATGCTATTGGCTTTCTTGGCCACCTGGGCACAATGCCAGCTCATATTCAGCCAGCTGTTAACCATGTTGAAAGCAATATTATTTAAAAAGAAATCAAACAACAAGAACACCCACCACCCCAGCACCCATGGCCAGACCACCTCACATTTGCAGGGAGTAACTGAATTATAAGGCATTAAATATGTTAACACATTCCACCAGTGCCATAGCTGAAAGTCAGAGATGGAGGAAAGCAAACCTTGGAGGCAAGAAAAGCAGTAGTCTCAGATTGGGTATGCATATGCCATAGCAGGTTCTGCATAGAGTATGTTAGTGTTAATGACAAAGGGGAAAAAAGCACTCTCAGTTCTAGTGACTCTCTTAAGCTGTATCAAAGCCATGTCTTTCTTCTACATTACTGGTTGGGAACATAGAAGTGAAGAGCCCTAATATGTTGGGAGATGGCTCCTCAGATTTTTGGTTTTGTTCTTGGCTGTGAGCTCTCATTTCACTATATTCTGATTATTCCCTGTTTAAAATAACTGGCAAAAAAAATTATCTTCATGTAAAGAAAATGTTACGTTCTCTTTCCCCTTATAACAGTGGGTCTCCACGCCATCTGAAGCACCGAGCTGCATTTAACAGGTGATGATAGCTGTGGCCATGAATATTCATCACAACCTTTAACAGATGTTTTACAAAATTCACATCATCTGATTCCAAATGAAGCCTGCATACAGTATGCATTTCTGAAAATCTGATTAACATTTCCTAATGACTCAGGAGTTCCCCAAATAGCTATACCTCTAACTCTGCAATGCTACTTAAGTCCAAAATATAGAGGTTTGATTGTTCCACCTCCTCTCATGCTGAATAGTGATTTAAATCCATTAAAGGTTTAAAGGATACAGAAGGGGCCTATCCATAGAATTTTAAACTAACCAAAGTTGAAAAAATATGATCCAAGAATCTTCACATTCATTTTATAGCCACATTTATCTATATTTCTTAGTCTAAGCAACATATTTCATACATAAACAAATTGAAATGGATAGAAGTGCTCATTACAAATGCTGTAGCACTTCCAAAGACAACATAATCTGACAATTTTTTACCATGATATAACTGATACGCTTTGATCACCAAGAAAATGAATTAAAAATAACAAATTTTTATTTCCAAATTAGTCAATGTGAAAGTTTAAATTTATAATGAAGAGAAGCAACCAAGGAACATGACAACATATTAATAAGCATGCTAGCAAGTTTGTATAACATTCTTCCTTCATAAGGCAGAAGGTAGAATGTCTACCTTGCTAAAAGGTAGAAAGATGAAAATTGCTATAAATAAAGCTATACTCAATTTGAGTGGGAATAAAAATAGGTATGATAAAGGTACCGGGATACCTCTGAGTATAACCTCCGCGGCTTATAAAATGATAAGCATGAAAGATTTAATTTAAAACACAAAACCATTTTGATGAAAACTATTTTTCTTCTTCAAAATCTAGATTTCATACTTTGTTTTTAATTTTTTTAATCTAATTTAGTATAAAAAATACATTGTAGTTTTATTGAAAAAAAAGAATCACTGTCCCATTCTTGGATTCCTATGAAATTTCTTTAGTCCTACAATCATTTTTTAATACAATAACAATAGCAGACAGATATTAGAAAAATAATGATGAGTTTCATCCTTCAGCTGTACTTAGGAGCATGATAAAATTTTCTAATTATTTGCTTAAGGGAAAATTATCCTCACAACATTAGGTTGTTGTTATGTTTTCTTATTAGCGATTAAAAGAAATCCTGTACTATTAAAAAAATTTCTGAAGAAAATTGGAAGTAAGAAAACATTTATCTTTGAGATATATCAGAACATGAAGGTATTGAAAGCCATGCTTTGCCACATTTCATTGCTGTTGATTTAATGGGAGCTTTTACATACATACATACATACATACATTGTATTGAGTACAACATTTAAAATCAAGTAAATAGTTGTTTGGTAGAAAATAATTAATCCCAAATGTAAGCGACATGCAGGAAAGAAAAATAGCTGCTTAATGTCGCTATTTGCATTTAAACAACTGCCCCCGATACAATGTCTTTTTTGGTTGCATACTTTATTATGATATCCATATTTAGCTCTTTCAGACAACAATTTAGTTAACCATTCCCTTTTTGCTCACAGAACCGTATTGTTATCACATTCATTCAGCAATTTTCTGTCTGACACGATCAGGCAAAATGGTATAGCAAATGCTTCAAAAGCAAGGCTTAAAAGTAGCCAAGAAAACAGTCTTCAGTTTTACACAAAAAATGGGTTTCTAGTCAAAAAGACCTTTGATTCAGACTCTAAGGCAATTCCAGTTATCAAAGATCCTGAGAGATCACTTCTCACACACAGTGGGACAGTAAATGTCCTATTCTTAAAAGACAGAAATAAAACTAAGCCTAAATCTCTCAGGCTTACTGTTTTCCTAAATTAACTCTTGAATCAAAAGCACAACTGAAAAGACAACTTTTCTGATTTTGAATTAGACACAGACACAAAACTTCAGTCTTGTAAGGGAACTTTTTTTCTCTGAGAAATAAAAACAGATTTTAGACCTTTGCTGTTTTTTTTTTTCCCCCAGATTGACTTAAAGATATATTTTGCACCATTTCTTCATGATATGAGTATAGGTGAAAAACAAGGCATTCAAACTCTCAGCCAACTTTATCAAAATGATAGAGAGGAGAGCTGGCAAACGTGCCCAAAACCATATACAGCGAGTCCTAGTTTTTATTATTTTTCAATGTAATTACACCTTTCAAAAAACTTTAAGCTAGCAAAAATCCAAGCAATTGATTCAGTTTTCTTTTCTTTGAATTTCTTTCACTTTCTTTGCATTCTTTGTACATTACTTTGTATATCTTTGTACATACTTTGGACATTAATATTTCCAAGTAATTTTGTTTAATTTACTCCTCTGTTCCCCTAGCTGCTTTGGTAAGTGCTTTTAATGTACATTGCCTTTATAAAACAAACAATGTATTGCTTTTACCTTTGCTTCAATTTGTTTAGTATCTTGGTTTTGGAACAAAAATTTGATTTTGCTCTTCCCGTCGTCTGAAGAACCTTTCAGCTGGGAAAACTTGTACCTCCAAAGTACAGCCTAGAGGAAGAAAAAGAAACACAAAAAAACCATACACAAGCAAGTTAGTGTAGTTCTCATTGAAAATTCCATTAAAAACAGTGGGTCTCCACCCAAGGGAATTTTTAACCCTTCTATGGTACATAATTAAATCAATTGAGCAACATGTGATTTGATGTCCCTTTCATCACATGGATGTATTATACTTCAGAAGTGTATAATTCAGATCAGTCAGACTACATTTGTGAAAATTACTCTGAAATTCCTTTGTCTATATTTAATCCTGATTAAACAAATAAAGAAGATTAGCAAATTCATTGTCATGGCAAAAAAACAAAGATATTTTTCCACTGACTATCTGTGGATTCCTTAATCCATCTGAAGGGATAACCTGTCATAGAAGTCCTCACTTTTTCTTTCCACAGTAAAAAATCTAGTTGTATTAACATAAAGGGCATATCAAATTAAAAACAAATATCTATTTGTAAATGATGAAATAAAAAAGGAAACCCTGTAATGAGAACTTATTTTGAGTTTACTTATGAAAGCTCTAATAAGGAATTTGAGCAGACCATTAATTCTAAGCATATCAGTGGCCTTCCAAGGAATTATATTACAAATAATATTGTGTCTTGTTAAAAAGAAAGACAGATTGCTCTACAGAATAAACATGCAATTAATAAAATTTACAGCTGGCTAGAAAAACATCTTTTTTATATATCTAATGTGTATTTATGCAGAAGAAAGTACATTTCAAATTTTTGGTTGCATACTTTATTATGATATCCATATTTAGCTGTACATTTAGAAATGTACACTTTAGAAAGTACATTTCAAACTACTTTGCTTAAAAGTGGAAAAGAGCTATTTTTTATTGTCTTTTCAGCCTCATTTAAAGATATCCCCCCACACCCTCCAGATATTTTTAAGCACTAACATTTTTCATTGTGATTTCAGTAGTATTTCACATAATTATAAGGTCATTCTCACTCACATTGTGCTGTCACTTTGAGGAGACATTAATTTCACATGCATCGGACAACACAGAAACTTAAGGCAAGGAGTATTGTTTCATTTTCTTTTGTCTAAGGGTTTGTAAATGACTTCCCCTTAGTGGCATAGGATAACACTGCCATTGGTGCCCTTTGTCTGTATCTATGAATGGTTTAGTATCTACTTGAAATTAAATCGAATATGAGGGAGGTCTTTAACTGTCCTAAATCTATGCAGGTCCCTTTGCTTCAGGATGTGTTGTTCTCTTCATGTTAATGACTGGAAAAATCTCTAACCTGCACCAAGATAAATAAAGTTAACTGTGTTTGTGGTAGTAACATGAAGAGGGAAAAACCCAAAAGGACAGTATCATAAGTGCGCACAGTACACGAAGCAAGTGCTAGAAGTATTTTCCCCAAAATTGTCTCTCTATATTTGCCACTCCCAGATAAAAAAAAAAAAAACCAACCCTAATCTCAGCAGAACTCATTCTCTGTGTGTATGTGACAGGTAAACTCCTATGTACCATAAACAGAGTTAAGGACATTCTGTTTCAGATAAACTAGAGGAATTTGGCCATTTATGTGAAACTATATCATATTTGTTTCAGATGATGTCCTCCTGAGCCCACCAATCTATGCTAGAGAAAATAAAATAACTTCACTCAGCTCTATGTGCAATTCCTTTCATCTTGTTTGATCAATGATGTTTACTTATATCCTGTAGATAGTGAGTCAAAAAAAAACCAAAACAAAACAAAATAGCCCAGTATACCATTCAGGTGGCCATACTTCCTACCTACATTGTAAACTCCTTTTTTTACAGCTGTACGTAACATGACAAATCTTGTCAGAAGATCAAGACAATTGCCTTTCTGCAGGAACAGCAAATCTATTTAAGCATGTCATTTCCTGGATGAGAAATTTAAAGGGCATTGATGGTCTCTTTATCTCAGGAGAACAACAATGAAAGAAACAAGCTATCTCTTTTTCTTTCTTTCTCTTTCAAGCTCATCTTTCTCTTCTCTGCTGATGTATGGGGAGGCCAGGAGAGAGGTGCAGTAGTAAAAAGGACCCTTAGATAGGCGGGCAAAATCCCAGGGTACCTGGCCTTATTCCCAATCAGATTGAGTTCAAGTGAAGATGAAGGATGTGTAGAACTGCAGTCCTTGGGCATTTCCCATGCAGTTTTGCCACTCACTTCATTCCCGCTAAGAGGAAAGAGAATGCCACTCACACAAAACCACTGGCATGATTCAAGAACATACTTCAGTTTATGCGTAACGTTGGTTTTGGAGAGCCCTACTTACCAATGGCTCTTACTTAAGTACATTGCAAAATCAGGTCTACAGCGTGGCGGGGACAAAATCCTTCTTGAGACTAATCGCAGCAAGACTGCACTTCTTCCATCAGGGTATCAAAACAAGTTCCTAGAACTGACAGTTCAACAGCACACTTCATAGAGACTATTAAACACTCTTTGTCTAATGTGTAAGGAATAAAAATGCATTTGACAATGCATGAAATGATCCCCAAATGAAAGAACTATCTGTTTCTTTTGAATGATCTTTAACAAATTGCACACATTTTTTCCCAAAGATGTCCACATGAAGGAGGGTTCTTTTTGCAAAAATAAGAGTGGGGAAATGTTGTGAGTTTTAAGTTATTAAGTCAGGAATACAAAGTATTTCAAACATTCAAGGTAGTCAACTTGGTTGCTTTTGTTCTAGAGAATTTCTGAGTAACAGTTCCTTCACCCTAGTTTGAACTGGGATGAATACTGGTTCACTCTGATACACTCTGGATGTGTCTACACTTCAACGTACCACACTACAGTAGGAGTGTAACAACTGGCTTAAACTAGATGTCCAAATTCTAAATAGCTAAAATTGGGTGAATTAGTTAAGCATATGCCCAGTAAGACCCATTTAATACCTTGCCTCACCAGAAGCTGAAGTGCTGCCCTGTATAGCCAGAACTTCATGTTTTGCATGTGCAGCAGATACACAAGATGATGCAGAACGTGGTGACCAGCAGTCAAATCACTGTCTTAAAATACAGTATCTTGGGGATCTCTGTGTTACTTCCTCATGTGGTTTCATATGTTTTGGGTGGGTTTTTTTCTTTTCATTTTTATTACTGCAAAATGCATAAGCAGTGAACAGGGACCAGACATATCCTTTTTCAATGACTACCTCATAGTGCCAAAGTAGAAAGGAGAAGCAAGACCTACTCACCTAAGCACCCAGTTTCACACAGATAGGTAGCTACAGCAGTGACATAAACACATGAGAGAGACAGTTTCACATGTTATCTTTCATGTTCCTATGTGTTGACTTCAGTGTCACGGTGCACGCTGTGGTGACTGTTCTGAATTTTAATTTTAAAGGTTAATTCTCCTGCATTAGGAATAGGCACCCTTGGGTAATCTATATTGCTGTCAAAGCCAGGTGAATGATTTTTTCATGTTTTTGAACACTGCAGTTCCTCAGAACTATTTATTGAATGCTTGCCTCAGAGAGTTAACATAGGTTGATAAAATTATGTACAAATATATATATTTATTTATGTGTAGATTGACTTCTAAGCAATAAGTACATTTGTAAAACACGTTGGCTTTTTCACAAATTGCTAAAAACCTAAACGTGTGTCATATAAATTATTCCTAAATCAGTTTTTATGAATTATGAAAAATAAGCAGAAGTACTTACTGGTTTGAAGGTAAGAGTGTTACTGAGCTCAACACTCTATAATACATTCTGATAGGGCTTCTTTAAGTTAATAAAAGCAGCTTGTTCTCTTCAATTGCTTTCCTTGTATAATCCTCAGTAACTGCTTAACCTGCATCACTGAGAATATTTTACTGGACTATATATGGCACTTTTAGGAAGCAGTAAAATTTCATTTACCCTAAAATAGATTGGACAGGTGGACCAGGTGGCAATTCCTTTTAAAGCAAAAATTGCAACAAAATTCAAAAAGATTCTGTAGTATATCAGCTACTCGTGAGGACCCTGACCCTGAGACACTTCTCAAGTTGAGGGACAGAACCTTATCATGGCTTGATGGAACACCAAGATGAGAACTCAGTATGCAGTACTTATTGCCTTTAAAAGGGAATTCTCAATCCATGAGTAGAGACACAACTTGTGAATATCAGCAAACAGTCCAATTTAGAAACTGGGAACCAAGGTAATAGCATATACTGAAAATACCACCATCTTCACAATTTGCTTACTTGCAGCGCGGTCATGGAAAATCTGACATAGTTAATCCAAGTTTTGAGAAATGCACTGTAAGAGGACAATCTCATTGTAAAAATACTGTATGTATCATGCATAACATTGAAAACAACTAGTAAGATAAAAACCCTTTTCCCAGTTATTATTCAGAGATCGCTTAGGCTGCTTTTTTCATTTTATACCATTTAATAAAATTAACTTCAAAGAACACCAGAATGCAATGCAAACAAATAAACAGTGCAGACAAGCTGACAAATTAGATTTAAGACTTCTCTTGACATGCTATTAAATTATTTTAATATGAAATCATCAAAAAGTGAAGTCCTGTCTCACTGAAATTAATAGGATTTTTTTTCCTTTGACATATCTGGGATCAAGATTCTCCCCCAATACTTCTTAATGAGAAATATTTTATTTATAAATAATCATCTAGGACTCATTTGTTCTAGTCTTTGTAACCAAATTACTGCCTATTATCTTCTGCTAGTGTTATTTTGAATTACCCACGGATGCTCTCTGCCTGCATATTTTTATTTTATAGATGGGACATAAATGCAATACATAAACAGCACATGGAAAAAAAGCTAGTGACTTCAGTACCTGTAATACTTTGCTGCTGTTTCCCACAGTCAAACAAATGAAGAAAATTATATTGCTTCTATTCTTAGCACAAGAGCTAAATCGAGAGCACGCATTCTGCAAGGGACCTAAGAAAATGTTTTCACATTCATATCATATGTCACTTTGCTACTCATTCCCATCATTTCAGAATCCTAGACTAAAGTACATACAATTTTGATGAGATGTCATCAAACAAAATCACTTTCTATCTAGATAATGGTATGAGAAAAGTGGGAATGCATCACAATTACCTTAGTTTCAGGTATGACTGAGCATTGGGTAGGGTTTTTGTTTTGTTTTGGGTCAAGGAGCTTGATTCACCCTAAACAGAGGCTGGATTACCAAACAAACACAGAATAAATAGGTGTGTCTGTCTTTTTACCTACCATACTCTAAGAAATAAGCATATCTATCTGAGTCCCTGATTACTCCATGGCTCTGTGATAACTATATGATTTAGCAAGGATATACAGGGCATTTTGCATTTGCACTAGGAAAGAAAAGCTGTATTTCATCAACATGAGAGTCTCCAACCAGAACAGAATTAATATGTGTCCTATGGCTTCAGTGATGAACTACCTTCAATTTATTATTAAACAGTCTTGCCTCTTCTATATTGGATTATGCACTGTGGACCAATTCTGTTCTTGCAAAAAGACCATTTACACTTAATGATTTGTGAAATAGTGTTCACACCACATACTGCAACGGCATCATTTCACCTGCCAGTGTACATCACCAGATACAGGTTTTCTCTATACTTTCTATTGACATGGATCATACAGGTTTTATTATGTAACAGAAAAAGTAGGATGCTTGGAAAAAAATTTAAAGAGCCTGTCAGTGTTTTATAATGATTAGACAGCTACATCTCAGACCACCTGTAGATGGTGCAGTAAATAAGGAAACCATCTTTATTAAGGAAAAGATGTCAGAGGTGTCAGAGGTCAGTTTTCAGATATTAGTTTCAGCACATCCCTTTGCTGTCTTTTTCATCGCACCTTCCAAAACCTGTAGCTGTACTTTTTCAACATTGCCTCTTTCTTTTCTTGATACTCAGACTGATTAAATCATTCTTCTGTTTAGCTTTTTAAAGCAATTTTTTATACTACATATATTATGGAACATGCTAAATTTCAATGGACACCTTTCGAGCTAATGTTGTTTGTCATCTGACTAAAATAACTGATACTCCTACAAGTCAAACTAAATCAGGAGAGATGCTTTGCAGGTCCTTATTTTCAAGAATAAAGGTAATTTGGTCTTCGGGCACCTGGGATACACCTTAGTTTGGCTCTTTGTCTTATACCTAATTGAGAAAGATTGCATTCTTGCAAAGTGACACTTTGTCCGTACTGATAGCAGCAGTAGGGAACTGAGTAGGATTAAGATCTTGTTCATGCTCAGTTCTACTGTGTTACCAATCTCTGGAGAGTGTCTTGCTACAAAAGAATTATGGTACAAGGCAATTTCCTTTGTCAACTGCCATGGCTTTATAACTGAAAAGGGGAAGACAGGGGAGGACACAGAGGATAAAGAACAAAAATGAGACAAAGGAAAAAAGCAAGAAAGTCAGCCCTAATAAAATGACTCTTCTTATCCATTACTGAAGCTACAATGAATGTTAAAAGACTAGAGTTTATCTTCTTAGTACTGATGGATAACCTACCAACATTTGCTTTTGGCCACGGTACATAAGACTGTACGGACCACGCTTGATGGCTTATATTAAAGTTATAGTAGCTATTTGTTCAACATCTCCATTTCTAAACATGGAATAAATATTTGTTCACAAGAGTTACATTACTAAATCTCCACCTTGAAGTGCGCCTGGTTTCCTTCTGCCTTCTTTATTACTAAACTTAGGATATCAAAGGGTTTTTTTACATGCTGTTTTATTTTAATATGCTGTATGTGTATTAGCTGCATGAAGAGACAGACCTTAAGGTATGTATCCCTGGAAAACATGGAGTTTTTTCCTAAAGAAATTAAGAGGAATTCTGTTCTATGTTATTTAGTAGCCTTTCAGTATCAAAAACAAATTAAAGATATTTGCAATGCTATTTACTGTTTACAGTGTATACTCTGATGAAGTGTGCAAGGTGTCTGTGAGAGAACGGATGACAGGTACACTGAACTTAGTTGATATGCACCTCGTGGGCCATTATGGAGCCTTTTCTACTTCGTTTTAGCATCACCATATAATTCAGCAGCACTTTAATTTACTTTCAGTCCTATGAGGGATGATTTTTTTCTCTTCTGACAAATATATATTTTTGGCTGCTGCTTTAATAAGCAGTAAATGTGATGGAGTACAGACATAGCACTTTGCACAGGCAGGTACATTGCAATGTACACTCACATAGCCACATACATATATTATTTGTACAATGTGCAAATATGCCCATTATAGAAAACAATTTTAATGAATATGTCAGTATAAACAGAAACCTGTATAACATTCATATGTCTATGTATATACACCCATACACTTGAGGAGTAGACAATTTTTTTGTTAGAAGCATGTTAAAAATAAGTTATTGAGTGCCACTTCAGTAAGTAGTTTTATACATTGGATCATTGTCAGAATAGGAGTTAGATGAACTTCTGCACTCTTCTTGTTATGCTTTTTAATCTAACAGTCTCCATCCTTAATTCTTATGGTAGCTACACTGGCTGCAAAACCTTCTTTATAAATGCTTATCATAATAACTGTGTATGTCCATAATTGTCCACAGCAAAGTTATATTTACTCATTAAAACACTGATGTCTATATACTAGCTAATTTTAGACAAATATAGGACCTGAATTGATGTGCTGTAATTGTTCAGGACTTGGGAAAAGGGTGTTCCCCAGTAGACGTTGGTACACAATCCTGCAAAAAGACCTAGAGTAAAATTTGGTTTATGACTTCTAACACCTGCAACAGAACTTTTTGCATCTTTTTATAATTTTCATAATTAAAAAACAATATTATTTAGCATCTAAAACATCTCAAAAGAAAAATTGTGTCTGGAGTAGATGCTGTATACTAAGACGCAAAGATTAAGTAAATTGACTTTTAGTAGACCACCAGCAAGGAAGAAAGAGTGAAGTTCAGTAAGAGGATGTTATTTAGCATCCTGTATTTCAAATAATGCTAGTCAAATTGCATTAAAGCTGGTGGACATTTTTTGAAGAAGCGTCTGGTGGAAGACATGCTGTAGGGACACTCACTAATGATCACATCTGAACTTCTATGTACGCCAGCACTGGAGGCAAGTGGCCTTTTCACTCCAGGTATATCACTACTGCAAATGAAGGACTACCTGAAAGAAATTAATCACAGCCAAACATTTGCCAACGTCTGCTTGGTCTGTGTGTGGCAGCTCTCTTTCAAACTATACATCGCTAATAAAAAAAAAAAAAAAAAGATGACATCTTGCAGAAGAACAAGAGCACAAGTATACATTTTACTACTTTTTAATGTGCAGGGAAAGAAGTTCTTTTGTGTCTATAATTTGGTAGTTTACAAACTGTTTAGGTGAATTACAAAATTATTTTCTGAGATTTTGGAAGAATCTGATTTAACGAGGGAGTCTTAAAAACTGTTCATTCTCCTTTCAGGAAATCACAATGTTGTTTTATAAAGCAACACACCAAATGCTCTAAATGATAAACTACTGTTGGCTTTATGAGATATCAGTCAGAAAATGAGTAAGAGAACACAGGGGATATGCAGCAGAAACGGCTATGATTTATGCCAGTGCTGTTATAATCACATCACAGTAGAGATTTGTTCTAAGAACTCAGTTTAATACTTTGTGTAGTCATATTTGTCATAGGTGTGTGCAGACATATAAACAATGTTTTTATCGAACTATGATGTGTTTGACTTGAAATACAGTTAGCACAGATGACAGTTTTTGACCACTAATTTCGACTTACATAGTTGAATATTATATAAAGATTAAATGACAGTAAACAAGGAAAAAAACCACACAGGTCTACAAGTATTTTGTCTGGAAACCATAAGCATAATGACAGTCATTACCCTCTATAAACGCGTTCATGAGCATTGGTAGTGAGTTTTGGTTTTAGAGCATTTGTGAAATTTCGACTGCAATTTGTCAGGCACGTTGGAAAAAAAATTTATTCACTTGAAATGTAAGATGGAAAAAACAATTTAAATATTGTTTCATTGCTTAAACAACTTGAATATTGGAATAACTTGGCTTCACTTCAGTTTATTAGTGATTTTTCACTATAAGAAATAGTTCACAGTCAATTCAGTAGCGATTAAGAAAGGAAACTTAAAATACCATGAGCACAGTGTTAAATGTAAAATAGAAATTGCCTGAAGATTTACTGAAAACCCCACCACATCAAAATATAAGATAGGACTTCTCAGGTGTCCTCAGAAAATACTACCTGAGCTTCATCTTCTGGGAAACATGGAAATGTCATAAATAAATAGTAATTTAAAAATTAATTATATTCCTTAGGTCTGTACTTCAAGTACTTGTCCAGGACTCCCTTTGAATTCATTAAAAGATTTTGCGTCTGCAGTGTTATTCTGGCAGACATGAGAGATGGACTGAATGAATTATCTGACATTGAACTCTGAAGTCTGTAGAATATGGCTTCAAGTTAAGCTTTATCCAAAAGAAGTGGTTGAATTTGGTATGATTAGTGGCAAAATTGTAGACGTGAATATGTACAAGAAAGACATGGACCTGTCAGGGTGGGTCCAGAGGAAGACAGCAAAATGATCAAAGGGATGGAATACCTCTCCTGTGAAGAAAGGATGAGAAAGTTGAGGTTCTTCAGCCTGAGGAAGAGAAGGCTCCGGGGAGACCTTATAGCAGCCTTCCAGTACTTAAAGAGGGCTTAAAAGAAAGACAGAGAGACTTTTTACCAAGGCCCACAGTGACGGGACAGGGGGCAATGTTTTTAAACTAAAAGACCATAGGTTTAAATCGGACATAAGGAATAAATTTTTTATGATGAGAGTGGTGAGATACTGGAACAGGTTGCCCTGAGAAGTTGTGGATGTCCCATCATTGGAAGTGGGAAGATAATAGTTTGTACTGATTTTTGAGATAATCGATTGTAAAAATTCATATAATTTGTAAATAATGAGATGTAAATATTTTTTTCATTAACAACGTGACGTTTTAAATAGCAGGTTTGTCTTTAATATTGAGGTTTTTAATTAATGTGACAATTGCAGGGACTTTTGCACAGTCTTAATGCACAAATTTATATGTAAAAATCAATAATATATAGATAAGTCAAATTTTATTCATGTCTTCCTTGTCCTGGAAACTGTTTTCCATTTTTCATTATTCTCTCAGATCTTTCTTGGAAAAGAGATTTTGAACCCCTGCTTCAGATGAACTCCTTCATTAGGTAGAGAAATAATACTTTTCCTTACGTGACTAAACAATTCTAGTTTATTTTTTTAAGTTTATGTAATTAAGGACAGGCTGAGAGAGTTGGTGTTGTTCAGTCTGGAGAAGAGAAGGCTCAGGCAAGACCTTATTGTGACCTTTCAGAACTTAAAGGGGGTGTACAGGAGAGATGGGGACAAACTTCTTAGCAGAGCCTGTTGTGATAGGACATGCAGTAATGGTTTTAATCTAAAAGAGGGTAGATTTAGACTAAATATAAGGAAAAAATTTTTAACAATGAGGGTGGTGAAACACTGTCATAGGTTGCCCAGAGAGGTGGTAGATGCGCTGTCCCTGGAAACCAAGGGGTTTGGACAGGGTTGGACAGGGTTCTGAGCAACCTGATCCCAGTTGAAGATATCCCTGTTCATTGCAGGGGGGGTTGGACTAGATCACCTTTAGAGTTCCCTTATAACCCAAATTATTCCTAGATTCTATGATTCTATCTTTTGGTTTATGTGAGTATAGCAATACTGTTGAAGAACATTAACATCACAGACACAATCTATATCTGCCATTGTCATAATGAAGATATCTGAACAAATTTTTGGCTCACAGAATTGCAACCTTTACCTTTATATAAAATGATGGAGAGTAGGTAATGGTTTTCCTATTTAGGTACTCATTAAAATGTGATTGACACACTTAGGACACCTTTGAAACCAGTTTTCCTATGGGTTGTTTGACCATTTCAACTGTAGCAGTCACTTGGCAACAGATTCTGTTCCATTATACAGTATTGTTTCTCTTCCAATACAATTGCATTAGAGCCATCCCTATCATCTCACACTGCCTAACGCCTGATTATCTAACAAAACACAATGTCCTCTTTTTTATCCATAGTGCTATACTTTCTTCTAACATATAAATTGATTAAGGTGCAACACTGCAGGTGGGTTTCTGAGGATAACAACTGCATTCTGCATACAACACTGAAAGTTTTAAGATATCACAATCTGCTTCAAAATAATCCGTAGAGAAGCTAAAAATATTTTTACCTTTTTCATATGTAAACACTTTCTATGTAAAATCTTTTTTGTGAATCTTGTGCTGTAGTTTACTTATACTTATGCAATTTATTTAAGTGACTGTATAACAGAAGCTTGAAAACACTTGCAAGGAATCCATTGACAATATATTGTTCTATCTGATTAGATAACTTGAAGAATTTCTCATTAGATTTGCTTATGTACCACTTCCATTCATGCCAAAAATGTGTATCTGTATTTGTGTGTACAAAGCTTTAACTTTGAGCTGCACGCTCTTTGTTGGTTTTGTTAGACTTTTTTATTTCTAGATGGTGTGCTTTTTTAATTGGTAACAGAAGAATATAATGAGTTTTGGGGCACCAAAAGAATTGCATTTGTGAGACGAATGAAGGAGCTTTTCCAACGACTGGTGAACAGTGAAAGAAAGACCTGCAAGACAGTATGACTCGCATATGTGACACGTGGCTCTCAATGACATTTGCCAGAAGAACATTCTCCAAGTAGCTTTTGCATACGGCTTATAGAAATAAAATAGTTATAATTCTTGTGGGTTTTATGCTTTAAAGGCTTCATTTTGGGAGGTCTGGATTTGTAAGTGAGAAAAAACCCACGGTCTCGAGGTCTTCATATTATAAATCTATAATGAGTTTAATAGTCTCAGTTATTGCTATTCATTTATTTTCTTGAATTTCCAATGTACAGGTTCTCCATGCCTAATGAATGGATTAGTATGTGGCATATCTCTGGTATGCATGCTATCTAATAAATCAGGCATTTTTAACACAGTGTCTTTATCTTAAACTGTACTCTCTGCTTGTCTGTTTTTCTGTATCAAAGAAAAATGAAACAAACCCTGAAACCTTCAGGATTCTCCGTGTACTGATTCCTGAGCTTTACCAGCATGGTCCCTCCATCTATGCAGGAAAATAAACCCCACTTTTAAAAGAAAAATTGGCAAGAATTAAGGCAAAATTGATTTTATCAGTCTAACATGAAAACACAGAAAGTGCAAGAAATACAGAGGAAATATGGACAGTGCAAGTGGAAATAGTGGAAGGGAAACTAGGAGATAAGTGCAACACTGAAAAATGCAAAAGAGTATTTTTTTTGAGGGAATCACTTCTGACGCAGCATGCAGCTGCTGTGTGGTCTCAGGACCTTTGAAGACCAGGGTGACATAGTACGGTGTTGGTGATAGATTTCATAGATCAGCAGGAGCCCCCTGCTCCTCCTTGCAACCTGTATGTTAAGTGTAGTGAATGAGTGGTACCGACTGAGAGATTTCTAAAACTGGTCCAGGTCTAATAAATGTTCTGTGGGCTGCTACCCACTGCAAGGCTGGCAGGAGAGAAGGAGGAGGAGCATCACAGTATGTTAGTTGCACATGACGCAAAATGTACTACACTTTCTCTAGTTACAACTACAGCCTATTCACTGCAATAAAAATGTCTTTCCTCTAGTTCATGAGGAAATCTACACTTTTCTGTTCTGTCCACATAATGCCTATGAAGCCCTTCCCTTTCTGAAGGAGATCCCTTCACACATCTGCTACATCATTCAAACTGATGAAAACTTTTTCAGATTCCTCTTTCATCAGTATTTAGACCCTCAAGATCCCCAGGCACTCAGCTGCAGTT
Organism: Rissa tridactyla; assembly: GCF_028500815.1. Lineage (NCBI taxonomy): Eukaryota > Metazoa > Chordata > Aves > Charadriiformes > Laridae > Rissa > Rissa tridactyla. Next base: position 45,063,318 of record NC_071467.1, read on the forward strand.
AATGCTTCGCTTGAAATTTCAGAACTTTTTGGATGCTGAGGCTAGATGCCACCCCAGAAGGAACAGGTTTATTCCATGGTTTCACGGCTTTAGAGATGTAGGGGAGAGGAAAAAGTAAAATTGCCTCGTAGTCTTACAATGCTTTATGGGCCTTCTCAAGCTTGGGAGACCTGGAAGATGGAAAACTCCTTCTTGGCTTTCTTATGGTTGTCATCAAGTCATCAAAGCTTCACTCCAGTGGTCTTGCATTGTGGATCTTCTGATACTTGGTTGTGCAGTGTGATTTTAGTTTGAGTAGGTTCCCAACCTACCGAGTCAGGACTCTTCTGGCTTGAAATGGAAGTAAGATGCTAATTTTTTGCTGCACTTGTTTTACTGTTGGAGTTTATAATGTACTTTTCATACTACCTATGTGACCTGGTAGGGAACATGAGGTAGGATGAGGAGGAGAGAAGAGCTGAATGCAAATTTACTGTCAATGCTAAATATTGCCTTGGTGTTTCTGCGGTCAATTTTAATCCTTGAAATATTTTCCTACTTTTTGCTTTGAAAGAAAAAATCTATTTGTGAGTGTGAGAGACTGGAACCTAAAAATAATTGTCTCAAGTTTGCTTAATTTTCTGCAAGCCAACAGGAGGTTTGCAAGGTTTCCTGTTGGGTTTGCTGCCTACGGGCTGAAGGGAAGATGGTGCAGACTTTTGGCAGACCAACAGGATGTCTGGAAGTTCACCTGCTGCTGCCTGCGTGGTGTATGTGCCAACCAAGGGTACCCCAAATATGGCATGAAGACTTTGCTAAACCAAATGCTGCCCAAGCAACAAGGGATGGAAAATCTCACCCAGCAACTGCGTCAAACGGTGATTGGCCAAGCCAAGATGACCTGCATGCTGATTATCAAAATATGAGCTGACAGGGACTATAAACTCGTGCCATGCCAGACCACAGTTGGGACCCTCACCACCGCCACTTGAGAACTACGGATCAACGGGACGCCGTTGAACTCCAAGGACCAGCAAGACACCATCGGGCCTGTGGTGGTGACTATACTCTTGCTGTGCTCCGTAATTCTGCTTCTCTCATTTCTGCCTTTTCTCTACATCCTCCTTTACTCTACTCGTTTCAGTGACTAATGCTGGGGAATAACAATAAATCCGCAGTGAGCGGCATCTAACCTCGTTTGTGTCTTAATCTCATGCTCAGAATCAGTACAAACCCCTCCTGGACCAAACATAGTCAGACCAGGACGTAACAGTGAGGGCAAGGAAGAATCTGTTTTATAAGCAATATTGTTCACCAAGATGCTGTCTGCAGAAATTTTCTACATCTGGAAAGGCACAATGATTTATTTGAGAAAGCACGTGAGGTTATATCTCTACTAGAGCTTTCTTCTGTGTCTGGAAATCTGCTGTACATGTTCTAAGGACATACCAAAAGGGTGCCACAGCCTTCAGCCAAGGTAACATGTATGAAGGCAGTTCTGCCTGTGCTTTCTATCTGATATTTGGTCTATATTTGTACTGCAGGTAATGAATTTGAAAGAGTCTGAAGTCTTTTGAGAATCAGAGATGTACAAGAGCTTTGAAGAAGATGCAAATTATCGTTATACAAAAGCATTGCTGTAATACTATTGGATGATGGGGGGAAATATACACATTTTTTTCTGAGCCACTGCATTTTAATTCTGTTGCACTGATTTTTTGTGCCATACCTCCTAAGTTGAGAGTCACGTATTTCACTGATGAATCATACAAGACTATTTGCTTATCAAAAATAAATATGCATACACAAGTATTTGAATTTTATGACACAAAGCTAGGGGGGGGTGGCTGACACACCGGAAGGCTGTGCCGCCATACAGAGAGACCGGGACAGGCTGGAGATCTGTGCAAAGAGGAACCTTATGAAATTCAATAAGGGCAAGTGCAGGGTGCTGCACCTGGGGAGGAATAACCCCATGCACCAGTACAGGTTGGGGGCTGAGCTGCTGGAGACCAGCTCTGTGGAAAGAGACCTGGGAGTCCTGGTGGACAACAGGATGACCATGAGCCAGCAATGTGCCCTTGTGGCCAAAAGGGTCAATGGCATCCTGGGGTGCATCAAGAAGAGTGTGGCCAGCAGGTCGAGGCAGGTCATCCTCCCCCTCTACTCTGCCTTGGTGAGGCCACACCTGGCGTACTGTGTCCAGTTCTGGGCTCCCCGGTTCAAGAAGGACAGGGAACTGCTGGAGAGGGTGCAGCAGAGCGCTACCAAGATGATTAGGGGACAGGAACACCTCTCTTATGAAGAAAGGCTGAGGGATTTGGGTCTCTTCAGTCTGGAAAAAAGAAGACTGAGGGGACACCTTATCAACACTTACAAATACTTAAAGGGTGGGTGTCAGGAGGGTGGGGCCAGGATCTTTTCACTGGTGCCCGGGGACAGGACAAGAGGTAATGGGCACAAACTTGAGCATATGAAGTTCCACCTAAACATGAGGAAGAACTTCTTTACTTTAAGGGTGGCAGAGCACTGGAACAGGCTGCCCAGAGAGGTGGTGGAGTCTCCAACTCTGGAGACATTCAAAACCCGCCTGGACGCATTCCTGTGCAACCTGCTCTAGGTGACCCTGCCCTGGCAGGGGGGTTGGACTAGACGATCTCCAGAGATCCCTTCCAACCCTATGATTCTATGATTCTAATTTCAAATTCACCACACCTTGTGCAAGCAAACAGTACAATGGAGTGGAAAGAATAAAAGGGTTCTGATCAGTGGACTAATGTTGTGGGAAGGTTTGACTGAAGATAGAGGACAGGAGCATATTCTGAAGAAAATATGCTGCGGCATCTCAAAGGAAAACATGTACTGAAGAGAAATGGAACCCAGAAAAAATATTTCACATTCTCCCATAACAGCAGTGGCAAGTAGTAGCAATGAAGCCTGCTTACATTTTAGTACTTGTGAACTGTTAGTGCAAATGTAAACATATGTAGGGTCTCGATGATTTTACTGAGATTTGGAGTTGCATTAATATAATCTGGAAACTGATGTCGTATTATTCACTTGATATAGCAAAATATTTAATCAATTGTACTGAGTTTTTTTAAGGCTGATGGGAAAAGCATGAGAAATACAGACCATGGGTAATTTGTCTTTTTACAGACACTTGAACAAAAATATCTAAAACATAAACTAAGAATTGCTGTAACAGCACACACTCCCACTCATGAAACAGGAGAAGAGAAAGGCAAGTTATTTTCAAGGCTCGCAGATCAGCTTGGAACCAAGAAGATTATTTCCTATCAAAACCAAGGATGCACCAGTGAAAGAAACATCAAACTGGATCAGGCTGGGCTTTCATGTGAAATTAAACAATGAAGACTTGATGCTGTTTTTAGAATGATATTGTTATTGACTCTTCAATAACAAGCACATAGCAGAATACAATTTTTCACATCATTTAGAAATCACACCCAAGTTTAAACTAAAGCAAGAGGTTTGACAAGAGATGATCTGTTGTGATAAAAATAAGAAGTACATTTTAAGGATGTACTACTTATCCCAAAATATAAGAAATAACAGGTAATAATAATTAATTTGATGTGATGGAAACAAGTCTATGTGATGGAAACAAGTCTTAGATCTTTACCTTTGTGGCAGCATCAAAACAGACAAAGCCCATGCTAAAGTCAATGGTAAGTCCCATAAGATGACTCTCCAAAACACAGGCATACGTCTTGCACTGTAAAAGAAAAATCAGAGAAGGTAGTTACCACAGAACACATTCCTTCAATTTCTTTCTAGGACCAGTATTTATGTGTCTTTATTCTAAAGTTTCTCAAAATTATCAAAATTATTATCAGAATTAAGTCATTTGTGTGTGATTTGTGTCAATTTATTGCCAGTGTATTTCAAATCAAAGGTTTTATATCAGTGATGAAGTTTTCTAAGTATTGTAAGAGGCTTTGCTTCCATTAGGGAAAAAATAAATCAGAATCAGAATTGCCTCCGTGGTTTACCAATGATAGCTACTAATAGGGAAGTTTTAATTATTTTTGATCCCACCCGGAGTACTGCATCCAGCTCTGGAATCCCTATTGGAACGAGCCCAGAGGAGGCCACAAAGACGATAAGGAGGCTGGAGCACCTCTCCTATGAAGACAGACTGAGAGAGTTGGGATTGTTCAGCCTGGAGAAGAGAAGGCTCTAGGGAGACCTTATAGCGGTCTTTCAGTACTTAAAGGGGGCCTACAGGAAAGGTGGGGAGGGACTTTTCATCAGGGAGTGTAGCGACAGGATGAAGGGTAACAGTTTTAAACTGAAAGGGCGTAGATTTAGATTAGATATTATGAAGAAATTCTTTACTGTGAGGGTGGTGAGACACTGGAACAGGTTGCCCAGGGAATTTGTGGATGCCCCATCCACAGAAGTGTTCAAGGCCAGGCTGGATGGGGCTTTGGGCAATATGGTTTAGTGGAAGGTGTCCCTGTCCATGGCAGGGGGATTGGAACTAGATGATCTTTAAGGTCCCTTCCAAGTCTAACCGTTCTATGATGCTATGATTCTATGATTTGTTTTGGCACCTGGTAACTTCCTCTGACATTAATATATTCCTTTTATCTTTTTTTTTAAAAAAAAAAAGCATTTGTAAAATATCTCTTTGGTATGCTGTTCAGGTTTTTTTGTGTTGTTCTAAATCTCAGTGAAAAAGGCTGAAAAAAATCTGAAAAGTGGACCAATATTTCTCAAAGGTTTCTATGAGAAAACTTGAGGTCCTGGAAGACTTTCTCATTCTATGATTTTTAAATCTATGCATCTATTTATTTCCATAACAGCACACTTCAATACATGCTATGAGACAACTATAGTCTCGTTTTCAGGATCAAAACTATTGCTATGCCTGAAGGCTGACTTCAGGTACAAAATAACAAACTTGCACTTTTCATTACAAGATACATAAAAAAACTAAACCACTTCCAAATCTGATGTAAATTCTTTAAAGAAACCATTCTTATTTTACAGAAATTTTAACCTCCAGATTAAATAAAATATAGTTATATTACTCAAATGTTGCTGTAGCCACTAAATATACAAAATGAGAACAAAAACTTCCATGATATATAATGTGTCAAAGAACCAAAATATAAATTGTAAACATGGGGACAATGTAAGTTACTAAATTATCAGTGTTACAAAAGAATATATTATTATTTTTGACATTTTGATTACTAAGGATAAATCACATGTTTTTACTTATATATTCTTTGGGTGGGCTCGTTGGATTCCAAATGGTCATCCCCAGAACACAAGAAGCTGAAAGGCTTATTAACAGCTTCTAAGAGTTGGAATAAACGTTGTAATGAAGGAAAATGGAAAATTTCATAGCTATATGCATTCTTTGCTTACATTAAATTTTACTTTCTTACACTTCAATATAGATTTCTTTTCTGGAACTGAAGTATTTGAGTGAATTGCTTTCATTGATCAAATCAGGTCTCAAATGCATACAAACAGTTGTTGGTTAATCTTTGTGCACACACCTTGGAGCTCTAGAATCCAGGTTTCAAACACAGTGATATCCATCACTGAAGCTGAAGGACACTGTTAGTTATCAGTGGGGCACAAGTGCAGGATTTAAGCAAGTCTATAGACAAGGCATGGGCATCTATAACTCAGAAGTAAAAACAATCCATGACACGTGTTTTACAAGATGATGTCATATGTTACTTTGTGATCCACCACAGGTGTTCAAAAGCTATAATTGCGTGTCAGTAAATGAAAGGTTTCCTGCTGCTGCTGTTGAGATGAAAAGCAGTGACTGGTCTATTGTAGCTTCCAATACTGAAAGAACTTCACGTACTTCACTACATGTATAAAATATGAATTCATACAGTATAGAGGTGCACTTGATCATTATAACTATTAATGCATAAATCCCCAAAATTTTTAATTACTAAATCAATGATTCAGCTCTGTAGTGTTGCAGTCATACGGTATTTGTGTTTATATTAGCAAATAAAAGTGTCCTTTTTTGGAGCAGCTACACCATAAAACTGCTGTGAATACATAAACTTTGATCATAAATCAGTGTTGTTAGAAAAGGAGAGGATACTGCCTTTGGCAACATCTCATTAGTAGAAGAAAAGAATGCAAAATAATCTATTTCACAGTGACTTACTACTTAATGAATTCACATACGCAAAAATGCTCAGCTTTCACATGCAAAGCAAAAGATGTACAGTTTTGTAGAATTATCTCGATAACTTCCTACAAGACGCAAACTACATTTTTATTTGTAGACCTCCAAGATATCTAGAACAGACATAGAGCCTTTACTGAGAATTAAAATTTGGCAAGGACACAGTATATCAGGTTTAAAATATGTATGGCCATCTAACTCATCTGACCTCCCACCTCCACGCCAAAGGTCAGCCTACAATGCGCATTGCAGCACCACGCTGGGCTGGCACAGCTATCTCTGCTTAAGCACAGCGCTGTCCCTGGGCTAATTAGCTTCACTGAGAAGTTAAGATTTATGAGAAACAGGACATATCAGTCTCGGTTCAATGCTGCACTGAAAAAGCAACCTGCTTCCCAGACTGAAGGTTGTTTCTACAAAAGGCAGCGCACGGTCCGTGGAGAAATACCTAGTTCAGCTCAATGCGGTTATCAGTAGGAAGAAACTGCATTGTAAGGTTTAGACAACCAGTCTATGCTGATGTACGTAAGACCAGTCTATTACCTCGGATCATATATTCCATTACAGAGAAGTAAAAACGTGAGAATAACAAAAGGCTCTCTGGACAGCGAGATTTTCATTTATTTTGGGAAGAATGTCTCTTGCTTTATGCATGTGTTGTATGCACTTGCACATGATCTGGTCATAGATGAGAGTAAGAATGTGAACATTCAGACACTCCTTAACTCTGTTAACATTTTTCTCATCTTTATTTTCTTTAATTTGCCTTTTAATTCAGACATTTGGAGAAAAAAAAATGCAGAAATTCTTCCGTGGAGACTTGATAATTTAAAATTTCTCATACATTTAAGAAACGCTTTAAATCATTAACAGTGACTATTAATAATATATACTGTGGATGTTTGGCTTTGGTTGCTGATTTCTCACATAGAGCTCATGAAAACCTTATCAGAACTGAAGCATCCCCCTCCCAAAAGAAGCAGAAGATATTTCATCACTCGTCTCTTGTTCTCTCACAGAATACAGAATCTGAAATAGACTTTCTGAATAATTCAATGGGTCAGGCAGGGGCTGAAGGAGACAACCCAAAGTTGTTCCTTAGATTCTACTCCCTCAATACACACAGTTTAAATTATGGAAAGAATGATACGTTGTAAACCTAGTGTAAGCTATCTCTGAAGATAAAGGAAACCGTAGTATAAGTCCAACATTTAATTCAGACTTTCAAATTCAGACTCAACTTCAATGGAGACAAAGGTTAAAGTACTGTAACGCAAAGCAGCTTACACAATAATCCTTATATTAGGGTACAAACAACTCCAGTACAAACAAGAAGGACAGCAAGAAAAAAATAATAATGATGAAGTGGTGAAAATTTTAGCATAAAGTAGCAGGAACAGAAAGGAAACCTGACAATCATATATAATTGCACACCATTATGCACGCTATAATAGTCTCGGATTCTTCATATAACAATGCTGTGAGATAAAAAGGATCTCCATTTCAACTACATTTTTTTTTCTTTTAATAGGTAATTAGGAAAACGGTTTAGCGTCTCTTACTACTCTAAAGAAAACTAACTAAAGATTGCCTGTAACACACCACAGTGGCACCACTACAATATTGTACCACATAATATTGCTAAATTATTAGCAGCTTGACTATGTTTCTTTTAATATATTTCTTTCCTAAAGAAAAAAAAAACAAACAAAAAACTGCCTGATTTTTGTTTTAGATACACCTCTGGCAGAAGCAATGAATTAGGCTTAAACAGAATTTATTACATATTTATAGTGAGGTATTTTAAAAATATATTATTTTCTGATATATCCTTTAGAATTAAATCAGAATAGGGCCCTGATTAACCTTTCATAGAGGTTAATGCCAATTTATACTCGTTGAGTAACTCTGTTATTATGTTTATGATTACGGAATAGTACACAACACATTCGAATAATTTTAAATGGCAGTTTTAAACTGCAGTTATATTTTCTAAATTATATGATTTCACAGTAAGACAAACCTGCACACAGCTGGATTATCATTCACATGAAATTTGAATATTCATATGAATATGATTGCGTAAAACACAAATTTAGTAAAAACGTATAGTTGATACCTCAATTTTGTACTTGTCACCTGTGTTTCTTATGGAGCAATGAAAAAACTTGTTGGAGACAAACTATACCACTACTTAGTCAAACCAGATTTTATCTGAATCTGCAAATTGGTGGATGAAAGCAGTAACAAATTGCTGAAAGAAAAAATGAGGAGGCCAAGATCAGTTATGCTAAAAATTAATATTCTAATTTTTTTTCCGAGCTGAGATATAGAAAGAGAGGCAAGAAATAAAGAAAAAAAAAAAAAGTGAAATCGTAAGTGTGAGTTCCACAATAATAATCTATCATGAGAAGCCTGTTTGTTCACATTCACAAATTTGCTATAACCCATCTCAGGAATTCTGTCTCAAGAAATCATTACTTCAAGTTCATAATTGCTACTCTGAATGTCAGTAGAGTGAAAAGAAAGCTGGAAAGATTAAGATTAACCTGAGGTTAAGATTATTAGAGAAATACTTTTTTGGGAAACATGGGAGCAATTTTGAATAAATGTAATTCTAAAACCCAAGAGAAAAAAGAAAAAAACAAACCAAACCAAACCAAAAGCTAAAAATCCTACAATATGAATCAATATTAGAGAAGAACAAATACGAAGTGGCTTCCGGGATAAAACTTATTCAAGAAAATTGCCATATATTCTTTTACTGATGGCACAGTAGTGCTTCTACAAATAATGTTTCAGTCAGTTATATGAGAAAGACAAAGCATCTCACATTTTTTGTAGCAGAGGATATATATTGTTGCAATTTTTATACAGAAAAACTACACTTATATTTTTCCGCTTATCAGTAGGAGTTCAGAAGGTAAGAATAGCTCCTGTAAAAGGTAGCGGAGTGCATGAACTTAAAGAGAAAAGCTGAACCTTCTTCGACTCCTCTTCCAACAAAAGATAATGTGCTTTACAACTGACAGCAGCGTAGTTCTTGCAGAATGGATCATCACTAGTATATACTAATTCAGTCCATCTGCATGTGTTGGTTTATAGGTCAGAAGAGGGCTAATACATAACTAACAATTTGTCTAAATAAAAAACTGTCAGTGCTTGCATTCCCAGGAGGATGCAGAAAATGAGTGCAGCAAAAGTGCGCGTTAACCAATACTTGCACAGGCTGATATATTAATAAGACTTTTGTAGGCGTGTATACAGAATAACTCATGGGAACATCAACTAAAGCTGTTCCAGTTACATGTATTTTTTATTATGAGAACATCAACATAACAACTAGGATCAGGTGAATTATAATTGTGGTGGATATTTTTTTCTCCTTTTTCAAATCAAAGAAACATGGCTTTTTGGTCATGTGAGAAAAACAGAGTTATCTTTAAATACTATGTTATGTAAATTTGCTATAAAATCCAGCAGCAATATGTACCTGGATGTCATCCATCTCTCCTCTGCCCATCTGATGAGTAAATACGAATGAAACAAGAAACGTGTGAAAAAGGAATAATGTATCTTGGGTACGATTTTGTTCATACATAAAACAATAATAATTTGAGAGCTGCAGGAAGTCAGCAAATTTCTTAAATTGCATCATTATTTCATATAGACCTTGTTTGTTAATGTGAAAAAAAGTAATCATCACAACAGTTGTTCTCACCTGTATCCGTTCAACTTCTAAAAAAGTTGCTGTTTGGAAGGCTTTTTCCCATAGTGTTAGGTCAGACTCTAGTTCCACAGAAAAGTAAAGATCTTCTCCAGATTCAGACTGGACACTGAAGCAGTGTTTCCGCCGGTCCAGTAGATCACTGTCCTGATGAAAACCTGAAGTTATATAATCTGGCATACATCAATTAATATTTTTAATTGCAAACATCTATGCCTCAAACCTAGTATTTTTAAAAGGCATTTTTAATGATATAACAAGGTAGCAACTACTGAGAGCTCAGGAACTGAAAATTAGGGTTTTGGTCTAAACACTCAAATTTCAATGAATTTTAAACAGGCCACCTACATTCAGGTTGGTACAGAACAACATAGCATAACTTCCAATAGTTTAACAAATCAATTCTCAAAAATGGTATCAGCTATATGCTTTTAAATTAGATCAATTCTATAAAAGGTGTCAACTTTCTATTCACATGAGAAGAACACAAATAGCTTCTCTGACCTCTTTGACTCACCAACCCTACTCTGGAAGGCTGGCCAGAGGAAGCAATCGATTTATTTAAGCAGTATGAAAAGTCCATCTGTTCTATTTTCCCTATAGAGACTAGACAAAACAAGTTCACATTTCTGGTGGCTTACAAAATCCAACATAAAATTTGTCTATAGCTGCATACTGCCAGTAGAGACTATAGTGGCTGCCAGTGGTTAGGTTGCTGGCTTTGGACCTGGAGGAAGAAGCTAATTTTGGCTTTACTTTCAACACACCACCACACAATGGATATCAGGTTATGAATATATAATATTTAATGATTGCTAGCATTTGTAATTGGCACTAAATAAAAGAATAACCGAGTTAATCAGGAAATCCATCATTAAAAATTTTTTCAATGATTTTTTTAATATAGGATGCTTTATGCTAAAATTCAGGCATGCAATTTGTCCTTGTGAAAAATTCAAGTGCAGAAAGAGTTTTACTTAATTTTGTCCCTACTACAGCAAAGTACCTGTCACAAGACACAAGCTCACTAGCTGTTCTTGCAAATACATGTGGAAATTTGAGTATATGTAGCTTGGATGCAATTTCTACAATGCTACCCCATAGTAGAGCACACAGTTGGGATCAGTAAAGGAGACTTACAGGACAGTATTGCCTTCTGGTTATACACAACTTGAATAGACCAAGGGGACTGTAACCAGCTGATACAAGCTGGAAGAGCACCTTATGTTGTTCAAGCCAGCTGTCTCTAGGGCAGAGAACCAGGAACCTAAAGCTGACTGAAATGGAAATACATAAAACAGGAATCCGTATGAAACTGCTGCACTCAGGCAGATAAGTAGGCAATGGAAGAGTAAGCACTATTTTCCTCTTTCTTTTCATTCCGTAGACATGTGACAGACCTGCTCGAGAAAGCCAGTATGGCAAGCATTCGTGAATGCTCTTAGTTCAAAACTGCTTTACAGTTTCTGGAATAATCAGGTATGGAGGCAACTTATCCTCTCTTTGCAATCACCACAACAAAACCAAGTTGCTCAGATTTTAAAATGACCAGTCACTGTGGAACAATCTCATTCCTTACTTCCATCAAATCCTAAACTTAGTAGCTCATTGTCATAAAGCTCAGTAGTTTTAAGTCATGGATGGAAAAATCAGAATGAACATAGGCTGTTAGATCTTAAAAATAGCATTTCCAAAGAAATTAATATTCTCACAGATATTTTTCCAAGTGTTCAAAGGACTGTGTAGTTGAACTAGTTAGATGTAGCTGAATAATAGCCTATGTCCTATGACAAATACTTTTGTCTCTTTTTTTTGTCTTCTTTTTTTTTTTTTAATTTCCACTCAGGCCCTTCTGCTAAAACTAAAATGTCAATTCTGCTCACAGCATGTTTTGACTAGCATTTAAAAAAGAGATTAGAGATCATAATGTCTAGGTTGTTGTTAATGACACCTATGCTCTACTACATGCTCAGCCTCAAAGCGCAGAGCAGCAGCACCGTGAAAAATGTTTAATCTTGTGGATACGTGTAGCAACATAAAACCTTGTATCTAGCACCTGACAATACAAACCCCATCAATAGGAACTGGATGAGTAAAAGCACTGGGCAACCCTCACTCCTCCAGGGAAGAACAGCTACTTCGTGTAGTATAACAGCACTTCTCCTCCAACAGATCTGAAGCGGGGTCTTAAACTCTTTAAGCTCCCAGAGATACACCTGATTGAACGTGTATGTTGGTCTATAACCAAATGGACCTATTCAGCACGGAGTCTGACAAAACTCGTGTGTAAGGTACATATCTGTCCCAAGGAAGTTCTTCATAGCTACAACCTCAGAAGAAACTAAAAATATTTTGAACTCATTTTCACCTATTCTTGTCAACAGTCAGTAGAGAACCATTAATTTTTACTAACACAATTGTGCACAAAACTCTTAAACCTTATTTGAAACAAGACTGTGGCACTATGTGGGATCACAGGAATCACAGTCACTAAAAAAAAAAAATGAACCAATAGTCCCTGTTTTTAAATGAGAGGGAGTTTAGTGCAACGCACAGTTCCAGAATGCATATCTCTAGCTGAGCCCAGCTAAGGTTTAATGCTTTTGCATTACATTGTTAGACTCTCCCTTTCTTACAGGTTTTTTTTCCTTTTGGGAAGAATACACTGGTTAGGAAAAAGGGAAGAGTTCTTGTGTACACTGTGACAAATGAAAGTGTTAAAAGTTTTACTGAGACTGATCTCTGTTAAAATGCGTTTGAAAAATTCAGAAATCTCAAAATAGTCTTTTGAAGTGATTAAATAAAAGCTTGTGCATTTTATTACCAACATTGCTGGCAATAATTGCACTAGATTTTATTAAGCATTACATCAATCTTAGAGGATGAAAAGAGAAATAAGAGCTAAATAGGATCTACAATATTAAACCATGTTTTTGCTATTTATACATTAAAATGAGAACATAATTTGCTTTAGAAAAGATCTAATCAATAGCAGGTAACATTTCCCCCCAGTGGTTTGGATATAAAAATTTTACAATATATCAACTACTAAATCCTATTATGACAAATAACACACACATTGTACTCATTAATAGAACAGAGTAAAGCAAAGTAATACAAAAAAAGAAAAATAAAATTCAAAACAAAATTTATTCATACCAGAAAAACATTTTTTAAAGATCTGAAATATTTTATGGGAATTTAAATTTTGTGAAGTTCTTTTTTGGAATGAAAACAAAATTCAACATTTACATAGAAATAATAATTTTGCATAGAATAATAGTGTCATTTTTTTGACTAGCTGTAATTTGATGGTCTGTATGTACTTGCGGTTTTGATATCCATGTTTATGGTTAAGTCCATGGTAAGAAAAGGTCAAGTCAAATATATTTAAATGTTTTACTATAGTTTGAAAAGCATGGTTGACAGACATATGAGGTATTCATTTCCTACTTAGTGGTATCTCATTCTACTTGTAAAAATAATTTGGTGCAAGGCTCCCTTTAGTACTGCTTCTGCTCCTTTTAGCTGCAAGATCTTTCTTTAATTTTTCATTTATGGTCAGGTATCTAAAAAGTGAAACCTGTATCTAACCATGTTTCTATTTGTACAATAGACAGCTGTAGGAAACAATATATAGAAAAAGGTAAAAGATAGCTATCCAAATGTCCTTGTAAAGGTAGAAATTCAAAGCAAAATTTTGTCTTACAAATCCAACTAAGAATTGTCCAAGGACTCCACAAGTTTAACATAAACTTGTCACAAGTTTCAAAACCAGGTCCGGATTACGCAGGAGTCTTCATTAATTAACTTTTACCAAATGGTTATTTCAGCTAAAATATAAAATGTCATTCTACCCATTTAAGAATCTGCTATAACCCTGTATTTTTATAATCACTTACTAGTGAGTCAATTCCATGTTGATTTTTTAAGAACTCTTTCATGCCATTAATAATTAGCTGTAGCATTTGCCCTGGTGTTCTCAATGTGAACTGGTACAGATTCGCTGAAGAGGAACAGTCACAAAACTTGTAGCAGTATGCTAGTTCCCTACTAGAAGGAAAGCAGTCCTGCTGAAGGATGGGCTGTGAGGCAAGTCCTTGGCTTACACCCAGCTTCAGGGTAATCCAGTATCTCTGCTGACAGGATGGTATGACTCCTGCTTGCCTAATTAATAATGATGTCCATGTTAAGTGAGAGTAATAAATTTGTCTAAGGGAACCAAGCATGGCTCATTAGGCAGGTCCTTTCAAATTAAGGCAGATTGCTTCTTTATCACTGAGTAGTGACATCGCCTTCTCTTCTGCAGAGGTAATCTTTTCTCTTTTGAAAGATTGCCTTCTCCAGAAGCAGCACTGATCCTTTTCGATTTCAATTTCAGTGTCTTTTCATGTTATGTATGATGAATGCATTAAATACTCATATTTTGGCTATTACTTAAATCCGCTAAGGTGGAAGAGACCCTCAACTTTTACTATAGTCAGTGAGAGTTGAGCTGTTCTATTCTACAAAGACCTGTGCGATAGAAAACAAAGCTAGGTCTACCAGTTTCTTGCTCATTACATGATTTTTTCCAGAGGAGGTGCTCAAGAACTGTCTGGAAGTATGGCTTACGTGTAAAGTTATATGTGATATACAGAGTAATTTGGCAATAGAACTGTAAATATTAGTGACACTGGTGAGTTATTTTTGACATGAACAACAATTCATGTAAGATGTCCAAACCATCCTAATCAGAGATGTATATCTAAACAGACAAAACAGATGTTGATTTTTGAGATAATTTTATTTCAGCTGTTGAAATGAGGTAAATATTCATATTTGTGGTATGATTTATAAGAATTCTTAATAATACGCAGATAAGAAAACAAAAAAACCCCGTTTTCTTTGTTGACTAGTTTAGACAGCCCTGCAAAAAGAAATCTTTTGTAGCATAAGCAAGATTCAAACCTAGCACCTCCATGCTCTGAAGATAAAAAGCATTCTCTCATCAATTCAAGAGTGCAATAACTCCAATGCGACTGTAAAAACAAATCACATCATGCCTTTACTCTTGCTGGCATCAGTGCCCTGATTATTTTACTGTTTGTGTCTCCTTTCACTTATCTGCTCCATCTACATAAACATAAATCCTTCTTCTAAGGGATTCTAATGATCTACTTCTTTATCTGAAACTTTGGGAACACTTTTCTTGAGCATCACCATTTGTTGCTATGGAGATGGTTCTAATAGCATGTACAGGCAACAGGGAACAGATTCACTCCAGAGTGAAAAAGAGATACTGCTTCTCCAATGTATCCTCATTAATCAAATAATAAAGAAAAAATGACCCAGGCAGTCACGCACGTGTTTGTATTTATCTCACCTTATTTGGACCCTTCTGAATTTTAATATTAAAAAACATAAGAAAAATGTTGAAATTGCATGTATATATATATTCATTTAAAGAAACACAGAATGACAGCTAAACTACAAGTGGGCAGAATGTTTTTCAATGTCCAAATTTTATGAAAATATGTTTTCTCAAGGGGAAAAATCGTTATAATTACAGGATAACTTTTAGTTTCAATTAAATTTCCATTAGAAAGAAAGATCTGGCTGATTTCTTGAGAGAAACAGAAATGTTCATTCCCTGTAACCTACTAGGTACATCAGTAAGCTTGAATTACTTTCTTATTCTGCCTGAATAAGAAAATTAATTTCCTATTCTGCCTGATTAAAAGATGATGCAGTCTCAAAGACCCTCATTTGAATCAGAGCAAGAGTCTGAACACAGGTTTCTCCTCAGCTGATGCCATAATTGTGCCTATTTCTTAATGACCTCCACTCAGAAATTAAAATAATTTATTTTAATGCTATATGAGGAAAATTTTCAAAATTTTCATAAAACAGACTAACCTTTTGGGGAAAAAAAATGTTCTAATGCTTTCCAGAGAAGTATTGGTGGTTATTTTCTCTGAAAGAGAAAACAGAGACTGATGGAATTATAAACAGAGATTAAAAAATGTGCTGATCACATTTCTGAGAAGATATTAATGTTTTGTATCTCTCCAAACTTTGAGGCATTATTTGCTGGAAATTAAGTTTAAGAACAGATCCCAGAAGAGTAAACATAATGATAATAGACAGCAATGCTAAGGAGTGATTCTGTCTTTTCATTCTGACTCCTTGTTTACAACTTTCTCAGATTTAAATAGTTGTAGCTGGGGTTTTTTTCCCATATTAGTTGCCTGCCTGAGGATATTTTTTATTTTCACGTTGTAGTTAAAACAGCTAAATCAGTTCTGTGAAATAAATTAGGAAAAGGAATGAAATTGGTTTGTCCTTGTGAAAAACAAAGAAAGAAAGAGACAAGCAGAACCATCCCCTGAAACTGCTTTTTGGGCTGCTATGGGGCCTCTGTTCTTTGGAATGGCAACAAATGCTTCAGGTACGGAAGGCAACCTTTACTGCCCTTGAAAAAAAATACAAGTTAAGATCTACTGAAAATGTAGATGTTCTGGCCAAAATTTGGCTGTTACCATTTTGAAGATTTCATTCTGAACGTGCTCTATCCCCATGGTGTATAGGAAGAGAAGAACCTTTCCTACGGTTCCCAGCTGTCAGGGGTTGTTACGCTACTGGCCATGGGAAATGAGAGCAGGATATACTATTTCTCCTTCAAGAGGCTATGTACCTCTTAAGAATAGAAAAAAAGCATCTGACTCAAAAACAGAACTGGGCAGACTATGTGAAAGAAAAGTCCTTTTAATTCTCACATAGTGAAATTTTTGTGGGGTTTGGCTTTTTTCAGCTTTAGATGCATTTGTTTGAAAAGTAGGAAAAGGTCTTTTAAAAGTCTTTCTCATGAAGGACACAAAAATTGGAAGCATAAGAATTAAATCTGATTAAATAAAAGGCTGGAAAATTACCCACCAAATTGATTATTCATTATAATAAAAGCATTACTTACAAGACCTCATACTTTTTTTTTCTTTACTCTTTTTTTTTAAACACAGAATTCTTTGCTTACTCAAATAGCTTATGAATACATTATGGTAGGCTGAGAATAGATTAGGATAGCATAGCGAAAGTGTATGTGTTGGATATCAGTATGTCAGCAGATTTGTATCAGTAAATGTGCAAAAAAAATGGTATTTTACACATACTCACTAATAATCACTAATCTCTGAAGAAAATTCAAAAGTGCCTATGGAAAAGAAGATCCTATCATAAAGCTACAAAATAAAAATTAATTAGGAAATTAATATTTTTGTTTTCAGTGCTGACTCTGGCTGTTGAGACTAATATGTAGACTTCCACCATGAAGAGAATGCACCAAAGGAAATTTTTGAATAGTTGTCCCTGGGACAGGAACAATTTTCTTCATATAATGAATGGGACACAGATCCAGTGAAAAAATACAGTATAGTCACTGTTGCCTGAAAGCTTATATTCCTAAATTCTTTATGTAATAAAACTCCAACATCTTATCCTAAATTTAATTATTGCAGTAGTCAGAAAGAAAGGCAGGAAAAAACTCAATTAATTAAAGAATGTGACCAGAAAATAACAGAAAATTGATAAATGCTACACAAAAAAAACTTATTAAAATTGATGGATCAGAATATATTAGTGGATAAAATCCTGAAACAATGTATCACATCAATCTTGAGACATAACCTGATTAGAGTAAGACAGTGAGAGGAAACCTCAGACTTTGCATAAATCTTGAACATCTGGGATGTGAGACATATATGTGTCTTTCCAGAGTATCCTTATTCATTATTTATATTTCACACATGATTTCTGTTCTTTTTCATCATTACTTTTGTCTTACTTTAAAGGTTGAATTTGGCTTTGCCTTTCAAGGATGTTGCAACACCACTGTGGGTCTCATAGCTAGACAGGCAGCAAAAAGCAACATCTTAGGAGCAGGTAAAGCTGATGCCTTTAACCAACAGAGGGGTCGCAGGAGTCACTTAAACATACGTTTTCTGTATCTGTTATTCTTCTTCTTTTCCTCTGTGTGTTTATCTTGCTGCTTCTTCTAGGAAGCAGGATCAGACTGTGAGATTGGCAGCCCCAGCCCAACACAACTGACTCTTTTTTTCCCTATGCTATTCTAATATTGCGTTAGAAATGTCAAAGAAAGGGTTTTTTTCTTTTTCAAGAAGAGAAACTTCTCTAAAATTAAAGGGAAAGAGAAAAAGCCTTACTTAATAACTTCACTTTTCGAATATGATTTCTTCGTCCTATTCTGAATCAAATAAAAACTTAACAAGCTTTTATACTGTGACAGTTGTCATGAATCTAATAACTGCCTCTTCGCTTTCAAAAAAGACTCTTACACAGTGCTGTACAGCTACAGGAACATAAATACCTTTGACACTCAGGGCCCATTAAATTTATCCAAATTAACATACCATGGATTAAGGATTGTATCACTATGTACACAGTGAAGAGAAATGAACGGACATCACATACAGAACCACAGAAAGTATGGATGATTGAGTCAGAGGTGTGCACATCTCTATGCAAGAGCAGCTACACACCAGCTTATGGTTATAGGGATCCAGTGATGGAAATTCTAACGGTCTTGTCATGAGTTCTATTTGATTACTGAATGATAGTGCCTGAGAAGTTTATCGTATAACTGAAGCCAACTTAATGATGGTCTTAATGACAGTGGACATGGAGTTCATTTATGACTTTTACTATTTTTCTTAAGCTATAAGACAACTGTAAGTCTAGTTAGAGTAAAAACGGATCCTCTTTTCTTTTGAAATAGTCTTAAATTTAGAACAGGAAGCAAACCAAATAATGAAAATGTTTAGAAATTAAACACTCAACAGTTTAGCACTTTTTCTATGAACGGGCACCTGGCTAAACCCTGGCTAAATATCTAATTTTCCCTAGATATAGCATTAACCTATTCATAAAAGGGATCCATTACTTACGCCTCCTAAGCAGTTTTGAGTACGTGTGAAGTGCTTTAGAGGAATCACATCAGGATGCAGGTCTCAGCCATTGAGCAAATTATGTTTATGGTATAACTCAAAATACATTCTGTACCTTCACTTTCTATGTTTATGTGTCTATTGGCATTAATTTTAAAATGTATCTGAATACATAAACATTTTCAGTAGTTTCCTATGCTTTTTATATCATCCTTTTCCCACACTTGACTTACTGGAAATGCAGAACAAAATTACAGGAAATTTAAGTGGGAAAATTAACATAACTGCATTTGAGGGTTTTACACATACTAACAACTAAATATGGAAGGAAAAACAAGTCTTCTGAGACATCAAGTTGGTCCTCATTAATATAGTAAGAAAATTATAGCTGCACTGATGTGAATGATACCCGCTATAAACGTCAATGATTCACCACCCCAACATAGCATAGACTGCCTTTCACAATTATCCTCATATTTCATTTCAGAGCTGATCTGACACCTGAATATGTTTCCAGGTTTATGCTGAATTAAATGTGCTTTTTATTGTAAATCTTCAAATATTTTTGTGTAACCCCTTGAAGATAGAAGGCAGGTAACTGAACTATAGAAAGCATTTTCTCACAATTAAAGGAGAAGCTTGGATGCAGCTGAAGAGCATTAGTAACTCAAGGAAACAAGGCAAACTTGCTTGCAGAGAACTGCAATCTTTTATAGTACTCTTTATAATTTACCTGAAAAATTTAACAAACATTTTTCTAGCCCCATATGCAAAAATTGCTTAAATAATTTTTATTTACCAATTTATCAGAAACTTAAATCTTGCTAAAATATACACACTTACACATGCATGCACATGCACACACATCCAAAACACACACGTTAAAACTGCATATCAAAAATGTAAGAGGTAACAAAAAGACATACATAATTCAACCAGCTTTGAAGTACTAAACAGGACAAGGCCATCTGCCCATTTTGGAAGCTAGTGATGTAAGTATCTGCTTTTCTGGAGTATTGAAGATTTGACCAATCCCAACATTGGAATTAGTTAGTTAATGGGGCTTTACCCATCAAAATAGAGGATAGGGTGAAACAAGCTTCTGCCAGAATAAATTAGAAATATTTATTCATAGTAAATTCTACGACCAATTCTGTTGAAAATGACTCACAGCTACATTTTAAAGTCAGAAGTGGTATCATTAGATTGTCTTGCCTGACAAATTGCTTAACACAGATCACAGATTTTCATGCACATGCTAGTGTCACTGTCCCACTAGCATCAATTCGAATAAAACTGGTGGTAAAAAAAGAAAGCGGTTTAGAAGTGATCAGCTTCTCTTACCACTGCCTTCCACTGATTAATCATCAGAACTTTTACAGTTTCTAACTTCCTCCCAATTTGAAGTTACCTGAGTTTGATTTCTACTCGCTCTTTGTTTTTACCTGTTCCTTTTTAGTGTTAAAGAGCTCTTCAATGCTTCGTATTTTCTCTCTCTTAAGGTACTTCCACCCCACAATGAACAGACCTATTTAATTTTTAATAAATTACTTTGTATGCTTCCCTATTTATGTATTTACCCCCTCAGGTCTTAAGTTATTTGCATCTCCATAAATGTTCCTTTTATATCAAACATAGCCCACTGCTGTTTGCCACTATTTCACGATGAATAATTTAATCCAATATAATTAAAATGTGGTTTTTGTACTCACCATGCTTTACCTACTTTGCATGTCAAAAATTACTATTTCAACCCAAAAATCTTGACAATGGAAAGCTTTATACTTACGAGATATGTATTTTTACATGGTATTTGAAAACTTTCCCCAGAACCATTTTTTAACAATCCAATCTTGTTTTGGTAGTACATGAATGTTTGTCAGGGTTTGGGGTATTTTTTTTACTTTTTTTACCACCTAAAACTGCAAATATTGAATTAGGGGATCACTGCTCCTTTGCTGAATTTATGTCAATAAAACTGTTTTTTACACAGTCAAAAGAGAACTTTTAAAAATCTACTTCTATGCTTCAGATTTTACTGGTCTTCCTGATTATTTAGATGGTCCTAATCACATTAAGAATAGTGACTTATGGCCTTGCTTAGGGCAAGTCTCCTCCTCTTTCTTTTCCTTGTAATCTGACAGAGGGGGTGGGGTGGGTGGGGGGGGTGGGCAGGGAGAATACAGTAACAAAACAGTCACTTACTAGAGGACTATTATAAATATGAATCCATTAGTTATAAATCACATAATAATCTCTGACATCTCTGATTAAGGTGCAGAAGGTCCTGCCTTTTAGGGGCTTGAGGCTGACAGAACCATAAAAATCAAAAAAGGCACCCCAGTTTCCTATATTGTTCATGAGAAGAGTCAGAGCCTTTGGAATGGATGCTAAAGGAGAAGGCACACTCCACATATGCAGGCAACTGTGAAGAAAGCATTGGCCACGGTGGCAGATGAGTTCTGAGTTTTATTTAACATGTTTGGACTATATTCCCTTCCTGCCGATTAAATCAGTGAATTCCGCTGCTGGGTGTAGACATTAATATTTATTCAGAGTTTTAATATTTTTACTGTCACCAGAAATGGTAGTATTCTTTCATACTGAAACACTGAAATATAAATGTGTATTCAGCAGTGATTCAGTGATTGTTTCTTCTGAAGTAGAAACACAGAATAATTCTACCTTCTCAGTTTTCCTGAAAAGAATGACATGAACTCAGTCTCTGCCACGGAAGAACAAGAAGTGCAGGAGAGGGATCACTCTGCGGTAGAAGAGCCCAGGTTTCTTTTCTTCATTTTTTTATTAGGTTTCCTGAGCTATCACGATCTCTATCAATCTCTGAGAATATAATCGCTTCAAACCCTGTTAGCCTGCCCTTTTGACATTCAACTCATTCTCCAAGGAAAACAAATTTATAATGAAAGTAGCATGTGAGGTACTATAGAAGGGAAGAAGTTTCAAGGTGATCACAAAGCACCAGAGTAACTTTTTTTAAGTTGGCTCTGCTTCAGTAATATCTATGGGGCTTGTACAAATGTGTCTAGAAACACAGACTGCGGAAATGGAGACATTTATGATGTTGGCATAAAAGCTGAAAAAACCCTTGAATCTCTACAGGGGTTCAATGTAGTAGTAATAATGGGAAGCTGTTTTTCTTGGTTTTACTTGCTTTTATATTTAGTGAAGTCATGGTTAAGTCCTATAGTAGCTCCTGTAGAAAACTAGAATATGGTGAAGATTAATACTCCAATGTCAGAAGCTGTAATTTCATTGCAATGATTTTTCTACTTCCATTTTTTATTATTTACAGGTTTTAGTCAGCCAAAGAACCCATCTGAAATATTTCAGCATTTTATAAGCTTGACCACGTTGACAGACAATAAAGGAATGACTGCGTAGGAATAACGTGATAAAGAAACACGTAAATGATATTCCTATATCACTTAAACTGGAATTGCCTCTCTGCTGGGATGCCCTCTGTTAATACTGACTGAAAATGGAGGATCTAAACCTCTTCCAAGACAGTTTGGAGAGCTGGATGATAAGAAAAACCAGAATCATTGTACTGGTTTCTGTGCTTCCATACAACAGCACCCCAAAGGCATTGGTTTAGGTTTTACTGCTTTATGGACTGACCCCTTGGCTGTAACTAACTTCTGCTGCATGGCTGAAAAGAGAAAAAAAAATAAAAAATCCCTGCATTGGTATACAAGAACAGGGGATAAAAGAGAAGGGGGAAAAAGAAAAACATCTAAAAATGAGTGAATGAGAAGAGCATCAACAAATAAAAATGGTAGAAGAAATTAAAAGAAGAAGGACCTTTAAATGACAGAAAAACATATGGCATAGATTCTGTACATTCTTATTCAAACAGTATAATAAAATCTTTGGATAAGTGACACGGAAGGGTTGTCCTGGCTCCGACAGGCTTACTTCTCAGAGAAGAGCTACCTCGGTGCTTACTGTTTTCCAGGCTCAAGTCCTGAAGTAACCAGAGGCTACCAGAAAAACAAATAAATGTGCATGCCACAAGTGACATTTTTCTTCTCTCTCAAAGCCAGACTGTGCTCTAAAAGCATTGTTGATATTACACCCTCAGTGCAATATCTTCACAGAGTGACTAACTTTTCCCGTTAATTCTCTCCCTACAAGACCACTACTGAAGAGTCAATGTTTACACACACTTGGTAGTTAAAGGACATACCACAGTGATGGGACATGTTTCATTTGGGATGTTCTACTCCTTGATGAAGACTCCAGACCTCACAGCCAAAGAACAGCAGTAAATGAACTCTTTTCACTTTTCTGTTCCAGATTGCTAGCAAAGATGTTTTTTTTCAGACTATAAATTCGGTTTCGCACTTTTGAAGTCTCTGATGTAAAAAGTTTCTGAATTTTATTGAGCTTTTCTATCTGTAATCTGCCTCCCTGAGGAAAGTATAGTGCACCTATGTGACCTACAAAATCTAGGAAATGTACCGTGTATGTCAGTATGAAGTCTTCTCAACAGGAAATACTTTTTTAAAATATGATTTTTCATACTTTTTTTTTGATACTTGACTAAGATGAAACTTCAGCAAAGACCAAATTGCCTTTTGACCCCCAAAACCCAAACCCAACATACACAGGAAAGCACCTCATATGAATGGAAAGGGACATTTTTATTTTTTTTTCATCTCTTTTTCCTCTCCTCATGTTTTAGATTAAGAAATGCTGAGCATCTGGAAAACTGTTTTTCACTACTTTTAAAACAGAGAGAAGACCATTTATATTATATTTGGGATGAAATAAATTATTAAATACAATGTACAATAATGGCCCTATTCAATTTGCTACTCACAGATTTAATTTTCTAAGCATATTTCATTATCTCTTCCCATTTATTACAGTTAAGGAAAACTGAAGAAATTCGAAAAAATAAAACAATAGTTTTCAGAATTATATTGCATATTTTAAGGACTCTGCTTTCATTCTTAGGGAAATCTTACATTGCAGACACTGTCAGTTGCATCAACATGTTTGAATGCAACCACATTGATCATTATTTCTTTAGCTTCTCAGTTTGAAAAAGAAATTTTATAATGGTTAAATGTGACATTAAAGTAAAGCCATAAAACCCATACAGCGTTATGAAGAAATAAGATTTTCCTAGTCATTTTTTTTCCAATTTTGCCATGCCTTCTAGTTTGGCTCTGTGTCTACTGACACCAGGACTTCTGATATTGACTGACTCTTTCTGCGAGGCAGTCACATGCAGTTTCCAGGTGCAGTGTTAATTTTGGGCTTGTCAACTGGTCTGACAACATGGTAATTTATTTTATACTTTCTCATCATACCTTGAGAATTTTGCACATTATCTCATAAACCGAAAATGTTTTCTCAGCTCGTGTCCAATCCCAGGTTGTGACCTTGGGAAAAAAACAAACAGAGAAACAAATCAAACAGGAAAAGAAAGTAAGTTATTTTTGTTTATTGCAAGAATTAAGTTTATTCAATAATTAAAAATCTATCCCTAAACCTTTTACATTCAGTATAATGTATACAGAAAGACCAAGCAGACCAATGCATACAGAAAGACCTCAGAGCAATAACTATCAGGGACTAGACTGTTCCATCCAGGCAGTGCTTAGGAGACATCCTGCCTGTCTCCTTGTGCTTACAACACAGTGCCTCTGCACGCAGGCTGCTCTGTGCTGAATGATGAGTCTTCCCCTGGGAACTGGTGGGGTTTGCGTTGAGATCCTGAGAGGATGCAGCCCTTGAATTTCTCTCACAGAGCCTTGACCATAAGAAGGCACCTTTCTCACCACTGCCCTCCTTGTAACTGCATGCCACAATTTGCTCCCAGTCACCTACTTTGTTTGCAAATCCATAGAATCAAATTGTCCAACCTTGCAATGTCCCAGACACTTACCCCACATGCCTTGAAATCCAGGGGAAAAAACTAACAAGAAACAATCAAATATAGAGTTTCTTTTTTTCTTGCTCATGCTAATCAACTCCTAAATTCTAACAAACTAAGATTTGAAGAATAGTCTGTTTCTACTCTTTTATGAATTGACAATTGCTTTTAACAGTATTAGTTTAAAGCAACTGTTTTGAACAAAACATTCCATAGATAAAAGAGCTCAATAAAATCTTGCAAGGGTAAGGGTGAAGACTTAAATAAGACAGAAAGGGATAGATAACTATATGCAGTAAGGGAAGAGTCAAGGGGATATCACAGCAATCTATAAATAACTTTCCAAGGAAACTGCGAGAAGGAAAGAGAAGAATTATTCACAGTCTCAAAAGACAGAAGAACACACAAAACAGAATGAAAATTCAGGCTATATTTGAAAAAAAATAAATCTTAATGGTAAGAAGTTTCGCACAGTGGCCCAGCTCCAAAGGAAGACATATTTATCATGACAATTGTTAGGCAAGATGAAGAGGCTGATGAAGACAGAAGCTTATTCGGTTTTCAAGATTCAAGAATATAAAGTTCTCTGAAAAATGTATCATAAAATGGTATCCATGAAGAAAGCATTATGTGAGACCAATTTATCTTCTCTCTAAAACAATCATGAAGAGACACAACTTGGCTGAGAAGCATCTACGGGTTTGGATGCCTTGGTATAAAACTTTCTTGATCAAAATTATTTTGGTGTTGTATGAAAAAATTCTATCCCTAATTAATTTTTACTTATAAACACCATTCTAATTGAAACTCCTTCGAGGAAACCACAGTCACAAATGGAAAGTTCAAAAATACTGTGTCAGAGTTTCTCTATTAGAATTGTATTTTTTTGCAGCCATCCTCAAACTCAGTTTTCACTATCTTATTGATGTATGGGTATTAAAACAGATTTCTAAGGAAGGGAGTGACTAATTACTAAGTCAACAAATTGTTTGATACAGAATGAGGAAGTAAAGAAATATTGGAAATATACGACCTTTATTCTTTGAGTTGTAAGAAGCTATTCAGAGATGTGACAATTGATATGTAAAATGCTTTTATCAGGGAAAAAAAGAAAGGGGGGGGAAAAAAAAAGCTGTTCTTTCTTCTGTGGACAAAATGGACAAAGAATGAACTTTCTCACCGTGAACAGAGAAGTGAGGAGAGGAGTCTTGCTACAGCTCCACTGAGCCCAAAACACCAGCCACACAAGCTGAAGTCATATTGCCCCATCCGAAAAAAGTAGTTACTATTGCTGCTGAAGTGCAAAGCCATTCAAAGCTGTGTTTAAGTGCTTACTGTAGGCTCCATACTTTGGGGAAAAATATCAGAGTTCCCCCTTCTCCCCTAGTTTCCTGCTTTTGTTTGTACTTCTAAAGTCACTTCTTTTCAGGTCAAAACAAACTTCTTTCTATATAAAGATATGCTTGCCCTGTTCTCTTAATATTGTAATTTAAAAGCTTGAGTAGCAATAGAAAAGGTGTTAGCAGCTCTTTCAAGTGTATTTTTGCTGAGATTTCCAGCTATAAACTGTAAGAAAGTGAAACCCAACAGATGACACACTTAATAATTCTAAAGGAGAAAATGTATCAGAAAAAAAATTTTAAAAAATGTAATTTTGTTTAAAGTTTTCAAAATGCAAATAAGATACATTAGAATTACTCATTTATCTGAGCATGGACAGTAGAAGTATTATTGATCAAACAGACAAAAAAAAAAGAGGCAAGGGGAGGCCACTGATATACACTGTTTAAACACATCCCTTCCTAATGTGTTAGACTTTGGCAGAGACCAGGGAAATACTTTCATTTGATTTTCTGGTTAAAAAGTTGGCAGCACATCTCTGTTCAGAAAACAGCTTAATCCAAGGAGTTTACACTGCAAATATAATTAAAACTGTTTTTCTTCTTATAACTACACTTTACGCATTTCATAAACAGAAGCTCTGAAACTGCAGCATTGAAAGTTTGTTCTTAATCTTTTGTAATCCCTGGAAGAGATTAATACGTATACCCACAGAATAGCTAACATAACTGCACGTGTAAAAGTTTGCATATATAAAATAGGATTTTAGAAGTCCTTTTAAAAAACCTACTGCAGTCTTTTGTAAGAAGATAATTTTGCTGGGCATATAAGTGTGCAATTATTACATACATTATATGTTTTTAAGGTAGCTCTACAAGAAATCTTCCTCTTTGTCCTTTAGAAAGCATGTTTGTCATTCTGCTTCCCTCCTACTCCATGGAGAGAAAATATTTTTCTCTATGCTTGACCTGTCTTCCTATTTTAGAATAAGAACCAGAATCTGGCAAAACAAAATCATGTTATGCTTGCAGCTCAGCTGAAACAAGACCTATAAAGACTTCAAGGATTGGTGGCAGCAGCTTGCCAAAACGGTCCTAACTCACATCACCGCTGTTCACAGTCCTGTTATGAACATGTCCCACCCACACCCATTAATCATCACCCATCATCCATTTACCCACCAGCAGCACATTACTCCTGGAAATTTATGACTGAATCCTTCCTTCCATAGTATTTACAAAAGAATGATCTGCCTCTTCTGTATTAAACAGAAGCTCTCAGCATTGTTTCTGCTTCTGTCTAGTGTCTAGAATGGAGGTGGCTTTATTTGATGGGCAGCAAATGCTCACGTAAGTCATGTAGCTTGTGTAGGCAAAAGCCATGAGAGCTGCTTTTGAATTAAGGTGCTTGGAAGCATAATCTGACACTTTAATCTGATCCCGAAAAATATCCCTCAACAAAAGCCAAACTCCCATGACTAGCCATGGGCGAGCCAAACTCTCACACCAGTGAACTAGTGTATCAACATTGAACACGCAAACTTTTCATTTCATACTTATTTCCATTCTTCATTGTCTTTCACATGGTTTTAAACACTTTGCTAAACAAACATGAATAGTGACTGATGGATGATGTAAAGACTTGCAAGCTGGCTTTGAACTATGTCAGAAACAAGTTACCTGGAGAGGTGGTAGATGCGCCACCCCTGGAAACTTTCAAGGCCAGGCTGGATGAGGCTCTGAGCAACCTGGTCTAGTTGAAGATGTCCCTGCTCATTGCAGGGGAGTTGGACTAGATTTTTAAATGTCCCTTCCAACCTAAACCATTCTATGATTCAGGCAGGACGGAGCTACAGCCTGATCCAGCAACACAGGGTTTAGCAGCAGTCAGAAAGGTCACCCAATGAACGGAACAAATTAATCCACGTGACTCTCTCTGCTGCTGTATGGGACTGCTACTGGCTCCTTAGCTACTGGCTTAAAAGATAGCTAGAAGATATGTCTGTTTACTGCAGTTTAGAGGTGCCATAAAACTGTGAAAGTAAATTGCTGAGTATGAGACAACAGCTAAAATTTTGCCCACTGCTGCCAGTCAGATTCCAATTAATATATTTAACCTAAACAATTTCATTTGCTTCCCTACCTTTCTTTTGTCATTCCCAAGCAGAATGAAAGTTACATTCAGGATGAAATCTCAATTTCCACAGCATGCAAAAAGCTTTGATATTTCCCCAAATCTCAGCAGTCTGACTTTAAAATGATAGTTTTGTTTAAATCTAACCATCTTGCTTCCGGATTGTTCTTCCTGCCAAAGGAAAATGAATAGCACCCTTTTAACACAAGTAGATTTCTCTTGTATTTTTCTCAGTGCCCAGGTAATTGGGGGGAAGAGAAATTCTTGTTAGATGCCCAATTATCTGATGAACAGCTATTTGCTATACCCTTGAACTTTTCAGTGCTGTAAGTTGCAATCCTGTTAGCTCAATGAGTGATATCTTATCGTGAAAGCCTTGGACACATTACGTTAAATTATTTTATTTAATAACATTTATTCCCACTTAGCATGAGAAATATACTTACTGGAGGTGCTATAAATTTATACAGGGAAGATCCCCTCAGTGCTAGAAACTTTGGTGTGTACATTCGATCCTGAAGGGTGTCTTGTTCCCGTTCTTCCGTCCAGCCCATGTAGACTATCTGACAGAAAAATCAATAGTGTTGACACATTCCTCAGACACTTTCTTCAAATGAATTGCAAATATTTCATGCAAGTAAGATGATGTCTGTCAAATTTTACACAGCTACAAACCTTCAACCACGGGCACAATATGGTGTATTGGCAGTTCAATTACAATCACGCATTTGTATAAAGAATGCCTGTTATGACAACCAAAAAACATCAGAACAAATATTTATTGTACTAGCAACAACAAAAAAGCTAACCCACATACTCAGTGGACGTTAAAGGTCTATTATCTCATTAAATGCTCCCTGAAGTAATTCTACATATTTGCTGACAGATCACAGCAGAGAAATTGAATGCAAGTGAAGTGTAAGGAACTACTAGCCAGGAATACAAAATCAAGTAACTGTTGTTACACTGCAATGTAGATACAGTCTCCACATACAAATTCACAATTATGCATTAAACAATATGATCTTACGGATTTTATTTCCAAATAATGACAAGCTTTTTTTTTTCCCTTCTAAAAATGCCTATGTAGGAGTTTTGAACCTCCTTTCTTAGGAATAGCAAATTAACAGACTGTTTTCAGACACTATTTTGAACAGACTTCATCTACAGCTGAGAAGTAACCAGAATGCTGTCGGCTCTTATGACTACTTGCAGATCTTCCGACATAGATGTATGAACTAGAACTTATTCAAACCCATTTTAGGATCTAATTCCCTACCTATCCATCTATTACGTTTGAGCAATTTAATATCAAATCCTTAAAGAGAAACAGAGTATGAGTCACCACTATGCCAACTTCTGGAGAACATCTGAACAGGGAGTAGACACAGCATGCAACTTTTGATTTATAACCATGCCATTAGTAATAAAATACGATTTCCAGTGCGCACTGGTACACTACTGCTATGGAAAATAGATCAACCCATATTTCATACAGTGCTGCTAATGGAATAGATCTATTTTTAAATTGCTTTGTGAAACTGATTTCTCCATTACTTAAGCATGGGGCATTCTCTGTCTTAAATGTCAGTAATGAATATATAAGGAAAACAGTTTATGAAAAATAATTGCAATCATATTAATAGTCAATGAGTTAGTAAGTTTACCAATGGTATAAAGGTACCTAAAATGAATGTTTGTACTGCATGTTTTATCCTTTGAGACCTTGTATGTCACATACTTTTTAAAAAGCGTTTCATACAAGTTTATACAAGTTGGGAAGAGATTTTTCATCAACAGTCCTTCATGGAATATACATTAAAATAAAGAGGGGGTGTGGGGTGTGGGGGGGTGTCTGTTTTGTTTTGTTTTGTTTTGTTTTTTTTAATTTTTTCTGTTGGATTGTACTATAACACACTGGATTGTATAACACACTGGAAATTAATGGCTTTTTCAAATCCCCATGTATGAAATCTACACTACTACTCTCCATCACAGTTTATTAGACATTTTATGGTCTATAAACAGAGACAGGGAGAAAGTCCATTCCTCTAACACTTACAGTTAAACCTCAGCATTTAATTCTTTTGCCAATAGCAAACACTAACACTGTAATATAGTCTTGGATCCAATGAACAATATGTGTTTAAGTATCTGCTGGTTTGGTGCTTAAACAAGTTTATGAAACTCAAAAAGAAGACAGAGCTGCACCACAATGCTCAAGAATCAAGCAGCGTGCTCAACACTATATTCTCATGCAATAACTAAAAAAGCCACATTCTCTGAAATCTCATCCATTCCTGAAAGAAGAAATAGTTAGAAAAAAAAACATTTGACAGGTATAGTAAAAGAAGTTTTAAATTATTCCAATTCAATGTTTATTCAATTTTCCCTCATTTCTGCTGTTTCATATGTTACCCAATGCAGGATAAGTACAGATCCCCATCCCTATGACTTGGCAGGAATCTGTAGAGCTCAGTGACTGACACAGACTACAGAAAAGAGTAAAAGTAGTATAAAAAATTGAACTGCCACGTGCACAAGTTTGGCACGTTTTCCTCGCTGTAACTGAAAGAGAATGAATGACTGAGATATCTATGCTTTTAAATCAATTAAACTGAATTGATTTGGTTCTATCTTGATTTGTTTCATTAAAATCAGACACACAGTAAGATATCATCTTGCCTGATGATATTTAATATCACTGTAGCACTGTACGTAATCTGTTTTCAGTTAGTGTTTTTCTCTTTCACATTCCTCATTTCTGCTTCTGCTATTCATCAGAATAACAGGATACTGTCAGTCATGCTGTGCAGATGTATTGATATTTCACATTTGATTGCCTTAACACTAAAGTACCATGAAATTGCTCCTTTAGATATTTCTCCCTTGCCTCTGTAGATCATGAGGAGAAATTAGATTGATTTTTCAGACAACCTGCTGTACCAAGGTTTTATGAACAAAAAAGTATTTCTCCTTCAGACTAAATACCTACTATTAAACATACAGAAGAATTGTTAAGCAACGGCTATATGATTGTAATTAGGAACATTTACAAAGTTTTTTGAGTGCATGTGCATATTCACATGTTTTGATTATAATAGCATGGGCTGGATTCTGGAAAACAGGGCAAAACTCAATAAATACTTGATAACTATTTTAATTACGTGTTCCTAAAGTGGTCTCAGTTTATCTAAGCACACTGAACATGTGAAGTTAAATAAAATATGTAATTTTTACATAATGAAGCTAAGAAGCTGTTGAAAATTTTTCACTTATGAGATAAAATAGAGGCCACGTACTTGAGAGATTTATGTTACTGGTAAACATTTTGACATCTAAAAATCTTTGACTCTGAACAGCTTCAAAAAATTATTTATTTGGAAAGGGATCTTAAGTTTCCAATTTAATAGTTCATATGTATATATTTGTTGAAATAGTGGACGAATATGAAACTTGCCTGTGAGTTTTGGAACATATCTTAATGCTTTACATGTGGACTTGGCCCAAAATAAGGAATTTAATGAGATTCTGTCTGAAAAGAAATGTCTACAACTACAGACAAACAATGAATGGAAATAAAGGTGAGTCACAAATAGACAGTGCATAGCATGCCCCTTTATAAATTTAAAAACCAGGCTAGTTTTTCAATCTTAGAAAAGTTTTTTTGAGTCCCTATAAACTGATGACCATTATCAAAAAAGGTGGCAGTGGAGGGGAAAACAGATTTTATTTGTGGTAACATTCCACTTACTTAAAAGATAATTTTTGTAGTCCTGGTTTCTAACTTACCTGAAGTAGCTCATTCTACAAAATCAAATGGTGACACAAATTAGTTAACTTAGTGGCTCAGTTTCAGTAACAAAGATTCAGTAAGTTATTACGGTTTATGAGTTAAATCATGTAGAGTTAAAAAAAAAAACCCTATATCTAAATGATAAATGAAGCAGGACGTTTTCTTCAGTCAGAACTCTGCAATCTCCTAATTTAGTATGAATTTACATCACACTGATATCCTAATCAAGCAAGGTAAATTGGCATAAATTTCTGATATTTCATATCAGTCCAACATATTGCTAAAATGAATTAAATAGCCTTGACTTTCAGAGAGACTTCTCCAGAGTTTTTACACAAATTTTATTATATTTTAAGAAGAACAAGAAAATTTCCTGAAAATGAAATGTAAAATGTATGTGACATTAAATGAGTGAGGCGATTCAACGATCAGAACAGATGCACCAACAGCTTTTTATCTTGGAAGTCTCATATTCATACTCATATTATGTGAAACAGTGCTGTAGGGCAACAGGATAAACATGGAGTCAGAAGACAAATATGTCAGACAACACGGGAAAAATTATGAAGGATGAGGAACTCAGACAATGCTCTCTACTCTGGTTTTAATATAATTTTCTCTGTATTATAGTCACAAAATTCATTATAGTCAATTGTTAGCAGAAAAACAATAAAACCACACTAAAATGGAGGAAAAAAGCGTGATTGTAATACAGCCATTGGCAAAAACAGTCCTGTATTTAAAAGGTTTAGGATTTTTATGCTGAGTAAGAATTTTTTTTTCAAAGTCAACAGAAGAACTAACCATATACAATTTTGAATGAATACTAGGAAAAATGTGCTTTACTGTAAATGTAGTCAAAATGTCTCCTAATCTTATTTTTCAGGTCTGTGAAAAGCTTGATAAACTTTCCATAAATATATATATTTTTTTTAAATTCCTGTGAATTATTTTCTATCTTCTTCCCAAACAAAGTCAACTAAAACAAGGCAGTCTGCATATGAAAAATAATCTCGAAGAAACAGAAGACAAATGACAATGAAAGGTTATTTTACATATGTTTCAGATTTGATTTAAAATAATCTAAAGTCTCATTTGTTTCATTGTGTTTTGTGACAAACAAATATCAGTAATGGTCAGTATTTTCTAGAAAATTATGACATGAAATTATTAATAGCAGAGGAACAGCTTTGGCATATATCCCCTTTACCTTTTATTTCTGAACTTCAAAATTTAGAAATGAACTACTTTTGGTTTGAATTGTGGATGGAAATGGTCCTGGGCAACCTGCTCTAGGTAATCCTACTTGAAAGGGAGTTTGGGCAAAATGACCTACAGAGGTTCCTTATAATCTCAACCATTCTGTGATTCTGTAAAATGAGAAAAATTAGGAATGCATAAAAAGAGAAAATGATTGCTTGTAAAATACTTTCCCCCTTCAGTTCTCCTCTGTTATATCTCCTCTTTTCTATCCTATGTGCTTTAGAGCTACCACTGACAAAGATGACTGCTGTATTTTTGAACCACCTACCTACTGCTGACTTACAGATTATTCAATGTCTAAGCATTTCCCTTATTATTGGAGATTATAAAATTATTATGGAAGACTGTAAGATTACACATCTATTGAATCTCATATAGCTTAATTTCCTTCTGGATAAGAACTCTTCTTGTCATCTTGTTACCAGACCAAGGCTGTTCTGTTTTTTAAACAATCACACAAAAATTAAGGGAATATTTATGAACCTTAAAGTAAACAGTACCAGAGAAAGCAGAAAATACTTCTTAATTATGGAAGATGATTTTTCCCTTACACTCCAGATAACTGAACACTGATATCAGAGACTGAAAACAGGGTATATTTGCTTCTTTAGCACACAATATCATAATCAGAGTGAAGACAGTTGTTTAGGGTAACAAAACTTGCCTGCACCTCTGCAGACATCTGTCCAACATTTACAGCACTGTTTGAAAAACCTGCATTACAGTTTGCACTATATCCAACACCATCCCATAAGAAATTTTAGCATTTGCTCAATGACATCTACCAGATCTTGCTAGAAATCAAGACTATATTGACTACTTCATGCCTTCGCTCCCTTCACAGATTTGAAAAGCAATGGCTACCTATGGATACAGGACAGCTTTCTGAACAGGTAAAGATCTGTACTTTGCTTTTCCAAGTTTCTCACAATCTTTTTGTTATAATCTACTAATCCAGAGCAACATTTTGTCTCATCCATTCAGTTTTTCACCTAATGTTACATGTTAATAGCTGCAGTTTACTTCAAAGCACTCATTTATTTAAGACTTCTAAGTATCTGTTCATTGCAATAAATTCTTCTAAAGACAAAGTCAATTTGAACATTAATGGGGCAGCTGTGTGCCTTTGTCAAAATGTCAACATTGAAAGATGGGGTTTTTTTGCTTCCCTTAAATTATTCAAGTCAATGAACAATTACATGTATTTAAAATTCATTACAATTTGAATTTGTTCATTTTAATAGAGCATTAGCATTTAGAAAGTACAGCATTTCTGTTCAAGACTATTTTTAAGAATGATTGTATGCAGCTGTTTTTACAAAGATGGATTTCAATGCAAAGTGCAGTATTAAATACCAATCTATATTAATTTGGAGGGTGTGTGTGTGAAATTACTAGAAGGAATCAGTACAAAAATAACTCATGCTAGTCCCGACTTGCAGGATATTGACTGGGTAATTACAAGAAAAAAATCATCAACCAGAGTAGCCAGCCAGCATATGGGAAAACCCCCTGAATTGCACAAGGGATATGTGCATTTTACATGGGATTGAGTTAAGCATTTTCCTGATTAATAGGTATGGTAGCTAGATGATGAAAAAATATATCCTGTGTTATCTAGAGCGATCTGACTTCCTCACTTGAATGAGCCTCCCTTCTTCTTGCAGAGACTTCCGCATAACTCACCTTTGGAGCAATTTAGCACATCCCTGAGCAGGTTCATTTGGCTGCCAGGTTTATCACTGAGGAGACTCAGTCCCGCTGCCACCACAGGCATTGTACAGCCGACCTGAGAAGCCTCAGACCTTCTCTGACACTCTCAGAAGAGCAGCTCTCGGCAAACTCTTTGATACAGAGCAGGTCTTACACACATCCTGGATAAAAAAATTACTGTACATCACACTGTCATCATTCCACCTCCTTTTGCTGCTGTGTAACTGCAACCAGTAGGATTCTGTTTGGTTTTGTTGGGGTTTTTTGTTTTTTTGTTTTTACTAGGGAAACCATCTTTGATATACTGTCGTATTTGAGTTCCTGCCTGTCTATTTTTCACCTACTGAATTTATGATCCATCACAAGGAGGGCTGTCACTTTTAATCCAGGATAAAATTTCTGGGTTTTTTGAGGGTTTAAAACAGATAGTGCAAGAAAGAAAGCTCAGCACTCAGATGGCAAGAAGGTAAACATCATCTATTCTAAAGCCCAGTAGCCTGACCGATTTTAGGACTTATCTTTTGATTAATGTCTCTTTTTTAGCTCTTATAAATGTACACAGTATAAATGTAATACATTTTTGAGACTCTCAAGTATAAGTGGGTCAAACAAAAAAAAATATTTCAGATAATCAACCTGGCGGGTATGGCCTCTTCTTTCTGATGAACAATGTGTCACATTCATCTTTGTCACCTCAGGTTAGATTACTGAAACATGCTGAATGAAGAAAAAGATCAGAATATTACAAGTCACTAGACAGCATCTTTCAGACTTTTGATGGTGCCGCCAAGCAAACAACTGACATACTCGTCTTTCTCAGGTACCAGTGTGCGTGAATCACTTATGAAAGCATTTATTATCATGCTTAACTTGCCCCAGGAGTAGTTTTCAATTAGATTTCAAGGACTGGTTCCAGATACTGTTTGGATTTCCATTTTCTGTTTCTCTGTAAAGGACTGGTAAGAAGAACTTGGTCAGGAGTAGTGCAATTCAGGCTATCTGGTCGCCTCTGACAGATCATACTACTCACGAAGCTGGTTTGTTTGCATCCTGAAAGCCTGCTAAATTTCTGCTTACTGAGCTCCACCCAAAGGAGAAGGTAAGCATAAAAGTGTGAGAACCCCAAATGTCTGAGTATATAGAAAACACAGACGATGTGTAATAGATCAGACTTGTTTGAAATTAATTTTAGCAATATAAATTTTGAGTTTGTATAACATGAAAATTACATTTCTATAGAATTAGATGTTTGTACTTCAAAGTGCTCACAAAGACGGAATAAAACTTCATATAGCATATACTTAAAGCTGTCTTTTAAGTTTCTGGTGTCGCTGCTTGCACAGCAAAATAAACATATCTGACAGAAATCCCTTTTTTTGGTAACAATAACTTCACAAGACCTGACTTACAAATATTTTTATAACTTTGTGAGATTGTAGTTTGAACTATTTACAAAATTAGCAGTGCAGCTATATATGTAAGTATACAAAAGCCTATTTCAGATTAAAACATCATATTTAAATGCTTCGTCCTCTGATGAAATCAAAATCAAAATTCTATGGAATAATGTTATTCATGGCTACTGCATGAAGACTATTAGGGAGCAAAATTTTTACTTTCCGTTCATAGCCATTTAAATAGCAATACTTACGAAGTCATAAAATTAGTTATTAATGTTTGATAAACATCTTTTGCTCTTTATATTGAGAAACTGTCCTATCTGATAATCAAAAAAAAAAAAAGACTTCTGCAAGATTAAATTGTTCTTAAGGCTTTCTCAGAGCTCTCAGAGAACACAATTACTGCTTATGTGCTCCCAGAATAATAAGCACAAATAAAATCTCCAAAAATAATTGAATAAATTTAGACTAGTTGCTTTTAGCAACTCATTCATTTTTTAGAGAATTCAATGCATGTAACTGAAAGAAGAAAAAGTCATCAAGAGGTGAAATTTTATTTTCAAAAGTGCACAGAGTACTCAATTTTCTGCATAAATCCACTGTTTTTCAGCTTTCATAATCCATGTTCAGTTAATGAATTGTTTTGAATGGAGTGTGATTGAAGAAGTAGGAGTAGTGACATGGGGTTTTTTTCCTTCCTTACCGGCACTGTGATTTTGCTGTGAGAAAGAAGGTCTATGAAAGGTCAGCTGGTGGCTAGGTAACTTTTTTATTACGAAAAAAATTGATAAAAGGTCAAGGAAAGTTGCTAAGAACTCGCAGCATCAAGGGAAGGACTGTGTTAATACAACAAGCTAAAACAACATTTGAAACCAAGTTTCACATTCACAGACATGCACACAATGCATCAAATACTAGAGCCAATTAAAAAATAATAATATATAAAATCCTTCAAAGATTAATGACTACGGCGATCAGAAACATGACGGCAAGTGGCACACAAAACTGTTGGGTATGGTGTAATAAGCATTTCTTTACAACTGCTAACGGGAACAGATGTCCCTTTTAAGGACAGTTATTGAATTTTCTTCTTAAACTTTCTGGGCATCTACCTCCAGCAACTGCCAATCGGTGCATAGCAGCAAAGTTTCCTGAGAAGGGAAATAATTTTGAAGTCTTATCTACTAATGGATTAGTCTGAAATAACTGAAGGCCACACAGCTCTCCTACAGAATACGAAAATTTGCGGATGATAAGTATTTGATGCATCTGCACAGT
This sequence comes from Rissa tridactyla, assembly GCF_028500815.1. Classification (NCBI taxonomy): domain Eukaryota; kingdom Metazoa; phylum Chordata; class Aves; order Charadriiformes; family Laridae; genus Rissa; species Rissa tridactyla. Next base: position 45,100,988 of record NC_071467.1, read on the forward strand.
GTCTTCAGTGGACCAACATTGCTGGTGCCATTTAATAACAGGCAAAATAAACAGGCAGTATAAAAATTTAATGTTTGAATCAATAAAGAATACTCCCTAAGGTAATTTTATCATTAATTAGCTATACCAAATAACCTTTTGTCTAATGAATGTATAATTTTTGAGATCATTAAGCAATATATCTAATTAATTTCTAAATAGAAATGATAAATATTCTTCCTGTTCTATAAAAAATGAGCAATGCAGTAAAACTTCAGATTATATTTCATTTCATATCATGTCATAAGAAACTGTAAACTAAGCCATAAATTTTACATGTATGGATAACACGGTGATTCCTTCCTTCTCAGAAACATCAGACAACACTTATGCTCTGATCTTCCTTTAAGTCAAAGTGTATTTCAAAGATATGTATATAAAGAAATTATCATAAGTGGGAGGAACAGAACACAGAATTCTGAAAGCAAGACATTCTCACAACCATATTTGTGACTTATTACTAACTCCACAACATCAACAGGAATGACTAACATTTTTCTTTATTGTTAATCATTACCCTGATTAAAAACTGACAAATATGACTTTGCTTTTGACAGTATAAAATTGATTTAAAGTAAAAATTCTAGACAATCACCAAATTCATCAAACACAAAAAATCACTAAATGAAAAAAAAAAAAGTTAAGAAAATACCTCTAAAATGTCATCAGAAACATAGTATGGAAACACCTAGTTTGAGCTTTCCCTTTTGTTTCAAATAATTCTGCATGTCAGTCTAATGAGCTGAATGCCATTAGGAAAGTAAGCTTGCATTCATGCTTATTTCATACTTCCTAGCCACATATCAACTACCAGAAAATTTTGAAAGCTATAGATTTTTCTTTTTTTTTCCTTTTAAGCAGATTTTCAGTGGATTTTGAAGGGCTCATGAAGACTACCTTTGAAAAAAATTACAGTCGAATGGATCAAACTTGCAGCATTTTTAACAAAAGTATTCATCTTCCATTATGGCTAAAGAGAGATAACATTATGGGTCATTGCTTTTCTCTTTCACCTGCCTTCAGAATTCGAACTTTCAATGACAGAAGCCTGAAAAATAAACTATTTTTATAAAAACAAATAAATATACTGAAACTGAAATCCAGAGTAAATCCTCGCCAGATCGACAGAAAGAGAATTATTCACTATCTTGTGGCATTATGTCAAAGAAATCATATACCAAAGCACCTTTGTCTTTTAGTAGTCAAAGAAGAAGAGAAAATTTTGAAATATTTCTCTTAGTAAGAGATGTTATGAAATCTCCATTCTTACAGACATTCAGAACTTGACTGGGCAAAGTCCTGAGCAACTTGACTTATGTTGGCTATTCTCTGAGCAGGATTTTGACTGGATGACCTACAACAACTCATCCAATCTGAAAAATTCTGTTATTCTATGAGCCTTGGATCTCAAAACTGTCATATCTGTCTTGGAATCTGTTTTAAAAAAGTCCTGACTTACTATTCCTAGCAAACCAGCTTCAGTATTGTTATTATTACAGTGCCACATTATTTGGCAGCACACACACTAGTACATACAAAAGGTAGCAGTTCACATTTCACAATCCACTTGTAGCTCTCCGGGTTTTTCTGAATTCACTAATTTTATATCTACCTTCATCTTCAATGGCACAGTGTCTCAAACTTCTCACTACACACTTTCATCCTTAAAATACGCTCTGGAAAGGAGTTTTTAGTACAGACTGCTTGCAGGTAAGGTACCCTTGAGAGTGAAGACAGTAGAACTCTTCTATTACTCATAAACAGCTATTGAGAAATGAAAGAGGAATCCTATCATCCCCTCTCAGTTGTTAATGGGGTAGAGGGCAACGGTTATGATTTGTGAAAGGCTGATATTCTATGGAGATTGCAGAGGAAGGGAAAGAGGAGGTGAGAAGTCAGATGAGAAGAGAACAGAGATGCTAAATATCTTGAAATTACTTGAAATTCAATTGAATTTCTAAACAGAATGGAAAAGCTGGTGTGTAAAAGACTAATGATATATAACTTGCATTCTTACTCACTCTTAAAGTAAATAAAAATCTTCCTAAATTACTAAGAAAGAAGAAGTAGGGCTACTCTGGAATCACTTTATATATTAATTTTCAAACAGTGGTATCCAAATACAACTGCGTTGAGTTCAAGAACCAGAATGCAGTCCTATTCTGAAAGACAGTAAGGTAGAGGAAAACTACTGCTAAAATGTCTCCTCTAGAAACTGAGAAAAACCTTATGGGATTATTAGATCCAGAACATGCTATTCAGTATATTCTACATAATATTGTTCTCATGCTTCTCTTCATAACTTGATTTTTAACAAGTATTTAATTTTTTTGCTTTGTTAGAGTAAAGCATGTTTTAATTTGCCTGGTGTTTAGATTGAAGCTAGGCTATCCTGAGGATCTTTTGCTGGTCATATGCCAATGGCCTCTGACAGGGAGTTAGCAGTAGAGTTCATAACATCTATTGAACTCATGTCGTACTTAATTATTTTTCGACAAGGGGTGATGCCTGTCAATAGTTGACTTCTCTCCGACATCTCAGTATTTCCATGGATTTTGTAGTTTCTCTAGAAAATCTCGGTCTTTAAGGAGTACTACGTAACAATTATTTTGCATTAATATCTGAACTTTATTCCACTCATTTCTTTTTTTTTTTTTTTTTAATGCAAAGTGTCCCACCATCATGAACAACTGAAGGATACAACCCATATAGGATGTAACTGCCGCAAAATTGCGATTGGGTCCTGAATGAAGCTCTAACTTCAGTGTTAGACACTGAGGCTCTGTATCCACAGAGAGCTCTACAGAGGGACAGGAAGGCTCCTTCATTCACAGCGAAGACAACACAAAAAATCCGCTGTGGGTGCCATCTGTGTGGTTGAAGGAGAGATCCTGATGGAATAGTTCAAGGCCCTGTGAAGAGCAGACAGTGACCTACAGGAACGTTATCAAACAATTGATGGATGTAAACTCTTAATTAATACTTAGGTAGAAGTCCCTCCTCTCAGAGAGGGCATCTCTTCTTAAAGGCCTTTGTTGCATAGTCTAAGGGGTCTGGTTCCTTTTTTGCCTCTCTCTTTTCCCACTCTCTGGGGTTGGTTTTGAACAGCAGCCTACTTCAGCAGGAGGGAAGGAGAAGCTGCCATATTACCTCACCTACAGCCGTTAGGGCAGGCTCAAGGGAGCAATAGGTTGGAGTGATGAGTGACTATTGCTTCTATTAAGCAATTAAGCAAGTGCTGTAAACAGTAGGCTGTTAAACAAATAATAGGAAGCAGCATGACTTCTGGCTGCATATTTAAAGAAAGCAGATAGAAACTGCATACTGTCGTGTCTTGCTCCTGTTGGACTTCAGGGGAACTCTGAGCATGCCAGTTGGATCGAGTGACTCTGGACACTCAGCCTTTACGTGCCACCAGACATCTGTTTTAGAGATGTAAGACAGATGTCTGCCTGGACCTTGGTCAAAAGTTCACGGCTACACCATTGCCTATCTACTGCTTCACGTTCTTTCACCTCTCCATACCTGCACCACTTTCCAGAGTCATTCTTCATAAGTAAGAGTGAACTTTAAATAAACTAAATTTTCAGTTGTCATCTGTTGGGTCTGCCAGCAGAAAAGTACAAGTATGCAAGAAACTCAAGGGCATGCCGACCTCGCTTGATAATTGTTTATCTATTTGCTGCTGTTAAATTTCTATTTGCTGTGTGATGAAACAGGATGGACTTAATAAGTTTGGTTTCCCAAAATAGTAAGATTGAAAGCAAAAGTTCTCTGATGTGCTAAACATATAACAGATATTGCTCACTAAACAGTGTCTCCTTACCAGGAAATATAACTGTTTAAAAGAACAAAAAATTGTCCTCATATTATGAATTTCTAGGGGAAGTTTCGGAATTTGCAATTATCTACATTTTTTAACATTTTCCATCAATCCCATTGTCAGTTTTCCTTCAGACATTTTCAGCGATTGATACTTCTTGCGCTTCTTTTTGCTTCTTCATTTGTAGGTAACCCATAAATTGTCAATTGCTTTGTACTATTTTACACATCAACTATTTTCTGAAAATCAGGTGGCAACTGTATCACCAGTACCATGGAGTATTATTGTGATGAAAGGGAAAAGGTCAATGAGCATCTATGGTCCACAGAATTCTGTTTAGCCACTGTTCTTAGAAGTTCAAGAGGTGAAATATTTTTACTTTCACAGGGTATGATACGAAGCACTGATCATCTGCATAGATGTAAAATAAGTGAATGAGAAAAAAATGAAATGCCTATTCACCTGTCCTCTTGGAGTAAACTGTAATTAAAAATACTTTCTTTAGGCCTTTTAAGTCCCAGGCGCTCCTTCAATAGAAGATCTACAGTTAAAGTATACGCTTCATTGATTCCAATTAATTTATTTAGATGATACAATTCCCCAAGGAACACTGTGTGTATAGGCTTACTGAACACCTTCATTCTAATCTACTAAAATTAATGTTATTCTTGGGAACTTTTACACTCACTTGATGCAATAAAACAGACATTACAACAAAGCATTGCAATTTTTTATTTCTAGCCTCAGCCTCCAACGAAGACTCCAAAATGGCGAGAAAAAACAAATTAATATCGGGAAAGCTATGGATGTTAACAATTCTTGATTTAGGGTGAGGTTAGAGAAAAAAATAATAAATGTTTTCCTCATACTTAATCTTTCAAATTATAACTAAAAAATGATGACCTGTATCTTATGTGGATATGGTGACTATTTCTTTCCCTTTCTTATTTCCTCTTTCTGTTACCACTTATGAGGAACTTGTCAGAAAGCAGAGAGGTACAGGACATATTCATCATTCAAGGTACCTATTTCTAAACAGGATGCTGAAATTTGCTTCCTGTCCTCCTGCTTTGTTGGCCTGTTTGGATAGTAGCTAAAAATCCCATCCAACAATGCATGAAAAAGATGCAAGCATTTAGTCTATTAGAATAAAAAAAGGCCATATCTTGGTTTAATATTTGCTGCTTATGTTTCCAGTCTCAGACATCATAAATATCCAACTCCCCCCCAAAATTTCTCTTTTAAATTCCAGGTATCCCTTTCACTGTCCTATTCATGCTACATATCCCACTTCTTGTGCAAGCGGCAAAACATCAGATCCAAATATGTTTAGCTACTTAAAGCAGGATTCAATAATGTCACGCATATAAACAGAACACAGGGATAAAATGATGCAACAAAAGCAATCCTTTCAATTCTTTCAATTCCTTTTTAGTTTCAGTGGTTTCTCACTGTCTGACCTCATCATATATACAGAAATACGCTTCTGGGAGGAACTGCAAGCATTTGTCCATGTTAAAGCTTAATGACAAATCAGAAAGCAATGATTCCTCTGCCTAAATCTGTTGAGGGGTGTAAGTGTGATTCAGAAGAACCCTGTATGCATACAGGCAAGCTCAGGTTTATTTAAAAAAAATTAACATCATGTTGTTGTGAAAAGTAGCAGCTGAAGGGAAAGTCCTTATTATGGCAACCTACCAATTACAGCACTCACAAAGTCAGTGCGTCAAACCTGTATCTTTCATCTTCCAACCTGACCATCAAGCTAAAAACTGAGGTATACAGCTCCTTTTGAAGCTATGACTCTATGCAGAAAGACGCGCAAGAATCAGAAAAAGCTTGATTTCACACCTGAGAGGAGTATAACGCAAGGTGAAATATCTGGTAAACACCTTAAACTGGAAAGCAGTGGATCGAGCTGTCTACTTAGTTGAATACTTTTCAGCCATGACTGTCACCCAAAAATAGGCATAAACATATTCTTTCGTAAAGTACATGTATTTATTTATCTGTTTATTTCTGTATTTAGAGCAGGAACTTCCATTAGTTTCTTAGAAAGAGCCTTTGCAGAAGCATTCAGAGCTTTGAACCTGACATGAATGAAGCTTTGACTCAGACCCCTAAGCCACAAGGAGAGAAGGGCCATCAGACTTGTCCCTGTGAGCTGCCCAAGCTGTTTTGGATCTTATCCTGATGGTTCTCCCTTCTTCAGGAACCAAATGGGTAACATCTAGGCATCACATCACTTCCCCACAGATTCCTAAGTCCTCTCTGTCATCTACACTTGAAATGTCACTAAAATACGTACAATATCTAGTAAGTCTTCTTCCAGAACCAGAAAATAAGCAACCTTTGTTTATCTGTTTATCAACTCAGGATTCTACTTAATAACATCTAGTTGTGGGACACGTCAGTTTATTTCAATCAATTTTAAATGTTTACAATAGAATAAGGCATTTAGACTCCTTCATTCATCTGCCTTATTTAAGCCTTTAGTGGAGAACACGGTACATTCATCCCTGTACTGGCTAAAATCCAAGCACAGATCTAACACAGATGTGGTCACTAAATTTGGTCAGGAAAAACTTACCCTTACGGAAAGCAATTTTCAGGGAGTGACATTAATATTGCAGAGAAAAATAAGCTAACTAATACTTGCTATACTAACGAGTTAGTATTAGAAAAAAATGAGAAGATAAATGAGAAAAATATGTAAATGAGGATGAAATCTATACTCGAGGCAAAATTGAATTTGCTGGACATGCAGAAATTATTTGATACACAGCTTGAGACTTATAGTTTGAGATTTAAATAAGAACCTGATTTAATCATTCTTTTCTATCATCTAAATTTCCAGTGGGTGTCCAAATTACTTCCATCCTCTCATGAGCAATAGGGTATGCAGCCCTAGGATATAAGCACCACTATCCAACAACTGCATCAAGTGACTCACAACATGAATGTTATCCAGCTCATCAGGTAATCCACTATCTTCAGGAAGCAGTCTGACCTTCCTCTCAAAAGTCAACATGTATGTTTCCTCAGCCTAAAATCTCTAACAATCTATGGTGTGCATTGCCCTTCTAAAACTTTTTTACGTCCTGAAGTTCAGAAGCTGCTCTGGACTACAATGTAAAGGGAAGCAAAATCTTTTATTGGACCCAGGAAGCATAGTTTTTAAAACAGAGAGTGCCTCAGAAGCATCTAAAACAATTAAAAAAACTTCTCAGTGAAAAGTATTTCACGTCAACCAAACAGACATATTTTTATATCTCTCTCTACATATATATTCCTTTTATTTTACAGAAAGAATTTAAAGTATTAATAAGTAATATAAGCCTTTCAAGGATTTATTTTATGGAGTAATAATCCATGCCAAATGCTATAGACAGCTGAGAATACAATGCGGGGCATTAGCACAGCATAATTTACACCCTATCGTGCACTTCTGCTTAATTTAGCAGCAAGAACTCAGCTCCCCCTGCGTGTTTCTATAAACATTTAACAATAGAAACATCATTCTAGAGATATTCCCTCAAAATAAACCTGATCAAATCCTTACTGGGACAACAGATGGAGATAGGGCAGATGTACCATAGGACGTGAAAGTTCAATAACTGTCAGTCAAGAGCTGCAGAATGGCTACTCTGAGGAACTACAGTAATGGTATATTGAAAAATAATTAATTCAACAGTCATGCAAAATCAGGAAGAAAAAAATAACAAAAAAAGAAAAATATTAATAAAAACCCCAAACAAAACCAATCAAACAAACACAGAAAACCCAAAAAAGCGAAACAAGACCAAAAAACAACTAAGGAGAGGGAATATAAGCACTATCGTTAATGTACTTCTAGACTAATGACTTGAATTTCTTTGAGTACGTGTCACCATTCAGTATAAAGTAGAAGTTTAATCAGTTCACTTTAAAAATATTAATAGGATAGAAATGCCATCTAGGAGGTTATTATTCTGCAATTAAAAAAAAAAAAAAGGATTGTGCTGTGTTTCATACAAATGTTTATCACTAGAACAGATGTTCTATCAGTCCACCTGAGCAATGCAATTCACCTTGAAGTGTAATAGGGATGCAACACATCTGCAGCAAAGGACATTGCCTTGAGTGACAGGCAAGCCAGCCATCTTGACATTTGCATGTATTCACCTTTATACAGCATTTATAAGTTAGGTTTTATTAAATAAACTCACTGAGCTGAATTTTTAGAAGTGATTTTAAACAAGATTGACTAACTGCGTAACTTTAATCAAGCTGAACAGCAGCCAATTATGCCCAAATATGACGTGATATTACATAGCTGATCTGGTACAGCTGGATGTAGTTGGCTTTACAAAATTATATCAAAAGCAAGAGAAAATGGGCATATCCATGTATATTTGTGAACATCCTCAAGAACATAAATATGCCTGCAAGACACTGGGATTCATGACAACTGAGTGCTATGGAATCTGACATGCACAATAATACACCAGTTTCTTGCCTTAGTGGGGCATCAGTTCATTATTCCATGATGTTGTTTTAAAACTCAGTTAAACACAGTTGTGGACATGGAAACACTCTCTGTCTCATTCTCATATAACTCTCATTATAAACTGTTAACTTTGAGCAGGGAAGCTACCAATCCTTTTCCCATAAATGCAGGAAAATTCTAGAGGAAAAGATTCTTCTTAAAAATGAAAATTAAAATTATTTAACAAGAATATGTTATCTTCTGTAGAGGCAAGATAAATCTTTCAAAAATACTCATGCTGCCTGTGGGTAGAAGAGAAATAGTGTTCAACTTAAAGGATTATAGCACTCTTCCTCATTATACTTTTTTTTTGTGAATTCAGCATTGATGAAAGATGGAGGGCTATAGCCTTTGAATTCATCTTAATAGACATGAGACACACAGCATGGGAAAAGAAGGTTTTAAATACATTTCTCTGCCAAGATATTCTAATCTTGGTTTCATCTGAAACCTTGAGATTTGACTTTTGTCTGTGTAGTAGAGAAGCAAGGGGCCATTTATTGCACTTAGGAACATGTGTGTGAACACAGTCATAATCCAATAAAGTCGTAAGTCAGCTCCTTGCCTTTGCCATGTACTGAATCTGCTTTTTACTGCTAGCTTGTTGAGTCAAGCAAGTTACAAGTGCAATCAGAAAGTTACGGCTTTCCCAACTGCAATTTATAAACATTGTAGTTACTTGCACATGTAGGGACAGGGGAAGGTGAACTGAAGGCCAGACTAAGATTTAGATCTAAACCTTGAATTCCACTGCGTACCTAAACCAGATTTAACCAATTCATCCTCCTGGCATGGCAATCAGTAAATGCCAAATCCCAATAAAACCCAAACAGCAAATGAGGGTAATCACGTGTAGTAAAATCTCCTGCACCTGGAGGCAATGTGTTTTGTTTACCACCCTGAGAAGCATCAGAAGATTTTGTAAGAAAGGCTATCTATCTCATGTTGATTTCCCTAGATGCTATCAAGTCGATCTTCAGCTGAGCTCAGCACGCTCACAGACTCATGGTGGCTAATGTAAAGATTGGGAATTGAAAAGGAATAGCCAGTGCTTGTCCTCAGCACACCACCATGGTTTATTGAGGTAAGGTGTATTTTCCTGTCATTTGGAAATGCTTAGCAGGGAAGTCGATGCCACCTTTCAAAGCTCAACCTGCCTAATGATGGCTCTCGCAGGAGCTGACATTTGCTGTAGTCAGTGTAACAGCTGAACAGCAGTGATGAGCTCCAAGAAAAGGAAACATGCCAGCGTTTCCTCTCCCATCTTGGCTGATCAAACAGAGAAGCCTCTGGCTGAAACCTTGAAAAATTCTATTCTTTGTGCCTCTCTGCTATGAGGTCTTCATAATTTTTCCTCTGGATTTATGGAAATTTTGTCTATGATATAGTATTATTTTTAGTGTATGTTTAAAATACTTACTATGCTTTCAGTATCGAGTTATCTAAAACTTTTTTCTCACCTACATCCTGGTTTTCTCTTAGATGGTACTATATGTAGCCCGTGCATACAGTACCAATATAGAAAACACAACTTGATTCAAAGATGTTGCCAATTTTCTAATTTTTTACCACCTTCAAGTGGTAATCATTGTAAGCTTGGACACGGGGAACTTTATTTCCCTCTTCTCCCACAATCTTCTTCAACATTTGTGTGGTCCTCTTCCATCACTTTTTGTATCATCTTCCCACCACTATTAAACATATTAAGAACATTCTCAGAACTTCTTATTGCCTCATGCTGCCCATATAAGTATCACTTTATCAATACTCATCTTCTTTCAACTTTTAATTTCCACTAAAATGTATCTTATCTTTCAAATAATTTGTCAGGCAAACCTACTTTCACAATTACTGCCTTAAAGGAAAGCTGTATAATCAACAAGTCTTTTCTAATTGCTTTTTTTCTGCTCTTTTAAACATTATTGCAGCCATTGAGACATTTGGATAACACTGTCAGTGCTACAGTAGCTTCCACACCTATGTAAGTTCATTTGTTTCCACATTGTAATGCTAATGGATCTGTCCGTGCCGATATTTTCTTCTCTAAATCAAGAATATATTCATAAAGGAATTATAATTGGATTGGTTCCTTGAATCTAGTTTGACAACTGCCTTCCCCTTTTTACTGTTAAGCCTTCCCCTTTTTACCTTTAACAACTAATTAAAATCCACATATATATACAGATACATATATACATGTTAATTTTATTTATATATATACATACATGCACATATACATACAAAAATTCTAACTGAAAATAACCTTCAATTATCCTGCTAGTGCTCATAAAAAAAACCATGGACATTCATTAAGTGGAATTAAATATGCCTTTTTTTTTTTTCTTAAGCATAATGGGATGAAGACAGCAGTCAAAAGATTAACTTGCAATGTTGCCACTGATGATGTAAAATTCTACAGAAAGTTTTGCTTAGATAGGCAAAGGTGTAAAATCAAAACCTTCACATGCATTTTAGACACTAGTGATATCTAAGTGTGAGAAAGATATTAAACCCCTTAATAACTGGATATTTAGCAAAAGGAGGATATTTGAGAGAAAAGGTTAAATACTGAAATTTATTTGTATTTATCATGAATGTTTTAGATATATGAGGAAGAAATTTAAAATATACTGTAGAAATTTTGTCCCTGAGGGAGAACTGAAAAGCCATATGTTCATACAAACCTTTTCCATGTGTATTGATTAAAGATAGTACCCTAAAAATTCTTAGCCAATAGATGTTTTTCAATAAAGTGACTTTAAAAACATTTCATTATAGGCACTTAGAAACTGTCAGACTTTGTCTTATCACTGTTTTTTATTGAACAAGATGCATAGGGCATACAATAAGACATAGAGGCATTTCCATCCTGAACAGATGATAACTTTCTTGTAGTTTGGATTAATCATTTTAGGTAAAATATACTGTAAGAAAAAATCTAGAAGTAAAATCCCAATCTGATCAGTTTCAGAGTTCAAGTTCATGATGTGCTTGCAGAAACAAGTGAAAACTAGCTATTCAACCTCTTAGACAAAAATGTATTTTATTAAAATAAATGTCAGGATGACAAAAGTAGTCATTATACATTCAGCTAAATAATGTTGTGCTAATGTAACAAGTAAAAAGGACAGTTCTTTCCCTGCATATTGTGTTAATGTCTGCTGCATACCAGAAGACCGAAATTAACCTTACATCTGTGTAGTCTTTTCTGACTCTTCTCAGAAATACTGTATTTAATAAAAATTAGGTTGTATTTCCTAGCTCCTTCTAGAATAAAAAATTGCAAACCTCTCTACATAATGTAAACCAAAAAGGAATCTATTTTTGAAATTAATGTTCCCCAAATTGTTAAGACATCCACAGAACAATAAACGTTTTTCTTTTCCCTTATTTAATGGGCAGTGAGACCTTATCAGTCTCACTGCCCATCAAATCGGCCTCTCTCTTTTCAGTTTGATCTTCACTTTCTTGAAATGGTCCATGGTAATTCCTTTGGAATACAGTGATTGATGCTGATGGGAGAAGAATGCATTAATTGCAGGGTGCCCTAACAGATAACTTGACCAACAAGCTGTTCAAGCCAAGAAAGTTATTAATTTCCACTGGAATTCTAATGAAGAGAAAAATGCCTCATTGACCATGCATGCCAAGAGTTCTGAAACAGCAGAGATCACTGAATTAATATGTGAGCCTGGTGGGACATTATAATTGCTGTTTATGGTTTTGTTTTCTTTTTTTTTTTTTTACAGTAACAAAAGCAAAGAAATAAGTCCAGAGTAAAACATAAGAGTGAAAACGGAGCTAGCTAACTATTTTTTTGTTTATTAGGCATTCTTTCCCTCTGTTGAGATAGGAGCACTCATTTGCCACTGTCGGCAACTGATGCTATAGCAACTGTTTTGAAAATGTCCAAATGCAAGTGTTATTTTCAATTGCTGAATGTGACAAACCTCTTCCTTTCTTTGACTTCAAGAAGCAAGAATGAGACAAAAGTATCTAAAAATTTGAGCAATTGTAGTGCGGATGAAGAACTGAGAATCAAGGGCAAATAAAAATGCACCTAATTGTTTAATATGTTTTATTTATTCTAATTTTTTTATACGTACTCATATAATTGTTGTTGTTGTTGTTGTTATTATTAAATTGCCATTAATTTTTTTATGATTTGTGGGCCTTCTCATGAAGAAAGCAGCAAACAGAATAGTAATACACCCTCCCTTGGAAGTTACACTCAGCGCTATTCCATATTAGTAATTCCATATTAAAAAAGTTGGACTAAAGACAGGGAAATAAGAAATACATTGACTGGCTGAAGATGTGGTGTAAAGGAGGTGAAAGCACTTTTATTCCTCAAATCCGTCCTCTTGAAGGCAAGTTTACAGCTCAGTCCTCTACATATTTTTCTCATTCTACAAGGAAGTAATTTGTTCCTTCTGATGAACCAGATTTCTCTGTTTCTCCTTATTACAAGTTTCTTAAAAAGAAATCCCCATTATGTAATAGTTGTGATACACAACACATGTATACTTAATTAACTAGTTTAATTTACTAGACATGTACTCTGTGATAAGTAGCCCACCACTAAATGGCCACATTTTCAACCATTGTTGTGCTATATCATAGAACAATTAATGATATTTCTTTAGTACGGCAACAGACTATGTTCCAAATGAATCTTTGGTCACTTTACAATGTACTGTACCCTGAATATTTTTATTCATGCTTTTTCTTACATAGCTTTCTAAAATATATGCTGATCCTTTTGAGGAGTTGTAGCTGTTGCCCATTCTTACGATGATCTCTAGCAACTAGAACCTCAGAATTTCAGCCTTAAACCTTGAGCTGCCTGTACGTTTGCTTCTTTAAAAAAAAAAGTATCAAAAATTGTGGAAAGAACAGATTTCTCAAGATGCACAGCTCTATCTCTTCATCTCATGGATCCAATCACCTGCTACACAGCTGTAGAGAAGAGCAGCAATTGTGCATATAATGCATTTTGCACGACATCATCTCTGTTCAAGGAATCTTACTCCCTTTTTTTAGGACATTGCAGTGTCTGCCAGTAACATGAGAATGACAATGGGTAAACTTGGAGACAGTCAGACGATTCAGTTTGTTCCAAATTCTGCTACTGGCCTGTTCCATAAACTTGTGCAAATACTATTTTTTTATGCCTTCATTTGGACAATAGAATTCATACATTTTTAGAATTTTAGAACATTGATGGATACCGGCTAATTCTGTAAAGCATAACAATCCCATTCCCCCATTTATAGTAAAATGGGTAAGATGCAATCTGAAGAAAACTTTTATTTTTATATTTATATATATATAAATACATATATGCATTAAACAGGTTAATTTGAAAAGTTTAGGCATGTTCTTACTTTAACGAAAGACATCATTTCCCGTTGACTTTAGATAAAAAAATAATAACCTATTTTGACGCAGCAAGGTACTCTCTGAAGAAAATCTACTGAGAATTCTTGAACTAGAATAATGAACAGCTACCAGAGAATTAAATATAGTTGAAATGAGAATTATAAACGGAAGAACTCCAAATTTTCATTTTCTTACCTGCTGGTTTACGGGAAAATTCCTGTTGATTTTTTTTATCTATAAAAATGAATAAAGAAATAGATTAATACTCAGTCATTAGAAGAAAAAAAAAACGCAAACATTGGATTTTAGAGACATATGAATATACCATTTTACCTTTTCTGTGACACCATCTTTTGTTGGTCTTGCACTTCCGTGACAGTACTTAATTATATAAGTAATTCAGGACAACTTACTGCCATCCACCAAAATCATCAAGCCTTAAACAAATTTCTTTCCTTAAAAAAGGATAGAAAATTGGGCTGGAATAGCCTTTGAAACATCCCTTACTCTACCCTGTATCCTAGGTGCAAAATCAAGTGTGCAAAATCAGTTTTGATATTTGTTCAAGTAATTTTTTCTTAAAACATTCAACAATACCCCTAGGTAAAAAGTAAGGAGAAAAAGTGTCTGAGACCCCTGATTCACGAGGAGTTTGCACTTAGCCCTGCAGATCATTGACTCCATCTAAATAAGCATTTTCAGCTTTCTGACACAAAAGTGTCCAATACAAGGAGAATTAAGTGTAGAACATACCCAATCCTGCCATTAGTAGAACGAAAATATTCTTTTTTATTTTAAGCAGAAGCCTTGAAAGCTTTTGAGCAAACCTAGTAAATCTACCATGTGCATTCATGACAGACAATTAATACCTAGAATTTATTTTTTCCTCTCTTGTGTTAACTTTTCACAATTGTTTTTGTAGCTATGGGTAAATGAGTATAACACATCTTTAATTTAAAGACATTGTCAACTAGGAATCAACTGTATAGCCCTGAAAGCCCTGAAACCACAGTGTAACATTTACACTATTTCAACAAAACGTATCTTATCTTTTAGAAGAAAAGAAGAATCACCACCGAATTTCCTCCAGTGTTTACAACATCATCTCAAAACAACTACATGCAGAGATGTGAGTGGCACTATGTTTTGCAGACTTTAAAAGCAGACTGTTTGCTGCAGTGGTAACCTCGTTGCATTCTTCATGCAAATACTGAGCAAGTCTGTAAGTCTGTCACTGACATCTCACAGCTTTGCTATCAAAAGATAATTCTCACTGTCAAAAACATGCTGGCAAGCAATTTCAGTTGGCTTTCAAATGTATCCTGAATCAAAGTGACAGAAGAACGTTTCCACCCTCCCTGCTTGGCATGGACATCAGCTTCAGTTTCCTCCCTCCTTTCTTCAATGCAAGTTAAAGGAAAGCATTAGAGAAGCTAGGACATTTGGTGGACAAAGTATTAAAATAAAATGAATACACACTTTATAAGACACCAAATATCTCACACAATTTCTTAAAAGAAAAGGTGGGTGAAAAACACAGGCTTTTGACAGAAAAACAGAGATTCCAAGACTTTCCGGATTTATTCCTAAATCTGACATGAAATACTGCAGCATGATAAATCCCTGTTTGTGTTAGTAGTTGCTATTAAAATCTTTGTCAAAACTGTGTATTTCCTTCTAGTTCAAGCAACAACTACAGCCAATACAGTGAAAAATTTAGGTTATGAAAGAACATTGACAAGAAAAAGAGATTTTACTAGTCTAAACAAAATACTGAAAATATATCTTATGGGGTAAGATACAGCTACATATTAAATACTTTGATAGTGTTTTTGTTTACTTCTTATATAGAGATTAATTTTTTTAACAGAAATAAAGTACATTGGGAGCCTTGTGTACTTTTAAATGTACCTGGAAAATGTAAATGCTGGACCCAAACATCATTTTCTCATTCATAAATTTCCAGTTCATATTTTAAAGTACAATCTAACACCTACATTGCATAGTTATTGTAACTGTTGTTACTTTGATGAATTAAAACAATCATGTTTATCTTTCAGGTAATATGGTGATGGTTTCATGAAATGCATTATTTTTAATTACATTATAGTTTGCAAACTGGATTATAGGTCTCCAGTCTTATCTGAAAATTGTTACGTGTGATTAGTTTTAGGAACACCCTAAATTTTTATCATTCATATGCATAAATATTTGACATTTCATGAAAAACAAAAAAGTTCTACAATTAGGCAACAGAAGTCACTGATTTTTAAGATTACGAAATACACTGCCTTGAGAATATGGAAAGAAAAACATTAGCCAACATTGTTCTTCCCAGCACGTTAAAAAGCACACTGAGTAAAATCTAGCCTACAGATGATCAAGACCCACCAATCCTTAAGTATCAAAATTTAAATGTAAATATTTTTTACAAATGAAAAGAGAAAAAAAATACCTTCTGTTACTTGATAGATTATTTAGAGGAGAAATGTTCCTTCAGTCTTCCATAACGTTACTGAACTCCTTGTAATACTATTATTTATTAAGCAGAATTACAGCATACAACACTATGTAACTGATGCAAACGAATAACATTTGTTTTCATCAGAGGACAGAAGTATGATACACTGCAAACATATATGCACGAAATTTTTTTAAATAAAGCACCTTGGCAGATACTACACTAAGAAAGAAAGGCAGGCACTCCAAGAACATTCTTTAGAAAGCTGTGTTTATCCAGAGCAATAAAAAGTCAGGAGTGGCACTAAAGGAGACAAAAGAAGCTAGTAAACAAATTCTGTTCTGAAGGCAAAGTTGCAGGAAGCATTATGAGAGCTGAAGTGAAGCTAGCAAGAAGTACTTGCTCCTACTTCATGATCAGGAAAGCAGGTGATGAGGGATGAAATTCTGTTCTTGTTCAACTTCCTTGAAGGCAGGAAAAAAAAATCTAACACCACAGAGAAACTAGTTTGGGATTTGGTGATCACCTAAACGTGGAAGGATGAAGAAGCGCTCAAAAATAAGGTTTCTTCAGTATGTTGCATCTGACTAGTAAATAGGCAAGTGGCATTGATACGAGACTAATAATGGAAGAACATATTTTAGTGGAAGCTATCATGGAAGAATGGTTTGAAGCATAATTGATTGCAATAAGGGAACAAACATATATGACTAGATATATTCAAAAAATTCAGCAGGCCAAATACATTATGACATCATAGCCACGAAGAATACTTGACAGGGAGATGATATGAAGTGAGACATAAAGAAGAGTGCACCATGTTCAAATCCAGTTAATTTCGTGCACTAGATGTTGCCACCAGAGACAGACAGTTTTCACAGTGATGGCTGTACCTGCTCTGTAGAAGAAACAAATAAGAACATGGAACACATCACTCCTCAGCAGGGTGAGCAGATCAGCAGGCTTTGGCTTCAGGCATGCATTATTGGAACTTTTGGTTGTGTTTTTTAAAAAAAAATATTTTATTGCATTTAACTGTCTTCGTGCCATAGAAGCAGAAATTCAGAAGATACTCATCCATACTACTATGTTTTTGTGTGAATTTTACCCTATTTTTGTTGCCCTCTGCTGGAATGCAGCTGATTAAGCTTGCAAAAACTTTTAAACATTCAGATGAAACTGAACTGAATTGTTCACTCCTCTGAGAGCTACTACTTCAAACCTTCTTTGAGCAAATAGCACTATAATAACTATTTTCAGTTTCCATAAGAGGATTTTAAAGTGTAATCTCAAAACCACTATTTATTGGGGGTTTGTTTGACCTTTTTTACCTATTTATTTTAATGAAATTTGCTATTCCAATGTAATCACAGGATCCTCGTGAGATGATGAGGAAATGTGCCCTTCAATGAGCACATACCACCCTAAGGACTCTTAAGGGCAGTATGATCTAGAGATAAGGGCACTGATTTGAGGTTTTTCCAATTCCGAAAAATTTAAATGGAAGCAATCATGTGTTTGAAAACTCCATGGGTCTCATGCTTGCTCTAACCCTATTTCCTGAAAAACTCTATTATAAATGAGAGACTCACAGTCCTAATGTTATACTGGGAATGATGATTAACGATACTGTGAGTCTAAAGTATCACAACCAGTCATCTGCAAGAAGCAATAATACAGTAGGTGTTAGTTGCCAGAACAGGGTGCTTGACAGAGACCATTCCCTTGGAGCACCTACAGAACAGCCAAGACGGGAGGGCAACATTTGGAATGAGTGGGCACCAGCTCTTGTTCAGTATTTTGCTGTCTTAGATAGTAGATCAAGTCATCCCACACTTTCACATATGATTTGATCTATCATTTTCTTGCAGCCTGTAGATGTCATGGAACTTTGCAGGTCTCCTTCCTTATCAGAAATTTTCCAATTAAAAAAGAACACTTTATTATTTTAATTTATTCTGTCCACATATCTGGATTTCCCCAAACAATTTAGACTCTGTATGCTGATTTACATTCATTATCAGCTAATTAAAATATAATAGCTTGACAAGAATGTAAATTCATTAAAGAGTTCTTAGCTTCATCTCGTGCATTAAAGCAACAATATGGTTCATGCCATTGGGATGTTAAGCTATTGTGAACAGGTAGCAAGATCATTACAATTTGGAGCACTTTGGAAAAAAACATGAATCCACGCTGTGATAATCTTATGTTAATGAATGAGTATGAAAGAGTAAATAAATAACATTTGGAATTATTAGTTGGTTAGTCTTATTTTCTGTCCTTGCTATGCTTTTGTTTGCTCAATGTGATAGGTAAGTTGTGGTAAGATTGTGAAATTTTGTTATTCAAGAGTATACATGCACTGAAAAAAGCAGGGAGATTCAGAAAATTTAAAAGCATGGAACTGTTCACACAAAATACATCATACGTTGGTGAATTCATTCAAATGTATGTATAACTGCCTATAGACTGAATGTAGGAATTCTTGATGCTGATTTTACAAGCTGCAGTAGATTTTAGAGTTTAGGCTGAAAATCCATATAAGCTACGATATGCAAAGTGATCTGTCAATGTGTTCTGGAAAATACGGGTGCATAGAAACTATTTAATAAAACATTTCTGTATGCTTCCTGACCTACCAGTAATGGTGCCATTCTCTGTTGTGTGTTGATCACATTTTACCAGCTAAATGGTTCAAAGGATAGAAAGACTGGGATTATTGCCATGATTTCTAGTATTATCATGCCTAACACAGATTTTTTCTTGAGACTAGATGCACTGGATTGCAAACGCACTCAGCCTGAATGAAGTCAGCATCAAGTTCCTTGAAGGAAGGAAGAAAGGTAAAAACCAGAATACAGGAACATTTACATAGAGGAGAGGCTTGATACAACGCTGAATAATGCATAAACGTGACCTCTGCTTTAGAGGCTGTTCCTATAGATCCCTGTAGGCTGAATCATTCTCACTGTGGTTTCTGGATGAGAACAAAAGTGAGAAACAAGATGATAACGTGTTTCAGCTTATATAGCAAACATTGTAAAATCTCTCTTAGGAGTCAAAAAAATTACAAAAATAGAGCAAATAGTTTTAAGGACTATAGACAATTAAGACACAGTAGGCATAATTCAGGAAGTCCCCTATCAACTGACAGAATTCCCAAAGTAGCAGCTGGCTGGAAAGCCAAAGGGAAATACAACTATACTTTTCCTATGGCTAGACACAGGGCTATATGGATCTTTGTTCCGGTTCAATATTAGCACTTAAAGTTCTTGTGGATGATCTTAATCCACCTGGAAACTAAAAGTTTTCCTTTGAAAACTAAATACAAGTAGAGGAAGAAAGACCTTAGATAGTCTTTAGGTTTCATCTGGAAAGCAGTTCTATACTTCTTCAAGCTTCCTTTTAAATTCTTGTACTGACTGCCCCTGTATTAGCCAGTTGTACAAAGTATACAGAGAGCTTGCAGGCTTTGGTGAGCTCTCATAGGTGCAGATATTTGATAAATACTTTTGGAAACAACAAAGGATGGCTAGTAAGAGTCAGGAATGCTCCCCCAGAAAACAAATGAGTTGAATACAAATCATTCTTAACAGAGGTCTTGAACTAATGTATGTAAAGAAAAGACTTGCATATTGAGAGTTATTATCAATTTATGGCATGTAAGAGCACTATTGAAGGACAAATGACCATCTGAACTATGATTGCAAACCTGTATACCATCAGGCTTCTTTCATTTGCTTTCTCGCTCAAAAGGATCCAGTGATGTATTGCGCACTACCGGCACAGCAGTAACGGATGGATATTACAAAGAAATGCCAGATTTGTTCCTATTACATGAAAGTGTAGCGGGAGCCCTAAGGACAAAAGCACAAAACCTAGTCTTCACAAATCTGTGATGTTCCAATAATTGGACTGCAATTACTTTTACTTAAACTAATTAAAAACAAAAAGATTCACCTAACAGAAGAATGACTTCATTTAATCCTGCAATATGTAACATCTCTTCCTAAATTTGGACATTGCCTTAATGATACTATTGCTGTTGTGCTTCTTTAAAGAAGATACTTGTGTTACAAACAACACAGTTTCACAGCGACATGCATATTATTAGAGAGAAATGGTAAAGGCTGAAAACCAGTGCCAGCAAAAGTTATTATGGTCCCACCTAAAAGTGAGAAGCATATGTCTCTCTACTGAAGATTTACTAGAAAGACTGTGAACATAAGAACTGAAGAAATATGAAAAAAATTACCCAGAAGGAGATACAGGAAACATTGCTTCAGATAAGGAAATGCAACTGGATAATTGTGGTTTATAACATAATAGTGGTTTCCTCATTGGAGTATGATTACTGCAGTATCACTTACACTAAGAGTAAAAACGCTCTTGTAGGTAATAATCAGTAAAACATCTACTCACAAAATAGGGAAATATATTCCTCTTGAGTACCTCTTTCATTTGCAATTTAAAACAATTTTACTATCCACCAAAGAAAAACAGTTTGCAATGGAAATCCATATGAATACTTCATAGCAGGTCATAACTGGCTTAGTAGATGACAAAATGCAAAAGACGCAGCTATATCCTCAACACATTACTACATCTAACCATCAACACCCTGGAGCTTCAAGATATCTGCACTTGTCAAAAGAACGAGGTTAAGGCAAAGAAAAGAACTAGATTTTGAAGTAAGAGCACAGTGAAGAAAAACCTGCATCACTCTCCTTCACAAAACTGTGGCCGTAATACACATCTATCTGTACAAACACCCATGAGAAATGCCTGAATATACAAACTGTTCAAGAGGAAAATAATCTTATTAAACAAGCGTGCTAGATATGATTAAGAAATGTCATTGAACTAGTCAGAATATTTTTTGGTGGTGGAATAATTTTTTCAAACCTGATATATAGTTTGCAAGGGTAAATGTAGTATGCAAGGCTTACATTTATTTAATTCATTGTAATATTTGTGCTTGTTGTGAAACTTGGACGATGACAAGACAATCTGCATATAGAAAGAAACAAGGCTGGATGTTTTTGTCATTTGGAAAGTATTTATGTTATTATGTTGGTAATTCATAGTAGCTAATAAGAGAGTTAAAGTCATGAAGGAAAAATCAAATCTAAAGAAGAATATCTACAGTACATACCTAGTGTTAGAATGACACAGCACTTGAGGTGATGAGACTGTTATTTAACAAGGATGGGTTTCAAAGGTAATAATTATCTAAATGCAAATAATCAATCAGATGGTTGATTACATAGTTTAGATGGTTGATTAACACGTCTGCAGCTCTTAGTGCCTCTGTCCACCAGTGATGACTGCAGAATAAGCAACTCCATGTCATTCTTTTCGCAGAAACCAGATTATTAAATTGATGAAAATATATCTATACATCTGTCCTGGTTTAAAACATCAGATTTCATACTTTCTGATTTCTCAAGGAAAGTAAACAATGTAGATAACTCCAATTTCAATTTTACTTCTCACTTACAATTTCATTACAATTAATATTTAGACTATATAATATCTAGTATATAGTATTTACTTTGATAAGTTTTCACAGAATGCCAAAGAAACAGAGGAAAAATTTTAGTCTAATGGTAGCCATAGTTTGTCTTATCCTAGTATTTCTGAATGCAGTTGCAAGCACTGATATGAATATGTTCATTCCGTGATAACACAGAGGAATAGAAACATATAGCTGAAAAGCAACTCAATAGATTAAAGCTGTCTGCCCAGACCACTTCTGTGGCCCTGCCATGATGGCACTCGCAATGCCTTATGAGTCAATCTATTAGCAAGTACAGCTCTACTTAGTATTGGAAGTTTTTCTTATACCAAAAGAGACTCCTTCTGCTTGCAGTTTAAGCCTATTACTTCCCATGTAATCCGTCACAGAAACTGCCTGCTCTTTGTGTAGCTTTTCTAAAGTTGAAACGTTATTCTTTTATTCAAGCTAAGCAGTTCCATTTCACCCTGTATTTCCTTGCAAGTGCATGCTATTGTCAAAGAAGTCCAAGCCCTCTTTGGTGACACTGCTTCTGCATACGAGCGTTGTAGGACACATTGTTCCTGCATGACCAGGAGGATTGACTAGCACATTACAACAGCTCTGACCCCCTCAGCCTTTCTCCAGGAGTCTCATAGTCACTTTTGATCTGCTTACAGTCATGCTGAAATCAGTCATGCCCGCATGAATGAGCAGTCCCAGTTAATTGTCATTTGGCTAGATAGCTTTGGCAACATCCCTCAGATTTAAGCTCCTGGGAAACAGAAGGCTTCCCACAATGTTAGGTCCAGTCACTAGCCCGAATTTTTCATCGCACACAGCAGTGAGTCACTCATGACCAATACATCTCTTCCTCATGGGAAGCGTGATCATTAATCTCACAGCTTTTCCAGCCTGCCAGGTTTTCATTTAATTTTTTCTCCACTCGGTCATTAGGCTTGAAACTTCAGTGACTGTGGGCAGCTTTGTAATGCATCCCTGCCTGAGAAGGGAACATTTCCCTATGAAGAAGACTTGCGAGTAGAAACCTCTTGTTTGCCAGGTTTTCCTCATCCACAGTAGGTGCTATTGTGGATTTTCCTGGCTTGCTGCGAATCAACTTATCCACACCCTCTGATTCCAGATTTCACTTGGTTTGACAGCTTTTTCATGTAACTTCCTCTATCTACTTCTTAAGAGATTTCTCTATCAGGTATGCTCCAACTGAGGCATCCTCCTCCCTCCTTGGCCTTCTTTGGGAAGGGAACTGCAAACCATAACTCCTACAAATTCAGTTTAAGACTTGGATTGAGAAATCTATAGTTTTGGATCCCATCTAAAGTTTCCACTAGCACCATTAGGAGGTGCTGGAAGAAAAATACCTCATAACAGAATTTATATTCTCATCATTACTTTCCTCATTTTCCTCTCCCCTAAAAGTCCTGTTCACAGCTTTTGAGTTTCTTCTTTATTCAGTCACATGGCTCCTTGCCTTTGAGGTCCGTCTTGTCAACCTGGTCTTTTTGCTCTGATTTGGCTGAAACAGAATGAGAGAAAACTACAGCTAAACCTATTTTGTTCCTATGCTCTCAGTCTATCAGCAGGCTTCTGACCTTGCCCATGAAGAGTTCACAGTTTGCCAAGGTTTGCATTATTTCAGGACTCCTCACTTTGGTAGAGATAACAACATTTGCAGTTCACACTCTGGCATTTAATAAGACAAAGGGGGTAGTAAAATGGCAGAAGAAATGGGGAATTTTACACGATTATATATAATGCATGAGAAAATTAACCCTCTTGACAGAACTCAATGCCCTGTAGAAATTTAGCTAGTGATTTTTAAAATACTTGTAATACTTATACCATAGCATATCTGTCTAAATTAATTCCTGCTGGAAAAGTTCAATAAATTGGCCACTTGCCAGTGGCATAGACAAATACCTTTACCTAAGGCAATGAAGCTAAAGACGCTTTCTTAGTCTTCACAGGTATTATTCCTTCCACCACCCCCACCACCAACCCAAGTTTGTTTACTTTAGTTTGAGTGGATTAAAAATAAAATTATAGTATTGTGTCACATTTCACTTTTTATGTCTGAAAGAATTATACACTTTTATTCTCTTGGAGCTCTCAGGGAGAACAGCAATATTTATGAGATAATTTGTCTGACAGCACCAGGTAACAAACTGCTTGTGAATAAGCTAAAAAAAATCACCTGGTATTACATTACTTAAATAATTTGGTTGACATAATATGAAATAGCTGTTGAGACATTAGGTTCACATGATAATGAAGTAGGTATTAACACAATTGCTAAATTTGATACTAAAATTATTTTCATGTCACTGTGAGATAGGTATAAAAGCCTTAGTTTTTCAGTACTTGTTTCTACTGAAAGCTCACCATTCATCTGTATAAAAAATAATTTTAAATTTCACTTAAAACACTACAAAATTACTTTGTAGTACGCTTGTATTTAAAGGTCATGTCCTCATATTTCATAAAATATGTCTGGTCCCTCCTCCTTATACAGAGTGGAGTTCACTGTACTCTCAGATTAATCAGAGACTCACTCTAGTACTGTATTCAGTTATACTCTGAGCTGGTTTTCAATGAGAAACTCTTTTGCAATGAAGCTTCTGCATTGCCATCAGGAGGAAAGACTGGACTCTCCTTAATGTTCTATCTCTTAACAAGCTGCTGAGCCATTAGCTTGAAAAGTCTTGAATTTATGTCACTTCTAAAGAATGCAGTTCCTTCTACTTATCTCCAATTTCACCTCATAACTAAGAATTCATTATAAAATCCTAAGCAAAAGTCCTTGAAAATATGGGTATTCTCAAGTATCTTCTGGTATTTCTGAAAAGGAATGCTCAAGTACTGAGCAATATGGTCATATATAAGCGTAAAGAGCTGTCTATCTGGGGACCATGGCTGAAAGGCAGGCTAAGGGGAAGAAAATGTCAAAGTACCAAAAAAGGGTAGGGTACAATTACTTGCAGAAACCAATTAATTTTCAAGCTTAGACTTTCTTTTTTTTTTTTTTTTTTTTAAGAAGTGTGTTAAATACTGAACTACGTTTGAGGACTATTCCAATTTTGACAACAATAATGTTAAATTGACACGGTAGTAATAGATGGTATATTTTTCTTGCCTTGGATATGATCCTGTAAGACTCAACAGAACTTTCCCCAATCACTCATGAATTGTCAATTTCTTGGCATTAAGAATGACTAAGATAAGCACTGAGGATACAAGTAAATGTAAAGACGACTTTTGCTTAAATGTGCATTTCAGACTTGCCTATGAGAAAACTATGAACTTTTATTGAATTTCACTACATTATACTGGGCTAAATATAGAATCATAGAATCACAGAATTATAGAATCTTCATGGTTGGAAAGATCTTTGAGATCATCGAGTCCAACCATACACACACAAAAAAACCTCCTACAATCTCTGCCACTAGAGCATGCCCTGAAGTGCCACATCTAGACGTTTCTTAAACACCTCTAGGGATGGTGACTCAACCACCTCCCTGGGCAGGCTGTTCCAGTGCCTGACCACTCTTTCAGTAAAGTAATTCTTCCTAATATCTAATCTAAACCTCCCCTGCCGCAGCTTCAGACCATTTCCTCTGGTCCTGTCATTATTCACCTGGGAGAAGAGGCCAACCCCCACCCCTCTCCAACCTCCTTTCAGGTAGTTGTAGAGGGCAATGAGGTCTCCCCTCAGCCTCCTCCAAGCTAAACATGCCCAGCTCCCTCAGCCTCTCCTCATATGACCTGGTCTCCAGACCCCTCACCAGCCTGGTAGCTCTCCTCTGGACACGCTCCAGCACCTCAATGTCCCTCTTGTACAGAGGGGCCCAGAACTGAACACAGTACTCGAGGTGAGGCCTCACCAGTGCTGAGTACAGAGGCACGATCGCTTCTCTGCTCCTGCTGGCCACACTACTCCTGATACAAGCCAGAATGCTGTTGGCCTTCTTGGCCACCTGGGCACACTGCTGGCTCATGTTAAGCTGGCCGTCCACCAGCACCCCCAGGTCCTTTTCTGCCGGGCAGCTTTCCAGCCACTCTGCCCCAAGCCTGTAGTGTTGCTTGGGGTTGTTGTGACCAAAATGCAGTACCTGGCACTTGGCCTTATTAAACCTCGTACAGTTGGCCTTGGCCCATCGATCCAGCCTGTCCAGGTCCCTCTGTAGAGCCTTCCTACCCTCAAGCAGATCAACACTCCCACCTAGTTTGGTGTCGTCTGCAAACTTACTGAGGGTGCACTCAATCCCCTCACACAAATCATTGATAAAGATATTAAACAAAACTGGCCCCAAACTTGGCCCTGAGGGACACCACTGGTGACCGGCTGCCAAGAGGATTTCACCCCATTAATCACAACTCTGTGGGCACGGCCATCCAGCCAGTTTTTAACCCAGTAAAGAGTACACTTGTCTATGCCATGATTCGCCAGCTTCTCCAGGAGAATGCTGTGGGGGACGGTGTCAAAGGCCTTACCAAAGTCCAGACAGAAAACGTCCACAGCCTTTGAAAACCATTTTTCAACAGAGAACAAAAAAAAGGTAAAACAAATTTCAAATCCATTTAGAAATTACATATTTCTGCACATGTGAGAGCGATATATGGTATATAAAGTTCAAGAAACAATTTAGCTCTTTCATTGAAAGTGAACTGTGTCAATAGATTTCAGAACAGCAACTCACTGTCTACTTGCATTTCAGCAGTAAAAAAGATTGTTCAGTCAAAAGTATAGATTTTTGCTATATCAATAGTTCTTGTAGTTCAAGGGATTACACGATGTCATAACATGACGTCCAACATGATGTTATAAGTTAATAAGTGCAAACAATAGCATTTCGTCTTTTCAAGATGTCAACATATGTCAACTTCTCCTGGTTTAAATAAAATAATAATAAATAAAAAACAAAATCTAAGAAAGAATCATCCTTATGATACCTAAAGTATTGGAATAAATTAAAGAAATTATTAATTTTTCTATGACGCGTTCTCGCATCATTTTAGTGAAGCTTAGTTATCAATCATGGACATTATCTTTCCTGAAAAAAACAAGTGTGTCACACACATGCTCTGAAAATTAGTACCGCACTATAGTTCAAAGAAAAATCAGGAAACAAATTATTCAGTATAGGTATAATGAATGAAGACAGTGGCATAAGTAGAACACAAAAGCTATAATTTACAACAAGTGAAATGCGTATGTCAAGCTGCAACAAAGACAGAAGATGTATAATGAGTAAAATTGTATGTGGTTACATTGTTATATATTGTCAGGATGTGGGAATTAGCTGTATAGACTCGATATTATTATAGTAACACTTAAAATAGTAATATATCACAAAGCTGTGTTATTTGGAGAATGTAGAACTGAACAAAGCAACTTAATATTTGAATAATATCGTGCTTATTCATAAAGAATAGGCTGCTATGAGAGCATAAGCTCAAAGACAAAGTAGAAAAAAACCTGAAAGATGAACAAAAGCAGAAATTCCTATATCAAATATAGAATTACTCTTTCACTATGAGTACTAACTGTTCTTAGCAGAAATTAGTAAAAAACATACAATACAATTTGCAAAAGATTTAATTTTGAGCTGATCGTGACTGAAAAAAATAGAAATGAAATGAAGTCATAGCTATATAAATACAGTTTTTACCCTGAAATCATATTCACTGGGTGTTCTAAGCCACACAAAATTTATCATTTCTACTTTACTATTATTAGTATTGTATATGTAGAAAATTTCTGTACTCAGAAAATGGATTCAGAACAGAAGTTCAATCGATTGTAGCTTAGGAGTAATGTAATAAGGACACAGTTGTAATTACAGAGAATGTTTATTTTTAAAATTCTTCTCATTAATATATAACTAGTCTCCTGTCTGGTTTTTAACGTATTCTGACATTGTTCAAGACTGTGCCACGCTTACAAATGGTGACAATCATCTGTTGACAACTGATTTTTTGAGTAAATTCTGATCCAAAAGAGCATTCAATACTTTTACTTTTTTGTCGTTGTCTACCAATATTTTTCTTTTCAATATGCAGTGAACCAACCCTTCCCTTGGCCTCTCTGTTATCACTGGTGTATGTCAAAATTATTTCTTTTCACCCTTACTGTTTCCCAGCTAAGGAAACCTCATCTCGCCCTACCACCTTCCTGGTTCTACACACTCATGAGATACTGTGCAAGCCCACCCTTAGCAACAAATCCTACTCTGCTATTTCTTTCCTCTGGTTTAGGTTAATGAAGAGTTCATTATTCAGCCATGCCCTTATTGCACTTTCTTTTCTTTTCTTTCCAGTGGACTAGTAGAGCATGCATCTTACAGAAAATACAGCTACCTGTTGACTTTTGATTATACAAGTATTCATATATGAAAATTTTAAAAAAGTTCTTTGTACTGGTAACAATGTATTGATAGACGCCCCTGTGCTCTACAGGAAATACTCTTGAAATAACAGCAGTAAACAGAGCAACAGACACAAACAATATAAAGAACTGCTAAGAAGCTAATGACAGACTGATCAAAAGAGTGGTGGTGGTGAAAATAATCCCATTATCAGTATTAACTTTTCTTATCTTCTAATGCTTGGGGTAGAAGAAACCAACATGCAAAAATATAAGATATCTTTAAGCTGAAAGGTTGATGTTTCTGGAGCTAAAGGTTTCTTATCTGTTCAAATCCAATAGAAAACAACATGCCTGAGAGTTGTATTTCTGATCAGATAAAAACAACATGGCCAATGGAGCTAAGAAGACCAATAATGCAGCAAGTTGATTTTTTAATTATTTGCTGGTGACTTGGTCAAGATGCAAACTGCCTTCTAAGTCACTCCATTGTAAAGAATGAATGGTATTAGAACCAGGAGCAAGTGGCAAGTTTCTGTGAGTCTATCTTCAGGGTTAAAAAAAAAAAAGGTAAGCATAAAATGCATAAGCTGTGACTTGTTCTATGAACTTACAAAGGTAACGGGAAGCGGGTTTTGGATCAGAAGACTAAATAGAGGTCAGACAGCTATAATTGCTTTAAGCTAGGTTTGGCCTGCAACCTATCCAGCTATGTGAATGGCTACTTAATTTACTGGTAGAACCATCTCAAAGCCCAGAGAGTTCTAGTTGCTATCCAAACCTAGGCACTATATTTTTTTGACAGCTGCTCATTACATTTTGAGATGAAAATGCTGTTTATGGTTACTGTTTGGTAAATTAATGTGTTCCATACGGCTGCAGCAAAAGTAGCTAGCTTAATTAAGGTGCAGGCATACTTTGCTAAATAGTCAGGAGAGGTATACTGACTATCTCATTAGGCAAATAACTTTAAAAATAATCTGTTCAAAACAGCTTGTCATTAGCCTTTTAGAATTTTGTTTGTTATAGTATTTTAAAATTTATAGATTATGTTTATACAGCAATATCAAGATCCATTTATGTTAATCTGGTGCAAAAGGAAATAATTCTGATGTTAAACATGCATACAGACTATAATTTATCAATTATTTAAAGAGGAACTGAAAAAGAATGTTTAGCTCCACAACTCCACAGGGGTTGTGTCCGCCTAAGGAGATATTTCTTCCTGTGAAAAACCCTATTTATGATGTAAAAAAACCAACAAACCCAACCTTTAAAATTAATATTGTTACCATTACAAAATAAGGCAAACATTTAAATAGAATGCACACACTATAAAAATACAAGTTTATGAGTAGCTTGGGTTTTTCTGCCTGGCAAAGAGCAAAACAAGTGGTAAAAAGAATATATTCACTCCCTCTAACAAGTGCAGTACAGCAAAGTATATAGAGTTGAATGACACTGCTCAGTGCCGAAAGCCTAAAGACCTATCTGGTCGTTTCTCACTTGTACAGTATTTAATAATTATAAAGCTAGTGTCCTTCAAGATTTGCTTCATATTTGCATTTGCATTCCCATGACTCCTCTTACAATAACAAACTCCAAGTTTGTCTTCGCATACATCTGGAGTACTTCAGAAAAACTCACAAGGAGAAAAATCTTTGCGACACTCAGAATACTTCATGGAAGTGACTAATATCATTAGTACGGGAAAAAGGGAATCTGAAACAGAAAAACAGGTGTCTGAGTGTCAGTTTCTTTTGTCTCTTTGGCAGTACCTTTCTTCATGAATGGTCATAATTAAAATAATTAATGTCCACAATTCCGTGGACATTTGCCAATAAAGTCAACCTTACTAAAAGTTTGGAGAATTAAACTCTTCATTTATTCTCCCTTCTAGAGAAAGTTTAGATCATTCGATCATTTTGCTTCTATAACATTTTAATTACCTTCCTCCTCTTCCATGAACGGGAACCCTCAGTTTGTCTTTTCTATAATGGATGTATGAGAAAAGGAATATTTTCTTCTTTCCGAATAGAATAGTAAAGCGATACAATGGATGCTAGGAGTTCTTCTAAATCTACACGGCAGCTGTAGGTTGGTATTCCAGTGAAGAAATATTAAGCAAACATATATCTAGAAATGTCCAGTAAAAGTTGTATTTTCCCTGTACAATAATAAGGCTAATTATTTTCCCCAGGTACATCTGCACCTGGGAAAGGAAATTAGCAGCCACAATGAACGGGAAGGCAAAAAGGAAAAGGAAAACAACACATATTTTCATTTGCACCCTTTATACAGCAATGCCCAAGTCCATTGCTCATAAAGAAAAAAAAAAAATTTTGCATCAACCTGGCTTCCCCAAAGCAATGTGGGCTAGTTTTGCAGTAATAATTATACCACAAATTAAGAAGCCTCAGCACTCCAAAATAGTGGGGAACACCTCCTGTGATGTGAGAGCATCTCAAGAAGCATGGATTTTAATTTGATCTCAAATCCTGAGAGACATTCTTGTTAGTTTTTAAAACTTTTGTGGATTGCAAAGGAAGATTTAAGAAAACAGAAGAAGGGAAAATGGTAAAGGTTTGTCTGACTACAACATTCACAAATATAGAAAATCCCAAGCTGCTCATCTGAAGATATCTATATGAGGCTGGATTTTGCTGATCTTTCTCTTTCATGGCAAACCTGGCTGCAGAAATTTGTGCTGACTTTTCTCTTCCTTCCTGTATATCCACCCTACATTTCAAGCCTTTTAGTTGGGGGATTGCACTGTTTATGAGACTTGTGAACTGAGTTGGGTTAAAAAATCTGCAAAAATAAAAGCTGCACTGTAGTATAGGGAGTGAAGTGTCTCCGTCCAATTTGGTCACGGTAGCCAATACCAGAGAACCCACCCGCGATATCGGACACACGGTACTCAGGCTGCAGAAGATAAGCATGTGTCTGCTGCACTTCAGCAATACTCCTACTGGATGAATCCTGCAGCATAGCCTGGATGAGAGCCCTGCCTCCTGCTAAACAGCATGGGTGTGAATTTTACATGTGGCTCAATGGATAGCAAAGAGAACAGTCTCTGGAAGGGGGAGCAGAGCCTCAGCCCTTGCTCTGTCTCCGGACATCCTTTGGCCAGGGGTGAGACAGATGTCACCAGGCCCGGAGGCTGAGTAGCATAGAGAGCTCCTGTCTCTCATGTCAGGGTGACTCTTCCTACCTGTAAGCCATTACGCTAAACTACCCTCTTGCCATTTCCTATTAGAAGTGGGAGAGAGAGATACTTAATTCAAGGAGATTGAATTACCCTCTGGAGACGTTTGCATTCTTTATATAGTTAATGGGATAGAAGTAAGTGACCAAGTTAGGAGGACTGGTTCACTTTCTTCAAGTCTTAAAGACATTTTCTTCTATCCATTGACTAAGTAGGGAGTTTGGGTGGAGAGGATCTTGCCTTCTCAGGAATGAACAACTAACATTTCTGTGAGATCACTTAATGTAGCTAAATTAGTCTGAACTCCTATGCTTTTACAAAAAAGTAATTACAAAAAAGAGAAGTCTAGTTCCTTGGCAATCAGATACCAGAAAAGAAGAACTGCTAAAACTCCTTTGACAATGTTAAATCAGCTGAATTATGTGAGAAGCTGCAGCATATTGACACGCCATAGGAAGTTTTTCATAGTTTTTATTACCTTACAAAATTACCTTAGGAAATAAACACAATGAAAACAATATTTTCTGCTAGGCAGGTGACAGATTCTTCCCTGGAGAAAACTGCCATAAGTTTGCATTCACCGATAAACTTATAAACATTTTTGGAATCTGGACATATATTATTTTACTCTGCTTTTTATTAAGACTCCTTGTCTGTACAAACAGGAAACCTATGAAACATGCAAATAAATCACCCCTACATAGATTAGTTGCACATATTCAAATCTAACTCTCAACAATCTGATCTAAAGAAAAAAATCACTTTATCCTGTTATTTAAATGGTCAGTGTATTACTGACAAAAAGGACTACAAAAATACTTTTTACTGATCTTCTATACGGTTTCAATGCATCACTCTGGTAATAGAGTATCTATCAGTAATTCAAAATGGAAATAAAATTTGTCTTATGACATTCAAAAAGTAGCCTCATGAATAAAACTGGAATTAATCATGTTAAAGAGCTAAATTGTGTATCTGCTTTGACCTTCCATCATCTTTCTGCTAATATAGATAAAAGCAAGTGTAAGGATTACCATGCATCATGGTTCTTTCCCAGCTGCATTTTATGTAGTATTTTATGATACTGAACCATTAAGTAGTCACAGGTGAGATGAACAGGCATTCTTTAACTACCTGGTTGCCTCCTTTCCAGAAGTGTTTTGTGATTTCCTCATTCTCTATATCTAAAAATTAGCAACCACTTTTCCTATCACAGGAGAGCTCATATCAAAATAGAATTTAGGAACCCAGCAGGTATGCTTTAGTCATGAAGTGCTCTCTTGACAGACTACCCAGGCATAACTGATAATTGGCTTATAAAGAAGCAAAACTGGGAAAAAAAGAATTGATTACCTGCATCAAATATAAAAATATTCAATATCAATTGAGTATATGTGATTAATACCTTCTGAGACATTATTCCATACAGCAAAGGATTGCAGGTTTGATTTCAGAAAGAAATGAAGCAACAAAAAATTGTTTTATATGTTTTTTACAGATCTAATATACTTTCCTTCTTAACATTTGACATCTTTTAAATGTTATTCTCTGTATACATATTTGTATGTATATCTACATACACACACACACACACACACACGTAACTTTAAAGCAGTTTATTTCTTTTTTTCCCTTAGTCTTAATGATAGGGTTTAATTCTATGATCTCATACTGTTTCTTTCCCCAGTGTGAAATAACCCTGATGAAATTCAGGATTCTATGAAGAACACTGCATCTTTGGGACCTCTGTTTCACTTATTACCAAAGTTCAAAGTTATTTTTGTTGAAGAATTAGGACAAATACAGAAAAGCAAAAAGCACCTCATGTTTAAGGCAGCTGCGTTCCCCCCAAAATCTGTTTTTATCCATCCTTTGCCAGCAAGTTCCTAAATTAATTCAAGAAAACTATTTAAACTAAATATTTTCATTCATTATCAATAACAATTCCTAACCTGAAACACTACCAGAAAGGGTGGAAAATCAGGTGACTGCAAAGGATTCAATGGAAGGTGTGCTTTATGTTAACTTTCTAAGTAAGTTAGGGTTATTTAAGTCCAAAGTTGTCTCAAGTGATTGCATAAATGCAGCAAAGAAAATTTTCCTTCATTTCACTGTACTACAGCCCCTCATTGGCACAATTAGGAAAACACATTTTTCAGCCTGTAAAATTGCTAAGGAAAGGAAAGGGGAAGGGGAAGGGGAAGGGGAAGGGGAGGGGAGAGGGGAGAGGAGAGAAACCTCTCATATGGTCATTATAAACAGTTCAAAAAGGTGAAAATCTCCAAAGCAAATTAATACTTCTTCAGTGCAGTAAATCACAGAGCACCATGCATTGGGAAATGAGAATGAAACAAGGTGCTTCGTTCTCAATTTTTCAAGCTTGACTTCATGACCTTAATGAAATAAGTTTTGTATGTAATTACCTCATTTTCTGAAATAAACAAAATGGTGAAAAAAACCCCACACCAAACAACGCTGTAATCATGTTGATGCCCACACAGGCAATCAGCATGGCTATAATTTCAGACTTTCCCCACAGATGCCTGCTATTTAACTATGCAAAGTATTTTTAGGAGATAAGAAACCTGTCACAGCGCTTCATAATACCTTTTGTTAGCAGAGAAATGGCGATTCCAAATCATTTGGGGCTCATTTCCTCTGCAGCACATTGTGCCTAGTGTTCATTTGTTGTTTCACCCGTTTCCCCGTCAACTGGGCTTGTCTGCCCCAGCCTCTTGAAACTGTCCTGGAATGACTGACATTCCTGTTTTCTCTCTCCCCAGCCCTCTGCCTTTTCCTCCGAGTCTGTTCTCTTCCTCAGGCGAACACAAGCTGTGCACTACCTGAACGCGCTGGATGTCTACGGCACTTTATGAAGCAAGAAAACCAAATGGAGAAAGTGCTTTCAACACATTAGCCTACTAATAATGTATTCCCTAAGGTGTTTTATGGCTTTTTGAGTGCATTTCAATTTATTTTACTTCTTTTTTTTTCTTTCTTTTTTTTAATTGGTTGTGGAACAAATGCAAAACTTTTGATGTAAGCACTTTTTAGAAATATATTTTAAAAGTGACTAAGAGGAAAGGCATGTGAAAACAAGCTAACCTTGCTTTAAAATACAAATAATTACATTCATGACTGTGGGGGTTTTTTAAGACAGGAAAGAGGAGGGATAGAAAAAAGGAGGTTATTATTGCCTAGCCTCCCAGTTCACAGTTGCTGTTTCAACAGCTACTTTCAACACACTCTCGCTTAAAATAAGCCAATTGTGGAATATTGAACAGTTTACTGCACAACAAAAACTAGGTTAAAGTAGCTGGAAGTCTCCAACTGCTACTGAAAGGGCAGCTTGGCATTTTGGCAGGAAAGGTCAACTTATTATAAGTACTTTCTTTTTCCATGTGCTACCTCTCTGCAAAAGCCAAGTGGTTTACCTGTGTCCCCAGTCAGACTGCTCCTACCTCCTTTATTCTTGTCATTGTTTCTTTGCCATTTTAAATCAATGAAGATTTTTTTTTCCTATTTTTTTTTCCTAATTACAGGTTTCTTGCAACCTTTCAGCAGGGTGGGATGTTGAGAGAAAGTGTGACATCCCTCCAAAGAGTCTCGTAACTAAACAGATTATAGTCTTTATTATATTGTGTCAACTTAAACCTTCAATAATAATGTAATGAAGGAAGAGAAAGTCTCAGAGCCTAATATAAATCCTACATAGATTAAAGATGTATTGAATATTCTGACGTTTTGCTTTGATTTAAATACCAGTGCAAGGCTACAATTTAATTTGACTCCATACAAAATTGCATGAATCAGATAAAGTGCAGGGATCCTTTGCTGTATTACAGCACATATAAAAAATGCAAAAATATTCTCTGTGATAATGTGGCTTTCTTTTTTAAGGCTTATATTTAACAGGTAAATTGTGATTCTTCTGTTTGTAGAATAAAGAAGGGATTTTGATTTTACTGTCTCTAAGGACATAATTTCTCTCCAATTGTATTTTAGAACTGTATAGTAGCAATTTATAGCAATACAGACGGTAATATTTTTATTAGGTATCATTGACCATTGCAAGACTGGTGATGCTATGTACAGTAAAACTGCAAAGATTTTATTAAAAATAGCATTAATAGGTTTAACATTTGGGAGAAGTTTGGTACAGAAAGGCAATTTTATTTCATTTGAAAAGCTATCATGACTAATTGAAGTTTACAATGTACATTCCAAATCAAGACTGCAAGACTGCATGTCTTAATGAGTGCTGTCACCATAATCAGAATATGTCATAACAAATGCTCCAACTATGAAGACAGAAGTTCCTTGCTACAAGTTTCCCAGATAAAGTGAGTATACTGGAAGAAATAGTCTGGAAGATATATTTCTTGAGGAAATATTTTCTTGCACTGTTTTCCTGAACTGCCACATGATGGACATTATCCTTTAAACTCAGGTACATTATAAAAGTGCAGATGAAACACACTGGGGCAATGTCAATACAGTTTGGCAAGACTTAACTTTTCTTTGCAGCAAAATCAGTACACCCAAGAGGATGTGAAATATCCCACAATTCTTCAGTCAACAAGGTAAAGGCAACAAGTTAGTAAAATAAGACCTGCAGGAAATTGCCCAAAATGTAAGTTAATATGAGACGAGGCCATATGTAAAACTTGATAACAGTGACATACAAACAGATGTGATTTTTGATGTCAGGCTGGTAACATTCCACATTACAAAAGGGAGGAAAAATAGGATAGTTTTGATTTATGTAATTTTGATGCTGCACTGACATTTATTCACTTAGATCTATGTGCCTTAAGAGAACCATATAGGGAAAAAAAATGGCAGCAGTATCACAGAATTACAGAATGGTAGGGTTGGGAGGGACCTCTGGAGATCATCTAGTCCAACCCCCCTGCCAGAGCAGGGTCACCTACAGCAGGTTGCACAGGAATGCGTCCAGGCGGGTTATGAATGTCTCCAGAGATAGAGACTCCACCACCTCTCTGGGCAGCCTGTGCCAGTGCTCTGCCACCCTCAAAGGAAAGAAGTTCCTCCTCATGTTTAGGTGGAACTTCCTATGCTCATGTTTGTGCCCGTTACCTCTTGTCCTGTTGCCGGGCACCACTGAAAAGAGCCTGGCCCCATCCTCCTGACACCCACCCTTTAAGTATTTATAAGTGTTGTTACAAGCATACCCAGTTCTGAGTTTTGAATGTTTCTATAGAGACCTAAATACCAGTGTTGGAATGAATAGCTCTACAGGCTTCCCTTTACAAGGTCTAGAATGGGATGCAGAACAAAAAATCAAAGCGTCAGAACTTTGTAAGCACATAAATGCCTAATACTGCTTAAAAAACAGTTGAACATACATTTATTTGATAACGCACAATTTATCTGAGTAGTTCTGTATTGGGAAAAGTAAATTATATATTTAAAAATTATTCTATTGGTAATACTTTGAAGACTTCCTATAATCTTCTGTTGTTTTGGTCTTCATTTTACAAGGTTTTCAACTTTTAATTATAGACAGTATTTGCCTTTTGCACTACTACAGAATATGCCACTGTATGAGGTTTGATACTAATGTTGATCTTTTTTGGATTTGCTCCAAACATGCATAGCTTAGTAACCAACAAAAAAGTTAAATATTGTTGTAATACACAATTCACAGGGCATCTAAGAGCATAAAATCCCTGAAAACTCCAAAATTACTAACATCAGAGCACCCTGATGGTCTGCCGTGGTATTTCACCTAAAAAATTGAAATGTGAAATCTGTTCACTTCTTATGAGTGACATTGATTTATTGATGTAATATAACATTCCACAGTATGTTCTTACTGGTTGTAGCACCCACCAGA
The DNA here is from genome assembly GCF_028500815.1 of Rissa tridactyla. Taxonomy (NCBI): domain Eukaryota; kingdom Metazoa; phylum Chordata; class Aves; order Charadriiformes; family Laridae; genus Rissa; species Rissa tridactyla. The sequence continues at coordinate 45,138,177 of NC_071467.1, forward strand.
AAAATGAGACATGTACTACTAATTTATTTCAATAACTTACTAAACACTGAATGTAGTCCTGTGGTATTTTATTCTTCCCACAAGTGGAACAGATCATATTATTCTAATTGAGTTTTCTTCTCCTGTTTTGTATTGTTTTCCTCTACCTAGTGACTTACAGAAACCCTAAACAATTACCCAGACTTCAGCATTGTAAAGATTAGGTATTATTCTCTTTTCATCAGTGAAACTTAGTAGCAGTTTCTTTCATTATGCATTACATTTTAAGTATATGACCGAAGTTATGATTTCAATTGAACTTTTGAATTTTGTTCTAAATAAAGGCTTAAGTTCAGGAAAACACATACATTGTGCCAAACTCATACTCAGTTTGTAGACCTCTTACTCCTACTGCTTTCATGCTACTGCCATGCTTCCACCATTAACATATGTGTGCCTCATTAATTTCATAGATACATGCTATTTTACACAGAAAATTTAACATGATGGAATAAAGCAAAGTTACCGTGAACTAAATCTTGCAAGATCTTATGGGCATTCTTAAGATAAATTTAAAACTAACTTTTTGTCACTTCCTGCTTGGCAACCTTACCTCAGTTGCCTGTCATTCCTGTCTGATGAAGTTCATGTTGTTTCTCCTCTGTAAGTGCTAGCTTCAAGGTAAGAAGCATAAATGTGCAATTGCTGCAGTGTCTCCCAAGGAAATGATGGAAGAGGAAAGGGAAAAGAAGTATCATTGCACTCACTATATAAAAATCTGCCACAGAGAAAGCAATGGGAGAGAGTGAAAAATATTGAGTCGGGAGGATAAATCCCCAAAGACTCTATTAAGCTATATCCCAGAAGATGCTAACTGCAATGTATTTTTTTATTATTCTTTTGTTATGAAGACCTAGAGCTTCTTTTTCTCTTTTTTCTTTTGTTATTCTTTTCTTTTCTTTTTTCTTTTCTTTTCTTTTTTCTTTTCTTTTCTTTTCTTTTCTTTTCTTTTCTTTTCTTTTCTTTTCTTTTCTTTTCTTTTCTTTTCTTTTCTTTTCTTTTCTTTTCTTTTCTTTTCTTTTCTTTTCTTTTCTTTTCTTTTCTTTTCTTTTCTTTTCTTTTCTTTTCTTTTCTTTTCTTTTCCCTTCCCTTCCCTTCCCTTCCCTTCCCTTCCCTTCCCTTCCCTTCCCTTCCCTTCCCTTCCCTTCCCTTCCCTTCCCTTCCCTTCCCTTTCCTTATATTATTTTGGCAGCACTTGAATAGAATATTGTGGCACTGAAATAATTTTCAGTTGAACCAAGTTTGAAAAAGACCTTGGGAAAAATCTTGTCCTTTCTGAAGCCATTAAAAATTTTGCCTTCGAGTCCCTTGAAAACTGCACCAATTAGGGATGTGATGGCAACAGGTGGATCTTTATAGACCACACGATTTTGGAGTATTTTCTTAGACTCTTCCAGAGCACAGGTTTTTTAAAAGTTATGTGACCTATTGTATTCTGTCATCATAAAATTCCTTAAGAAAACTGATGGTAAAGAATAGAAATCAGTACTAATTACCACTGAAATTAATAGAGTTTAAAACTTTATGGAAAGGCCAATAGTTCACAGCTGAATTGGAACAGCAGAACTGAAATTCCTATTTGCAGCATGAGTAAGAAAAGGTGGAGGCAGCAGCTTGTTCCCTTTCTAATGGTCTTTGGTCTGCCATCCAAACCGGCAACAAAAAGAGGTAAAACCCTTTTCTACCTCATCAGTTCATAGAGGAATTAGTGTTCCCAAGTCTAGGTTCAATTTAACATATTCAGATTTCAGCACGCGAACTTTATTTTCAGTATTGCTTAGACTAAACTTCGGGTTTAACATAACCCCTCTGAGTTTTAAGACTACTGCTAAAACTGATGAATTTTTAACACAGATGCAGCTCAAGTGACTCCAGTTGGAGAGGAATACATCTTCAGAAATGAATGGTCTTTATGGATTCATCACATCATCAATTATAGTGCGGTATTAAGTCACTTTCAATAATGCACTTCTATAGTATGCATTTTTGTTACTTAACAATTTATAGTCAATTCATGTTTTGTAATTTTAAAGTGATGTGTTTAATCTCACATGTGATCTTTCCATGGTTTCTGGGGAGCTAAAGAAATGAAAATTGGTGTTATCACTCTCAGTATTCCACAAACACTGCAGAACACTAGTTCTAATTTACTGAATACAAAGAAAAAGAGTGAATACCTGAAGTCTGTCTTTTGATGAAAATTTGAAATGAAATCAACCAGATCAGTCAGCATACTGATTTTTTTTAATCTCTTCTGTAATAGTCAGAATATAATTTTCTATATCTCTGCATTAAAACTGTAACTATCTTGTTCAATAATAATACAAGTTTTATCTCACACTGTATAATGAGCGATAGTCTAACCCCTGCAGGCAAAATGTGTTTGCCTGCGGTCACCACCTTCCAGCCTCCATTACATATATTCAGTTAGCAACACTGCCTTTCAAGGATGATGATGTCAAGATATTTTGGTTTTGTTTCTGTTCCTGCCTTTTTATTATCTTACTCTCTTTGGTAGGTTACAAAGATGATTCTGCAATTGAGTAAAACCACCTTTGTGTCAGATGTGGACATATTAGATCACGACAGAAGAGATTTTGACATTATCCTTATAAAAATTTTATTGAACTATAGACTGAAACATGAGATTTTGGAGCAAGGGACTCATATTTCACAACTGTAAGATGCATAGGGAGAGAAAACCCTGTTGTTACCACACACATTTGTGGGGTTTGAACCATCAGATGATTTTTTTTTCAGCCAGCTTGTGTGTGGAAAAGTAAAATAATTCAGATTTTCTGGTTAGGCCTTTCATCAAAATATCCAGCCAGTTCTTTGGCAGATTTATTCAGAGAAACCGTCTTCATCTCCTCAAAGACACCAGTGACAGAATATACATATCTCTTTAGGTATCGAGGTTTGAACTCACCACCCTAGGGTCTCTTACGAGTCAAAGGAAAGAAAGACATGTCCTGAGGGAATTAATCTCATCATAAAATAGATGTTGAAAGTAAATCATAAAGATTGCTCTTAGGACATTCTACTTTGAGACATCTAAAGTGAGGCAAGATAAATCCCACCCTAATCTACAGAGTACTTGACATACTAGAAAAGGAAATGCTTTCAGAAAAAAAAAAATTAGTTTTTATAGTCTTTCTTGTTTTCATCTGCTTCCTTCTTTTTCAAAAGGTAGATGTGAGAAAGATCATGTAAATGAACTAGACCGTATTTAAATGAAACAAACTATTTTCCATAACCTCTATACAGAAATAAGAAGTTAATTGCAACTAAAGTAAATTTGTCGAAAAGTTCAAATAAAGTCCTACATTATTTTTGTTTCTTTGGTACTGGATGCCACAGTAAGGGAGAATGAGTGAGAGTAAATGCCTGTCTCAGAGGAAAAATGCTAACATCAACAGTATATATATATGTCAATAACCATCTTGTAAAAGAAGAAAATATAGGGAGTTCTAATCACATCTAATCATTGTTCCGAGCAACGGTTTGGCTTTTTTTCCCTCTGTGTTCCTAATGTTGCTTATATTCACTTACCACATATGTTGTCAAATAACTAATTCTTTCTGGCAACTGACAATTTAAAAGAAAAGTGTATTACAGAAAAGGCAGTGTCATTGACTTCCATAAATTCATATGGAATATGAACAATTAGGAAAGCTCTAAAAATAGATTCACGGAAAGTTGTAATAAGCCCTAATTCCCACAGTTACTTTATAGGATGTCTTCAGGATAAAGTAAACACAAATATTGGCATAATAGTTGTATAATTTACTATTTCCATCTTATAAAACACCACATACATTGTTTCTGTACTGTATAGAATCTAGTGTAGAATTATAAACTGTACCTATTTTTAAAACACTGAGAATATATGACATAAACAGTGCATTACCAAAATTCAAGTTACGCTAATAAACTGTAATTATAGTCTCATCAGAGCTACATAAAACATTATCAGATAAAATCTAGGTGCATCTATCTACTGCTATAGGTAAACAAATACACTACTGTAGGTAGGAAGAATCTTTAACAGTCTGAACTAAAGATGGCAAGACTAAAAATCAGCACCTTCAGGACGCCTAATGAGACAAGAAAGGTTCTGTACAGCAACAGCATTGTAAGGATGAATAAATAGACATAAAGTCGGCTTCTACTGCATGGAAGCTTGCAGATGGTGGATGAATTCATGTCTGTCACATTTTTATAATACAATGACTTTTACATATTGCTGCCAGATGGAACACAGTTTTGCATCTTGAATATAAATCTCCAAGAAATACAGCTTCCTTCAATGTGTTCCCTGTATTTGAAACAAAAGCAAATTCAGAGGCAGGTTTGGGAGGCTACAGCAGATTTAAGGAATTCTGAGGGAATATAAATTAAATCCTCAAGGGTTTCCTTCTTATAACTCAACTCAAAATAATGGAGTTACCCACGTGTTCTGAATTTTTTGAGGAAAAACAGGAAAGGTATCATATAGACTTCCACAGGAAAAGCTATGTGTCATCTATCAAATGCGAAACATATCCTAGGCAGGTCCAGAAGACTTGCTAGTTGAACTGACTAGTAGTTTGGCAAAACTTTTGCATAACATTTATTCTTGCTTCAATTAAAAGAGATATCTATCACACAGGATCAGATCATAGAAGTACAGTGCATGAAGCATAAATGCATTTAATCTGTGTTGATAACAAACACATCTGTATCTGTAACACAGAAGCACCTTGCCATTCTCCTTAAGGTAAACAATACCTAACAGACCTACTATGTAATTCAGATCTGATTACACCAGTCTTCATACAGATGTGCTTTCTCAAACTACCAAGAAATGTTTTGCTTTTATATGTTACCCATCACACCTGGCTTTCTCCTGTGTGTCTGGTCTTTGTTTCTAATGCTAGCTGGTATTGCTAAGAAGCAAATAACTCTGATAGCAATGAAGTGAACTATATGACTCTAGGGGAGAATATTTTCCCATTCAATGATTTCTCACAAAGTCTGATTTGATGACAAACTTGAGTTGACTTCTCTCAGACAGCCTCAAGCATTGTTTATATGCAGATAATTCTCTGTGTGAACCCATTAGGCTTTTATGACAGTTATAATCAAATATGATTGGGAAACCTTCTGGCTTACTTGGATCCATACTTACATTGTGCTTTGTGAGGTTGGAAATGTTACTCGCTATTGCTTGTAGCCAGTCGATACAGTCTTCAGCAGAGAGACACTGAATTATTCCACTGCAAACCCCATCCACAGCAATTACTTGGAACGCATTTTGCCTATAGACATGTCATAACAGATCAGGTCAGAAGACAACTTCATCTGTTCTAGCATATCATCTTAACAATACTTGTAGAAATGCTTTTCTTTCAACTACAATGAAGGTCAGCCACTGAACGCTGATAAATTGCTGGTTTTCCTGTTTTGTAAATACCTGACATATTAAAAAGATCATGCTAAAAGGTCAACTCAGACTACATTAAGTTTCCATAAAGCTATTAAAAAATTCCATAGGCTAGCTCCACAGAACCTTTACCAACACTGTGTGACTTCGGAAGCTAAACAAGTGAAATAGCTGATGCATACCAGAGAGTTAATACTTTAATACTGCAGATCACAGAGAAGGAAAGTGTGCGTTGGACACTGTAGGCAATCATTTGAGAAATTAAGTGGATTACAGGAACTTTTTCTCAACAACTTTTGTTTCATTTTTCTAATACCTTGTTTAAATATGGTAAGATTCCTGTCTGAATACCCCTTGTTGGCTGCTCTTGGTTAGAGTTTTGATCCTCTTCTAAACTACTGGTAGAAAAGATGGAGAATTCAAAATCGATCAGGTAGCATTAATGATTTTTCCAATTGTGTTTCTGAATTCTGTATCATTAGCAAAATACACTGGAATGCCAAGAGACATCCAATGACAATCTGAGCACCTACGCAGTAATCTGTAATGCATTATAGACTGACTTTCCACAGCTGAATGCTGAGCAACTATAGGACAAGAGAAAACTTTCAGATGCTAAAGTAGTAGCAAACTTAATTTCTTCAGTAAATAGCCTTCTTGGCTAACAGTCTTTGGAAGGCTTACAGGTCTCTGGCTTCAGAAACAAAAAACCTCAATATTAATCCATAATCCAGAGTAAGAGATTACTAAACATACAGAGAATACCAAGTTCCACTGCTGGCGTTCAGCTACAAACCCATCCGTTAATGATCAATTCATTATTTAAAATTACGTACATCATTTAGATTCTTTGCGAATGGCTCAGGCAAAGTGAGTGCTATCTTCAGTGTAAAACTGAGTGCCACTGATGACAGTTTCTGATATCTCAGGACAGACACCCATTCTGCAGAGGCTGGTTTTTTTACCTCTTGAAATTATATTCTAGTTGTGTAGAATGTAGAGATAGTATCTGTCTCTACCATAAAGGTCTTTGCTGTATCTGTGTCAAGTGGAGGCTTTTCCTTCAGTTAGAAGCATTAAAAATGAATTAGAGCCATGCCTTCGCTTTGAGAGTCCCATCATGAGAACTAGCTCTTAGAGGAGAAAAAGGCTTATCTATCCCAATATGATCATGCAGAGGCCCGTATTTTATCTAAATCCATCAGCTAACTTATCAGTTTAGTTGCCTATTCACACGGGTAGTGATTCTTCCTTAAAATATAAAGGTACAAACTGAGAGCTACTTCTTTCAATGACTCATTTTCACAATAATTCAAGTAAATTTTTTGAGGAAGATTTATTCAAAGCATCTTCAGGTAATATAGCTAAGCATTTGCTTACTATATCCTTTATTTTAAACGGCTATAAATATAAATAGTAATTTCTTCCAGAATAAAATTCTAACTAAGCCTTTACATAATGAGTGTAACATGATACTCAGACAAATTTTTTTACTACATGTTTTAAGAGAAATAGCATTATTTTCATGACTCCCCTTCTTTCTGCTCAGCCTATTGTACACCAAATTAGGAATCCAAGAAATCTATTAACGTGTGACACTAACCTGCACGAGCAAAGAAACCCCAGTATGTTCCAGAGTCATTCCTGATGGAAAAATTTCCCTTACATTACAAACACAGTGAATCTGATGCATTTGGGGCATCAGACTGTTCCTACTCTTCTTAGGTGTTTGATCTGTGCAAACACAAAACCATTCATCCATAGTGTTCTTGCCCAAGTATCAATAAACACATACTATAGGATGCAATGCTACCTAATAAATTACTTCTGAATGTGCCTGGGCAGTATATATCCTTAACCTTAGATTATTGCATTAGTATTTTCTTGAATTAATCTACTAGTCAAAGTCCATACTACCACAGAAATCTGAAAAAAAATAATGTATTAAATACGTGTTTTGTATTAAATAGAACAAATAGTAGATCAATCACTTTATAACCCAGCAAAAAAGTTAAGACCAGATGAATTCTTATTCAACTACACTTCTCAGGTTCTGTGCCTTCTGGAACTCAAGAGTTATATTTGAAATTAATAAGCTTTCCAAGATTAACCTGAATGCCCTCTGGAATTTTATATTAATACCCTCTGGAATTCATGTGTCTCAAGCATCCTACTAGAAAAGCTAGAATACAATTATGAAGCATAACAGTGTATGTGACAATGATATGATGTATTTCTGTGCTAGTCTACAGTGAAAAGAGACTTGCAAATATGAACTACATAAAATTGAATTAATTAAATTCCATTTGATCTTCCTTTCTTATATTATTTTCAATATCCTTTCCTTAATGTTGCTCTTTATAACAATCTTTTTTAAAAATTATCTACCTTTGTCCCAGAAGAAATTTTGAGAGGCAGTCACATTTTGGAATGTTTACGCTAATTTAAAAGACTCTTATAAACTGTCTTGCTAGCAACGTAAAATGTCGGTTCTATGCTTTTTTGAAGAAAACCACTCTTCCTCTCTCATATTTACACTGCATTTTTGTTTCCTTCCTCTTACGTCCTCACGTTAGGCATCACAGAAGGACACAAGGAGAAAATTATCAGAGTAGTTATTCACAGTTTGAGTATGAATTCAGGTATTTTGTTTTATATGAATATACTTTTAAATTTACTTTCTGGAAATTCAAATCTCAGGAATAACATTACTACCTAAAAGTCTTTCTCTGTAATGTACAAGTTCTATAAGCTTCACTTTAAACTTGTGTTTTATTGATACAGAAGACTAAATTTTAAAACCCTAGATCTATGAATAGTTGAATATGTCCTAATTTTCCATGTGAGTAGTTCTACTCAGTTCAATATCTTATCTGAAGCATACAGCAGAACAGATCTCAGATTTGACTGTTACGATTTTAGGCCCTTTCTGCTTCGTGCTCTTAATTATTTCTATTTCAACCATTGTTGAACACCGAGCTGAAGGTTTTCACAGAATTTAATAAAAACCCTCCTGCCTCTCTGGTGACTATATCCTGTTCCCTTTCAGTTCAGCCAATAAACCGTTGTAGCCTTTGGTTTACACCTTGACTCCCTGGACCAGCCATTGTTCCTTAATAGAAAAAGGATCATGCAGCCATGCAAATATGATTTTGCTATTACCAGTCAAAAGCTGCAGGCTGTTTTTAGCTGTACAGTTATGTAGTGGTGAAACGACTATTGCCTAACCTGCTTTAATTTCAGCTCTTCTTTTCAGCTTCTTCTTTTTACAAGAAGTCACATGGAAAGACACGGGGTAATGGGTACAAGCTACGCCAAGGGAGATTCCAATTGGACACAAGGGGAAAATTTTTCACAATGAGAAAAATCAGCCATTGGAATAATCTCCCCAGGGAAGAGGCGGATTCCCCATCACTGTACACACTCACAACATTCAGCTGGACAGGGTGCTGGGCCATCTTGTCTAGACCATGCTTTTGCCAAGAAAGGTTGGACCACGTGATCCTTGAGGTTCCTTCCAACCTGGTATTCTATGATGATTCCTCTTTCTGTAGTTTCTGGGGGAGATCATAAACCCACCCCTGGGGACAGATGGTATCACTTGACTGTAGTACCCATTCCAGAAATATTAATGAAGCTTTTTCTGTATTAATTGGGTACTTTTACATGTATTTGAATGGAAGAACAGGAAATTTAAACCGCTAATGCCTCATGAGCCATCAGGGTATAGCATAACACACTATTCTTCCCAGACTCACACATCTCAGCTGGCAGACAAGAAGGCTACACAGGAAAACCAGAGTTTATTTCAGTTAATAAGGCCTCACAGCCTCACAAATAAGTCCCTTGTGCTTGTTTTAAGAGTTAATGTTTCTGATGGGTTAGAAGAGGAAGTAATGGAGAAACACGCTCTATAACTGTAGACAGCTGTCCTCCAGTTAATGACTTACATGCTGTAACTCACAGAATTTTTTTAGTTCAATGTTAACAAATTCAATGTTAACAAATGCAAAGTAACACAGATAAGAAAAAATAACCTTAGCTATATGAAAGCAATAAAGAACCTTATTGTAGCTATAAACACTGCGTAAAGAAATGCAAGAGTTACAACAAACAACTCTCTGAAAACCATCACCTTAGCGCTCAGTGACAGTTAAAAGGCTATTACAAAGTATTAGACAAGAAGAGAGAAAAAATGGAAAACATCATTATGTTTTATTAAAAATCAAGAGGGATCCTCTTTGCAGTCCTGATCACCTTGTTTCATAGAAGATATGTTAGAATTACAAAAGCAACAGAGAGAACAGCAAGGATAATCAGACCTACGGAAGGGTTTCCCTAAAAGGAGATAACAATAGGGATCCTTCAAACTGGAAAACAGAAGACAGTTATCTGAAGTTATAAAAACGTAAATCAAGAATGCTTATTTAGCATTTCCCTTGATACAAGCATCAGGGCTCAGACTCCACCCTCTTCCCCCTCTTCCTCCTCCTGGGTGCCTGGCTGCCTGTGCTTGAGGCCAGCTCTGCCATGGTATGGCCGTGGGATGTGAGATCAGGCTGCTGTGAAAAAGCTTGAGGGTAGGGGGGGCTGGCTCCCCCTTCACTTAGTAGCTGAGTATGAACTCAGGCTCTTGCCTTTGGTCCTCACCAGAGTTTGGTTGCAGCTATGTCTGTGCCTGGACATGTATCCCACTGATTCGGACCTGACCTGTGGGGTGAATTCTCAGCCTGACCTGAGCCCTGCTTTACCATGATGGATTCATCTGAAGACCAGCCCTAGGCCTGCTCTGCTACTCCCCCAGGGACAGTGGGATGGGGCCCTTGTCTGCATGGACACTGCCTCGTCCAGCCTCGCTGCCACCTTCTGCTCTTGTCTTGCCTTCCCCATGGGGCAGCCAGCCCTTGCTGCTCCCAAACAAGCTTATTTTGCCCACTGAAGTTATCAGGTGAGAGATTTAATGCAAACAAAAAGAAGTACATTTTAAAAACATAATTACATTGCAGAACTCAATGCCACAGTGCATTAGAAAAAAAGCTATTAAAAAAAACAGCTTTCAAAGAAGTTTTTGAGCACAGGAGCATTAACAGTTATTAAATATGACGACCTACATGCAATCTCAAAATGAGAAAATGTGCTGACCACTAGATGAAAGTAGGAAGATCACACGTCTTCCCCATATACCTGGTCCTGGCTGACATCAGAGCAGAACATGGGCTGAGGTGGACCTAGATAGACCTTTATGAAAGCTCCTATGTTTCATGTCTCTGACAGCTGCGGTAGAACTAATAATGCCCTTCCTCTAACAAGGCAACTCCCTAAGACATCTATCTGTCCACCAAGAAGTCAAGTTTCAACTTTCTGAACTTCTTTACCTGCACAAATCTGATCCTGGAAGGTATTGGGAAAACCGTGAATGAAGAAGTGGAATTAATCGGAGATCGCACCACCTTTTTTCCCATCTAAGTCCTGGGGATGCTGGCCATGAGGAACATGACAATGTATCCTGAAAAACATTAAAAGGTCCTTCTCAGTTTTGGGCTTCATTATAAGCACTCAGCAGATTTGAAAAGAGAGAGAGAGACTTCAAAGATTTTATATTTCATTTGGCATCGTGTTCCACTTTCCCCAAATCATTTGTCATCAGTTTTAGCTAGCACTGGAGAGATTCTTCACTTTTTCTCACAAATAAAACAAATCTATATGAACCTCAACATCAATATGCTTAGAGTGAGTGTGAGGAACAATATTCTAAAAACTGAGGGAAAATAGATTGTGTCCTTTTTTTGAAATGACTAGTCATGAATAGAAGTGAATATTTACTGCGTATCACATCATCCGCCACTAGTTTTATACCTGTACCCTGAATAAAGATGATCTCTAAATTATTCGCTATACAACCATAATTCAGTTGTTTCCTGTGGCACCAACATGTTTACATACATTATTCTAATGACATCATCTCAAAACCTGTTAATTGTGAATGGGATTTAACATATGACGACAATTTTTTAGTCAAAAATACATGCTTATGATGAACATTTTAATTTTACCTATTTACACAAGACATTACTTATATGAAAACTGAACTTTATCATGTCTATGATCATATCTACAAAGAATGAGTATTTAATTATCTACAGTCTAATTTCACCAGTATTTTTACAGAATATAGATTTGGATGAGAAATGCTTATAAAAAGTGAAATGATCAACATTTATTTTTAAAAATCCAACAGTTGTTCCCTTCTGTATAAAATGCTTTACAAAACAGTGCTAGTATTGATGTTATTTTTCTGAAGAAGCGTGATTCTCACTGAAATGTATGTAGTACTTTTACTATATCAGTAAAATTGTACTTGCTGATCCTGCATCATTTACAATGTTTTAATCTCAGACTTCATATTTTTTTTTACCCATATCTTCCATAAAATAAATACTACAAAAATTGAGTACACCTTGTATTTTTTAGAGTGTGATTTTTGTGTAAGATCTATGGAATTATAAAGCATTTTCCTTTTACTTATAAGTTCATATATCTTTTATGTATATAAAATAAAAGATCACTACGAACATCAATTTAGCTGAACAGAAGGTTTTTCATAAGTAGATTCACTTATTTAAAACCTTGACTCTCTGAAGAAACCTTTCATAGATTTCATCCAAATAACTAAATGATTGGCTAGGAAGACTAAGCTAGGACATTGTTTTAAACATTGTTTTGAATTTTTAACCTTTTCTATCTGCTTTCAGGAACCTTTTCTCAGCTGTGATTAAACTTGAGGAAAGAGCTGAAATGAGGCAAAAACTTTATATGCAAACCGTAAGCCTAGAACTGTCTGCAACAGAAATGCTCACCCTACCTTTAGCCTGCATAACACTGAATTGTAGGCAAAAGACCAAAACCGGTCCTGTCTACTCCAATTTCTGAATCAGAAGTCTCCTTCATGTGAATCACCAAGGCTATTAATTAAGAAATAGACTATAACCATAAGTCATAATGCATTCTAGAGAATTTTCTGAGAAAAAGGAAGGACCATGACATGAGAGTTGCACATAATTTAGGAATTCATACAGATGTCTTATTTGGTTTTATGAAGCATTCTATTCGCATTACAAGGGGACATCTGAGATAAGAACCACATCCTAGTCTTCAGCAGAAGAATTTAATTTAGGGTGAACTATAGAATCACGATGTCTGATTGTATTATTTAAACTGAGAGAAAAACTCAGTTTCAGTAAATTATTATCAGTTCAAATAGAAACTGTAGCTAATTTAGGTCAGTTTTGACACCTGCAGAAATAGGATTCTCTAATGGAAGCATGGTTTTTATCCTAAAAGCAGAGTTAGATATGAAATGGCCAGTAAAATCATTTTAGGATCTGCTGCAATGCATACATATATAGACTGTTTAGATAAGTCTGCTTCTGATGTTTTTGCACTAGGTATTTATATATATATATTATCAACATGTATTAAGTCACCAATTTTACTGTTTTTATCCAATTTTTACAAATTCCAGCTGCCATGAAAGTGTATCAAATCTAAAGGTTTTCCAGATTATAATCAGGTTTAAAATCTGTGCTATTCATTTTTAAGTCTCTGGGCTCCTATTTAAAACCTTTATCAGTGAAGTATGAAATAATAAAACAAGCCAGAAATTAAAACCAGCAAAGTCTACTGAACAGTGCTTACTTTTTGGTTTTTTTTAATATATTTGTAATAATTATGCAGTACATTCATTTATTTATTCAGTGCTTTTTATTTTATCTCAGTATTTTCACCTATCGGAAAGCCAAATATACAGCAAAAACCCCTTTAGAACTATATAAAACAATGGAAAAACTGCATTTCCTGACTAAGAAAATTGTTACTGCAGTTCAAAGGTATCTTTTACTAAAAATATGATCAGACATCTGTAGCATTTCAGCCTAAAGAGACTTTTCTCCATAGTGCTATCATTCTTCAGTAAGATTTTAAGTGTAAGTTACTAGAAGTAAAATGCTCTGACCTTAAAAACAGTCAAAAAAATGCACCTAAACCATCCTTTGCCAAAAGTTTTAGGTAATGAATGAAATAAAATAATGGAAAAAAATTCTGAAAAAGTTTTCTACTTTTTCTTTGGATATATGTGCTGGTTTTGTCTGGGGTAGAGTTATTTTCTTCATAGTAGCAAGTATGGGGCCGTGTTTTGGATTTGTGATGAAAACAGTGTTGATAATACAGGGATGTTTTACTTCCTGCTGAGCAGTGCTTGCACAGACTCAAGGCCTTTTCTGCTTCTCACAGCGCCCCAACAGTGACCAGGCTGGGGGTGTAAAAGAACGTGGGAGGGGACACAGCCAGGACAGATGACCCCAACTGACCAAAGGGATATTCCACACCATGTAACGTCATGCTCACTATATAAAGCTGGGGGAAGGGGGTGACCGTCGGAGTTAAGGCGTTCGTCTTCCCAAGTACCCATTACATGTGATGGAGCCCTGCTTTCCTGGAGATGGATGAACATCTGCCTGCTGATGGGAAGCAGTGAATGAATTCCTTGTTGTGCTTTGCTTGTGCTCATGGCTTTTGCCTTATCTATTGAAGTATCTTTATCTCAACCCACAAGTTTTCTCACTTTTACAGTTCTCTTCCCCATCCCACCAGGGGGGAGTGAGGGAGCAGCTGTGCAGTACTTAGTTGCTGTCTGGGGTTAAACCACGACAATATATTTTAATTTTAATAATTTTAGTACCTATGTTAAATAATAGATAATCTAGAAGAATATCTGAAAATAATCTAGAAGAAAAAACTTTCACAAAATCCCTATTGCCCAGATAAAAACAGTAATCATATCTATCAAGGCACAATCTCAGCTGGTATAATTCCTCATAGTTTAATTCACAGCCATAATATCTGGCAACTCTTTTGCCCCCCTGTGGAACTGTTTATCTCCAATATTAATTAGAGCTCCTCCCATGTTGCTGTCCTTTATTAATTACTTCCACTTAGCTATTATAGTATTATTATTCTTCTGTGTAATTCCATCAAAGAAATATAAGCTTTTACCGTGTTGTTGGGATGGTAGTTGAGATGCAAACCACTGTCACACAGGGGAGAGGATGTGCCACTGCTTTGGTCACTGGGGGCACCTAATGAAAACATGATTACACAAAAAAAAATCTTCATTAATCTTCATTAATCTATAATGCTATAATTCAAATTTTTGTTTGTATATATGTATTCCCCTTCCCCCATGTCATGTCTGACTTTCATTTACTTTCTCCATTCAGCCAGTATCTGTCTTCTGATTTGAGTGCCTTTTTTAAACTGAGTAGAGTCCCAAGAGTCCCTCCCCTGGTGCTTTGCTTAAAAGAGTTAATAATCTGTTTAGTGAGAAAAAAAACCCAAAGGTTTTTGCAAATTTGATAATAAAATGAAAGTGTGTACCTCCTCACTGGGTTTTCACTTGAAGGAACTAGTAAGATAATACTTTTGTTAGTCTTGATGAAGTTTACAGTTCAAGCTGTTCTTGTAACAGTTTAGGAAATCATAGTGCTACAACTCAGAAGTAACATGATAAGATTGAGGCAAATGTATGTTTGTGTGCGTTATTCGGGGTACACTCTGGTATCACAACCTTTCATAAAAGAGACGTGTACTGGGATACATTTTTATTTTAGAATATGGTGTTCTAAATTTTTTCTTGTCTCACCAGAATTTAATACCTAGGCAAAAAATAAAGACAGTATTTCAACAAATGATTGTATAAAGAATTATTTAATAATTTAGTTTATTTAATTCCTTCTAACTTAAAAGGCTAAAAGCATTGAAATCAAACATTTATTGTTTTGTTGCTTAAAAATTAAGCAATTCATTTTACCCTCTTAGGAGCAAGAAGCAGAAGGAAAGCAGCAGTGACAAAAGGCCAACATATAAATATGCTTAGATATGCTGCAACTGTCTATAATTATGCACCCACACTTACAATTTAATATAATTAAAGGAAGACAGCTGCCTCCATACGTCTCTCATGGGGCTAGCTGACTAAAACTCGGTTGGATTTAAACAAAATACTAATCATTCCAGAGTAATTTATTTTTAGGTAGACAGACACCTCCACCAAAGGCTCTGAATTTTAAATGGTAAAGTTAAGCCCTCTAAATATACACACACAAACTCATTTTCACATTTACAAGACAAAACTCTTTCAGACTAAAATGTTATCTAACACTGCTTGAAGAAACTCTTTTAAATACTCTGCATCAGGATGTGAGCTACTGAAAATTAATGGAATTCCACTGCCTTACCTGCAACTTCGCTGATTCACACCAGCCAAATGCCTGGTGATCTGTTTTTCAAGCAAAGATAGCAATTTTTTGCTTGAGGTGAATGTTAGTAAAAGACCTGGCAATACAAGCAGCTCATGTTCAGGCAGCAATGCTGACCGAAAAAGCTGCTGTCAATCATCTTCAATGCACAGTAGGTTCAGAAGCTGCAAACATTCATGAGCATCGAATTGAGTTTTCTTTTGGCCAAGTAATAAAGGCTTACATGCACAATCTTCATTCAGTGGCAGTTTGAGAAAAGCAGGCGCTCTTTTCAGAAAGGACACAGTTAGGGTCACTTCTTCCCCTGCGTTGCGAAGGACCTGAACCTGGAAGAGAAATACAGACAGGACACCTTGAAACAGATGTATGACCAAAATCCGTTAGCAAATGTAAGTAATGCCACACAGCTTTCACATACCAGAACATAACTGATCAGTAATTTATTGCAATGACATTTTTTTAAAAAAAGAAAGGAAGACGTAAAGCTTGCTATATGCTTGTCTGTTGTGTTTCCAGTCTCATATAGACTCTCCCTGAGGTTCTCATAAATCCCCAACCAAAACATTGGCAGTAGTTTCCACAGCTGTGCCTTAATCCTAGGAGTAAGTCTTTCCAACAGCCAGAGTTAAATTTAGCCAAAGCACTCCAGCATGGATGAGAGACCTAATCTTCCTCACAGCAACGGAGGAAAAGTACCTATTTTAAGCCTCAAGTCTTAGATAAGCACAAGCTTGGGTTTTGCCAAAGGGTGTCTTGCATTTTGGAATGCATAAATCACCTGTCCAGCTGTGAATGCTTTCAGCCTTCCAGTACTCTCCCACAATTGCTCCTGCAGCTCTTGGTCACGCCTTTAGCTTTTGTGTGGTATGGCTGACAGACACCTCAAGACGCACAGCAGAGAAGGGGAACCCCAGGCACCTCCCCAGGGTGGCACAAAGAAGGCGCAAAAGCAACTAAGCAAAATGCTATGCTTAACAGCAGAGGAATAACATTTGAATCGTTTTATAACATGAGAGCCAAGAAGCATCAGGTCACATAACCCTGTTTCGGAGAACAACCGTTTCCTGTTCTTCTGGCTCTATGACTTCAAAACTCTTCAAGGGCTGATTTAATTTGGGCTTACAAAGGCAGAAGATTGCACCATTCCTTTCTCTGAGTCACTGCACTCACACTGTGCAGAGAGCCAGCTCGCTGGGAGCAGCGTTCAGAGAGATGTTACACAGTGACATATTAGACAAACCTTTTAAACTGGCATATATCTGTTCCCTTTCTTCTGTGTTTTTGTGGTAGCTGGGTAACACACAAGTAATCCTTCTGTCACGCTGCTGCTTGTGAGAAAGCCTTGTAAATAATTTATGGAGGATTGCTATTCTTTAATCTGTACCCATCAACAACCTATCCTACAGATTTAGTTACATACATGTATGTAACTACACGCATGGATGCTTTCAAATGGAATCACTGCATTAACTTAAAGGAATTCTTCAAGAAAAAAATGTTGACTTTGCCTTTAAACACAATACTTCCTACTCCACACTGTTGCAACAGAGGAGTGATAATACGATGACAGAATATTTAATTCAGTATCCACTCTGAAATTTTAGTCTCTTTATTGTTTAAAAGACCACAGTGGTTGTCAAGGCAGAGTTTGCAATTTAGAGTGTATTTAGATGTATGCACGCAAATAAACACACACGCACACACACAAATCACAACCAATCTCATCAATTTAAACTGCTTGCCAAAAACTTCATCTGTAACATGAGCCTCTTTGACAAGCACTTCCCAATTCTGGTATGTTTTATACCTTAGAATTCGTAAGCAGTACTTATGTCATAGAAACAAGATTACTTGTAATCCATGGAACAGTAGATCAAGACTCTGAAGTCCTGAATTCCATCAGAGAAACCATACCATATCCTCAGCCTTCATAGAAAATTCATCCTTCCCCTCTCTTATGGAGCAGTCACACTGTTCAGAGTAGTCATAGCCAAAGCAGAAACTGACAGGCATGTATTCTCTGTTGAAATGACAGACGTGGAGAGACAAAGTGCAGGAAAAATACAGCTACCCTCTGCCTTTTTAAAAATAGTTCTTTTTTACTCAGGAGTCGGGAAGAAATAAGTGGAGAAGTTACAGCATTACCAACTTTAATTTATATAAAGTCACCTTTTAAGATACCTAAGTGAATATCATTTGTGAAAGAAGCTGAGACAGTAAACTGTGCCCCTAAATCTTTCTTCTTCCAAGAGTAAAACAAGACACAAGTCTACATTATTTCATTTGATAATATATTGTTCTGTAAAAGCTAGAAGTTACCATAAGTAGTCTACTGTGACCTTGTTCTCTAACGTCTCTCCCTCTCTCTCAAACCTTTTGATCTCCCAGGATGAAAAATTTAAGCTGGAACACAGTTTTGTTGAAATCAGCAATACTTATTTCACTGAAGGGTGTGAAGCATATAATCCAGAAAGTGACTAGCTTTTGTCACGCAGAGTGAAGAGTAAAGAGAGATAAAAGATTAAAAAAGAAAACTACCAGGTAATGATTACAAGAGAGAAGATGAGCTATCGATCCCATTTCATTTACTTTCTAGCCCTTAACAAAGCCATTCTGGGAAATAAGGTTAGCTGAAGAAAATGGGATTTTTAATTAAATTTATTAATTGTCTCTTTGTAGCTTTCAGCTGAAAGCTTTACTGTTATTTTACTTTTTTTTTGGCCTGTATTTTACATAAGAAATGAGCAATTACTGAGGTGTTTTAAATCGAGTATGCCTTATAGGATTCACTTGCTTTGTGTCCTCATTCAACATGTACACCATGCCATACTGCTGCTCTTCCATGCAGAAAGAGAAGGAGGTTCAATAGGAAATCTACTCTTGCTGAAGAATGTTTTTAGTGGAATACCTGAAGAGTTCATGTTCATGAATGGAAAATTGATAGCTTTTACAAAAAGAAGGTAACAGCCAAAAGTAATGTGACTAACTCTTACGGATAGTTATGTCTATGAAAAAAGAACATACTTGAAAACAGGGAGTCAAACAGTTTGTCTGGAAGATACGATACAGTATGAGTTTCTAGATTTTTACAGACATGAGTGGAATTCTACCAATAGTCAGAGATAGGGGTATATTAATTAGTTCTTCTCTCTTCCTCATTGCCTAACATCAGTTTAGCTCAAAACTTCATAAAGATATTTTGGTAAAATGAGGACTATGCGAAGGTAAATGTATTGCTTGTTCAGGCTTGGAAAATGTACAGTCATGAAAAATGAATTTATCTGCACAAGTATATCCATGTGGACCTGAAGAATTGGGAGCGTATTCCACCAACAAAGCAATAATGAGCTTTTACCACTGAAGTCAATTCATGAACATACTGAAGAAACCAATTGTCATACATGATATAATTTTTAGATAAAGAAATGCTCATCCATTCTGCTCTCTTACTTAGAAGAAAGCTCCCTTACGTTGATTGTATATACATTGTCAATACCTTGTCAGTCAAGCCCTACCATTGACAACGTATATCTTTGTTATTTCTGGCAGCGATAATTCTAGAAATATTTACAGGCTACTTTCAAACATAAGAGGGAAGTAGACTAAATCCTTTATACATCCTTTTCAGAGTTACAGCATATTTTTTTGATTTATAAGGAAACCTTAAAACTAGGTTGATCAGAGTAACCAACTTGACAATTTTGCCAGCACCATCACATATTGTATGCATGATAAAAATGACTGAAGACTAAAAAGCTAGGGACTATTTTCTACTTCCTGCAAACATGAAGCTCTCTTAAGAATTTTCAGTCATTTAGAAGATTTTCAGGATTTTTCTAATTTTGCAATGTCTACTTCCATATTTTGACATTATTATGTTAAATTCCTTAAATTCCTGATGCGTTAGCCCACAAATTAGAAAAAGCTGGGGTTTGGATTGGTTTTCTTTTCTCTCATCCCTTGCAAAAATATTCTAACATTGGGTAGAACTAACTAACATTTACCATCTTCTTAAAGTTAGCTATTTACTCGCTGAGTGACTAGTGCACAATTAATTGCTTTCTTTTAAAATACAAAGTGGCTATTTTAAGAAACAGTGTTTCTATAATGACTTGGCAATCAAATTACCAAAGATAATGCTAGCCACAAATAACAATTCTTATTAGTCCTGGAATAGAATTAGAGCCTCATCCCCACCGTGTAAAAATGGTAAAAAAATATTTCAGTATTAACGAAATGTAGCTGTATGAAATTTTCAGTTCATTATTGTTAATAGAGAAGTAATTTCTAAACTTACATAAAATAAAAATATTTAAAACATTTGCCCTAGTATGTAAAAAGATATAAATGGACCTAAATTCTAAAAAGTGAAAAAGAAACATATTTTTGGAAGGCATACTGATTTTGAATAAATATAGAAACATTATTTCAAAATTTCAAGGCAAAAATGCAGCAACTTCCTAAGATATTTTTTATCAGATACGAAAAGTTTGGTGAAGGTGAGATAAATTCATAGGGCTAAATCCATGGAATATTTGCCTGACAAAAATTTTATTTCGTAGTAGCCCTACCATTTCCAAAGTCTAACAAAACTATATCTCCCCACTGTAAGCCACAGAAAAGACTCCCTTTGGAAGAGATCTGTATGTCTATGCATTTGACCTCATAATTTCTAAAGCACTGCATCCCAGATCGCAGAAAATGCATGACCAGGCACCATTAAAAAGATTTGCTTACTCTCTGTATCCTTGAAGGATAATAATCTGTTTTATTTCCAGAGGCTGGACTGAATATTCAAGATGTATGGTTTTTTTCAATAAAGCCACAGATTTTTAATATTTTCGAGATCATCTACAAAGCCCTAGAATTCAGGCATATGAGTTCACCTAACTATCAGGTTCTTATTTTAATAGTTAGCAATGAATAGTAACAGTTAATGTGTCGATACAGATGTTGTATGGATTAAATAATGAAAAGCTATTTAGTATTGCTGTTACTACTTGATTTAGTTTTATTTTTTTGTTTCTTCTAGTGAGCAGTACTAGCTATTGATTTGTTGGTGCGCGGTGTCTAATCAAGTTGTCCCTGTAACAGGAAAAAAGCTGTGACACTGAAAAATCTTAACATGTCATCATCATCATGGCTATATATTAAATTCTTGCTGGTGTTTCAGAAATCATATATATATTTAATGTAGAATGAGCTGATGTGAAAGGAACTACACAAACAGAAATATTAAATACCAGCAATGAACTTTCTGACGCAAAGCATAAACTTACTACTAGTGGAATCAAGAATTAATCTACTTCTACCACAAATAGCCCTATATAAAGTTAGGATATTCATGAGTAAAGTGAGACAGGCAAAAATAACTGTTGTGCTTGTCTGAAATAGTAGCTGTGTGAAATAGTGAAATTAGAAGAGCCAGTGTTTCTGGAGTGACAGTGTCTATATTTCCATGAAATTACTGTAATGATGGTAAGGGCTCATTTGAAGTGAATTTTATGGTGATGTGCAATATTGCTGAATAAAATCTCTACATAATAATAACACTGGTCTGAATTATTAATAATGTCTACAATGATATTGCCTTTTAATTTTATAAAACCTTTTAAAGTCCCAGTTCAAGAAAACATTTGAACATATGCTGAAGTCTCTCTCAATATATTCAGAAAAGCACTGAAGCATGAAGTCCCTCCGATTTCAGGAAGTATTCTTTCCTGAATAAGACTGTAAATCCCCTCTTAAATTGCCAATGAAATTTGCCCACCAATGAAGTGGTAAAGATTTAAAACAGAAGACTTATAAAGTCCCCAGGATCTGTGTTCTCCTGAACTGGAGCAAATTCTGCTCTTCAGGGTGTTTTAAAGGAAAATTCAGTTCTTTGATGAATACTGTGAATTATAAACATGGGGGGGGGGATAGAAAAAAAAAAGAAGACACCTTCCTAGCCACTGTGCAGAGTTACACAATGCACTAGTATCAAGTCCACCAGCAGATATCACAACATGCATTTTGGTACAGTCACATAAAGGCCCAAAGTTAGAAGGCTCAATGCATGCACACAACTGTCTTGAATTATGCCTATTTAAAAAAAATAAAAAAATCAACTCTTTTATTCATTAAAAGTCATGTAGTTAATATAGAATATTTGCATTATAGAGACATCACTGTATGGGGAGTTTTTAACTCCTACGATCTAAAATTTATCACAGTATTTGCCAACAATGCAAGATAATCAACAAATGCAATAGTAAAAACTATCACAGCTTTTTCTTCCTTCAGAAAATTTCTTTTACTGATAGACAGAGAAAACTAGAACACCATTTTATGACAGCAGTTCCTACTCAGGCTTCACGACTCGGAAGTGTACTTTAGACCATAGTTTGATACTACTATAGTTGTAGCTTTCAATTTTTTGCTGTCTGGTTCCAGAACCTGTGTTAGATATTTAGATATAAACCCAAATGGGCTGCACACTAGAACTTTGAGCTTTCTCAAACAAGGCAAAAGGAAATTCAGGGCAGAACGGTGCGCAGGCAGAGGATGGAGGAACACATGCCTTCAATTCAGAACCCTCTTCTGCATGTATCTTGCTACTAGCACTGCTTTAGAAAAGTGCAGGGGGATGCAGTAAGATAAGTAGTTTCAGCAAAGATACCCTACTGAGCCTACCACTAACCAATTCTTCTGAAAAGTGGCAGATACAGGTTTATGGCTTCTCGAGATGTCACGGAAATTGAATCGAGGTAGCACTTACTCAGGGAATGCTCCAGCTACTAAGGCACTCTACAAAAGATAATTTCAGAGCAACATACATGGACATTCAGGGTTTGACGCTTTTTGAAAAGTCCCATCAGAGACCACTTAGGAACAAAATTATTCTTGATTCCAGGTGACAGCACTTGTTTAAGATAGACCATCAAGTGGTTTCTCAGATGGACAACATCATACCAGTCATCTCACAGCTGCTACATTCAGGCTTCCTTTATTGATCCTTGCCCTACCTGTTTTTAACAGGCTCATGGGCTTTAGACACAGAGGTAGCAGAACATGCACCCTCAAGACTCCTGCATAAAGCATTAGGAGAAAACTAAGTGACCCACCTTTAAAAATAGATATACTTCATCATGTTTCAAGCGTACCTGCAAAGTAGGCCATTTATATTAGCTGACACTGAGACATCTACAGTATTTCCTTCATAGGGAATTACTAAAATAATCAGATGTAAGCAACGTGAATAAGTGTAATGAGGATAAGAGAAAGAGATTAATTTCACAAATAATTTATTGGAAATCTAATTAACTCACACACACACACAAAAAAAATCCATCAGGCAAGAGAGGACCAAATATAGGTCATACAGATGGGACAGACTCCTGTCAGTTTTTCCTTCAATGCAGTTCCAAGGTAAAAAGAGAATATTGTCACTTCAGTGACATATTTATGGTCAAGACGGAAAAAAAGAATCTGTTTTTGAACTTTTAAGTCTAACACTTGTGGAATGGAGTACATGCAAGTTTCTCTAAAAGATCCAATGACAGCTTTCTGGAAATATTTAAACTTTCTTATGCTCCATAATCAACAGTAAAATCTGAATAGCAATAGACTCCAATTATTGCTTAGTTGCATATTTATTTTTCAAAACTAATACAGGATTGCCTGAACAAAAGATATCAATGCAAACACCTGAGGAGAAAAAATTATGAAAGCAAAAGTCTGCCAGGAAAAGTTTTCAGCATTTTCCTGTTCTTCTTTCATTAACCTTAGCATCTTTAATAAATACCACTCATAAAAAAAAATAAAAATTGTAAGTGCTTAATTTGCATTCTTACGTCATGTACCCTAATTTTGAATCCTGTTTCACTAAAGACTGCACTTACTGGTCATCACAGTTCATATTAAATCATTAGAAGCCCATTACTCCAATCTAGGAACTATGAAAAGCAAGGAATTAGAACTTGTTAAAAATTCAAGTCTATCAAAACTGTAAACACCATACCCTGGAGTCCCTGACCATAAGTCATAGGGGACAACGTAGGTCCCTGAACTGAAATTATCTCATACCATATTCTGAAAAACGAAAAATCTGAATTCCCTATATAGATTTCAACTCTAATAAATTATTTACTATGATCTACCAGTATATTCTTTGACTCATCCCAGCTGAGCCTGTCTGTTGATTCTAATGCCAGTGTTGATTCTAATTCCAAACAATGGGTCTTGTTAATGTTTCCCAACCTATATTCCATGGACTACTATTGGTCTGGGACTGTGGTCCATAGACAAAACAAATACACAAAGGTGCATTTATTAGCCATTCAGCTCTACATGATATGCAGTTACTTATGACAAGAAAATACCTATGAAAACACAAAAAAATTCGAAGAACCAGAAGACTCCAATCCAGACTCTTTTCAACTTTCATGAGCTTTTTCAGTGTATCTATATGTAGTGAGAATATGCCAGAGTTGAGAACTGTCTATATTTGTTTTCACATTACCTACTCCTTGTATGGCTCTACTTCTCTAGGATTACCCAGCTACACTGAATGATCTGTGCACTTATACAGCTTTAAGAAGTCCTTCTGTTTAAACTCTCGCAGCTGTTCCACTTTTTGAATGTTATTATTCATCCAGCTGCTGGGCACCTACTATCTTTCTAAGCTAATTCATGAACACATATTTTTGTAATCATATATTTAATGATTTCAAAAACAACTGGCTAAGAGGAAAGAGGCAAACCCCTTAATAACACAGAAAATATAAGAAATACCAGTAGAACTGTTCCTAGTCTGTCTGAAATTAATCAGCATTTATTCTGCATTTTTTTTAAAGATATGAAAGGTCAAATTCTTTTGGACAACACAAAACTTTAAGATACTTTTCTAATTGTAAATTACAACTCAATGACACTGAAAAAATCACCACCATGTGTTTAGGTCAACTACTCAACCCATCCATCAGTCAAATATAAATCCATAAGCCTAATTCTGTTTTCAACTAGTTATATTGACATGTGTATTTCATCTTCTACCAATACCACACACTTTCATTACAATTGTATATATTTGGGTAAACCTCTCATTGGTATGATAGCTCAGAAATTTACACAGGAACCAGATTTTCTTTTGGATCAATTTCATTGACACTGTCCAAATCAAATATTGACCGAAGCTCCTTTGGGAGTCACGTGCAAAAAAACAATAAACAAAACAAAATTCCTACTGAAATGGAAGAAGCATTTACACCACTATTATGGTAGCATCTACTGATTCCTACACAGCTTTGCAAAAAGGTTGCACAGCATCCCGTGTGCACTGGTGTGTATGGCCAGATGAACGATAGGCTATCCTACCTGTCTACAGAGGCTTTCTTTTTTAAGATGCAAGGTTTTTGGACATAATAATTGGACCAACTGTGGAAACCAACTGTGGCAGTAGGCTATGTTGAGATTGTGGTGGGTTTTTTTTCCATTCAACTATATGTTATGGAGAATACTCAAAAAAAGCTGTCAACACCCATAGAACATTAAGCAACCTCCAGAGGCTTTGCATATTTACCTTCAAGGATCCATGACATAAAAATGCAAAGATTTTTTTTTTCTTCTAAGCAAAATCTAGGCCATATTTTAATACACATAATATAAAGAAATTTCTCCTACTCATCATATCTGCGCAACATCCTTGTGAAATCTATCTTTATTACTCAAGCAAATAGTATAATTTTAGTGAGTTTTATTCCAATATAATATAAAGTGGTAAGAATAAGCCAGAACCATCATTTATTAATTCTTTGTAGGCTACCAACAAATTCTTGGTATTGCTGTTCTCTAAAGAGAATTTCAGATAGCAAAAAATGGGTAAAACAACCTTTAAATGAAAGCAGAGAAATTTAATAAAAGAAATTGTCTTGGACTAAAAAAAATAAAGATTATTTAGGGTATAGTATATTATAATATCCACCATACTAAATATACCATTACAGATTTCCCTGATACATCTTATTGTTTACCATCCAGTAATCTGCAAAAAGATAGGTTATACTGGAATGAGACGTTTTGGTGATAACAGCAGCCACAAAAACACTCAGTGCTGGATATAGGCCAGTGCTTCAGTCATGAAATTACTAACAAACTAAATGGGAAAACCAACAAAAAGGTGATAATATCAATATCTCTTATATAGACTATTAAGATTTTTCTTGTGGCCTGCAGGTATTATGGCATACAGTGCAGGATAATGCATTCATTATTCTGGGAAAAAAATAAGTCTAGTGTATGAGTTATCCAACATTGTATAAGACTACAACAGATTCCAGCAGATAATCGTAAACTAAATTGAAGAAAAATGTTGTGTATGGCCTCTCAAAACCAATAGCCATATGTCAGCAATTAGTCAGGAAAACCTTAGAAGAATGACTTAGTGACTTGGGAGTCTCTACCCCCTATACAAAAGTCACATAAAATATTCAGCGTAATGAAAAAACTACAGACATTATCCATGTTACATGAAGAAAAATAAAATAACATCAGCTATATTTACAGAATAAACCAAATTGTTCCATATTTATCTGCATGATTCCTAGAGTACCCAGCTACAACTGGAATAAAGATCACTAGAAATCCTTTTACAAATATTTTATAGATATTTTTCTTTTGCTAGAAGACATTATGCCAAAGCCAAAAAGCTTCAGATAGAAGCTTTTGATTTTTCAACAATGAATTTATTTTTTTAGAAAAAAGGAAGAGTAAAAATCAAAGCCCAGTTGAAAGTGGAAATGTTTTTCTCTAGTAAGCTGTAACAGAAACTGGACAATAACTTGGAATTAAGGACTCCAAATTTTGCAGGTAATGTGTGCTCCTCAATAGAAGCAAATAATTCCAAGCAAATTATCCATTTTAACAGATTTGGAGTTCTTTCTTTTCACAATTGATCATACTGCACTTTCTTTTTTTTTTTTTTCATTATGGCAACGAACATGAAGGGTCTGAGTTTTCTAGCCCTGAGTATTAACAAAATGATGAAGCTGCTTGCTTAAATATTAAATGTATAAGAATCCCCTGCTCCTTCAGCCAAAC
Source organism: Rissa tridactyla (assembly GCF_028500815.1). Classification (NCBI taxonomy): domain Eukaryota; kingdom Metazoa; phylum Chordata; class Aves; order Charadriiformes; family Laridae; genus Rissa; species Rissa tridactyla. The sequence continues at coordinate 45,165,033 of NC_071467.1, forward strand.
TGTTCCCACACTTCAAATTTACCAGAATAAGTGCTCTCACAGTTGAGTTCTATATGAAATTTCTAACACATTTACTAAACAAGTATAGTTTTTATATATGCAATTTGTGAAAACATCATTACTAATATTCAAAATGCATACAGTTTACTAAACTACATAACATTTCAGCTGTTGTTTCTGTTCCTAACGGTTGAAGAGTGAAAGTCATCCAGCTGACACAGCATTCTGAAGTACATTCTTAATTTTTTAAATCTTTTATGAAGAGAGACAGGTCTAAGATTGTTGAAAACACGGCATGAGTATTGTGTCTGACTAAGCAGAGCCTCAGTTCTGGGGGAAAAACCAAAGATCAGTCCCAGAATGAGTTTGCTCACACTAATCCCATTGCAAGGCTGGGGTCAAACACACAGCTAGTGGCAAATTTCACATTTACATATTCAATATAAAATTTGCTGTTGGCAAATATGACCTTAACATTTACTTTTCATGAATAGTCATACTAATCAAGCACCAGCATATAAACGCTCATGAAAAATGAATACAAAATGGTCTTAAAGAGTTTGAAATCAAATTTTAATTCTCAATTTGAATAAATATTAATGTACAAGCCTACTCCTATTTGTCCAGTCCTAAATGTTATCAACTTCACAATGACATAAAGAATAATTCTTGGACAAATTTGTATTTGAAGTAATGTTTTAGATCAATATGTGAAGTTAACTCTGCTAAGCTTCTTGGCAGCTCAGGATCTAATCTCTGAGAAAGGTATTTTAGTACTTCAAGGATTGTGCTCAGTGGTAAAAGTTCTCAGTCAAGAAAATGCATAAGAACACACTTTCATGCCATTTAATGCAGTGGCAGCCTTTCTGCTGCAGAATAATTGTACTGCATATAGCTGCAGTTGAGAAAATTACTATTTTCTTCATAAATATTTGTAAAAGAGCATGTCCCCAATTTAGTAAAATACTTAAATTCATACACCTATGTGCTTTGCTGGACTGGGATCTGACATAGTTACCCTGCAATATGAAATTTTCACAAATAATATTGATGCAACCTTTTTTAGGATCATTTTCATCAGCATCTAAATTTTAAGGGTCTTGGCAAAACTGAGTTTGGAGGTACTCACACTGGATATTAATTAACTGGAGGACATTTACAGATATTTTGGAAAGAGAAGAGATTAACATATAATTCCAAAGAAGTAAAAAAGCTAATTTGTATTTCAGCATAATGATGAAAATGTGCTGAATTACAGGTTTAATCAGTTTATAGCATGAGGTCTTTTCTTGTTTTCATAATTAGGCAATAACCCCATGGAAATCCATTCTTGCCAGCAGTTAATTACCATTTGAGACTATAAAATCCTATTAAAAACATAATTTATAGACTGTTATATGGAGTGAATGTGTTTTCTGAAGCAAAAATTGCAACATCAACAATAAAAGAAAAACAAACTGCTTTGTAAAATTCTGTTACTTTGCTGCTAGGTGAATACATCAGAATATCACAAATGAATGCACAAACTACAGTCCTCACTTTTAGAAAGTCTAGGCTCCTCAAACCTTACTAATTCTGCGTTTACCATTTTCATTGTGCTTGTGCTGTCAGTTTCTACAAAAATTCAGAAAATAAGCAAAACAGTGCTGATGCCACAAAACTCAAAACTAACTAAGGAGCATTTAAACAGAAAGATGATTCAAAAAAAGCACACTCCCATTGAGATAACACTTTCCTGTTGAGATTTTGGTTTTGACACCTTCAAGGGTATTAAAAGCTGTAGTTGTGGCAGTAAAAGTAAAAACTTAAATGTCTTGGTATTGCAAATTCCAAAGCTCCCAGTGTTTTAATTGTAAAAAAAAATAATAATACTTTGTCTCACAGATTTGTTGTTGTTGTCATTGTTGTGCAGGTGATTCATTTTACTCTAAAACCTCACTTATTGATCGATATAAAGATGCTTTACACAGCCTTTCAAGGTGAAAGATGTTTAAACAAAGTATTTCATCTGTTAGCATTCATTACAGTAAATGCTAGCTCTCACCAACACGTCTCTCTGCAATTAGCAATTCGGAAATAATATATTATGACCTGAAGAGCATAGGGGATTTCGAGTGTGTTTTGTATTAGATTTTTCATGTAAATATGAATTAACAGAAGATGTCAAAAAACCCTTTCAGACGACTGAAATATGGCAAAGATTTTGTGAAACACTTCTGTCTGTCCATTTAATATGTAAATACATTGTACTCAGAATAGTATAAGAAGGGAAGGCATTTCAGTATTTCAGGGAATCTAGAAATATCCTCAGTACTTTCAACTGCACACCAACATGTTAAAACATGGGAGTTTTTTGATGTAGAATATTATCTTAACTTTCCTTTTAATGGGTCATCACAGGCTTGATGAGGCCCTGAGCAACCTGATCTAGTTGAAGATGTCCCTGCAGGGGGTTGGACTAGATGACCTTTAAAGATCCCTTCCAACACAGCACATTCTATGATTCTATGATTCTATGAATTAGAACCTTTGAAATATTCTGAATGGGTACTGGCTTGACAAGGGCATGTGAAGTGGAATAGAGCTGTGTACGTTTGCTAGACCTCATTTAAAGACATAGGTCATTATCCTGGTAATGCCGTTTCAGCCTGAGCACTATTTCCCATTTTGCTCAGAAAAGTACTAACAGCACAGGGAGGCAACAACTCCTGCAGGTCTCTGCACTAGAATCTAAAGAACAGGCAACCTTTGTAGCTTTTAATGAAGAGTTTCTTCCCTTTGTAACCACACCTGCACCAAAATTTTCCTTGTGATCCCGTGAACCTCTTACAACTGCAAGCTGTTTTACTGGCCACAGTCTTGGAAAACAGCTAATGGGAAACAGGCAGTACCAAATTGAACCTGTAGAAAGACACCAGTACTATGAGGGCAACACTAAGAAAAAAGTATACATCTAGAAATTGGCCCAGTGCTGACAAACAGATACCAAAACACCAGTACCATACTGTACCATACTAGTGGTTGAGAAGTATGGAGTGGGCCATCTGGAAACCTCCATGTATCTGGCTGGAACAGTCCAACACTGGATACTATTGAAAAATATATAGAGTCCATTCTCCTTTCCTCTTCCTCCTCCACCGAACAAACTGTCAAAAGACAAAGACCCATTGTAGAGAAAAAAAAAAAAAAAAAAGACCTAAAAATACGTACAGGTGTTAGATAACCCCTGGATAAAAAGTTTCTTCCTGGCGCTCATTCGATTTTTACTATAGCCAGAATAATGACAATTCTGAAGAGTTAACTCAGGTATTGCAACTGCTGGAAAAATGTCAGAAGACTCCATGTGTGTGCACATTTGCACTTCTTTGAGCACACCTCTGTTTTACGACTCCTTCTGGCTGCCTAAATCAGTACACATGCTCTATTTTGTGCAATGTGTTCTCTTGGGCCCATGTCAAGCCATAAGAAATATAGAGGTTGTCTTTTAGAGGCAAACATTTGCTTTCAGTTTATAGCACATGGTTGTTACTTGTTTAAAGAAATCACAGTTGTTGCCACTCGGACAGTATTTTCTAGTCCATATGGGTAAACAATTTTTTTTCAATAGTGACCAGGGAAGATAATTTTCATGCCTTTAGAAGGTTTTAGTTTTCCTACATTAAATTGGAGTGCTTTGTATATGTTTAATTCCTCTGCCTTTTGGAGGCTTTTGATGCTCTCTATGCTGCTCTTGTCTAATCTCACTAGATTATCATGGAGTAGTTAGTCCAAGGAAAAGAAAAAACTGAAACACCTAGCCAAAGTGGGCTATGCTTTTTCAGATATAAACGATACAGAAACAGATTAAAAACAATTGGGACTCTGGTGTTCTACCAGAGACCTAGACCCATTTTCTTATTTTTTAATTATTGTACAGTATTACATCTATGCACAGCAAAGAACAAACGGAGTCCCCGTACCAAAGTCAAACTGAGGTATATTCCACAACTGGAAGATGCTGTGCAGAATGAAATCTTTCAAAAAGTCTTCTGGAGGGTAAAACACACACACGTACAAACAAACATGAAAATATTACTATTTGCTTCCCAAGGAAGCAAAGAAACCTGAGTCTTTACAGCAAAATATCAATGTAAACCAGGTCACAAGCGAAGCATGTCTGATGGTACACACTTTAAATCCACTGCTCAATTGTATCTCTTCTTTGCAGCTCAGGCTTTCAGTGTTAATAGAGCTGCATGACAAAGGAGGAGCCAATGGCAGTTATTTGAAGGATGTTGTACCGTAACTGGTGATTCAGTCTTTCACTCTGTCCCACTAAACCCTAATGGATTTTTGCTTTGAGGACCGTAGCTATTTAACAAGGATATAACAACATTAATCATATAGACTTGGTATTAGTCATGCCGGCATATTCTGCTCCCTTCTATTAAAACTCAGCAGTACTGATGAGTAGTTTTAAAAGATGAAATCTTAATAAAATGACTAACAATTCTACAGGTATCTTGAGAAAAATGAAAATATAAATGAGGAAGACAAGAACACACCAATGTATTTTAAAAGTCTAACATCATAGTGCTTGAATAAATTCAAGCCTTTGCTGAGTTTGGCACAAGACTTAATTACTTAAACACTAAAAAACCATAGCAAAAAAACAGATTAGAAAAGCAACCGAATACGTGTTAAGAATACTGCTCCGGGATATATCCTTATCCAAGGAATTTCCACCACACTGTGAAAAAGAGTAAACTATTTATACCTGCTAGGTTCTTTTCCACTTGATGGACACTCATTTCAAATCAATGCTGAAATATTTGACAAATATACGAACAATAAGGACACTGTAAATACATTGTAACAGATGTTTTCATTAATTGCACCAGGGTAGCTAAGATGACATTAGCACTTTTTTTATTACCTACGTCTCAAATAGAAAACAGCAGCTCTATGGAAAAAGCAGAAACTTGGCCTCATCTTATGAAGGAAATATTTGACTTCCAAAAAAGTTTACATTTCACCTCTAAATTCAAAAGTTACAAATTGCAGATTGATTATGGTCTTCTCTAGAAGTGCTGACTATGCAGCTTCAGTATTTAAAGTTACCATTCAGTCTGGAGGGGAAACACAGTACAGGATCTCTGCCACGTAATATGAGAAGGTGGTAATCTGTATTTGCAGGTTGCTGTTATCACTATCACCAAACAGCACAATACTAACGTAGAGATCTGTTTCTATAACAGATTCTGAAGTACTTCATATAATTCAGCGAGCTAAACCTGATAATACTCTCGGTTTCTGTTTCACAGTTAAGGAAACAAAGACAACATAAAAACATAATTTACCAAAAGACACATCTGCCAAGTCAAGATGGAGTGAGATTGCAGATCATTTGTTTTCTAGTCCTGTCTTACAAATACAATATGCTCGGTCTTCTGCTTAAAAACATGTACGAAAACCATTACCAAAACTATTCATAATGGGTTTTAAAAATCAGTTTGAAAGAAAACATAATTCTAAAACAAAACATCAGATTAAGAGTTTCATCATCTGCACATGATTGCTGTTAAGCGACTACAATCCCTATATTTCATATACACATATGAATATATATCCTTGTATTTCATATCATGCAATCCCTATGTTTCATATAACATATATGACTCACGGAGCGCCAGCACAGTTACAGCCCTGCTATGAATGCAGAGAAAGCAGGGAAGCAAAGATACAATGCATTGCACGTGGACGCCCTATGTCAGCTCATTCTGCTGGAAAAAGACGTTTTATGCAAAATGCAGCTGATGGCTGATGGCTAGCTGATGGCTAGCTGTACATAACATCCACCAAAGTCTAAATATCTGTGCTGTCTTGATACCTATCTACCTTTACATGAGCTTCTCCTATTGCTTTTCAAGGAATGCACAAATGCCACGTTAAATGGCACTTACAAAATATCATTTTTCATTAGAAACGTCCCCTGAATTTTCCCCAAATACAAGAAATACGAAATCATTTCATATTCATATTCATTGAATTCTATTTTTATTCCCTACAAGAAAAACAGATGCTAAGATCCAAAGAAACCCCAGTGACATGTAACCATAGCTGTTGGTACTACCTGAGATGCTTTATTCACAATGTTAATAACAGAGACATAATCTTAAAGATATCAGCATTCATTTGACTGAAATTCTTCCTCCTCCAGGGACACCAGATGCTTTGGTGCACTATAACCCTGGAAAAAGTAAGAGCAGTGGATCCAATACAAGATTCTTGTTAGTAGGCAACTACCAAAAGAGTTGACTCGTACTCTCCTACTCCAAGCCACTCAGTAGCAGCTCAAGGGAAGTAGCTCACAGCAGGGTCTCTCACTCACAGAATTTTATCCATTGTTAGTGGTGTAGTGGCTAGCCCCAGAATCACCAAAATGTCCACATGTGCTACTTTCGTAGCTTTATGTTGGTGATTGCCTATCTGTCTTTGTTTTATGTTTGGACAATAAATGGAGGTAACAGCCACAGATACATTAGTTTTCAGACTACAAATATATTAGTTTCAAGCCTTATGAATACTCCTATCCCTTGTAAGCCCTTAAAAGACTAGGGGTACAGATTGACAAATTATGCATTGTTGGATCATATTCATTAGACAGAAATCTAAACTCGTAGGTCTGTCTATGCATAATCCTAATTTCAGCCGTTCAAAAGCCTTGTAGGCCATAAAGGAAAGTCTACTGGAAAAGGAATAATTAACAAATCCAGAGCAGAAAGAGCACAAACTCACATAAATTAAGAGATATAACGCATTCTCCTTACCTCTACATTAAAGTTCATACTGCATTTTTGGAGTCAAATTGCCAGTATGATGTTGAGAGATATTTTTAAGAGAATTGCTAGACTTTTTGTTTCTCAACTTCCTCCCCGTGATGATACTTCACCACAGAGAACATGTGTTTATTTTACCATAGGAGAGCACTAAGACTGAAGCAATGTTATGCTGTACTCAGAAGGGAGTCTTTAGAACCCAAGACAAACAAGCTGACATTCAGCCTTTGATAGAAACTCATAATGTGCCTGCATAATATGAATAATATTCTCACCTTCTACAAGCAGAAAACAAAGTTAAAAAATTAAGTGATTCACCTAAAGCTAAAAAAATGAGAAAGGATCTGTGTAGAGGCCTCCAGTAAGGTACACTGAGAACTGACTAAACCTACCTATCCAGTCTTATGAGAGTCTTATCTATCTATCTGTCTGTCTGTCTGTCTATCTATCTATCACCTATCTGCCTACCTACGTATCTCCCTATCTGTCAGATTCAGGCTTCAGATTATAGTATATTTCTTGGGTAACAGGATCTGTGCATCACTGAATACTGTATCACCAGATCTACTAACAAATGGAAGACAATAAAGACAACAACGGATTGCCCACAAATGTTAAGCCAACTAAGTTCACTATATATTGGGGAAAGATTTTCCCTACTATGAAAGATGGCACTAATTTGATTAAACTACTTAATCTTGAAATTCAAATGATTGTATCTGTATAGTATAGTTACCAGTAAAGCAAAGTGAAATACCAGGGCCAACTAATCAGCAGTGTAATGCAATAGGCTGCACTGATTATGCCACAGATCCTTTCATTGCAGAGCTACGAAGACATGAGATATGCCTAAAACGTTTCTGCAAGCAGCAAGAAGTTTTGTATCTAGAAAAAGAATGAAGACTCAAGAAGTTTTGTATCTAGAAAAAGAATGAAGACTCCTAGGACGCACACTGCAGATAGAAGTCTGAATTTTCTCTGGGCATCTTCCGTTTTACGCACTGAAAAAAAAATCCATGCTGACTTACAATGAATATTGTCTAAGGCGTTAAGACAACCCAAAACACTAAGGTATTCTCAGATAATATAATACCTGCTAAGTCTTAATTAGTTACAGAAAAAAACGGAAAGAAACAAAGCTCCGAGCTCATGTACCTTGCCTAGCCATTTGAAAAGTACTTAAATGCAATAATAATTGAAAATTAAGTTTCCACTACTGTTCAACTCCCTGCTGTGAGCAACTATGCTCCACGTGCTTCCTGTTTTCTCTGTTACCTTGACATTAGAGGTACAGATCCTGTATTTGATAAAGACCCTGCAAGAGAAGTGCTCGAACAAGTCAAACTGCAAAGGGCATGCCGCAGGCAAAATCCCACCTATAACTCCTGCTGGCAGACCAGCTGATGTACTTGCCCTTTATTCAGGGCTGTGCTTAAACCCACAGATTGCTGCACAATGCACAACTATATCTATCATTACTATAGCAGGCTTTACAATAAATTTACTCCACAAATAAATAACATATGATAGTGAATGTTTCTGAAATAAATAGATTATCAGAGTTGATTTACTTTGGTTTTTATATTTATTTTATATTTTATATTTATAAATCCTCTGAATATTTTAGTTTATAAAATGTCATGTAGACATTTTATCTTATTTAAATATTGCTCAATACTTAGTATTAATTCTTAAGAATTATTCTTAGTTAGAATAAAGATTTAATTTAAAATTTATCTGCTGCTTAAACTCCTAAAACACTTGCACATACACAAATGCATATTCAAAACTGGTGTTATTAGCAGTTTTCAATATGCCGCTGAGTGTTCAAGTCTACACTTACAGCAATAACCTTTTCTCATGTCTTGAAATTCCAACAGCCTATTTAAATCCCATTGAGATATTTATCATATTAATGCATATTAAACTCTACAACTGCAGTAAACTCATAGAAGATTAAAATCTGATCACTGTTGCACAGCCAAAGCTTAAAAGTACTATAAATACAACTATTAACCTGTGTATACAGAAGGTGGTATGACGAAGGCTCTGAAGAATGAAGCATGATTTGCAGCACAAATTTCCAACATGAAACCCGTGCACAAAAGCACTCTGAGGAATAGTGCAGTGATCAAATCTTTCAGCCTGCACTAAGTTGTTAATCGGAACTTCATTTTTATTAACTCTTGCTTTCCATACCTGAATGGCATACATTCAATGATCTGTCATGTAACAGAATGCTGTATGAAATACAGAGCATCTTTGAATTGGCGAACTAGGTTTTAGAGAAGTAAACTTTCAAATATGACATTACCACATTATTTTAAAAATACAGGTACAAATTCTATGGAGCTACACAGGATTTAAAGATAATTTCTTTGATAATCTTCTCATTTCTGGCATTCTTTTCTGAAATACAGGGTTTCCTACTTCTGAAAGTAGTTAAGAAGAGCCAAAAAGTGAAATATAACAAAAGTAGATGATACTTTTAGCAAAGCTGACTTACCAAGGGAACCAGCCTACTCGAGAGCTCTCAAATACATATGGCTTTTCTAGAATGAATCTCCTTAATACACTGTTATTTTCAGACAGTACTGATAACAGCTTAACTTGAGGAGAGCATTCTCATAAGTAACAGCCAGAGAATGAAAATGCAGACAAATAGTTTTGTTTCAATTTTTAAATAGGATTAAAACCAACCAAACAATAAATCTCCAATATAGTGCAAATTACAGCTTTTGAAATTAAAATGACCTCACACAGCCAGAAAGGTGCAGCACTGCTGAAATTTGATAGCTATAAGCCAGAAGAAGAAATGTTGGAATATGTACAGCTAAAATTTGCATAATAAAATAATCACCTTTAATATGGAAAAGCCTATCTGAGAACAGCAATTACAACACACTTATGAAGAAGAGATTGCACTAAGATATTAGTTGTTTGCCATGAAGGAATGTACAGTTATTTTTATTTAGGGATAACAACAATACAACTCATAGCAGCGCGTTGCTATCAGCGTACACTATCATCTCAATAACTACAAAAGACAAAAAGTAGACCAAAAAACAGAAAAGCTCACCACTTCTTCATGCCTGCATTTTCTCACATTAATTCCATTAATCTGTTATTAAAAAGATAAAGAGAAGACTTACTCTACATTTCATAAGTATAGATTTCATTTCACTTTTCTAGAAAAATATGAACAAATGAACTTGCAATTTTACTCACCTGTAGAATTGCATCTCCTATAAAGAGCAAACCTGAAAGTTCCGCTGAAAACAGAAAGCATATTTTTCACTCATTCTGTACAAAACATCCTACATTTCATGTATGTGTACATATATTCCTATTTAATTTAATGTTTTTACGTAATCTTTTAAAAATTTAAACAAAAACTGCATAAAAAAACCTCAACATACAAGATCCAAATAAATTATTCGGATTTTTTTTTTAAATTCCAAAATACTGGCATATCGGTGTCACAATGAAAGAGTCTACCCAGCCCAAGTACAAGACTATGAAACATCTTCCATCAGTCAGTAGCACCTTCCAGGCCATTATGGTGAGGTATGGAATATTCTTCTGAATAGAAAATGACTGCAGGACTAGGTCCTATGTGCCTGTGAGAGACTGTTTCTTACAAACTCTGAGGAAAAAGCAACGTGGAGACTCCAGAGCCACTTATGAATTACAAGTATAACATGTAAGCTTTTACCAAAGATACTTTAAATCCTGCATCCTTGATAAACTCGGTGGAGTATTCATGCTGGGTAATACTTTATATGCTGAAGAGCTAGACAATAAGTGTATTGTACAAAATAACCAGCCAAACTGAATTTGATTTTTAAAACAAAGCTATATCCTATTCCAAGGGAATATTCCCTATTCCAAGGGAATTTACAAAATCTAGTTCTACAGTTGCAATTTTTAAATATTGTGCTGTGTTACAGAGCTATCTAATGCAAATATACTATATAAATACACAAGAAATATAACAAAGATTAATTGTCTATAAAGAAATAAATAACCCCTAACATGAGAACTAAGGAATGTTAAGAGATTTTATGGGATTATTTATCTATAGTATTTCAAAACATCACAGAAGAAGCTGTCTAGAAAAGACTAGAGTTGGTCTTGATCCAAAAACTTTACTTATTTACATGAGTTCTAAAACTGGAATCAATATTGACATAGATTATGATACTCAAGTATGTGTTTGAAGGACTGGTCTTATTAGCTACATGTAACAAAGGATGCTTAAATTATTGGAGGATAAACATTCTGATTTAAGAATTGCATTAAATGTCACATTCTTGTTTAGACGTCCATAGAAAGAGCTGGAGTCAACTGGGAGGGCAGAACCAAGCCTGCAGAGCTTTGAGGTACAGGTTCTGGGTCAAACAGCAATTTTTCTGTCAAAGATCCTTAGTACATATACATGGCATGATACTTCCTACACCCCAAGACAATAGTCTCCTACACAAGAGATGTCCCTCAAAACTAGCTTCTAAAAATCAGCAGTATTTTTATTGAAAGCAGTAATGGAGATTATAGCTCAGGTAGGTATTGAGGTTAGAAATAACGCATCAGCTACGGTGGCAAAAAAATAATGACAAAAATAAAAGAAAACAGTGTGCGCTTTTCTGTGCTCAATTAAACTTAAGTTTATCTTTCATATTTTTTTCCTGCAGTGCTTAATAGCATTTTAATAGCTAATGTAGGTAATATATGTCACATTATTATGTATTACATACTTATATGTTTACTGAAAAGAACAGAGTCACAAGTATAACTTCTTAAGGTTAATGTTATTGCCTTCCCTAGGGGCTCATTCCATGCTACTCTGTAGCCTCCCTACATAGAACTTCCACATCTGCCTTTCAGGGTTGTCTTTCAGTTCTCAATACGCTGATTCCCCTGTACCTCTCTTTATGTGTGTGGGAGAATATGAGGTTTTTTTATGCTGGCAGTTTTTAATTGTACAGAAGCAGCATCCTAGAATTATTGCATTACAGACGGAGGGAAATGCTTCCAAGTTTATGTTTCTGACCTTAGACAAATGTACACAAATACACACAAACACAACAGAGAAATATACCATACTGATTCACAACCTTCATCTATCATCACTGCACACATCATGAACTGTTTAACCATTATCCACCTTCCTAGTATGTATTATATCATTCCCATAATTTCAAAATATTGCCAGTTAAAAACAATACAGAGATTCAGCACCAGCCCTGCTTCTACTAAAAGTAAGTATGGTTAAGACCTTATGCAGCACCAGTTTTGCTATGTATGAGCTGCTGCAAAGCACCTAATTTTAAAATAACATAGGGGTATTATCAAGGTTCTGCCATTACCCACCCCTGTCTGAGTACTACCCTACTAACCAGTATAAAAAGACATGCATTCTCTTGTGTTACCAGGCTTTAATGGCCAAACATCCGATCTGCTTCAGCTTCCTGGCAACAACCATTTGGAAATAAAAGCCACAAAATCATTAACTTCTGTTCAATTTATTAAAAATTTTTATTTTCTAAATACCTTCCTATTTCTCTCCCTAAAAATAATGCTTTACAATAACTTTATTTGAAAAAATATCACGTTGAATACCATTTACAAAATATTCCAAATACAAAATCTGTACGTCTTCAGAGAACGGCTCAGAGGAAGAGAGCGAGCATAATGGTATAGAGGGAGAAATGGCACACCAAGAGCATTTGTTTAACACCTCCTGAAGAATCTCAAGACTTAATTGCACTTTGCTTTAAGGAGCACGTCAAAACACAGTGTACTAATCTGACACCCACCTCTTTGTTCTTTGGAAATCTTAGAAATGACCACTGGAATATTATGTTCTGCTCCACCCTGAAAACAGAATAAATGGCAATCTTGTCAGTCACTGGAAATATCTTTTTGCTTAAAATTATGTTGCCCTTTCTCTAACTGCAGTTTTCAGAGAGACTTAGAAAATAACTCTGTTTCTGCTTTTCTTCTTTTTTTTTTTAAATAAATATTTGATTGTGATTAATTCCTTATTGCCTCTCATAAAGAACTTCTCAGTTGCCATCATCAGCTCAGGAAGTGACTTTAATGTTGTTCAAAAGTCTACAAGACTTGAAGAAAATAGACATCAGTTTCTGTGAATTCTGGAGAGCTCAGTGTATGAAGTGGTGTCCTGCCAAAGCAAAATGGCCATCGCACTACAATGGCAGCCACACCGTGACCACACATGTGTTTCATGCTGGCAAGAAACAGGTAAACAAAAGCCCAAGAAAAGCAAATTTGGACTTTTCATCTCAAAAGCAGGCTTTGTTTGTTTCTGTCTCTGCCATACAAGCACAAAGAGTGAGCAAAGCAGTGCGATAAGCAACAAGGAAGAGAAAAGAAACACTAAAAAATGGAACAGTAGGTGTTCATTAAATGGGGGGAAATAAAGGAAAGCTGGATGGTAATTCAACAGTGCAACAGCAATTCAATGCTGTTGATTCATTCAATTTATCCTGTTGGGACTGGAAACGTTCACGGTGCTTAAGAATAAAGTGTTAAAAAGAAACCTTAAATAAAAAAGGAAACTCAAAGGAAAAGAAAAACAAATATACACAGAGACACAAATATTTTTTCTTCAATACAGAACATCAAAATCTAAGCCTGAATGCAACCTTTAGAAATTCATATCATCAGAAATGACAGTCCGCCACACTGTAATTTTGCCTAGGAATTCTGGTTAAGAGTTTGCTGAGTCCTCTTCAGCAGCCAGATTTCTCTTTGGAAACAATGGCTTTCTTAGGTCCAGGCATTCATTGTCGGGGTGTGGAAAGGACTGACATGGGTTATTTTCATGGTCTAAGGAACAGTACATATCCCTTTTTCATGCAATAACCAATTGTCTGAAACTGAACAGACTCCTGCGCTCAACAGCTATTTCTGTTATGGAATAAAGATGAATTTCCTGTGAAATCACAGAATTTTAAATAGGATTAAAGTCCCTCTGCAAGTGGCCATCAATGTAAATCTTTCTAAAAACACTGAGTTAATAGGGATCTCAGTAATATTACAACAATTACACGTCAACAAGAAAAGTTCTATTGGCATTGAATGAGATGAGAGTAGACAAGCACAGAAGGTATTGATATTTGTAGCATGGACTGAGTATTCACTCCACAAAGACCATGAGGCTACCTTCATTTCTGTCAGGCTTAGAGATGTATTCATACTAAGTAAACTGTAGCATTATAACTTGTTGAATATCTTTCAGTGGTTTTCACTAGAGGAACAGCAACAATAAAAGTTGGCTTCACTTGAGATAATCAGTTTACGCTCACTAGATTTATAAGATTTAACCTACACCCTCCAGATTTTTCCTTAGTCACATGCACATTTAATTTCTTCCAAATTTTTCAAACAAACAGAAATATAACTGTGTCAGTTCCCTTCCTAAGCCTCCAATGTTACACAGAGATTGCACTATCCAGGAAATTTGAAGCTCAGCGAAGGAGTCCAGGGTTTAAAGCTCAGCATAGCTAACATAAGTCCTTTTTTTCTCAGTAAAATGGCCTCCCTCCCTCCTTATACTCATCTCTTCAGTAAGAGGGAAATTTCTCTTATTACTAAGCCAGCCTGCAATGCACACAACATGATTACTCCTCTCTCACTCGCTATATCTACCTAAATCAATTTACACTGCAGATTTGAAGAAGCATTCAGGAATGTCCTACTGAAGAAAATGATCTCCTCTCACTGCATCCCAGTCTGGCCAGTATGAAGGATTCCTTTCAAATTAGTCATAGGAGGTGTAGCCTGCTATTGTAAGAAATAAAAATTCAAAATGGGAAAGAGAAAATAGCTGAACCACCTATCTATACCCAGTCATCGTTAGCAATTTACAGCAAGCTAAAAAAACTGTATATATTCTGCAACATCTTGTTGAATGCTACTTCAGATTAAGGCTTCGACCTTGCATCTGCATCCTCCATGTCTGATTCTCTGTCCTGTAGAAGGAAAAGTGTATGCGTGTCTAAATTCTGGTTTTATAGGTTCAAGAGATACGCTACTGAAGAAACCTCTAGGAACAGAGGCCGCTTTTCCATCATTTTAAATTTTCCCTCCCTCTAGTGTGGACGTGTTGTTATAAACTCAGACCAGAGGAGGGAATAAAAATATGTCAAGTAATGGTGTTGAAGTCTTAACTGCTCAGACATCTATGAGACTAACACTGATCTTTGTAATGCAAATTTTCTTTGTCATTTTCCTTAAGCAGGCAAGGACATTAGACAATGTAGGGGACATTTTTATTTTATACTAACAGGCAACATTTATTCCACTAACGAAAATGGGCCTGTTTGTTTTAGCTTTAAGGTCTAGTGGTACAATATGGCTCATGTCTATGAGGATAAACTATCTTCCCAACTGAAAAAGGGTGACTTTATACATTTTGGCTATAGGAAGCAGTCTATGTAAAGCTCTGAACCGTGTTCATGGACTCTCTTAGAAAATACTAGTCGGTGTAAGCCAAAACTGTGACAGGATTTTTGCCGGCAATTAAATAATATGGACAATAATGTGCCAATGTTAATTGGCACTTTTAAACTTTTCCTTTCAATAGAATAGCGTAGCTGGAACCAAAATGCCACTCCCAAAATGCATTCAACACCAAATTCTGCAAGTACACAAGCCTTTAAAGATGAAAAGATAATTTTTTTTAAGCTAAAAGCCAGATGATTCATCTATTAATTAAAGGTTTCTAGACTTTTTATTATTTTTTTTGTCATTGTTTCAATTTGAAACACAGGGAAAATGTGTTAATAAAAAAAAAGCACAGAATGAATGAAGAGGAAGAGAATCATCTAAGTATGTAAGTGTGAGCAGGAGAGGTGCACACGCTTGCTTTAGAGATTTTTTTTGATCAAGTCAAACTGAAAAGTTAACCCAAATCTCAGCAGATCTGCGATGCTGTTCATCATTTAAAAAGAATAATCAAAACAGAGGCGGGAAAATGGCACTGTACAGAGTTCTGGTAGCCAGCACTCTGGCTGTAACTGAAAACCTTAATTTATTTAATCAACTATCAATTTTATTGCCTATGTCCACAGGAACACTACATTCCAATTACTGAGAAACATGATGTTCTTTCAGAAGTCATACACTTTGCAGCTTCTTGTGTCAAATCTCTGCATCTCAGACTTTTCAGAGATGTGATAAATAAATACTACACAATACATCAATTTCTACATCTAACTCTATGGCTATTCTTTCACACACAAAGGCTTATTACTGAGGGTTCTAAAGGGGCTTCAGAAATTAGAAAATAATTCCTTCTGAAGATTGTAAAACAGATCAGTTCTGCTTCAAATTCAATCACACTTTTACCATTAACTTCAGTAAAATGAAGTACAGCAAAACACAAACCAGGTGGGGTTTTTTTTGTTCTTTAAAACCTTCAAAGAGTGGATTATAAGAAATTTTTTAAAGGGCTTAAGTTCGGATCATGTGGAAAAATCAATCTCACAAACAGGGTTTTTTTAAGCGGTTAGCTGAATCTCTGCTATTTACAAATACAGTTGGAGCACCCAGGTTATGACAGAAGAGAGTTCTCCTCATAGACAAGGCACCAAAAGATCACAGAATCATAGAATGTGTTGGGTTGGAAGGGACCTTTAAAGGTCACCTAGTCCAACCCCCCTGCAGTCAGCAGGGACATCTTCAATTAGATTGGGTTGCTCAGAGCCTCATCAAGCCTGCCTTTGAATGTCTCCAGGGATGGGGTCTCCACCACCTCTCTGGGCACCCTGTTCTGGTGTCTCACCACCCTCATTGTAAAGAACTTCTTCCTCGTGTCTAATCTAAACCAACCCTGCTCTAGTTTAAAACCATTGCCCCGCATCCTATCACTACATGCCTTTGCAAACAGCCCCTCCCCAGCTTTCTTGTAGGCCTCCTTCAGGTACTGGAAGGCTGCTACAAGGTCTCCCTGGAGCCTTCTCTTCTCCAGGCTGAACAACCCCACCTCTCTCAGCCTGTCTTCATAGGAGAGGTGCTCCAGTGCTCTGATCATCTTTGTGGCCCTCCTCTGGACCTGCTCCAACAGGTCCATGTCCTTCTTATGTTGGGGGTTCCAGAGCTGGACACAGTACTCCAGGTGGGGTCTCACGAGAGCAGAGCAGAGGGGGAGAATCACCTCTCTGGATCCGCTGGCCACACTGCTTTTGATGCAGCCCAGGATGCAACTGGCCTTCTGGGCTGCAAGCACACATTGTTGACTCATGTCCAGCTTTTCATCCACCAGTACCACCAAGTCCTTTTCCACAGGCCTGCTCTCTATCACATTATCCCCCAGCCTGTATTGATAACGAGGATTGTCCCAACCCAAGTGCTGGACCTTGCACTTGGCCTTGTTGAACTTCATGAGGTTACTAGATAACTAGACTCTTATTTTGGAATCATTTACATTTTGACCAACCGTCCAGAATACTTAAATTGGGATAAGACACTTCCAAAATTTACTCAAGAGAAAGTTAAAAGGTGACTTGATCACATGAGATTTCTGATAGCAAATGGGTGTTCAAGTTAGCAGAAAAAAAGCATGATAGTGCCCTAGAGCTGAATGCCAAAACTAGAAAAATTGCACAAGCAAATATTTTAAAGTGGAGGTCATTAATCATTGTACTTCTATAACTCCCACCTCAGATAAACTGCATCTTCTGATATACACCACTGACAGAAAGTAAGTCCTCAGAAAAACCCTTAAATTAATATGAGAGTAGCAAGACAACAGGAACTACTGTAGCATGTGAGGTTGTGGGAGATTGAGTTACTGAAACAAGGAGGAAAGGCCTCAATCCTCCTCACTCCTACAGGGTGACTTGTAGACTTCTACTTTTAGGGACTATAGCAAAAAAATTACTTTTCTATTTAAAACTAGCAATGAACATAAGTCCTTTATCAAAGTTCAGGAATCTTACAAAACAAAGCAAAACAAAACAATCCAAAGTAACAAACTGTTATGCAGAATTTATGCAGCTTCACCATTCCACTACTTAGATTAATTTCGATAAAAATTTATATGAATTAAAATAAACCTAGAAAACATATTTAAAGAAAATAATTTAATTTAAAGCCTTTATTTTTAAATTTTATTGCAGTTGCTTCTAATACACTTGATATAGTTTTTTATTGTTATTTTTTCTATTGAAACAGGATGAAGAGAAGAGAAGAGAAGAGAAGAGAAGAGAAGAGAAGAGAAGAGAAGAGAAGAGAAGAGAAGAGAAGAGAAGAGAAGAGAAGAGAAGAGAAGAGAAGAGAAGAGATTTTCTCTTAGCTGAATACACAATCTTTTTTCGCACTTTTAAATACTTTGGAACTTCCAAAAATTTTCTTCAGAACAATGGATATCTTGCTCTAAAAATTTAAGAATATATTGCTCCACTAATTTAAGAAAGACCATTGCACGCTCACATTTAATTTATATTTCTCAATGATATTTTATTTTATATATATAAATATTTATAAATATAAATATTACCTAAGTAATGTGATCTTAAGCTTGTCAGCAATTTTAATTCTAAAAGATAACCCATTGTAATGTATAACTAAAAAATCAATTTTAGTCACCCTTGATGAGATTTGTTCTCCAAACCTCAAAAGTCCTTAGTGTAACCAGTTATTTCTTAGCACCAGCTAAATAAAACCTTGTTCACCCATATACTTGATTTTGCACTGACATACATTACTTCATCGTTATTCAGTGAACTGTAACCTATAATGATATTGGAGGAAAATAACTTGTGTGCTGCTGACTAAACTCATGAGAAACTTTGGCCACAAAATAGCAATTAGTTTTCCTTGAATACAGGTCTGTAGTGGGTCAACAAGATAACAGCAAGTGTACCAAGACATATTTTAAGAACTAGTATTTCTATTCAGCAATATTCTTATCAATGACAACACAAATGCACATTAATCCCTCTTCTGAGTCACTTCTTATAAGGTCAGTACTAGCAGATGTTCACAGGGAAGTCTATGCTTTCACTTTATATGCATAATTTAAGCCTCTTTGCATTCATGTGAAGTACACTTCACTTTTTCCATTACTATCTTGAGCCTGAGGACTGCTGTGTTTAGCAGATAAAATTAATGTTGTGTTGTCTACAGTGAGATTCAAAGCCAAGGTAAGGTTTTCAAAATCATAGATTATGATGACAAAAATTATTATCCCTTCTTCCCTCTCCTCATCCCTCCCTCCCTCAAAAAGGATCACCTACACTTACTTATTTTCTTAAATCTTACTGAAGAAAGCAAAAATATGGTAACATGATAAATTGCTGCCTTTGCTTGATCTACAACAAAATAAACAATATGAGAAAGCAATAACACTTTCTGTCCTACTAATGAATTGCAGTGAATTAATGTGATATTCTTTGTAGGAGAATTGATGATGAACTTATTGGCTGTTCCATGTGCCTGCCACTGAAATTTAGCATTCATTAATAACCACTTAAATTAGAGTGCTGTTGAACAAAAGTACAGTCTGTGCAGTTGCAAACACTTTTCAGCTCTCATATCAAATCTTATTACAGAGTTGCTCAGCTTAGATCTTAAGGGAATGATCTTTCCATTGCCTTCCATTCCATAGGGCAGTGTAGTTGCTGGCGGCCTACTGTGGCAGTATCTAACATCCTAGAATATGTTTGCTCTCTTATTTCTAATCCCTAAAATATAGTTTGTTCTCATTAAAGGTAAAATTAACTATATACAAAGACACTTTGTGTAACATGGAATAATATACCAAAAAAATCATCCTACCTTTATACTCAATCCAAATCCTCCTACAGTCTGTCTTCTAATTGTTACTGTTCTTTCCTGGGAAAAAAATAAATCAAGTTTTGTTAAATTTAATGTTTTCTGCCATATATATTTACACTTCAATAAGTTGTTTCTTTGCTTCCATCCTACAGTGATTTTTCTCATTTTAATAGACTTTTGAGTTCCTGAATGTGAAAATCCCATTAAACCTATGCTGCAGAGGAAAAAGACAAAGTCTGTGAGAAAAGCAGAGGTCCTGCCTCAGACAAAAAGTCGTTTGCTCAATTTAGATCATACTAGCAAGTACTGCAATGCAATAAGAACAGAACTGTAGAGTTTAACAGTTAGGACATAACACATGCATTTCAGAGGTCTTAACCTTGACCTGTCCTAAATTGGTCCCATATGCAGATTGAGCACTACATGTACGTAAACTGCCCTCCTGTAGCACATTTTCCAATTAGTTTCATCCAAAAGGAATACAGCTTGTGTACTCCAAGACCACTCAGTGATGTGAGACAAAGCATGGTAAAGTGCACATGACTCAGAAATTCATTTCAAAGCACAGTCCTGATCCAAATTAAAAATGTGATACAAACACAGCTACTATTGACCTCAGAGCTATGGTTTAAAAATCATAACCAATGATTTAAAAGGTTTTCTTACAGACAGAATTATTTAAAGCAACTCCTTTTTTTTTCCTTTTTATTGCCCATCCTAAAATTTCTTCTATAAAAACTGTGTGCTAGTATCTGTCTTAGATACGAACATTTGCAAAAAAGACTTATTTTTTTTCTAGTCTGTCTTGTTGACTTTATTCCGAAAGATCATTTAGAATTAGTCAATTTGGTTAGCAATAAAAAAAAATCTTTGTAGCAGATATACCATATGTCCACATACAAGTACATGTAATATATAGACTTTTATTTTAATGCCCTGTACAGGTGGGCTAGATTTTATACTCATTTCATTATATGTATTGGAAAGCATGAGTCTGCACATACATTTTATCAATATATGTTCACATATTTCAGTACAATCAGCATAGATTGCCAGTCTCAGTGACCTTTGAGTAAGTCTCTCATCAAAAACATACCAGTGACAGAGAGGATGAAGTAACTAGATATTTTTCCCTCCTTCCTTCGTATACAGAAAGGAAAAGAAAGGATGTAGGGCTACACATAAGAGTTTTGGAAAACTGATATTGCTGAATTTGGGGGAAAATCCAGTTACCTTCTTTCTTTTTCACATTTGTGACAAATATGAATCATGTAACTGCAGAAAGAGCAAGGATAAACCAGTCCAATGTTTTGGATAGCAAGACAAAATGGATGGCCTAAAATGAGACTTTTCATTTATTTATTTAGGCTAATGCTTGTAAATGTTTAATCTAAAAAAGAGGTATATAATTTTGCTGTTGAACAGCCAAATGTTTCAATTTATTTCTTTAACATTTGAAATGCATGAAAACAATATAGTCTTATATTTGTAACCCAAAAATGAATGTGTAGCATGGCAATATGTCTATCCTGTTTCATCCATATGCTTCTGTGCTGTTCAGAGGGACCAGAAGGTCATTCTCAGCTCTCAACTCACACCTTCTAGGGAGGAACTTTCACAACGAAGTTCCTGGAAACTGGGTTCAGCCCACAAATTTCTTTTCACTTCAGTCCACAAACTGTATTTAGAAAACCTTTTGTCTGCCAGGAGGTTTCAGCTGCAGGTAATGCTGCAGACAATATATTCGGGATAAACTAATATAGGCCACAGTCTGATGTGTGGTCTAAGCTGAGTTTACACAAACGAATATGAAACACCCAGCTGTGGCTCCACTGGTCGCTGTATTCTTCCTGTTAACTCCATGTCATTTCCAGCTCCAGCTTGTGTTGAACATCCAGTTAAGAACAGAAGCTCGACTTCTACACTCTAGGCAATACATTCTAGTATTTTTGTTATACACGCTCAAATCAAATAGAAAATACTCGTGTTACCCAAGAAGATGTTGAAAAATAGCAACCTTTAAATAAACTGGCTTGACAGTATTACATTAACCATGAATGCAATAAAGAATATCACACTTCACAACTAAATTTCAAATGAAGTAGTATGCTCAGCGAAAACATAAATCTTCATTAAAATTTGTAGTACATGATATTACAGTAGTCACTGTAAAGTTTAAATAGCGGCATTTGAATATATTCTAAGCTAGAGCTATGCTTTTAAAAAGCCCAATAGAAAGCTGTCATGCAGAATATTTCTGTCCTTGTTGTTGTCTTTCTTAGCACAACACACACACAAGTACCCATACAAAAGTCAATAAAATTCTTTCTGGTTTTCAGTCAAGTGAAGGCAGAGACAAGCCAGCCCCCAAAACAGCTGATCTGGGGTATTTTGTGAGTTTACCAGTACTATCAGGCAGGAAACTAGAAACGCTTTTCATCGGAGTTCGGCATTACTTTTTAAGAGAAAGAAATGCACGCTTCAGAAATACTTCGCTAGCACAGGAGATTACTAAATAGCCAAAACTGCGTAAAAGTAAGCAAAGTAACAGAAAAATTTCAAGCAACTGTAATTTTCCAGCACAAAAAAAAAAATAAAAATCAGAGGGTTTCATCTGGTATTTTTTCTAGGTTCTATTCTATCTCGACTGAGAGTAGTTATTAAATATTTCAGGTCTGGAATGTTACTGAACTGAACCGAACTTTTAAAAACATACTGCAAGCTAGATCCACTCGAGTGATGTGTTATGTGTAATGAAGGGATTGCTTTGTATTTAACCTAGGCTCATTCAACACAATTCTCACTGTTACAATAAAGAAATATTACTTTGGTGTCTCTTAAGTGTAAAGACTTACGTATTCTTCACAGCATGATGGCCAACAATTACAAGCATGCAAACAATTAATGGTCTTCAAAAATACAAATCAGAACTACATATGAGTTATATATTTCATTCGTGTACCATCAATAATCCCCTAGTCTGCAATTGCAAACATCACATAAACAATTTAGTGAAACAGCTTTTCAAGAACTCTCAGGAGCATCATACATTTCATAAACGAGAATTTTGAATTAGGATCAGAACCCAGCTCTGATCAGCTCCTTTTTTTTAACACAGAAGTTTAAGAGTAAAATGACAGGACTCGTCTAACCACAGTTAATTCATCTAAAACTAAGCCATTGGTCAAGACAAATTTTAATCCTGTAATCAGTACAGAAAAATAAATACATTCAATCCAGGTGAGTTAAAGCGGGTGCCCAAGTTGATAATCATCTTCATCATCTATGTCCCCCATTGAGTACAGAGCCAGGATGTCAAATTTAACTTTGGAAAGACAAATGCCTCCCTTTAGAGTTGCAAAGTAACTTCAATAAGTATTTTGATAGTAGATACCAGCTTTGAAATGCTTTGCCAGAAAACTGTTTTATCTGAGTAAGTTTTTCTTTGTGACTTGCTTGGCTTGCATGTGACTTTTTGTGTGATTTGCAAAAAACCCAAACCAAGCTTCATTTTCAGTGCCATCTTCAGCCAAGGCGAACTGAATAAACCTTGTCTGCAAAGCATTATATTTTAATGTACCATAATATGTTTAATATAAGTATTAATAGAATAAAGAAGTTTGACCAGCAAACTGAAGCAAACTATTTTGTTCTGATGTCTTTAATTAGCATTTCAAATGAACAATAACAATAATAACATGTTTTTTACTGGTCTAATAGCTTTAAGTTCTTAAAATGCTTTACAACTATTCATTAATAAAATGTGGCAACAGGTCTTGAAAGCAACACATTTTGTACCAGTAAAGAAGTACCCTAAGTACCCTGATTATTCCAGGTTAAAGATAGTGCTGTTCCATTGATTCCAACTATCCGCTTAAAATAAAATCTAACTAATAATCTGTGTCAGCTGTAGATTTGTCTATTAATATTTGACTCAGTTTCACTTTCCCCCTCTATTTGCACAGGATAGTATTCTATGATTGAATTTGCAATGGTTTTGCAAATTCCAAAAGCAACTTCATCTCCAAGTTTACAAAATAAACCTTGATTCTGATGAAAAGCTACTTAGTTCGATACCAAGGCTACACAAAATGTCCCGTGAGATTGAAATTCCATTATCACATTTGTTATCTACATTACACCAAACAGAGGGAAAGTTAGAGCTCCTAGGATCCTTAAATGCAAGATTCAGAGCAGTGTTTTAGAAGCTGCTTCCTGGAACAGAACAAAAGTAGTTATCATTTTATTGAAAAACTCAAAGCTGCTGCCAAGCTGTCAGCATTTTCGATGCCTCTAACTCAGAAATTCCTCATCCACACATATGCTCATTGACTGGAAAGAAGAGCTAAGAGTTTTGTCAAAAAAATTCTTCCTCAGAGCTATGCAGTGAAACAGAAGCAATGTTTTTGAGGCTTTCATTAAAGAGGTATTAAAATTTCTCCTTAAAATACATATGATCTTCTTGAGATCACGGACGTCATCTTAAATGAGATCAGAAGTGAAGAATGACCATGTCAGCAGACAACAACAGTAAACAGTCAGGAAAGGAAAACACAAAATCCTGTGTAATCATTAACTATTTATGTTTAGTCACTAGGTAATGTTATTTTTAACAGTTAAATTTTAAGCACAGTAAAGATTCAAATATTTCATACTGACTGGTATGTGATGTAAAAGTAAGTTTAGAAATGCTTAACTGACTTTTAACAATAATGATTAATTAGTAATAATTTCAAATTATTTATACTGTATCATATAAACCATTAATCTAATGTGATATAATCTGTCTATGAAAGTAATCAAATAACAGTTGAACAAAAGGACAAAGAAGCTTCAAAACTCTTCATAAAACTCAGTTAACAGCATGTGAAACTTCCAATATTCCATTACTCAACCTTTTTGCTAGGATATAAATATTACATTTTCAGTTTGGGACACTGCTGTCTCTGGTTATTCATCTTACAAGGGTAAAGGTATGAAGAATTAATTTGTCTAGGTCCAGACAGAAAACAAGACCTCTCTTTTCACAGTGGATAGAACAGACATGAAGGTACTATACATATGGAAGAACATGGAAAAGAACTGAATGGGTGCAGAACAAAGCAGTAGGTGGGAAAAGAGAAAATAACATAGAGGGGAATATGCAATAGCACAGTGACATAGAAAAATGGAGAGAAAAAAAGGAGGGAAATGTTAGAATATAATTTTTAAAATATAATAATGAAATATAAAGATATAGTCAATACATTGGCAGTAACTTCATAGATCAGCCTGTTGGCATTTCATACCATAATATCTTCAAGGCCATGCTCTCATATAGTTTATCAGCTATTGGTAACCCACTAAAATTTGAGATAAGAAAATGTCATGAGAAATCTTTTTTTCATCAAATTATTTCATACATTTTCAAGAAGGGAGATTTTATATCCTCTTTTTGGTAATGCTTTACTCTTTCTTACTGGCATTTCTTTGGATTAATTGACAAGCGCAATGAAACTTTACACGCATTCTGAGAACTGCACAACATCCTTGTCTCTAAATTGGAGAGACATGGATTTGACAAATGGACCACTTGGTGGATAAGGAACTTCTGGACAGTCACACTCAAAGAGTTGCAGTCAACAACTCGATGTCCAAGTGGAGATGAGTGACATGTCGCATTCCTCAGAGGTTGGTATTGGCACTGGCGCTGTTTAACATCTTTTTTGGCAACATGGACAGTGGGATTGAGGGCACCCTCAGCAAGTTTGACAATGAAACCAAGCTGTCTGTGCTGGAGGGAAGGGATACCATCCAGAGGGACCGGGACAGGCTTGAAAAGTGGGCCTGTGAAAACTCACGAAGTTCAACAAGGCCAAATGCAAGGTCCTGCACGTGGGCTGGAGCAATCCCAAGCACAAATACAGGCTGGGAGGAGAATGGATCGAGAGCAGCCCTGAGGAAAAGGACTGGGGGGGGTTTGTTGATAAGAAGCTCAATATGAGTCGGCAACTTGCAGCCCAGAAAGCCAACTGCATCCTGGGCTGCATCAAAAGACACGTGTCCAGCAGGTTGAGGGAGGGGATTCTCCTCCTCTGCTCTGCTCTTGTGAGACCCCATCTGGAGTACTGCGTCCAGCTCTGAGGCTCCCAAAATACGAAGGACATGGACCTGTTGGAGCAGAGTCGAGAGAAGGGCCATGAAGATGATCAGAGGGCTGGAGCACCTCTCCTATGAAGACAATCTGAGACAGTTGGGGCTGTTCAGCCTGGAAAAGAGAAGGCTCAGGAGAGACTTTATAGCAGCCTCCCAGTACCTGAAGGGGAGCTACAGGAAAGATGGGGAGGGACTCTTTATCAGGAAGTGTAGTGATAGGACGATGGGTAACAGTTTTAAATGGAAAGAGGGTAGATTTAGATTACATACTAGGACGACATTCTTTTTGGTGAGGGTGGTGAGATACTGGAACAGGTTGCCCAGGGAAGCTGTGGATGCTGTGTTGTGTAGACTGTTAACACTGACTGGAAAGAGGAAGAGTCAGCCCTTTGCCTGGTCTCACTTCAAAATGTCCCCACTGCTACAGCATACACCTAAAAGCATCAACATTCACCTAAATATCTACTTGTAAAAACTCTACTTCTAGGGATGATCTATTTCAAAACTACTGCATTTGTTAATATAGAAATAAAAGAGGGAAAACCACAACCCCAAAGTCAGTATGGACCTGAATTCTCACTCAGCCTGGCATCTAACACTCTCTGTAGCTTCATAATATCTTTAGTTTCCAGCTACTGCCTCACATCATATACTGCCATTGATCAAGGCTTTGGGTTCTCCAAGTGTTTTCGGCTTTGTAATATTTCTCCTTTTTTTGTAGGGGAAAAGCCTTCTTCCAATAAGAAAAAAGCTAATCTGCTCTTTCAAATTTTGCTTTACAAATGGTAGTCCTGTGTTTGAACCTCAGCAGATTGCTATGGTTTTTATTTTTAGGAAGCTGCAGAAAAATTAGATGGCTTTGGTTGTCCCTAAATAATCATATTTACATCTGTCAGTTCCAGGTTGTCACTTAAAAGCTGTCCAGATTGTCAGGAAAAAAAAAAAAAAAAAGTTACCACTATCTGATAGGTATTTGACGACTTCTGTGAAAAAATGGATTCACTCCACTGAATAGCTGACAGATACCAGCGTGGTGAAAAAAAAAATCACCATTCTTCCTGGTAGCTTTGTGACGGTAACAAGAATGAAAAGTGCTTGAAAGGTGACCTATCTGTTCACATATTTGCAATTCTCTTCAGGACAGGGAGTTTCACTTTGGCACTGTTTATACTATTCAATCACACATCAGAATCAAAATAGTAAATAAATATAGAAATAAATACAATGCGGAAAAAAAAAATCAAAACCATATGCTCTACTATTTTAAGCTTTTCTCTTTTTCTTCACTCATTTTTCTCCTCGTTAACATTACTAGTGCTAATTGAACTTGTTTTACCTACACCAAAATATATGAAAAGAAAATTTTAAACTCTCAAAATAGAATGATCCAGGGCAACAGATATAAAATTCACTCTCAGGAAGTCTCCAAAACTCTAAAATGTGCCAGCAAGGGAAATGTAATAATTTCATCTGACTACTTAGGCAAGTCACAGTCAAGTGATATGTCCTGAATTAAAACTTATACTAAAAAAATAATAATACCTTTATCATTTAAATAAAAAAGACACAATGAAAAACATGCTATTGTGCGAAGTTTGTAAGTTGAAAAACTGTCTCTAATGCACCTTTTTTTTTTGTAATACCATATGGGCTTTGTATAGAGTTATAAATCTTTCAACACAGTTGATTTCACAATAGCAAAAGGACAACTTTAAAAGTGAGATATAATATGTTCTTTTCTTTACAAGAAAAAGAAGAATGATTGTGTGATTAATAATGCCAGAAATCAGATCTGGCTACAGTTCAACAATATATATACAGTGTTATATATAATACAGTGTAATATATAGTGTATATACAGTGAAATAATATAGTGTATATATAATACAGTGTTAATTTCTGACCTTGGAAAAGGTGTTCATTAATGAAGGTTTTTTTCTCTATCAAGAAAACCGATTACAGTCCATAGGTTGCATTCAGATACATCTGTATCGACCTATCGAATGCAATACTGCTCTGAGAGCTGTTGCTCTATAAATTCACAAAAACATGCATTCAATTCTATTAGTATTGAACTTATGAATGATCTTCGCGTCAATCTCCCCAAAAGATCCTTAATTTAAAAAATGCTAAAAGAAATTATTAACATGGAATTAAATAATGCATTACTATACAGCAGCATAGAATTCCATTACTCAAAAGATATGAGAATCATCTGTATCTTATCATCAGGTGAATTAGCAGTATTTTGGGAACTATAACTTTTAAATAGAATCTTTAAGAGAATTATGTTAAAACGCAAACTGTCCTGGTAGCTGAACTTAGCAATTTGCCAGCTGCTCACAGTTCATTTTCAGTCTTTTAGAAAAACAGTAGCTGATTCAAAACATTCATCTTGTCAGATGGTATATTGTCATATCCTTGGTTTATGGATCTCACATACACATACACTGAGTATGATTAGTATGACAAATAAAATCTATTAAAAAAAAGAAGAAAAAAACCTGGCTCCCTAGACAGATAAACTACTTTTCTTGATAAAGCACAATAATCCTTTTACTTGAATTTCAGATGTTCATGAAAGGTGACAGTAATTGTGAGGATTATCTCTGAAATAGAAATTTTGATTCTGGAATTGCAAAGACTAAAACTTTTCCTAGGAATAAATATACTGAAGACTCATATTTCAGATCAGACATGCCATATCTTAGGCTACCCCCGCCCCCCATCATAACTTTCAGCAAGGTCAATATTAGGCTATCCTTGTTAGTCCAGGCGATTGACCTACATGTCTAAAAAGACTAGGTGCACATTGCTATCCGTAACACCATATAGCAAACTTCTGTGAGTATCATTTAATTTAAAAGGAATATTCTGTACTTCTGCCATCAATACTGATGAAGTTCCTACGTTGTTTAATTCATCTGTTTTCAAGGCATTTCTTTTTCAGATGAAAAGAGTGAAAATCCAAAGTGTTCTGTACCACAAGTAATTTACATGGGGATTTATGACAATTATAGGCATAAGAAAGCTGTTTGTTGGCAATACCACAATGATGAAAAAATATTTAGTGAGGGTCCAGTATACTTTAGTGGACAAAAATGTGTACCTGACCTAATAGTCACCAATCTCATCTTCCAGTTTTCCCACAGAGAGAATCATGGATATCTTCAACACACAAGCTACTCCAACTCAGGCATACGCTACCCATACTATAAAGCCTCTCTAGAGGCTAGCATTTAATTTGGGTTAGTAAAGACACTGTCTTCTAGGCTTTGAGTTTCGCAAAATGTTCTCACTTTTGGTCATTTGCACTGGAGTTCATATCTACATCAGATATCCGCTAGCAGGCATAATGCAGAGCCCAGTATGTTTCTATCTCTTGGAACGCAAGTCTTTCTTATTGCACACATAAAGAAATCTCTTTAATACTTACTGATGCAACTGATGCTCAAAATTAGATCTAATCCATGATCGTTTGGATGATCTTTGATGCTTTATGGAATTGCTACAGGTGCAATTGCTGCAGGACCCTCACTAACACTATCATTTTGTTCACCCTACTACAGAAACAGATGCTTTCTTTTTTAGTGTTTAACGCTGTTTATGTTGCTTATAATCTTTTATGCATTTTATTTTCTTACTCCAAATAGTATACAATGAAAGAAGAAACAAGGTTCCCTCGCACCTCTTTAGTTTTGGGAAACTAGAACTGTTTTCCACTAAAAAGGAAGCGTTCTAAATTAAAAACTAGGTCCTTATCCCATGTGCTCACATTAAGCAGCACCTCATTCCTAAGAAGCCATTGATTTCATTTAGATTGTTCCACAGGATGCAGATCAGGATACTGCTGGAACGTTAAGTGCCTGTTTAAAGTCTGTCCTACACAGAGGAGCATGCAAATTTATTCAGACCCAACAAACAGAAGAGATACTGTTCTGAACTAGAAACATAGTCATAGCCTTCCGTTCCTTAGCAGTGCAGAAGTGAATAAATAAATCCTTATAATAAAAAACCAGATTATTTATTAAAACAGATTAAAAATAATTTTTACTGTAGCTATTTGTCCATAAAATTCATCAACGTATTGTTTCTCAGTTACAAATTTTATTTTTATTCTTTAGAGTTTATTCTATGAGGCATTCAATGTCAGTTGCTAATGAAAACACTTGCTCTTGCTCTGTAGAAAGCATGTAAAAGCAAAATAGATGTGGTCAGTCACCTAGAATGACAGAGAGAACCGAACAAAATCAACCAAGCAAAGCAAAACATAGGAAAAACATATTAAAAAAAAAGAAAAGAAACCTAATAAATCAGGAAGAAAAATTAGGAAAAAAAAGAAAAAAAAAATAAGAAGCATGTGGGACTTGTCTGATCATACTATACAATTAAAGCATATGATTCCAGATGATTTAAATGAGCTGTGACAAAAGGACAGTTAACTGTCTGAAATGTCAATCATCCTTAGTTGGAATGAACCTACTGATTCAAGACCTAGTCTTAATCCCAGAGGAAATCAGGGTAAAGTGCTCAAAAGTCACTAGTCTAACAATGACACTTCCAAGAGAAAAGAAACTCCTCATCACCACACTAATATCAATCAGTTAATGAGTTATGCGTTCAATATGCAAATAAGATGGGGGAGTGTAATTGATGAAGCAAATCATCTACTATTTTCTACAGTGCCATTGCAAAACTGTAAGAGAAAGCCTTGCTGTGAAATGGATAAAAAATTAAATATGCATTTCGTGAAGACATTTAAATAACATGTTCAGAAGAAGTAACAGATATTAAAGCACAATAATGAAAGTCATATTTTTGAGCGATAAAATCTTTTAATAAATAATGCCAGAATGGGGTTGGTGGAGTAATGGTACCACAGTGTGTGCTGCTAATTGAACAACTATAGCCTGAGCCTGAATTCATAATTTCTTTCTATATGGGCTGCTTGATGTCCTGTGTATTGAGGAACAGTACAGTCTAATTGGTAAAGGGAGCATCTATGTTCCATATAAAGCACACAGACCTGTACTAGTAAGTTGTGTTTGTACAGCATGAAACTGTCAAAAGCTAATGTCAGATTTGTCAGGCAAATTAACCCAGCCTGTACGGAGACAGTGTAAGCATTGTGTTTCTCTTGTTTCAGATTAAAACTCAGAACCATTCACCTTGAGATGTTCGTAACAGTGAGATGGATTCTCCTATACATTTTCCATTAATCTTCCACACTGTTAGCACAGCTAATATTCTACCACTTTATTTATGGTTTCAGTGTTGTATCATTTTATTACACTTGCATTTAGAGATACAGGGATGTGGCAACAGCAACAATTAATTAATAAAACAGACAGACATAATAGCAGTCATGTAACATTTGCATAAACAGATACTACACTACTATGCCTCATAAGATTTAACATGGAATTCTGTGATAATTTTATTTAGCTCAAAGGGAGAGCAGAATGTTTATGATAGTTCCCCATAAATCTAAAAAATACCTCTACAAAATATAATTACAGTAGCTATAAAAATGTCTATAGAAACGAGTAGTAAATGGTTTCTATTATTTTTTGTCTATCTTCTACAATTAAATAAAAACTGAGCATTGCCATAGTTCCAAACCCGACAATATTATTCTATATAACATTTTACACAGCTGCCAAATAATTGTCTACAAAGCTCAGTTTCTTATCCACAAAATTCAATGTGCTACTTAAATAAGAAATCTGACACATCATGTAAAAACAGTAATACATAAATCACACCATTACACTGTTCCAGCTGAAGTCCATCTTTATTAACATGATGTGCTGATAAAGCTAGTGACCCGCTAGCTAGACCCCCCCAGCATGGACTGGCAGCAAGCATGAAGTCTGGTCTTGTGCTACCATATGAAGCAACCAAAGCAACAGAGGATAGCAGACGGTTCCTCTACCAGCAAAGCCCTGCCATAACAGTTACCCATCAACTGTCTTATCAGCTCCACAGACAATACTCAGATACGTAAGTACACTGAGGTATCTGTATTCACTGCAAACATCACTGCTTGTGTCATTCTTATCACATTCGGTGGCTCCAATATTCAAGGGTGAGTGCAGAGAAACAATACTGTAGTCATGCACATTGTCTCATTGCTGCTTCTTAGATGAGTATTACTAGGATTTACTCTCAAAAGATGACATATTAAAATAGACTTAGCGTTAACAGTATAAAATGAAATATCAAATTGTGGGAGTAAATGCATACATATGCATCTGTGTGCACGCACACACACACATACACACAGAGTATTTTTGCATTGTATAAAGTACATCTTAAAGAAAAAATAAAAACTACTTACACCAGAATAGAAAGGCTCACCAGACACACAGATCACATCCTGCTCCTGGATCATCAAAATATCTTTGGCTAAGTGCAGTCGCACTTTGAAAGGCTCCTGGTTACCATCCTGCAGCAAACAAATCCCTGTCTTTGTCTTCAAAGGAAGGAATAAAGAAAAAAAGTTTTCTCAGTTAGCACTTTGTATTGCTAGAAGTGGTATTTTGAAACACAATAGCTGACAGATAGGTACAGTTACCCCACAAATATCCAAAACTATTACCAGTTTTCACTGTATTTATTTACTGTGCTCAGACTGCAAGGGAACGATGGTTACAGTAGCAACTAGCAAAGGCAGATTTTGCAATAATAGGGTGCTATTCTGCCCACGGTGAATTTGTACAACTACTTTCAAATTGCTTCAGAGCAGCTGTGCTCTTCCCATCTTTGTATTAAATGATGACATCTCACTTTGACATGAAGTAAAAGATGATGTTCCACGTATTACACCAATTTTGACACAGAAATATATATAATAATTCCTCCAAACTAGACAGATGCGAGCACTGACAGCCTACATGAACCTATTGTGGGCTTTTCCTGACCTATAAGCACAATACTGACTTACGCTGTTATGGTCATTTTCAAATGATGATGTTGAAGCGAGGAATAAGAGAAAAGAGATCAAAGAACGCAGCTTCCACTAGTAACTTACTTCTTGCTCCACTTCTGTATTTAATATTTGTGGTTAGAGATCAGGAATTCTGTATGATTCTTCAAAATACAGTAAGTGGCTTTCCACCAATCTAGCAGCGTCTTTGTGGTAGAACCTATTTGTGCTACTTTTGGGGAACATTATGCATAACAGGTTTGAGCAGTGAAGTCTGCACATGTAAGCACCTGCAGTATTTAGTAATTTTTCCCTGAAGGCTGAGTTGAAAATAGCACTCTTTACAGCACTCCATAAATGGAAAAAAGTCATGTTGGTAGAGCATTTTTGGTATGAGAAATTTGTTTACAGGGAATCTAAATATTCAGCCTTAACAACATCTGATTTACTAGTATTAGATACCTATACCTTTTTGCATACATACAGATAAGTGTGTATGTACGTATGTATCTCAGAAGAAAATTCATATATAAAAACTACTTAAAATCATGGACTCATTAGTGTCAATAATAAAACTTCCATTGTCTTAATTCAGGTCAGATTTCAATCCACTGTCTGTAAAAAGTTGGCTTGAGAGGAGATCAAGGAAGCAAAAGTCTTGCTGTGAACTTTAACTGCCAAGGTTGACCTGGCTGAATCTGAGGTCTCTTTCTCAGACAAGAGTTTAAAAGAGGATTTGGAAGATCTCCCCATAATGTGCTCTGATACCTTACATCCATAGCATGGAGAGAACAAACACAAATATGAAACTGACAGTAGGCAACTGGCAGAAGAAAAGTTTAAATTGCTCTCAAGAGGCTTTAATAGAGGTGGAAAGGTCGAGGACAACCTTTAAATAGCTCTACATAATGTTCTCCACTGACTAACTGTTCTGTCACTTCTGCTCCATGCTAAACACTCAAACTTAGGAAACTGTTTTCCCTTGAACGCCAGTAGAAAGTCTGTGTAACTCAGACCTAACTTCAAAAGTAGTCATGATGTTGTTTTTATTCTTTTTAAACTAAGTAAGAAGAAACAAAAATGAAGAGTTCCATGCACTGAACTCACACTGAGGTCAGTGGAAGCTCTGGTCAGAAAACATGATACAGCTGCCTTCTAGTATTTAGGTGTCTTTTTTTTTAAAACAGGATGAGATAGAAACTGATTTACATGGACAGACAAATCAACTAAATGGATCACATTTTTCAGTACCACTGAAAAATTCTGTCTCATATCATAGATAAAATGTTATGACATTAAAATAAAGAGAATGTAAAATAGTTAAATTCCCCTCATCCTCTCCTTAAGACTTCTGCTTTACAGACTCAGATGATGACTCTTTCCATGGAGTTCTGAGGTAGTAAGTGACTGTGGAAGTTGAACAAAGAGGCCTGTAAATAACTGTGGTCAAATAAAAGGGGCTAGCCTACAAACATCTACCACTTATAAAATGCTGCAGAAAAGTTTGCAGATGTGCTTTTCCTCCTCCCTGGATAACTGGCAATGGAATAAATTCTGCCTCTGGTACACTGATTATAGTAACTCTGCCTTACTTGACTGCACATTTCTGATTTGGTCAATAACCCTATAAAATTGGGTGAACTGCTGGAGCGTGTCCAGAGGAGAGCTACCAGGCTGGTGAGGGGTCTGGAGACCAGGTCATATGAGGAGAGGCTGAGGGAGCTGGGCATGTTTAGCTTGGAGAAGAGGAGGCTGAGGGGAGACCTCATTGCCCTCTACAACTACCTGAAAGGAGGTCGTAGAGAGGTGGGGGTTGGCCTCTTCTCCCAGGTGAATAATGACAGGAGCAGAGGAAATGGTCTGAAGTTGCAGCAGGGGAGGTTTAGGTTAGATATTAGGAAGAATTACATTACTGAAAGAGTGGTCAGGCACTGGAACAGCCTGCCCAGGGAGGTGGTTGAGTCACCATCCCTAGAGGTATTTAAGAAACGTGTAGATGTGGCGCTTCAGGGCATGGTCTAGTGGCAGAGATTGTAGGAGGGTTTTTTTGTGTGTGTATGGTTGGACTCGATGATCTCAAAGGTCCTTTCCAACCATAAAGATTCTATGATTCTATGAAAATCTCCAAACAGTGTTTCTGCAAAAGCTGAGGGGCTTCTTTGTGGGAATTAGAGGCACATAACCATAGCAGACACAATTAACCATTAGAATAAAATTAAAATTCAAGTCGGTTACTAAATGCATGCGGGCTGAGCTTATTCAGTCTGAACAAGGAAACCAAGCTGGGGAACATCAAAACATTTTGGCCCTTGTAATGATTGATCACACACACTCAAGGATCTTATTTACATCAGACACTCTGAAATGTAATGAACCACTTTACTGTTGTTGGGCGTTATGAAAGCTAGTTTATGATACAGTTCAAAATTAAACCTTCAATTACACTACCTCCTTCACCCTCTTACCTGAGAGCAGCATTAACAACCATGTAAAGGAGAAGAATGTAGTTCAGTTTCATTAGATAAGCTCAACAGAAGTCCTTGAGAACAAAGACTAGAATTTAATTATTTCATTATGTTTCTTTTTGTCTGCTGAAATTTCTTTTTTCTTCTCTCCCCCACTCCCTTCAAAGCATCCATCAAACTGAACCAAATAAAGATATGAGCTCCTGTGTCCTTATCCAGAGCTGGAACTAGGGAATACAGCCTGTACGTATACAGCCTGTACGTATGCTTTCATGTAAATTACTGTGCACACCATCTTTCATCCATGTGGCCCCAGTAAAATTATTCTTGTTGGAGGGAGATCACCTGTCTTGCCTATACTCCTGCTGTCTCTCGCATCTGAAGAGCTTAGACGGCATGCATGTGTGTGCGTGGATGAGGTGTGGGGGTCCGGGGTTGTGGCTGATGTTCGCTTTAGTTCTCATTACTAATTTTTAAGAGATTCCATGAGAAAAGTGTGCTAAAATTTTCCCTTCAAGCCTTCTACATTTCACTGGCAGAGGGCTCTGCCCTACTTCTAACTTACAGCAATAAAACAGCACACGGCACGCCAGCCGAGCTACTGTAACTGTCAGTGTGAGGTCATGCAAGGCATCCTCTTGTGCTCAAATATTCGACACACTGCATCATCTTACAGCAGACATGGATAGAGAAGCACAGTTCAGCTGACAACAGTTTGTTAAGCCAATACACCTTCACTGTATGTTTGAGACAAAATCGCCAAGAACATTGCCCTGCTTACATTTATACCATCCTTTCTTCATCCTATTTATAGAGTTTGGCACCTGTTGTAAAGAGGGCAAGAAAACTGAGTGTATGAAGTTGCACGTGTTTATGAAGTGGGTGAGGTAGGCTAAGGAATGGATATGGAAGCAACATACCTTGGTGAAAGAATGAGTTTCCATATGAGAGAGGAGTCAGTGACTTCAAGCAAAAGCAGTGATGAAGGAAGGTCTGAGTCACCTAAGTGACAGATGCAGTGAATGTCGCACCCGCACATCACTGCCTCTGTCATCTCATTCTACACCTTTTTAAGCAGAGTTAGACAAGAACACTGAGAGCTGATGTCCTTGGCAAGAGTTTAGAAACTGCTTACTCTTCCTGAACTACACGAGGGTCTGAAAACTGATCCCTCTTTGCTTTGCCACACCGGTCTGTGTCGAACTTTCTGCTTCAGATCACTATCAGAGAACAGCATAGGTTGTCAGAGCCCTCAAGGCAGACTGCTTCTACAAAGAATATGGTAACACTCAGATCACTATTAGCAACAAGGCCAACAAGACTGTGAAAAAAAGGTCTTTTAAAAATCTTTTTCCATTATACCCTGACTTACAACACATTGTCCATATTGGCTGTGTAAAAGATCTGGCCATAATAATTTCCCTAAAAGGAATTTAGAAATGCTTACATACCATAAACAGCTTGGTGCAATATATATGGCCTTCACTGATAATTAAGAATTAATTTCAGAGGAAACAGACATGAAAGCTACAGTTTACACTTTTGTGCTAGCAGAAAAGTCTCTACAAAACATACACCAAAATTAATACTGTATGAGAAACATCTTTAAAGATACCTAATGATTTCAAAGTCAATTTCCTGAAGAACTTCCAACGTTAATATTTTTCAGTCACCTTGTTTGAATAAGGCAATTGGCAGGTGTTCTGTTAAATAATTTTTTTGTTGTTTACATTTTTCCCTATTTGTTGTTTTCTTTGCCATTTATGATAAGAAAAAAATTTCTAAAACTTCTTCTATGTTTTGTTCTGGACGAGACTTACTCAGTATTTCAGTCAATTTTAAATACTCTTCATTAGTGTTCAAGACATGACTATATCTTTTTGTTTATGCTATTTTATCTTTTTCTTTTGCCTTACGGTAATAAAACAATTTGGTTAGCTTGCTGCTTCTAGTTTCACATCAGTAGGAAGACTTCAACAGATACCCCAGAATAGTTATCATATCATAGATACCCCATAATAGTGATTCTATGAATAGTTTAGTCCATGAACCAGTGGAAGAAAGGAAAAGAAAAAAAATTCTCAACACATTTTCTATACAAGGTGGCCTGGATTTTTAATTTCTGCTTTGGCAGAATTAAATTAAACCTCCGCAATTTACTTTTAAGCCCTGAAATTTATTTCTACCATCAAAAATCCGACACCAGTAAGGAGAATGGGTCTAGAAACTGCCTTAAATACATATGTAGTTCGGTTCAGATGAATATCTGCACTTTTGGATGCTTATTTGAACTGAGGCTGACCTCTGAGTATTTGGAGATATGCCTGTCACTGCTTTATAATCACAAGTATAATAATAAAAAGGGAAATTGAATCAGAGGTATAAGGCAGTAATGGCAATGAATACAAGAGGTAGGAATATGTGTCAAAACCACATAAAGGATGTTTTTTTAAATGGTCCAGCTACTCATTCTGCGGAGGTGCTGCTAGCGTAAGTGAAAAGCAGTTATATTGTCAAAAATTGGAAGGCAGCCCAGATGCACAGGGATGTGTTCAGCTTGTCATTCAGAGTCTCTTCTACCAGACACCAAAATTTTCCAATGAAAAGGATAGCAAGTACATTCCTGCACATGAATTTCACACTACAACCTGAAAGAACTGCAGGAAAATGTTGAATTTGGATTTAATCCTCTTTTTCTTTGATTTGCCAGGTATTTGCCAAGTAAGTATTTGGCAATGGCATTCATCATAAGTGATTTTCTTGAAAGAATAAAGTCTTACAGAGAATTTCCTTGTTTCATACAGTCTGATTAATTCAATATGTAAATTAGACATTTGGAAAAAATATATATATATTATATAGCTTCTTACTGAACTAAGGTACTTTTTTAGAGCAAAACCTTTCATTTTCTGACACTATAAGGAAACAAGGTTTGATGTCTGAATTGCCAATAAGCTTACCAGGATTGGATTATATCATTACAGTTGAGGCCAAGAGATAAGATAACATAAAATTGAGGGCTATTGTGAGAAAATGTATTTTTCTTCAAATTTAATTCACCTATTACATGACATTCTCACAGACATTCTGATTATGGGATTAAATTAGGAGTTGAAGCTGGGTTTAAGAAAAAACCCACAAACTGAAGGTAGCAGTAATGCCAGCACTGCCATTTGATAGCATTTATAAACAAAGGAAATCATCAGCTTAGGCTGAAAAGTGTAAATCAGAAAATGGCATAAAGGTGACCAGAAACAGACCAAAATAGTATATAATAAGATTAACAAAAGAAAGTCATGAGGAAGTCAAAATACTGCTTAAAAATTAAAACACATTCCGTGGCAGGCAAAAAAACAACAACCCAAGATGTGTGTTGAAATAGAGGTCACCAGACCTGTGAACAACAGAAAGTATCAAATTATAAATTTTGTGAAGTCTACAAGAATATTCATAAGATTCAGAAAAGCAGCGGACAAACAAAATTGGTTTACCAATTCAAAATAATCCTTCAAAGAAACAATGGACAGTATGTAAAAACAGATGAAAATACTGTAAGTGTGAAAATGAATGGGATATTTACTAATTCAAATAAGTTTGAAGTTATATTAGGAAAAAACCCGCAAGCTAATAGAAGTGAAGGATGAGATTTCAAAAGTTAGAAAGTTTGAGAAATTTGAAAGCTGCTCATGCAGCTTGTTTAGAAAGTACATGGAAAATATCAACTTAAAAAAAAAAATGTATTTAAGCGGAAAATGTTCTAATGCATTATAATCATCCCAAGTCTTCATTTTTTCAGAAGGGCACTTTCACTGCAGAGGACAGTATTATGTCAGAGACTGAGGTTATCTTCCAGAGATAGTTTTCAGAATATAGAATAAGGTCAAGTGAGTACAGCAGAGTGTTTAAAGAACCCAATGACTCTATGATTTATGTTCTTGTAAAGTTCAGAAAGCTCAGGATGAAGGCTAAAAGAGGAGCTGGATAGTCTTATGGTTTGGAAATTTTTGAATAAGTACAAGAACCAGTACAATGGACACATTTCCTGATGAGTAAGGGGAAAGAGCACGGAATCTAGAATAATTAAATATGAAACAGTGGAAAATTTCCCACAAGTAGCAAGTGAAGAAGCCACAAGAAAAAAAAAAAAAAACTCTAACTTTTCCATCATCAGATACCAGGTAGTTTCCCTTAGAAAAAATGTGTGTATGAAAGACGTCATCTTTTTGTAGTGCCATTTGAATTGTCTAGCACAGCACGTATTCTCTTGCAGAATAAAACTACTTTAAGATGCCTTGAAAGGCAGCACAGCCTACCGATAAGATGCTTAGGGAAGAAAATAATCATTAGGATCGTCAGGTGTCAGTTTTGAGATTGACACCAAACTAGACCTGTCTACGTATAAGTGTTTACGCTCTCATTATAATCAATGCTTATTATAGGCAACAAATCATAGAGAGCAATTCAGTTATCGGTAGGTTCTGGGAGAACTGCATCGCTCACTGGGCTCCACTGACTGTACTATTCAGATCTGCAGTAGGAGCTCAGCACAAAGTGCATGTGTGCGATGATCTGTACCAGCAGCTGGAGAGAGGCAGAGGCCTCAGGGGCTCGTATGCCCAGCTGCCAGCAACTGGGAAGGCTTGAATCCAAGGGCAGCTGCTGGGCAGACTGTCTAAGGCCCGCCGCTGGATGCATCCACACTGTACACACATACACTTATATTCTCAGGAGTGAACCTGCTCAGCCAGAGAGGGGAACAGGATGAGGCTGTTGGCGCTGTCTGTGCTCATGCGAGTACTCTGTGTGTCGGTATGTGATCTCCATAGCTGGTCATGTACATAAGTGTATACATATATATGTGGATACGTGTAGTGTATATGTGTGCTCTGTGTGCATCCTCACCCTTGCTACTGGTTGGAGGGCACGGAGCTGCAGCTGCCTCCCCTCTCTTGGGTTTTTAGATCCAGCTTAATATATTTTGACCTGAACAAAAACCAAAGTAGATTATGCCTTACAATTATAGTGCTGAGGTTTTAGTTAAAAATTACACTATGTGTAAGCATAAGGCTGATGATGATTTATTTAGACACCGTCATTTGATGAAAGTAGGTTGAAAGTCTATATTTTATTAACTTCGATTGTCTAGAGAAGAAAGATGTAGATCATAGTTTTCCGAATTTCTCGGAAGTGACACTGCTGATTCTGTGACAAAAAACTCATTTTACACAAAGCAGACAAACTGGGGTTGAATCCACCTTATTTAATTTTATTAATATAAAAGCTAAAGGAGCTTCTTTAGGGTCTCCAGATCAGGGAGCTTTTTTAGGATGGGTGAAGCCACCCTCTCCTGCCCTTGTCTATCAAGGAAGCTCCAACAAAGCAGCTGAATTTTAAAGAGATAAATTTGAAATTGATGCCCCTGTTAGAAGCTAGATACAGAATGAAACAGATCTGTCAATGTAGTTGCACTGTAAAGGCTAAAATAGGACTCACGTCAGGTCATGTTTCTGTGGCTGCTCTTGTTACTACTGCTGGGCACAGACTGAAGTTCATTGCTACTTAATAATCTATACAAGTTTAAATAATAACTATATTAATAAATACTACTTTAAAATTAACATTAAAATCCTATGAAAATAACATGTATCTGCCTCTTTTCCTCAATAAGTGCATTCAAAAAGAAATTAAAAACAAAACAAAACAAAATAAAACAAAACAAAAAGCCCTAAATAACATGCTTTAACAGGTCAGCCCTGAGTAGGTCAGGGCGTTGGACTAGATGATCATTGTAAATCCCTTCCAACTGAAACATTCTATTCTAAAAACCAGAGCTCAAAACTGACAAGAATGCTCCTTTCCAGGCAAATAATCTGAGATATACTGTATTATAGAATTTAGACTGTGCATGGATCTTCTGAGGTATTAAAGCCTAATACCTAGTATCCTGGACAACCATTGCAGTATTCTTTCCCAAAAAGCAAGTTTCACTTCAATATTAATTTTTGACCCTACTACTCCTTTCAGAATGCTGTCATGATTTAATGTTCTTTAGCCTTATTATCTGTTCCCCCTTAATTTATACCAATCGAAGCTCAGGTCAAAATTGGTTTTAGCTGCAGTTAGCTCTTAGTTCTAGTGCTGTTCCTATCTCTTCACTTCTCTTTTTTCATGGGATCATGGTCAAACTTAAATATATCACCAGTTTTCTTGTTCCCAGTCATAACTTCCTGAACATTTTTTGCAATTTTCAGTATACAGGTAATTGTCATGATTTTTTAATCATAATAATGCATTGACATCATTACGTAATTTGGTGTAAATGGTTCTCACTGTGTCTCAATTCCTGAAGTTGTGAAAAGACATTAAAATAATGTGTTCATAGACAATCATTGAGTAAATATGATGCCCTTTTTAATGTCTACAAATACACCTCATTTACTTTCTTTAAGGCAAAGTCAGTATGAACACAGAAAGCAAAGCACTTCCCCCATCTCTAGTGGAGGGGGACTGAAGTACTTTGCATTGACATTATGAAACTATATGTATTTTAAGCAAAAAATAACTCTCTTTCCCCATGAAATCAGAATGGAATTGCTTTTCCCTTTGGTCATCTTCACAGCTTACCCTCTCTCCCCACCTGTTCCCCATACTTTTACATTTCCCCCTTGATTTTGGTGAACGGCGCTAGGCAGATTTCTGGCTCCACTGATGTTTTTCTTCATGTACAGGCTTTCAGATATAAACACTTCACTAAGAGCAAAGCTCACACGAAACACAGCTACCTGCACCTACGTTGTGCCTAAAGAGGTAAATTGGAACGACAGAGGTGAGGGCTAGTGATGAATACATCTGGCTAGTGATGAATACACCTCTTTCATCTTCTACTAAGAAGTCTGTCTGCCATCATAAAGCGATCAGCTGAATAACTTATATTTGATTATATAATTCCTCTCATTTTAGAAAAAAAGGGATAACAAAATGATTTTGCATATAAAAAGGATTAAAAGTTCATTGATTTTGATTCTACTATTGTTTGAAAAGAAAAAATATCTGATCCTACCTCTTCACAGGTGGTCCTGAAATCCATGTGCTATGACACAGCAAGTGATATTTGTCTAAAATGGAGAGAAAGATTTCATTAGAATGAAAAAGATATTACAAAACATAGAAGTTATCTGTCTGAGCTGAGCAATTGCACTTCTCTTCGTTAGGTCCAGTTATAGTCATTGCTTAAAAAGGGAAACGATCGAAGTTGCAACAGGATTAGGAAGTGTAAGGTCTTAGAAGTTGTTCCTGGTTCTTACAAAGTACACAACCCAGTTTCACTGAACATAATCAAAGGAATGCTTATGTTCCCACAACTTCCTGCCTTCCACAGGGCATTCAAACTTACTTTTCTTATTGCACGTGTAAATTTCTTTTTTTGTGGGGTATTTGTTTGTTTGGTTGGTTTTTTTTTTTCCAAAAGAGCATACTGGGAAGTAACAGAAATGGAGACAATTAAGTTTTGCTCCCCAGAATACCTTCTCTCTTCTAAAAGACTGTTGTGGTTTTTTTTTCTTTTCTCCCCTAATTAAAAACCATCATGCATCAACACATTTTGTCTCACATTTTATTAACATACATAATCTCAGTGTCATTTAACAGTGTGCCTACTTTGCAGAAATATTTATGAGTTGGAAAAACAAATGTTAGAAAAGTCAGGAATATGTGTGAGTGCTGGCAAAATGTCACACCAAATCCTGTGATTATTACTTTGCCTGGCCTTTACCTAAAGCGTATTCACCCCAGTGCACACTTATGCATTCATTTATTTATGAGATAAAGCCACTGGAACAGGCTGTTACCAGAGGATAACAACAGTGTCCTGCTGCAGGTTCTGCAACAGAAGTAGTCATGCATCAGCCAATAACATTCCCAGGAAACACTTCCTGGGCAAAACAGTCATTTTATTCAATGGCTGGAGAAACGTAATCTGTAACAAAATCCTCTCCATCAAGCATTTTATTGCTATTCTGTATTAACTATGTTCTCACAATTATTCGTATAAATATAGTACTCAAAGCTCCAACACAAAAAGTGCCCCATTAGCCTAACTTTAAAATAAAATTTAAAAACTAGGCCTCACACAGGACAAAAATCTAAGTCCTAATAATAATAATAAAACCTCTTAATAAAATATCTTAATTTCTTTTGCTACCCTGGATGCAGTTTTATTAACCCAAGCACACATACACATATGAGGTTAATGTTCTGTATTTACTGAGCTCTGCCTGGTTCACATCCTGTGCTCTAGACTAATGTCTAGCAAAGCTAGCCTAAATTGGCTAGGTTACAAAGTAGGATTTCAAAAGGGACCCACAATCATTCCTTCCTTATGAGCTTTACAAGTGCACCAGGATCCAATAAAGATCTATATCTGTAATTCTGCTCTCGAAGTGCTCATAAAAAACAAGGTCACTATTACAATCTTGAAGACTTTTCTCTCTGGTGGGACAGTCATTGTGCAATGAAGTATGTTCCCCTGTATTTTTTATGAACTCTCTTTCCAGGTGCTGAGTAAGCTGCAGTGGGAAAGAGGTTTTACTCACCTTAGCAAAGTATTCTGAGGACTTTTTAGCCTTCTGGAACTATAAACACATGTATCTTTAAAATATAAACT
This sequence comes from Rissa tridactyla, assembly GCF_028500815.1. Taxonomy (NCBI): domain Eukaryota; kingdom Metazoa; phylum Chordata; class Aves; order Charadriiformes; family Laridae; genus Rissa; species Rissa tridactyla. Next base: position 45,208,848 of record NC_071467.1, read on the forward strand.
GAAGTACTGCACAGTGCTATCCTTTCTTGGGCCTTCATTATATCAGGTCAGTAACTCCTGCAGTCAAAAGTGAATTCATTTGTGTTTTGTTCTGCCTCATTAATAAAAGTTCTGCAAAATTTGGGTTTGGGCAACTTTGGTTCCACAGTCAATGACAATTCCTCTTTGGTTCTTTTATAGCTACTCTTTGATCTAAATCCTATCTAATCCAGGTCATTTCCACAACTCAGTATTATTCCATTTTCTCCCTTTTGTTGTTTTTATGTATTATGCATTTATTTACTTATTTCAGACATATGTGTATTATCACATAGAGGAAAAGCCAAGAACACTAGCCTTCCCAGCATCATAGCTTATTGTATATACAACTCATGACCTAAAATAGCTTCTAATTTCACTCAGATAATAATTTATCAATCTTAGAAGTATGAAACTTTGCATGAATACCAACTTCTTTACTGAAAAACCCTTTAAATCCCTTCTTGAAATGCTTTTATTTAAAACCCCTTTAAAAAACAAATCCCAGCATTTTAAACACCACTGCCATTACCTCCAACATGCTTAATGCTTTGGGTGATATTATTTCTGAAAGGCAGGAGCCATAGTTCTCTGTCCCACGTCTTGAGGGCTGTCATGGCAAACAGAGCCCTCGGCCTTCAGAGAGACAGTCCCCAGACTATAATAATCGCCTCCCATTACCTGTTGCTAATTGGTGAAGCTACCTGCCCGATCACCTTGGTGACACTTCCTTTTTTCCCCTACATGGTAAATTACAAATAAGTAAACTAAAATATACAACCAATACTCTCCTGACATCCATTTTCTACTGAAATAACTTCTCTGTTCCCCCAGAAAGGTTACACATAGAATTTCCTCTGGGAAGGGTGGTTCAGGCAATTTTTCATGATCTGTGACAAGAGCTTTTACTATTAAAATATTGTCTAAAATTTAAATCTGGAACTACATAACTCTCAACACAAAATCATACTCAATGCAATGAGTGCACCTGTTTCCCAGACATTCAACAACTCCATTACTAAACTTTGCGATATAGCTGCCGTTGCTTCTGTATCACTCTATTTCCTACCGATTCTCATCCGCAGCTGCGCACTGAGAATTTAAGCCCATTTTCAATGTTCTTTTTCTGTCTATCAGCAATTTTATAACACTTGATATTTTAGAAACAGCACATAGAAGGTTTGATTACAAAGTGCATTACCTCGTAAATCAGCTCAGAAACATCATTGTTTCCAGCATTTACACCCCGAATGAACACTCTAGATGATTAAATTACAGGAATACATATCATGCATCACGCAGAAATTTTATGATCTTATGCTGGGAAAATGCCCCAATGATTAGTACTTGTCTCCTCTTGTAATACATGAAAAAAAGTCAGAAAATATAAACGCTAGTAATTTAAAAAATAAAACATTTCTAAAATGATAAGCTGTGACACCCAGAGCTGAGTCACATCCTGTTCAGCTTCCAGCTAACCTCTGCAATCCCCTTACCTTCAACTCACAGCCACTTTCACCTGAGCATCTTTCCAGCTCTCCTAGGGGCTCCATTCATTCTCACCTAGACAGCCCACTGGTTACCAGCCCACAGCCCCCTTCAGCCTCAGTATTTGATTTTTCTCTCTCCCTCCCCACCCTTAGGTTGCTTTGGAAAAAAAACAAAACAAAAAAAAAAAAAAAACAAACAAACAACAAACTGTGCTCCAGAAGGTGAGAAAGGAGCTGCCTGCGGCTTTGAAGGATGAGGTGAAGAGGGAAGAGCAACAGTGTCAGGATAGAGTAGGGTGTGCAAGCACACGAGGAGGCACGAGCAGAATGCGTTATTCAAAGTGGAAGAATGGCTGCAACAGCAGTCAGGTTTTCTCTGGAAGGGCTGGGACCCATTGCAATCAAAGATATGTGAACAAGTAAACCTCGAAAAGTTTGAAACTTTCGACTTTATTTTCAACCTGCACTTCCTTCAAAACTGAGTTACCAAACTTATTTAGCTCATCTCTGCTGATAGATGTAAAGGAAGTAACACATGACAGACAGGTTGGGAACAGAATTTGACATCCCCTTGACAGAAGAAGCAGTTATTCAATACTGAAGAAACATTTACCGAGCAGTATTATTACAGCATTTGTGTTCTAAAGGGAAATCAATGGCTAAAACATACTGGTAAAGTTGAAGGCCATGGCAGCCCTCAGAGACAAAGCTTCATTTAGGATAATGCACTGAGCACTTGAGCTATGCTCTGATCTTCTTACAATAAATCAGGTCATATTCCAATGGTTTAATAGATATAATCTCACAAAGTACTTCCATGACTACACACTCCAGCATACTTAACAAAATAAGATAGCGAACAAAAAGAAAATTTCATGTGCACACGATAGTAATAAAAGACACTTTTTAAAGTGTTGGGGATACCACAAGTTACTACTTGTGGTAGTACTTCAGTACTTCAGTACTACTGAAGCAGTAGCAGGAAAAACTTCACTCGCAAGGTTACTGGTGCAAATTAAGAATGCAATATTGTATACATAAATAACAAGTTCATGGAGAAATGATGTATTATCAAACAAAATTTAATTTAGCATATGATATTACTGCAGCTTGTATACTTCTTACTTGCTGGAAATAGGTCACAAGAAATTCTTACTGTCTGAGAACTGTCTGAATTGCTAACTGGGAAACAGACTAAAACCATGTTTCAAAGGTACAAATATCAGATCTGCAATGAATTGTGACAGTAGTTAGAATCATAGAATCATAGAATAGTTTGGGTTGGAAGGGACCTTTAAAGGTCATCTAGTCCAAGTCCCCTGTAATGAGCAGGAACATCTTCAACTAAATCAGGTTGCTCAGAGCCCCGTCCAACCTGACCTTGAATGTTCACAGGGATGGGGAATCTACCACCTCTCTGGGCAACCTGTGCCAGTGTCTCACCACACTCATTGTAAAAAATTTCTTACTTATATCTATTCTAAATCTTCCCTCTTTTAGTTTAAAGCCATTACCCCTTGTCCTATCACAACAGATCTTGCTACAAAGTTTGTCCCCATCTTTCCTGTAGGTCCCCTTCAAGTACTGGAAGGCTGCAATAAGGTCTTGCCGGAGCCTTCTCTTCTCCAGTCTGGACAACCCCAACTCTCTCAGCCTGTTTTCATAGGAGAAGTTCCTTCCCTCTGATCATTTGTGGCCCTCGTTCACTACTAAACTGAATATTTGCCTTTTCAAGTCCTTCTCCTGCCTCCATTCTTACCAACGCCTTTTGTGCTCTACATTTTGGAGGTGTCTGAAGGAAATAATAGCTGTCATTTTTGTGTTTTAGGAAATTAAACATACACATTTGTAAGTCTGTAAGGGTTTTTTTTTTAGCAATAATTAAAAAAAAAATAAACAAAACCATCTCTATTGTAAGTAGGGGGAAAAAGGCTTAGAAATTATCCTTACATATAGCATAGCTGGTCCTTTGTGCTTTAAGGGAAAGAAAAATATTTTTGGGAAAAAAGAGGTATTTCTTTAAATGCAAATTCCATGAAGGTGTCTCCATTCCATCCAGCTGGCCACACGGTGTTTAGTACTGGAATAGTGGTCAGAGGCATGCAGACAGCACAGTAAATCAAAGAAGCAGTTTAGCAACCACAGATTAATAAAATCCTATTCAGTTACTGCTTTCCAGCACCCTTGAATTATATTTCGTTTGAATAATGAGTTACTTATGTTCAGTTAACATAACGATTTTAACAATTTATGATAGCAACATTGGACTCATCTGGTGAAAAATTTCTCAATGAGTTCCTTCATAGAGTTCAATCATTAAGGGGGACCTATATATCCCTTGCACTGAATTAGAGCTTTAATGAATTAATTTGAGTTGAAGGATGCTCATAAAGGTGACAGCCCCTAAGCTGCATGTACTTCAATCTACCTGACAGTTCGAGGACTGAGGTGAACTTTGAACTCGGCAAAGCTGTACGCTTCTTTGGCAATGAGGAAAATAATCACCTGACAAAGCTTTTTAATAAAATGTCCAGCTCTTAGCAAAGCTCCTGCTTCAAAAGAGTTGAAGTTGGCAATTAGGAGCTAACAAGGTTTTTAATGTTTAATTAATTTTACCTTGGTTAAAACAAGAATGATATTTACGCGCCGGTCATAATTTATTATTTTAGTTGCAAGCATTTTTAATCAGCAAGCCCAATTAAGGATTTGCTGTATAAACATCAATATTTTCAAGAATTGGTGAGCCACAAGGCAGTATTAACTGAATGAACATATCTTGGGCTTTTCTTTATTTATCCAGTACTGTTTGCACTAACAATTATCTAGTGCCCCCCCAGAACAAACATCCAGAAAACAAATGAATGAGCAACCCGGTCTGTTCTGGCCTGGCAAAAGCAAACTGATGGAAAAGGTAAAATAAAAAAAAACAATGCAAAACACAGTTTTTCAGAGGGAAGAAGCAGTATTACAGGAGAATCATCTGAAAACGGTGAGGTTAAATACCAATGGGCTGCCACTGAATGTCTTTATGTGAAATGCAAATGAAATGCAAACTGGATCAGGAAAGTTTGACTTCAGGTCAAAGCCTGGAATGTTGTTAGAAAAAATAACCTTGTGTCTGATCTCTCACTTTTCTAGTGTTACCTTTTGGTGATTCACTATATGTGTCCGAATATAATTATATTCTATGTGTCATGATTTAGACCATTTCTCAGTTTTGCCTGAATAACAGTGCTTTGTATCAAAGACAAACAGAAGTTTGACTGGCACTGCAGTCTATTTTTTCTCTCTATTATCTATCAGCACAGAATTTCCTTATAAAAGACATACCGGCATTCCTTTGCCAAGGCAATTGTTTCCCAGTCAAATATGAATTTCATGCCTCTGGCATTATACCTAATGCTAACAGTTTAGAGGCAGCCTTTCCACATCATATTCATCTTTTGATTTCCCTTAAGTTGTTGTTGTGGTTTTTTTAGTTTGCTTTTTGTTGTTGTTGTTGTTGTTGTTGTTTTTTAAAAAAAAAAGCATTGTGCCAATCTCCTAAAGGAGGTAAGGAAATAAATTGATGGTTGCAAAACTCAGGACACTTTAATTTGCAAGGTTCTTGGGAACTGCTTGGATACTAAAGTAAGCTAAAGACAGGAATGCTTCAAATACTGAGCATGCTTTTTCAAATTAACAAGCAGGTAAAATAACACTTAATGACAAGGTCATAGTTTAATATAAGTTTTGTCTTACTCTCAATTTAGGACATTTATTCAACAGCTAATATAATAAAACACACGTAACGTGTCAGAGAAACTAGACTTCAGAATCATGTGCTAATAACTAAATTTATATATATTTAAATAATCACAAAAGTTTGCAAATTTTTCCTGTGTGAGCGAAACAAGTTGGATCGATGCAAACTAAGATAAACTGATTCACAGATAGGGAAGTACAAAAAAATCAGTATAACCACAAAATTAAATAAGCGTACCAAATATTTTTTACTTTTTTATATCCACAGATTAAGAAAATGAATGTAGTCTATATAATAAGGGAGTAGTAAAATAGAAATTTTTAGTAAAATAGTAAAATTGTTTGGGCTAAATGTATTTCTTTAGGAACTGGATTCTGTTTTCACAAAACTCAGTCACATAATCCCTGCTAATCCTATTTCAGAATCAGACTCAAAAACCATCCATGCAACAGCAGCACATAATTTATATTTTCACACTGATAACAGGACTATCCCTCCAATTCTGTAGCAAGTGTAGCCCTATTGATGTAAAAAAAAGTTCTTTAAAATTAACTGCTGTTAGTACTCTAGTCTGCCATGTTCTTTAGGCAGTGTTTTGGATGTGTGTATTACAGGATAATGGTACAAAAGCATTTACAATTTTGGCAAAAAACGTATGGAAAAAACCAATGAAATACATTGACTTTAAGAATTCTTAGACAGTCTCATCCTTTCAGAAATTCATTTAATGTCTGTATCCACTTGGCATAAAAGGACATTTTACATGCTAATGATTACATGAGTGTGGACATTGTAATCCATTAATAATTTTCCCTTTAATTCCCCAAAATGGAACAGTATTACAATGTCATTTAAAAGACAAGTGCTGTAATTCCTAAGTACAGCAACATGGCAAGCCATTTAAAAAAAAGATAATTTTATTCTGGTATGCTTTGACTTTCTGTAAATGGAAATAGTATAATACCACATATTTATTTGAGATTTTCAGATCCTGTATAAATAACGGATAAATTTATTTATACCTGTACATATGCACGTCAGGTCCAAAGTTGAAGGTCTTAATGGAAAAATAATCATTTATGGTGAAATTTGAAAAATCTGTATTTGAAAGATTCTAGCATGTCTTGATAGACCTTGAATTAACAAGATAAGCATAACCGAAAGAAATGACAAAATCTAATCTCAGTGAAATTCAGAAGTTCACTAACTTCAATGAAAACAAAATTACGGTTCATTTTAAATTGCCCCAGGACCAAAAAAGAAATATCCAACCTTCAGTTGAAAATTCATAAACAAAACAATATTTGATTTTGACCTTGCCTCATTTTGATGCGATTGAAATTAGCAGAGTAAGGTGAAAACATTTTCATTCTACTTCATCATTTGTTTTTATGAAATTATTCATATTATTAAAAAGAATATTCCTATTCTACATTCACAAAGTCAAAACACTGTCTGTTAATTTTATATTACCAAGTTATATATCACAATGTAATAAATTTGTAATTTATTTGAAATAGAGCAGTGGCAGTGTTTTAAGTTGCTTTCCTGTTATGTCCATAGGTGTGAATACAAGTTTTGTTCTGGATTTGGAGCACAAACTCCTAACTGGTTCAGACAGAACTGGATACCTTGTTGGGATAGGGTGTCAAATGCAGCAGTGACAGACACTAGACTTTATCAGTCCTTTCCACCAAGACAGCAACAAAAATCACAGCAGCCCAATTTAAAAACTGGCTTCATTTAACTTTCAGTGTTTGATTTTGATATTAATATTTGAGTTAGAGCTTGCTTTCTAATTACCGTCATCACTGGTTTTTTGCAACTACTAGCCAGTTTCCTTGCTGATAACTTAGAAATGGAATTGGGCTAGCAGGCGTAAAAAGGTTTGGGGAATATGCCTGGAAGCTACCTACAAAGATGGGCAGCTTGAGCAGCTGTGAGATAACATGGAGTCAGTGCAAGCTGGCAGAAGAGAAGAAACCAGGTATACTTTTTTTCATTAAATGAACACTCTTCGCTGAGACACTGAACTTAAATGACTACACTCTGGTATGAGAATCACCTAGGTGAAACACCAGAGAACAAGAAAAATTGGAGTATATAGGAGCATGACCCCAGATTTCTTACTTACAGTGGACTAGAGCATCTCTGTGTTGTACTGCAGCTTAGACAAACTGTGTTGTTTACTGTGTCAGGTCACTGATCCTTGAATGTCACTGATTTTCTTCATGGCTTTTTTTTCTTCCTTTTCTAAGGTATGAATTTACATATTTTCCATAAATAACCAAGTTAATCACCAAAAAAATGAAACAAACAAAAAAACCCACCACAAAACAAAAAAACCCAAATCAAACCAAAACAAGGAATAATTTGAAAAACTGATTGATAAACTAACGTGATTAAGTGACCAGTTGACAGCTTTAGACTGAAGTCTCCTCTGCAATTTAGCTTCTTTTACCACGTCCTGTAATCAACAGTGACCTTCCTGTCTAAGAAGAATTCCTATGACAAGCATGCACACACTTCCAGTGGTCACCATTAAAAACTGTGCATTTGTTTGGCATCTCTGGGACAGCATAGCTATGTCATAGAGAGCACCGAAGGTTTATTGCAGTTGCTGCTATGGTATTGCCTTATCTGCAAAATCACTTAGAAAAGCTACCATTAAACATTACTTTTCCTCAGGTTAAGAAAAAAAAAAAAAGTAACCTATTTCAAATGGTTGCTAATGAAGGAAGGTGGAATAATACTATGCATGAACTAGGAAATGAAATGCATGAACTATCATCAGAGATATCATGGTCATGGTTTGCATAGTCTTCACCACATTTCTTATTTTTCAGAGCAGATACTTCTATATAGAAGAATCCAGTACTTATGGAAAACAAACACCAATAACTTGTCTCAAAATTAATGAACATAATTAGATCTTCCACTTGAGTATTTATATGATTGCTGCAAAAGCCTCTTTAACTCCTCTGGAATCCAGAAAGCAGGAATTTGTAGCAGTACTGTTGTAATATCATCAAGTCAAGTTTATTTATTGTCAAACTGTTCCTGCAGTAGTGCATTGTCAAAATGTATAAAAAGTGAACTTGAGATATGCAAAATATGCCACGTAGGAAAACACAGCACTTAAAGTACTGTAAAATTAAAATAAACAAAGTTAAGTAGCCAGCAAGAAACACTTAAAGCTAATCAGAAAATATCCCTCTCAGAGCAGCACCCCTCACTGAAAATCTATCTGTGAGGGGACGGATTGGACTGGGACGGTAAACAGTCGTCCCAGCTGTCCATACCGCCCTCTCCTGCAGGTTGTTAGTCCTGTCATAGGGGTAATAGCAGTTAAGTTGCAAAGAAACACCAACTACAGCCTGCTCCACTTTTAAAAACTGAGGCTGGTTCAGACAAACACTGGGTAGTGGTAAAATGTGCTGGTCCGGGAACACTGACCTGCCACAACGATACCTGTGCAGGGCAGATGTGGGTGGACAGCTATAGGTGCCATCCCTATTTAATCCGTCACCTCGGGGGAATTACTCATTTTGGTTCCCTCATTTTCTACCTAATTGACTGCTACTCAGTTTACATTTTACTTGATGTGTTCTTGAGCTCATTGAGAGCCAGGATGCCAAAAACTGAAAGTCGTAAGAAATTTTTCTTTGTCTGTCTTGGACACACTCATGATGCAATCTATAAAATGAGTGGGACTAATATCAATAACTCCTTCTATGACTGTCTTTCATGTTCCACTAAATGTATATGAGAACCACTACATGTAGATGAGAGAAGATGATGAAAATTTGAACTGTACAGCCAAGCAGACTGGAAGATGCTGAAGTCATGTTGAAAAAGTGTTACCAGGAATAGAATGAGAAGAATGTGGAAGGGAATCTGAAACTTGGTAGATCAGCGGAAAAGAGTTAGAGTAGGCCAAACTGAAGAAGATTTTGGGCCATGGGCAAGTTGACAGATGAGGAAGAAGGAGACACCCTTCAGGAAAGTGAAAATGAAGGTTTGTAACCACCACAGAACGCTTGCCTCCACAGAAATGTACCTCAAAAATCAGATCGAAATTCCATGGGCATGGTAGCGTTACACCTGTCTTACTGTACAGAATACTAACATTAATCAATGTCAACAAATTTATTGTGTATATAGTTAAGCTGTTAGTATGGACACCGATATGGATTTAGTCCATGCCAACAAATACTCTCCAGAATAACAGGCTACATGATTCAGGAGTGAGTATAAGGATCATTCTCAGTAGGCAATTTTCTCACAGCCACCCTGCTTCAGAGGATAAGGCAGTTAAATACCATGGATGTAGGCTGCCTTATGCAACTACCCTCAATGCCAGAAGCCTGTTTCATTGATAATGATAAACATAAACTAGGATCTTCACCTTTTGGAAGCTCACAAAAATTGGCAGAACATTACAGCTGGTACACTGGCTCAAATGACAGCTCTAAAGATTCCAAGCCTACCCATGACAGTACCAGAAGATACACCATTATGGGTTACTTTTTACATGAACTTTTTTTTTAAAGTGCATTCCAGTGGAAAATTCAGATTATGATTGTGTAACTGAAACTGAGTCATAGAGTATACACGAAAATATGACAAAAAATATGATGGCTTAAGTTTGCATAAGTTGCTTCATTCAAGTACTTTCTAACTTTTAACTTACCTGAAAGATTTTAAACATAAGTCTTGAAATCAAATGGGACTCAAGTTTAAAAAATTCCATTGAGGTCTCCAAAACTCACAGGTATAGTAGGTGTACATCTATATTGGTACACTAAACAGGACTAAAGGATTTCTGCACTTCAGACACAGTCACTGACGCAAAGCAGGAGTTTTGCTCGTCCTTTTTACTTCCCAAGACTCTCAGTCAAGAGAATAGGGGAGAGGACAGAGTTCAGGTCACAATTCCTTTATTCACTTTAAAATCTATTTCAGGGAATAGAAAGGTTATAGTTTAAAGACTCCATCTCCTCACCCTGTGGGGATATGGAACTAGAGGGAGGTACAGGATTCTTTCTTTTTCAGCATACTTTTTCGCCCAAGGTAATGGAAGTAGGAAAGAAAATTCCCTGAACAATCCACGAAGTGTGGTTGTGTTAATAAATGTAAGATGGTGCCAGTCTGAGAAGACCAATAAAAGAGGAAAAAGCATAAAAAGGGTGAGAGAAAAACATAAGAGGTGAAGGAAGAGACTGTTGACACGAAGGGCAAGGAAAGAAAAAGATGTGAAGAAGGGGAGGATGGAAACATGATTTTAAAAAAATCATTTGCATATTATTTTCATAATACGTATTATTTTCCAAAACTGTTCTTATACAAAAGTCAGCTTGACCAAAACCACATGTACTAAGATAAACTTTGTTATTTTTTTTCATCAATAATATTCCATATTCTAACTACGACTGGTAAGCTGAAGGGAAAGCATTTTAGGCATACTAAAGAACCTAACTTCTTTACATTTTGGGGTTTTTTCCCCCCTCTACCCTCAGCAGACCTGGGAAACAAAAGATTAAACTTTGAGAAAGAGAATTAATGTAAATCTTAGGGCTAAGATGACTATGAGCAGCAACGTTGAGAAGAGAGAGATAGATTAAGAGATGCTTTCCTTACATCTTCAGTCACATGGTTATGCTAACTGCTGTATTTTAAAACTTTTCACAACATTACCAGAACTATCAAAGTTCATTGCTTGTGACATGCCTACTGAAAACAAATTACTTAAGTGCAGTTTTGGGTACCACCTGAATGACAATTACTTATAAGAATTCTTAATCATTTTAGAAATATTCAAGTGAAAGGGAGAGTACCTTTACTTGTTCTCAAGTAAAGAGAACAAGCTCTGTATAGAAGTCCAGTGACACACTGAATTAAAGCAAATTAAGTCAATGTTAGCACAACACACTGATGCAGGAAATTAATATGGGTGTTGTGGGGCTGTACGGCTGCGTTTGAGGATCTGGGATTTGGCAAACCTGTCACAAAGGAATGATTAAGGCAGGAAGCTCAGCTAAATTAAGATCATGCAGCAGAACAAAATACATGATTATTTTTAGAAACTGTTGACGTCCACATAGCCCAGGGAAAAGACTGGCCTCTTACTTTCAGTGTAAGTGACAGCAATGCCATCAGGATAAGCTGCAAGGACATATTGAGAGTAAATGGCAGACAAGTTAAATCTGAGACATATACAGAATACGTACAAGACAATACAAGACAATGTGAAATGATGGCTTAGTTGAAGTTCTGTAAACTTGATGTCAAGGAGTCTGCTGCCCAGAGTCCACAAAATATAAGTTCTTTTGCCAGTTAATAAACATGTCAAAGTGCAAGTTAGCCTAGGAAACCCTGGTATCAATCAGCTTTATCTGAGCTTGAAACTACATCAGAAAAAAACAGCGTCTGAAGTATAAATACTGATATTTAGTGGGAATCCTTTGTGATGGTTCTAGCTTCAGACGTGTTGTTCCAGACTTGTGCCTGTGACATTTGATCATATTTTAAAAGAATTCTTCATAAAGCATAATTGACTGAGTATGATTTAGAAAGAAGTGAAAGCTAGAATGCTAAATAAGATATTAGAGAATGTTTCACTCTTTGGGAAATGCTTCTCCTTTGAAAACAACAGCACAGCTTCCAGGTTCTTGTATTTCTTGATGGTTTTAACAGCCATCAGCCTGTTTAAAATAATGTTTCACTCAATGGCAAATATTTACGTTTCTTGCTGTTTAAACCAGTCGAGGTTATGTTGCTTTTTTTTCCAAGTATTGCATTCCTTCTGTAAAAGTAGCAGTTTTCACAATTATTAACAGTCAACCTATAAAATATCGTGAGAGTCCAAAAGTATTGCTATGAGAATTTGTAACCTACCACTTGAATATGAGCATGATTTGGGAAAGATCATAAGGACATGACCTGGGGTCCATGTAAGGACTGACAACTAGTAAATATCCACCGAGGACATCTTTTGGATGGTGGCAGAAAAAGAAGAAAGAGGACACATCTGTTAAAAACACAGGATAAAAAACTTTCATTACTAAATTTTATTTCTTTAGAGATGACACATTAATAGTTTAAAAGATAAAAAAGAAATGTCCTTAACATATGCAGTCACATAATCTTCTATCTCCTATGACTTTTAAAAGAGACTGTCTTGGAGAAAATCAATTGACAATCAATCTGCTGACATAACTGCTGTGTAATGTTTGAGAAAACAGTAGGCACTACCTTCTTGATCCTGGTGTACCTAAAATGATTGTGAAACTGTTTTTTCCGCTTTCAAAAACAAAACCCTTATAGTGTGATGGGGTCATGACACTGATCATGCCAGTCCTTGCAGGGATTGGGATAACTGTCTTCACAAAGTCTGAAACAGACAAGTACTGGATTTTTCCTTTATAGTCCCTCTTTTTAAGTTCAGCTTAAAAAAATTAAAGGAGAAAGGAAAACACACTACAAACCAGTCTCTTTTCTGTCTGAATTTTGCAGTAAACTTCAGTTCTGATCAGTATTCTCTAGTAAAAGCACCAGAATAGCCTATAAATAACTGCCTATCTGGCTTGCTCTGACAATCATTACATTCTACTACTAAACCCTTCTGTTCAATAAACAAACACAACATTTAGCAACCTTTCTTCAATGAATTATTTATTACATATGGAATCAGGAGTTCTTCTTATCTGTTTGTGAACAGACCAGTCCTGCTCCAGGCTTGAGAGCAGCATTATGTATAAGATTTTTAAGAGGACCCTAGAGCAGCAGTGAACTCCTCAAAAATGGCTTAGATTTCCCAGTCCAATGAACTTTTTTGTTGTCCTTCATGGGAACAGGGCAGAAGGACAAAGCTTGTATCTTCAGACCTTTCCGAACAGAAGACTGGAGTGTATGTGCTCTCTCAGGTTTCCAAATTACACTTAGCTAGACTATACTGCTTGTCTTCAAAAGGGACGAAGACAATGTCTGTGGCCTGTTTTTGTGGGATCCTTCTATATGGGCACAAATAATAATGTAAAAAATATTTCTCTGATAATAAAAATAATAGCATCAGTGTACACAGCACAGTGCCATGTTCAGTCAAAGAACTCAGTTGCCTATCCCATCGTTACAAAGACTCAATAACCAGCTAAAAAGAAGTCATTTCCCAGACAGAGTTCCAGCATCATGGGATTTTTCAGTCTCTTTCAGTATATTTGACAACATGCAGCTGCCTTAGGAATTCCTCTGTCCCTGAAAACCCTCAAGATACCAACCTTGCAATAGCCAATGCAAAAATGTGTTAGGCTGTCAAGCTTATCAGATCACCTTCACTGCCTATGCATATCTCCCACCACTCCATCTAGAAGCCTGTTCTTCTATGGCTTCTGATCAACTTTCTGTATTTCCTGGGGAAGCAGCTGTGGTGTCCCTGAGACACGTTCACCCAACACCATTTCCACACAGCAGTAGACCAGGTAGGTCATGGTTGGGAAAAAACACAGTAGTAAAGAAACAACTTCTATTCAGAGAACAAAATTCTGTTGCTTGGGATTCAAGTTGTAGAGAATAAGAACATGGGGTAGTTATTCACAGACCATTGGGACTTTCAAAATGTTTACATGGTAAAACTCTTTTCTTTTTGCCCCACAGTTTGTGTTTGCCCCACAAACTTCAAGTCTCTTGTTCAGAAACTTCAAAACTGAAACAACAAAGACAAGTATAATCTGTCTGTTCATTTAGATACTTTGACAAAAACTCTACAGTGTAGGCCCATTCCTAGTTCTATACTCTGGAATTAAAAACCTCTCAGACTTGGAAGAATTTACCAGGTCATGCCTGTAGTTTTTGTTCCCATTTCTGGTATTCATCATTGGAGACCTATAACTCTCTACTTCACTCTTAGGGGAAAGTTAGTGCAATACCTATTGTAAAACAAGCAGGAGTGAGCGGGACATAGGGGTTTTCCTCATGTCGTTCCAGAGCTATGATCTTCCACTTCGAAATCTCCTTTCCACTGTAATTGACAACACAGGATTTGTAACTGTCTCTTCTGCTGTTTAGCATATGGGTTCATATTCCAAAACTGCCTAATAAACCATTACGGCTTTCAAAAGAGTGATCTAAACTTTCAGAGTCAGGGATAATTCTATGTAACTGATAGAATCACACTAGGATAAAGCTCTGATGAGATCAAAATAAAGTCTCAAAATCAATACTTAAAAGTTTGAAGATACAGTAATACAAATTAATACATCTTTATCTAAGCATAACAATATCTGATGGAATATTTCAAGGCTTCACAACATTGTCTGAGGAAGTAGATAAAGGGACAACATTTTATTACATTCTGTTCACTTTTTAAGTCAAGGATTTAGCAAAGGGGTTTCTTCCTTTCTTTCTTTCCTTCCTTCTTTCTTCCTTCCTTTCATTCTTTCTTTGCCAAGAAAAAGCTTACTGAATCTAGCACTTAGAAATACTCACGTTTAAAGTTAGAAACAGATTTAAATATCTTGCTGAACTAAGCCTTCACATCTACTAAGACTGAAGTTGAATTTTCTTCTCCCAATGTGTAAAAAAATTATGATGTTAAAATTATTTTGGGATTAGCTAACTTCCAGAAGTAATAGATTCAACAGGACTTCTAAACTTGATGGTAATATTTGAAAATTACAATTTTTATCATATCATAAAAAATAAATATTACCAGTGCATGATATAAAGATATCAGGTGACATCTTTGTAGAATAACAACAAATCTTTGGAATTTAAGGAATCTGAAATAGTCTACATGAGCAATATCAAGTAAAAACCCTGACATACACTATTATGACAATTACTGGAAAGTCTCAGGGAGGGAACTTTCATATTTACAAGGCTGCATAGTACAACACTGAGTCCATCAATATGGAACAAAGTACTTTAAAAGCAATAAGAACTAGTCTAACTGCTTTAGCTGTCACTCAGTTGGTCCTGGACTCCATTAAAGTAGTCTAACTGCTTTGGCTGTCACTCAGTTGGTCCTGAACCCCACTGATACAAGAGAAACTATATTTCAAAATCTAACATTTAACAGCTTTAAAAGTGGTTATCTAGAAACTACATTTTATGCTTTCCTTTTTTTTTTGTTTCTTTGTTTTGTTTTCTTTTATGCTTTGTTTTAAGGGAACTAAACAACCAAAAAAAACCAAGCGCATGAATTCCAGGTCATGAGATACTTGACTAGCTTTTACTGCTGTGGGTGCAATCACTTGCAGTGATTGCAGTAATTTTCAGGCTTTTGTAAAAGACCACATGCTTCAAAACCGTAATTCCTTTGGGCTTCAATTAAGTTAATCATGTAGCATATATTTTACGATCTCCTTTCCTTGACTTAAATTTTCAGCAGAGGCCATTTAAAAAAATAAACAATAAGAACAACAAAACCCCAGACATTCTACTTTAATTGATTATTTTTTCATCCAAGATATTTGGACCATGATGAAGCTGAAACTAATTTGTGTATTATGTGTGACTGAACGATGTTTTCTATATTAAGTTTGATCTTAAGTTCCTTGGGGAAACAGTCATGAATTGCACTGATTTCCATAGAGCTAAAAATATCTAGGAGCTGACAAATAATAATAAATACATAAAATCTGCACTCACTCACCCTTTTCACTTCTAGTCTTTTTGCTTGTGCCAACTTACCACCTCCACAACCTGCTGATAGTATCCTTATTATTCTTTTTAAATTTTCACATCTCACTCCTTATCTTTTTACAAGTCATATTAGGTCTTGGTTTCAGTTTCTGCTGGAGTTCCTCCTAAATTCAAATTCCTACTATTTATGACAAAGTTATGTAAAAAAGCTGAATGTGGCATACTTGGTAAGGTTTAAGAGCATCCATTCTTAGATTACATTATTAGAAATATCTCACAGTACACAAATATTGAAAAACTTGGACTGAAAGAATTTGCTGTAATGCTCTAAGTTCAAGTCCTATAGTTTCATTTCTAAATTCTGAAGATGATGCACCACATTTATCAATTTTTGGACCATTGTAGGTCACTTAATCTAATATATTCAAAGAGCTGCCTAAACATTATAACATTATTCAATTTTTTCTTCCCTTTAATCTTCCAGATACAAGAATCATCTCCCAAAACCAGAGGGTTGTTCAAAATCACAAAACGACAGTGGAATAATAGAGCTGAGTATGTTTCCCACATCCTAAGGAAAGAAAAAAAATTAAACATATTTAATTTATACACTTCCAGAGTGATGCACCCTAAGTTTGAGCAAATACAAGTAGGAAGAAGTTTGAAATTTGCCCTGTAAAATACTGAAAAGTTTTGCTTCAGAAAAGGAAGAAAACCTGCAAGATGCAGAGTCTGCTGTGTAAAGTCATTAAAATAACATATTTCTCAATATGCAGCTCATTTGATGGATGAGCTGTGTCCAGGATGAAACCTATTGCTCATAGGTATTTTTTTTTTAATATGACATCATTGCTTAAATAAATGTGCAATCCATTCATATTAGCTCAATTTGAATTCAAGCACTTTGCCAAATTCTTCATTTACTACAACTTTTCTTTGAAAAGAATGCATAATAAACCTGGTAATGCTTAGCAGCTAACTGTCCTTCACCTATTATACTGATAAATGACGCAGTAAGCTGATTGTGGTTTAAGCAACACAACAGGTTTGAGGAATTGCCCTCATGCTTCTTAAGTCAGGAATAAAGTGAGGCTTTACCCCCCTATACTCTGTGCTCTGTAATCCTCCAGGCAGAAATGTTCAGAGATACTGTTCTAAAATATACAACAAAGCATCTTAGAAACAGGTGCTACTTTGAGATTGAAATTCAGAGGGCCATTAAATTAGAGCACTGACTAATACGCCTTCCTTTTTTCTCCACCACCTCTCCTTTCGCATTTCACAAAACCGTGTCAGGACTAGTTTGCTGAAGCAGAATTACAATTCCAGAGAGCAGACTTGAACTGCTGAAATGTTAAACATGTCAGTGTGTTACAGATCCACACTTCTGCTCTACACCAATAAGCAGTACAAGGTCTCACTGCCTCTTCCTGATCCTCAGGTGAAAAGAACAATCAATGTCAGTCACATTCAGAAGGTACCTACTTACTGTGTCTTACCCTGGCAATCTGTGATGAAATTAAGTGCTGCAAGACCATTCAGACTCTGAAACCGCCTCCTAAAGGTAGGTATGGTACACGAATTGAAAAAAAAAAAAATATATGTAAAATATATATAGCTCTCATATATTAAAAGCATTTTGCAAAAGCCAGTGAGAAACATCACAGAGTTTTCTGAAGGATTCTCTTGATAATAAAGCCGATTATGGAAAGAAAACTTAAGTAAAAAGGTCAATATATACAGTTTACCATGGAAATTAATGTATTATTTAAAACATTTTTGCAGTTTCTGCTGTGGGTTTCAGTGAGTGAAGAGCTCCAATCTCAGTTAATATGCTATAGAAGAATATCTTCCTTTTTCTGTCCACTGTTCCTTCACTAAATAAATTCCAAATCAATAAATAGAAACTCCTATCCACATGTAACATTTAGCTCAAAATCCAAATGCCAAAAGTCATGAAAAGTAGGTGCAGAAGTAGAATCATAGAATCATAGAATTGTTAGGATTGGAAGGGACCTTAAAGATCATTTAGTTCCAACCCCCCTGCCATGGGGGGGGAACATCTCCCACTACATCAGGTTGCTCAGAGCCCCATCCAGCCTGGCCTTAAAAACTTCCAGGGATGGGGCTTCCACCATCTCTCTGGGCAACCTGTGCCAGTGTCTCACCACCCTCATGGTGAAGAACTTCTTCCTAACGCCCAGTCTGAATTGACCCATCTCTAGTTTTAATCCATTCCCTCTAGTCCTACCATTACCCGACATCCTAAAAAGTATCTCAGAAAATAGTCACACTACATAACATTAGAATGAGCAACACATTTTGATGCGTATCAGAAACAGATAAAAAAGATAATTTACTGTAGCTTTCAGTGTCATAATGTTAACTCACAATCCCCTAACCAAAAGCAAAAGGTCACCAGCTCTGCAACTATCAGTCAAATAGCTCATTTAAGATTAAAAATAATCTATTCACTTTTATCTGCTGCAGATAAAGGGGAATCAGTAAAGCAAATTAAGCACAGCAGGATTTGGTTCAGGTTCAGTTCACTGTTTTATTCACGAAAATCCATTCAGTCATCTGGGTTTTAATAGTAAAGTTGGGGTGAAAACGAAAATGGCCACAAACCATGGGATTGGTGGCTCTCATTTGGCTCTCCCTGGCACATAGACAGCTCAGGATGCCTGGTGATCCAGAGCTTAATACCAAGTTCTGCATCAGCCCAACAATCACCTCCTTTTCACGCTCCCAAATTCATATGTTCAAAGAGAGGATGTTCAAAGTAAGCGGGTGGAAGAATCATAGAATGGTTCAGGTTTGAAAGGACCTTAAAGATCATCTAGTTCCAACCCCCCTGCCATGGGCAGGGACACCTCCCACTAGACTAGGTTACTCAAAGCCCCATCCAACCTGGCCTTGAACACCTCCAAGGATGGGGCATCCACAACTTCCCTGGGCAACCTGTTCCAGTGTCTCACCACCCTCATTGTAAAGAACTTCTTCCTAATGTGTAATCTAAATCTACCCCCTTTCAGTTAAACCATTACCCATCGTTCTATCACTACACTCCCTGATAAAGAGTCCCTCCCCATCTTTCCTCTAGGTCCCATTTAGGTACTATAAGGTCTCCCCAGAGCCTTCTCTTCTCCAGACTGAACAACCCCAACTCTCAGCCTGTCTTCACAGGAGAGGTGCTCCAGCCCTCTGATCATCTTTGTGGCCCTCCTCTGGACTCACACCAACAGGTCCATGTCTTTCTTATGTTGGGGGCTCCAGAGCTGGATGCAGAATGTAGCATTTAAAGTGGGATGACAGAGGGCCACACCAAGGCACAGGATAGAACCACCACTCACATTTCCCACTGAGGCTGTCCCTTTCCTCTTGGCTACATTCCCCCTTCCCACATTACCTAAGAGGGTGCACAGGGAGAGAGCACAAGCTGGAAAGACTCAACAGATGGATCCATTTTATTCCAGGTACTAGGACCCAACCAGAACATATAAGAATATATGTTTGCACACAGTTTTCTTGCTGAATGAATTTTTCTTTATGCTGCCTGTAAGAAACTGTAAACTGTTAGCTTCTCCTTCCTTACTCAATAAAAAAATAAATAGAAACCCTCTTTTCCAGTCATATATATGCATAACCCTAGCTACAGCTATAGCATGCCAAAATATCATCTTCAATCCATTCATTTCATTTAAAAGTGCTTCTTTTCAGATAGAGAAAAATAAAAATGCTCTCCCATGTGCGAGGCTTAAATAAATAAAGTTCCAACGAATTTCATCTTCACAGATAATACAAACATTGTCACGGCCCCGAGAGCACTGCCAGCCCTGACTGTCCCTGCCCAGCTCCCTCAGTGCTCCTTCACCCCCACCCTGCCCAAGTCCCTGGTCCCCATTTCAGCCCCCCGGGGCCATCAGTCCCTGCCCCAGCGAGACCACAGCAGGGACGGTCTCCAGCTCCCCACAGCCCAGCCCTTCCTGGCCCCAGGCCCCACTGAGCTGGGCCCACCGCTGGACCCGCCTCCTAGCCCAGCCTTGGCCTGGCCCCATCCCCAGAGAGGTGCCCCATGCCCAGGGCTGGGGCTGCCCCTGTGCCCCCCCGACTGCCCTGCTCCTGGCTGGGGAGGTGGGACAGGCTGCCAGCCCCTGTCCTGCTGTCCCAGCCGGCTCTGCTGCTCCTGACCCCAGGGAGCTGCTGGCCTTCATGGTGTCCTATCAGGACAAAAGGTCGTGATACAGTAAAACATAGTTTCAGCAAGATGGCAGAATTGTTGCATTTTTCCATGTCAGTTTTAGCTTATCTGAAGACTTTAGGTGGGCTAAAAATTGGATTATGGCTCTCAAAGGAGATACTTTCTGGTTATTAAGGTAATAGGATATACCCTTTTGTAGCACTACAATGCAGATGCGCACATGCGATTTTGGCTGGGCTGAGTGACGTTCTCATCTACAGCAATAATGAAACTACATCGAGTCTATCAGAGTATTGGCACAACTTTCAGTCTACACCAAAACAGATGAGAGCTGGACCCAGAGTACTTTGTTTTTGTTCTTTGCTGCAGCTCCTTGGAGTTTCACCATGTCAGAAGGATGCTGGGACTGGCTGCCTTGTTGGTTAGGTGGCACTTTTTTTGATAGCATTTTTTTGAGAAAATAGGACATACCGGTATCAAACTGTGAATGTAACTTTTGCATTCCTGTCTCCATTTCAGAATTTAACCTTCATTTCACAGAATAAATTCTACTTCAAATTATCCATCAGTTTTGAGCTAAATGGTGTCAGATACTGAAAAACTGACATGAGATGCCATCTGAGATCGGTCTCGGGGCATTAGCTCCGCCTTTCTCTCAACCACTGGTCCATCACAAAAGGGAAACTGTCTTTTTATAAATTAAAGTGTAAAAGATGGAGACAAAGGTATTATCTCTGCCAATAAGAGGGAGAACTGAGATTTAAGGAATAAACCTATATGAAGAAAGTAATCATCCAGACATATACATCAGACAACCAAAGTGGAATGAGAGAGAAGCATCAGCTGTGCCAAAGACTCTTTGAAATACTTTCCACTTCTGTTACAGGATCGGGAGAGGCTGCTGTATCTGAAAAGAGAGACTGCAGCCACAATAGAGCATTCAGACACACTCCAGTGCTCTAAAGCAAATGTAAAATGATGGTGGATCCTTTCAGTGTATCGGGCTGTGGACTTTGGCTGTGGAGGACAAGATGAACTGCCTGTTCAACCAGCTCTGATACCAAACAGTGTGTCCTCTGAAAGAGTGGTGATGGACAGCAGGTGGAAGCACCTTCACAGAAGCACGGGGATTCAAAAAGACCATGGGAGTGTAGTCATTTCCATCTAACAGAAAACGGGAGTAAAAGGGAGAAGAGCGTCCATCTTAATTTTACCATACAAAGATGTGTGACTTTCAAAGATTTTCACAAATATTAAGAAATCCATTTATGAGACATACATTCCAAGTTTTCCTTGCCTCTGATAAGACGTTGAGTGTAACTATGCTCTAAAAGACACAATTAAAAGTTGTATTTAGTAATTACAAACTTTATTTACCTGTTTACTCTGCTATATATCATACAGCTTGCTCCAAACCCATATTTTTAATAGTTCTCCTTTTCATTGTGGGTATTGCATATGCCACAAAATTTAAAATATTGCTGCAGCTGGAATTATGGCTACAATTACGTAGGATTGCTTAGTGCCTTCAGCAATGGCATAATATAACTGCAACATAATAATTCCACTTCCCCTCCAAATGTTCAATCAGATTAATTTACACAAGTACATTGCCCTTTTCCTTACATGCCACAGAAACAGTCGCCCTGGAGTGAAACATAATCGCTCCGTAGACTCTGTGTTGTGGAACTGAACGGGGTGAGACTTCCTCATTGAAATGCAATGATTGTACAGCCAATTGTTGCACAAGTAAACACATAAGAAGTTGTTTCTATGAAAAAGTTGACTTCTGTGACCACCATTTAAAAAAAATTTGCATCAGCAACATGAAGAGAAATGTTTTCACAAATGAAAATCTACGTGTGAGATAACTACAATAACGCTGACTAATTTCACTGGGTAAGGGAAAATAATGACCGAGCACAGTAAAACCAAACTTCAGTGCTAATATTGTTTTATAAATACATGCCCTATGTTAAAATTTAGTATGAAATACAGCATTTAGTGTGAAGAATAAAGACACTCTGTCTTTATAGCAAAGTAGCTGAAAGCATGGCCTGTTTTAAAGTTTTATATTGCAATGTCTAACACTAATTTTCAAAGGACTGGTCAGACATTTTTTTTTATATATTCAAACTTTCATAAGTAATAAGATTTACTCTAAATAAGGAAAGAATTAGATATGTCTTATACATCATATGATATTTAATGCTTTAAAATAATATTATTTTGGTAATGACCACATTTCATAATTTTCTGTCTCTTTTATGAAATCAGATGAAATTAAACAATGAAGACAAAAGCAATAGCCAAGTATCAGATATCTAAGAGAAAACCCAAGTAACTGTTAGTTAACTATTCCTATATTTTACTTGTTCTCAAATTAGTCTTTTTATGAATTCTGCAGAAATCTACTAGACACCAAGAATATTTTACTATCGCTATACACCCTATTTGTTCAGAGCTTTGCAGATGAAATTTTGTCTCTGATGACCTCAGTGGAAATTTTGCCATTATCTTCAAAGACACTAAGGACTTCACGTTTCTCAGTAGGTTATTCTCCGTTAACAAGAAGGTGTTGAATCGGTGTGTTTTCACACACCCATCCGACTCTTTAGTGCTATAGTAACTGAAAGAGCTAAGGAATCACCTGCAAACCTCTGGTTCTGTAACAGACAGATTGGCATTTTACGCAACGGTACAGTCATGATACTAAAGCCCCACAGCTTCACTTACACCAACAGCTGCAAGAAAATGTTACAGGGACTGCTTTTGTGAGAAGACTCTTCTGCATTTGTCTTTCACTGAGAGACCAACATACCACTAACCCCACAACCTACTTTCACACAAAGCATATAACAATAACTAATGTTTTCACTTATATAATTGACAGTAATGACACTTCTTTTCATAGTAATTCAATAGGCATCTGTTACAACCCATCAAAAGAGCCTTGCTCGCCAAAATGCTTAAACAGAAATAACAAGTTCTGACTTTCAAAAGAAAATGTCACTCATTATGACTCATATAAGGATAAAATATAACCATCTTAAAACTACATGCTTAAAATTTATCAATATTTTTGATGAAATAAATAGCCACAAATGAAGATTACGAAATGAAGAAATAGCACAAATGAACAGATTCTCTTATGTGAAGAAAAAGAAGTATTTTGCATTGTTATAGCCACTAATGATGATTCAATTTTACAGCAATGTTGAGCTTAGGTTTTTATTTTAATTTATATTCTTACATATGCTTCTCTTTGCAGACTGAATGCTTCAGTCCCAAATTTACTACTAACCTAAAGTTTACTTTAGTAGAAATTTACTAGTACTAGTAAAGTAAACTAAAGTTTACTTTAGTACAAATTTACTACTGCTAAAATAAACTCATTAAAGGGAGATTATCCCCATTTTTTAAAATAAACATTAATTGAAAAAATGTTCAAGTGACCTTTATCAGCTATGTTTTGTCATCTGTAGGGAAATCTCTCAGACACATTTGAAACTGTATCTATATGTTAATGAAATGAAAACAAATTCTTTCTACCAGTCTTTCCATTTCAGTTTTGGTGACCAAATAGTTAAATTCGTCAAAGCAAGGTTTGTATCATCAAAAAATGCTTTGGAACCAACTCTCTTAATCTTTTGTGATATTTGCATCCTAGATGCTCTCTTTACTTCAGTAATAAATAAACAAGAAACACATAAGCAGACGTGTGGCATAGAAGGTCAATCAGCCCTAATCATATTGGACAAAGAAATTGCTGTGGACGTTGATAGAAACCTTTCTAAAATTCTTAAAGAGAAAATCAGTCTTACCATCATTATCCCAAATTACATTCAGCCTATGATCATCACAATCCAAAGGCACCATGGCAGTATCTTTTTCTTTCACCTCTGGGCAATTTTCTGCTTTTTCTGTTTGCATAAGGGCCTCTTCTCTTCACCATGTTTTCAAAGACTTTGTAAAGTCAGTACATGAAAGTATTACACATAACAGGCACTTTAATGACACCAGTTGTCCAATGATTAGATGGATAAATGGCATATATTCTGGCCTTAGGCGTCTAAACAACCTTATGGTTTCAGTTGTATTTACGGAAAGATTCTTGTTATCGGGAACCACATTCTTTCCAATTTAAAAGAAAGTTCCTCCATTTTTTATGAGAAGTATCCTTTTTGAATGCTCCCTAAGGCTTTGTCTCTTATTTTATCTTTCACTAAGGAAAGAATCCCCAGAAGAATTCATTGAGATTTTCCTCAATGAATAGAAACCAGCATAATAGTCTCAATGTTTAATTTATTTCTTCCTTGGAATTTAGTTTCCTGTCAGTCTTTTTGTTTTTGCAAAGTGCTTCAAACCTGATTCACACTGTATAAAAGCAATTAACAAACTGGGCAGCAGCTTTTGATAGGACTTCTGAAATACTAGCATTAAGCTAGTATCAATTTGTGCTTTCATAAAATTCCCTGTCATTTTTAAAGCTCTGAACAAAACTGAAATGAAAGTTTCCTCCTCTTTTTTTTTTTTTTTTTTTTTAGCTTTCCTACACATTTCAGTTTTTAAACATAGCTGTCTGCCACTGCATATAATATGCATGAGTGCCATCACTACCAAGCAGAGGATGGTAATTCTGTAGTCTTTCTCAATACTAGCTTTAAAACAGAACATACCATATACCAGGTTATCCACTCTAATAAAATACCACACAGCAGAAGTATGAGGATAAGCAATCAAATTTTAAAAGACTGAATTAGTCTTTAAATAATGTATAGAAAAGGCTCTATTCTGATAATGCAACATGCTGAACCTCAGTAACATCTCTACATCTTCTCTAATGTACTATCAAAGCAGTCTTTGCCTTGGGGAGCTGGAACTCCCCGCAGCACTGATCGTATATTCAGTAGGCTGCTGTGTTTGCATGGTATCCCACCAAAATCAGTGGGGTATCAAATAGGAACAGAAATCTGGCAGTGTGTAAGAAACTGCTAAATGAGTGCCTAAAAGGCAGACATGGAAGATGAGATATTCTTCAAAAACTGAAGGAGAATGTAACTTAAAATTATTTTTTTTCAGGAGCAAGCTTTCAATGGTTTAAGAGAGCGGCTGAAAAATAATCCACAATTGAAAAAAACATTATGTGCATTACAGTGATTACATGTGCCTATTTTGGAATATACCTCACATATAAAAGTAATCTAGATTTTTCAATAAGCAGGAAATGTGAAACAGAGTGGATTTTTACAGCTTAGCTTAGTGCTCTGAGTTTCTAAATTCCAAAAATCAGAGCAAGAAACACAGGCTTGAAATCACAATTTTAATGCTGGACTTTAACTTAACCTCACTGAAAATCTCATTGAGGTTGTATATTCCTCAAGGATATAATTTGCCTTTGAGAAATATAAGCAGGATATATCAAAAAGAAGTTTGCCCTTACAGCAGAGCATATTTACCTCTATGAGAAAGCCTACCAAAGAAATGAAAATGTAAGGTAAAGCCAAAGGAAGATGCACTTTATGTGTTAAGTTACTGAGGGTGCACTTCTAGTTACATCACCATATCCATGATTAAGACATCCATTCACTGAAAGGAGAGTAAATATTTCTTATTGTTGTATGTATCAATATCTTAATGAATGGACAGTATGAACCATGGTGAACTGATCTGGAGAGATAGTAGGGAAGGTCAAAAGCTGATGCCACATTTCCATTACCTTGCATCTTACCTTCAAAAGCATCTCGCGGTATTTTCCACTCACTAATTTGTAAGAATGTATGAAGAGAAGGTTTGGCCAGATTAGTACAGAACGAGTGTTCTGAGAATGCAGACAACGTACTTTACAGGAAAACAGCTGTTCCCACTGTGCTGTTGGGGTTTCTTTTCTTTGATGTTGTGACCTTCAGAACTCTGCAATATCATTGACACTAATGTTAGTTACTATGTACAGATCATCTTTACTCCAGAGACTGAAGTGTGATTCTAATGTTCCTCAGCGCAAGTTACTAGTACGGTTTTCATTTTAATTTCAGGAACAGAAGACTCTGTCTGCAACTGCCAGTGGAGGATAGCTTGAGATAACTACAATAAAGGAGCATTTGTTCCATCCAATCTGCTCGAGCACTACAAAAGCCTCCTGTGGCCTACTGTTTATAGTGTTGGGTACCATACATCAAAAAAACAAATATGGAGCAGATGGAGACAGTTCAGGGGACAGCAATAGGAATGATCACAGATTAAAAAAATATTCGTCTATAGACTATGAGAATGTAAGTCATTCTAGCCCAGAATAGAGAAGACTGAGAGAAGGCAACACGTGCAGTTATATAGTTTTATATATACATACATAAATACATATATTCATATATGCATTCATAAAAAGAACAGAGAGAATGGAAACAAACCGCTGTCCATGTTTAATGTGCACAGGCCAAGAAGTAATGGGATTAATTCACAGCGAGGAAGACTAGATTACACACTAAGAATTTTCCAGTAGTAGAAACCCTTAAGCAGTTTGCAGAAATCAACTGCCTAAGGAAGCTGTGAACTTCTGTCACTAGAGGTGTTTTGTTCTTTTTTTTTCTAAGAACTAATTAAATAAAAATATTCCAGGAATGGTTCAAGTACAGCTGATCTCATGCTTTAGGGAAGGATTGGACAGGGTGATCTCTCAAAGTTCATTCCAACCCTCTTTTCTAGAATATTACCATTTTCAGAAGCTAAATTTGAGGTATATTAAACTTCAACTTTTATGTTTTTTATCTGCAGCAACAAGAACCAAATCCAGCATTACATTCCCAAAAAATAGGACTGATACATTAATTACATGTCAAATATTAATGCACCCTATATACAGGTTGTGCATACAGATTTTTTATTTTTATTTAAACCGGAACTGCATAAGAAAAAAAGTTCCCAAGCATTGCTTTTATACAGAAAATTAAAATGAAAAATTACCTAGGGAGTTACAGAGCATTTTGAAAAGCAATTTGAAAATATTTAATGTTCATTAAAGCTGCCAAAACTGGGTGCAGCACAGATGCCAACTTCAAAACAGTTCCATTCACTATAAGCAAAACCAGGAATGTGTGAAAAGGACAAAAACGGGCTCTACTTTAATTTCTAGTCAGGTGATTCGCTGTCATTTATTTATGCTATTTATTACTACTGATGTTACAGACAGCATTTAAAGTTGACACTGACCGTCTCTTCAAAGAAAACGTAAGATTGTTCATCTTGAACATCAGATCTTCAGTATGTGCTTTGTGGTTCTTTTTGGTGGGGATATGATGGCTTTATTGATTCTTTGTTCCATTTATGTCCATTTTGTGTCCATTTTTCTGACAAGAACGGGAAACTGCAGAACAGCCATGAATTACTGTTATGTACAATTTATAAATGGTGATGATTAAATTTCTGTTGCTTCATTCATATAAATAAGGTGAGGCAAAAAGCAAAGTCTTAAGTGCATTTGTAAGGTCCTGCTCATCTTGTAGGAAATGTTTTTTTTAATTATTTTTGCAGTGACAAACCATTTTGTTAAACCTCTGCATCTTGTCTTCTGCTTAAGTGGAATTTTAAAATGTACATTTAGCAAAATTCTTACTCTTCATAAAATTAGCAGGTTTCCAGTGCCATGATTCAGATGTGCAAGGCTACTCAAGTGCAAGTAGTTTGCTAGCTGCAAGATGTAAATGTCATCCAGAAGAGTAAAATTCACCCTTGAAACAGGACGGGTGCATAGACATTGTGCTGGCAGAACACATCAGGGCTGAACTCCAGCAGAGGTAATTCTTTCTGTGATTCAGAAAAAATTCCATTACTGGAGCTGTGGAAGTTTTGCTGGAGAGCTGGCAATCATTCACTGGTAAAAAAAGCACTGAAGGGAAAATGTGTATTATGTCAGAAAAAAACCTGCTTCATGAGACATTCCAAATGTATAAATTATTTGTTTCATCATCAGTGTCTTATTACTGATGATGACACAGCAGATTTTTATTTTTATGTATAGGAATATCAATTCACATTCACTGTCATAAATTGTTTTAATTTACTGATTTAGACAGAAAGTTCCTATTGCCTGAAAAAGACAGAAGTGCTCAAAGGGAAAATAAATCAAAAGCATAAAATTATGAATCTGGTATCTCTAATTACGATCTCCCCTGAAAACATTTAACCTTCAAAACCAGCACGCCTGGATTATTTCCAGTTATGATCTTTTCTTGGAAAAATGCATCTACAGAAAAAGGTCATGAAAAATAACACATTTATTCAATTAAAAGTAACCTTTTTTTTTTTTAACTGAATGGCAGAAGTCCAGTAAGGGAAAGCTTATAATCATTGGCCAAATGATTACAAGTACATTAAATCTTGTGCTCTGAAGAGAATGTTTTAATTGAGAAAACTGGAGTGCAGAAAGCCACTGATGCTCTAAGCATCAATAACACACTTATTTTTATATGCATCAAGCCAAGCACTGTAATATTTTTGGCTTATATGATGCATGGAGTGCTTCAAAGCTACAGAAGTCTACAACTCTCTGGGATCTGATCTTTTCATGAAGCAACTCTCAGGATAAGAAAGAAAAACTTATGCCTGGCAATTGCCAAGCCTGAAAAGAAAGGACCCTTGGTGCAGAAGTTTAAAGGACAATGCAACATGATGTGTGGTTCCATCTGTACATTTATTTATAAATTAGTCCCAGTCCTCACATGCCACGTCCAAAGTTAGCTGCTTCTGTCACTGAAAAAAATGTACATCTTTTATAACCAGGAACAAAATTTGATGTCATTTTTTGCAGGATAGTTTCTACTTATTCTCCCACTCCCATAAAAAAGCAATACAGTAAACGTCCATCTAACAATATCTATAATTCTGATAATGATCTAGTTTGCTATCAGCTCCCATCTGCTGAGGGAGGCCGGGGGGGGGGGACCGGGAAGAAGTTGCGATTTCCTGTTTGTTTCTTACAGCAAAATAAACATAAACTGTTTTATTGAGGAGACAATTACTGGAGATCGTGTACAGTTATCTAAAAAGTTTTAGTTGACTTCAATGTCAACAATTGCTATTCTTCTTCAGACAGAATTATATGCAAATACACTGTGTAACAGCTGGATTACATAAATTCCACTTTTCTGCAAAGACATTTTGTTCATATATGGTAAAAGAAATGTTGCTGGGATACATTGAGCGTACCCAGCAACTGGATGATCTGGAAGCCTCAAGCTCAGCAGCATGTATGCATACACTACTGACACCTGTTTGTTCTGCAAGCCTGTACCTCCTTGAAATGCCCAAAGTGCAACCTTGAATGTTATAACCAGACAGCGCAAACCTAGCAAGCAGTGCAGGAATGGCTGCAATTTGCTAATACCAGCAGTCCTTCTAATACTACCACAAGAGTAAGCCTCAGAAGTTGCCAGAGATCTGCAAAACTCACCCAGAGAAACTCTTCAGATATTGCAAGAAGGCTGAGAAATCTCCCAAGAATGGCAGCTATATGAACATACAAAGTACTTAGCAGATTGTATCAGATGTGAATCTGTAGGAGACATCTGATGAAAAGGTAAGAACACCCTCTCCTACTCTCACAAGTACATTGGACTGTTTATTTACAGTGAGAAGCTGGTTCACTCTTAATGCCTTTGAATGACTACCATTTTACTTAAAACAACAGAATCCATATTACATATAGAACATAAGTGACAGCTGGTGTGCTATAGATACTTTTCAAGAATAAGCTAGAAAAATATCAACTGTCTCTCAGCTTGGAGCAACCAGTTCCTTTCATGCTTCTCACAGGCTAACACTGGTCAGTGACATGAGACAGCAAAGCCATATAGAAAAGAATCTAGTTAACAATTCCTTTTGAGAAATCCAGATATAAAACTAAAGTCCATATTTCTTACAAATCACCACCAAACTTTTCAATAACATAAATTTCCAAGGTTAACCAGTCATGTATTTCATCTTCAAAGTATGCAAACACTTATTTTCTCTTTCTGTAGAAATGTAAAATAAAACACTGGTAAATCTCTAACACTGTCATATTTTTATTTTTCTGTTTAAGAATACCTGGCTGTTCTATTGGGGCATGAAGCAATAAAAGAGTGTTTATCCCTCCCTTGAGCATGGAAATTCTTTAAAATCAGTTCCCACCTCTGACTGTGAAGGATGAAAACTGCTAGAGCACAATGGAAGTAATAATGAGCTCTCTGAAGTTAAGCATGTCATGGTCACAGATGCAGGCTCTGCAAGCTAACAAAAAAAAAAATTATTAATCTAGACAGTACATTCCTGTTGAATTTCTCCACTGTCATCAGCTGTTTATTGTCATGCTACATTATGAATAAATGAAAGATTTAAAAGGTTTCAGCATTTATTAAATTCCTAATTGGAATCACAGATATTGAGATCTGAGACTACTTCAAGTCATTTTCACTGATAAGCAAGCTCATTATAACATCCTCAAAGAAGCTATTCAATAAATATGCATAAGCAGTTGCTGAAGCAGAAAGCTGTTTCTCTCCACTCCATAAGAGTAAAAAGTTTTGTGTAGTTTCTTTACCCATAAATGTATCTAAATCAATAGAGTTAGAAGTAACCTGTCTGATCCGAGGCTGTACTGGTGTGCAGAGACATGTAAAACAAGAAATAAATATGAATTAGGAAAGCCCTTTGAAGTGGGCATGTTTCACAAACTCAAGGAAATGGAAAAGTCAGGACTATTTGCGACACACTGTGTATAAAACTCCATAGCATGTCCCTACCCAGCATATAAAATAATTCATACGCAAAAGAACTGCACAGAAATTCTCTTGACAGAGAAGGAAATAGAGGTGTGTGTTCCTGCCTGAGAGATTACAAACTAGAGCAGACAAGGCAATCCAGATATGCAGACTCCACTGGATCTGTACTATAACTGGGACTCTGATCAACAGTCTCCACTACATCTTTGAAACAAACAAGGACACATCTCCCCTATATCTATATCAATATCCAGTATTATCAATCCATCTTGGACAAGATTAGGGCATTGAAATACATGAATACCCTGACAGTACAAAAATCATGAGTGAAATTTAAAGCTATACTTCACGTATCATTAATGAGTCATTATTTTGTTGTCAAGTAGCACTCTAACATCTTGGAACTAGTATCTGCTAAGTGTCTCCCATCAGGGTGACTGCAAAATTATTTTGCTATCCATAGAATTGTTGGTTTGGGTTGGAAGGGACCTTAAAGATCATCTAGTTCCAACCCCCCTGCAAGGACACCTTCCACTAGATTAGGTTACTCAGGGTCCCATCCAACCTGGCCTTGAACACCTCCAAGGACAGGGCATCCACAACTTCCCTGGGCAACCTGTTCCAGTGTCTCAACACCTTCACAGTAAAGAATTTCCTCCTAGTATATAATCTAAATCTACCCTCTTTCAGTTTAAAACCATTACCCCTTGTCCTATCACTACACTTCCTGATAAAGAGTCCCTCCCGATCTTTCCTGTAGGTCCACTTTACATAACAGAAGGCTGCTATAAGGTTTGCATGGAGGCTTCTCTTCTCCAGGCTGAACAACCCCAACTTGCTCAGCCTGTCTTCATAGGAGAGGTGCTCCAGCCCACTGATCATCTTTGTGGCCCTCCTCTGTACTCACTCCAACAGGTCCAAGCCCTTCTAATGTTGGGGACTCCAGAGCTGGATGCAGTACTCCAAGTGGGGTCTCATGAGAGCGGAGTAGAGGGGCAGAATCACCTCCCTTGACCTGCTGGCCATGCTTTTGATGCAGCCCAGAATGCAGTTGGCTTTCTGGGCCGCAAGCGCATATTGACAGCTCCTGTTGAGCTTCTTATCAACCAACACCTCCAAGTCCTTCTCCTGGAAATGATACTAAGGCACATGGAAAATAAAGAGGTGATCAGTGACAGCTCCTCCATGACCTTGCTGGGCACAGAGGTGAGACTGAATGGCCTGTAGTTCCTCACATCTTCCTTTTTGCCCTTTTTTTAAAAATGGGAGTTATGTTTCCCCTTTCCCAGTCTGTGGGAACTTCAGTAGACTGTCACAGCTTTTCAAATATGATGGATAGTGGTTTAGCAACTTCATCCACCACTTCCCTCAGGACCTCAGGTGGAATTTTGCACCTTCAGGTTCCTCAGATGATCTCAAACTGGTCCTCTCCTACAGTGGGTAGTTCCTTATTCTCCCAGTCCCTGCCTTTGCCTTCTGCGACTTGGGTGGTGTCACTAGAGCACCTTCCAGTGAAGACTGACGCAAAAAGTTGTTGAGCATCTCAGCCTTCTCCATATCCCAGGTGACCGGGTCTCCCATTTCCTTCTGGAGAGGGCCCACATTTTCCCTAGTCTTCCTTTTATCACCAACATGCCTATAGAAGCTTTTCTTGTTGCCCTTGATGGCCAGATTTAATTCTATATGGGCTTTAGCTTTCCTAACCTGATCCCTGGCTGCTCAGGCAACATCTCTGTATTCCTCCCAGTCTACCTGTTCTCACTTCTGCCCTCTGTAGGCTTCCTTTTCTCTATTTGTGTCCATCCAGGAGCTCCTTGTTCACTCATGCAGGCCTTACCAAATGGTAAGCACACCATTCAGGGCATGAGGCAAATTCATACTAATGACTTAAAGAACAAAATGCTGCAGTTAAATGGCAAATTCTGAGTTTCTAGATCTAGATTGCAACCTACAGGCAAACTGCTGTGTTTTGTTAGTTGAAAAAACAGACGACTCTACAAGGAATCATCTTATCTTCTGTGTAATTTTCAAGCTGTCAAATTGAAGCTTATGATTTTATTGCCCTTAAAGTTGAAAATACCCTCAGGGAAAACATTAGTCTGAAAGGAAATTCAGTTGCAGGCATTTTAATATTAATCTGCTTTACTCAATATACCTCCCCCATTCAAACAAGTCTTGGTTGTTTCAGAGCAATTCTGCCATTGACTCTTAGGAAGAATGACAGGGAGCTTAGTACAGATAGGTCTGAAACCCACTACCTGTCTGACCTTAAAAACCTTGGGGACACAACCCAGTCTACCTAAATCCTGCCAGTCTTCACTTCCTATATACTTAATAGAGCTTAATTTTGGAACAGTAAGTCCACCTTAAAGTAGACTAGATCATTTTCTATACAACTTCAGAGATACATGCTTTTTTCCTGTTGCCTCCATGCAATGTGAAGCTTTGACGCACCCTTTATAACTAGAGATTTCCATATATTTAAAAAGAGAAAAAGAAAACAGCACATGTAAGAAAATAAAGAGGAATCCTCTCTCTCTGTCAGGCTGAATATTACAGATACTTCAGTTCTGTAGTTAAATAATAATAATTATTACTCTTACTATTATTATTACTACTCCTACTCCTCCTCCATGTACAGAAGTTGCTTCTGACTTTGTAGACAAACCTTTTCTTTTTTTCATAGCAGCAGTTAAAGGAACTATACAGATTTGCTGAAGAACCTTGTAGGGAGGCATTCAAAGGCATACAAAAAAGATCCACAGTGATCTGTATCCAGAAATATGCAAGTGTGCCAGAGGAAAGGACTGCTTTGGCAGGCAAGTATTACTGCTTCTTTCTTTGATCCTGTTTGTGTATAAAAGGGAAAGAGGGGAACCTATGAGCACTTTCAAATTTCACATAACAGGAGATCCCAAATGAAGTAAGTCACTTTTAAAAGCAGACTAATGAAGTGCAAACTACAAGGCCAGAAAATGGAGACTGCTGCTTCCACATGCCAGGAAAGACGCACCTTTCGAAAACAGGCGTTTGGGTAATGAAATTTGCCACTCATAAGCACCGCACAATGTCATCATTAGATAAAGATAAGGGAATGAAGGGAGAGTGGAATAGTAGCGTTTCTGAGTGATGCTAAAAAGAAGCCGCTTGTTGTCTTCTTGTTCGTTTAATCTGGATAAAATCTATATCCTGTGAAGCAGAGATGGAGTGAGAAATAGTCTTAAAGAGGGACTGAGGTGCTGACAGTGAAGCTCCATTATTCCCCAAAGAACCAAGCATGTCTAAGTAAATTCTGGATAAATACTGTTCTGTAGTGGAACAAATAACCGTGAATTGTTTAGCTGGTCCAGAAGGTGCCAAGTGCTGCTTTTGCCTCTGATTTCTCTCTTCACAGCTGTTGGTTGTATCATTTAGACGTTGGTGAGGCAGCTCTAACATTTACAGCCAGATCAGTTTCAGTCCAGACCTATGGACCGTAGATTTTGACAGTGGTACAAATGTTCTTTGCATTGATACACTCTATAAGGTTCTTTCCTGAATTTTAATCTCAGTAACAACATGTAAGGGAGATGAAAAGCATAAGTGTGTTTTTGTAGAAACAGGTAAAGATGAACAGCAGGCCAAACCATCAGCTCTTGATGAGCAGAAAATAAAGTCTCTGGGAAGGAAATTGTGTCTTAGGGTATGTGTGTTTGAAGGGCTGTGTCTGCAATTTGGCTGGACTGGACAGCAGCACATCTGTAATCTGAGGCAGCCAGATGTGGCCCAGCTACAGACAGGAGGGCCCGTAGCTGTGCTTTGCAGAAGAACATCATGAGCAGAGCTGCACAGCTCCCAGCCTAAAGAAGGCTGGTGCCAGTCAACTTGCCAGTGTTACACTGGGTCGTTTTGCAAAAGATCATATAGACATGCTCTCGCACCATGCGTTACATTTAAATTATCTGACTGTTTCTATTCCACTAATAAGGAAAAAAAAGATAGGCCATTGGATTTACAATTGGATATAGGCTCAGAAGAGCCACCTTCAGTTTCTCAGAAGAGCCACCTTCAGTTTCTTAGTGAGTACAAACTTATATTGTGCTGTAAATGAAAACATTCAGATCTAAATTTATAATGAGATATTCCAAATATATCTTCAGCTAACTCTGAACTCTGTCGGCAGAAGGAGGGAGAAGATGCTCAATCTTCTGTCCAGGCAGTTCTTTCGGTGCCTAAATGTTTGCCCAAGTTCTGCACTCAGGTAGTCCTATTTTAACCAGGATGAGTAAATAACCTCCAAGCTCATATCCATGACCCTTTCAAATCCAGCACGTAGAATCGCTTGGAAGACCCAGTCAGATGGTAGTCCTCAGACAAAAACTACCTGTGCGGACTCCACAAATCAGGGTAATACTACCTACACAGACAGTTTTTTATGCCTCAGCTGCAAAATCTACCCTTCTTCTCATCTGTGAGAAGCTCTCTTTTCCTTTACTCATAAAAAGCAGACTTTATTATAGAAAGCTGTTGTCCTTTCCCAAGCATAACCTATTTCCTTGGTAGAAAAAAATATTATATTTAATCCAAATTTGTGAGACTTCAAGCTAAGCTTGTGAGGGGCATTTAAACTTGGTTTATATGGAAAAATGAGGTTCTAGAACAGATACAATGGATTGCAGCTAAGCCTTAATAGTCGTAGTTTTGTCTATACTACAGAAAGCTTGTAGGAAGACTTTAAAATGACTGTGGATCTTTAAAAATGTTAAAAGAAGGATACAGTAGGTATCAGTAACAAGAGTGCTAAGGGATTAAAAAAACAGCCAGCCTAGGAAAATATTTTCTGATGTAATTAAATGAAGACAATGGGCATTTTTGAGAACAAAAAATAATTTTTAAGGTAAAAACCATTAGTATGTGAAACTAAAGGCAGTTTTTAGTTATCATGACAGTTGCATCCCAACAAGGGAGAGAAAATGAGATCTGAATACTGTGGGGCACAGGTAATTTAGAAAGATCAGAAAGAACAAAGCATGGAAAAAAATGTTTCACTACTATCTTGAAAAAAAGAGAAAAGTAATTTTCATAGGAGAATGTGAAAGAAGTACAAATAATGGAGAATTATAATAGCTTGATAATCAAGAAAAAAGATAATAGGAAGTTATTACAGAAGATCCAAACAATTAGTAAATAATTAACATAATATGAATTATGAAAGAATTAATTAGAAATTGGAATATATTTATATGTATTCAATATAAACCAGAACAGAATATCAAGTGAAGTAACATAAAAATGCACTATAAGAAATTCTAAGTAATGTAACATACTAATAAAAAGGCAAAATGAAAATATTATTGAGTAATTTTGCAATAAAGAAGTCTGTAACTGGAAGCTGAAATGAAGACCTACTTGGACCTAAGAGGATATTTAAAGAAAATAAAACAACTTTGGAAAACAAAAAATACTAAACTACAGCCCAATAAATTAGGAAACATGGACGAAATACTGATACTACGATTCTGAAGGAAAACAGAAACGTATTAATTAATTTATGTGTGTATTTTCAATGTAAATTCTTGGCAAAAATGGCTGGCTTCAGTATTTCTAACTTTAGATACACAGATCAGGTATGTAATCACGGTAGGCTCTGCTCCCTCTGTTGTAAACAAAAAAGATGGTAGCAGGCAGTCACTCGGATTTAGACCCTCTGAAACACCTTCCAGAGATTTTTCTTTCCATCATGAGGAACACAACTGTTTATTAATGGAAGGGTATACTAGGCAAATAAAACACGGTAAATAAAATGGCTGGGTATTATATAAAATATATATATATGAAACTACTTACACTTACTTGCATTTAGAGAAGCAGAGGACGAGAAAGAAAAACATGCTAGTTACAACACAAATAATTTCAATACTTGTCTCTGTTAGGTCTTAAAGTATCACAGTATTTGGAACCATTTTCAGTTTTGAAACCGTATGTATGAGATACGATGCGTGGGGAATCTGTGCATCTCTATGCAGACATGTGGGGAATCTATGAG
Organism: Rissa tridactyla; assembly: GCF_028500815.1. Lineage (NCBI taxonomy): Eukaryota > Metazoa > Chordata > Aves > Charadriiformes > Laridae > Rissa > Rissa tridactyla. The sequence continues at coordinate 45,245,722 of NC_071467.1, forward strand.
GGAAAAAGTAGGTCTAGGATGAGTGAGTGTTTTCCTTGCTTTGGAAATTATTCTGCTCCCTTTGAAGTTAGCAGCAATTTAATGGAAATTAAATAATCCCTTTGTGTATAAATAACAGTAATATCAAGTACATAAAAAAATTACTTAATAGTAAACATCAGTAGATAGGAATTCCCAAGAAAGACACGTGCATAATGTGCAGAAATGTATCACATGCTAATACTGTAAGTATAATTTTCTTTAAAATGTAAGAAATGCTCAGCATTTATATATTGAAAAAGTAGTAAATACAGTTAGTAAAAAATGTGGAACTGGTTATGAATAAAATAAATTATGAAGTGTAACTGTAGTAAAAGAACACTATTCTGTGGAAATTCTGACTGTATTCTGTCTCAGAGATAATAATTCTCAAAGTTCCAAGGGGATTATCCAGGTTGCTTTGAAACACCACACATGATCTTTGTCATTTCATAGTAAAAAAGGATAATATAGGTAGAAAACTACAGAGCATGGTAATTAGCATAATAAATGAAGTTACAGACAGTCACATTTATAGCCAAGTAGATCTTACTAATACAAACACAAGAAAGGACTGAAGCTACAGAACTGTCTGATTTATAACAAACACAGGCTCAGGGGTTTAAAACTCCAGACTGAAACAGGAAAATGTAATAAAGTGGAGGTGGAATTCTATTAGCAGGTAGTGTGAGAGGAGGGACAGAAGAGAGACAATCCTCCAAAAATAACTTTTGACTCAGCTGCTTCATTCACCTAAACACACACCTTAATTATGCCATTTCTTAGATATATTCTCTGTCCAAAGTAATAAATACTTTGCAAATTCAGAGAGATACTTTAAAATATTCCTGCCTCTGACTACAATGATAGACATATTATATTATTCACAGATACTTTATAAGAAATTATTGTCACAGTGTTCTGGCAACAGCAGAATCAAAATTGAAGACCATAAGCACTTAAAAATTTAAAGCAGAATAATGCTTTAGCCTCAATTATCTGGTGTAAAATGTTTCATGCTTTTATTGAGGGAAGATAAATGTTTGCTTAAGTTAATCAGACCAAGAAAGACTTTTGTCTTCAGGCACAAAAAAATTTCTCATAATGGAATATTAATGTAAGCTAACTGGTTGCATACATGCATTTCAAAATGCTCGATGCTCTAAAGATCAATGATGATCAACAACTGTCACGGTTTAACCCCAGCCAGCAACTAGAGCCATGCAGCCACTTGCTCACTCCCCCGGCTTGGGATAGGGGAGAGAATCAGAAGAATAAAAGTGAGGGAACTCAAGGGCTGAGATAAAGACAATTTAATACAGTAAAGCAAAAGCCATGCACACAAGCAAAGCAAAATAAGGAATTCATTCACTACATCCCATTGACTGGCAGATGTTCAGCCATCCACAGGAAAGCAGGGCTCCACCACATGTAATGGTTACTTGGGAAGACAAACACCATCACACCAAACTTTCTTCTTCTTCCCCCAGCTTTATGTTGCTGAGCGTGACATCATATGGTATAGAATATCCCCCTTGGTCAGTTGGGGTCAGCTGTTCTGGCTGTGTCTCCTCCAAACTTTTTGTGCACTCCCGGCTTACTTGCTGGTGGGGCGGTGTGAGGGGCTTAGCAACAACCAAAAACATTAGTGCACTACCAACACTATTCTCATACAAAACCCAAAACCCAAAACATAGCACTACATCAGCTGGTAGCAAGAAAGTCAACCCCATCCCAGCCGAAATCATGACAACAACTTAACATCATACAAAACATGGATTCTGATCACTCAGCCTGTTCTCCGCCTTGTTTATAAGGCTATAGGGTGGCAACAATCTCTACTGCTTGAGATTTCACAGACAGGGAGTCCTGCTTGAGGTGATGGGCAATCCCAGACATGCATCCTGACCAGCTCACAGTTTCTCAATAGAGGTAGATAATCCTCTCCTTCCATCTTTCCCCTTTCACCCGAAACTATGTTTTCATGCAAAGGACATCTGACTGTATTTCAGTCTAAAGAGGTGCTGTTATCCAGGGACTAGAGGAGCAAAGTACATGTCAGCACAGCACACATCAGAAGGCAATTCAAAAAGGTGCTTCAGATACTGACGGAACTGAGACGGAATGGAGTCCGGTTCCCGTTTTTCAAAATACTGTGTCTATATTTTAAATGAGATTATTAACTGCTGTATTTTTCATGGCATACTGAAAAAAAAAGTCTGAAAAAAATAGAGTAGGAGTTCATCACTAGGACATACAGAAACTTATGATACACATAGGCAAGACCTTAGATTTTAGCTACTGAATGTGGCAGATCGCTGCCTGTCTGCTAAGGTATTTCTGAATGAGGAAGTCTACAGTTAGGCTGTTGGCATCAGCAGTGCTGCATATGGAGAATATCAGTAACAGCAGTGACGTAAATATACTTTTCGGGGAAAAAAAAGAATCTAATTCTTATTTCTCCTCAAAATATAGAGGAGATTCTACAACAATACCCAGCTGTAGGTTTAATCAACTGGAAAGAACCCAAGGCACCCCACAAAGAATGCAATTAGTCTGCAAATGGGGTAGGCCTAACCACTTTCGCCTGGCTGCTCCTCTCCATTTCCTAAGTACCCAGCTCTACAGGGTGTCCAAATCATGTAGGCATCTAGGAGATAGAAGCGATGTCTACTCTTCAGTATTGGTCCAGTGACTATTTTGAATAAACGAGATTGATTAAAAATGAAATGGTTTTCACAGTGGCCTAGTGTTTCTTTATTTTTACCTGTTAATTCAATGTCAAACCACTCTGGAGAAGATGTTTGGAAAGATCCTCAAATAAACCTTGCCAGTACAGTCATTATGCCCTGCCGATAATAAGTTAATGCAAATAGCATATTATTAAGCACAGATACGATCCAGAAGTACAGAACAAGTAAAATGCCTTATTTCATCAGCATTACACAATTTTTCCCTTATAGCAGAAAAAGTCCCTGGTTCCATGTTTTGAAATTACAGTAATGTTGTGCAATGTACATACACTTCTCTGGAAGAGTATTCTCTAGCCGCTTTGTTAATAACACAGTAAGCTCTGCTGTCAGTTAGCTGATAGACATACACTACCAACAAAAATTCAGTCCTACACTTCGCTCATGCACAATCAATACGAATATCTAGAAGGCTAATACATACATATAGCCAATCAGAAGAAAAGCATCAGCTTTATTCCAGCATCTTTAGTTTTTTTATTAACAGATTTTCATGAAAGTCTTCAATTAACAAGCACAGGGAAAGTTAGATGACCCTTTATAAACTTTTATTCTCCTTCACAAAGAAGAAAATAATCAGGATCCATGGAAACCAGATGATGTAGCAGGCAAATGTGACATTTAAATTAAACAGAATAAATTAACCAAAATGGGTAATAATGAACCTTACAAATATGTACTGACATTTCTCACCCTTCCGAAGAACTTTTCAATGTCCCCAACTAAACGTAAATAAATTTAATTTTCCTACAGGTATGATTTACATTTTAAACTTAAATCTATAGATGGTGAAAGAAATACTCCATTTATAATTTTATTTGACAGGCATGTCATTGTGTAAATATTGATTCTCACTTTCCACATAAATGGTGCTGTTGGCCTTTAAATATACTATTTGTGCAAATGTATGTCTTATTTCCACCTTTCAGCAGCCTTGCACTTGTGATGGTAATTGACAAAATGAATCAAGCCATGCTTACCCTAGGTTTTATACACACACACAGAGACAGCTGTATCTGTATCTTTATCTATAGACGCACATACCCCCTCTCCATGCCCAAAAGCATAGCATATACCAAGCTGCGTAGTCACCCCAAGAGCATAGCCAACAAACTGTTAGCAAGCTGGGCATATCCCTCTCTTGAACTTGGTTTAAAAAACTTTTTTAGCACAGTCAGAATCTCAAAGCCAGATGAGTACGCAAATATTTATTAAGAAAATGTCCAAGCTAAAAAAAAAATCCTGCTCAACTAAATTTCTGATACAACCTGAAGTCTGTTTTGTCTCAGGAAAGGCATATTTTGTCTAATGGAACATTTTCTTTATGACGATCAGTCTTGCTAAAAACTATAAATTAAGAAAATAAAAAGTGAATATTTGTCTCTTTCAGATCCTGAAATGTGATACGTCTTTTTTCACAATTACCTTAGGTTTACTTTAGACAAACCACAAAACAGTTCCTAGCCCCTTCAGAATTAATTTTGAAAATCAGAAAATATTTTAGGGCACAAGACAGGGAAAATTAATTGAAAACTTCTCAAAACACACTGTGGTCCTAACAGTTGATTGCAGAAATCCCATTCATCATCTCATCCTTTGGATTTTTCTTTTAAATGTGATATATTCCATTCATTTCAAAGCTGACATCTACACAAAGGTTACCTTTAACCTGGGCAGTCCTAGACAGTGTCTATTCTCTAAGGTACCTTTGCTATCAGAAACAAGCTCTTTTAGTCAGTTCAGATGATACAGTTAATATAGTTGAATTCTTCTCTGTAAGGGATGAAATCTGTTAATCATAACAATTTAGCTTACGAAGGATGGACTACTCAGAAAATAAAAGCCAAATGATCACACTGGATTCAAGAAGAAATTAATTCTAGAATCTCTTGGGAGGTATTGACCAGTCCTGTTATTAAGGTTGTTAACTAACTGCAAATATTCTGCTTGATTTAAAACTTTTAAAGTGAAGGATGCATAAGTATTTTCAGGGCTTCCTACGTGCCTCTCTTCTAGCTTATTCTAATGTAAATTACAAATGATTACAACAGAAACATTGTGTATACGCAAGGATTAGTTATCTTCCCATCTAAGCAATTCAATAGCAACATAAACACATGCAGCAGCATAAAAAATGAAATAGGCCACTATTTCTTCTGCTGTATTATGCCTACTCGTATACACATTCTTTTATCAGTGTAATAAAATATGGGTTCCCAAAATTATAAGTGTTTTCCTCGTTATTTTAAAAAAACATTTACAGTTTACCCATAAAGGAACGATCAGACTTCAAATAAAATAAAGATCAGTATACAATCAAACCTTCAAAAAATCAGGCAAGAGGAATCAAATAAATATTCCTATTTGTAAGTTATTTTTTTTTCCTCATTGCCTTATGCATATTTCTTTTAAAAAGTAGAGGGATCAATGAAATCTATGCATGGGAATCTCTCAGTAATATGAGCTCTTCCATAATCAAAGTGACCACTTAAGTGTCCAGTCCTTCACCTTACAGCTACAGACTTTAAAATGTAAGTCACTTGCTAGAAACCCATTTCTAGATAGGTTTTAAAACACTCAAAACCCTCATGACCCTTTATCACCCAGCTCCAGGCTTACTTTTGTCTCTCCTAACTACCTGCTACTGTCCTCACACCTACCTTGTACCTGAGGTTACATCCCTGCTCTCTCTTACTCCAGGGCTGTGCAGTGGGAGGACAGAGCACCGCCACAAGCACGCCGATGGCTCACATATAGATTATCCATCTGAAGAGCCCTTCAAGAAGAAACTGTTTGCTCTGCCCAGGCTACCCCCATAGCTGCAGCTCTGCCCTCCTTCTCCATGAGGAATCATCATTGCCAACCCCAGTGGGCAGCTCTGAGGTCTCAGCAGACTTAGGCAACAGTCCTGAGGAAGAGGGGTGGTGCGGCCTGAGAGCACCACGACTGGAATTTGAGTAACTCAGTAGATCAAGATTTCCTTTCACACAGAAAGGCTGCCTTTTTCTGGAGGGTTTCTCACGGCAGTGATGCATTTCTCAGTCTCTTCTACTGCTATGGGGACATGTGATCTTCAGCCCCCTGAAAACGAAGTGCCAGCAGGACCAATGGGACTAACAGAGCACGAGGAGACAGAAGGAAGGGGACAGAGTATTCAGAGAAAGGCAAATGCTACAGAAAGGACAAGTGACAGAAGTTCATTGTTTTTCTTTAAGCCACTTTACTACCAACTATACAAAATATATTTGTTCCCATCTTTAACATGTATCATATGTGTATATATACGTGTATCTGGGAACTGGTATTCAGCGTTGTTGCTGTCTTAGCTCAAGCTAAGAATTTCACCCTCTATTATTGGAGAATATTTATTTTATGTCTTTGGCCTTTTGCAAGACATACACAATTATATGCCATGATCAAAAAAACCCCACCCAAATCAAACCAAACCAAAACAAAAAACAAACAAAACATAAAATGCCTTTTAACTTCACTCAAAATTCAAAAATTTCCAAGCAGGATTACTACTCATTGTTTCCCAACATAGTTAAGATGTCAGATTGCTGACCCAACTGCACATTTCTCAAATACAGCAGTGCAAAGTACCTCAAGCAGTCAAGAAAACACAGATTCCCAAAACAATCCTCGTCTTTTTGAGCCATGTGACCATTAAGTCTCTGCTGATTGCCTTTCCTGAAGCTTGTGGAAGGTGAGGGGTGTCTTCCCTCTGGGATAATGTGCACAAGAACTGTAGAAATGGATCTTACTACATATGCATCTTAGAACTTTTGGCCCATGTTTCACATTAAAGAAAGACCCAGCTGTACTTCAGGAAGGGGAAGAAGCTCTTGGTAGATGAATTAGCTGAACAGCTTCAAGAAACTCTGGTAAAGTCAAAGATCACATAAACACACTATGAAGCTCTGTAACTCATCTAAGTTTTTATATAATCATAAAGGAATTCACTTAAACACAACCTCAGCTAAATTTCCAGCAAATGTAAGTCAACTCATATCTCTCCAGATCACATCATTCCATTCAATAAAAACTCCAATTTGTGGTACAGAGATGGTGTACACGGTCAGACCCACTCTTTAACCTTACTGCAGAGCATTATTTTCTACTGTGTAATTTATTACTTTTACACTAAATAATCATTCCTTTTGTTAGAAAGAACTGAGGACTGGAAAAAAATTGCATTGCGGAAACAGAACCAAACTGGGACTTTGGAAAATGTGCAAACACATCTCTCAACGGGATCTTGTCATCATGATCACAGCAGTATGCAGTAAATAGCTTCTCTTTAGCTTAGTTGGACAGGCTTTAGAATGAAATTATTAGTATTAAATGGAACCTTTGGAAAGTAGCAATTTGTGTTACAAATTCTCTGTTGTTTTGTTGAGGTTTTAAATGGGAAAGTGCAACTTGTATTAGAGTTTCTGTAAATAGGAAAAGTTTCACTGAAACTTTCAAATTATAGTCTTCAAAAGTCAGACACAAGTACTTGTGGCAGGCACAGTTTGAAATCTTAAACTGCTAATGGCAAGATATATTTTTACATTCACTCTGAATGTAAGATTTCAAAAGTTTTTAGAAAGGCTGTGTAGGGTAAAAGTTCAGCGTTTGTGCACAGCTGATGAAGAATCATTTGGAGACATGCACATACCTGGGGCTGGCAGGAAGTTTTATATGGTAGAGACGGTACATTAGGTCAGAGGTAGCTAAAAGTGAATTTCAGATTCTTCAGGGACATTCTCCTTTTAGTGAATAAAGGGCAAATGGCCATCCTCTTGTTCCATTCCTCTCTGCAGGCTTCAGTGAAGTTGACCATACGGTAAGGTTGTACCGTGTGATGGGTACGGTCAGGTTCCAGGGCAACTGCTTAAAAGGCCTCTCATTTGTGATCTCCCTCATATGCAACTATTTTTTCATCCTTTTCAAAAATTAAAGGCTGCTTACAGAAGTGCTGTAATAGCCCAGTCTCAAGTACTAATAACATACTAATAACATGCAAATAACACTCTCCTTCCTACTAAATATAAGTGCTACGGTGCCACCAAACTGGTCCAAGTGCTTTGTAGAAAATCAGGCCAGGAGTGACGAATCAGCATCCAAAACTGAAAACAAAACTCAACCCTCTTCCTCCACCCCCTCCTCCTAAACCCCCCACCCCACCTCCACCCCAGTAAAATTTCCTTGAGTTAAAAAATCAGTGACAAATGGTATTCAGTCCTTAGTTCAAATGCACCTTTGAATTTTTTTGCTACAGATCAGCTTTCACATATTACTTTTAAAGTGATTTGTACTCCCTCTCCAATATGAGATTTTTTTCCTCATTTAAAAGAATCTTATCTGTTATTCACCTCTTTATCCTCCCACGGTTCAGTTACAGAACTGCAGTAAACCTGGAGATATAGGAAGTACTTGAGTACCCAGGAAACTCCCTAATAAATACAGAAAGCTACAACAGAATTACACACGAAGCTTGACTAAGCTACCTTATCAAATGTAAGTTCTATGTACTGATTTTCCAGTGTATAAATATCAAACTCAAGTTCTTTGCTCTCATCTTTATGTTGGGATATCCATGCTAGGATTCAGAACAACGGACATTTCATAAAGCACCAGATAAGGACTGAAAACAATTACTTCACCTCCTAAGACAAAATAATTCTCTTTGGAGAACTGTAATCTTTGCTCATGATGCCAATATAAAGCTTTTGAGAGCAGCCCCAGCATATTGGGGAATTAAGGAAAATGGGTTTTAGCCTTTTTCTGACATAAATGTGCAGCAGCACGCATAAAGAAAAAGCTTCAAGCAGAAAACTCCTACTCCACTGCATGTATTTCTCCTCCTAGAAAGAAGACAGGAGGATAAACAATATATGATTTGACACACAACAAAAGGGTATTCTGATGCTACCATGATTCAATAAAAAATTTTTAGAAAGGGGTACCTGCTTCCACCAAATCCTATGTCTGATACACGTTCTTTGTGGTTGAAGATAACCAAGGTTGGTTTTTTTTTTTAAATTACTTATTTATTTCTCTGCTTTCAGCTATATTTCTACTTATTCAGCTTAGAATGAAAAGGGGATTCTATGCCTAGGAATTCGTCTAGTTACTTTGAGCACAGATATTACCACCCTTGTGCTGTCTATGTCCTTAGATACTCAGCAAAAAACTTGTTCGTGCTCAAACTGCAATTGTACTGTGCTTACTACATTGTAACAGATGGAAAGGCTAAGAAGCGACTAAACCAGCATTCATGACTTCACAGGAAGTTGAAGAAGGAACAAAAGGTGAACTAAGAAGGCTATGTGTCTTCATGTGTCTTCAACAATTAGGAGGGACGCTAAGAAACTAGGTAAAATTTCTGTAATTCAGAAACTTTACTTCGAAATGAAATGTACTGCAATTTGGGTTTTTTTTAATACAAAAGTTTATAAAACTTTTATGAAATCCAACCAGAAAGTTTGCAGATACAGATACAAAAAAACCCAACATAATATGAAGGCTTCACTGCCATCTCATGCCATGACAAATCCCACTGTTTTCAATAGGTCTGCTTTACCGAAGTATTGCTTAGATTAACTACTACTACTAGTCTGTGACCAGATATTAGCAAACAAAAGAGCACTTCTGCCTATGTTGAAAAACAATCTCTGAGCTGCAATAAAGGTCAAAGGAACTGCAGATGCAAATACAAGAAAAGGTCATTACCGGCTAATAACATGAAAGGCAGATATGGATTAAAGCATAAACAAACAAAAGCTGTAAATGAGAATGGTCTTCTCCACCTAAATAACTTCTGTGGAGACGAGGTCTAGCTAGTTTGGGGAGGATTTGTGAGGCTAGACTGCAGTAAGAACATCACAGCTGTCAGTTACTGTACAGATGAAGTACAAGATGGTTGATGAACACTGAAGGGTGATTTGCTGCATTCTGCACTTGGGTATCTTGCTGACACGTAAAATCTCCACTGGCTGTCATGTACACCAACCCATCACGCAAGGGCAAGAGTCACAGGAAAAGATATATACACCCAGGCGATACATAGGGCTGTTTGCACATGACTGTACACATTTCAGATCCTAATGTCTCTATAATTAAAATTTTCTAAACATCAAAGGAAGGACAGGAAAATAAAGTTTTAGGGACTAAGAGTTCCTAGAGTCTTTTGTTTGCCTGTCCTTCAGGCACAGTAACAGAAAGACCTTATGGAGGATCTGGTCAAAGGAGTTATGAAAAAGTAAACAGGAATTTCACAGTTAGATGGTGACGAATTATATCCTAGGCATCAAGGAGAAAAGGATTAAGAGCTTAGGCCATACTGTCCCGATCTGTGGATGGTTTAGATTGTCTATGTGGATGCAAAGCAGAAGGTCCTGATCTATGAGAGCTAGATTTAGCTTGAAGCGGTGAATCTAGAATGAATTGGCTGTTTAATAAATATCTCTGATTGAGATAGTAATTTGTATGGACAACAGCAGACATCAAAAGAAAGCTTGCTTTTCCTCTGACTTTTTTTTAGAAACCCTGCTTCCTCAACAACATATTCTTTTGAAGGTACTCGTTCTTTCTTAAGACAGTTAGGGTCACCAGTCCTGTTCTTCTCCTAAATCACCCCAGACCAAAACAGCATCTAGATGAACTCCCCTACCTCCAGAGCCATCACAACATTGATTCATTTTTTCAGTGAAACACCTAGGATGAAAAACATAGCCCAAATATCACTCCCATACGCAGTCATCAAATGATCATAAGCCTCTGCCCTGTTTTTCTGTGACCCACTGCCAGAATCCTATTTCCCAAGTATAGAAAAATATCACTCGCTGTTTCTTGAAAACATTTCAATTTCACACAAATAATGAAAAAGTTCTCTTTTACTCAGCAATGTAATTCCTTTAGAATACTAAGTGATGAGTTTCTCTGGTTTCTCCATATTTCCCAGAGCAGTTAGTAAATTCACCCTTTTTTTAACTCCTTAGGGCCAAGAAACTCTTCTTGGATCCTGGCTCTCAAAGAACCAAACACTTTCAGATTTCTGTTCACTGATCTCTTAAGACCGTTCCCTTCTCTTGAAGGATGGTGTTTTTACATACTATTATGTGTTCACTCCTAGTCTTTCCAATGACTACATCCCCTTAGCAGGGAAACACGTGTAACATAGTTGAAGTGATTTCATTTAATCAAACAATGGACATTCTCCCCCTATATAACACCTTTCTGTTGCACAGTAGGGATGGATAGCTAGCCAGCTCACTGGACGTTGACAGACAAAGACATTTAGTTTATCTGAACAGTCAGCGTGAATGAGATTGTCCCTGTAAGTCCTGCCTTTACCTAACTGCTGATGTTACTGATTTTTTTGACACTGATACCACTGTTGCTGGCACCACATTGGTTTATGCACCTGTTTCAGAAGTAGAGCTGACAAACCTCCCAAGTTGCTTATAAGCACTCGTTGTCTCCTGCAAAGTTGTTTGTTCCTAATTCTCCTGAACTAGTCCTCCTGCTTGCCCATGCTGTGCACATTCTGCCAGCAGTTACAAGCTCTTGGGAAGTCACGTAAGCCACTGGGGTTCCTGCTGCTTCTTCCAAATGCTTTGGCTTTCAAACACATTACCTTGGCTTGCACTTTGCACAGCATGTGCAGCTCCACATAGTGATTCTTTTGTTTAATTTTTATTTTTCTAGCCTCTGATTCTGAGCACAATGTTTCTTTCCAAATGAGATCTCCATTTTAACTTTGCTTTGTGCCCTGAGTTTTGCCAGAGACTGGTGCCAGAGACAGCTGCTGGAACCCACCTGGACTCAAAGTGCCCTGGCCCAGCGAGTGGGCTTAAAACATTTCCAAATCAGACGGGCAAGTTTAACTACGCTCAAGAGAAACTGCTAACACAAGAACTGAAGAAATAGTTTCCTTAGGGATTTAAAGTAGGAAGAGAAAGACCAGAAGAATGTTGTGCAGACAAGTAGAAATGGAGAACACAGGTTTTAAGGTATTTGTCTAGAGATATGAAAGAATGAGAGTGGCACAGCATAGCAATCGCAAACAGCCTTGGGAATCTGGGGAGGATTCAGAGCTAAACACTCAAAGGGAAGGCAACCCGTTCAGGAAAGTCTTCGCTTTCCTCTTTGTATCTGAGCAACATCCTCTGTCGTACAGCACGAATGTTACAAAATTACATAGCCCTACCTTATTACAGTCACTACTTTAATGTAAGAATAACTTCCCGTTTTTCTAGTACTTTATAATTACATTATTAGTTTACAGACAACCAAGTAATTTAGTTGTTAAAGCACACCTTCCAGTGTTTGCTTATTTACTGATATTTGGCCTGGTACCAGTGTAAGCACAGCAGAGAACTGAGCAGATTACAAAAGGTGTACCAAGCCATGTTTACTTGCAGGATAGCTCTCCAGACACAGGAACCACAATCAGTACATGTAGATTTAACCTCTGAAGTATTAAACAGTTCAAGGAACTACAGAGACTGCCAAAACAGCATCCAGCATTAGCTCAAGAGCCTGCGGCTGCTCAGCTTGTACAACACAAATACAAAACTGCACTTTCTTCCATCTACACTGTATTTGGGACTACTTCAATGCACAATAAAACTGCAATGTCTGGAAAAGTAATGCTACATGCATGTTGCTTGGACAGAGTTTTGAATAAAATGTTCAGTTTTTCTTCACTAAGCTTTCCTTGTAGCGCATGAAGTGAGCTTTCAAGGAGCTTTCTGTTTCCTGCTGAAACACTACGCAGTAAAGTTTCTCATAATGTATGTTTACCTAAATCTACTTCCAAAAAAGTTAAGCATTACTTGGCACTCATTTGCAGTGAAATTCCAAAACTTGCAAGATGTGTCCACGAACACTTTTGAGACATCTGAGACCATTTGTCAGCTAATAATGAAATGTATCACTGGGAAGTAATAACGAAGCATGATTAGCAGCTACACCCAATCCTGGCGAAAGAGCAAAACAGTGTGTGGTTCATTAGGTATTTTCCTATAAATCGAATGACATAAATCCTTTGTGACTTACATACTGTCTGGGCTGTGTTAGTTTGAAATGTAGTTGAGATAACCAAGGACAATAAGTATTCAACATAATGATAACTTAATTTTACAGAAATACAAGTGATTAAATCAAAGGAACTCTTTGCATTTTGAATTGGCCCAAAATGGGGATATTTTTTTTTAAGAAATCACAGTGTAATTGTAGCATTTTAAAAATCCCATTAAAACCATTATTAAATAAACAAGCATTCTCCTGCACCATTGAAAATTCAAACATTCACATGTAGCATTGAACTCATTTAAAATTTACTTAGGGGTTATGAGAGGCTTAGCTCCTGTACTCTCATTCTACGGCACAATATCATTTAGTAATCTCAGGCCCATTGTGAAACCAACTACAGAGACTTTCATCTATTAAAACAAGTGTAAAAATCAAACTACAAAACAGTGAGAAGAAAATTGGATTTTTAGAATCCCTTTGGTTTAAATAATCAAAAGCTATACTAATAAAGGCAGTGCAATCATTTTGCTCACAATACGTCACATAGTAATATTGCAACATGCAAATCTAATTTGTGAATGTTGTGGATTTACACATACACATTTAAGCTGCCTGAATCCGCTCAGATGCTTTGTTTTGAATATAATATTGCTACTTCCATTTGGTCTATTTCTACTGTCTTTCCTAAGGCAAATCATCCAGTACAAGAGATAGTTCTTCATTCACTGGTACCTTTCTGGATGAATAGTTCGACTGATGAAGGGCATAAACTCTATTCTTAGATAAGCATTTTAAAGTACTTTGCTTAAATAAGAGAAACAAAAGGAAGCAGTGCAATAGAAACTCCTTCGTTTGTTTCTTAGTGAAAAACAGAATATGAAACAAAGAACCCCAAGTCTTTATAGGCATGACATAGTTGTTTGTATTTTTGGTTATGCTTACAAAGAATTTCTCAGACACCAAATTCCTTCCTAACTGCTCCTAAGCGTTCCAAGTTTTCATAAAAGAGACTTACACGCTAAAGTAGCTTTCTCATGCATGACTATCAGGCCAGCTACCCTCAGATGCCTTAAGCATCTTGAAACTCACTCTGTTAGCTGGCCACGTAACCATTAAGAATAATGGTACTACATATCATGACATCAAAACTTTTACACAATTTTTGCAGCAGGTCTGTGAAATGCAAGTGCGAAAGCTACAGCTGAGAGAAAAAAATCTGGGTTTTTTTTGCTTTAACATAGTTAAAGCTACACAAAAATCTGAGATAGAGAGCATACAATTGTAGGGAGGCTAGGTGATTGTATCTTCTTATATTTTTTTTAGTAACATCGTAATTCTCACCAACACTGTTTCAAGAGAAAGATAAAGAACTGAAGTAAAAGCCAATGAGAATTTCTACCATTCCCAAATCCCTTTTGATGTACAAGATATGTCTAAAATCTAAGCACAGGAATAAAAATCAAAGCATGGATGCCTATACATAATTGCTATGTGCATTTATCTTCTTGTGCATTTATCCGCTATGCTTTCAATACATCCAGATAGATAAAAATGAGAATACTAGATAGATTAAATTGTAATCTGTGAAAAACTGGGAAAGAATAAAAACAGATTAAGGAATACAGTGTGTTGCCTTTGTCCACAATGTTTATTAAGGAATCTACAAATACTAGTGAGTTTAGAAAACACTGTCTTGGGTAATAGCAAATAAAACCAGAACCTTGACAAAACCCTTTCCCTAATCTTTAAATATATAAATTTTCCCAAAATTAAAATGCATCTCTCTCTATCTAATCCACAGAAGGTATACTGCAAATGCAGCCAACACAAAATGACCGTAAGTTTTAAGAACAATATTACCAAATACTATGACTAAACATGTGATTTTTGGAAATGTGAATCCCAAATATGAACATGAAACCACAAGCTAAACAACAGTAACTATAGCTCCAGCAGGACACTCTTCACCACTTTGCCTTGGATATGATTTCATTCAATGAAATCATAAGAGAAAAATAATTGTGATTTTCATTTGTCTATTCAAAATGTTTACAATTTTCAAAGAACACGATCACTTAGGGGAAAAAAACCAAAATCAACATCAATTTAAAAAAAAAAAAGTCCAACAGGACTTTATTTGCCATGGAGGTCTTTTGGATGATGCTAGAAGACGGTGTACTACAGAATCCTTGACGTTCACCTACGACCAGTCCCAGATTCTTTGTGCAGAATTTCTGCTACATGAAATGGAAAGCTTTACATCATTTTATGACTGATGGACTCAGAGGTCCTTTTCAGTGGTAAAATCCCTGAAAGTCATAACGACAAAATCCACAGATTACTTTTGGGATGAGGGAGCTCTGTCTCTATTTATTTTACCACAGCACATTGAAGCTGTGATCTTTTTAGGTGTGTTTATCATCTTGACAATGTACCTAAGATGTAAGGAAGTTTTGCTTGTCACATTTCAAGATGGTGACCGCTGGTTGCAACGAGAAGGCCAGCACTAGAGAAGCTTGAGCCAAATATTCTATAACACAGCATAGAGCATTTTAAACACTGGGAAACCTGATGGCAAACACTGAGCTAATAACACTAGTCACATAAAGCAGGTGTGAGGCTAATGAAGCTGTATTGATTGTTACTTCTTTATGTTCTAAATACATATTTTACTAGATTCCATTCTTCTTGGTAGGAGGCTCTTGAAGTTATTGACGTTGGATTGTTTGCCCATCTGCAGTGAAGCTCCAAACGAGCAGCAGGTAGCCTTCAGTTCACTTTTCTATAAGCTATGGCAGAGAATTTGGCCTGAAGCCAGCCTTCTGTTCCAGCTTTTGATTTGGCCCACTGTCAACATCTGCAAACAAAACTTGCATGGCTTGCATAATTCATCATCTAATAATTAAGTATTAAATTTAGCTACTGAATACTTGATGGATTTGTGCACAGAAAATGAAAACTAAGGTTAGCGAGCCAGAATAGCCAAAAAGATAATAGAAGAAATCATGTACTACTTTGGATATGACATAGTTCATTGTACTTTTCACATGTACAGCTACAAATAATGAAAATAATTATGAAGGAAGGGATATTCCTATCAAAACTATTCTACAGTCAATGTTTATACAGACTATGTATATGTGTGTAATGTAAGATATTTTTGAGAAAAAGAGCAGAAGACTGAAAAAGTCTTTTTTTTTTCTATGCTAGGAAAGCTCTGGGGAACTCAAAGTAGCATAGATCACCGCTTTCTCAGCTATTTTATTAGGAGTAGGACATACTATAAATACAGAGTTTTAGCTGTGGAATTTTACAATCTCCGAAATCCCCTGGAGCCATTGTTACTATTGACCACAGTGGGAAGGAATAACTGCCCATCGTTTTTGCAAATACAGCCTAAACAAATGCTTGGGGAACATGGGTCCAACCTAGCCCCATTACCCTTAACATGCCAGTTATGCTTGTCTCAATACAACCACAATCAAAAATGAAAATGTGTTAGTCTGCTTTTAATGACTAGGGCCTCCCACACATGAAAAAAAATATTATTTAAACATCATACACAGATATAGGGAAAGGAACAGATAAAATTACCCCATTTTGTCATCCCTTTCTCTCCTTCCTTACGAGTAAAAGAAAAAACGTCTGTGTCCAGTAATGCACAATGTTTAACATCATCCTTGTAAACAATACTTTACTTTCCTTGTTCTTTGTGATCCTGAGAACTGAGTATATCGTTGCACGGAGAATTGTAAATGTAATATATTTAGTATTTCTTGTACAAATTGGTTAGCACAGACAGTTTTGCTGTACCATTAAGTGTAACAGTTTGTTACCACACTAACAGTTGATGTTTCCACATATGAGACAGATTTTTATGATCTTACATATGATTTAGACTTACTATTTCTTAATAAACTTGCTTTGAGATATCTTTAAATCGGGTGTATAGAAAGACCCTGCCCATGGGAAAAGACTGCTGCTGCCTATCCCTGATGTTGCTTCAGCCTAGAACTGTTAAAGCATCTGCCTTTGTGGATGGTTCATAGCTCCATTAGAGCTCAAACCTGTATGATTAAAAGACGAGCATCTGAGTTTTCACACAAAGCTGAGAATCATAACGATTTAGGCATAGCAGCCTTAAGAAAAAAACAAAACAAAACAAAACATCAAACAATCCCCAAACAGTCTGAGTACTGTTCTGATAAATGTTTTTACATATGGACGTTTTATGTAAATAAATAGATATTTGAATAGATTATTAGGTGCTAGGATTGTTTGAGATTAGTTGTTGATTTTTAAAAGGTGTTTCTTCAGAAAGGAGAAATAAGAAAATTCCTATTTATTTTTATACATAGACCGAAGTGTTTTTAGAACTAAGTGTTTCTGCCTATTTTAAATGCATTGCTTCTCCCCTTCTTTTGAAATTCCCTCTCTGGAAATGAGTACAGTGCTGCTTAATTTTTAACAGAAAGTTAAAACATTTAATACTTATTTTCACATGAAAGAGAATATTTATTTGTATTAAGGTGCCCCTAGGCATAAAGAATTTTTAAGCCTCTGGTTCAACCCTCTGTTTAACAACAGTGAGTTGGAAATATCTGAGACTAACTAACTTCTTCTCTTTTTCTTTACATTGCATTCAGTTAAATAAGAACAAGCCTGAAAATCAACCTTACTTTCTATGAGAAAGAAAAGTAAGCAATAAAAATAAGAAGGAAATACAGCTTCCACTTATCCATTTTGTTATTATATATTCATAAAATATATAAAATGTGGTTTTATATGTATGTTTTAAAGAAATGTTAATTTAAGAGTATTGCCCAAACAGCCAGTTTTCTTTTTTTCCTTAAATTTACTAGACCTGTTAATATACCAAAAGTAATGAAACTTTTGAACTCATCGGTTAACTATTTCTCATTGATTTCATTTCACAGACAGTAGTACAACTCTGCTTTCTCTACTGCCCTGCTTTCCTAATTCATTCAGTAAATTCAAGAATGAATATTATGCCCAGTCATAATTGAGATAATCAGGGGTTGTGACTGCAATCTTTTTTCTTTTCCTGGCCTTACCAACAAACTGTGACCTGAAAATGAAATTACCACTTGCTTGTAAAACACACATATTTTATATTTTCATTTTTCTTCTGGGACACTGAGATATTGTCTGGCTTTTAATTACAGATTGCACAATAAAAAAATCGTAGTGTGTCCTCAAGGCTAAAGTACCGTTTTGGATTGAATCATCCATCTTGCATTTAATTTTCACTTCTGACACAAGCCACAGCTTTTGTCAGGAAGAATTTTTGTTTGGATGTTAGCTTTTTATATATTGCAAGAGAAAGCTGTCTGATGCATTCCCTTAACCCAACAGCATAGTCAGAAGCATTCACAACCATTATGAAATGACTCAAGAAATCAGCTATTTAGAATGCATGAAGATCACACCAGAGGTTTCAAGAGTCATTTTTAAGCTCCTTTTTTCCTAAGTAATCTTCCCTTCCACAGATCTCTACCATTGGATGCACAGGGAACCATTAGGAAACTAAAACCAGAAATTGCCACGTTAGATCAGTACAATTTTTCTAACAATGACTGGTGTAAGACATTTTCAGAATAACTGGAAACAAAACAAATACGCAACCTACAGTAGGGGGGTACAAGAAATTTCATTTTTGCTGCAAATGCACGTTACCTATTGATGTTCTCCAACATCACCAAAGGTAAGTATTTTGCAATTTATAATGCATTTCAAAATTACCGAGTATTGAAAAAACACGAGTGAAGAGCAACAGTGAAGAACATCAGCAGTTCTCTCCTACTGTTTAGTGAATATTCAGCCTTAAACATGCTTAAAAGATAACACCGAATCCATAGGATGACTGGATGCCTGAAGCCTGGGCACATTTAATCTTTTACAGTGTACACGGTGTTAGGTTCCTCTAGGAAGTAGCCCAATAAACTACCCTCTTGTCGACAATAAGATGTGCCTCCAAGAGAGCATGGGATAAAAGGTCTCAGGCTTGGTTCCTATACAGTGGATTCAGGGCTATAGAGATGGAGAGTGACTTTTTACCAGGGCCTGTAGTGATTGGACAAGACGTAATGGTTTTAAAATGAGTATAGATTTAGATTACATATCAGGAAGAAATTCTTCGCTATGAGGGTGGTGAGGCACTGGAACAGGTTGCCCACAGAAGTTGTGGATGCCCTCTTCCGGGAAGTGCTCAAGGTCAGGCTGGATGGGGCTTTGAGCAGCCTGGGCTGGTGGGAGGTGTCCCTGCCCATGGCAGGGGGGATGGAACTGGATGGTCATTAAGGTCCCTTCCAACCCAAACCATTCCATGATTCTATGATTGTTTATGCAGAGCTCAGCTCTTCTATTTTGAATGCTAAATAAATAGATTTTTGTCAATTCCTTTGACTTCATTTGGCTTCAGATGATTTAGGGGGTTTATAGGAATGATATTATTATTATTATCATTACTATTATTATTATTATTAGTGCACTCTACAAGGGATACACTGTTCTTTTTTGGAAGTTGCATGTGTTTTACTTCAGTCCTGTACACCTTTAAGGAAAAATGTTTAGATCGTAACACAAAACCCTATCAATTAATGAAAATATTGTAGTTCACACTGATTAATATATCTTAAATGAAGATAGGAAATTCTTCCTACAGTAGAGGCTAAACAGGAGGAAACTGAATGCTGGTTATTTTACAGTACATGACTGACACTCTACGTCAAGATTAAAATAATAATAGATACGCGTGGTAATCAATAGCAGCACATTAAGAGTGCTGATACGGTAATTCCAAAAATAAACACTGACTAGCCTACTAAAAAAAATGGAACATCACTTAATACTACAAGGAAAATACATTCAAAGACACATATAATCTCTGTCATGTTTGCCACATCAGTTCAGGTGGTTAGAGTATGCTGATGGGAGACAATATGAAAAACATGAAACATTTTTTTCACAGTCGTCGAACATATCTGCATAGATATCAATGACTTCTTTTCCTCAGTCTTCACTGGCAAGGGCTCCAGCCACACTCCTGGAGTCACAGAAGACAATAGCAGGGGCTGGACAGAACTGCCCATCGTAAGTGAAGATCAGGTTCATGACCATCTGATGAACCGGAAAGTGAACAAGTCCATGGGACCTGATGGGATACACCCACGGGTACTGAAGGAACTGGCAGATGAGGTTGCTAAACCTCTCTCTACTATATTCCAAAAGTCATGGCAGTCTGGTGAAGTCCCCACTGACTGGAAAAGGGGAAACATAATCCCCATTTTCAAAAAGGGAAAGAAGGAGGAACCAGGGAACTATAGGCCAGGTCCCCACTGACTGGAAAAGGGGAAACATAATCCCCATTTTCAAAAAGGGAAAGAAGGAGGAACCAGGGAACTATAGGCCAGTCAGTCTCACCTCCGTGCCTGGTAAGATTATGGAGCAGATCCTCCTGGAGGCACTGCTGAGGCAGAAGAATAAAGAAGAGGTGATTGGGTACAAAAACCACAGCTTCACCAAGGGCAAATCATGCCTGATAAACCTGGTGGCCTTCTATGAGAAGGTCACAACATCAATAGACAAGGGGAGAGCAACTGACATCATTTACCTGGACCTGAGCAAAGCCTTTGACACTGTCCCACATGACATCCTGGTCTCCAAGCTGATAAAATGTGGGTTTGATGGACTGAGAATTCAGTGGATAAAGAACTGGCTTGATGGCCGCACCCAAAGAGTGGCTGTCAATGGGTCCATGTCCAAG
This sequence comes from Rissa tridactyla, assembly GCF_028500815.1. Classification (NCBI taxonomy): domain Eukaryota; kingdom Metazoa; phylum Chordata; class Aves; order Charadriiformes; family Laridae; genus Rissa; species Rissa tridactyla. The sequence goes on from NC_071467.1 coordinate 45,266,302, forward strand.
TGGAGGACAGTGACAAGTGGAGTCCCTCAAGGATCAGTACTGGGACCGGTCTTGTTCAACATCTTCGTCAGCGACATGGACAGTGGCATAGAGTGCACCCTCAGCAAGTTTGCCGATGACACCAAGCTGTGTGGGGTGGCCGACACGCTGGAGGGAAGGGATGCCAGCCAGAGGGACCTTGACAGGCTGGAGAAGTGGGCCCATGCCAACCTCATGAAGTTCAACAAGACCAAGTGCAAGGTCCTCCATCTGGGTCAGGGCAATCCCAAGCACCGATATAGGCTGGGCAGTGACTGGCTTGAGAGCAGCCCTGAAGAAAAGGACTTGTGGGTGCTGGTAGATGAGAGGCTCAATGTGAGCCGTCAGTGTGCACTAGCAGCCCAAAAAGCCAATCGTATCCTGGGCTGCATCAGGAGAAGCATGGCCAGCAGGTCAAGGGAGGTGATTCTCCCCCTCTATTCCACTCTCGTGAGACCCCACCTGGAGTACTGTGTCCAATTCTGGAGCCCCTACTACAAAAGAGATATGGACATGCTGGAATGTGTCCAGAGAAGGGCCATGAGGATGATCAGAGGGCTGGAGCACCTCTCCTATGAGGACAGACTGAGGGAGTTGGGGTGGTTCAGTCTGGAGAAAAGAAGGCTCTGAGGAGACCTTATTGTGGGCTACCAGTATCTTAAGGGGGCCTACAAGAAAGCTGGTGAGGGACTTTTTAGGATGTCGGGTAATGGTAGGACTAGAAGGAATGGATTAAAACTAGAGACGGGTCGATTCAGACTGGCCGTTAGGAAGAAGTTCTTCACCATGAGGGTGGTGAGACACTGGCACGGGTTGCCCAGAGAGGTGGTGGAAGCCCCATCCCTGGAAGTTTTTAAGGCCAGGCAGGACAGGGCTCTGAGCAACCTGATGTAGTGGGAGATGTCCCTGCCCATGGCAGAGGGGTTAGAACTAGATGATCTTTAAGGTCCCTTCCAACCCTGACGATTCTATGATTCTATAATATTCATCATTAAAATTGTAAATACGACATAAGAGAAAATATGGAACAAATGGCCCACTGTTAAAAATAATGAAAACAGAGTAAGAAAACAAAAGCATTCTTAATCTTTAAGGAAGAAAAAAAAATAAGGTGAATGCATACAGACATGCACATGCATCTCTACGCATGATTATTTTTTATTTTATGAATTTATGTATATGTGTGAGTGCAAGCATAGGTATGGGAAAGAATAGTCACTCATCCTCTCTCTGTAAGCGATCCATTTTTTTTCCTTTTAAATGAAGGATAGGATGCCAACTTGGAGCATTTATGCTAAATTAATATTGATGGCCAACATATAGTTAAGCAGCTTAACAAAACTAGAAGAATGCTATTAAGGTTTCAGAACCATACCTCAAAAATGCAGAAGTGTTAGAGCTGAGACTGCATGCGCTGTTACAATGCAGTCTTTTGTCAATGCTTTGTGATACAGCTTTTAATTACATAGCTTTAATTATATTAGTTTTGCAACATTAGTTTCTGAGGAATAGAAGACAAAGTCTTAACATAGGAAAGTTTTTCATAGCACCAGTGATGTTGCTAGCCTTGCTTATAAGCAAAAGAAGATTAAAGTTCAGCAGAATATGTATCTAGTAATGAGTAGCCTACTGGTGAAATCTAATGTATGCTTTTTTCCACTCACCTCCAAGGACTCAAGAAGATTGAATGGGCAAATAGAAAGTCAACTCATAGTGAATGAAATACATATAAAAAATAATATCCAAAACTTCAACTATTAGTTGTGTCCTTTTTTCAAACAAGTTCCCTCCACAAATAAATTCAAAACAAACCAAAAGCCTAAATATGTTTAAGAAGTTCTAGAATATATTCTAATTCTCACATTTACATATATATTAGATGGGTAAACAATTAAAAATAATTGTCTAGGAGGTAAAATAAAAGGCATTTAGATTACAGGAATTCTCCATGAGCAAACCACAACTTTTAAGCTATATTATAGTAAAAGACGGGAAAAGATGTATTGGGAAGAACCCATGCTGAACAATAAATTCATACACTTCTAGCAGCAGACTATCTGATGATACATAATTAATCTTTGATTAATGAATTTAATTTAGACACAACAATTATTTTTGCAAAGACTGTAACAAGCAGAGAGTTACACAAGATTTTTTCAGTGTAAAATGCAATAATTCTACTTAAATCCATCTTCGATTTACTGTCTTCTAACCTCCTCTTTATCCAACCCTGACTAATTTTTAAGTGCAGGTGGAGTTTGGTTTTATTTTTATCTTTCTTATGTTTGAACTTCTATTCATGCTTCAAGTTAATTTCTGCCTTTATTCGAGCAATTTACTTTGTTATGGTACTCCTGAATCGTGTTTAATCTTGCAGAATTTAAGAATCCAAAGCTCAAAGCAGATATTTAAATTGGGTATCAGACACTATCTCAACTTTTCTGCATTGTGAAAGATTTAGATTTAGACAGACTACTGTATAAATGGTACCAATGACCGTATAGCTGAGTACTATATAGTGCAATTTAACTGTCCACCTACATAGAGATGGATAATTAAAATATTTGCAGCAAAAACTTCACTAATACTCATTTTACGTATCTGAAACCATTGGGTTTATAGCAGGTGTTTGTGCAGAGTGCCTTCTGCATTTTGGCCATGGTTTTATGATGAATATGTCCATTTCATTAGCAGCTATGCATCAATACCTGCATCCACTTCAAAATGGGTTTCCTAACAGTATATGCTGCCAAAGAGATTTATTTTGCCTTGCCTCATAGATAACACTCATTCACTCACTCTCATCACTGTTTCTGTCTTTTCTCTATTATGTTCCATTTGTGAAGTTTTATTAAGCTTTTGAGAAGCAGAGGTTGCTGCTTTTCGTCTTGGGAGTCACTAATTCTTTGCAGCACTTTCTGTTTCCAGTAAAGCATTTAAAATTGTTTTGCATATTCTTTTCTCTTCCTGGAAGCTGGAAAATTCAGGCCATCTTTCTGGGGTTTCTGGACAGCTAGTTCAAACAGCAACAAAAATTGCTCTGTCTCAAAGGCTAACACATATGGTCCTAGTAACTGTAGAGGTTATTTCAGTGAATTCAGAGTCTCAAGGTTTTCTGTACAGTATGTGTGTAGTGGGAACAAAATGCTGTAAATGAATCAAATTAGAACATATTCACATTCACTGTCCAGCATATATGAACACATTTCTCACCAGAAACCTTGGTTGGTAATGTGGCAACACTGGGAAATACAAGTAAAGTATTGTCAGTATCACTTCTAAATTTCCACGGATTTCTTCAGTATCAAAATTAAGTTCTGTAGAAAGTGGTAACTACTGTGCTGTTTAAATGACTTTCATTTTTTTAAAGACAACATGACAGGAAAAGAAATAAGAATCAGAACAATTAAGAGATTAAATTAGTTCAAAATGCTTTCATCAATATAGGAAGAATCATAATACATTTTCTCAGAAGACGTACCTTTTGTTAATTAAACCACTTGAATACAAGAAATAGAAACAAAATACACTGTATTCACCAACACTTCCACAATCCCCTGCTCCAACTATTAATGGGTACCAAGAAAGAATTAAAGATTGCATATTTGTAATTGCTCGGTTTTTAAGAGTTAACACAAGTATGAAAGCACTTTTGGTGAGATCTGTAAAGCCCACTAAAGTACTCCATAGGTCACCATTTCCTAATGTAGCTCATTTTCTCTTCATAAATAGGATTTCATTTTCTTTAAATTCAAATTAACTGTAAAGTTAATAACTGCCCAATTTCACACCAAGCACTTCTTCCATTGTCAGACTTGTCTTGCTGTAGCCATACGGATCATGGTAAAGCTAGTCATCTAGGTAACATTTTCAGTATCTTTTTTTCTACTGTTTTAGTAAGGAATATGTCAAGTTTGTCACATTAGCTACAGGAATCTTTAATTGACTTTTCAGAAGATACCAGACACTCACAGTTTTTCTTTATTGCTTTATTTCAATTTTCAAATCAGAGTTCGTCTAATTAAAAAATGAAAAGAATGTTTTCAACCTTTCCCACTCCGAAATGTCATTGTTTTAGCAATCCTACTTGCCTGCACCTCACATTTTCTCACGCTTTTCATGCTCTGCAGCTGTTGATAGCTCTCATTTTCCTCCTTCACTGGTTTTTAACAGTTCACTAAGCATAAATTCTGCAGCTTGTTAATCCTGGGAATCGTTTTCCTCCAACTGACTGTCTTGTTACAGTGCTATATCTTTACTTGGCTTCTGCCTTGCAATCTGAATTTCTTCCAAGGCTGATGCTTTATGAAAATTTTTAGGTTTGTGTATTCTTTTCAGTTTGGCAGCTATTTGATAGTGGCAGCCATTGCCCTACAAGCAATTTCAAGCTTACGCACGAGAGGTTCTTCTGCTCAGTCCAGCCAGCTCAGGAACTTAGCATAAACCCAAAAGCTGTGAGTGAAACCTTAGCACATCAGAAGAGAGTTCTCCTAAAGACATAGGAGGCAAACCAAAAGCAATGAACTATGTGGACTAAAGTGAACTAAATGCAGACAAAAGACAGCAGCATTAAGGAGATAAAGTGGAATAAAGCATGAGACCCCCAGAGGTACAGGGAACGACCAAGATGTCAGTAGAATGATTTTCTGCTTAAATAGCTTAGAAAGCATTCTATAAACTTGTTTCAGAAAACTTTAACCCCAATGGTTTCAATTACTTTATTGATTCAAAGGAAACTATATTACCTTGTAATATGATGTTTAGTTTGCAGTTTTCTCTATCATTGGGCACTACCTGCTACAGAGTCCGTGAAGAGAATCAGTTACTAAGCATTGGCAGTAGTCTTTTCCAAGAGCAGAAATCATTATTTACCTCAAGATAGCTGTCATTTACTTGGTTTGTTATCAACTGATAAAAACAACTTTTTCTTTTTTTTTTTTTTCCTACCACTATTCCCCTAAAGGTCACCTTTTATTCTTGTCCTTCTCTACATCCCAGATGTCTACACAGTAAAACGTTAACTACAATTATTTCATGGACATAAAAGAAATGCAAAGTCCAAGTACTCAGCTACCAAGTCCTTTCTAACCCCTTAAGAGTTAAAATAAAAACCAGACCAAACCAACCAACCAAACAAAAAAAGCAAAAAAACCCTGAACAACCTCAAAGCAAACCCCGACAAAATTAAAAAAAACAAACCATAAATAAAACACTATATGCACAACATCAGGACTCCATCCATCTAAGCTCCATTAAGGTAGCGATGGTGAAGATAACACGTACAGGTTTCCAGTATATTATTTTGATTTATTTTTTTGGCTTTCCTAAGACTACAGATGGATGGCATGGAAATAATCACAACCATCAGGGCCTTTCCACACTGGGTCCTATAGTGCAGAAAAGGCCTTTTTAGTTGTTCCCATACGTCTTCCAAACCAACATGGCAAAGGCTCATAAAGACAAGGTCCAACAGCACAGAGGATGGTCTTACAGTCCACTCTTGGGATCCAGTAGCTCAATTAAATGTTGAAAAAATCATTGTGACTAAACTTAAAACTTATGAATTTGTCGCAAAATTTATAGCTCTCATTTTCTTAACACGAACAAATCCATGAAAGATTTGGGGAACCTAAATTACAGGCACGATATTTATTCCTGTCCTTGCCACTGTATCTGAAAGGTTTCTTTATATATAACCATTTCTCATACACTTTTTTCTTACCTTGACTGGGGAGACAAACACAGATTAGAAGCCCTTAGTTCAGGATATCCATTACAGCTGGGCAGAAACATGATGGACACAGAGGGCTTTATGTTTTCACTTTCCTCAAAGAACGTTTTTCCAAGGTAACAATTACCAACAACATTCTTCCTCCTTCTACTTTACTAACATATGGCTTCCTGAAGCAAGAAGCTGAGATCTATAAAACCTCCCAATAGCATAAAAGAAATATTTCATCTTTCTTCCTTACCAATAATGATAATAGTATGCTTATTTTATCCTTTATCTGTACACTTTTATCTTTAATAATCTCTTTCATTACCTGAATGATCACATTTCAGCATTTTGCTTTTAGTTTTTGCAGTGTTCTACCCCAAGAGCTACCTGTCTTCAAGCTCCATCAGGTATGTTTATTCACTTCCAACATCTTTTCCTTTCACACTAAATGTAATGCTTTAATTTGACCCATTTGCCTTGCAACTAACCTTCCTGAGTTTTGCATCTCTGCTGTGATTATGGATCCCATTCTCATTCTACCTCCTAACAACTAATTTTAATTAAATTAATCAGAATCTGGAACTGAAAACTACAGTAATCTTAGAATTGAAGGATATTTGAGAGGAAAATGGGAATTCTTGATTTGCTCCACAGTCATCCACTGACCTTTTAGGATCTTTTTGAAATAAAACCACGGCTTATAGTATTCCTCCCTAAAAACTTGTCTCTTAGATAATCATAACTAAAACAAACCTACTACTAAATACACAATAAAGACCAACTAGAAGACCAGCCCTACAGTAACTGTAGGTGAAAATTTCAAAGGCTGGAGAGGATTCCAACCTGAAAGGCAAGATCCTTTGCCTCAGCTGGGAACAACAGTAATTTGCTGGTAGGAGCGAACTGCATAGGTAACTGGGTACTCCTAATAAGCATTGAGTATAGCAAAACTCTACCACACTTTAATATTCAGCAAGTAGAATGTTGTACTGCAGATGGAATAGTCAAATATTTTACGTTTTAGTGGTTAAAAGTTTTAACAGCTATCTTAAAAGACATGCTTCTGAACTTAAACTCTCCATTTTCTGTATCAAATGCACTTAAGAAGGCACATTGGCAGTACTGCATGTTTCCTCATGCGACTATTTTATAGTAGTCCTTTTTTTCAACACCTAATTTTATGATTTTTAATTATTTCTTCATAGTCAATATTCCTCTATATAAAACTGAACTACAAAGGTTAGCAAATGCCTTAAAATACTACTAAATATTACACTGTTATACTGCCTATATAAAAAAGCTTGGATGAAAAAAAAGGCAGATTAATGTTAATTTAAAAGCATAACTGAACATTAAATACTTGGGGTATGACTTATCAAACTAGGACTCTCATGAAGACTGAAAGAAGCTCAAAGGCTGAAAGGGACAGCTAAGAACACTCCATGGTCTGAAATGGAAAACAATATGGTGTGCCTAAATGTCACCACCTACAACGGGTGGTGGTGTAAGACTTATCCTTAAGAACTGGGAACTGAAAAAGAAGCCAAGAGATGTATAGCACATGGACTTGGGTCTTTTCAGTCTGGAAAAGGGAAGACTGAGGGGGGACCTTATCAATGCTTATAAATACTTAAAGGGTGGGTGTCAGGAGGATGGGGCCAGGCTCTTTTCAGTGGTGCCCGGGGACAGGACAAGAGGTAACGGGCACAAACTTGAGCATAGGAAGTTCCACCTAAACATGAGGAGGAACTTCTTTACTTTGAGGGTGGCAGAGCACTGGCACAGGCTGCCCAGAGAGGTGGTGGAGTCTCCAACTCTGGAGACATTCAAAACCCGCCTGGACGCGTTCCTGTGCAACCTGCTCTAGGTGACCCTGCTCTGGCAGGGGGGTTGGACCGGATGATTTCTAGAGGTTCCTTCCACCCCTATCATTCTGTGATTCTGTGATATGTATTTTTTGTTCATTTTTACATCTAACTGAGGACATAACCATTACAACCTTTTAAATTAATATTTCCAGAAAACATTAATAATCATTACAAAAGTGTAAGTTAACAGCACAAAAACTGTATCTTAAGGAAACTTGACAGTCTTAGGACTGGCCTTACATGGAAAAGATACCCAGGGGCATTTCTGTAATGATGAGAAATACAAGAAAAATACTTTTCTTGAAAAAAAAAAAAACCAAACAGTACACAATGCTATATGGGAGAAAAAGAGCCGACAGTCCTCCATTTCACTAAATTAATCCTTCAGCTCATGGATATTGTTTCAGGCTTTCTGGATGGAATCTTAGCCAACAGACTTCCATTAATAGCCAAACCTCTTTTAGACACTGAAGAAACAGCACCACAGATATGACTGAGATTCAAAATTTAGAATGCTGTCTACAGCCATAATTAACTGCAAAAGTTGGATGATGTCCAGAGCTGCAGTCCTTAGCTTAAAAGTCTGCCTATAACAGAAAGATCTATATTAAATCCAAGTTAACCCAGAATACCATTTTAATGCAGAGCATTCTGCACTCATTTTAGCACAGGCAATACTGCAGACAGAAAATGTAGCGGGGTTTTTTGGATATCCCTGGGGTTTTTGTTATTGGAAATTTTCAGCTATGAACAGCTTCATTCTTTTTAAGAGTGAAACTGAGGAAAGACAATTACTTCCCCCATGTTAAAAATACTTTCTTATAAATTGAGATCTTGCATCATAACATCCAGGAACGCAGGGAATTAAGCAGGAAATTGGCTTTTGCATCAGAAATACATCTTCAGGTATTTCCATAGAAAATGGACCTAATTAGGCAGGGTACAGACTTTCAATTTATTTTAGCAGACATACATTGCACACAGACTTGTAAGATTTTTACTTCTAAAATCTTTGGAGATTTCATCTTTATGGTGCATGGTATACTCATTACAACTTTTTCATTTTGCTAGACTTTTTAGGTACCTGAGAACATCATCCTGTGGTTATAGGGGTTGTTAGATTTGTCTCTAGAATTATTTTTTTAAGGATTTTTAATCCACTGCAGTGCCATATATATTTTTTTCTTTTTTTTTAAGGGATCTTTCTTCTTATATTAATTCTGCTGCTCCCCAAAGTGCTTGGATGAAAAGATGTGATCTGGGCAGGTGGTGACAGGACAAGATGGAATAAAACAGCAGTGAAGAACAGATAAAAAGTCTGTCACCAATTGAGGATGTGCCATAACAGGCTTAAAATTAGCCACTGTTGACTCTTCATGTTCCTAAGCTATCTAGCAATATATGTAAAATCAATGGGAAAAGTATGCCTCTGTTCTTGACCAGAGTCAAGTCTCTATTAAGAAAAAAGGCTTTTACCTCTTCCACTTCTACTATTACCTTCAGCCACTAAGGGCTGTGCTGTGAAATATTTGAAGTGTCTAAATGAAAACACTTAAACCAAACTGGGAATAGGAACAATCGATTCAATTTCTATTTTTTCAGCTTCTTCAGAGAAAAAAAACACAACAAAACGCAAACTCACAAAAACACCCACACTAGAAATAAAGCACATTAAGGCGCATTAAAACCAAAACCAAAACCAAACAAACCCACAAACACATAAAAAGCACATAAATTACAATTGCAGTCAAATATTCCACACTCAGTAAACAGTAACACCGAGTCATCCACGACACATTATTTCAAGTTCCTGATACACATATATTAACATGTGTTTAATTGTGTTTTTTCATATACCCTTTTTCTCCCCACAGAACCTCTGCTTCACTCACTGCACTGGGCAAACTGTCCTCAGGGTGAATTTCTCTGTCACAGCTGAGCATTGCAAGGCAGCAATGGGTCGTTAAGTCAGTTACATGCTACTCTTAAATACTGGACTCTGAACACAACCACGCAGTCCCTGCACGGTGATGGACAAGAAACATAAACCACAGGCGTCACCTGCAGCTTTGATATGTTTCTGTTCTTATCATAACATTCTCATAATATGATTCAACCCCTGGGATCCTGCAAGAGCTTTGTTTACTTAACTAGTAATGGAAGCCTGTTTTGAACAAATAATGTATTACAGCATGCAAAATAGTCTGAAATCATGAGCTGACAGCTTTGATAATTTTGTCCTTAATCATTTTCTGTATGACTTTCAAATGTATGTAAAGGGGGAAAATACAACGTATAACAGGTATGTTAAAAAAGAAACCTGTTAATATAATAAAGCATCCTGAATCTATCACAGAAGTGCAAGAAAACAGCTAATGACAATATTCCAGAAAAAGGAGTCTTGCTGGTTCAAAATAAATATGGCATACTGACACTATGTGAAAAGGATATGTTGAACTACTGTACCTTTTGTCAGTACCATCCACCTTCTGCATTCACAGAATCATAGAATGGTTTGGGTTGGAAGGGACCTTAAAGATCACCTAGTTCCAACCCTCCTTCCATGGGCAGGGACACCTCCCACTAGACCAGGCTGCTCAAAGCCCCATCCAGCCTGGCCTTGAACACCTCCAAGGACGGAGCATCCACAACTTCTCTGGGCAACCTGTTCCAGTGCCTCAACACCCTCACAGTAAAGAATTTCTTCCTAATATCTAATCTAAATCTCCCCTCTTTCAGTTTAAAACCATTACCCCTCGTCCTATCGCTCCACTACCTGAGAAAGAGTCCCTCCCTATCTTTACTGTAGACCTCAGGGCTGCTCTCAAGCCATCCTCCACCCAGCCTGTATTTGTGCTTGGGATTGCCCCAGTCTACATGCAGGACCTTGCATTTGGCCTTGTTGAACTTCATGAGGTTTGCATGGGCCCACCTCTAAAGCCTGTCCCGGTCCCTCTGGATGGCATCCCTTCCCTCCAACATGTTGACCACTCCACACAGCTTAGTGCCATCAGCAAGCTTGCTGAGGGTGCACTCAGTTCCACTGCCCATGTCTCCAACAAAGATATTAAACAGCACCAGTCCCAATACTGACCCCTGAGGAACACCACTCATCACTGGTCTCCTCTTGGACATCGCGCCATTGAGCACAACTCTTTGAGTGTGACCATCCAGCCAATTCCTTATATACCAGATGGTCCATCCATCGAATCCACGTCTCTCCAATTTAGAGATAAGGATGTTGTGTGGGACAGTGTCAAATGCTTTGCACAAGTCCAGGTAGATGATGTCAGTTCCTCTTCCCTTATCCACCAATGCTGTAACCCCGTCATAGAAGGCCACCAAATTCATCAGGCATGACTTACCCTTAGTGAAGCCATGTTGGCTGTCACCAATCACCTCCTTATTTTCCATGTGCCTTAGTATCATTTCCAGGAGGATCCGCTCCATGATCTTGCCAGGCACAGAGGTGAGACTGAATGCCCTGTAGTTCCCTGGGTCTTCCTTTTTGCCCTTTTTAAAAATAGGGGGTATGTTTCCCCTTTTCCAGTTGGTGGGATCTTCACCAGACTGCCACGACTTCTGAAACATGATGGTTAGTTGCTTAGCAACTTCATCCACCAGTTCCCTCAGGAAGCGCGGATGTACGTCATCAGGTCCCATGGATTTGTGCACCTTCAGGTTCCTCAGATGGTCTCAAACTTGATCTTCTCCTGCAATGGGCAGTATCTCATTCTCCCAGTCCCTGCCTTTGCCTTCTGCAACTTGAGCAGTGTGGTTAGCGCACTTACAGGTGAAGACTAAGGCAAAAAAGTTGTTGAGTACCTCAGCCTTCCCCATATCCCAGGGAACCAGGGTAACCTTCAGTGAGGCACTTTGTTTTTTAATGGATCATCATGCAATTTCAAATTTTATCCACCCAAATATGGATTAGAAATTGCATTAACGTTTCTCAGAGAATCCTACTGATGCCATTTCTTAACTTTCCAGGCCCTGGCTTTCTTATATTAATATTTTAAACACATTTCTATTTCACATTATCTACATATGTTTCATTCAAAGCATGGCATATATTATAGAACTTAGCAATATCCATAATTCAGAGAAAGAAATCAGCTGTTCAAGAGGATCCTCCTAAACAAAAGAAACTCGTCAGAAGAAAGATTACAGAATGATGCTGCTAATCAGAACTGAAATGTTTGAGGTCATGCATCACTATCTAAAAGTCAGGAAAGAAGAGCGTCAAAATGCAAGCTAAGTGCTTAAGTATTTACAAAAACAAGGAAAAATGCATCAGTATAGAAAACTGTGGGCGTACCAGAGATATAAGGATTTGTTGTTCTTGTGGATTTTCTGCTCCTTTGGAGACCATTTCTGTACACAAGATGCATCCAATATCTACAACTGTCATTTAATTACTTCATATATAGATCTTTTTTTTGTCCGTATGCAAGATTATTGATTTCTTTTACTGCCCATTAGTGTATCCCTGATACTTTTTTTTAATTAGAATAATTCAAAGGACAGTATGTCAGCCAACTAAGCAACTCATGTGGAGCTCAGACTTTCGCTGTGCATCATTATGCATAGTTTTCTGTAACTTCAGGAGCGCTTGATTATGATTTTCAACATATTCAATCAGAAGGGGTTCTGAAGAGATTTTCATTTCAATTATGCATGTCTCATTATCATACTTTTAGTGAAGCGGAAAGTACATTACAAGGTGAGAGCCAAAAATGATGAGATGAAAAGCACAAAGCGTAAGTATCTTAGAAGGATTTCTAAATCCGTCTGAAATAATATTAATTCATAATAATATTAATCATCCTTTCTATAGCACTGCATTTTTACATGGCACTTTACAATCAGCTCTTCAGAGCATCTTTCACAAGATCAGGTATGGCATACAGCTTCAGTAAAGAAAACACACAGTTATCACTGGGGAGACGAACAAATCAGAAAAATATTCTGTGTTGCAGCGGGATTTAAGAAGAGATGTTTTTCTGAGGCTGAAAACAGGGGCTCAGAAAACAGGAAAGCACTTAGCTGAGAGGTAATGGGATACTGTTATGAAAGGTAGAACTGATGGAGACAAAACCTTAGGTTAACAGAGGGAGCTAAAACAAGAGTGGAGCAACGTATAATTAGGAGATATTTGGAGCGTGACGTTGAGGTCAGCAGATCAGAAAGTACAGCATAGTTTGGAAAGGAAAGAGAAGAAACTTGACTCCAAAGGTAAAAGACAGAACACAAATGGATTTAAAGAGAGAAATAATGTGGTTAGAAGAACATGACTTTCAATAGTGGTATTTTTGTTAGACTGGCAAACTGAAACTCTCAGAGTGGCTAGCTGAGCAAAGAAGAAAGACAGGATGGATAGATACGAAGGGACCAACTAAAAAAGCAGTTGGAAAAAAAAAGTAAAAACTACAACCAGGAAAAAAGTGGAGATTTGATAAACTCAGGAAGGAATAAACTGGATGAGGAATGAGAATGATATACTGTGACAAAAGATGCCTGAGAGCAGAAAAGGCATAACGAAATAACCGAGAAATCTGTTTTTTACAGATCAAAATACACAGAGGCCAGCTTGTAGATATCCTAGAACAGGGCTGATGGAGGAACAGTGTAGGCACCCCTTATTTACACCAAAAAAAAATCAAAGGCAAAGAGGGTGGATGAAGTTAGTATGTGAACAGAAGAAGAAGAAAAGAAAAAAAAAAAAAGTTGTTTTTTTTTATTAGGTGAAGACCGAGGTTAATATAGGGAAAAAAGCCAAAAAAGTATACAAAAATATATGAAATATAAATCTTAATATAAATATACATTTCTTAATAGGAATAAAAAGCATAAAAATTGCAAAGTAAACGAAGGAAAGAGTACAAAAGGAAGTAAGAAAGAGGAACAGTATAGATTGAGGGATTGTGGAGATGTAAAGAATGGGTTGACAGAAAACAGATTAAATTAAAGGCTACAGGAGGTAATAAAAGGCAGGGGAGGAGAAAAGCATCTTTCTGAGCATTATTCCAACCCAAACCAGTCTATGATTATATTCCTAAGATCCAAGACCTTGCTAACAAACATGATCTATCATCACATTGATGGATGGGACTTTGAGCAACCTGATCTAATGGAACATGTCCCTGGCCCTGGCAGGGGGTTGGACTAGATGATCTTTAAAGGTTCCTTCCAACCCAAACCATTCTGTCATTATACCCCTAAGATCCAAGACCTTGCTAACAAACCTGATCTATCATCAGAAAATGGGTGTGCTCTTGAATAAGAGCCAAACAGTAATTTAATGGGAGAGTGAAGGTATGATAGTAGAATATGCATTAAAAAAGCAGTAAAAGAAAGTGCTGCACAGACCTTTGAGGAAAATAATTAAGAATCATAATGCTGTACAATATACGTTTGACAAATGTGAACTGTACAAGCTAAGCACAAGTGGCAGACACCTACCTGATGTTACAGAGATGTTATCTTCAACAGACTTAAGTATTGGTCTGTAGCTTTCTGAACTCTCCTAAATAATTGATTGACCTTAGTGTCTAAACATAGCAGAAACTTTTAAAATTGGTAATATTAATGAATCCTTTTAAGCCTGTGGACTATCAGTAATTTCAAACAAATTCAGATGTCAGAGTGTGATAGGAGTCACACTGAATCAGAACAGGCACTTACCTTCCTCACTAAAATTAACACAGTATTACGATAACACATCTGTAGAATAAATAAGCCACCTCTACTAATAGGAAAGGGGCATGAAGACTGCAGGAAAAAAGAAAGGTGTTTGATGAGCTTGTCTGCATGACAGAAAACAGTGTTCTTCCCACTGCCACAGCAAAAGCAATAATGCAAAGGCTTGTGTACCTATTTGCTACATTTTTCTATCAAGACAAAAACTTCAATTTACTTTACCTGGTGTACTTATTGTAAAAGCAGTGCTGGAAAAACACTAATAAAATACAATACTACAATACAAAACCATACAATGCAAAAAATCAAACCTTTAGAATCATCAGTCAGTGGGAGCAGGCCTTTAGAAATTGGTGCACACAGGACAAACATTACCTGTACCTATTTAAAAGGAACTACACCAGTTCTCAAATCTAGAATTTTGCTCAAGAATTGTAGAAAAAATAAGAAATGACTTTTCAAAAATCAGTGAAGTCTGTACTTATTTAAGTGGGAATTGCATCAGTTTCCAGTGGCAAGCAAGTTTAACACAGAATTGAAAAAATACACCTTTGACCTGGTGGTGAACATAATAGTTAATAGCTGTTAAACCTTTTTTACAGGAAAATATTTTTTATTCCAAATACTCCAATGTGTATGTTGACACTTTTTTTTTTTTTTGGTAAAAAAAAAATGACTAAATAAGTCTTCCACAGCAGCCAAAAGAGATTTCTTTATAAAGAAGTGAAATGCTAGTGTACTTCCTTAGTTACCATTGACAATTTAGCAAGAACAAATATAGAATCCAATTTGCTTGTGTGCTCATCCATCTTTTTAAGAGAGTTCTGTTCAGTTCCAGCAATGTAATGGTAGATATATTTACTATATAAAATTATTTAGAAGAGTGGAATTGAAAAAGTAGGGCAAAATGCTCTTCACGTTCCCGGAAAGCAATTACAAGACAATAAAAACCAAAGTGAACTTTCTCTTGTTCCTTTATCGTAACAACATATATTAATAAATCACTTGAGTTTTATACCATTTATGTCCTTTTAGTGGAAACCCAGAATCCATCTGTCTGGCTCAGCTTCTGGGCTAATAAGCTCCCCTGCATGTCTCTTGTGTTTTTAATCTTTACACCAAATCCAATTTTACTCATCATAAGCACCCTGCTTACTTCTCTGGACCTTTGAGATAACTAAACATTTGCTCTTTGTGTACAAATAGCCAACTAGAGAGAAGGACTGGTGTACATCTCCTATCTGTCACACACCAAAAAGGATTTCTGAATTTCATCTTCAAAGCTTTTTTTTTTCTCCTGTGCCATTTATGTGTATATCTATCTACAGCTTGCACTGGCTCCTCTCTCAGTTCTGATAGAATACATGCCTATTTCACAAGAAGGATAAAAAAGCAATGGCATGCAGCACAAAAGAAGGCAGGACATACAGGACTGTATAGTACGTACTGCTCACACCCTTCCAGACAGAAACCTGTCCATGACATAAACTCTGCGATCTTAATCATATAAAGAAAGGAAAAGTGTGATCAATTCAAAGATCTCAGGGGAAACTTAATCCTAACTCACAAACTGGTTTCATCCAGAGTAGTCTTAGATGCAATTTGCATTACCATTAAGCAAATAATTAACAAACTCTTTGACCTGTAAAATTTTTTCAAAGACAGCAGCTTCAGATAAAAGTCGGGAACTAATCATGCTAAAAAGGAGATCTAGGAGGGAGCAGAGAAAGAGACAGAGAGATGTGTATGTCCCAAACCTGGACAACCCTCAGGTTCTTGGGATCCAAAGATCCTGGAAATAACAGAAGAAAATCCTAAAGTTTCATAACTAGCATAAATATAAAATTATGTTCCTCCCATTGTACTCCTATTCTGGCCTAGAAGCTTAAAATTTGCCTTATAAGAGTTTTACATATGCATATGAATCTGTCGCTTTTTCATGCATTTAGCCTTTCTGTAAGGAAAGGGCAAAGAGGAGAAAAATAGGTATCTGTTTTTCCTATTTTTTCCATGAACAATTTCTAGTTTTGATATCCTTATTCAGTTTCTTAATCACTTAATTCTGTGAGTTACAGTACAACCAAATGTGGAAGCAAGAAACTCCCAGGAAAGT
This sequence comes from Rissa tridactyla, assembly GCF_028500815.1. Lineage (NCBI taxonomy): Eukaryota > Metazoa > Chordata > Aves > Charadriiformes > Laridae > Rissa > Rissa tridactyla. Next base: position 45,282,719 of record NC_071467.1, read on the forward strand.
CAAGAGCTGTTTCAATTTTTTGTGGGATTTTAGAGATGCTTTGATGGCCAAGGAAAGCAGTCAAAGAAACATAGCATTGTGAAATCACAGAAGGTGACTCTCAGCATAACAGAGGAAATATGGAAGAGGAAAAAGAGATTTAGGAAATGAACATGACTGCTAATAGTATATAAACTAAGACTGTATATATAAACTAACCTGCAGGTGTCTTCATTAACACAACTACTATTAACAAAATTATTACACAAATATCTCACAACAGATTAATAGGGAGTCCACTAAAAAAATAAACAGCTAATGAAATACATTATAAAATTAATGGTTCCTTCCTTTCTTTTAAAGAATCACCTGTGTTAAGGTGTCAACCAATAAACACCAATAAATTTGAACATCATTCTCAGAATATTTCTGAGGATAATCAGCATTGTTAGTAAGCAATTAACTGCAGATAGTTAAAGATGAAGCAAGTTTTAATCTTTAATATTATTTTAAGCTAATGTGGAAAAAATACATTACTGCTTTCATGTTTCTGAAACAGCGAAACTTTTCAGGAAAATGATTTTGCGTACATGCGAGCCTCTCTTCATATCCATTGCATGTTTTAAAAATAAGCAACATAATTACATGCTTAAATATCACCACAGAGAGAAGGTGAGGGAAGGTGAGATTTGTAATGACATTTAGCCTTTTTGGAGTACATGGAACTTAATATCCTAAGATCTACAGTAAATCCAATCAAAATTTTCAGCCGAAGCTTAAATTCAAACAACGTACAGAGATTGCAGAAGCAGCCAAATGCCTGTTTACCGAGTTGGTGGCAGGTGGACACAAAAAGGGCCAAACACCTTCCCACCAGCACTACTGTACATATCAAACAGAAACATTAAATATTGAAGATCCATCTACAGAACTTGTATATGTGTCTGTCCCCATTCACAGACTATGAATTGCACAGAAGAAAGTGAGATATGTCTGCAAGTATCTATGTGAAATTTGTGAACTTGTTAGTGATGAAAAAAGGTATTTTTAAAATCTGAGGGCAGGAGTATGTAATTTGTTATGTTCTTATAAGATATAAAATGACACAGCATACCACACATTCAAAAATTAGCATTTCTTTATGCTAAACACTGTAATATCTATTCTATCTATTACCCACTGTAATATCTGTGGGTATTCCCATAAAGCAGGAACACAAAAACAGTTCCCAATCTTAACTACAAATGTCAGGTCTCATGAGAGAATGGCCCAAAGCTTTTTGTTGTCTGGATGTATTACCTGAAATGTCAATACGGAGACAGTTCTTGCAAACTCTCACCAGTTTACCTGACTTTCTCTGGAACAGGAGCTTATAGTTTTTCTATACGTCCTGTATGTTGTCAATATCCATACATGAGTAGTGTCTTGCAAGACACACCTCTGACTTCCCCAGACCTCTTCCCAGGCCTTTGGCCTGCTCTTTCTGTTATCAGATGCTGAACTTAATTCAGTCTCCTAGGTTTAAACCCAAGAATTACCAGTTGATCTAAGTAACTTGGCCTCTTGCAGGTCTTCCAGTAGGTAACTGCTGATGGTAAATGCATGGAAACAGAGCCTTCAACACAAGTACCATGTATTTCTGAACACAGTGCACGCAGTCTGTGCTAAGCGAAATGAGTTTCTCTTACAAAGCACTCAACAAGGGTAACATTAACTGATGCACTCACATTCCCCAACCACCTCCCAGATGGGAACCGCTGTGCAGGGAACTTAGAACCTTGTCAGTTGTTGCAGGCAACATACAGAAAGGTTCTCTACTGTTTGTGGACCTTCTCCCCTCATTTTGCCTGTAATGTTTCCAATGCTCTGAACATTCTGAGCTCCAGCCAGTGCAAAAAAGTTACCTTGAAAAAATAAAACCCTAATGCTTTCTTAAATCTTAGCCTTCTTTTGGCTACTACACATGCCAATTCCCAGCTTAGCTCTTTGACTTCAAGCAGGCAGTAAACAGTAAAATCAAATGATACATAATCCATTTTCAGGGTAAGAAGAAAGATATATGTTTTCCCGACCTTTAATGAATATCATACATATCATACAGTACTTTTGAACCCTACAGTTCCTAGGTCTTAATAGCATGTAGGAGAGGGGAGAGGCAAGTGAACTATTACACTAGCAAGGCATTGTGAGGTAACACTGGTAGGCAGCTAACCACCACAGCGCAAAACACTCACTCCCACCACCAGTGGGACGGAGGAAGAAGAAAGGAAGAGTAAAAGCAAGAAAACTTGGGGATCAAGATAAAAACTGATTAATAAGTGAAGTTAAAGAAGAGAGAAAGAAAACAAAATGAAACAAACAATGCAAAGGCAATCACTCACCACCTTCTACGAACAGACCCATGCCCAGCCAGTTCCTGAGCAAAGATGGCTAACGTAACTAAAACCTCAACTTTTCCCTTTTTCTTGCTGAGCATGATGCTATATGGCATGGAATATCTCATTGGTCAGTTTGGGTCATCCGACTGGTCGCATGCCCTCCTAACCTCTTGCCCTCCACCAGTCTATTCACTGTGGGGGCAGAGTGAGAAGGAGGGAAAGCCTTAACACTGTTCAGCAGTAGCTAAAATATCAGTGTGTTACCAGTACTGTTTTGGTCACAAATCTAAAACACAGCACCGTACCAGCTGCTGTGAAGAAAATTAACTCTATCCCAGCCAGCCCAGTACACAAGAGATTTCTGAAAAAACATACACAAAGGTGGATAGAGAAAATTGCATCTCTGCACTCATTGCATTTGAACTTCACAACAGAACAAGTTCCTGATACATAAATTTTTGCTTACTAGCAACAATTTGTCTTTCACACTTTGATTTGTGATATTCTTTTGCAAACTATATTAGTTTCATAAAACAGACATGACTTTCCATTTAATATTAGGCCTGAACTCTGAGCCTTATTTGACCAATGTGCTTTTTCTTTCATCTAAATGGGCAAAAGATCTTCACTCACACCAACCCAAAACTCTCCTCATACAGTGTAGTCTTCCTCACAGTGAAGAAACTCCATCTGAAAAAGTCTCCTTACATTCATTAAATTTTACAAATAATATTTAACTATCCATTTTGGTCTGTAACTGTGGTCCCAAAAGAGTAAGTTTCCTAGTATCCTGTACCTAGTGCCACGTGAACACAAAGCAACGCTACCTACACATGTCCATTCAACTTGTTTAGCAGGAGTCTACTACCAACTCAAGATTTACCTTCTAGATTTCAGAAGAGATGAGTAGATAATTGTTTCAGAATTTTAAATCCTGAAATACTAACTTAAATCTATTTTAAACAGAAATTATCAGCTAGATAGCTATAGGATATGTGGGATATCAGAAAACTACCTAGGGAATAGATGTACAAATAAAGGAAGGCACCATAGCAACGGGCATATTTTTTAAGATTTAAGCAGAAAAGAAGGCGTGCACTGACTTTCTACTTGGATTCCTGTGGCCATCAAAATGAATTTAAACTAGATACAAAACCTGTACAGCCCAATTTAATTTTATGGAGCAATTTTTCAGACAACTATATGCCAGCTGCAATGTACAAGATGAGATTCGGGTGTTGTGTCCTTTATTGTAGCAACTACATGGCAATTTGTCTGTCAGCTCTCTTGCTAGTTGAAGTGTGTCTATTAATCCATTTGTGTTTGGATCAATTCCAATTTTCTAATCTTCTGGGCAGCTTTCACAAAGACTCCATATTTTATAAAAAGAACCTCCCACAACACACATTTTCTTCTGTCTTCCCATATGTTGCATTTTCTTTCAAGATAACCCTGATCTACTGCCCAAGGTTAACATGCTTCTGTCATGGACTGGTTGCACAACTAATGCACTCTTCTGGATCTACAGAGACAAAAACCACCTGATTTAATCTGATTAGCAAGAATTCCCTCATTCAGTAAGATATTTGTTAAGGGAAAGAGAAAAAAACATTTTGCATTATTTTAAAGGCTTATTTTGCACTATTTTAAAATTATTTTACAAGGCCAGCATCAATGTCTCTGTAGCAATTAAAGCAGCCAATAACAAAACCAAGTTAGTACACATCTATAGTCAACATAGGGCAAATATAGGTTAACAATGATGAGAACTCCGTGCATGACTAATGAGTTGAGTCTAGGAACACTAGTTTCCGAGCTATTTCAGATGTCATTACCAAGATGGGATGACCACAACTGACTCACTAAGTGCGTAGCATGTATATTCAAGCAGCTTACTCTAGTTGTCACTCTTTTTCCTTTGGGCTTTTTGAATGAAACACTTGATTTTAAAGACTAGTTTGTTGTTAGGAACACCGACTATTCCACTAACACCACTGATCACCATGAACACAGTACTGCTAGTCTTCATAATTAGCTTGGCTCCCATAAGACAGATTTGCTTCACATTACCTGCGTCACCACTAACTTGATGGCATTGATCTCTCTTATGATAAAGCAACTGATGATTAATGTTATCTTGACCTAGGAACCCAGAGGCACAGATGTAGTAGTTATGGAAAAGGAATAGCAAATATGTTACAGGAACTTCTGTAGCACAGTCAAGCCCCTCCAAACCTTCGCTGTCCCAGAGGATGGTCTCTCTCCATCCACTGCAGGGCAGACTAGAACAGTTGGCTGCACATCAGACACAGCACAGTCAAACATCTAGCATTAGAGAGGATTAATCCAGGCCTCAGTGTTTTGCTATTCTCTTTCATTCACTCTGCATTAGAATTCTTGTTTTAATTGTATCATGGTTAATGAGTTTAACACAGGGGATGGATTTGCCTGAGAAAAGGTTCTGTAATTTCCTACAGTGCTTAAAGGTGAAAGAAAATGGACACTGAATTGTTTCTTTTCTGAATAGGCACATCCTAGTAAGAAAGAGAAAAGTAAAACTTCTTCTAACAGCAATTCATTGAAATGTCTTTAAATGTCACATTGTCAGCAAATATGTCAGAAAAGTCTACGCCCTGTCTTTATGCATGGGTACAACCATGATCACCTCAGTGCACATGGCTATTTCTCTTTGTGGCAGGGACTCAAAGTAATTATCTTGACCATGGCTGTAAAACACAGATAACTAGACCATTAAAGCTCAAAGGAAAAACATGTATTTTGGAATGAATTAATAACTCAGATGAAAATACAACCATATGCATTACTTGATAGGTAGTACAGTATGAATGGTTCCCAAAAGGCGTAAATGCAAACAGAATATAATCAACACTAGTTTTGTTATTGGATTTACAGCAAGGAGAGTAGATTTTCATCATAATCCTACACCAGAGGCAGAAGGACACTGGGTAATTTACTGCAGATTAAAAAGACTACTGCAAGATAAATAAAGTACACTCAGCATTTTCAGAGTGGTAGAATAACTATAGTCAATGGAAATGTTAAAAGATATGCTCAGATAAGACTTAAGGAAGCTGGTTTTCTTCCCAGAAAAGTTAAGCAAACTCTGCTAAATTGCGAACTTTTGAGATTCTTTTCAAGGAACAGCTGTTATCTACATCACTGAATTATTCCCTTGTATTATACACACCTTCTATCATCCACATCAAGTAAAGAAAATAACTAGCTAGTTATGATTTCTAAAAAGAAATAAATGTCTTTACTCATCTAAAAATATCTAACTATATAAAATACTATATAAAATTTTGCCCATCACTCATAGCTATGGGGAAAGGTTCTCCAGTGACAATCTGAAGGAGAAAAATGCTGACTTTTTAGAAGACTAAGGTTTATTTCCTAAATAAGGAATGATCCTTTACTACCAAAAAACCTACTACCATGAAAAATATGAGAATATCATATTTAAATAAAACACTAATAAAATCAAGGAACAGAGAAATGTTCATAGTTTTTTTCTTTCATGACATACTCTTTTTAGTCATGGAAATCATGATAAATAGGTGAGAATATGTCTCTTCTGCTCTTTCAGAGCAATTCACTACCAACAGTGGTCTCTCATTCCCATGATCTTCCACTCTTTTCCTTCAGACAGAAGGACAAAATATCTGACTGCCATCTCAGCTGTTTTACTCTTCACCAGCAGGTTCCCTTTTGAACATTTCAGTCATTTCTGTGATAGTGCTGTCTCTCCTGCTTAAAAAACAAGTCACGCTTCCTCCTTGGAAGACGAAGGGGTATTTTTATATTTCAGTGATCAAAAGACACAAATGTACAATTAGTCTTTAATCAGAAGACAGTCAGCAGAATGATAGCAAGAAAACTGATGCAGGGCATTTATGGTGGAATTGATTGAGTCTAATTCAACATCTAGCCTTTCCTTCCCCTTTAGTTGAGAGAAAAGCAACAACATCTCCAAGGGTGATTCATTCTACCTAGCTTAGATACCTTCTTTACAAGGAAATGAATTGTCTTTGACAACATCTTTCAGCTATGACTGAGACCAATGCCATTTAAGATGCATTAGAAAGTGAAGAGTGTTGTACTACTGCACAGCATGCAACTGAACTAACTGCAAATTCTTCATATACAAATGGGTGTTAATTACTAATAGCTATACAGCAATTGTTCGTGGGTCTGTGCCAGTGAATATATATAAATATATATAGAGAGAGAGAGAGACAGACAGATAGATGTGTATATATATCAATGTATATGCAGCTATTCATAAGTACCATGAACATATACATAAGAAAAGATTTACAGAAGTGAAATATATTGGGAGCAGAAGGACAGAAATACACCTTTTTGTTTCAGTTTGGGTTTTGGGCTACTACTATGATTTTAATTAGTAAAATACTCTGGAAAAAGATATTAAGTCTTACCCTTATAATATAGTAATAGCAGTAATTTCTCATAACCCTCAAGTACTTGAAGCTCCTGCTTTTACAGGGTTGGGGTTTTTTTTCTTTTTTTTTGTTGGGGTTTTGTTGTTTGTTTGGGGGGGTTTTGTTGTTTTTTTTTTTAATGACTGTAGAGACCTGGAAGGGTTTCCACAGTGTTTCAGGAATATTTCACATTCAGCAATGACAGTTATGACATGACATTTCCTGTCTTGACAACATAAATTTTGGCTTTATAATTTTCAATTCATCCTAAGGGTCCTATAAAGCTGACATGTTCAGTGCCCTAATGAAAGCTAGACCTTGTATCTGATCTAAATATCCAAAAGTAAGGATTACTTCTTTTAATAGAACCTTATCAGCCACAGGTATATTCAAGCCCCCAGGGGAAAGTGTTGCCATAACACAAACCTAAAAGACATAAAAGATCAAGGTACCGAAATAAAATAAAAGGAGAAAAGTCTGTGCACAGGAGTTGTGAATGATTTCCTGCTGTGTATAACCTGCAACATGGTGCACAGCCTGGGGCTGATCAGAAATATGAGAACATGAGACTCTTACCTGTTCAGTTCTTAATAAGCAAATGAATGACAATATAATTTCATGCTCCTCAATAATTCAAGACAAATGCTCAGAGTATTCATTTTTCTCCAGTTTGTTTTCTACATCCCATGCTGTTTGCTTTATAGAGAAGAATGAAAAGCAAACCCAGAACAAAAAGAATAAAGTATCAAGGCAAATGAGGACAGCATACAAACAAAGGAGCAAAGCAAAATAAAATCTAAAAAATGAAACAATAGCTTATTGCAAAAAGAAGCATTTGGAAAACATTCCCACACAGAATAAGAGTATAATTTAGGTTCTCTCAACCTGCCATTAACAATGTGGGGTTTATTTCTAATAAAAGAATTAACAAGAATTTTAATAATGTCCACCACATTTTACTGTGTGCTGACCTAGGCTATAATTTATAACATTTTTTTCATATTTTACAGCATTTATCCCACAATTTGAGTTGTGATTCATCAAACACGAAAATATTTTCCAGATTATTGAACTAATTTACTTAAAAGCTCTGTAGAGGTTCTAATTCCACTTGTCAATTCTTAACTGCTTTTAAAGAAAAGTTAAAGAAAAAACTAAGACGTATCATCTAGATCATGACAGTATCTAACATATAAATATAATTTCTAAACCTATAAAAAGGTGATTTTTAGTCCAAAATATAAAGATATGAACATACAGATGCAAGATAAAGAAGTACATGAAAGGACAAAAAAAGTTTAGAACAATAACAGAGATTCCAGTAGCACACACTGATTTAACATTTGGTCACATGTTGCATTCCCTTACTTATTTATTTTGGCTTTGAATTAAACACATTATTTTCATCTCCATCTGTCACTAAGCAATCCTTGTCCCAGTTTTTGTTTGTATCATTCTCTTTTCTTCACAGCATTAGCATTTCTTCCTCCACTAAGAACAAGTGGCCTCTTACAAGAATAGTATTTCAAGTAGTGATTTTGAAGATGACATACCTGACAGGAGTTCAGTGAGGAATACTTCACAGTCTCACTACAGTAAGTGTCCGTTAGAATTTTTAAGGAGGAAACGATTTTGTGGAAAACCTTAGTGTACGTACTGTTCTAAATTGGCCTTTTTGCAATGACAGGGAGGAAGAAAACATGACAACTGACAGCACTGATGAGGGAAATAAGGTTAACTAGGGCAAGAAACAAAGGGATATGAGTCAAAAGAACAAAAATACTTCTTGGCGGTACTTGTAGGAACACATAGTTAGAATCATAGAATCGTTTAGGTTGGAGAAGACTTTTAAGATCATCGAGTCCAACCACTAACCTAGCACTGCCAAGTCCACCACTAAACCATGTACCTAAGCACTACATCTACACATCTTTTAAATACCTCTAGGCATGGGGACTCAACCGCTTCCCTGGGCAGCCTCTTCCAATGCTTGACAACCCATTCTGTGAAGAAATTTTTCCTAACATCCAATCTAAACCTCCCCTGGTGCAACTTGAGGCCATTTCCTCTTGTCCTATTGTTCTCTTGGGAGAAGAGAGTGATGCCCGCCTCGCTACAATGTCCTTTCAGGTAGTTGTAGACAGCAATAGATCTTCCCCTCAGCCTTCTCCAGGCTAAACAATGCCAGTTCCCTCAGCCCCTCCTCATAAGACTTGTGCTCTAGACCCTTCACCAGCTTTGTGGCCCTTCTTTGGACACACTTCAGCACCTCCATGTCTTTCCTGTAGTGAGATGCCCAAAACTGAACACAGTGTTTGAGGTGTGGCCTCACTACAGCAGAGAACAGGGGAACAATCACTTCCCTAGTCCTGCTCGCCACACTGTTTTTGATACAAGCCAGGATGCTCTTGGCCTTCTTGGCCACCTGGGCACACTGCTGGCTTATATTCAGATGGCTGTTGACCAACAGTCCCCGGCTCTTTTCTGCTGGGCAGCTTTCCAGCCACTCTTCCCCAAGCCTGTAGCGCTCCCTGGGGCTGTTGTGACCCAAGTGCAGGACCCAGCACTCGGCCTTGTGAACCTCATACCATTGGCCTCAGCCCACCGATCCAGCCTGTCCAGATCCCTCTGTAGAGGGATGACACCAACTTGGTGTCATCTGCAAACTTACTGGCCCCAATATTGAGCCTTGTGACCAGCCACCAACTCCTTTCACCACAAGTCTTTGGGTCCTTCCATCCAGCCAGTTTTTTACCCAGCAGAGAGTACACCCATCCAAGGCATAAGCAGCCAGTTTCTCCAGGAGAATGCTATGGGAAACAGCATCAAAAACTTTACTAAAGTCCAGGTAGACAACATCCACAGCCTTTCCCTCATCCACTAAGCAGGTCACCTTGTCATAGACCGCGATCAGTCAAGCAGGACCTGCCTTTCATAAAACCATCCTGACTGGGCCTCACGCCCTGGTTGTCCTTTATGTGCCATATGATGGCACTCAGGATGATCTGCTCCATAACCTTCCCCAGCACTGAGGTAAGACTGACAGGCCTGTAGTTCCCTGGATCCTCCTTCCAGCCCTTCTTGTAGATGGGGGTCACATTTGCTAATTACCAGTCAAACAGGACATCCTTGGTTAGCCAGGACTGATGATAAATGATGGAGAACATTTCTTCATACAAGTTAGTCAGGAACTACAATATTCTTGAAAACAACTGAACTTCATGTGAAGTAGGGAAAACATAATTTGAACAAAGGATTTATGTACATTTATCTTATTCTAATTGTAAAAGGAAATTATGAATTCTCGCTAGATCAATTTAAGTATTGCCATTGAATTCTGCAGATCCAGAAAAATTTCCAGATGTAGTTCAGATACTCTCATCAACCTCATTGTTAAACCTGTCTACACTTAAACAACAAAACTGTCTTAAAATTCATTTAATAAAGTCAGAAGAACCCACCCTGTCATTACTTGACATACTTCTTTTATAAAATTTTTACGAGTAGCACAATCAAACTTGCACAGATGCTAGTATTTCAGGAAACACTATTTTTTTGATATTTCCACAATCAGAAATTTCATTCCACGTTATTTAAGCTTTCACGCATTTGCTCTGTCTTTATTTTACTGACAAGACTGCACTGTGTTACTTATGTAATAAAACCTGTGGAGTCAATAGGTTCTTAAAATTCTTTGAACTCAAGCAGTTTCTTTCTGTAGTATTTGACAAGCAATCTTCGTATTTTTGAGATCACTGTTTGATCATTCTCATTATCTAGACTGGAAATATATGATTTTCCTTAAGTCCTAAAGCGTAGGCTCAAAATTCTTACAGAATGTTATTTCATTGTAAAACCAAGATAATTATCTTTGAAATCTTCATAGGCAATAAAAAGCCACTTTACAACAAGTTCCACATTCCAAGCTTCCATACTGTCGACTAAACACTGATGATGTGGGGTTTTTTCCCTTCTGAAAGACACATGACTTCAAGCCAAATGAATCTCAAAAACTAAGATTAAGATGAGACAATGTGGCATGTGTATTTTCACTCAACTTCAAAAATGCAGCTGTCCAGTACAAATTGTAAAATCAAGTGACAACTCTCCAGCAGATGAATTAGACTTATGCTTCATAGGATGTCCAGAGGGATTACAAATTCAAAACAGCAGAATGCTTAGCAGAAGAAACTCTGACTGCAGTACAAACAGCAAGTTGCATAAACTGATTCTGACCACACTTGATGAGTGAAAAACAGGAGCACTGTCAAGTACATGACGACAGTCAGTGCTCCAGTCGCAGTGCTTCCCGCAATTCCAAGCAAAACATAGTGCTGACACAAGTTAAACATGGGAATCGGTGTACTGGAATCCAAAAGCTCCGTTTTACATGGGAGTAAGATAAACCGCGTACTTGTGCTTGCAGAAGCTGGGCAGGCAACACTACAAGAAAATAAACAGCACCTGCACGATGAGAATACCGTGAGATTCTGCAGCCATCTCTGAATCAAGCCTTACTACACTATTTGTGATTTGTGGTGTTTTTTCCTGAAGAGCTTCTGATAACTCAGTAGAGCCCATAATGGCACCTCCGCCCCACCACTGTTTAGTTATCTTACTTTCACCCTTAGCCATGCCTATTGTACTAGGACCTCGGCAGCAAACACTGAGGGGGTTTTGGACAGCTGGAAGAATTTAAAATAGCAAGGTGACATAAAAGAAAAGGTAGTTACAGTTTTTAGATAATCAAGTGAATGAATACTTCGAGCAAATTGTAACTGTTAAACGAAGAATTCTGCCCAGTAAGGACCAGGTGAAAAGAGCAGTGACACAAGCAGCAGTAACATGTTACTTCCAAGCCATTCCCTTCCTACATGAAACGTCAGCAGTCATAAACTTCATCCTTCTCCTTTTTCTCTGTTCTACAGAAGTGCAATTTTCGTGATTCATTTAGGTCTTTATTTCGTGGCCTTTATCGTAGTAACCAAGATCTAATACTGGGCTTTTTAAACTGAGATTTTGCTCACAGAAATAAACTCTGGAAATCCACAGAAGTGAGATGGACCCATACAAGTGCACTGAACCACTGGGCTCTGGCTCCAATTGTCCGTAAAGGTACTTCTGTGTAGTTTAGATCGCATAATAGTTGTACTCACTTAAGTGTTTCTACTTAACTGTCTAACTTTTTAACAGATGGAAAACAATATGTAAACTCTAATTCCTCTTGCTTTTAAAAATTCTACAGTAATGCACCTTTCCTTTCACTGTGACAGCTTCAAAGAGATGGCACGGCTGACCATCTGAATTTCTAAACCTTCCTTACATTCATACTGTACCTAAAATTGCATCTGCTCATTAATAGTGTCACGTGTAGCACAAGACTCTCTGCACCTTCTAAGGAAACATACACAGCACCCAGTAGTAAGCAAGAACTGACACAAGGAACATGACAATGAGATTCCACAACACAAGCAAGTTTTGACTCCATTAATTCCTTTTGTGCCCTGGGTTATAACGTATGATTCTCGTAGCAAATAACCAGACAGAAAGGCCAAACCATTTACTGCAACTTGATTTACAATATCCCATTGATTTGCTTATGCAATTTCAGCATAATCAGGAAACTTTTAGGAAGCACCACGGATCACTCAAGTTTTATGTAGTGAAACATATATATGAAACAATTTCACAATTCAAATCCAGTACTTTTCAGATAGCTATTTATCATATTTAGTCTTATTTGTTCTTTTTTAAGAGTCTGTTTTCCTGTTCCAATGCTTTCATGCTTAGCTTTAAGAATGTGGTAGTCTTCTGAAGCTCAGCAGAGTTACTCAAATGCTTAATTTTAAGTACACATATGCTTGCAAGCTCCCTGATTTAGCCTTGTCTTTTCATACACCATGTAATGCAAGGCACACAATGAAACATTCTAATAATGGTGAAGCCTGGAGCAGTGGCCCTTTGTATCTGAATCTTCATACTGTGAATTGTTCATCAGGCAATTCATTTTAAGTGTAGCAGAAATGCTTCTTTTGTGGGAACAGATGCCTTCAACGGCTAAATTCTTTATTTCATATCTCAGACCCTGAGATTCCTACTGTGTACAGGGTGCTAATCATGTGAAGATTCAGTTAACACAAGAGGAAGACATTTAAGTTAGAGTATATAAGAGTTACAAATACGATCAAAAATGCTCAGGAATCTAAATTTATCATAATAAACACAGCCAGCAGACCCTGCTTGCTTTCTTCACAGCACTGACTTATTTCTTTCTCAGCCTATTCAGTCTGCATCGTTATAAAGAGATCAGACTTGCATTATGCTTGTATTTCTTGCAGCACTCCTAATTTGATTTTCCAGTGTTGGATTCTTAAAAGCTTATTTTTAAGGCTTAATCTTAAAGATGATAACTGAAGAAAATAATGGGAAAAAAACCTAAGTTGCTTCTATTCTCTGCTAAAGCCTTCTGGAGCAAAAAGGAAAAATTATCTGTTGATTATTCTGTATATTCATTCATGTCCAGCTTGCTTACTGTATTAACCATTCACAGATATCACGCAAGAGGCAATATGGTGTAGTGGCTGAGTGTTTTATCTGATACCTCAAGACATGAAGGAAATAACAAAGGAAGTAGATAATGGATGATGAGAGACTAGGAAGGTCTAACAAGTTGTTCAACACCTAGATTCATGTTGTATACAATCAAATGTTGTTACTCTTGAACTGATTAAAATTACACTTTGGTCAACACTGGGTAGCTCATTTCCCTGGCAAGATGTCATCGTGACTTCAGTAGCATAAGCTAGTTTCCAGTTTTCATAAATGAAGCTGTCTTCCTTTTGTGAAATTAGAATTCCCCCTTCTCTTTTTTTTTCCCCTAAATGACACTGGATAGAACTCAGATCTTGCACATCTAGAGCTGAGGATACAAAAAGTAGGAATGTCTCTTCTATAGTATTTCTACTCATGTCTGTGCATCGTTTTTGTGCTCGCTTTGTGTGAACAGAGAAGGACCAAGAGAAAAGATTTTCCACTGTAGCATCATTATGGAGAGGAAGAAAAGGGGAAATATAACTTTCAAGGTTTTTATTGTATTTTTATCTCTTGGCATCTGAAGTCTACTATATTTGGTTATGAATTTTTTAAAATCAGTCAGGCCCCATAAATAGAATATAAGTACTTTAGCTGTGTATACCTTAGTTTCAATTTAGAGATAGTAAATATATTGCGTAGATCTCGACATTCAAGTTTCCTGTCCTTAAGCAGCCATTATTTTTCCATTTTTATTAAAGACACCTTTTTTTGAATTGAGTTAAAAGTAGTTCACAGAATTGAGAAGTTTAACACAGCTCATGGATGGTTCTAAACGTTTCACTACAAAAAAAAAAAAACTGCTGTAATTGTTAGGAAATATTTTTTTCCTTCACTTTGGCAGTCTGGAATAGAATAAAGCTGAATTCTTACATGATTAACTTACTCCCCTTCACAAGAAATCATTAATTAATTAAACAATCTTAATTAATGTATGGAGCTTACGTTCAATCTAATTCAGCATAAACAAATATTTAACATTTTTCCTTCACAAAGGATTCACTCAGTTCAACGTGTTCTTTATTTTAAGCATCTCTGTCTCTGTACCTAACCAGTTAGTTTGTGATGAATACAGCTTATTGAATCAGGCTTTCTGGAAAAACAAAACAAAACAAGCTCCAACCAAACCCTCATTTCTTTTTTCTAATTATTTACTGAATGGGTTTGATCAGTATTGTCAGGTTAAATCCCAAATTATGTTGCAGGAGTAAAAGTGTCAGAAGTCAAGAGTTTTCTGTCTGTATCGCTGGTTGGTGTGGCTGGGATAACGATTTTCTAGGACCACTGGATGTGGAGTGCGAGTGAACGTATGCAAACCCACTCACGCCCTGGCAGATGAGAACCTGCAAAAATGTAAACCTGAGCTGGGTCTCCCCTTCAGGCCAGCTCTCATGCTCACTGTGGATCTCTCCTAGTATAGGCTCAGGTGTGAATGATATGAAGGAGAAGAAATCTCATTATGTTCTTCGGATGAGAGTAGCTCATATCTCTGCTCAGCTGACGTCAGCTATCATATGTGTAAAGTCAATGGGAATTTTTTCACTGGGTTAAATCCTAACTCCTCTGAATCCAAATTGATGTGGGTTTTAACTCTGCAATCCTGTCAGGGAACAGCAATAGGTGCAAAAATAAATTGGGGGGTTTATTTATATTCAGGTTATTTGTTCCTCTTGTAACTTTACTACTTATTTTTATTTGAATGTTAGTCTATCCCAGAAAAATTAATGGAATTATGAAATATCATCATCAGTTTCCAACTCTCCCTTCCCTGAGATATTATTGGAAAAACTATAAAAGTTTCAGAGCTTAGGTCGCATTCCTTTATTTAAACAATCTACTGTGATTTAGAAAAACATAAGTCAGTCAAATAAAAATGTCAAATGCTAGGAAGCCTTCAATTTTCTTACCGTTGCAGAGCTTCAACTCAAATAGTACATTTTTTTTCCAGTAATAATAAACAATACTTAATTTATAATGATTAAAACTTTTCTGGGCACAGAAAAAGAAAAGCAACAAACAAATGTCCTCAGGGAATCCTGTTTCTTTTTTTTTTTTTTTCTTCTCCTTTCCAGAGCTTTAATGCTTTGTTATTTATAATACTTTCTTCCTACCAACTTTCATATTCATTTGAACTGGAATATGCTGCTGTATATGGAAAGTCATGTGAGCAATCTTTAAAGTGTTTGGTCTTACTAAAACAATAAAGATTTTTAAAAATAAAAAATAAATTCCCATAAATGGCTCACCTGCTGCAGACTTCCACCAATTAAACTGCTTGGGTTTCTGAAACCAGATGTAGTTACTTCTTTGAAATCCTCTGGTTTAGGATTATGACAGAAATAAAAACTAGTTCAATTAGTTATAACCTTTTTTTTTTTACTTTAATATTTTTCCTTCACAAAGTATTCACTTTGTAGCTTGTTCCAATTTAGCATATCAATCTGGAAAAGGAGTATTGGCATGGTGAAATTCTATATTCGTTGCTCTTCTAAGAGCACACAAGTAATTCTGGAAGCATTTCAGCTTAGGACTCTGTGGTTACATAAGTTCTGGTACATTAGATGTGCCAAAGCTTGTTCTATGGCACTGAGAGCAAGTGGCATGGCTTGCATGCAAAATGTTAAAATCTATTACGGAACCGAGAGGCCTTATCTATACTGGTTATCAGGAATTGCCATTGACCTATGCTAGTCCCTAAATTGTCCCTAAGTACTGTTCGAGAAAGTGATAATTGCATAAGCCAAAGCATTTTAGGAAACATGCCAACAACTAAACAGCTCTAGCCCTGTTTGCTACTATAGATAGCTTGTAAGCCCAGCATCTTCTAAAATACAAAGTAATAGCCCCTTAAACACCTTGGGATATAATGCATTGCTCTCATCATAAAAATCACTAATTATAAAACCTAAAATGTAAGGTGGAAAATTAACAATCTCTTCTGTGCTTGGGAACTGCAGGTAGTGCTATGACCTTTCAGCACAGGTAACCTTGCATTTAAAGATTTTGTAATTATTATATTTTAAAGTAATTACTATACAGCAATATATAGCAATTAATATATCTACTGTGATATTAAAATAATTAAGCCAACTAAAAAAATTTAAAAACCTGAAACTTGCATTTTATACCAGCACTTCTGTGAACTTCATTTCAACATTGAGTTATTTTCTCCCTTTTGCGCACATCTGGTTTACACCAAATATAGTTTACCACAATCAAAGGAACAAAATAATTTTAAACCTGCTATTAATAAAAAAAAAAGGCATCATTAGGGAAAAAAACTCAAAAATCAGTAGCCTAGTGAAAATAATAATGACATCCTGAAAGTATACATTGTTTGTATTTGCCATCTCTTGACTACTATTGTAGTAACATAGATGAACATACTAGCAGTTGGCTAAGGATCTTTATATGTTTTTAACCACAGATACAGGAGAATAGTAATTCTGGCACCGTAAAGTCACAGATAATAGATGATCAAATTACTTCTAGCTGTTACCAAATTCTTTAAGAATACTGGGAAAGTGTACTGCTCTGTCTAGATACTTTAATATGCATTTCACGTACTATCTATTCCAGAAGTCTAGGCATGTGCTATAATACAAAGAAGAGGGAATGGAAACAAGGAAGGATATTATATCCTTATTCACAGAACCACAGAATGGTAGGGGTTGGAAGGGACCTCTGGAGATCATCTAGTCCAACCCTCCTGCCAGAGCAGGGTCACCTAGAGCAGGCTGCACAGAAACCTGTCCAGGCGGGTTTTGAATGTCTCCAGAGACGGAGACTCCACCACCTCTCTGGGCAGCCTGTGCCAGTGCTCTGCCACCCTCAAAGGAAAGAAGTTCCTCCTCATGTTTAGGTGGAACTTCCTATACTCAAGTTTGTGCCCATCACCCCTTGTCCTGTCCCCGGGCACCACTGAAAAGAGCCTGGCCCCATCCTCCTGACACCCACCCTTTAAGTATTTATAAGCATTGATGAGATGGAAGGTTATGGTGGCCTTGTTTTGGTCTCTGCTAGGGTTTGTTGGATGCTATTTTTGCTTTTGAAAAAAGTCTTGACATTGGTGCTACAGCAACATAGATTTTTCATGTTTTATATCCCTGATAACCCTACTGAGTACTATTTCTATTTCCGTCCCAGTGAGTCAAAGGCACAGTTAACCTCCATCTCCAGCTAACACATCTCTACATTATAACCACTACTTCCTCTAAGCTATCCAACTACTAACATAGTTAGACTAAAATAACAACCATTGTTTTTAACATCTTTTTGCTAGAAATTTGCTGCCTGTTTCTTAGCGAGAAAGACCATGTGCCTCAAGGCATACTTTTTTTTTCCAACAGTACTTACTGGTCTAATAAAAAAATATTCATTTACATTATTATATATGAAGTAAACGGAATTCTTCAGGCTGTTTAAATGTAAAATACACAATATTTCACGGAACATTTAGTTCACAAATTTTCCCCTGCCATTATTAGCTCTGTCAAGCTAAAGCTTCAGTTGCACTTCCCTATTTCTGTATGTTATACTCAACATGTGTAATTTCTACAGAATAAAAACCAACGCATTTTTTCAGCTTCCTATCACAAGCTCACATTTGAAGCCTCATTCAAAGATTGTAAATGACATGCTGATCCTAACGGCTCATAAGACCATTATAAACTTAATGTACACATGTCAAATCTCACAGATTGATTTCTGTCAAATGAAGACCAACGGCCGTAAATTCTTCTTTCACCCATTCACTTAGAGAACTAAGCCTTTTTATCCTACCTTTGTGTGACTGCTGGATTTCAAGTGACAATGTCTTTCCAGCAGTAAGTAAACACACAATGACTTGAAAATCTAGAAAAGGAGATTTTGCTTGTGGTGACAAGAAAGATGTAGCAACTTATGGCAGATAACACATAATCTTTGCAAAACTGATAAGAGCAGTTCAGTATAAATGTTCTAGGAACTTGCAACCACATGGCTTTCTAAGGTCCACTCTTGAAACACAGGTTTAACTTTACTTTTTCCTTTAGCTATCTGAAGCAGGCTTTCAGGAACAACAATCCCATCATAATAAAATGCTTTTAAAATGTGGTAGAGCTGGATTCTGCAGTCATGAGTCAGGTCACAATACATAATAAAAAAAAGGAGAGTCTGCCCTGAAGCTTATGTGTGAAGAAGGAAGACTGATCAGATTATAAACTGCAATGGAGGAACACAGGACAGAAAAGACCGTGTCTGTCAGTAGGGTCAGACCTTGACAACAGGACAACAGCTCATGGATCCAGAAGAGTCCGCTGATCAGTTATTCTGCACACGTCCGCAGACTATGGCACTGCCAACAACCCTATAGCAAGCGCCTACTTGGTCCTTTGGGTGGGAGATCAAAACAGAAAGTCTAGCCTATTATAGGAAGGGAACACGTGAAACCAAATTCAAGCAGTTGGGAAATGTAAGGTGAACTTCACAACCTAGAGAATGGCAGTGAAGAAAGAAAGTTATTTTATTTTCTCTCATTTGTTGCTATCTTACCTCTGAAGGGCAAGCCATTGCCTCTTAAAAAGAGGAAAAGATGCTTGCATTTTACAGATAATAAATGGTAACGTAAAACACAAAAAAAAATGCTTTAAATATTTATACTTCCTTGTTTAGCATTATATCTAAGATTTCTTCACACAGGACTGTTGAATTTAGATGTAAATATGTACATTGTAGCTGCATTTTTTTATTTTTACACTGGAAATAAAGTTCAAGCTTTCACTTAGCCTTTTATAGTGGAGGTCATCAAAGTACAAGGAATAAAAAGAGCTCCCTTTTCTTATCAGCTACCAGTGTACACCTCAACAGACATATTCCATAAACATGTCAAACCTCGATAAAACCTTTCTGGCATACAGAGAAAGAAGCAAGGAACGTTTGTCAACACTTGCTCTAACATTAGGAAAACCTGTCTCCTTTGACTGCAACAACAAGTGAAATATAGCACTTGAAATTTATCTCAGAGATACTTGAAGCCAAGGCTATGGAGGTCCCACCTCTAGGTCACTGAAAGCAAAGCAAACTGAAATTGCACATGAATGTTAAAAATACAACAAATGTAAATGTGACAACCATCAAAGACCTGAGTGTTAGCTGGATTTTTTTTCCCATAGTTCTCTTATAGAATTCATGCATTTTAATAAGCCTAATAATTTGTACATAATGTGAACTATAATTATTTTGCTTTCAGGTTGATTTACTACTGTTGACAGGAAAGGAGTGTAAACGCGTCACCTTTTAATTTTTTCGGATACACGATGCAGTGATGGAGTGATTAGAAGGATTATAAATAATGAAATACTATACACTTTCAGAAATGTTCAGATTTAAATTTTGAATTAAAACCACTCTTACAAAAATGTCAGAAAAGCTTTGTTCAGCTTAATTCATGCCTTAATACGCTAAGTGTCTGATGAAGTCTAATGGAGGGTATTTTCTCCATTCTTCTGAAAATAATAGTTTCAGGCAGGAGTAGTTCTTTTATAAAACACAGTATCTTATAATACAGTGACAACCTTAAATTAATCTCTTCTTTAGGTTTCCATGTGTAGGAATATGATGTATCCAAGATCACTTACATCCAGTACTCATATATCTAAAAAACTTTTTGATTCATGTTCCTAATTTCTTACTTAAGTGACAACTTCGCAAAATGTAGGCTGATTAAAACACTTTCTGAAGGCAATCTATTGAAAACAACATCCTGTTCCATATGGACACTAGACATTACATCAAAGCTGCAGTTTTTCAAATCCTAAATTTAGGAACAGAGGATTGACATTGGCAGTCTTGATCATCTAACTGAAGCCTCTTGCAATCTCAAACCATTTTGCAAAAGCTGTTTAGTCCAAAAGGGGCAGCTGAACACGTACGCTATGTATCTTCACATAACACATGCCACAAAATATTTTTCCAAACTCCACAGTCCACTATGACCCAAGGCCCCTGAATGGCAACTACTTCCCTTCAGTCCCAATATACACCTGAGGGATTTTGTTTGTTCTTTAAAAAAAAAAAAAAAAAAAACCAACAACAATTCCTGACAGCAGACTACCGCCCAAATAATAAAGGAAAGTAAAAGAAAAAGACAGTGATGGCTTACAAATTAAGTTTTGGGAGGAACCTTTCTGAACCGTAGGATGCCATGTAGCGATAAGCAAGGCACAGAAGCCAGGTACTTGACAGACTTTAGCATCACTAAAATTTTACTGTAGCCTGCTACATACCTCTGAGGCCTTGGCAGCTAACCTTTTCAGGAAGCAGTAAAAACCCTAAAATTTCCCCCAAAACCAATGTTATGATTTCTCACATAAATAAGGATTCTTTCTTTCAAGCAGTATGGTATCCAGAATTGCATACTGGCCTCATCAGATTATAGGATATAAGCCTGGAAGAGCTCTCCTCAGCTACTGAGTACAAATTCCAGCAACTGCAAATAACCTCAGCCTGTAATCTTGCCTGTAAATGTATCAGACTTCATCGTATAAGTAATCAAACTCCTTGTCTTCATTGCTTCTATTGCCATGACTTTTTTTAAACATTACAGTCTGCAATTTGCAAAAACAATGAGAAAAACAGAGACAATGGCAAAAATTAATTCATATCATGAATTTCTCTAATATTAAAACACATGGAAAATAACCTATGAAACAAATAACTGAATCATGAATATTCATAGTTTGGAATGGGTAACTTAATACTTTTGAAAGTAGTTAATAACATCAAATGCTTTTTTAAAAGAGAGTGCTTCCAATAGATTATTTATTATTCTTACCCTCTAACAATTTTTGATTTTCACAGGGGATGCTGTGAAAATATCTGCAAAACCATCTTTCTATTTTAAGGTGTTTCACTCTTACAAATAAAGACTGAAGAATCAATATAAGTTAACCAGCATCAGCATCTGAGAAAGGTTTATGTGAACAATACACAAGAATTACACGAACCATAACTCCATATATAAGTACAACCACCAGGCAAAGCCAAATTATACAAGACAATATGGCAATTTTTCTAAATTGATTATCTCTAAGCTAAAGCTGAAGCTTTACATGTTCTTTGACTTACAATGTCAGTCTTAGTTCTCCCTGTATGTAGTGCTCCTCAATCAGAGCAATTCAGTACCTTACACGCTTTGTCCCTTTGTCTTCAAACACCAGGAATTTCCTAAGGAACAGCACAGAGTCGCAGGTGATATTAACCATGCCTCCTGCATGCCTTTGCTCTGCTAGACCTGGGAGGACAGCTTGGGAGAAGACATTCCACTCAATTTAAAACAGAAAACAAGAATAGCTGCCCACTTTAAGGTATTAAAAACTTTATTTCCTTTTATTAATAATAGTGTCCAGTGTCCCCACAGGTAAAACTATGCGAGTGGCACAGATCTGAAAGATTTCAGTACATAGTCTACATATATATACACTCAGAGGCGCACCCCAAAGCCATAACTGCATTACTCCATCTCCACTGGCACACCGCATGCCACAAAATACTTCCCAAAACCCTGTAGTCCACTAAGACCTAAAATAAAGTCCCAAAACCATAAGTGACTCTCTTTAATACTAAGGCAATCTTCTGTTAAAAAAAAGTTAGGATGAACTGTGAAAGCAGACCATGACAGGTCTGTTCAGGCAGTGCAGAGGGCCACTGGGTGTGGGATCACTAACTCCTCTCCAATAGCATTGAGTAATCTATTTATCTTTCTTCACAAAATGCCTTATTCTTTATTGACTCATGAAACCCTGAAGAATCATATGTATTTCTTGAATTTCATATTCACTGCAATAATATACTAAATTCATGAAAGCCAAAATATGAATTTTCAACCGGGAAGCAAATTTTCACTCTACATTTTATTACTTCAATTTTTTGCCTTTCAGAAGTAATTCTTAACTATTTCAGAAACAATTCCTATCATAGGTGAGCAAAAAAAATGGAGGATTCAGACAACAAAAGGGGAAATATTTTAAAAAGTTATGATGCTGTTGTAAAATTTTACTTAAGAAAGAGCATTAATCTCTTAGGGACGGACGGACACACACACACACACCCCCACCCCCCACCCAAATTGTAAGTTTTGTTTACATTCTTAACTTTGTGAGACTGGTATTTGCTTGCAGTTTTTTAAGTTGTCAAACATATAATCTCACTACATAAAAGATGTCTAATTAGCTTATGCGAGGATTAATTTGGACAGTTTTACTTACAAATCTATGATGCATCAAACTTGTTCAGATTTCAAATACATTTCAGTAAGCTGAATTGTATTACATAAGTGATCTTTAAAAACAACTACTTTTTAGAAAATACAGAAAATACTTTTTAGAAAAAACAACTATCTTCAGGACTGATGCAAGGGAAGAGATGTCTAAGTTATCTTCCAGCAGATTTCACAGATGGCTCACAAGGCTGTCATAAGGCACAGGAGGAAGATCGTTGCTTATTTATTTGTACCGAAGCTAAGCAAAATCTGTATTTAAGGCTAGATATTGTTTTTTATCAATAACTCTCCTAAACCTCACTCCTCCTAACTAATATTTCTCACATCAAAGTGAATTACTACAACATAAAATGAAAAGGCTGCAAGGAAATAAGTATATTTCACATTGACAAGATGTCAAGTATTGCCTTACAAAAGCATGTAATACGTGCTTTTCAAGTACAACCTTATATGCACTCTTCTATGCAGTCTATGGCAGAGTCTATTTTGTTGGTACAAGTGAACACACGAAAGCATCATTGAGTAGTCATGAGATACACTGGTTAGAGCATTTCAGGAACAAAACCAAGGCTTTTCAGAAGATACCTATGGTTTAATGTTCTAGATCGAATCCTGACAAAGAGTACCATCATCAGTTTGTGCCCTATCACTAGGGAAGAGAATCCCAACAAACTACAGATGTATATGTTTATTTTTCAAAGCCTATCACATTCATAATGGACACCCTTCCTGATTTATAAGGAAAAGTATGACTTTTTTTTCAGAATTTGCTTCTTTGTTATGGAAAACGACAAAAGAAAACAAGGTCTAATGGATCATGCTAGTGTTCTTTTATAACCTTTACATAGACCGATCCTTTTTTCAGCCTTCCAACCGCATTGTGAAAAATAACAACCCATAAAAAAAAAAAACACCCAACTAAAAAATCAGGATCCATTTTCTTCCCTACAGCTTCTAAAGACTCAACTAACCTGGCTGCAAGCATCTGGCACCAAGCAAGTGGCATATGTAAGTTGTTTACAGACTTTGTGTATCTCAGAAATAGAAAGCCTAAGGCTCTTGTCAAGAAGCTTCAATTCACTCTAAAACACTGTTCTTCTAAGACATCAGTCTCTGAGATCTCTCGCCTTTTTGGTCAGCAATGTTCTTTGAACAATTACAACACCTCTGGTGGGGCCTGCAGAAGGAAATCACGGTGGTTAAGTGTATGTCCCACACTAAAATCCAGGGACAGTATTCAAGAGAGATTTGAAAGCGTTATCCTATAGTTTTGACTCATTGTATTATCTTATTTTTCCTGAGCCTACCCATTTTTTTTTTTTGGTGTGTCTTATATTAAGGGTGAATATTGTAATATAGAAGCTCTGTTACAGGAAGCCTTTACAACAAAAACCATACCTTATAATTTTTCAGTCTCCTAGGCAGTTGCTTAATTATACACTCCACTCCCATAACCTACAGATGCATCAAGAAATTACTGAAGAGTGTAATACCATGGCATTTAATACAGCATAATGATTTAACTTCACGGTTCTATAAAAGGATGAATGTAGTATGGGAGTCATACATGTCTGTATCTCTCTGAGATTTTTGTGATATATTAAACAAACAGAAGGGGAAAAATACCTTTTTTGTTATATAAAACAAGATTTTGTACTACACTTCACAGGCAATTCCAACATCCCATTGTTCTGTCTAGAGCTCTCAAATGAGAGCTCTTGTCCTGGATGGTTCAATTCCACACAGACCTGTCACATTCCCTTTTAATATGTTATACAGCAATTTATTATCACTGCTTCTACAGTTGACATAATTATAGGTAAACACATTCAATGACAAGTCTCTTCTTCCCTTCCCAGATCTTTCCTCCCACAGTCTATGACAAGTCCATTCTCTGTTTCATCGATTGCACTTTTTTCATCAATCCAATACATATATTTGTGTGTGAAATATATATTAATTTGACACATTCAGGTAAGTTCAGGGAAGTTCGACAATAAATTAACAAGATTAAAAAAAACCCAACATAACAAACAACAAACCAAACCTGCTGCTCTGAGTCTTCTGAGATTCAATCATCACTAAAACCAGAGAGCCTGACATTTCTTTCATCTTTATTATACCTGAAGAAGTTATTTTTAACTTTTGTGCACTCTAATCCACTTGCTGTTAGCTATGACAAGCATCACAAAATAATTAACTTAATTCCTCTAGCAGTGGCATCACTGGACAGCTGGTTTAGTTATTCCCACTGTGACATGTGAAGAAAATTTATTTTCTTTCCTTCACGTATAAAAAGCAGTAGCAACATAAGATGTCGGCTTCAATATGTACTGCAGTACTATCTCTAATGACTCATGTCTTTCATGTATTTTCCAGTAGCTTGTTAATATTTAAAAATCTATCTTTATATAGGTATCTTGAGATTAATTTCAGGAGATTTTTTAAGTATCGTGCAGGACTTACTGCTAATTTGCGTAATAGACACTAAGGTAAGTGACTGATATTCTTTCATCAGATTTCATCATCTTGATGTATATCAACAAGATACACATATATGTATATATACATCCAGATGAATATGTAAAATGACACGAAATTGCCTATAGAACCATAAAACATGGATTCTTCACATCCTTGCATCAGTTTTGGAAGGCATTCAAATCTCTTTCTAACATAAGCCTACATCGTGTTGTTTTAGTCAGTGTAAGCCAAACTTCTTCAACATATAAGTTAGTTTAAAAGTGACAGAGATCACCAAGTTAAGTATGGTTTATTGTGTTGAGTACAACTAAAGCATTTCTATTATTATCTAGCTTCAAGTTATTTATTTTCTCAAGCTTCAGTTTTCCAATGGAAAGTCAGTCTCCCTCTCTACCAATAAATAATTCTGATGGAAGCAAATACTGATAGATCCTACTTTTCTATATTCATTTCATGACAGCCACATACGAGCACTTGAAAATCTAAATACTTCAGAAACAACATTGAGATTTGTTATTCTAATGACAAGAGATTGTCATTTTTCCTCCTTATTCCTCCTATCACTAGGAGGAGAGATGTCCTCTGCAAATAAAATATTTCGTACAAAGATAAAACAGGCACAGAATAAAAAGTCTGTCTAGAGGGCAGACAAACTGAAGTAGGCAACTAAAAGTTCTGATATTGCCACCAAAGATCTATGTTAAAATAATCTTTAAAAACAACAGGAGAACAAAGTCAGAAGCACAGGGAACAACGCTAGCCCTGACTCTTAGCATGGAGCCTATTCCAGTCATTAGAGCATCTGGAAATTTTAAAAGAAAATTTCGTGTGATACAGAAAATATAATAGTGTGACATGGCTTGATGGAGCAGAACAATCTGCCTTGAAAACACAGCATCTACTTGCCTTGCCTGGAAACATGGGATCTTCATTGGAGGACTGAAAGAGCATTATCATCTCACCAGCTTTGAAATGCAGGATTTGAAATGCATCACTCCTATTATTGTGCAGGTTTTTTTGATTAACCTGTCTCCCTTCTCCCTCACTCTGCCCTTTTTTCCTCTTTTTTTTTTGGTTTAAAAGAAACAGAGTTCACCTGACTAGGATCTCAGGACCATAGGAACAACTGAAGAGAACTGAACATCTGATTGTCCATGAAAGCTCACCAGGTGTCACAGTAGTTGACAAAATGGTGTGCCACTCCTGAACTTCTGTTAGAGCAAAGTTATCAGTGAGAATTAGCAGGAATAACAGAAAGAGTGTGTTCTCTTTGCTATACTTTTCTCTTCCATTGTTTTTGTCTTCTAGGTATGAGTATGTAACCAAAAAGAACAGGTGCACCGTATCTCAACCAGGTTCTTCAAATGTGTGCCTAACATCTTCAACACCATTTGCAAGATACGGAGTTTCCCTTATTAAACTCATTTCAGTTAGAGCTAGGTATTGTTTTTTCCCGCCAGAAAAAAAGTTGAATCTTGAAAAATATAGTTCTCAAGAGACTCCAAAAAAGGGGAATGAGGAGGAAAATTAATGAAGAATGTAAACCTCAACTAAACAGTCAGGTGAGCTTTGATGAATCTGTAACTTTTTTAATTTTGCCAAACCAACTAATAAAAATCCCTCTCTCATAAATAAATATACAATTATATTCCTAAAACTCACAGTTTTTCCACAGGGTTATTACAACTAAAGGCAATTAAGCCTGACTGAGCACTCCAGATTCAAACCAACTGAACTGGTTCTCATTCTTCTCTTATTTTAATAAAAAACTCACGGCGATTTTGGATGGTAAGCAGGCCGATGGATCTGTAGGCTCTCTCTATGTTGACAAGCTTTATTCTGTCTTTGCTTGGGGTCAAGCATGACAAATTTCCAGCCAGATAACACTTGTCACGTCTTAAGCCCATCCAGACAGCAATCATGCCTGCTGCTCGCAGAAGCAACATCTGCCACTGCGACAAACAAGAGCTCTTGATTCACACAATCTCTTGCTGAGCTCCCAGCTCATTAGGATCTCCTAAATGCTGCCTCTTACACATGAAAAACACACCTATCATTGAACAATCAAAGTGCCTCGCTCCCTGCTAGACCCTTGAACAGAGCAGCTCCCGCTGAGCCTGAGCTTGGCAAGAGCAAGAGCCCCCCTCACTCACAGAAGCAAGATCTTGTCAGGCTGTCTATCAGCATTACCTGATGATGCGATAGGCTCTTCAGCTCTGAAGCCAAATCCAGCCGGCTCCACAAGTGCCCTGCTAAAACCCTGAGTGCAGCGGCACCCACGTGAGGCCCAAGCCCAGAGCCCGCACCAGGGTGAGCATGGGGCTCCCTCTGCAAAGCCCTCCGGCACACCACAGCTCCCCCTCCTTTGGGCACCTTACCTAGGAAGAGACTTTGGAGCTACCGCATCACCTTTAACATTTACCATAAACTAACGTTTCCTCAAAGCCCCCAGACTTATCCAACTGCTTATGGTTAAAGGCTTGGCATATGTGATCATACGAGCACGTTTAACTCCCTGTCCCTACTTACTCATTCTCAGGTATCCGGCCCTGTATTGCCTTAAGGTTAGTATACTTTTCTAGTATGGAAAAGGACCTAGATAAACTTGACGGTTAAAAAGAACAAAGAATTTCACATTTAGCCTGCTTGATATTGAATTACTTTTCTCTTAAAAGAAATGGTGTCTGAGGAACAGGTGAAATTTCACTCGGGCAAAACTTCAAAAGCAGCAGCTTTTATGGGATTAACAACTAAAAGACTGCAACCGTCGAATTTTCTTTTTAAACAATCCTATTCATACAACATCAGCCTAGAATTACAATATAAGAAAATGGTCTTTCTTTGAAGGAAAAAAGAAGAATTCACATCTTCCTACATTTTCATAAAATTCTTTGAAAAAAATACCTGGAGCAAAATTTAGCAATTTTACATGAATCAAAAAAAAATTAACAAGCCCAGTATATTCAGGGATTTGAGTTAGTTAATCTTTAAAACATGAGACAAGTATTACTGAGATCTTGGGATAAAATCTTCAGTAGATATCACTGGAAGCCAGAGAGTAAATGAGAGTCTAACAATGGGGGAAAAATACCCAAGATAAACTTTGCAGAGAGAAATACTACATCTTGTTTTCTGGTACCAGTGTTTTCTTTAATACGCCAATTAATTTACTTTTTCTGTAGGCACTAGATCCCGTCTGCTATCCTTCATTCTTACACAGAGAGAAAGGTTTACCCCACAGAGTTTCATTCCAGAGATCTGCTTTCCATTTCCTACTGCACCACAAACTTCCTATGTGATCTTCACCAAATCCCTTTTTGTCTCTTCCAAATAAGACAACACTTACAAACTACGATTTAGGATAGGATTGCCAAAGTATTTTTATATGAACACAAAACATTTCTGTTTATATGAATAAAAAAGATTTCTCAAATAGTAGAAATCAAAATAGTTCTTTTCAGATTTACATACACTGTTAAACAAGCCCAGATCTCTGCAAATTTGACATCTGCTCAACAAATGGAAAGACTTTACTTGTCCATTTATGAAGTAACAGCTGGATGAACTTGCAGCAATTTTCTCTATGTGGACAAGTCTAAGCAAGAAAAAAAACTGAGAAGTCCAAAATTCAATCTAAAACTGTGTTAAACTGATGCTATGACTTCAATTGTGAACCATTTGTTTTATATTTAACTTCCAAGTTTTGTTTCTGTTTTTTTGAGATCATTAAATATAAATGCTAAAAAATGTTTTTCTACAAATAACATCATAGCTCAAGATACAGTCTTATTTTCATATCCTGTTTCTCTTACTGCCCTGCTTTGTTATTTTTTAATACACAATCAGAAGTTTGGCTTTTAAACAACAAAAACAATATGTCATAAAGCACTTCTGGACTGCTAAGCTCCACTGTGGAAGTATCAGAAATTAATGAGCATGGTGGACCACAACCCAAGCTCCCAGAGGCAAGATAAAATAACTAAGTACTGAAATTAGTTTCTTGTGGCATTTCATAGCGTACTCAGTGTAGATGTAAAAACAGAAATTTCACTTTTTTCAGGTACTGTATGCTTAGTATAGATGCACGTTCTTCACCTTGTAGTGTTTAATACATCTCATCTCAGCCTAGACAGCTTGTTTTAATGGAAAGAAAAAAATGTAATATACGCAGGAAAAAATGCACTCTGATGTACACAAAGATTACAAACCCCAGTTGACATATGGCAACATTATATTAAGAGTTCCACATTGCAAACTCTTGAGAAACTGGTTGCTGCCTAACACCCTTCTTATTGTATTCTTAGAATAAAAGAGAGAAATACTGAATTTCTTGAGAATTATTGTAACAGAGCATCCAAACACAACTATTTCCCTCTAGAAATGACTCATTATTTATGAGGATGGGAGCCAGCAAATGTAAAAAAAAGCACAAAATACCTGGTATCCTTCTTTAGAAAAGATACTGTTATTTAGAGTCACTTATTCTTTCCCACAAGGATTCAGAATCTTTATTTTTCTTCTTATAAGCAAATGAGAATAACATAAAGTTATGATTAAGATTTTGCTTGATAAATCTGGAAATAAATATATATTTTGAGAGTTCTCTTTCTTTGCACAACACTTGCCTTAAGGAGTTGGAAAGGGGCAGGAACACCTACGGGAATGAGTTGTTATTAATAACAATGTCATATTACTGCTGACTTTAGAAGTTACATTCTTTTAGCTGGATCTTATTATAAACTTCCCACTGTTCAATACAGTTAGCAGAGAAAAGCACTAGTCTGACAAACAGCGGGAAGCTGACGCTAGCAGTAGCAGCGGTTGTGGCGTGGTGTGAGGCTTGCAAGGTCCCTGGAGTGGGGGGAGCCTGAGAGGGTTTTTGGCCCCCGGCACCCTTGGGCTGTGTGTGCGAAGGGAGCAGCCGGCAGGTCTCACAAGAGGGGCTGTGCAAGGGGAAGGAAAGCCTGAATTCAACCTCAAGATGATTTGACACAAAACCCACGTGATGAAGGGTGTCAGGGTTAGACTGGAAATAAGGGTAGATGAAGGGTGGTAGGTTTAGATTGGACATAAGGAAGAAATTTTTTGCAGTGAGGGTGGTGGGACAGTGGCACAGGTTGCCCAGAGAAGTTGTGGATGCCCCATCCCTGGAAGTGTTCAAGGCCAGGCTGGATGGGGCTCTGAGCAACCTGGTCTAGTGGGAGGTGTCCCTGACCATGGCAGGGGGGTTGGAACTAGATGATCTTTAAAGGTCCCTTCCAACCCAAACCATTCTATAGTGCTATGATTCTATGCCTAAGAAAAAAATCAAGAGAAAAAGTGGTTATCGTTAATAATCTTGTGATCTACTATTAAAAGACCACTGGATATTCATCAACAGTACAGGATACAAATTTGTTCAAAAGGTTACTTAGACAACACTGTATTTTAATTTTACAGTATATTTTGATAGCCTGTTAATAGGATCAATAGGTAAATTCAGTATGTTGAAACTCTCATTTGATATTTAGTTATTACTTTGGTGTAACTGCTTAGCAGTAGCAGCAGACATTTAAATGCTATTGATATTGTAATTGGAAACTGCAGAATTATTCTGGTAAGAACTGGGTTTAGATTTGTGAAGCCACGATGGAATTCTGTACTACACTGCAATAACATGACAGTTCCTCACAGATAGCTATGGAGAGTGTTGTAAATACTGTAGTCTCAGGAGATATATTTATGAAAACACTGACTGCTTTCTAATTAAAGAATGACAAACTATTTAGAACTCAGATATTGAACATAAAAAGTATTTTGAAACTTCTCACCTGTCTTTCTCCAAATCAGTCCATCCAAAGGTCTCTCATTCTCCACTTCTCTGGTGTTTTAATTTTCTGATAGTCTGTAAGATTTCATATAATTTCAACTAAGTGATGACTCCCCTCTTGTGAAATCTTCTAGTGAACTCAGTAAGACATACCAAATTCAGCACCTTTGTAACAGATCTCTGTTCAGTTTATGTCTACATAAAGGAGGTCTGAAATCTAATGACCTCATTTTGAATACTTTAGCATTAGTCCTTTGACAACTAAAACCTTAACAGATTACTCCACTGTGATTATTCTAGCCAGTTAAAGTGTGTTACTAGCAGTACAAAGAGATCCTCCCTGTATCTCTAGAGTTTATTATCTAACTTCATCAAAGAATTTCTAGAGAGAAGGAAACATTCAGCTAACCCTGAGATTCCGTGACCTTATATAGATAATAAATGAGCACAATGGCTTTTTCTGATCTTATAATGTGGGAGATCACAGTGTCTCAATAAGCCTCTAATACTTTGAGGACACTGGAGATTCAAGTCAGGTATTGAGCCTGGATGTAATATTAATACTACTAACTAAATCAGTTCCAGAATCCAAAATGGATTCTGAGAGAAGACTGCTTTGTGTGCTTGTTTTACAAATAGCCATATTACTGTCATGTCTGTGAATGCCAATTATGTAGTTAATTAACTAATTATGCAATTAATTAATTCATTGTAATCACCTGTGATTGTAAAAGCAACTCAATCCCCTGAAGCTTCTCACTCGTTACTTGCCACATAACATGGTTCTGTAAGTCTTTTCTCTTGGCAGCCTGATGGTCAGATTATAACAACAGCATTATGGAAACAGGGTGAGAAGAGATACATACTTTTTGTATATGGAACATCATAACGTCCTTAAAATCTGTTTTTCTTCTCTCAAAACTAGAAGAATGCATAATATGTATTTATGGCTATGTGTGTCTGGACGTATAGTGGAACTGTAAAGCAGAAAGTCCAAGTAATTAGTTTATAAAGCTACTGGACGCATCTTCCATCTCGTATGAAAAAAAAAAACAAAGAGAAAAAGAGAGAACTTAAGAAAACTGAAGAAGAAACACATTACAATCGTGAAGAGCTAAATGCATAAGACATTTACTGGCCCACACAAAGAGAAAAGTTTGTAAATATAAAATGACTCATATTGAATCTGCGCTTCTTACACGAAATTTTTTCAAGATTTTCTTTCTTTTAAACAAAACTGGCAGGAGTTTTAGTGCTCATTAATGTGAAAAATGGGTATTGTTGTCCAGAACAATAGGCACAGCAAAATATAAGAAGCTAAAGCACAGCTTTGTTAATAGAAAACAAACCAGCCATGCCCTACAATCTTCTTCTCTGAGTCAGAAAAATATCCCAGACGAGGATCTCCATTTCACATGTACTCAGCATTAGTACTGCTCCCACAAACTCTTCAGATGGCAGTTCCAATGGCTCCAACATCTACCTCCCTACAAACCAGCACTTCGCTACCGTTTGGAGGAGAATAAACAACAACGAAACCCAGAACCCACTGAGCATGTTGTCTGGCAGCTATGTGCAAGAGACAGCAAACAGGTAAAATATTTAGCATTTAGGAAAACAAATATGACTGTTTTACAAAATCATAATCTATTGTTTCAATCAGAAGGTTTTTAAATGAAGATGATTTTAAGAAGGCCTCTCACTTCTGGGTCAGGCTTATGCCTCCTGGCACAGAAAAATTCTCAAGTGACAACTATCTGTCCTTTCACAGACCGCTTCTGGGTGCCTCCAGGACCACCAGTGGGCAGGGACATGAAGTACCGCCAGACTCCCGCAGCTCAGCTCTCCTCTGGCACAAATGCTCTCCAGCGACAGTGGAGCCACTGAAATACTAATGACTTACTTTATCTGCTTGGTCGCTCCAGGATTCATTGTGAACAACGCGTCATCACACATAGACAGCAAAGGTCACAGGGCTGGAAGGGAGCCACTGTAAGATCAAGTCCAGTTTCTTATTATCTCAAGCACTACCTCGAAAGCTGGAGCTTTTTTTCCTTCCCTCGTTAAAACATTGTTTCAGGACTGCACTCTTCCACTTAATTTTCAGCCCAACTCCTTTTTTTTTTTTTCCCCTCCTAACTTTGCAATCATTTTTTTCTTGTGCCAAAATTGTTTTTTTCAAATCCTGCCTGGAGAATCACCTCTCTGGATCTGCTGGCCACGTTGCTTTTGATGCAGCCCAGGATGCGACTGGCCTTCTGGGCTGGATGCACATTGTTGGCTCATGTTCAGCTTTTCATCCACGAGTACCCCCAAGTCCTTTTCCGCAGGGCTGCTCTCTAACGCATCATCCACCAGCCTGTATTGATAACGAGGGCTGTCCCGACCCAAGTGTAGGACCTTGCACTTGGCCTTGTTGAACTTCATGAGGTTTGCTCAGGCCCACCTCTCTAGCTCGTCCAGGTAGATGCCCCCCCTCCAAAAAGCTCAGTGCCTGTGCTACAGAGACCACCAGACACAGGGCAGCCCCTGGGCACCTTCCAGGTGCTGCCAGGTGGGGGTGGGCAGAGCTGCCTGACCCTGAGGGGCTCCACACAGGCACCTCCGAGTCAGGGCCCCGCAGAGCACTGTGACTCATGGCACAAACAGCCTCTCGGGTCTCCTCTAATGAAACCCCACCTTTCATAATTCTGGAAGTCTTTCCTCTTACCTAACTTTTATTTGCCTCTGGCAAAAAATCTGACTGCAGAGAAAGGAGCAAGTAACTCACCGGCTTTGTTGTTCCTGTAATTCCTCTCCTAATTACCTCTACTGCTGAAATACCTTCAAGTTACTTCTCCCATTCCAGCATTTAGTCCATTATGACTAACAGCGTATAAAGTTAAAAACACCATTAAAATCTCAGTTGTCTCAAGAAAGTTGGGGTTTTTTTGGTTTTTTGTTTTGGTGTTTTTTTTTTTTTTTTCAATCATGCCCTCCCTGGCTTCCAGGGACCTCTAAGTTATTTCAGAAATCTTTCTCTTCAAGATATCTTTGCATCTCTTCATTCCTGTTGTCAGGTAGTCAGAATGAGGACCTGAATTTGAAATTAAGATGCAAATAGCAGAATCTGAAACTGAGTACTAAGGCTCTTTCTAATTCAGCTCTATTGTTCGTCTTTAAGCTTCATAAGGCTCCATTGACCTAGTTTCACAATGACTTTTTTCTATAATTTTGCCTCCTGCTCAACGAAGCGGTACAACCCACTGTATTCATTTACTGAATTAATAGAGTTTTACATTAAAGGCAACATCTCCTGAATATAGTTTTGGTATTTCTGTTACATATATTCACTGTATCTGCATTGCGTCATTGCTTTTCTTGAATTTTAGGGATTCTCCTTTTAAAAGTAAGAACTTGATCAGATATATCTTCATCAGGAAGTAACAAATGGACTCTCTAGTTCTTTATTTCTCAGAGACATTTCCACTAATTATCCTTTTCTATCATTAACATATTAATATAACTGACTATTTAAGGGAAAAATGAAATGCTGAAACAGAAGCTTGCAAGTTTTCATTAACTTTCTTTTTTTAAGAATTGTACCACAGAGACAGTTACCTTGTACCGCAGCCTCAAATGTGGCCACTAACGGAAGCAAAGTGGCTTCAATCAAATCTGACCTTGTGCTGACTATTCATTTAGCCTAAATGCAGCATGCAACTCGTTTGCTCTCATCACTGAAATACTAAAAGTTTCCTAATCAACATCTTCTATATTTTTAAAATAAACCGAACATTGAATTGTTGGCATTAGTATGCTCGCTTGTACTTTTGCATGAATCTGTATTAAAAATTTTTATTACGCATATCTAGTATGTCCACTACAAAATATTGATAATTTTAAATCCAATGCTGCAAGATGGCTGTACGACACTAGCATTACCTGTCAGTTTAATATAAATTATTCTAAAATATATCATTCGCATCATAGTTCAGTTGGATATAAGGACAGTAATTTCGCAAGTGTACTGCCCCCAAATGATATAATAATTATTCTCATAGTTACCAAGTCAGAAGACAAACTGAACAAACTTGAACATAGTTTGTTTGAACAAACAGGCACAAACTTGAGCATAGGAAGTTCCACCTAAACATGAGGAGGAACTTCTTTCCTTTGAGGGTGGCAGAGCACTGGAACAGGCTGCCCAGAGAGGTGGTGGAGTCTCCGTCTCTGGAGACATTCAAAACCCGCCTGGATGCGTTCCTGTGCAACCTGCTGTAGGTGACCCTGCTCTGGCAGGGGGGTTGGACTAGATGATCTCCAGAGGTCCCCTCCAACCCCTGCCATTCTGTGATTCTGTGCAAAGGGTGCAGGACGAAAGGACAGCTGGACTGTTTAATCTACATTCAGAGAAACTAAGAAACATCTCAGACATATATGTCCTACGCCTCCTCATGATCTAGGAATCTGCTTCAGCCCTTTGCAGTTGCTGCCACCACCTGCCTATGGCTTCCAAGCTGAAATATACATTGCGAGTATCAGAAGCAGAGAGAGAGAGAAAGCATGAGAGAGACTTGCCCTGAAGCAAGCCTCAGTAGCCTATGTACAAACACAACTCCCTGTTCTTAGTGTAGCCAAACTACACAACCAAGTCTGAACTACATTTCTGTTTACTACTTCTGGTTTTAAAGCTGGCCCATCTTGAAAACCATGTCACAGTGCATAACTAGTGATAAGAGAAGATTGCGTTCTTCAGATTATCTGACCTGTTAAAGCTAGATCTGTTTCTCCTGCATGGGAAATCCCTGTTCCCCAGGGATTTCTGCAGGTTGCAGCTCAACACATCCTGAATCCATCATTCTGCTGCACTGGAAGGAGACAAAACCATGTTCCCCTCCCACAAAGGGTTGGTTCCATACATACATGTATGGGATAGGCATACATGTAACTCCCACTGCATCCCTGGCAACACTGCTAAAAAGGCATAAGGCAACTCCTCCACAAAACTTAAGAGATTAAGTCTAAACATGCAGCACAGGTACATGGAAATCTCATTAACTTCACTGTCCAAACTCAAATATCACATTTTAAAATTAGGTGACACCTACCGAGAAAAGGAGAATTTTGAAGTTATGTGGCAGTGATGTTAAACACAGCTACACTGATGGCAATTTTAGGATGAAAGACAGCAACAGCAAACAGAAGGTCACTGATTTTGATCAAAAAGTTCTCTCTTTAAAAGCAAAGGTTTTGGTTAACATAGAGACGCTTCATTGGAATGCAATGGCTTATTTTCAGGTTTGCTTTGAACCTATATTCGTATCCTTACTAATGGCCATTTTAATAACCTTAAATTATTACGGTCATGGTTCTTTATCTAACTAAAATTGTGCTCTCCCTGGAAGACTGCAGAGCCTGTTTGTTCTGGTTCATAAACAAGTGACTCACAGAAAGGATACCATATCTTGAAGCATAATTTAGTTGACATTAATGGCATCTCATAATTACTGTAGATAACTGATAGCTGTGGACACATCAATAACACCCAGCATTGTCTTTGTGTGCATACTTTTAGTGATTCTAAGACATTTCTACTAAAATTGCATTGTATGTGCTGTTGGGATTACCAATGGCAAATACAATTCCTTAACGGTATGAGAATTCTGCTCACAATTTCTGCTGATCAAAGGTCAAGCTGAATTTATTTGACCGAATTTCCTCTTCCCCTCACTTTGTACAGTTATTCAAATTAGTTTAAATTAGGGTTAATACACAACAAAATGAGAATGGACGATTTTGTTTCCACTTTGCAGTAATGTCAATTACTGCACAAATGTAAATAGCTGCACAAATTGCAGAGAGACAAAATAAGAGAATATTATTCAGAGATCAACTACAAATATTGTGGTTCCTATAATTCTAGACTTTCCAAGCCCGCAACAATCAGATATGCTAAAAAAGCGTAAACAGGCAGCATATAATATACATAATGAACAATCTGTAGTACATACACATAAGCATATAAAATACAGACAAGACTGTGCCTGTTTTATGTCCCAGTTACCTGCAATTTGGCAGATTATTCAGAACTGAGTCAGAAATACTCGTGTTTGTGTATAAGGGTCCTCGTGTTTAATATTCCCATATGGAATTTTCTGCCATGTCTTATCATTTTCGAACTCACTTATAGTACAGAACAATAATGTCCACAATGGTATTATACAGTCAATGGAAAAATATAGCCTTTAGTTCTAAACTCACACAACAGGAAACAGCATACAGTACTGTCCTATTACACTCCCCAATTCCTCTGCAGATAACACGATGACATCCACAGCCTGGGAGACATGGCTTGGACAATCGTCTGTTTTCTTCCACCAGGGAAAAATACCCATTATTCCTCACCTTCAATTGCTATCTTTTAACTAGTCATTAATCTATAAGAAGCTTTTCTTGTGAATTCCAATTTAGTTCAGTTTAATTAAAAGCATTTGTTAAAGAAATTTGTCAAAAGCATTTTGGCATCGAGGTATAACAACTTTTCATTACAGTGATTCTTCACTTAAACTACAGTTTACAACTTAAACTTATACGGAGCTGTTCAGTACTAAAGCAAGAGTATTATTTTGTGAGCTCTTTGAATATTACTTCAGTCATTTATGACATACAACTGTTCTGTCTCTATCTCATTCCACATCATGACATTCACCTAGTTCATACAGGGTCAATCTGTCTATTATTGCTGTACTGTTTATCCCCCAGTTTCTCTCCATTAGTGTTTCTCAGTTCCTGTAGCCATCTTGGTTGGCTGGTTTGTACTTTTCTTTTATGTTAATATTTTTTCATTTCCCTTTATGCCTGGAATTTCACCCATGGCAATTCAATGGCATTATATAATGAGACGTTTGTAATCGATACCTTTTCTTGTCTAAAACATGGAGTTGGGCTATTCTATACCATGTGTACCCTGGGCATACAGGGAATCCTTATTTCAGTTCATATATTTCTACAATCTGTATCTGTATAGAAGCACTATACACTTGGTGTGAGATCACCAAATCATAGAATCATAGGGGTGGAAGGGACCTCTGGAGATCATCTAGTCCAACCCCCTGCCAGAGCAGGGTCACCTAGAGCAGGCTGCACAGGAACGCGTCCAGGCGGGTTTTGAATGTCTCCAGAGACAGAGACTCCACCACCTCTCTGGGCAGCCTGTTCCAGTGCTCTGCCACCCTCAAAGGAAAGAAGTTCCTCCTCATGTTTAGGTGGAAGTTCCTATGCTCGTGTTTGTGCCCGTTACCTCTTGTCCTGTCACTGGGCACCACTGTCTTCTCATGCATGTCTTCTTTCATCGCGTACTCAAATGGGACTTGTCAGTACCATTCATGTACCATTGTACATGTACCACAGTACCATGTCAGTACCATTGTCCTTTTTAGTCAAACTTCATTTCTTTCTATCTTATACTATCTGGTTCTACTGGTACACCGGATCAAAGCCGCTTCAGAATTCTTGTGGCACTGGCTAGATAGACACCTTATAAGAACACTCCTACCTTTTCAGTCCACTTCTGCCTATCAGGTGGAATCAGTTTTACAGAAGGACTACTAACAGCATCACAGTTGAAAGCATATTTAGCTATCCACTGACCTTTGCTGACAGTTCAAGTGAGCTTGGAAACTGTGACATTATATATAAATTCATATCTCCAACGAGTTTCTGCATCTAGTAACTCAGTTTTCCAGTTTAGCAGAATACATCTGCAGTCTTCCTTTGTCATCACAGTAGCTTCCAGCAGGGCAGCTGAAGATCACCCTCTGCAGGATCTCTGCCTCCGTGGTTCCCATCTCTGAGGGACACTTACTTCCGTGTATTGGAGACTCATTTATCTACTCTAAATGACACAGAACAGAAACTCAAACCTTTTTAGTTCTCCAAGATGTAGATTCAAAGTAGACACAGGTTGTCCACTCCAATAAACACTGATGACATTTTCCCACAGAGTGTGCATCTTTCACAGCTTGTTTCAACAAAGAAATTTTGGCTTTGTTATCCATCCCTCTTTTTTTAAACTGTCCCTATCAAGGGACTTTCCTGCTCCCCTACAGCTTTTAAAGAATAAAAACATGTTGTATGTCTCCCACCACCTATCCACAACCACCTGAGTCCACATCTTTTGAAGTCATTGCAATGCTGGGCTCTAAAAATGTCTTATACAGTCCCAGTTTTATACGTTGGGACTGTATTATTTGTTTGTTCTAACCACAAAAACATCAGAAAACACAGTCAATGTATTCTGTTTCTGTGTAGCGTGTTTGATCACTAGTTCTCCGCAAAGAATATTTTACTGAGATAAAATTTACAGTTGCTCTTCAGAGCCTTCCTGTATTACCTGGATAAATCACATTCTTTCAGGCTTTTATTAGTAGTATATGGTCACAGAAATAGGGATAAATCAAACACTGAGACAATGCAACACAGGTTGCTACAGGGTAGCTTGGATGGCTGCATAGATGGAAATCAAGCATGATTTAATTTCAAGGATTAAATTTGCTAAAAAGACGTTAAGCTTTCCTAGTGTCAAGGGTAAGACTAATTTTCTTAGAAAACTATCACAAAATAACTGACTTAAAGTGTAGTACCCAGTTTGCTCTACAGTACATTTTAAACCCAGGGATTTGTTTATTTGTCTAAAAAAAAAGCATGAAAGAAGCAAAAATTTCTTGTATGTAAACATACGGGAACCTTTCAAGCTTTTTATAAGCTTTTCCTTTTTTAATAGAATCACAGAAAGATTTAGGTTGGAAGGGAGATTCTGGAGGTCTGGTAAAACCCTCACTCAAAGCAGGGACAAAGAAAATGTTGGATCCAACTTCAAC
Organism: Rissa tridactyla; assembly: GCF_028500815.1. NCBI lineage: Eukaryota > Metazoa > Chordata > Aves > Charadriiformes > Laridae > Rissa > Rissa tridactyla. The sequence continues at coordinate 45,322,543 of NC_071467.1, forward strand.
ATTAAACCAATTTGCTCAGTCAAGTTTTGAATATCTCCTAAGCATGGAGATTCCACACCTCTATTCAAACAAGTAAAAGCAAAACCACCTCTACCTATATTATCAAAACATACATAGCTGTTAGAAAGTATTTTCATATTGAGTTTATCAGTATAGAAAATTATATGTGTCTCTCTAAATTATCGTTTTAAAAACGGAGAATTTTCTTTCCTGATATCACCTTTAGGAAGAGGTTTCATTACATTCATACGCATCAGTCTTCTGTGAAAAAATTAACTATTGCAAAGTGAAATTCGGTATGTGTGAATTAATTGCAGACCTTGTACGAAAACAGAAGATATATCTGTTCATACAATCTGAAATTTCAAAATGGCCTCTTTCATAGGATTGATAAAAGAATAGCAGAAATTCATCTGCATTCTTATTTGCTTATTAATGAATACCCTGTTATTACACGGCATCTTTAATGGAGGTAGCTGAAGCTCACTTAGAATTATATTCACTCACATGTATACATGTATTTATTTATTTATTTTCTTACTTTGTAAATATATAATTTACCAGAATCTTGCAGTCAATACCAAAAGGAGAAGCATTATCTAAAGAGGCCTGAGCTCCATACAAAATGGAAGCTATATTAAAATGTACCTTGCAAATTCAGCTACTTTTGCACTTTGAGTCATAGAATTTGACAAACGATTGCTTCTGGGTTGTCAAGACAAAGGAATCAATCATTTGTAGCAACCTGTAATGTTTTTGGTTTCAATTTTCACTTGTCTGTAAAGAATGAAATATCAGAAGCGAAGTAGTGGAGGTACAAAGAGCACACTGCTACTAACAAGTTTAAGTAAATTCTGCCCAAGTCACATAAAACCAAAAATACATTACTATCTGACAGCTCTTTCTTGATTTAGGTGAAATGAGTTGTGAGTTTTGCTCACTCACTAACACATTAATAGCCATTTTGAAATCATCACTATCCTCCTTGTTCTCTTGGGCCTGTGTTCCAGACAGTAATCTTGACTCATCGGCACTCACACACTCGTCTGACTCATTCATTTTTTCAGGGTTGGTAAAAAAAGCAAACTAATTACAATGAAAAAATTCAAGGAAGAATTCTAGGCATGAGAGAAATTCATTACATGAAATTTAAAACTATTGCTCAAACCGGAATGAAATGATATTTTAAATTTTCAACCTTTTAACAGAATTGAAATATTCTACACACTGACTTTTGATCAATTCTACCTTTTGCTAACGCTGAGAAGTCCTGCTGGATAGAAGAAGAAACTTCCACAAACCCTCAATTTGCAACCAAAAATAATTATGCCATCATGGAAAAGCTATTCCAAGAAGGAATACGTAAAGGGTAGGAGAAATGCAAAAGTTGTACTTATGATTAACTTGATACAAGATTTACCCATGCTGCTAGAGTTTCCAAAAAAAACCAAGTTTGAAAAATGGAAAAAACCCTTGTTCAGTACTCAAACAGACTTTCGTCTCTTTGTTTTGAAAGGAATTGGGGATCAGTGAGACAGAGAAAACATTTTGATTAAAAAATACGGCTAAAATCTATGAATAAAACACACAGGTGACAGATTGTGCAGATGAGTTCCTTCTGAAAAAAGGCCGTGGACTCGTCTAATGGCAGAATGTCAGTAAAATAACCATTGAACAGAGGAAAAAAGAAAATCCAAAATTTTTTAGTCTGGACTGTGAGGCTCAAATAGACCTATGAAATATTAGACTGTAAATATGGGCAGATATGTTTATGTACAAAGCTGCTCATATGAAAAATTTAAAGTGTTAACTTAAGGGCCTCGTAATAGATACTAAAAATATCAGTTGACACAGCTGACAATTTCAACTACGTTTGTATCTATGAATCAGCAAATCCCAAAGCTCAAACAATTCCCCTGGGAAGTCTCAATCTCTTCCTTTTTTTAAATTCATATCTTCCTTTGCATTTAGGGACTACAAATGAAAAGCTTAAATACAAAGTAACAGCTGTTCCCATCCCATTTTTAGCTTTAGTGGAATCAAGAGAAAACAAAAGGCTTGTGAGATAGATTGCTATAGAGAGATCTTCAGCAGAGGCTGGCTAACTCAGGATATTTTGTTGCTTTGGGCTAATTCAGGAGATTTCACAATTTATTTGAGACTAAATTGAGGATGGTTTCCAGGTTGCACCCACACACTGCCATCCATAGTATTAAGATTTTTGCTACTTCTTGCGACTTCTCTTTTGCCATTTATTAAGAGCCTGCAGGATGTAAAGTGCTGAGGTGAGTTTAACCATCCTACCTCTACTTCCACCCTAGTATAGTCTTTCTCTTCCACTTATTTCATGTGATTATGTGCACATTCATCTGAGAATCTATGTCAACTTTAGTATTAAGGATATGTGATTCAGCTCATGTCTGTTATCTGTGTAAAATATGGATAATTTACAAAAGATACCCATTAGTAATGTTGAAGACTTCCACTTGCATTCACAGCATCAAACATCCTTCTACTAAAAGCAGAGATTACCATTTCCCCAAAAGACTGAAGGTAGCCCAGTGATTTTCACTAAAGAGCAAAACTTCTTTATCATCTATATATTTCCCTTGAAATACAGCAGAGACAACAGTGAAAGGCAGTGAAAAAAGAACACCTGCATCACAAAACCTCTTTGACCATCTAGAGATAGCCAGTCATTTTCTTAATCAAGCTCTTTTTTAAGCTAGCACCCTCAGGTGATTTCACCAGGCTTGGAAGTTTAAGGAAGTTTTTGTGGCCAGCACATTCAACCAGTTTTAAGTGACAAAACAGAAGTGTAATTTTAAAAGGTGAACATTATCCCAAAAGACATTGAGATTTTTCTTTAAATTCATTCTTGCTTCCAACGTTCTAGCTCTTCAATATCTCATCTTAATGTGGCTTATCTCATCCCATCCTATGATGGTAGCTGCTCAAGCCAACATGAAGAGAGATTTCAAAAGCAGTTAGAAAGCTGACAAACAAAAACATCCATACAGTGTGTTCAGTGGTAGTGCATCATGATGCCTGAAAAACAAACACTCATCCTACACATAACCTGAAAAATCCCTCAAAGGCAGAAAGCCTTCAGGACCACATCAGAACAAAACAAAGAAACTCTAACTGTAGTTAGTATTTGGATTCTTCTGGGGTAAGATTTTAAGACAGCCCAGTAAAAAGTGGGACGTGAATGCCCTGTCAGACAAGTGCCTCAAGATGAAATTATTTAGATTTGCTCTTGAAGCAAAGAACAAAGAAGGTTAAAGATTAAAAAAAAAAAACCAAACAAAACAAGAAAACACAAATAACAAAACAACACCAGATCTTGAAACAGAACCACTGAAAAAAGAGCAGAGACTTAATGAAGGATATTAAAGAATAGAACTGGTATTTGTGTTTAATTTGAATTGTTATCAGTTTTCATGCAGATGGATGTGAGAGCAACTTAAGCTGAGCCACACCAAATAGTTCAGCGCTGAAGTGTTACTTCCGTTTCTCCTGCTGTAATACTCTCTTCCCCTAAACCTCAACCCTTCATGTTAGAAAAGCAGCAGACAAAAATGACTAGATTTAGAAAACTATGGAAAAGAGGTGGTGTCTTACTCTTATCCTAGTCCAATAGTTAAGAATTTTCAAAGATATTTTTATGTAAAGCACCTCAGTAGTCACTGAGACACAAAGACGATGAAAAGGGAAGAAGGCAGAATGCGCAGACACAGTCATTGGTCAAGACATCTTTCTTCCTTTTGTTTGTGAAGATTTCAGAGAACCTTGAAAGCAGTACAGGTCAGCCTACCATAACTCAAAGGTGAAACATGCTTACAAGATATGAGAAACCTATAGCTATAGCTCCCCTGTACAGTAAAATGGGGAGAGAGGTTGTTCCAAAGGCTAAATCAAAAGAGGAACCCAATTCGGAAATTTAAATTTGAGTGTGAAAAACAAAGTTAAAAATTTCATCCCTTGGAGTTTCTATGACAACTCCTTTGTCAGCCTGGCTCCCTGCTACTAGCACAATAACTGGTAGCACTTTTAATGTCCTCTGGGTCATGAGTAACAGGCGTAAGTTCAGCAATCTTGTTCTCCCGGTGTTGCTAGGAACCAGGGAGTGCAAATCCAGCTATGCGCTGACAGCTGTTCCATGTTGTCTTCTATCAGGGCTAAAGATCTGCATCATTAACTATGCTGGAAATCACACAGCCCGGTCAGTGAAAAAAAAATACACCAATAATTCATCCCAATACAAAAGAATGGTTGCAAAACAGAGAACATAGAGTCCTTAAAATTTGATTTAATAAGAAGACAAAGAACATCTGTGTTGCAATTGTTTATGGAGAGATATTTAGAATTTTCATCATGAATAAAAACATCAAAGCAGCTTAGTGATAGATTCAACATTTACATTCACTATAGCAACTCGCTGCCTCCCTCTTGGACATATGCTGCTTCTCTATCTACATGGCTTGTGCTACAGTTCCAGAGACACGTCTTGAGGAGGCTGAAAAGACTTCTCAGAAATCGTTGCCATACATTATGAGTCATACTGCAGAACTTGGTGACTTGGCAATTTCATTAGCTATAGAATAAGTGACCTTCATCAGCCCCCTGCTTATCTTCAGCGTGGTCGAACAGCAGCCAGCAACATCAGCCATCAAGGATCTGCCAGTATAGTGTATTATGATGATGAGGGAATTTATGCTCTGATCATTAATATGGTTACTAAATGCTACAGTAGAAAGATTTTGATAGAATTTACTTTTGTGTTCATATTGTTAAATTATCTGTAGTGATTCAGAGACTGCTGAGTGATAATCACCAGAAGTCTATTTTCTAAATAGACTTCTGGGTTTTTTATTTATTTTCACTTGTCCCTATTCTCCCTTAAGTTGTAAAAAGTAAACTTACAATGTGGAATTCAAACAAGCTTTCTAGCTGTACTATACCTGAGAGTTCAACTATCCTTGATTCCTTGCCCAGTATCCTAAGTCTTATTCCTAAGCAAGGAATAAGTAATGACATGGTTTGTGCTATAGTTCCAGAGACACATTTGAGAACATTTCTCTGAAATCACCGGAACATGTCATGAGTCATACTGCCAAACCTGGTGACCAAGAATTACTTATGCCTTGCTTAGTATCACATAACCAGAAATATATTGCATAAACTACTATAACTTAAAATCAGACAGTCTAAACCAAAGCTATTCCTGAGAATCCTCTGCTCTGTCCATTACGATCAACCTTGAGACTTCAAGGGAAGGGGAACAGTTCTTTTAAAAATGTTCTGTTTCAACAGTTAAACCAAAAAGGTTAACTTTAATTTGAAAACAGTTTGATTTACCTATTTCAGTTTATACAACAGTTAAAAATTAAAGTTTGAAAACAAAATTAAATGTTTTTAATTCTACCTGATCCTTTTTCAACCACTTTGTAAAAAAAATTGATGGCTGACATTCCATCTAACTGAGATGAGAAAAAACTTCAAAACCTTTGAAGTATTAAAGCAGGAAAACCCTTTCAACCCCAGGACAATCTAGCGAGAGTTCTGCCAAAAAATTAATAGTATCACATCTTGCAGTACCAAGTGATTAACATGTTAGCTTGAAAGAAGAGAGAGTCTCTCAACAAAAGGCATTCACAGCTTTTTTCACTGAGGCTTGCCAAAGACAACAGGTCATTGCAGGGACAGTTCTGAGCGATCCTTCCTTTAACATAAACATACTCTAGAATATTTCAGGTTTGCAAGAACACCATGAAATCATGGATAAAGACATATATCTACAGCAAAATAGCTCACCTGAGTATGAACTACTTCCTCTCTTGACAGTATTTGCAGAAAAAGAGAATTCTTTTGGTGGAGAAAAGACTTCCGTCTAAAAGGAAGGTAATACATAAAAGGTGTATTTCCAAAGTAATTTAGACAAACTCAAAGTCTGTAACCAGGTGAACCCAACAAGAGAGGACATATCCACATTTTTAAGTTAAGTGCAGTGCTGCTCCCTCGTGCTTCAGTTCATGCTTTTTTTAACTTTCCATGGGACGATATGATTCTCATTTTGAAACTGAGTGCTCCATATGTCACAAAAGACTACCAAATAATCAAAAAGAGCTTTTCTTCAGACCCCTGCATCTATGTTCCCTGCAGAAACAGGCTGTATTTAACAGCAGCGACATATTCTCTTTTTTAAAAGTGTCTACATGTAAGATAAAATGGAAATTTTTGTCATAAGATTTTTTTTGGCCTAAAAACATGCTCAGGTTCATACCTGAACTTTGGTTTATTCAGAAACAAACAAACAAACAAAAAAAACCAGACAGGAGACAAGACATCACTGTTGAAGTCCCCAGCAGGTCCAGCAGGCTGTTCAGCACACACACCACCTCAGCAGGAGCCAGGCACCTGCCTGGAAAGGGAATGAGGCCACAGCAAATTGGGATCTGACGCAGGATTAGAGATGGGTGATCGGGCGAGATGGGTAAACACTGGTTGACATATAAATGAAAATCTACTGGGAGCATTGGAGAAGGAGGTAGGCTGGTGGAAAGACAGAAGTCATAGAGTCCTATTATATTTACTGTCAATCTTGATACATATGTTGGCAATTATCTGTTTATACTCAAAGTCACTTCTGTATTCAGGTATGTATCGTACCAGCGTTTTAAAAAAAACATATCAGCAAGCAGACATCTCAATGCAATACATGCAGTAATATTGAAGCAATATATACCCATCTAATTTATCAAATGGATACCTGTGCTCTTTTGAGGATTCTGGTAGGTCTAACTTCCTTACAGAAATAATTTCTTTCATACAAGTATTTTGTTCACCAGAATGCTACTCCATGCTACCACATAGTGTAGTACAATGGAAAAGACACACAACCAACTTATGGTGTCCTTGGCCACAGCATGGCAATGCCATGTTCAGGCTAATTTTTTTCTGTGATGTAACATGCTGACATATGAGTTGGGGGCTGTAGTAACCCCAAGGTTTCTCCACTGAACCCACTTGCAGCACAGATGTGCTATACTTCAGCTTATCCATGTTGGTGCTACCAACAAACCTTTGAACATCTCATGGCAAATGATGTGCTTGTAGCCTTCTCCCTCCAAAACTTTCCACTGTTTGCTTCACATTTGATATTGAGTCTCCAAGGCCCATAAAAAAAAACACAGGACTAAGTACATATAAATAAAATATAATATCCCAAAAGGACACTAAATGTGTCGTTCACAGTCCTCCTACAGTCATCCAAGGGTGTTTTGGTGATGAGTGCCATATGTTATGCGGCTTCTTGCGCAAAAGCACTCCAAATATTTTCCACAGTTTATTTCAATAATTATTAAACGGGACTATCCTGGGATAAATACAGAACATAGCCACCGTTTTCACCATACGGTCATAGGCATCTCCCTCATTTAGGCCTAATTGGAGGAAAACTGTTCCCTATCTGCAGAAATAGTATCAGAATTTTAAAAACAGCTCTACCACTGCATCCCCCTATAACTCTGTTATGACTCTTGGAACATGCATTTCTATCCCATGTGCTTTGGCTCCATCATTAAATACTGCCTCTACTCTTTTTGACCACACTTTCTGAAATTTTGGCTGTTCTATCATTTGATTTGGTGTCACAGCTATTTAATTTGTTGTTTTATCTATTTTGCATACACCATCTTCAAAAGTTTGTGTGCTGTGGGAACGAAATAGCCAGGTAGTGTGACATGAGTAGCCAGACTACATGATATCCATCTCCAGTCCACCATCACTGCCCATGGCTCTGTTCTGAGGAAGGTACATTTCTCACTGCTTTCTGCATATTCATTGCTGTACATCCCGATGTCAGTATCTGAACAAAAGCAGCTCGATAATTCAAGTGCAGCCAGAGGTCATGTCAGGGAACCCTTTGAGAAGGGCCTTGGGAGAAGACTGATTTTTAGCATGGCAAGGAAAAACAGTTTCAGGTAGTACAGTATCTTTCATTACCTGTCATCAGATGAGAAATTACAGTTCCACTAGCTAAACATTGATCACATATTTCTGCCATGGTTCAGTTACAAACAAACGCTCTCCAGTCTAAACAGTCAAGCTGAAGCTCTGCTGAGGTATTTCTGGTAACATAGCCACGATGAAGGCTGACATTTTGCATCTGAAAAATCATATGATGGTTGTTCAGAATGCCTTTGCCACCTCTTTTACAGGCAGGATTAATTTTTTTTTGCCCCTGTTACTTTCCATCCCCCACCCCCCTGCCCTGCTCCAGACTAGCTAATAAGATCCCTACACCAGAATTCAGAGTGATGGGAAATCATGTCATTTTAGCACTTTCCAGCATCATTGGTGACTACAGAGGGCCTGCTATACTGAATTCAGAACCAGACGCTCCTATCAGGTTAGGGAAGGCGTTGTTTTCTCCTCCGTGGATAGTTTCTCTCTCTCTTATTGCTCCAGAAAACACTAAGTATGGCCATAAGACCCTGTTAGGAACAGGCTGGAACACCGGCTCGCTTTAGGGCCTGCTCTCAGAGCACGATCCTCCTCAGGTGCCTTTGATGGGAGCACCCACAGGGTGCCGTGGGCAGGCTGGCATGGAGCAGCCGGCACACAGGAGCCAGGGCTTGGGCAGGTTCCCAGCCCATCTGGTCTCCCTCCTAAGGTCCTGCAGGCGACTTTAAGCTCACTGGCAGGCCACGCTGCTTTGCTCTCCAGGGAACAATCAAATCATTTATTCACGATCTGGAACCAGAGGGAAAAACACTCTTCCTGCACCTTCTCTCTCCAAAACACATGCCAGACTGTCCTGGGCTGGACCAAAAGTAAAGCAAGAGGTAGCATGGAAGATGAGGCTCCTAATAGCCTGGTCCTGGAAAGAAAGCAGCCTCTCTTCATATTGAGGGGGGTGTGTCTAATATTTTCAGTTAAATTGGAAAAGCAAGCAACATAGCTGTCCCAAAGAATCCCGAGGATGCAAGATACATGATCTCTTCGGGGTTATTTTTGGGGGATGACTCAACTCCTAGGAGTAGCACAAAAGAGGACGGTGGCTGCATGATTATGTAAGTTTAAAGATAAGTTTCTGCACGATACAGTCATCTTAGTGAAAGTGCCTGAGGTCTGCCATCAATTAAAATCAATGTGATGGTGAAGATAATGCTAACAACCTCTTGATGTCGTCCAAATTATGTACTGCATTCCACTCACGTTAGTGGCAGCAGAGAGGAGTCAAAGCTTCCTGAACAGCAGTTCTCAATGGCTCCACATCTGCCCCCAGCACAAGCTTTTAAACACGCACCCAGAGGTGGGAAGCCAGCTCAGTGCAATGGCAAACAACAAAGAAAAAAAAAATTTAAGTAACGACTCTATTGTAAAAGCTATACTGGAAGCTATACCGGAGTCACTTATTTCTCTTTTTCCATTCAAAAAAGTCAGTCATTTCTGAGTATATTCTGTGGACAAGACTAATCTCCACAGCCCCAGCAGCATTTCTGTAACCAGAAAAAAACAATAACATAATTATTTTAATCGCAGCGTCTTTAAAACTTAATCTCTAATAATGTGATAGCCAGCTGTTTCCGTAATCTATCTCACTTAAAGAAATTGAATTGGTCGCAAACAGCTGTTCCTAAACAGCAGCCACACAATGTGATTGCACATTTTAAGGTCACAACCTGCAAGCTACAAAATTGTGAGTTGTGGATAATAATCTTTATCTCCCTTTCATAACGCAATACTGAGCCATATGAAGGCAGATAAGGTGCATCTAGTAACTATGCAATTGAGATCGATTTACTGTCTAAATGTAAAATAATCATTACCTGATAACCAATATAGTTATAAGATCCAATGCCTGGAGATACTGAAGTCAAACAATTTCAAACAAAAAATGAGGCTGTACATGTTGAACTATGAAAGTAAGTATCATCTTACCAAGAGTGCAATACAGTCTTCATTCTAAGTCTTGGAAGCAAGATTTGATGTCTTTCCAAAATGAGCACTCCTTCCTGACCTGCCATTACTTATTCGATGCAGGAATTGGCTAAAAATGCCATCCACTGTCAGGCTTAAGTAAAACAAATCACCAATGGTGATCCTTGGAGTTCTTAAAATGTCTGAAAATAGCATCACCAACTATGTCATATGAATACAGCGGTATTTAAAAAAATCTATATATTAATGGGGAATTTCCTGATATTCATTCTTCAATCTTCAAACACAGACTCTTCTTTACACTGGCCTATGGACACTTAAGTACCTATAGACATTCTTCCTTTAAGTACAAATTACTTAATGTAAATCATCCTTCAAAGACTAAAAGGTGGTTTTGATTAATGCCTGACTTTGACTTTTCTATTCCAGTTTCAGACTAGCAAAAAAAGCTGTAGGTTACCCAAAATTTTCACTGAGGCCAACAAGAGCGAAGGGTGGCTCAAGGGAATCTACTTTGTCACAGATCCTGGATCCCGTTCTGATGATATAGTTAGCTTATCCTGAGTGTTGCGGGTCTTGAAGCTTCCTATTCCAGGCAAACCTCTAATTGAAGGAGCTACAACGATGCCTTATCATTACCTTTTGACAAAAATACCAGTTAGAAGAAAAAGGAATGTTAAACAAATTGGTAATTTTATGTAGTAAATGACAATCAAGGAATCTTACCAGAAATACAGTTAATAGCTGCATTTTGATATGGTTGATATTATTTAAAAAAAAAAACAAACAAAACAACAAAAAAAACCAACAAAAAAAACCCCAGAAAACATGATAAATTCATAAAAATTAAACTTTTCTTAAATACATAGACTTCTATGGCTATTATTTATACACTGGTAAACGTTGGCAAGACATTTTATAGACATGAACAATTGCTATGCAAAAGCACTATTAATCTGGCTAAGAGAACTAGCTCAAAGAGCTATAGCATGTATATTAGGAATTAAAATAAAAAAACAAAACCAAAACAAAATACAACAAAAAAACACCAAAAGAAAAGGTATGGTCATATTGCTTATATTTTATCATGGAAATTAATTGACCTGGATTATATAAACCCTGCCAGACCGTCCCCACCCAGCACACGCATTTAGAACCTGCATTTCTGCCCTCTCTTCCCTTTTCTCCCCATAACACACATTTTGTGAGACAGACTTTACATACACTGTCTACATCATGTAAGTAGGTCTATTACCATGCCAGACGCCCTAAGTAAAACAGCTAAGCAGAAGTTCCGTTTCATTATATGGATAAAACCATATTTTCTCTTCATCCATAATTTAGGTTGTTGGTCACCAGGAACTACACAACTGAGAAAATACTTCTTTAAGAAACCGCATAAATATTTAGCAAAGGGTATTTTACCCTTGAAATTCAATAAAAACCAAACTATTAATAGCTGGACCAGGATTTCTCTATATGTAACACCTACTCTAAAAATATTTTTTAAAATTATTCTCTCCTATTAACATATATTTAAGGAATTAATGAGTTTGCTCCACCTAATATAATCTGTAAGACAGATAAAAATTCTAATGTCCTATTTATAAAAGCTTTTAAAAGCAATGTGTAGCTGCTCGCATTCAGAAGCAATCCTTTATTACAACAGATTTGAATATTGGAAGTCCATCACTGCCCTAAGAAAACTGAATGTGCACAATCCCTATGAAGGTGCATGTGAATCCTTGGACAGAAAAAAATATTCCTGAAGCTGTACTTTGAAACCCGGTTCCGAAAAACACAGACAACAAAAGGTGATGAAGCAAAAGTTTAATATCAGAAGAATTTCCCGTGGTGTAAATACTCTTGGGACAGCCCATCACTGTTTAGTATTTTCAGATGAGAAATTAGAGTATTTTATCCTTGGAATCCAACATTGGTGTGGACTGATAGGTGGCATAAGACAGTGTTATCACCAAACAAAAAATTATTTACCTGAAATGAAAACAAAGTGGACTGTGAAACGACACAGCCTGCACACAGAACAAATTTCAAGAACTCTTGCATGTTTAAAACCATATAGAGAATCATTTTTCACTGATGCAGTAAGACCTGTACATTTCTGTCACCACCAAAAGGACAGTTTCAGCACAGTTTTCCCTTCTTATGGAAATAAACCATGTCATCATATCTACAAATGCCGAATAATGAAAGGATAAATTCTACTTTGACATACTGATATAAATTTAAATATTAAATAGTTATGGAACTGGCAGCACAAATGCATTAAAGAAGGCCTGCAAAAGCTGAAAATGAAGCCAAGAGAAAATTGACCTGAGGTACTGAAAAGTATCTCACATTTTGACACTCAAAACGAGAGCATTCAAGATACACCTTCACAGTCCTCTCTTCTGAGAGGCTCACCAGTACTTAGAGGTAAGGCTAACCCATTAGGCAGTGAGCAGCACGCTTTTCACTAGCTCTGTGTCACCTTTATTTAAAGTCAGAGACAGAGGCAAAATCCCAGAAATCGGATTAATATTTCTCAAGCAACAACAGGTTTTAAGCTGACAATTTTTATACTAACTGATGGCTTGCATCACAGATGTAACTACTATAAACCAGATTTACTGCATTGCTTGGAAAAGACAGCCACAGTATCATCTTTTCTTCAGTGTTTGCATAGTGCTTATCCATTATGTCCTTTTGACACAATCTGATAAATGTAACAGAGAAAAAGACGAAAGAAAGGATCTGAAAACTGTGACATGGAAGTTGTAGTGTATTTTAAAATGGAAAAGAATTTGGACAGTACCTATAAAAGACTTCATGCACACATGGAAGATGAAACAAAAGTGAGGCAGATGAAGCAAGAACTTTGCTTGTATGAACTTAAGCAGCCAATATATATCCCTAAATGAACTCCACAAGTTCTTTGAAAGAAGCTTTATAAAAGCATAATAATTTCATGCTGTGCGTCTGCTAGGTAGCAAGAGTCAATGCAAGACTATTGACTAGTTTTCTCTGAATACAGAATTTATTTTTCTCATATTTAGCAGATTAAGCTGATCCTGTGCTTATTGAGATATGGCAATTACACTTTATCTCTGCCTTTCAAAAAGCATCTCCTGTGACACACCTTCTTATCTCAATGACAACTGAAACACAGTTTAATGCCGGTCTGTTCTAGGTACGCAATGTATTAGGAATGGACAAACTGCCTCAAGAGCCAAATCTGGCTTACAGTTGCTTCAAATACAGCTTGCTTACTAGTGGTGCAGCACGGGTTTTAATAACCCTCCTGAGAACATGCAGGAAACATGTTCAGAATTTATTTTAAGCAGGAAAACTTTTAAAGAAATAAAGTATGTGAGCTATTGCAAATTTGCTGTCACAAAGCTCAAGCTCACATGAGGCAGCAGCTTCTGCTTTACTCTGCTCTGCACTGTATCCCGCTCCCTACCAAGGGCTGCCCTTCCAACTAAGAACATAGAAAAAAGACATCATTGGGAGACTGAAAACACTGCTTTATGCAGTGGCAGAGTATGAAAGTCAGCATAAAAAAGTTGTCACCTATAACAAGGGTGTGAGGATCTCCCAAGAGGTCAGCAGTCGGAGAAACCTACTCGTGGGATGTACGAGATAGCTCTCAGGTATCTGACAATGTATCTGAAGGACCACAAAAGTTTGCTCATGCCTAATACATTCAGTAAGTGAAGAGATAAATGGACCTTAACTGTATCACAAAAAATTAAGATGAAGGAGACCAGAAAAAGTCCTCCATTGTAGAAATACTACTTTTAAACTAAGAGGAATAAGATAACAAAAATTACAACTTCTTACAGAAAACCTGTCTGCCTAACATAATATGATGCAGAAAATACAAACTGAAAAAAGGATTAAATTAACCTGAAATGTCTTTATATTCAACAGGAGCCAAAACAAGGGAAAAACTCTGAAATTGTACCTTTCCCAAGTTAAAACATCTAGATTTATATGACTGTCAAACAAAAGAAAAAAAGAAGAAACTTTACTAAACAACATGCAGGCTGCTATGGCTATTCAACCAAGACAGATATCTATCATATACTAGCTATGCTTCTTTAAGAATCTTCCAACATATGCCCTTAACATAGACTAGCATAATATGTTCCACTGGCCATGTTTATGCAGTTGCAATGACTCAGTTGATGTGAGTGTCCTCTCAAGGGGCCTGTGAATGATGAAACGCAAAGGTGTAACATTCCCTTGTGATTCATCCACAAGACTCACTGACATACCATAATTCCAAGCCATACCTCGGAAAAAGAGGAAACAAAAAAGCAATGCAGGATCAGCTCCAGGTTCTCATCAAGGATGCCAGCAAGTTGCAACCATCTCAGAAAGATGACTTACTTCTCCTCTTTCCTGGAATCTGACTTCCTTATGGGATTCCTCTGAAGGCCTGTGTGTGTACTGTAATAAATTTGAGACAAAAGAGGGGAGGCCAAAGGTTTCCAATGTTTACTCATTAAGGGAAAGACCCTTAGGTCTAAGGATAAATCTAAAATCTCACAGTGAATGTAAAATCATGTCTATTTTAGTATGAAACACCTTTCCTTCAGCACCAGCAAACTTTTCATCAACTTCAAGACAACTCCACCTGGAGAGATGTTTTAGCCTCTAGTAGCTCCTCTGTGGAAAGAGAATTGAGCTCTTGAGGCAATTCAGATGGAAGTTAATCTGTAAAGTCTGCTACCTTGTCCACTGCACATTAGAACACTGGCTCATATAACTTAATGATTTTTTTTTCTTCATTTGTAGACCAACTAAGGGATAGATCCTTCTGCAAAGACAGTAATTTTGGGGCTTTTTCAGTTTTGGCATGGATTTTACAGCCTATTTTTATCTCACATTACCATCACTGACAGTAGAGAATGTGAAAGGATGACTATAAGACAGCCATGCAGTCTGGTTGGGGTACAGGTCTGAGTAATGCTAGGCACATAGCAAAATAGTTGAGACAAAAAAATGGAGTGGCCAATAAATACTTTCCTGGATTAAATATCTACTGGATTAAGAACCTGATAAGGCTATCAGAAGCGTACAGCAGTTGAAAAACCCCAAAGACTACAAAATTTTTCTTGAGCCCTTCTCCAAACTTTTTTTAATTTCTTGAATTCAACTGGAAACAGCTATTAACATAGCTTCTTTGCTCACAAAATGGAAACTAGCAACCATATTTTTTACCTCCTAGACAGCTAGATCTTCCTTACCAAGAAATGCATACATCCCTTTGACAATCTCCCTGGAGCACTGAGGGATGTGTCATGTGTGGGTCCATTCTAAAGATGGCCTAAAATGCCTTATAATTTCAAGATGTTTCCAAAGGCAGACAAGAAACACGACAAGGCAGAACAATAATTGTATGAAGCCAGGTCATAACAAAGAAATATAAATAGCTTAATAAATAACTTCCTAGAGTTTCATTAAAAGCCTGTATCCTGTTAAGACATTTCCAAAAATCTGTATTTTAAAACGGCAACCTGGTTCTCTTTTATTTCACAGATGATGTAAGTCTAGTTAAATCACATTATGTAAATTTCAGATTACAAGTATTCTTTCTAGAGCACACTGACAGTTTCTCCTACCTGCAGCGTATGACCCTCGCAAAAGCAAATCAGGATATTCGATTACTTACCTCAAGTCCAAGGATAATGAGGTTTTAGCACAATTTTGTTCCACAAAATTTCATTAGTTACTGGGGTTATATTGATCTGTAATTAGATAATGTTTTGCGACATCTTATGGAGATCCCGCAGCCTTATTCAGGCTCTGTCAATAAATTGAAGAATCTTCATCTTCTACAGGAAGATATATTGAAGAAAACACACTGGATTCAGGAGAAAAGAAAGAAAAAAAAAAACCCAAACAAACACCTCTCCAAGCTATTGGAATAGAAAAAAGAATCTGGGGAAGTTTGATAAAATGACTCTTCCCCTTAGTGGCCGGGCAGGAAAATCTGGGGACCTGCCTGTTTTCTGTTTAACATACGGGACAAGTGCTGCCTAAGCCTATTTTCATGCCTAAGCTACACTGTCCTTGTCATCCTGAATACGGAAGCTCTGTCCCTTCCTCTGCCATGGTTTCCTGCCTAGAATAACCTAACTCTGATTCCAGTACGCACCCTCTAGCACAAGCTCTTCTTTTTAAGAAGAAATGATGCTTGAATGGATTACAAGCAGGTGATGGCAGGAAAGGGCAGATGGCACATAGAGGGAGCAGCTGCCATCACCAGCAAAAATGGTAGGGCAAGGTCACTGCGGGAACTTTGGTCATAGCTAGAAATGATGTTGGGGTGAATTCTTTTTTTTTGTTTGTTTGTTTCTTTTGTTATGTCTCTGAAATGAATACTGGGCAGCATGAAATAACAGATATTTTAGACTACATTTTTCTAGAATAGAGCAAAACTCAACTACGCATAAAGGAGTTATTTGTTAAGTACACAGTGACAGAGAAGTCCTTGTCACAACAGGAGACTGCACCTGACCGCTAAGAAATTCCAACAAAGGTTTAAAGGATCAAGTCCTTTGCTTCTGAAATGCTCGTCTGTGATGTACGAGAGCAAATTTGTGGAGTACATATTCCAGATGAAACTCCAGAAAAACAAATACCTGTCTCAGATTCCAGTAGGACAATGTGATTTCCTTAAGGAGAATGTATGAAAAGGCCGCTGAAAACTTTCATACTCGGTGACTGTTCGTATGACTTGGAAGTTGGTTACCAAACTAATTGTGTTATAAAACTTAAGGGCAGCTAGATTTAGTAACAAGATGCTTGAAGGAATAACAAGATAGCCAAAGCACAGATCTAAACATCTTGTACTCCTTACATATTTGTTTCTGCTGTGTAATTTCTATGCCACAATGTGTTTAACTCGCTTTCTTTGAGTACATCATGATAATAGTAAACGACCGAGTTTGTCCCACACTTTCCCATGAGGTGCTCAGTGGGCTGAACAATTGATATGCCTTACAGTTAAAAACAACACACTACAAAAACAAAGGAACTAATGAAATACTAAAGCACCAAAGCAAGCATGACCATAAGCAGAGACAACGACACACGAGGGTGCTTTTATCCGCTCTTTCTCAGAGAAAGTAATGGACCAATTTTAACCAATATTGTTCTGGTGCCTATCCTATGCGATGGGATTATATACACGCTAATTATTTTCTCCCTCTTTGTAGGTTGCCTTTCTGCTAGGTTAAACCCAACATACTTTAACACTGGTCACTTGTAAACTGAAACATCCTTAAAAACCAAAAGGAAAGTAAAAGAAGAAGAATGACACAGCTTCATGCTTGAAAAAATGTAAACAAAAACATCTTCAGACTACTCATGCACAGCACTACTGTATGGAAAGGAAAATAATTTATTAAATTAGTCAGGCCTTTTAAGTGCAATATGGTATCAATTAGAAAAGCATGGCTATAGCTACTGTGCAACAGAACCACAGCTGATAAAAATAAATCGTATCAGTAAACAACAGGTATTCCAGCACCAAAGGAATATTGCTATATTGGAAGGAATGTAAAGAAAAGTAACAAAATGGAAAGATACGTTCTTGTTAACTCCCAGGATTTCATAAATTACAGTCACGTTAAATAAAATGAGGACACAATAGCAGAGATCTCTAAATCCTCATAACCCTCTAAAAATCCTCTTAAGCCTTGGGTCTTATGTCAATAACTTACCAAGTTAAGATTTCTATTTTGTATTTTTACCTTTGGATTTTTTATGTGATAAAAGTCTATTAGAGATTTTGCTGCATTTTCCATTTCAATATCTATGATTAGCTGCAGTCAGGGAGAGGACTAAATACAGGTTCTCAATGGAACCTTGTCTATAACATTCTTGCAACAAAAAATGATCAAATAAGTGATTATATTCAGTGAGCAATTAATTAGGAATGCAATCACATAAAGGCATGTACCACAAAGACCAATGGTCTATATTACTACTAAGAACGGTGGTTATTTATTCCTTCAGGTTTTAAGTGTGTAAATTACATTTTATTTAAGAAGTCCTGAAACCATATATAACCTTTACCTGGTTTTGTGCGCAGGGCTTTTTTTCCAAAAACTCTATAATTGAGAAAGCGTCAGTTTAGCAGGATGATCTTTACTACAAAATTTACTCTGCCTCCCCTTCAAATATGGACAAAATGTAGACTTCTTTTTTTTTTTTTTTTTTTTTTTTTTTTCATATGGCAATGCTTCCTAATTCAGCTACATGGAAGCACATACATCACATGTTCACTCAGGAGCAATGTGCTTCCTGCATATGGACTGAAGAGATGTGATTCTTGAAGCACAATATAGACTGATAATTCATTACAGCAGTATAGCATAGATATTCCTAAATCATCCTTATTTAGTGGTCCTCCCTCGTCTCGTATGAATCTAATCCCAGCTCCTTCAGAAGTCCTATTGCAATGAGTTATCTTCACACTTATATTCACTCTTGCTTTGTTTGAGTTCAGATAAGGAGGATGGTCTAAGAAAGAGGGACTTGTGTAGCTTCATTAGTTTACTCAATGACTTTGAGATGGAGTCCATGACTTTGAATTATTTTACCCAGTGCATGCACTTTAATGCCTGATTGTGCCTGTCTAAGAGTGAATTATTACATATTACTTCCAGAGATTTTGATTTAGAAACAATATTTCTAGAAAAGAAGCACTGGATTATTATTTTTCATGAATATACAGAAAAAGATGAATGCAGCTGTACCAAGCGCAGCTTGGTACATAGATCGCAGGTCTCTGAATAATTACGTATCTTTATTCAAGTTACCACCTGTAGATCATTTTAAAATACATTGACATGACAAAGCAATCCCTGTCTGGTTTTGGGTTTTTTTAATATATATAACTGATCTCCACCCCCCTTTCATTTCTTTTATATACGTACAAGGCTCAGGTAAAATAAAAAAGTCCCTGGGCATTATACTCAGCAAGACCCTGCTACACACCATGGACACAATCATAGCTATCCACAAGATTACCGGTGACTGTCAAAAATGGAACAGATAAATTCTGAAAATGTTGTGGGTTGATTTCACAAACTTCATAAAATAAATAGGCTTACTGTGCAACCCAAGTAGCACAGAAAAATAATTGGAAAAGCAACATGGGGTGAAGTTATCATCACTGAGTATGAAAGCTATGCAATAACAACCTACCTTACGTGTATACTAAAAATCTAAGGACACAGTAAATACATCCATCACTGAAGTCCATACGGATCTTACAGACTTAAACAGCTACAGAAACAGAGTTCAGAATTAATCAGAGAAAGTTCCAGGTAAGAAACCTATTCTGATTGCAAAATTCTTTGGTTCTCAGGAATTAACAAATAAATAGAAAAGTATTAAAATCATCACGCTCAGTGTTTACAGTATAGAAACTTTAAAATTCCAGTCAGTTTCAGGCACTTTTGCTTGCTACATAGTAAGTTACGATCCTGCTCTAACTTCCTGCACAAAGGTGACTTCAACGATTGCTGTTTTGTATCAGTTGTAGTAATAATAAATAGTAGTGCCACACAGACTGAATTATCAAACTGATTTAATAGAACAGAAATAACTTTGTTTTCAACTATCCATGTCTTGCAGAGATGGAGCTTTTGCTAAGGGACATCTCTGAGGAACCGAATGCCAGCCCTGGTCTTAAAGACATAGGACAGCTGCACTGTGGGACCTAACCTTCAGTGAAAACAGAAAGAAAAGGAAACCACAGACACAAATGAAAATCAAAAGACACAGAGAAAAGCTACTGCTGCACCCTACTCAGATTGCAGAAAATGTATGTGCATGTGTATTCAGAGCAGTGGGACCCACACTGAAGTGCCTGTGGAGCTCTCGACAAGAGCACAGTGCTCACTACATGAAAACCTGGTTCATCTTAGCTCCACTGACTTGACTGACAACAGTAGGAGATGAAAATGCTCCAGAAGTTTATTGTAATCTTTGTCTATTTTTTTCACAGTGGGACTGCTTTGAGTCTTATATGTTGCCAGATTATGTTTTCCCTGCCCATCACAAACTGTCTCTTTCCTTTTTGAATCATAGAATCATAGAATGGTTCGGGTTGGAAGGGACCTTAAAGATCATCTAGTTCCAACCCCCCTGCCATGGGCTGGGACACCTCCCACTAGACCAAGTTGCCCAAAGCCCCATCCAGCCTGGCCTTGAATCTGTATCCTTCATCTACCATGTGATCTTGCTGAGAGCACAAATGAATTTAAAAGATCCCTAGTTCCTTGGGTTCCCACATAAATGCTGTGTGTTCCACGACAACCTTTTTATACCAGTATGGATGGATTAAAAATAGTATGTACACATAAATTGTGGTGCAGAAGCGCTCTGCAGAGCCCTACATAACCCTGGTACCTGCATTACGCCTGTTAGCTTCCTCCCTGCTTATGCATGCCTGTCTTCAAAGGGAATCATAACACATGAGAAGAACACGACGCATACCTGGAACTTGTCCCGACACACGGCTAGAAGATGACACACAGGGATGTACTGCAGGGTATGAGACATGGGTACCACTCCTAGGTGACAACAATTTAGACATGGGAACAAGAGCATGGAAATGCTGGTCGTTTACGTGCACAACTAATTTACAATTAATTTTCTAGAACTAAGTGTTTTCTTGGACTAGGAAGCACAGCACAAGTAAGTTAAACAACTGCTCCTCCACCAGCCTGAAGGACTGGGGATTATTCCTGCCCTCTACTTTCATGTCTGATCCCTTCCAAGAAGTAAGCTGCTTTCCGCATATCCCTTGGTGTTTGGGGAATTTCCAATGATATTAAGGTGACACAAGGCTTGTTTGTTTTTTTCCCCACACAGTATTGCATCCTGATGGCAGGCAGACTTACCTAAACAAACAAGCAAGCGTATTGGATAGGGAAGATCCAATCAGTCCCATGAGTAACCTATGATCTATTAATTCCCACCCCAGCAGGACTAGTTAGTGTCTTAATTTTTTTAATTCCCTTTTCTATGCCTTCTTGGCATACCTCTGCATCAATCTTACTGCCAGCTTGCTTAGTCATGTTTGCACCTTGTTCAACATCATATTAGGCAAACTGGAATGACTGAATGTTCCGTTATATTATGATGGATTCACAGGCAGCCCTGAAAATATTCTCGGCATTTTTCTTACTCATATGAAAATGTTTACTGTTGAATTAGCTCAGTGTAAAGGTGTTTGTTTCTGGAAGGCAAGCTTTGCAAAGTTCCCAGCACTGAGGAGGCAGCACAGGCCTTTTCTTCCCAAGAGGGTGATCACCTGGACCTGAAGTCTCCTATCGCTGATGGAGCTCAGGCTTTTCCACCTATCATTATAAGCAAAGAAAACAAACCATATAAGAAGTCAAGCACTGCCTAGATATTGTATGGCGGGGGAAAAAAAAACACAACAAAGAAACAAGAGCTAGCGTATTATTTCTACAGTGGTTTTCATTTAGAACAAAACACCACACTAATCTAGAGCAGACTGAAAAATTAGAACTCTGTCTTTTCATTTATTATTTCAGTTCTTCTCTTCTGTTAGTTTCCCTGCTTGTATAAAGGGATTGTGCTTTCGATTTTGATTTTAACCATAAGAGGTTCACCTAATATCTGTCATGTCACATAAACAATGAATAGTACACAGACTAAAGGCAGCATCTGAAGACAAAGTGTTGGGTTTTTTTTTAAGGACTACCCACAAACAATAAAGGGATGGTGGAGCTGACAAAGACATTGAGAGCATTTCAAGCAAAAGAACATGAGGTGACAGCACACAGAGACTAAGATTTCTAAAGGAAACAAGTCACCACAGTTACTTTTTTTAGCAGAATGCTAATAAAAACATTTAGACTATTTTGTTATAATTCTTTCTCTCCGAAAAGTAACCTGTTACTGAAGACTATGAGCTGGTTGCATTTTAAGTATGCCACGGAATATGGGTCATAAGCCATTAGCAATTGAAAAAACACCTGCATCTGAATGCAGGCTGCAGTTTCAAAAGAGCACAGACAATACTGCAGCTCCAATGCAGAACTACATGTTTCACCCCAGAAGAGATGAAAAGTTTAAGAGGACATACTTGACTGTCAACAGATCACCAAAGAACAGATATCTAGAGCAATGGCAGGTGATGATCTTAGAATGATAGGTATGTTACTTTCTGGTAGTTTTCCAGGTCTTAATGCCATTCAAATTGTGCAAAGAGGCTACTACAAAGCAAGCTGGTACACCTCGAGAGCACAGAGTGCCACAAAGTGGAAATGCAAGCATTGGAATGAGAAGCAGTACAGTCCCGTGAGTAACCTATGATCTATTAATTCCCACCCCAGCAGGACTAGTTAGTTCTTAATTTTTTTAATTCCCATTTCTATGCCTTCTTGGCATACCTCTG
The DNA here is from genome assembly GCF_028500815.1 of Rissa tridactyla. Classification (NCBI taxonomy): domain Eukaryota; kingdom Metazoa; phylum Chordata; class Aves; order Charadriiformes; family Laridae; genus Rissa; species Rissa tridactyla. The sequence continues at coordinate 45,344,945 of NC_071467.1, forward strand.
CATCAATCTTACTGCCAGCTTGCTTAGTCATGTTTGCACCTTATTCAACATCATATTAGGCAAACTTGGTTATAGATGTTGCCTTCTGTCCTGCTCAAAAGCCATTTCATTTAGTTTGTCTGAAGGAGTATGGATTCATGTGCATCAAGAACTCCAAGGCCAGAGTCCTCTAGGAACAATGGAAATGGCTAGACTTCCAACGCATTGTCCTTCAAGACTGCTCAGGCAGTATCAGTATGATGAATCAAACATTCTGATGACATGGGGCCATGCTTCTTTGAATTATGCATCATTGCTAGTTTAATAAAATACCATGACTCACACAGTGTTAAGGACAGAAAGCTCACCATCCCCTGTAGGAATGGATCGGCTAATACTGGTTCCATGAAATGCTGTGAAAAGCCCTTCCTAACTGGAATCCTTAAAAAGCACAAAACCCCCAGATAATTTACACACCAGCTGAGAGGGGACAAGGGGCACTCTGTCCAAAACACAAAGACACAATTGAGAAGAAGTATATATATTTTGCAGTATCCTTAATACCACATTGTAAGTTAATTCTCCTTCTCCTCATCCCATCCCATTTCAAGAGAGACAGTGAAAAAATTAGAGCGGCCACCAAGTGTCCTTTACAAAAGTGGAAGGTCTCCAAGATGAGTAAAGCATTGAAGAACATGACTTAATAAAGTTGAAATGCCAACTTGATATAAGAAAAAAAAATCTCCACTGTGAGGACCACTGAACATTGGAAACAGAAAAGTGGTGCAATCTCCCTCACTGGAAATATTCAAGACTCAGCTTAACAGGGCCATTAATAAACTAATCTAAAGCCCTGCATTTAACAGAAAGTTGGACCAGATGAGCTTCAGAGCTGTCTTCCAACCTAGACTTTTTTCATTATCCCATGCCAATTAAACACTGAATTTTATGATGCATGATTCTTCCTTAAAAATCTTACTCCAAGAAAGCTGTCATAGTCCTTAGCCCATTTTAATCCTGTCTACATTCCACAGAAAACTGCTGGACAATCTTTTGAATAATTAGAAGCCATAAATATTAGACTATATGAAATAGAAATGCATACATGTTATACACATGCATACTTACAGACATTCTAAATTTGCTGCTAAAGGAAAACACATTTCCACTAAGGGATTTGCCACTGCGTCCAAGTTTCTTGAACAACTCATCATGCCTCTCTCACTTGGCACCAGCATCTTTCACCACATTGCTTTGATCAGTTGTAGCAGCTGTCCCCTGCATGCTCTGTTTCATTTGTGGTGCTGGGGACAGACCTGCAAGGAGAAGCACCACCAAGTGCAGGTCCAGCAATGGAAGTTTCTGTATCTCCTCTCGGACTGTGAATGGTGAATGTCTTCTGGTATGCTGTCACATTATAAGTATAGTTTTGACATTTCCCTGTCAGAGAGCCCCTTCAAGGACTTTCACTGTGACAGTTTCATAGAATTGAAAATAGATGATTTATTGAAGCGACAGATATAACAGATTCAGAATTCCCATTGATAAATGCACTAGCTGCAACAGTGCTAATATATCACGATAGTGCTAGCAAAATAAATGCTATCCTGGGTATTCATCACTAAAAGGTGAAGGCACAATGCTTACCAAGAAGGTATCCCTGTCTTGGTGGAGGAAGAGGAGCACAGACCATCGCCTGTCTCTTCTAAGTCTCTAGTCTCTTCTCTCCCTGAGAGATCTCTGATACTTTACTCAATGTCCTTATATACTAACCTTATCTGTTTCCCTCCCTGGCGTAACATTTAACATGATTTAGGTGGAGAGTTGAGTACTGTAGTCACATATGTTTAGCATGTCCTTCTTTAAGCTCATTATCATACCCAGGGGTGTCAATTTTTATATTAATTTAATGGATAATCAAGCAAAAGTTCTCACTCCAGACACCACAACCTTCAAGATTCTGTGCTGAAACTGTTATCTGCTTATTCCTGCAATCTTTAACCAAAACAGGATCACTCTGCCGGTGCAAGACTCCCTCCTTCAGCTCCTTCTCATGTTGACCTCATGGATCTCCACCCATAAGGTTTGCACAAGACATAAGCAGACACCAGCATTTTTAACCTGTTATGTACCATTCCCACATATGCACACAAGAGAAGAGTGGAGGACAAGCAAGAGAGGAGAAAAGAAGGGGGAGATGTAGCCTAAGGGCTATGATAGAGTTCAGAGCCAGACATCCCCATCTGCCAGTGCTCATCAAGGACAGTATGATCAAGGCCAGGCTGGATGGGGCTTTAAGCAACCTGGTCTAGTGGAAGGTGTCCCTGCACGTGGCAGGGGGTTTAGAACTAGATGATCTTTAAGGTCCCTTCCAACCCAAACCATTCTACGATTCTATGAGGACTCCAGGTAAAGTTGAGCAACCGCAACTAGATCCTCACCCAGCTCCTGCCCTGCTACAGACAGGCAAAAGAACCCGCAGTCATTCCCAGCATAACAGCCATCAAATCTTATCTCAACTGCACATCCTGCTAATAGGATCACTTTATATTAATCTTTTCAACACTGTGTTCCATAATAAAAGCTTTTACAGGATTTGTTTAATTCTCAAAGGAGACTGCAATTTGTCCACTTGGAAAGACGCAAGAAAGAAGCAGAAAGAAGCAGCTGTTCTCAGAAACGCCCTATTATATTACAAAGTACCCACAAACCCAGTATTTTGTGAGGCATTCTCCCATTTAAAACTCATCCATAATAATCTCTGTAGAAACTTTTTTTTTTAAGAAAGTGCAAATACTGTGACATATTTCTATGATTCTAAATAAATGCTTCATTAGCTAAAAAAAAAAAAAGTTTAAAAAACCAAACAAACAGCTAGAACATGAAGAATGACATTCGGACTGGGAAAGCTGAATCATGTTTAAGTGACTTTAATGTTCTGCAACTGTACCTCAAGCTTGCAGCACTGATGTCTTTCATAAACATAATACCGTATCTGACAAAGCAATGACTTGGTGTCATCTGTCAATTTTCTACATAAAACACCCCAAACCAATCCTTCTTGCTTGAGCCAGAAACATGCACGACTTTGTAAGAAAGGGAAAAGCAAGCTCTTCTTTTCCCCACTCATATACACAGACATAAAACACATACTTTCAGCTGCAAGCACTATTCCAGTTGTCAGAACTCAGAATAGGCAGTTCTCACTGTACTTCAGTACAGCTTGGTAAACATATTTACAGAAACTGAACCTGTTTGCAAAGTAATTACATTTACAACTCAGAATTTTTTTTTTTTTTAAAGCCGTGCATTAGTGAGATGTGTAAGGCAGGCCTGGTTGAAAACAAATCATGAAAGAAATTTACAGTTGAGCAAATAAATTAGCTAATAATTAACACATGGGAAAATACACAGGAAAATAAAAACTATTTTATAAGATCAAACAGAACTGAGTATAACGTGTATAACCCAGAAATGAATGTAATTTACGTTTTTAAATGTTAGACAAATGTATCAAATAAATATTACCAAGCTTTGCTGGGAGAAACTGTAAATACTTTCAAAACATGCAAGTGTTATCAGATGCGTCTGGTAGGAACAATGTGGACTTCATAGCTTTTCAAAGTTGGATCGGTATTGAATTGCATGCACTTCTTAATAGTGATTTTCTCCAGCAGATAATCATTTAGATTTATAGACATAAAGACTATATAATTTTTCATGAATGTTGCTGAAATATCTTGGTAGGTGTACAGTAGCTACTTTTACATGTGTTTGTAAATTCAATGCAAGTAACAACACTTCAAAATATATTTGTGTATATGTATTATTTTTAAGATGACTTCTCAGTAACAGATAAAAAAAGAAAAAATCTCCATCAACATCTTTACTCTTTGGTTCCTGTACAATAGTCCTTTTAAATTGCACAGCATTTTATCTTTTTTCCTATTACATGTCAATAAAACTCATCATATGGTTAAAGAAATCATAACATAGCAGAGGCAATATTTTCCTATCATCTGAAGTAGGAGGTGTTTGCATGAGTTCCTGCAAAGGGGGACGATCTTACTTATTACATCTCGTATGACAGAATCAACATTTAGCTCTGAGAAATCCAGCAACACTTGACAGAAAAAAATTCTCTGGTGAAAATCCATCCTCCATATTTTCTATTTATGCAGAGTACTTCTAATTATCACTTACTCCTACAGATATTAACTGAGGAGCACGTCAAAGCCCATCTATCAGGCTGCCTTTTTCCAGCGTACACCTACATTGGCTGTACAGTCCACTAATTAATCACTTATTAGCAATGATGTTTGAGTAATCATTCCTTTATTTATAGTAAATATTATCTAAAAGTTTTTATTGTGGTTTTCAAGCTCTTTGTGCTTTTGTTCTTTAATATTGTTTCTCTCTGAGAAACATGCATTAATGTTTGTTTTCACTCAGTTCCAGAACATAACTATCTTTAATATTATTATTTTTTTCCCTCAAAACATATTCTTAAAGTCCACAGGGCTAAAAGGCTGTATGTAAAAACTTCCTGTATGATCTGTGAAAAAAGGAGTGTTGCTAATAGGCTAGCTTCAACCAGATGACTGTGCAGACACACTGATTCAGTGACTATAAAACCATCTGATATCAGAATATTAATTACATGTGGTATTTCACCCCTCCATCTGAATTGTAACCATTATTTAAAAATGGATTTTTGAAACAGAGAGAGTTCATATGAAGTACCATTTTGTTACATGTTTTTCTTCATCACAGACCCCCCTCTACCCTGCAATGCTGCCCTTAAAGCTCTTTGACCAGATCCTCCACTAACACTTAACTAAGACAATGTACACAGCAGAGAACCTAATTCATTAGCTCATATGCATGTAATATAGAACTTTTTATTACTAGTTTACTAAAACATTGTTCTATGTGCACACCTAACTCACAAATTTGCAAATTATGCAGGGTGCTTATATCTGGAAAAATATATTGCCTATTGTACATTTCAATCACTGAAGTTTTACCAATCTTTGGAATTATTTCTTAACATACATTTGATATTACAGTAATTACTTATAATATTGGGGGGGTCGGTTTTATTTTCAAATTTGGTTGCTTTTAATAGTTGCTGATTAAAGTTCTCATGTAGGTTTGCACCTTGTTTTCAGATCAATTAATCTGCATGAAAAACAGTAAGTCTTTTGCTTATTTTACACTAAATGACCATTGCAGTTGTATATTATTTTCAACTCTTGAAATCAACTACTGAAAAGACTACTACCCAGTCTACGGCTGGGTTGGAAGGAGTACAAATTCCCTCTGAAATACTGTGGAAAGCAACAGGAATTAAACCTGTGCGAAATGAGAATGCGTTTATGTGTTTTGCAAACAAAAAATAGGCTTAATTATGAGGTTAAATAAAGGCATTTAAACATCCAGTTCAACCAGTGCCCAAAAGAATATGGTAACATTTCAATCCACTGGTATTGCTAATGAACGCTGTTTTTACAACAGCGTATTTTGGCACAATATGTGTAAAAGACTGCTAATTAATAACTAAAAGTATTCATTCTGAGACGATGCTGTCCCATTCCATTAGCTGGATCATGACTCGTGAAACAAACTCATCCTCAGTCAATATGACGCAGCAACTATAAAGTACTCCTGCATTTTTGGCCTCAATGGATGGCTGTAATTGACTGATGATGTGTTGATACCACCTAAGCAACAACACAGTTGCCCTATAATAGCTTTTGTGTTGCAGAGTTTCATGTAGCTTTAATAGAAATTAAAATATTAGCATACAAGGTCTGTTACACTAGGTACATCATTTCTTCCACAACAGTTTAAAACTCTGGCAATTTCTGAATTCCTGATGTACCCTAACATGAACTGGGATTCTAAAGCCCCTTCTTTCTTCTTAGTACCTAGCCCACCATTTGCTTCATTCATCTTTCCAGAAAAAATATCTTCTGTTATTATTTGTAAATTCTGATTTTTTTAAGATTACTTACAGAAAAACGCATCTCCAAACTTTCAAATGACTGACTATGTGGGAATTTATCCATGTGACTAATAATTAAGAAAAAAAGAATCAGAGTGAAAACAAAAGCATAATTCTCATCCATTTTTATTTAATTGCAATAGTGTATATGAACATGTGCTGTGCACTACAGCCAGCCATGTTACTGGGACTTTGCAAAATGCATACAAGATACTACCTGCCTCCAAACAATTACACGATGCGCATATATCACTCTTGTTGATGTCACTGAACACTGCACGCCTTGTGAATATGCATAGCAGTGAGGTTCGATCAAGGGCTAAGACAAGTTGCAAACTAGAGCTAGTATTAAAAACAAACAAAAATCTCAAAGACAAAGCAAAACAAAACAGGAAAGTAATTTTGAATCAGTTTCCACTTACGGGCCATGTTATTTGTGTAAAAAAATAATATCTACAATTTTATATAAGACATATCTTACATACATCATTATACTCAAAATTATAGTCAAAACCTTCTGTTTTTCTTTTATCTTACAGAATCACAGAATGGTAGGGGTTGGAAGGGACCTCTGGAGATCATCCAGTCCAACCCCCCTGCCAGAGCAGGGTCACCTAGAGCAGGTTGCACAGGAACGCGTCCAGGCGGGTTTTGAATGTCTCCAGAGTTGGAGACTCCACCACCTCTCTGGGCAGCCTGTTCCAGTGCTCTGACACACTCAAAGTAAAGAAGTTCCTCCTCATGTTTAGATGGAACTTCCTATGTTCAAGTTTGTGTCCGTTACCTCTTGTCCTGTTGCCAGGCACCACTGAAAAGAGCCTGGCCCCATCCTCCTGACACCCACCCTTTAAGTATTTATAGGCGTTAATAAGATCTCCCCTCAGTCGTCTTTTTTCCAGACTGAAAAGACCCACGTCGCTCAGCCTTTCTTCATAAGAGAGGTGTTCCAGTCCCCTAATCATCTTGGTAGCCCTTTGCTGCACCCTCTCCAGCAGTTCCCTGTCCTTCTTGAACCGGGGAGCCCAGAACTGGACACAGTACTCCAGAAAAGAAAATAATCTTTTGACATATTTTGGGGATTGCCAAAGCAGTTTTGATGAAAGTTTCAAATAATATTTAAATTTTTACACTTTAGAAAATTACATTTTCACAATTCTTGAAAAAGCATTTCTACCTGAAAATTTTTAACCAAATCTGGTCATCAAAGCATAACTGTGATATAAAGTCAGTCCCGAGGCCATATACATCAAAAGCACTGAAGGTACTGAATCAGTAAAAGTACTAATACACTTAAATGGAAGCTTTATGTTAATATAAATAATTAAATTATTACATAAATATAATCCATTAATGATTAATATTATTTATTATTCATTATTAACTTCTTGTTCACATATGTATTACTGATTTTTGAATGCATTGCTTTTTAATAATAAAGTCAATATTTAAGTGAATGAATTATTATTAATTATTTATTAATAAATAACTCTACAAATTAAGTCTTCAGCCTGTCTACCTGATAGGTAATGACTGTACACGGTGTAGTATTTCCTCAAGTCCAGATATCATGAAGAAAACAGGAACATATAAATTTAGAAACACTGTCAACACTTAAAATTACTGGACATTAGAGCACAATGTTAATATGTTTCAGTAGAATAAAAATGGAAATCCTAAAGGGAGTGATGAATAGCTTCTGTAACACTGCCAAAAGACCAGAAGGGACCTCATACAAGAAGCTTACCAACGTAGGAGTGACTTTGCAAATATTTATTTAATATTAGTATGGGAGAGAACATATACTGATGTCTCTGTTACAGCTCTGAGCATGCCTACTGACAATGAACTGAGCAGACTGAAATCTGAAACAGAAGGTAACAAAACAAGTGTAGATCTACCAGTTTAACCCTACAAGCCCCATCACGGTCTCCTATGACACCCACCATGGTTATGACTGAGAACCTTGCAAGTGTTCTGAATAGGCAATGATAACGCCTCATTCAATGATTGCAAATAGGTACTCAAAGTGATTTAAAAGAGTTCATGCCAATAAACAAGCTAGGTACATGAACAACTTTAATGTTAACCTGTACTTCATCTGTATTATTTGGAATTAGATGTTAGTACCTGTGCTCCCAGAATAAACCATTCTGTAAAAGACACCTTCTCTTTTAACATGTACCTTTAACGTGCAAGGTGGATGAGAAGACCAGCCTGAAGCAATGGAACTGCTAACAAGTCAGACGTAGTAACAGACTAGTAAGACCTTCTGATATACCACTTTAATTTGACTCACAGCCACCAACCATTGTTGCACTAGAGGTTTCCTCTACGTTTAATAACAAAGAAGGAATAAACTCCTCTACTTGAACAGGCTACTTGAAATCAGCCCAAAGACAGCACCTCCCTTGACGTGAGTTCTGTGTTGAAAATGTAGAAGTGAATTCCAGGGAATAAGGAAACTTTTCGCCAGTAAATAGCAAATAAAGAAGTTTCCCCAGGCTTCAGTCATCCTCCAGGATCAGGGAACGGGCGACCACAAGTTAGCTATGAAGGGCTTCGGCAAAAAACCTCCAAGCCACAAGCTTGGAGGCTGCAACTGTGCACCAAAGGTCAAAAAGGTGCCAGAAAAAATAAAACGCACCAAACCCAACCCAAAACAAAACAAAAACCACAAAACCAAGTAAAACTTCATTCAAAGAAAGGCCAATTAAATCAAAAATATGGAAGGCACTTATACTCTATTCTGCTGAATCTAGTCTTGGATTACAATAAAGTACAGGACAATACAGTGTGTGCCTAAAATATCTACAGCCCTTCAGGTAGTTAAAATTAGTGTATAACAGAATAAAAAAGAGAGTTTGAAACTGTATTTCAAACTTTGATGGGAAAGCAAGCTGTTCCTCAGTAATGGTAATATTTAATAAAGAACAAGTCTCAGTGAACCTAAGTTGACACAGTTGCTTTCTTAGATAAAAGTGAGCACCAAGAACAAAGAATGCTAAATATATAAGCACTGATCTACAAATCTAAAATATGAGAAAGCCTAAAAAGGAACTTGAAAAATATTTCTTATGCAGAGAGCATGGTAACTTGAAAATGAGTACTACTTGGTACTTCCTGTAGAATTTAATACATTTTAACTGACTGGAAAACAGGTTACATATGTTTAAATATTTTTTTGTTATAAAAGTGTATTTGTAAATACCTATTTTGCTACAAATTTAGAATTATATTTATATATGCATCTATACATACAGAAGTGCATGCGCAAAATAATACCTTTATTAAGCAAATATAGGGTAGAACAAAAATACTTGACACACTGTTAACACGGCAGAAATATCTCTATGGCTTCTGCTGCAAATTCTGTTTTTCTGAGACAGGCAAGCAAAGGCATTAAGTAAAGAACGCCTAACATGTAAAACTAAGTATTATGTCAATTTCCAGTACTCTGACTTTAAAGGCATTATTTTTCAATCCAGAAATAGAGGAAATATCAAAATATTCTCATATTTTCATGTGCAGTATAGCTATAACAAGTTATGTGCACGACCACTATAACCATATTCTTTAAAGTATTTAACCCCGAATAGCTTGTAAAACAGGCAAATAACATTAGTCTAACTCAAAATCAGTCAGGAAAGTGAGGAACATGGATATCAAATCACTTTTACAAAACTACACTGAAAACTAGTCAACACAATAGGAAATAAATCCAGATAAATACGAGGAAAAGAAACTATAAATGCAAGGATCTCTATTCCACAATTTACTGATCAGAATTTCTGGAGTACAATCCTATCCACCCCACAAAATCAGTATATAAACAAATCTGCATGGGCTCCTAATGTATGGCTTCCTCTACGGAAACCTGGGAGATTGTACATTTTCTGTTTCTTGGTTGCATGGTTGGTTGATTGGGTTTTAGGCAAATTGCTCTTGGTGCCTCAACTGAAAGTAAAAATGCTCCTCTTTCCCAGTCTCATTCCCTTGAGTCCTCCCACCCCAAGTCAGTTCTGTCACTCAGAACTGATCTCACAAGTCTTTGCAGATCAATCTTCTTTTTCCATGTCCTCCTATCACATTGATGAACATAAAAGTCTAATTTAGAACACCACCACAAGGGAACCCACAAACTCAAGTGAGCATCTCTAGAAGATACTGTTTCAAGTCACCGCAATCAACTTAGCTACCTAAGCAATGCTCCAGTGTATCAAATGAAAACAAAATTTGTAGGGCAAAAAGTAACTATGGAAGAGAGATTATCGATATCTATATTATTTATTAGTATTAAAACCTTAATATTTAATTTTATTGATTTACTTAATATTCCATATTAATTAAAAGTATTTTGCAAGTACAAGCTTGGTCTGAGTCTGAGCACAGCATCTTCACAAACCTATCTTCTATTAAGGTCTCAATCAATCAGTAATTCAGTAGAATCTTTTCAACATTTAAAGCTAAGTACATGTCTCTATGTCCAACTGAGCATGAAAGGACTCCCAAAGAGTCCTTTCTTTGGAAATACATCATGGAAATATGTACACTGAAAAACAACTAATAAATTAATCATAACATTTTCTTAAAAGAAAAGTGTCCTGTAGGCATACTTGGTAAGAAAGGTCTTATTTTTGAACATTTTACAAAGCTTCATGTTAAGAACAGTCCATCTTCCCTAACAAGGATGGTCACCAGTCCAAAACCAGGCAGTGTCTAGCCCCAGAAGTAGTGTCAACCAGTCAACAAAAGTGCTGGTCAACTGGCAACTCAATCACATAGAGGCTGTTGCTGGCACACGTTGTGGTGGAAGCTGAGGAGGCAGAGTGACCTTCACAGGGTTGTCTGTCTAACAGCAGTACCTCACCAACTTGGGTGCTCCGGTCTTGGCCCTGAACTACTCTGAAGTTCCGAAGGCATTAACAAATCTCTGGATAGGCATCAGCACATCATCTCTGCTTTACTTTTTTCACCTATGTATGAAGAATAGAACATTCAAAGCAATTACACTGCTGGGGAATGGTCAAAGGTTTTCTTGCATGGTGGGTCAGACCCATGTGATCTATAAATCTCTTTGTGCTTCACAGACAGGTAAAGAAAATTATGGTGCTCTGCTTTTTCTTCCTTATTTCCAGCTGCTAACCTTCACTAAAAACTCCATAAACTAGAGTAAAGACATCCCTCAGGAGTCAGTTGCTCTAATTCTCCTGGAATATATTTGCAAAGAAGGGGCAGGTGGCCCACTCAGCAGTCTGGATGGAAATGTGATCAACCGTATAAACATTTGAGAATCCTTGTGCTCACAAAATTGAATGGGAGTTGGCAGGTATGAGAGGGTACATTACATACCTTATTCTCAGAGATTGGGAGCACATAAAACTGATTAGTTATCCTTTGCCAATACATAAAAGGACTTGGCACACACGGACTTTGCCAGAGTAACAATATCCCGCAGGAAGGAGGCTGAATTTGCTTGGGTAACCTAGTCTGATTCTGCCAAGCCAATCATATGTTCAAAGAGCTAAGAAATACCGTTGTGTGAACTGTTTTCTCTTATGCATTATCAGGAAGTAACCCATATTTAATTTTGAACTGTCAGATGTTTCTGAAGATACTCTACCCTACCCACTAGAGGTAAAACACTGAAGAGGAAACATGGCAAGTCCTTCAGCATTGTGTTTACGACAATATCCTTCCAGCAATCCACATGAGCATGCAGAGCAAGGGATTCTGCTGCTCTTGAGGTACTGTGTGTAAAACATGGGCAGCAGATTTGCAGTTAATGGAGTTCCAAGAAGTTAGAGCTTCTGTCATCAAAATACTGCAGGAAATATAACTTCTTCCTATAGTAGCGCCAGAAATGTCAGTGGCATTATTAAGGAGTGAACAATTCACAAGACAGGCAGACAGAACAGAGTTCAACTTTTTCTCAGTAGCCGCATTAGTAGAAATATTATCATTAACTTATTCAGCACAACCAAATTGAATCTGTCATACATCTGTTGTTGTTCATGCAAATGTAAAAAAAAAATATATTTTGTTGGTTTTTTTCATTTTGTGGTTTTTTTTTTTAGGACTGTTTTTTTGAAGAAATGCACATGTTCAACTTTGGGGGTTGAGAACCTTCCCAAATTTAGAGTTATCACTATTGAAGGAGATGCGGACTGAAACACGATCTTTCCCAAATTTTAATTATTCCGTACAATTCCTGCAGAGATCGTATTCATAGACTGACAGATTGGAACACTGCCTGGTGTGTTTCGATTGATGTGATGTTATCTACCTTTTGTTTACTCAACCAACCACATCAGTGCGTCCTCCACTCTTGCAGGTTTCCATTCTTCCTTTTATTCTGACTCAAATTTCCTGGTTTTCATACTGTCATTCTTCCTAGGCTGTATTAAAAACAGACTTGCTCCAAACACTTTTATGCTTGTGTTAAGTACCAGTACACTCCTTTTCAAGCAGGAAAAAAAAAAAAAAAACAAGGCTGTTTTTTCCCCCTTTTTCTTTTGTGGTTTTCACCTTTTTTTATTTTTGGTTTTACCCATATTGCTATTATAGCCTTTCAAATATATTTTTTATTGATTTATTTTAGAGACAATTTCTCGTCAAATAACAGCTGTAATGACAGTTACTTTATCCTAATATAAAATCCCTGAATTGTTGTCACACATGAAATTGCAGTGTGCTTTAAAGAAAAAGTGTTTATTATGGAACAACCTCTAGAAATGAGACAAACAGATAGGTTTCTAGCCTATTCAAGTTCCAAATTTATCTTCAGGTATCAAAATTTAATTTGCTATGTTGGATTAGTTTAGCAGCACACTCACAAGAAAACACACACAAAAGTATTCACATCACCGAAGTATACCACCAGCTTAAGCAAGATCACTACACTCTGCTAGCTTCTTTATCAGATACAGATAAAGATACAGAGATATAAAGAACAGATACAGAGAGACTTTATCAGAGCTTATTAAGGATGAGTTTAATTTAGGTGCTCTGAATTGCCCTGCTACAGAAGCCTATACTTATCATACACTAAGTCTGAGAAGTGGTCTTGAGCTAGGCATCTAAATACCCCCCAAACTCACAGTAAGAAGTGTTACAAAAAAAAAAACAACAACTTAACAAGTATATACCTTTAATGCTATATACAAAAGTACTTGTGCTGGGAAATTGTACAATTTCTGAAGCAGGAACAAATTTAGCTAAGTGATAATTAATAAGTTATGTTGCTTCTGAAAGAGTAAAAGCCTCTTTCCTGCCTTATCTTAAATTCTGAATTAGATTTCCATGATTCTCCAGTTATAAAATCCCAAGTACTGTGTTAATGCAATCCTAAAGTCGCATACAGTCCAGGTGGTGCCTAACACAAAACGCTACAAATACATTTTGGTTTTTGCATTTGACACAAATGCCGCGTACACTGTGTATGTTTCTTGACAAGCCAACAAAAAGGGCATTGATGACATTGTTCATTGATTTATGCTTTCAGCAAAGGAAGTAGTGTATGTGGCTGTATTCTGAGCTGGTCTCTGGTAAGAGTGGTGGGATGCAGAGCTTACCAGGACCGGTACAACACATACATTACACAGATTGCTATAACTGACAAACCCACTGGACTTTGTCAACTTAGTCTTCTCGGATATATTCCTATATGAAACAACTGTTGCAATATAAGACGTTAACTATTTCCCGTGCTAACAAACATTTCTTCTTAGGGCCTCAAATATAGAAAGATACTCAGAAGATTATCTGCTACAATTGCTTCTCATTTCTTGCACTATGCATACTAATTTCACTTTCACCTAGTCTTTGCTACACTGTCCGTAAGCCACCACCACTAACTCATTTTATGTCAGATTCATTAGGCAGACACTTACACCACCTGCACATTTTTGAGTTCTTACTACATTGACAAGAGGTACTGACCTCTCACAGACCCTTTATTTGTTTATCCTTGACTCCATTCTAGAAATAAAATTGTTATTCCCAAAATGACACTCCAAGTATCCTCAGATGACAGAAGGACACTGAGAAACTGGAAGCCAAAGTCCTCCCTGTTCTATTTGGGGAAGAACCGCACACTTTCTTAAAAACAGCACCATAAGATAAAATATTGACCGTGCTTCTCTTACAGTGAATGGGGAAATTACCTATTTGTCACTACTGAAAGGAAATACACAAAACTTTTGGTAATTAAAGACTGAATGGACGTAGATTGTGCATGCCAAAAAAAACCCAAATCCCAAATAAACCACTTTCGAATCCAAGAAAACCTAATATCAAAACATCAAAATATTAGATGGCCTCAGTAAAATTGGTAACCCAGTTTTATTCCCAAAAAATCGCAGGCCTGTGATGCAGTTGAAGTTAGTTCTAACAATATTAATCCTTACGGAGAAAGACTGGGAAAAACTACTTTTTCATTTAAATGGAAAAAAAAAAAAAGCAAAGGAAAAAGAAGTGTCTTTACATTTATTTTTCATGACACAATCTAGACTAATGAGTAATATAACATTTGGCCTTCATCACTGGTATGGAAAATCTCTTGGATTATAAACATTATGTGAAGTAAAACCTTGTTACGTGGCTAATTTTTTTTTTTTCCAATGGCCGAGTTGTGATACTTAGATTTTTAAGGTATCTGTTGCACTAGTAAAATCAGAATCTACGCAACACAGTAGATTTAAGATTTTCCCTTGAAAAAGGTATGATAAGTAAGCATTTACCTCTTTATCGACCACTTCTTCCTCAGTTTTCTACATCATTAGGCTGCCAAAGCAGCAAATTTATATTCTTTACTGACTAAATTGTAGCTACAACCACTCAGCAAGATTCTTGCTCTGAACATAATAAAAATGTATCAAAGTAAATCACAGATTGATTGTTATTTGTCAGTCCTACTGAATAATAAATATCAGTTATCATCTTACTCTCAACAAACATGACAAGAAAAATACTACTCCAACAGAATAATTTTAAAATCAGTTTTAAGCTTTCTTAAGACAGTCTGTAAGCCATTTTTTTATGTATGATTTGATTCAAAATATTTTTTCTTTTACAAAAAAAGAAATTATTTCACTACAAATAAGAATCATACAACAACACGGTTTTGCATAGAATGGATGAAAGTCAGCAAATAATTTCAGAAAGGCTTTCTTATGTGATTAAAACCCCAAATAACCTTTCATTAACAGAAACAGAGAATTTTAAAACATTACTAAAGCATAAATGACAGGCAATAACCAGTAATCATACAGCTCCACTTCAGCATATATCTAAATGAATCTCATTAAATTCATTCATTATTCAATCAGAGTACTGCCTGCAGAAACATGGAACAAAGTGTTTTCTTCAAGTGTTCTCACAAAACACTGTTGGTAAAAACTTTCACACGTGACCTAAAATTCTTACTTACCTGTTGCATCATTGTATAGACAACAGTAAATAAAACAAAAACCACATTCACCCTACACTAATAGTATTTTAACATCATTAACTCTGTCCTTTTGGAGAAGGTATGAACGTTACAGCTTTCCTACAAGATCTTATTTATGTACCATTGCATCTCGCAACATAATCCATTTATAAACTGAAAGCATTACAAAATCTCTTTTCATACCATAATCTCATCAATGGTCTTATGGGTGTTTCATCACCCTTGAATCACAGTGTCGTTTCCTTTCAACTACAAGCTGAATAACATTAATGCTCCTCTGTAATCTTGTCCTCGATGGATACTCCTCGCATTCTGTAATAGTCAAAACACCTCCCTAAAGGCCTCTTATACTTTCTGCATCACAATGTGGCTGGAACATTTTTTTAGTAATTAGAAGTGCTATATGCCTTAAATACACAGGAAATATTTGGTTTTGTTTCATCTCTATTTCACAACACATATTTCAAATAACATTATCCCCCTTTGAAGTATAAAGCACTTTCAAAACAGCTGTGTGCCAAACCAGCTGAGGTAAGTTTGAAAGCAATGCTCATCTTATCTTTTAGTAATTCTGCTGCTGTGGAAGGCAGAGTGGGATAGGAAGCAGTGACTGTATACAACCCGCAATCAGTTTCTATAGGTTTAGAAGCTTATTTGCAAAGCCCCAAAAAATGAAATGGTTTGAAGACATAAGCCTTGTACAGGATTCTTACAAAGCATGTGAAAAAACGAAGACAGCAAAAGGTGAGATTGAGCCCGGTCCTGTCCTCATGTCAGGGACAGGAACAGGCAAAGCAATAAGGACAAACACAGGCCAGCCTGTAAGGCAGCACCTCAACACTTATTTTCATGCAGGACAGGTCCCATTTCCTTTCATACCCAGAGAAGCTCTGCAGAATGAAGGTCATGGCTCCACCTCACCCCTTTCAAGCTTTCTCACAAAATAAAAAAATGCCAAGTGAAATCTCATTCAGCAGTGAAGCAACAAGAGGACTTTCTCTTACCAGGGAAGAAGATGGTGCCCTTCACTGTGTGGCTGTGCTGGAGCAGAACAATTGAGATCTGTGAGGAGAGGCGGCAACAGCATTTTGGATTACAGGGATGCTCAAAGCGCCCCAACGATGAGTAAGAGTCTTCAGTCTGAAACAAATTGCCCTTCCCCTGCTAATTCACACACAGAAACCTTAGATATTCAATTTATTCCATTAACTGATGGGCATCAGGATGTTTATGCAGTCACGCAATGATGAAATCAACTGTTTGCTGCTTCACTGGAAATGTATTCAGGATTAACTAAACACAGGCAGCAGGCAACACAAAGTCATTTAGATGGGAACTAGGTCTGTTCTTCCCTCTTTCCTTCCTGAAATAAAGATTAAGTTTCTATTACATCTCATGGAAGCGGGAGAAGGCCAGTTTATT
This sequence comes from Rissa tridactyla, assembly GCF_028500815.1. NCBI lineage: Eukaryota > Metazoa > Chordata > Aves > Charadriiformes > Laridae > Rissa > Rissa tridactyla. The sequence continues at coordinate 45,361,801 of NC_071467.1, forward strand.
GTATTGTCATTCTGTGAAATATCATTGCAATAAAGAAATTAATGGCTTTAAGAAAAGTGGTGCCTTTGACAACCACAGTTGACCAACAGAGCCTTAACGACAACATACGCCATCATGATTAAGCTGTTTTAGCAGTAGATCAGAGTCATCCTTGACTGGGTTGGACCGATCAAATTTATGATCAAATTATACAATACAATAAGGTAGTTTGATTACCTGAGATACAGTCATTGAACTGGTGTCAGGCTCATGGTAAAATATTTCAGACATCATTTCTGAGGGTGTTTACTTGGTCAGTTGCTGTGATTCATTACTTAATTATGAGAAACCAATGACTTAATTGAATCTCTATAAACCGATGGTTTCCAACAATTATCTAATTATCTAATGAAGAAGATGTGAGAAAATAATTCTCTGATGCAAAAAATAAGGGCTACATACTAAATTGCAAAAGCAAAGAGCTACATATTCAAATTTTAGACAGGAAAGGTTAAGTTATATATACAAAATTATCTATTAAAATAAATAACCTCACAAGGCAAAGAAATGTAAGAATTTATTATAGTTTCTGAAAATTTAATTAATCAAAGATTACAAACACATCACAAAGTATACTTATTTCTGTGTGGGTTAAGTGTTTACTGGAAGCAAAAAGAACAAACATGACTCTAGAAAGAAACTTTTGCAAACTAAACAGTAAAATTAACTGAAAAACTTACAAGTACACAAAAGTATTTTCAGAGAAGCTTCCGCTGGCCAGAGATAGCCTTCAGGCAGACCTCTATGCAACAGGTTTGCAAGACTTCAGAAAGGCTATCCTACACTCCTCTCTCCTCATTTTCTCCCGGGGAAAATCCCCACTCAACTGAGCAACATTTCTAGCCAAAGCAAAAGACTTCAAAACAGTAGCAAACAAATCTCCAGAGCAGTGAATAAGCGTTACCCAGGAAAAACTAAGCACTTCAGTTCACAAGAAAGAATAAATCACTGAAGCCTTGTCTGTTGGGAAATGCCTCAAAAATCTAACAACAAATTGGAGCTGACATTAAAATCAATTCACGGCTATGAAGAACTTCATTGGTGGACAGATATATTTGATTTCTATTTCCTAAATTGGCACATTACTTTCCGGGGGATTTCTGAACGAGTTTGCTACTCTCCATGTACTGACCTGAAACGAGTCAAGTTCCAGCTTTTGTCATTTACTGTAACTCAAATCTCTTCTAAATGGATATTAAACCATTGTTCCCTATAAAGCTCAATTCTGGAGTAATTTTAGTTACTGTGATATTTTCATTTCAGAATGATATGGGGAAAAACTACTGTAACTGTGCAGTCCCATTAAATTTTTAAAAAAATACGGTTTTCAGCTTTTATTATCAGAATTTAAGTACAGAAATATATTTAAAATAAAGGCATACACTGAACTAAATATAGATACAAAACCATCTATACTACAGCAAAATGGAGCATCCATATTTTTAATTCATCTGACTTTACAATATAGCCACATGCAGTAAATACCTCAGGAGCCGTCACTGGAAAAAAACAAGATTAATTGCTACTTGTGTGAGGTAATTAAGGTAACCTGCCAATATTTTAGAGTGGAGGGACATGAGACAGATTAAATATTAAATCGAGGAGTTAATCGCAAAAACCCAGTTCTCCTCCCTGATTACTGTGGACACAGGTTTAGACTCCAGCTCCTTGTTCAGTCCTCCATCCCACTGGACCCCGATGGAGCAAAAATGAATTACGAACTCTGTATATGCACTATGCACCCATCCTTGCTCCCCCCACCTCACCCAGCCCAGCTCAGCCCCAGTGCAGGATCCTTCCCTCTTGCGTCTGTCTCTTACCCTTTCATTCTCCAGATACTGACCCATCCTGACCAGATTTTTCACTTTTGTTTCTAGCTGCAGCCTGCTTTAGTATTTGTGCGAGGCTCCATCAACTAAACCTGGGCATTGGTCTCACTTTCAGGGGGTTTTTTTTGCATAAATGGGAGACGAGGAAGCTGAGGAAGAGAATACCTGAAGTTAATCTAGCATGACAAATAGAACTGTTCAGCTTCAATATTCAGAAGAAAATAGCAAAACAACTTCTGAACGCTGGAAAAGGCCTCCTGAATCAAGTTCATTCATCCACAAAAAATAATAATTTAAAAAAACCCAAACTGTTTATGTAGTAATAAACGACTACTCAGAACAGTTTTCAGATGAACATGTTCAGCTCTGATGTAAACTTAACTCATCTTGTTCAGACAATGAAAGATTCCAGTGTACTCTTGAGTTATACTTCACATTTGTAGGAGTTAGATGATCTTTAAAGTCCCTTCCGACCCAAACCATTCTATGATTCTATGATACATTAAACCATGCTCCAGTTCACAACTTTGTTTCTTTCCAGAAAATTTTTTATTGCCTTGGATTGTATCAGATCTTCTGATCTATTTTCTTTTTTTTTTTCTTTTTTCATCTTGCTCCAATACTTTAAAGAGGACAGTGTTTACATGCCAGAAATCCTACAGCACATTTTCTTATCATTTGGTTATAAGGCAATAGTGCATATACAGAGTTAGTAATTCATTTTTGATTCTTTAATCCTAATTTTTCCGCTTCCCAGCACCAGATACTATCGGGTATTTTCTAAAAATACCTGAAAAAGCAAAAAAACCATTTTGCTCTCACACTGAAAAACTGTCCTTAACCTAGTAAAAATGAGGATAGATCAGCAAAACTGTCCACCTGTTAAATAAAGCATTAAAAACAGCAGTCCAGAAAGTTTATCTCACTTCAGAAATCCTAAATTGCATTTTTAGTTTCTAGATGGAAAAATATCAAAATAAAGGGCGTCTGCCATGCATCAGGTCAAACTCATTTTCTTTAATACAAAGTATGTATCTTAATTATTCCATTCCCTATAAAAAGTGAGCCAAAAGCACATCAATGCTGCTGTCAAGCCAGTTACAAAGAACTCAATTTTATGCCCTATATCAAACCACATAAAACAGGTGTATATAAAACAGGTCTATAAGATACACTCGTAGTTTGTATACATATATCACACAAGAAAAGTTAGCTCAAATGTACTTTAGAATCAAAAAATCAAATGTTGCTTTTTCACGGAGGGACACTGACATCAGTATTTGTGCAGGGCAGGCAACCAATGTTCACTATTTCATTTCACTGTTTCCATTCACATTGTGCCTCCATGCCTTATTTTACCAGCCATAAGTGACGTTGCAACTCATCGTGTCGCAAATAAATGAGAATCCCAATTAATCTGTTCGTACCCTTCATCCTATTAAGTGAATGCTGCAACAGCTGGTGCAATATAGGTATGTTCCCATGTTATTGGACTGTCTCGTGGCATCTAAGACGACAGTGGAGGAACAGATATACTTACTGGTTTTAACACTTGAAGTTGCAATCTAAATATCTTTTATTTTAAAACAAAGAACAAACAAAAAGATAATTTAAAAAAAAAAGAGAAAAACCTAAAGATGATAAACCACTTCTCAACCTACCCAAAGTCTTCAACAACTAAAGTACAGGGTGCATGAACACAGGCGTACTGTAGAAGTCCATCTACAAAGGAAAAGAAAATCACACATATCCTTATTTCTGGCAAATGGTAACACAAGGAAGGTAGCAAAAACTTTTGCTTCATCACACTAATTTTCTGCTACATAGATACAAGAAATTGAAAGGGGCACTGCACTTTCTGGGAGAGGTTTGTGAAAAAGAACCATCATTTTTATCTGCTTTTCCTACCAGCCAAAAAACATAATCTGACTTCCCAGGTGACAAAAGCTGTGCTAGTACACATTTCATGGCTGGAGAAACATGAAAATGCCTACCATCAACAGAAACCATGGGAGGTGAAAAATATTGTTGTCATCAGTAGAGCTAACCCAAAAAAAGTTTCACCCAAAATATAAGATTTCAAAATACAAGATTTCTAAAAATTTTAATATTTAAAAAGAACTAAAGAAAAGTAAAATAAATTAATTAGTAAGTTTTGATTATTTTCAAATAATTTCAAAATATTTCATCAAATATCTTGGAGTTTTGAAATGGGTATGAAGGGTTATTTTTATTTCTTTTTGAAGTATTAAAGAAAAAAAAAGAGTTGAAGGTCTTTTTTTCAATATTTGTCTCCCTTCCTGGTGCTGTATTCAGACGAATACTGATTATTTACAAGCAGAGGAACAAAAATCAAAGCACTGAATGCTTAAATACAGCACGCTCTACTATTTTCCCTTGGAAACATTACTGCAAACAAAAAGGAAGGTATATAATTTCAAGGTTTATTCTCAATGTGCATAAATCTTAAAAAAAACCAAAAACAACAAAACATCGCTGTGGGAACTACAGAAATGCTATAAAATTATTAAGAGAGACTTATTTGGAAACTGAAATAAAATAGTCATTTTCTTGCTGAACACACATGATTTATGTGCACAGAGAATTTGTCTCTCGTGATTACTGGAATGTGGTCTCGCGAGTCCCCTGAATGCCAGAAACACTCAGCTTTGCTCCACAGGCTTCTCAGCTGCAGGCAAACTGAGGTTCGATCCACACCACCAACCAGGCTGATCTGTGCTGTGCAAACGTGGATACTGGGACAAAAAACCTGGGAACTTAATCTTGGCTATGAACAGAAACAAAATGAGGAACTTCATCAATTCCACCTGTAAACTGGACTAATAAATTAATTCTCCCAGAAGGAAAATCCTGGGATCTGGAGACAGACAAATTAAGCCAGCTGGAACAGGAACAGATGAAGATATTAGAACTATAAAGGGACTGGGTGTTTTTGTACTTTTTTTTTTCCCCTTAGGACACGTCTTCTGTTGGTGTTAATTGCTCACATGTGTGGTGATTTATAAAGAGCTTGGTTTATTAACATTGGCAGGACTTCTTGAAAGCCACTTCACTGACAGCTGCTGTACCTCCTTCAGTGTTACTCTTAGCATTTCCTTATTTACAACCTTAACACTGAATGTTTGCGGAAAAATCTTGTAAGTGGACAGGTGCGGGGATCAGCTTCAGTGAGCAACGAGGGAGAGACTGATCATGGAAGAATGAGGTTTATCTGAAGTACAAAACTCAGGTGGTTTCTCTGCAGGGGAAGGGAAGGCAGCCCGTGACAACGCGCAGGACAACGACGGGTGGCTACAGTTGGGTAAAACGTTTTGGAGAATGACAATAAAACACATTTTGTTTGAAAACGGGCTTTGGTTGCCAAGATATAGGTATACATTTAAAAGGAGGAAAATGGAAATACGAGAGACTTAAGAGTGTGTCAAGGTACAGGTTTTTTGTTCAGAAACAAGTCTCTTGATATGCCAAAATATGTGTGGAGGAAAAACAATTTCAACATTTCATTTAATTCCTGAAGTTATCTGAGTTTGCAGAAGCTGCAAACATTTCCTTATGTTCTGCTCAGTTGTTGTTAAAGCTAACATAGTTTCCATTTTTGAAAGGCTTCATTTTTTAAAGGTGCTTTACCTTATCTTCTACAGTAGATGAACGGACACATCACAAAACCCTATGGCATAAAGGACAAGCAGCAACACTCCTCGAAAACGCCTTGGGCACATTTTTTCTGGCTGAGCAGCACATTTAGAAATCCAACCTGTTCCTGTACTGTGTGAGCAGAGACAAAGCTCGGGGGTGGGAGAAAAGGAGGAGGAGAAAGGGAAGAAAGCCGAAAGACAACATGCTAAGGAGATCTGGAAAGGCACAGCACTGAAAAATGTCTGGGTCAAAGTCCCTCTCTGCATTTGCTCTGTACCTGCAAGTGAAACAGTGCCGGTATTACTAAGACAGCCCTCTTAACTAACACAGCCTGGTGTCCTGATTCAACAACTCACGGTCGAGCTTAGCAGCAACATTCAGATGTCTTATGGAACATCCAGGCAAGGTCGTAATTCCATACAGTGTTGGAATTTCAGAGGATTTTCCAGGATAAAGCTATGAGGTGTTATCCTGTTTAACTTACACCTTCACTCACTAGCTAATGCAGGGAAGAGAATCTATTTTAACAGGTGTTGACCAGCTGAACTGTCATGGCAGCAAATGATGCTCTTTTTAGCAAAGGCCTGAACCAGTGCCCCAAAAGCAAAGCAGCTGAGAATCATGACCAACCTGATACCAAGGTTGCACTAGTTTAAGACCCGTCTTAAGACTAATGATAGCTCCTGCACAGACATGCTTATGTAGACACAAAGCAGCTTAAGAGGCATTCAGTGTGTGCCTCCATGTTTACCGCTAACACAATGGAGAACTTTGCATCACCTTAACGAATGCAATGTTAAAACACATATTTCAGTGGGTGTGAATTACTTGCAGAATCGGCTTCCGTTTTTTACCCCAAACTCTAAAACCAGGGAAGGCAATGATTCCAAAAGCAAGCTCCTGATTTTGATGAAGCCAAACTAGAGACTGAAAATTCAGTTTAAGAATCTGGGGTTTTTTTTAAAAAAAAAAAAAAGAATAAAACAAAAATGACAACGGTTACTGATGTGTATTATACATAAAGACAGAGTAATGTAAAGGTTGTTAGCAGGACAACTTGCCTTTTTGTCAACCAGGAGAGTATGAATATCTATAAATTGATTATCCCAAAATATCTTTCAAAGAAATCTTACTTTTTTTACACTGCTTTGTAGAAGCCAAAATGACTGTCAAAATGTCCAAAACAACCGATAAAGATTCACAATAGATCTAAAATGGGCTCCGCGGAGCTCTAATAGAGACAGTGAAGCAACAGGGACAGACATGAAACAGGTTACACTGTGTAGTCTTTGTAACATGCTGAGTTTCCAGACAGCTTCAGTGGTAACCTCCCTCACCTGCTCTGCACTCAGCTCTTTCATGCCGTCTTCAGAACTGAAGGCATCCTAACGTTTCATCTGAGCTGATTCAACTCTGATTAGCTGGGATTCAAATACCTTTTTACTGAGAAACACCTAGAAGTGGCATGAACTCACTGATGCGATATCAAAATCCGTCTCTAAAATCTGGTTTATTTTTGTTCTTGGACACAAGTTAAATATTTTGTGAAAGATCATAAATTGTCATGATGAACATTTCAAAGAGTCATGCTTTCATTGCAATTTCTCTGCTAACAGATTATTTAGAAAAAAAAGTGTGTCATACAGTATACATAAAAAGAAGTCAGACAATTTATCATTTTTGTTTTAGTAGGGTTGGCAAGAGGTTTTGAAAGGAGCACTTACAGCATAATCAGGAAATCCAGAGAACACGGTAAGAGTACAAGAAAGGAACTGTTAATTTTGAGTTATGGATAGTATTGGCTTACTGTACAAAGAGGCCACATGACCGCCACTGATTTATAGTCTGGCGCAATCACTTAGGTAAGTAACGGCGCATGTGAACATATGCAGGAGTCAGTCCTTACATACAGCCACCTCGGCGAGGAAGGAAGCCAGGCAGACAGCAGGGAAGCAGGAATCAGTGATGAGCCCCGATGATAGCCACACTGCGCTCGAGCTGGCTGGACAGGGAGGGCAGCACGGCCAGCAGAGTCACCGCAGGCACAAACAGCCCTGGCACCTGTGGTGTCCCCCACACAGCTCCCACCAGATGGTTTCCCTCCCAGCGTGTCTGGGAGGGAAGGAGGACAGTGGCAGCACACTGCTCCTGGCACCTGCAAACTCACGGTAACGCAGCCACCGCCACCTCCTCCGCACACCAGCTCCTACCTAAAACAGTGCCTTTCCAGTGTCAGCTTTGCATCCCACTTCCCTTATGACAGTTAATAGTTGCTCTGGCCCTTTCTGACTATGTATGTCATCAATGTCAAATCAGTAAAAAAATACTATTGTAATTAAGGGAACCAAATAAAGGGTTGACGCCCTTCTTGGGGAGGTAGTGCAAGAGAATGCAAAATAAAAACAGAAAGTCTTTTTTTTTAAAGCTTATGAGCACCCTATAAGCAAGAGTAGGGTCAGGGTAGGTTAATGATTGGACTTGATGATCTTAAAGGTCCCTTCCAACCTCAGCAATTCTATGATTCTAAGAGATTTAATGTTTATCAGAGCAGAAGATCTGTGGGAGGAAACCACTTGACCTAGCTGTGGCAAAGCAGCTTTCTTCCACAGTGTGGTCCAAGCTGTATTAAGACCCATCCGTTCCAGTCTACTGTTCATTAAGCAAAATGAAGTCCATCTCAATGACAGCAAAAGTGGAGAAGAGCTTACCAAGGCTGCAGGCAATAAAAGAAGAATTTCCTGGATGGCAGTATTTTCTCAGCATGCTGGAGTCGCCCTAGCCAGCTTCCAAAAGATCACCAGAGGTTCAGTTTAGGGACATGGTTTAGAAGTGGCTTTTGTCAGGGTAGGTTAAAGGTTGGACTTGATGATCTTAAAGGTCCCTTCCAACCTCAGCAATTCTATGATTCTATTCGATGAACACAGGAGCAGAAACAGGAACTATTATAAAGGAGCCCTGTTAAGGGTGGAAGCCCGTCACGCATGAACTCCTACTGCTGTCTCATTTTATTATATATTATTATATAAATAAATGAGTAAATAAGTATGTTTATACTTAGTAAACTAAGTAAATAAGTATGAAGGGTTTTGATCAACCTTCATCTCTTTTAGCATGGATTTCTTAAAATGACCAAGGTCATCACTGCTCAGCTTAATATATGCATTTCAGTTGTTTTAGACCCTAGGCTAGATTTCACTGAATAAATCGGTATTTTCCAAAAAGATAATTACCCACATCAACCAATGAATGTTCATTATAGTCAAAGATGGAACAATATGCTTGCTTTGTAATATTCTGCTTTGTTTTCTTTTCAAAGAAAACGATTCCCTAATAATTGCAAGGAAAAGGAAAAGGGTAAAATTGTTACTATAGTTAATGCAGTTATAATTCAATTTAGTCCTAGCCATTGGCATAATTGGCATAATTGTTAATATGTTCTATCCTCTTATTCATAAAGCTACCACTGGAAATGATATCACAGCACATTATATACTCCCTGTAGCAATGCTCTTGGCTTCAGACCCAATGAACTTAGTTTATCTTTTTTCATTGAGCTCCAAATTTATTAGACACACCTCATTATTTTCATTTGTGATATAAACTTGTCTGACTTGTTTCCCAACTCCAAAGTAGTGATTTGTCAGCCTTTGGTTAATAAAAGCTACTTTAGCACAGAATAACAGGTCTCACTCACTTCATTGATATAAAGCAAAGTATGAAGTAAAATTATATATAAAGAAAGTATAAAGTAAATTTTTATTTTTTTCTATTACAAAGCACACTGAGTGGCTAGAAGAGGATGAAAAACATAAGAATGAGAAATCATATATTCAGCAAAACAGGTTACTCCTATGTGAAGACATAAAAGGAATGTAAATCCACCAGAGTGTTTTAGTACTGCACATGAAAAAAAAAGTCTTCCTCCTAAAAAAAATAAATTATTCTTTAAATAAAATGGATGTGCTGACAAAATTTTATGCATACTGATCCTGTTATTTGTTCAGAATTGGCCTTTAAGATTAGCAGTCTTAGGATGTATGAAAAGATTGCATGTGACCGCGTTCCTCACCTTTCATATTTTCTGTTACACATTTGCCTTCAGTTCTAACACAGCACTCAAACAGCCAAGGTAAATTACGTATCTTTGAGATTTCTTTTTTGCTCTTTACCCTGACCTGTAAGATACATTTGGGTATTTCCCTTCTTTGCAGGGTTTATGAAAAGCCTCTAAAGCACATACTATACTGACACACTTGTTTTTGCAGTTCCAAAAATTCCTGTGAACAAATGTTTTCAGTATTCCCAAGTCCAATTCAGCATAAGCCTCTCAGCTTCTCAGGGATCCATAGCATGCATGCACTAATATTTTGCCAGTAGCACAATTTTACTAGAATACATCATTGTAAAATGTTAGTCTTTTTACAGAAAATACACTCAGCTAGACAAGAGCCTTTTACACCTTCCATTTGAACAGAAACCAACAGAAAGCATGAAGGCAATTTACAAATTGTGCCAGTTTTGCTAGCAGTGAGACTTTTTTCTCTCAGTTCTAGAGGTAATTTGTTTAACACAGTTTAAAAATGCAAGTCTGAATGCTACATTTAATTTTCAAGAGCACTGCATGAATATTGGAGGATCTGAATAACTCTAGGAACAACGTCTCCCTGAAAATGCAGGAGCAATAAACAAACTTTATAATTTGTCTGAAGTTCCTTGTAGTGTGTTAGATATCACAAAAAAACCCCCACACGGTAAAACTCAAAAGTGGAAAAATTTGTATTTCCAATTAGTAAGCGAAAAAGAAACCAATACATAATCCTCTGTCACTGCCACAGGAATGAGAGTACAAAGTGACTCTTCTTTCTGTGAGAGAGAAATGTTTACTATTCTTTCCAAGACTGGAAATCTGGCATGGGAGAGAGACATATGTCAGAGGAAAATAAAAAGTTAAAATGGTAATAAATATGTAAACACAAATAGGGGTTCTGGAAGTTCATCCCTGTGCATTTGAATGAGGTTTTAGGACTCCCCTGTACTTTTGGACATTTTGTTGGGCAGCTCTTGGTTTACAGCTTCTAAGCTCTAAATTGCTTTAATCTTTTTGATTGGATAATGATGAACTGCAGAGCCCAGAATTATGCGTCAGAAGCTTTTTAGCCTTTCATACATCCAGTTTCTTCGCAAAATGCCTACTGCCACTGATCATGGCTTCTCTTAGCCCATTGTTGAACACTGAAGTAAATTTCACAGTCCCCCAGCCATAACTTTAAAAGTACTCAGACAAATTAATGGAACCCTGTGCCTCATATCCCCAACTATGTTAATGAACTGCATTCCCCAGTGGTATCATAATTTGGCCACAATAAGCTTTAACTAGGACTTACAATACATTTTTTATAAATACACAATTGTTCTACTCTATGAAATACAACATAGCATGCCAAACACCCAGAGTAACAGAAAACCAAAGGACATGTTGGCATAGTTGTCATTATTTTTTAATTCAATTGCCTAAGAAAATAAATTTTGTGGTATCATGCTGCATGTATATGCCCACACAAGGGTGAACGGGTGAGAATTACCTGCCTGTCTGAACATCTCCAAAAGCCTTTATGCGTTTGCAATCTCTTCCCCATACTCAGTTTCAGCAAAATGGGTCACAGGGGGAGCAGTACTGACAATAAAAGTTCCTAAATATTTTGTGAAAACACATAGCTGGATAAAACTGAGTCTCCATTATTAATCCTACTGGCAATTAACACATCCATGAGGGATGTGAGCTTTTATTCTTGATTGATAACCTACCAGCGCAAAATGAGTAAAGACAAATGAAAGCACTGCTTTCACTGACCGAGGTCCTGCAGTGGTGGGACCACAGAGCTATTTACATAGATGTAATGCATGCAAAACCACAGAAACCACAAAACCATTTAAAGAGAAAACATTTCACAATGCCCAATGCTATGCCAAAATACTGTATTGAAACAATAACTTCTTATTAAGCAGAGCATGGCCCTGACGGTGAGGCAGCCTGAGTATGAACTACAGTTGTTGCCTTATGATAACAAGACAGCTGTGGAAGAGAAAGGCAATGGCACTAGAAATCTTTGCTAATGAGCATATATTGTGTGCAGGGATAGAAAAACATAAGTTGTTAAGTGGTTTAATGTCTCACATCAGCAACTAATACACCTGCTTGCTAATACAGAATGAGTCACTGACAGGGTGCTGTGGGACAGATGGGATCACGATAAATGGTTCTTCTCTCTCCTTTTTAAAGGGATAACTCTCTTACACTGTTACTACTACGCTATTTACACACTAATTGTCATTAATTCTACAGGCATATGCCTAATACATTAGAGGCCTTGCCAGAACATTAATATTTGGTAAGATGGTGAAGTCATCCTAGCCTCCTCCTGGGCATCTGATTCTTATTAATGACCATTTAATTTCTGTGAACTTGTATCATGGCCCCAAAATCTTATGCCTTGGCAAAAAAAAAAAAAAAAACAAACCTCCAGCTGTAAATAATAGTAAAGCAGGAATTCAAGAGCTTATGTTGCACAAGAGTGCGTGATCCGGAACTCTACGTGTTGGCCAGTGCTAAATCCAGAGACCTGTGCTAGCACAAGTCTGCCTCCAGCAAGGCTCAAGCAAGTGTTAATAGTTGGTTTGACAATGTTTTCCAGCTGGCCTCATACTGGGCTATCTTTCCACTTTCATTGAAATTACTCTTATATTTCAGCTTTATTTTAATTCTTTCCCATAACAGAAAAAATGTAACATCATATCGAATCCATATCCAGATTTGCCCAGGGAATTATAGCAGTTTTGAAACTAAAGACTAACATAGGAAAAGAAAATTTTTTTAAGTCAGAAATTAAGCAGCAGCACAGGTTACTATACCATATGTTTAGCTGTTTGTTTAAATACAAACAAAATGCAATTTACATGGGGAATTTACAGCTCTCTAAATAACAGTCCACTTTTACAGCGCTGCAGTAGAAAAAGCATAAATTTATTTAGCAGTTGTGACTCTATTCACAGGTAAAATGCTCATGGAGAGATTCCTTCAAGTGCTTATTATAGTACATGAATCCTAAGACGTCCAAATGTTCCTCCTTACAATGTATCAATTAAGACAGAGACTGGAAAATGAGCAAATATGACTTCATATCAAATTTAATTTATGTCAAGAATGGATTTAGACAAATCCATTTTAAATGCTCCCACAACAAATTGAATTATTTTCCAGGTTTGTGTAACGTTCTTCCAAAAGGTAATAATACATCAGAGAAAGCATTGACTTCAAGTATACTGAAATTTACTATCAGATCATGCAAAATACTTTGAGAAACCAAAAATGCGTGTAAATCGATATCTAACACACTATGTACCTCCACCGTCTCTAAGTACTGGAAATAAACCTTTACGTAACCATTCATTAATGAAGTCTCAAAGTACTAACCCATGTGTCCACACAGAAGTATGAATTTAAGCTAAATGTGACAAATGAGCCAAAAGAAATACATGTGACTTGCTCAAGTCTATGTGGTGATCACAGAGTAAATCCAATTCAGAAGTTCCAGTTCACTGTTGAGACCCTGCTCTACTCCATACACGTGACACTGTCAAACTGAAGTAAGTAAGTTTAAATTAAAACTTACAGTTTTGAAATTTCTTAAACTTCAGTAACAAAAAATATTACACACAGAAAAGTTTGGGGTAAAATTCCCCTAAATTATAGATAAGACAATTTGGAAAAAAAAAAACATTAACAGACCAGTTTATCAGTTGTTCACCCAGCTTCTGATCAGCCCACAAAATCCACACATTAACCCACCTCCCAGACCAAGTTCTCTTTAGTTAAGAAGGGTTCACCACTCTTTTCTTTCAGCTCATTTGCTATGTGGTTTTCGGACTACAAACTCTGAGGACGAGAGTAAGCAGTATAAAAAAAAGAAAGACCAAGATTTGTTTCAAAGGGAGGAGGTAGGTCAGCTCTGCAGCCCTCCAGCACTGCCTAGGTTGCCTACACCAACATTTCCCGAGCACGATGGGGACTGGCAGGAGCTGGCTCAGCACACACCAGGGTCCATGTCTTCTTTTTGGGTCTCCCCACGCTTCACATCTACACAGTCTGAATTCAAGAGTAAAATTTCTCTTCACTAATTCACTGCTTTTTTTAATTCACTGTACATTCAAGCTGATATTTGTAACTTCACTTTTTCAAGCTGTTTGTTCCTGAGTCCTTTTTCTGTACTTTTAAAATCAGCTCTTGACACTAGCACTTTAAATCGTCTGTTGTTAACAAATGGAAAGTCCAAGGAATCTAACACCAAGGACTGCCGCAACTGCCATCAAATGCTGAAGACTCATCCATAAACAAAACAGGGATGTTTTATCAGGCTGAAAGTAAATTTCCAGGTAATCTGCCCTTGTCTAGTACGTACTCCCTAAAGGCAGATGTCTAAAAACATTCACTTCAAGCATCTGCAATTTCGCTGAATAAATGTATATTAAATAGTTTTAAATCAAATATTCAAGTGTGGCTATTGAAACAAGAAATAGTATTTTCATGCTTTGTGACAGGATGTTTTAATATACAACGGTACACATTAAGTAGGTTCTATTATTGGATTAACAAGACAAAAATTTTAAAAAGGCAAAAATTCAGTTGCTCAAAAGTTAGGCATTAAGATCTCACTGAATAAAACTATTCATATGAAACTATTCAAAATGAACCACTGAAAAAACTTCTTATTTAGGCTTGAAATCAGTTCCAGATGGAAACCATCTGCAAGCTTCCTAGTAGAAGTTAAGATGACAATTGAATGTTATAAAAACAGATTTTCAAGTAGAGCATTTTTACTTTCATATGAGACTGAAAAATATGTATTATGGAAATTTCAATGGGGAGAGCAGGCAATTCAGGCAGTGGTGGACAGGTGGTAAGAACAAAAATCTCAGTAAGCTGCTAAATACAGTGCCTAATGCTCAGCTTTACTAAGCAAAACCCTTGAAAACAAAGAGAGTGCTTCAGCTTGATGTGAGGGAGGAGGAACCAGCAGAGGCATGTAAAGAGAAGATTTAACAGGCCAGGAAGATGATCCTCACTTGTGGTTCTAAATAGATTCGAGGAGGGTATACACAGTGTGAGAAAAATTATCTGAGAGAGGCTCAATTCCTGTACCATCACGGGCCACCGTGTGCTCTATGTAGGTCTAAAAGAAGCCACAAGAACATCCAGCCACGTAATGTGGCCACTGTCATGAACAAAGATGGGTTTATTACAGATTTCCAAATTTCAGGGCTGTCAGGGCTGACAAGCACTTGGTATACCATATTTAACACAGATATATAGACATGTATCTATTACAAACACGTGTATGCACACATATAAGTCAGAAACATACGCTGTCAAGTGATAAGCCTGTAAAGGATACAACAGAAATACTGGGCAGGGAAATCATAAATGTGAAGCTCTAACTAGGGACCATCCCCAAAAATATTAAAATGAGTTGGTCTCAAATTAACAATTTTGCCATCCTTTCAGGGAAAAGCTGGCTGAAAAGCCAGCTGCAACTAACTGCAGCGTGTTCCCTCACCTTTAACAGAAATATTATGTCCAGCCTTTGTAAATAAAAAGGGTGCCACCACAGAAATCTCTGATATGCATCTTCCATATTCTTTTAACAGGAGCACTCCAGCAAGGCCCCAGACACCAGGCAGCTACTCAGACGGAAGGCACCATCATATAAATCATTTCACACGTCAGAAGCTGCTTTGCGTATTTCAGTAAACCATAGGCTTCCCAGACTGATGAAAACTGAGCTTGCAGTAGAAGAGCATCCTCCTCTGTGGTCGAGGAAGACCGAGCTGACTCAGTCACATATCATGCCTGTCATGCTCTTGGAAAACACCTGCACTCTTGTTCCAAGCAAGCACATGCAGACTGCTGGGGAAATCAGCAGTACGACTGCCATGAGGATTATCCCAAAAAACACTTCTCTATACAGAGAACAACACACAGTGTCTACTTTCCAGCAGCTACAGGACTGAGGAGCCTTCTGACTACGAGCAGCAGTATCCTTCACTTTAGATATCTGCTGCATGTAATGCACCAAGTTTTCCATCTTAAAAAAAAAATTAAAAACTTATATTTTATGACCCATAACAACAATCCTTGTTTTGGTCAAACTTTCAGGCTTCTTTCCTGGACCCCAGACTTTGGCACAAAAACTAACTCTGTCTCTTCTCAGTTTTCTTCTTGACTGTATTAATCAACACTGCACAAATAATACAGTAAACACAAGCAGACAAAAAATTAGAATCAACACGACACAAATAATGCAGTATACACAAGCAGATGAAAAATTAGAATCATCACTTCAAATACGAATTTTCACAGTCTAGGAAGTATAACCATAAGAAACCACCTTTGAAAACCACCCCAGAAAAATATCCTGGAGTTGAGAGAAAGACCACTTTTTGGTCAACCTCCCATTCACCCAATACACACAAAAAAGACATCACCGGAACCAATGTCATACAGAATTACTGTGAATATTTAAATGCTAGATCTAGAGACTCTAGGTCTAGAGCTTAAATTCACCTGACGTATGGATCTGTTAGGCAGAGGAAAAACAGTGGGACAAATAAGAAGGTAACTGTCGCTTCTCAATTAGCATTAATCAGTACGTCATGGCTAGGCCTCTCTGCATGTTTGGGAACAAGAACCTGGCTGTCAGTTCCTCAAGCCAGCCTTATGGCTGCACATTACACTGATCTGTGACTCTGCCTACAGTAGTTATTATTATAAATTACTTCTTTATTGATTTTTATTTTCCTTTATTTTAGAGTTTTAAACATCCCTCTGGAGATTTGACATGCCAACTCTAAAGCGACCCTCATCCTAAATCGAAGGCTGCACAGGTGTTATTGGTATATACGATTATTCCTGACCTAGAGCATCTTGCATGTGCATTCACTATACTGGATTTGTTTGCATAGTCAAAAACTCAAAGGTCAAACACCGCCCCTAATCTACTTCCCAAATGTGCCCCAGTACTGTGAAAACAATTGGCTTGTATGAGAGACCATAATTTTGACATCTAGCATTACTCTGTGGTACTTAAAGCATGTTTTCAGGTTGTTTCTCATAATTTCTAAATACAAGAGTGTATTTCAGATGGACGGTGTTAAAAAAAGAAAATCAAATAAAAGATTGTATTTATGCAATTATACCTTCTTTTTAAGCTAACAGAAAGCTTTGATTTACAAACAGACGGGTGTTTTGGGCAAAACCACAGGTTTTGAACACACAGCAGGACAGTTTATACACTCATAAATATAGGTTACTACCACAGATGTGTATTTTTAAAAATAAAGGACTAGCTTTCCGTGCAGAAGCATCTCAAGCTATTTACATGCCATTAACCTGCAGAAAGTGACATTTAGCTATAACTGCAAAATTTTGAAGTACTGCACGGTTTTTGTGAGCTTTTGTGCAGAGGTTTTTCCAGTGCTTTAAATGCCTGCAGAGAGAGATTCCATATGTAGGAAGATGTAAAATACTTCTCTCCATCCAGAAAAGACAATTCTGCTGCCATAAAATGAGGAATTTAAGTTGATCTTGTGTATCACTTTGTAACCGGAGTAATACTGACACTTGATCCATGAAAGCAGCCTCATTCTCACCTATTTTCTCTGAAGCAGAATTAGTATTTAGAAAGCTCACAATCTTAATTTTACGCATTACAGTTGCCTGTGGAGGTGGTTCCAGCTATTTGTTCCAGCTCTACTTGCTGGAAAGGAAGGTGCCCAGACCATTTTCCTAAGGAAATTAGAATTGTGAAATGAGGTCCATAACTCTGCTTAGTCTCCACAGACTTCTGAGCACTATAGAAGTCTATTGTAAGAACAGGTGTGTGTATAAAGCCCAATTTATCACAGCATTTATCTTGAGCCAGTGATACATGTATATATACGTATGGCAGGGCAAAAAGGAATAGAAATCCTGATGATGCCACTTTTGCATCTCTCCTAACATGAGACAGCATGAGAACCTCACCAATTTCCATTTTGCTTCTGGTGCACCGAGGCCAACCTCAGATAGCCTGAAGAACCACAGTATCTCAACTACATCCCCAAATGGACGCGCAGAAGTGAGTGATCCATCTAAGGCTGCAACTGAATCCCTGTGCATGAGGTCCAGCTTTAAATATGGGGAACTTATGGGACTTTTGGAGAACTATGACATAGATACAGTCTTTCCCAGCCATTTCTCATATGGACAGTCAACATGCCTGCCGCAGAACTCTTCTGCATGAGTAGCAGGTCAATATTTCAAGGACATAATTCTGAATATTACTGAACAGTTGTAGTCTCGGGAAGCACCACTTTCCCCTCAAGCACATGGACAGCAGCTCTCTCACCAAACATCTTGCTTCTGTCCTTCTTGCAGTTCTCTCTCTGCTTTGCCTAGAAATGCAGCTAATCACCCTTTCCTCTTTTCAAGGGTCATAAATAACCTCTCAACATCACAGCATAAAGAATGCAAAAGCAATAACACTGTATTTTTCTGCCTTCTTTCATACGGTCTATTTATATATTTATGACCCCAGCTACTGGTGATATCAGGCTTACAGTCCTGCAGCCATCAAAGAACTGTACAGAAAGCATACTGCTGTATACACGTGGTGGTCAGCAGTACCATGCAGTAGCTCATGGGGAAAGTGTTATGTCATTTTATGCTCCTGAGAGTAAAAGGTGGCAAAAAAAAAAAAACCAGAGTGAAAAACAGCAGAGTTCCCTATCAGTATCCTTAAACACCTGCTATCATTCTTTCTGATGAACAGGTGTATGTGACATCTTATCTGATTCTTATAACACTTAATGAGCTTGTAGCAATATTTGCTGAATGGTCATTACTACTGCCCTTCATAACACATTATAAGCCATTAAAATCTTTTGCTCTACTTGGCAAACGTTTCACTGACACAAGGAAAGCTTTATTTAAATGAATTCCTTTAAGAAAGAAGTAGGGAAAAGACACTTACAGGTTTCTTTAAGGTTTGAGTGTTGACATTCAGAGAATACCTCCTGGCTCTACCATAGTATGAATAGTTAGGGTGAGGAATTCCCATTAAAGGTATTATCTCTCCCTGCATAAAGAACTATAACGCCTAAGGTCAGCAGGCACACCACATCTCCAAAGAAAGCACATATACGTTCACCTGTATATGCAGGTTCCTAACTGGGATTTCCTGCGACAAGTTATTGTAGCTTGTCCCCTTCGGTCCTAGAGGGGTACGCACTAAGTCTGGGGATATTTCTCAAATAGGGACTTCAGATCAGGTCTTAATCTTTCCCTACTGCTGCTCAGTAGAAAACATATCTGATTCTTCTCTGATACACTTTTTCAGGATAGGTAGGCATCATGTTTCTTCATAATGTTTAAGAATAGAAACATCTCCTGAAACTGAACACAGAATAAAACCACCAAAAGGCACTTGAGTTTGGATCTACTGTAGCAAACATTCTTGTACAAAAGGTTTGTTAAAAAATAATGTCATGTGGTGAGGCAGGTGCCATATTCTGAAGTCTGCCTCTTGCACAAGTGCTGGCCTGTATAGACTGGAGAGAAACTATTCCTCTAAAACACAGCACCATGCAATCCTAAACAGCACTGGGTGTCAGGAGCTTAGGAGGAAGCTATACCAGCCTGCAAATTCCTTAAATCCATTATTCTAGGTGCAAGAGCTTCACAGGAGCTTGTCCACATCACTCTGATCAGGTTCGCTACCTACACAAAAACAGGCTGTCTTGAATCTACTGGTTTCACAAGGCTGAAATAAAGACCTAACCAAAAAATGCTACAAGAGCCTTTCTCCAGTGCTCAAATACTGACATCCCATACTTTCTTCCAAACATCTCAGCTGTAAAGCCTGGAGGCTGAGGGAGCAGAGATTCAGGTCAATTGACTGATGACCCTCTCAGAGCTGGATGTCCTCCCCCTGTGCTGGCCATTCAGCCACACTGGATACAACTCCTCTTTTCCCTCCATTTTAATAAAGCATTTATTTAAGGATCAGATCCTTTGATATTGAAAGGAAAATCCTGAGTTTACCATCGTCCCCACGCTTCCTTCCTCTGCCTAACAGGAATCTGAGAGCTATCTCTCTCTCTCTCAGAATAAGAGATTTCTTCCTTAACCAAATAAATCAACCAATCTGAATGTTAGTGTCTTTCCTGCTTTGCAGAATTTCCCATATTACTTTTGATAAAAATCAGTAGCTGTACAGCAACTATTTTAAGATTATGAACTTGGGCACGTTATCAGCTTTTTTTTAAAGACAATATTCTATACAGCAACAACAAAACAGGGTAACGGATTGGACCAAGCAGGCTTTCTGCGCCTCCCCAAATGTGACATAATAAGGTCTACAGTGTAACAGTCTACAATAAATCTAATTTTTCTATATATTCAAACTATATCCTCAATATCCGTTATTTCCGTGCAGAAAACAATAAAGTTGTACCAGGCCAAATTATAATTTTTACGCAAAAAATGAGCTAGTTCAGAGTTGAAACGTTAAAACATACTTAAAGGTAATGACCTAAGTAATCTTGTTCAATGCTCAAAAATATGCATGAACCTAACAGAAAAAGTCTAAATAAAGAGTTGTCCATAGACATACAAAAGCAGAGCTGTACAAAAAAACTGCAGCATCAACTGGATGCAAAATGTACTACATGAGGAAAATAAATAATGCTTGAGATTAACCTTGATATTTTCATTTCAGGAAAAAGCATTCTAATGTAATTATGAGAGGTTAAAAAAGAGGCAGTAAGAGGTACATGAAAGGGCATGTTGTGTAGGAGCATAGCAATAAACGGCAATATCAAATCACTGTTAACAACTGGATTTCTCCATTAAACAAAGCATGCAATGAATAATCATATAGTCCATATCCCAAAAATAGGAAGGTGGGGTTTTTTAAAACTAACAAGAAAACTTTGCAAACATATATAGGTGTATAAATGGCATTGAGGATATCGGTAATAACATGTCAAAAAGAACGTATAATGACTGATCAGTAAGACCAGCTCAGACTACTATTTAATGTAGTGAAAAGAAAAGCTGCTGTATGAAACAGATTAATAACCTGAAATCTAGGTAATTTTAATTAAGACATCCCAAGAAAACAGCTCAGACAACCTCACAACTGCATAAAACAGTAACTTGTGAAAAGAAGCATATGATGAACCATTTCTGTTGATGCTTGAGAATTAACTAGCTGAAAGACTAATGACATAGTGTAGAAAGAAATTCCCTACTTGTGCATTCAGTTATCCGTGAAGGTCCTTCCTAATCTCAGGGAGTTAAAGAAAAACGAGAGGTGATAATCTTCAGGTGCTGTCATGATTTCTATACATTTTGCCTGGAAACGTCTAGCACGGTTACAGCAGGCTTCCTCCAGTAAAATTCCTTTGCGAATGTCACTGTATTTGATTGAGAAGTTCCTTCAGCTGAAAAAGCAATACAGTAGCTATTTTTGCACTTACATTAATAGAGTTGCTTAGTTTGCTGACAGGGAACCCTGCCACTAGTTGCACCCCTGGCAGTGGCCAATCATGCCCCGTTCATAACGTGTTAACTGCTCCAGCTCCTCAGAACTGTAACCCCAGTTTGCTTTTACACCCATTCTTCCATGCTATTAAAGCCTAACGCTGATTTTGAAAAGACTACTTTTGATTATATATTACATTCTGTATTCATAAAGGTGTTTCAGAAAAAAGCATAACACATAACCCACAGAATGAGAATGAAGGCACTCCAGACGTTAAAACCCATAGAGACACAGGTCTGACGCTGATTTTTACTCAAGATCTATCTTCAGTGAAGAGCTCTACACACGCATCAGTGTGTTTTGTTACATGACAGCAACTGCTCTGCATGAACCAAACCCTTATATTGCCACATAAATGTTTGCCATTTAATAGCTGATTAAAACAGTTGTGCGAAGAACTGTTTGTAAATTCTGCTGCATTCAGGAACATACAGCTGCGATACCAACCGGTAATGGATACAGGCAGACAGCTGTGCGTGATGAAACCTAGAGCTGCGACAACTGTAATGCTGATGATTTCCCCCTCCTTTTTCACTTGAAAAAAATAAATCTGATTAACGTAGATCAGTTCTCAAAAGCTTTTTCTAATAGATATTAAATGATAGGAGAGAGAGAAGAGAGTTCTCTTACAAGCATAATTCTAATTGCTTTACTTCTTTAGGGGTCAAAAGCAAGCCAAAGAAAATCAATGTCCATTTGTGTTGCAGAAGCAGAAACATACAGTTCATTATTCACAACTGTTAAAATAGTCAATCAAAACATTTGCCACATGGAGCAACTAGGAAAAGCTATCTCACATAATTTTGAATTAACCTATATTTAGAAATAGCAAAGCATTTCATAAAAAGAATTTCAGAAATGGTTCTGTAATTAAGAATCAATGCTTTAGAGCACGGCAAATATTAACAACTATATTATGTATGAATATCAAACTTCGAAAGGATTTCCAAGAACTTAATATCATACCTGTTGAAACCAGTGACATTTTTAGACTAAATTCAATAAAACTAACAAAATGGTCTTTACACCCAAGAAAGAATCAGAGGGTAGGATTACTATCACTTGTCAGATTCTGGCATCTGTACAGGACGATTTCAAATTCCCTTTAGTTTTTGACAGAAAGGGGAAGAAAAATGAGTATCATCAACAGCACTCCCATTCTTACTTCTTTATGGATAGCCATATTCTTTAAAATAAATTTAATGTAACAGGTGGAGGGAAAAAAAGGCATGTGTTTTGTTTCATTTAAACAAGCTTTTGCTCACAGTTAAATGTAAGTCTATTTAAACATAAAGCAATATAAAATGTACTTAAATTTTATAATTTCAACATTATAAAGTCATTACAGAATAATTTCCAACATTTTCAACAATAAAGCCAGTCCACTGTCCACTATTTGAAAAAATACATTGAGACTGAACAAAAAATATAATAAACCTAAACTTCCTCCTCTGACAATGCTACCTCAGAAGCTCCAAGCAACAAACACTTCAGAAGTGCCTGATGTCATCAGCTTTAAAAGCACACCTTTGAACCACAACCTATCTCACCCGACCAGGAAAGGAACACCCAAATCTAACAGCAAGTAACAAATACTTCATGGGAAAAAAATAAAAAAATCCAACACTCTTTAGATGAGATCTAGATGATAACTACCTGCAGAATAATCAATTGAGCCAACAATCAATTGCACTCACAGCATCTCTGATGCCATGAGTTCTTTCACAGACTCAGTATCAGTGCCAGTATTAAAGCAGTAAAATATCAGTGCCTTTACCTCAACCACATCTCGCACAGGAATTTCAGTGGCTGTTGAAAAGCCCCCTGTGAACACTAGTGGGGGACTTTCACTCTGCTTCAGGGCTTGTTCCACTGTGGGAACATTCACTTCCACCCTCAGGGCAAGACTTTGTTCAGCTCCTGGCATGGGGGACCTCCTGCTTTTCGCAGTGGTAGAAGCGTACAGAAGGTACAGCACAGCCTTCCACAAACCATCCATGCCTTACCATTCAAGTCATTCTGAATACCTGAGTGGCAGCAAACCTTCTCCAGCAGTATCATTTATCCATGTTTTGGCCTCATGTGCAAAACCCCAACCCCATCTTTTAGAACAATTATACAAATGTAACTCAAATCTACTGTTACTCTCACATTAGTATCAGAGTGAAGAACTTTTAAGGGGTTTGTTCAACACTACCCAAATCAAACTGGAGAACAAGTCATGAAATTAATCTTATCCCGAACACTCTTCTTGATTAGTTTCCCTCTACTCATTATTTTAATAAATTGAAGAGTCCGCAGGAAACAACCCAGCCCCTGGCTCCTGCACCACCAGACTCATCACACAACTGAGCGTTCTAACTCTTTTGGCCAACTCGAGCTAATTGCTGAAGATACGGCTCAGAGTCTCACATGACAGTGACAGCCACATCTGAAGGGTGCAGTGGAAAAAAAAATGTGCTTCCGTATCATGTAGCTCCGTTTCTTGATAAGGAGTAGACACATCACCTACTAAAGCAATCCCTCATCATGGATAGCAATTTCTCCCTTGAATAATTAAATATGTATGTGGATTTCACTGGCTGTGTCTCCACTGCATTCCCTGGTGTTGATTAGACTTGTGTCTCTGAGGCATGATTTGGTTTGGGTTTGGGTTTTTTTTGAATGTATGCTTTCTCTCCTTCCTCTACTCTGCAACAGGAATGCAGAAAATTTAGGTTGGCCACAACGACAGTAAGGCTTTCTGACTCTTCCAGTTCTGGTAGGTAAAACTCAGGGCAAATACAGAAGGTCGACTGTGTAATCACGCCGAGCCAATGTCACAGCAGACTGCCAGAGGGACATGTTGATGCAGCAGACTCAAATTGGGATTCAACCCACCCACATTCAGTTCTCCCTCCGGAAACCTGAACTGAAAGGACAGCCATGAGAAGGGCCAAGAAAGACACATTAAATCCATTTGACGTTTCTTATCATTCACTACAACTCCTTACGTTTTTAACAATGCATGCAAGCAGACCTGGCGATGACTACTGGCAAGAAATACTGACAGTATCACAGTTTTCCTAGTAGCTCAGGCACAAGGACCAGTGCTAAATTACAAGCATGAAGAAATGGCACTTACCTGAGCACTTCAGAGGTAAGAACTGAGAGCAGACTACAGCTCTTGTTTGTTTGTCTTAATATTCAATTTAAGATGAATAATTAGAAATTACACACTCAAATCGAATCAAAAAACCAGGCTTAACTGTTGGTATGTTTAATTTTGCTTACGGGTCTTTCTGTCAGTTCATGAAAGTTATGCCTGACAAGCCAAACAGCATGTCTGAGCAAACATGAAAAAAATTAGGAAAGAAATGTAATCTCTGAGCTTGCCCTGAAATTTCTGAATCAAGTCAACATCTTCTCTATTAAAGGGATTTGCATAGTATTAAAATAAAAATGCATGGTATAAAGTCGAATATACTGTACTTTGGAAATCTCTGATTCAAAAGACACAAGCAAACTGGAATACAGAACATTAAAAAGGATACTACAATAGCCTTACAGTGAACTGTATGATAGCCACTCCTGAATTTTTAAAATTAAGAACTACACACATTTTAAACTGAAGTATAAAGATGCAGAAAGGCTTTCTGACAAGTACCAAGTAAAAGACAAAGAAAATATGTGAAGACAAAGGGGTTTGATTAATATTTTAGAAGTCGCTGCTTTTAATTATGTCCTTAAAGACCTCAGGCCTTACCTTCCCCTTTCTTTTCAAGTTTCTAATAGAAAAAGAAATGTTTCTTTTTTTCTTTTAGACCCTGTGAAAACTCGGTTCTTCAGCCATGTAACAGAGTGAAAACCTGGCTGTAAGTGAAAGTCTAGAGCACCATGTTCTTTAATTCAGTGATGGGGCCCTTCATTAGATTATCTTATAGCTATGGGACAAGATACTGCAAAAGCCAAACGATACATCATTAAATTATGTTCTCTTCCTCTCCAGGCAAAGAGTGAGTATAGCATTAGATTAAGTTGAAGGACTAAAAAGAAAAGGAAGAAAACGGCTCTGTAAACACGCATTAGAAGTGACAAAGCTGATACAATTTGTAAACCCCATTGATTTACATAATTAGTTATAAGCAGTTACTTATTTTAATTGTGGAAACCTCAAATGCAATATATAGCCAAAATGAATTCCAGATCAGTGCATGCTTCAGTGTTTTATGATCTCCCTTGCACATGCCTAGTGAAAGCCTGCCACTCTGCAACAGAGGAAGGAATTACTACAATAAAACCATAGGCAGACTTTGCTAAAATCTATACTTTTTTTGATATGACACAGAAGCAGATGAGTGTTTTAACTAATGGATAGATTTGCGTCCCACTGTCTAGCAACAATTATTCTAATTGTGTTTCACAGTATCTTCAGAGAAATATGAACCAGAGGAACGCTCTCCATAAACTGCACTGAAACAAATGACACTCCTCTCAGCCGCTTACCCACAGTGAGCTCCATCCACCATTACGGGAAAGGCTTACTTTATCTTTCTGCTATAAACTCGAGTTAGTTACATGTTCACCATACTGACATCCCAACAACTTTTAATCTTATTATGTCAATATTGCATCTGTGTCAAAATGTGCATTTCGGTGCATAAAAAAGATCTCTCGCTGCTGACAAATCAAAGTGCATTAACCTGGGAAGCTCCGTGATTGCCATGCACACCCACACACCCCTTTCACTAGAGATCTCACTGATTAGAAAATGAAATATCCAAAACTCAGTAAACATTTCACACGCAGTGACATTTCTGCAGCACCATATGCCTCCAACATTGCAACTTATACTTTCATCACTATTAGCAAGTTATTTCCCCAAGTTATTTCCTATACACATGCCATGCCCAGTGCCCCCCCTGAAACGACCACGTTCACTGGAACTGACTGGGCTCTTAGTGAAATGCCAGAGCTCAGCTATAAATCTGTGTAAATGCTTTTATTCTGTGCTGCTTTCATGTTAGAACAGAATGTACATCAAGGTCACTGTAAAAGATTGTAGTTTTCAGGCTCACAGAGAAGACACCAAGGAAATCAATACGAGCAAACTTAATTAAACACTGTCTGAAGTTCTGTCTCTCCCAAACCTGCCCAGAATTCACATCTCTATCCCCTGTGTTCCAGAGACAGGTGTTTCATAGATATGGGAAAGCAGGCTGCTTGGCTTATACGCTATCAGTGCTGAAAGGTGAACATGAGAATTCATTCTTTGCAGTGTGACAGGTCTGCTCTGAGCTCTCCGAGTTTTTAGCAAGAGATTACAGCCCCATGGGCCTCCTCCTTTGAAGTGGAGTTCCTCAGAGAGCAGAATTAGTCCCCTGCCTGCAAACAGTGCTCCATGTACTGAAATAAATTACAGTCAACTTTTTGTTTCACAGCAATGTCAAATATAGCAATAAATATCCACAGGCTAAAACTAAGCAAACAAACAAGGCTGGGCAAACCATACCCTCACAGCAAGAGCATCTCAAAGAAAATGACCAGGTAGGGCACAAGAAAGTTAAAGGCATAAAAATCAAAACTCTGGGTTCACTGTCTTAATCTGTAAGTGGGTCTGAAGGGATAGCATGCACCCTGCTTCCCTCTTACAAGAAGCACTGATGGAAAGCAATTAAGAAACCCCTACAATTTAGTTATAACTCAGTACAAAGGAGAAGGCATTTTATATTAACGCCTATAAGAAGGCATCATCTCTTACAGCTGCAGAAGTGGGAAGCGCTGGGACACCGTGCTTCCTTCCCGGCCACCACGCCGGAGCACCGCACCGCACCGGCGGGATGCCGGCGGCGGACTCCGGCAGAGTTGGAGCGGGGCTCCCCTGCAATCCCGGCCACAAACCCCCCCCACCCCCGCAACCAAACGCCTGAAAACCGCCGCTGGCGCCGTCCACCATCCCGCCCCCAAACCAGAAACGGGCGACCAAGAGCCGCAAAATTAAAAAAAAAAAAAAAAAAAAAAGTGACTCGCGACGAAGGTAACGCAGCGAGAAGGCAGCAGAAAAGGAGCGCTTACTTGCCTACACGCCACCGCCGGGCCACCTCCTCTCAGCTGGTGAAACGCTGCGCCGCTCGTCCTCCTCGGACCGCCGCTCCGCGCTATTTCCAAAATATTTCCACAGGGCGCCGGCACATCCTCCGGGCTCAGCCGGAGCGCGCAGGGAGCCCGCCCGCCGCGCCCCCCAGCCCGGTGCCCATGGTGCCAGCCGCAGCCCCGGCAACTCGTCCGCCCCCCCGCTTCCCCGCCGGCGCTACCTCGGGGGCGGGCCGCCGGCTTAACACGGCATCGCACCCAAGCCCCCGCCGCTGCCGCCGCCGGCTCAAACTCCGCCGCCGCGCCGAGGGGGCTCCCCCGCGCCCTTCCCGGAGACGGAGCGGGGCCGCCGGGCGGGGGAGTGCGGGGAGTCAGCACCGCCCCCTCCGCGGCGGCGAGCGGCCGGGGGAGGCGAGGCGAGGTGAAGCGAAGGGAGAAGAGGCGAGGCGGCGCGCCGCCGCCACCGCGGCCGCAGCCAGCCGCGGCGATGCCGGCCCCGCCCGGGACCCCCGCCCGCCGCTCCCTCCCGGGGCGCTCCGTAACGCCGCCCCGCTGCCGGCGCCGCCGGATCCGGTGACGCCCAGCCCTCCCCCAGGCCGGCCCCCGTGGCGGAGCGGGGCGAGCGGGCGGCGAGGAGCGATGCTCAGCCGGGCCCTCCGGGGGACCGTGGCCCTCCCGCCGGGGGGCGGCGGTGTCCCCCCTCCAGGCCGCCGGGAAGCCCGCTCGCCCTGGAGCTCGCCGAGCCTTCCCCGGTCCTGGGGAGCTGGGGCCGGTGCCCAGGCGGGAAAGTTGTCCGCCCCCCCTCCCCACCACTCCCGCCTCGGTGAGCCTCCGTTTGCGCTGAACTTGCCCGGCTGCGTGAGCGGGTCTAGGCTGACCGCCTCGCCTGAGAGAACGCACATCGACCCCCACGCTTGGAAGAAATGTGGTGCGGGGTTTATCACTTTGCCAGCCCGGCTTGGCGCGGCCGGTTCGGGCGCGACCTTCTCCCGCCGTCTCCCAGCCCCACACCCGGGCCGCAGCTCTGCAGACCCTGCCCCGCACCGGAGCACAGCGAGTCCCGCTCTCACGGGCTACCTGGGCCAAGGAGGGGGGCTAAAGGGCGGGGGTGTCCTTCTGTGCTTCCCTAAAGCCCCTGCGTGGTCCTGTCCCTCCTCCTCCTCCGCATCTCTAACGGCGCCCCGACGGAGATCGCCCCGCAGGCATCGCCGTCCCCGTCGGGCAGCGCTGAAACGATACGGTATAGCGCGGCAGATCAGCGCGATGTACACGGGCACACACATATATGTGTGTGTGTGTATATATATGTGTGTATATATATATAAACACATATGCAGGCTCACACATCCCCTACGCCCAGGACGCCGTGGGGGAGCCGGATCTCCCCCCCGGCCGGGGGCCGCCAGGCACCCACCCGCCTCCCCGAAGGCTGCGGGGGAGGAAGAGAATCAAGGCAGGAGCGAAAAAGGAGAAAGAGGGAGCCCGGGGGGAGCCGCCCACGGAGCCGCCCCTCCGCAACGCGCTCCCTTGCGCTGGGGCGGGGAGCAGCGACCCCCGCCCCGGGCTTTCCGCGGCGGGTCCCGCAGCCCGGACCGGCCCCGGCGGGCGCGGAGCGGCCTCACCGCCACCTGCCGCCGCTGCGGGGAGCTGGGGACGCGGGCAGGGACATCCCGCGGCTTGCCGCAGCCGGGCAACGGAGCCTCTGCTCCATCCAGCGAGGTTTGGGGCAGAGGTGGCCCGTCGGGGTGCGTTTGCTAGGCTGGGGATGGGGGGAGCATCCTCTGGGACCCGTTTTAGCGCTTGGAAGTGTCATTCTGCAGTCAAGGTGAGGGTATCAGGGAGGATGGTCAACTCGTTTAGGCTTCTTGGAATGAAAAGTAATATTCATACACGTCTTACAGTTAAGGGGTCTTCTTCCACCACGCTGGTGCAACCAAAAATGTTTTTGTTCCTTATGAATTCCTTTTATAAATACTAACTTCAATAATGTGCAGTGAGCCATTAAAGGGGGAAAAGGATTTAAAAAGATGGCTTCATGCAAGCTAAATGCAAAGATAATAGAGTTGCTCTGAACAGTATAGTTAAGTGCTGAATTGATAAATGCATGAGAAGATGCAGTGATAGGTTTCATGCCTAATTGAACAGATTTGTACTTCAGTTCTCATCTAGAGATACAGATCCTTATTTTTCCCTGTTTCTTAATGCTGATTGATGTTAACAGAGTTCTTGATAGCTACAAGCCAGCCACATTATCTGCCCTATTGTGGTTCTACTGAAAGATTGAATGGTTTGAACTGACAGTTCTCCTGACAAGGTTGAAAAAATAAATGATTACAACTATACATATATTAGGACTAGGATGATTAAAATACATGTCTGAGAATTGAAATAAGTGAAATCTAATGAACCAAAAACTATTCAAAGTCAAACGCACAAGTAAAGCAGAACTGTAACCCTCCTTGCTCATGCCCTGATGAGAAATTCTGAACTCAGCCCTTGAAAGCACAGTTTTTAAACAAAGTGGAAACAAATAATGTTTTGTGATCTTTTAACTACCCTGGCTAAAGCCAGGCCCTCACTCAAATTCCAACAGAGACAACCTCCTCTGTTTTCAGTATTGAAGCCACCTTCAAATACCACTCCCAAACCTGGGTATAGATTAATGGTACATGCCATGGTCCCCCACCTGTAGGAAAATCCATCATCTTTCATGAAGACCTCTCTCTTTTTTCTTTATGTGACGATGAAGAGTAGGATCGTTTAAGCAAGCAAGAAAGTTTGATTTTCACAAGACGAAGTTGTTAAAATTTTCACTGCAGGATCTTTCAAACTATTCCTACATTTATTAGAATACATACGTGTTAGTTACAAGTTTCATTAGCAGTAAGAACATGCTGAAGATGAACTCTACCAAACCAGGTGAAAACTGTGTGTGATATTTTTAATCATTATCAAATTGATGCTACATGATTGTATGAAATAATTGTGACTGCCAGTTTTACGTATGATTAAAAGGTTAATTTTGAGTTGTATTTTTGCTTCGGGCTGCACAAACACAAGATTCTTATATATACAGAAATCAGATTTCAGGTGAGCTTAGGATGTAGCCAAGAACATGAATCAACATTTAAAGTCAGAGTGGGTGACCCAGAATTGGCTTTGTGTAGTATGGGCGATGCTAACTAAGAAATTTCACTGCATTAGTGGGTGGTAGGTTAGCCTCTGTTGTAAGTTCTGCGGCTTCATCAGACTGGTAGCATGCAAGTCACCAACAAGGATGGAGTGCCAGCAGAGGAACAGCGTTAAAAATGGAAGAAATAGAGGCTAAGCGTGAAGATAAAATGGCATTGTTTAAAAAAGATGTGAATGAAAGGAAGAAAGTCACCCAACAAGAAAGCGAGTGACATCCTTTGTAAAAATATCTATCTGCAAGAGGTCGTTTGTCTTCTTTCCCCTTAGCAAAATTATTACAGCACCCAATCTCTTTTTTCTACTTAAAGTATAGTTCACTTTGATTGTGGGCAGCAATTCTGACATTTGGCAGCCAAACACTGGTGCGTACGTCTGTCACACATAAACCTCACTGTGACAGCGCTGGGAAATGAAGAGCTGAGAACTAAGGCTTTGAAGAAGTGCATGGGGAAAGAGACTACCTGCAGTAGTGGACAATTAGGATGAATATATAAGGCAAATGTTACAGATGCTTTGGGGAGCAGAAGGGGAAGCCTTTTTACCCAAGATGACTGCAACAGTGGGTTTTACATTCATGTAGCAGGTCCTAGCATCTCTGGGAACACATCGTGGCTCTTCGCTGTTACCTATTTTTGCCTTGACAGAACCTTGCTCTTTATCAATTTTGAGTCATCAGCAATATGAAGCACACACCTCAGTCTGCAAGTGAAGGCAAGGTATACTCCTATTTTGAATATGAAAATCTGTACCTGAAACCAAGCATGGTCGATGTTCATTTACAAGCACTCTTTTTTTCAATGACGAAGTGCCTTTAATAGATCTCTAGATGTCTTTTTAGTTCTTACAAAGTATCAGGTCTTATTTAGTCACGTAAAAACACTTAATAAAAAGATATTATCAGTCTGAAAGAAGAATATTAAAGAAATTGGAGTGAAACGTATAGCACTGATGGGTTTTTCATTGACTCTATGAGAACAGAATTAATCTATTTTCAATATCCACTGCTGGAAAAAACAGCAATCAGAATATCACATGTAACTCCCTCAAGGACAAGTGTCACGTGCTTTATGATAAGTAGGTCACAAGGTCATCTATAAGCACCTTCGTACTCCCTATATTGAATTACAAATGCAGAGCACATTCCCAGTTTCTGATGACTTGGTATTATTTTTAATTTCCCTTCACAGACTGGTACTAATCCACGCAACCGAGACCAGAAAACTCTAGGAACATATTCCCTCTTATTTTCCCACAACTAGTCTAAACTATGCTTCAAGAAAATATTTGATTTACCAGTATCTGGCACACTTACATAAAATAGTGTGTCATTTGTCACCATGGCTTGTAATCTGAAAATCTGACTGGGGAAATGATGGAGACCAAAATAGCCTCTTACAGTCTGTGGGTGGCCAAAAAAAGCTGCAGCTATATTCCATAATATTCCTTGCTGCCATGATTTTTTTCTCAAGAGCTCTTGACGATCCATTTAAAACTCACACTCACATAGACCCAAAGAGAGCGGCATGGGGGTTTGTTCAGACTGGAATCTAATACGCTTATACATTAAAATCCCTCTTTTCACATGTAAACAGGATATTATTTGGGTAGTGGAACACTGGAACAGGTTGCACAGAGAGGTGGCAGATGCCCCATCCCTGGAAACGTCCAAAGTCAGGTTGGACTGGGCTCTGAGCAACCTGATCCAGTTGAAGATATCCCTGATCATTCCAGGGGGGTTGGACTAGATGACCTTTAAAGGTCCCTTCCAACCTAAACTGTTCTATGATTCTATGATTGGCAATTATATAAATTCTATGGGTATTTTACTTTGAAATTCAGAGCTTTTCAAATAATCTCAAAGCTTGGAGAATTTAAACCCATAACATTGAAACCAAACACCAGAGAACCTCAAAGAAGCCAAACTGTGAAGTTCATAGTCTTAAATTTGTTCCTTAATCCCAAATTTTACATTCAGCCTGTACATCATGTTCAGTACTGTTATTATTTATGCCAGTCTATAATTGGCTTGCATCTCATTAATGGGTATTTTTAACCTATAAGAGAATTTGGATAAAATTATAACAAAAGATTTAAAGTCGTTTCAGGGAAATTATCTGTGTTATCTGCCTTAGTAATTAATTTATTAAAATCAATTATCAACAATTAGAAAGGGCAAGTAACAAATCATAGCCTATAAATGGTAAGATCTAAGAAAATTATCAATTACTTTTTTCTGTATTATCCTCAATAAAAGACTCCTCTTTGCATTATCACAATTATCCGATTTCTTCACCAAAAGAAGATAAAATTGCCCTCTTTGCATTTAAAAAACAATTTTACACATTGCAAAGTTCAAAACTGTTTTTTTTTTCCTTTGGAAGACAAATAGCTGATAAAAGACAAGTACAATTTAAAAATAGCTAATTTACACTGTAGCATTTATAAGTCTCTGTAAGAAAACTAAAAAGATAAAAGATTACTAAGGATTTGAAAGAATTTATTTCTGTTAGCTTCACAATTTTTGAAGTGATAGTTAAAAGATGAGACAGTGGAATTCCAATATGGGATGTAATCTGCAAATAATTTAATTCATTAAAGCATTTTGAAATATATGTGGATACAGCCATAATTTAAAAAATGATTGCTATGTTCCTGACATTAAAGATCACTGGTATATACTCGAGACAATTTTTGTGGATGGAATAAAAGTCAAAGTTTTGCCCCACAATTGAAACCACTCTGCAAAGAGAGATTACGGTTTAGGTACAAAATTACGCCTGTTACAGATAATCCCTGACAGATGGGTATTAGGACATGGTCTGCCCAGCACCTTCAGCCTGGCCCAGGTGTCTGCCTGTGGGAGGA
The DNA here is from genome assembly GCF_028500815.1 of Rissa tridactyla. Lineage (NCBI taxonomy): Eukaryota > Metazoa > Chordata > Aves > Charadriiformes > Laridae > Rissa > Rissa tridactyla. The sequence goes on from NC_071467.1 coordinate 45,395,093, forward strand.
TGAAGAGAGCAATGGCTATTTAATCACCAAATGCTTTCAGATGGCTCAGTATTTTTTTCACACTCATAGCTCCCGTAGGGAGAGGGGATAAAAAGGAGATGCTTCTATGGCTGCTAAAGAAGTGGGGAGGTGGTTCTGCCTATGGATGAATGAGGCAAGTCTTCCTGCCTGGAGCCACCACAGGATCTCTCTGAACCTTCAATAGAAAGGGCAGCTGCTTTAGCTCAGTTTTCCTTCCTCAGTTCCACAGCAGCAACGTGATGTTCTGTGAATGAATTCAGAGTTTGCTGTAAATGCAAAGAATGGCTGCTTCGCTCTGGAGAAGGGGATGTAGGTGTCTCTCGGTGTGAGGAACATAAGTGTATGTGGGCTGAACACTGTGTCTGGTGCTCAGTGCACATGAAAAAGAAAGAACCTAACCTAGTTTGAATATCCTGTAAAATCTAAGTAGTTTTCTGCCATGATGCATGTGATTTGCATGTGCGACCTACGTCTAAGCTTAGGGAGAGCCGCCTGGGCTGTGGGAGCTGCATCATTTGCTGATGTTTCTTGAAGAAATTGACTCCATCTCAGAACGGTATGACCCACTGTATTTCTGCATTAATGAGTCAAGTATTCCAGATCCTTAGCTACTGAACAATCAGCATTGCTCTTCCATCATGTAGGCAGTCTTGAAGTTTTGGGGTTTTTTCCCCCCACCTCTACTAGCCATGGATTAACTGCTCACAACTGTGAAACAATTCCTAACGCCACTGTGACTGTGTGGTTCTCCCGCCACACGTTGGTGCCATCTGCTGAACATGAACATGGTTTGTACTCACACTGCTCCCAGTAGTCCAGTTCCCTAGAGCTCTGTGACTCTGGTCTTTGCTCAGCCCCCACCTAATGTTGCCCAGCCCTTTCTTCTCAGCACAGCCTGTCCTCTCCTTTTGGCCATCTTGGTTATCTGCCTGTCAGAAAGGACATTGTTTGCCACCTGGGTGTTTTTCCATGGCTTGGCCAGGGACCAAAACAGAGATGAAGGAAAATAGCAGTAATGCAATTAAAAACACACGGGTTTGTTGGGTTTTGGTTTTCTTTTTTAAACAGACTGCTTTTAGTCACAACAAACACGGTGTCACCTACTAAACTAGTCTTTTGGTGGTGTCCCACAAAACCTAACATTGGCTGCTACTGCTCTCCTGCAGTCTGATACAGATGACATAACTAGCACAGCTTCCTATGGTTTCTTTATCCATACCTTGTAAGGAGCACACCTGGGGGCTCCTCTGCCTCGGTGTGCTGCTCCTGAACAGCTTTTCTGAGCAGGTTGCTGCTGAGGGATCTGTAGGTCATGCACCTTCCTGGGAGGTGTCAGGATTCTCCAATGGCTCCTTGGGGCCCGGGCTGGTATAGTGACAAAGTAAGGTCCAAGGTCAAGCTGGGAAGACAGCCCACAGATCAGGGTCCAATTCAGCAAGGTCCATGGCCAGGCACAGGCATGGTTACGAGAGAACTGCAGACAGACAAACCTACAACATGTTCCTGTGTCCTTCAGCAGGGACTGATGTCCCCGAGTGGAGCTGAAATGTAGTCCTGGTCCCATGAGCAGGTGTGGGAGGCCAGGGGAGGCTGGGTGGGGACAGTAAGGACTGGAAGTGCCCTGGGGGCCCTCGCAGTTGATGCAAAATAGAAAAATACACTTCACCTGTAACTGCGGTGAAACAGCCTGCCACTTTTCTGAAGTAAACCTACTCCAGGACGTTCCTACTGCAAAGGTTTTCTGTGCTGCATGTGCGTGTACCAGATTATTGCTCATTACAAAAACATGAAGGTACCAAGCTGAAGCTCTGATGCAGTGTTTCTCATGAGCTGTTGATTCCAGGGCAAAGCAAGGCCTCACGCAATTCCAGCACTGTTTTCCTCACAGATGTAAAAAAACCACCCACAGCATGTGATTCAGAACTCACGAAATGGGTATTATTTTATTAGTATAGGAAACATACACACAAAATGTTTCTCATTTTTATACACGGAAAAACATTTTGACATGGTACCTTTGAAGCGTTCCTTCTGAGATGCAATCAGCATCAATGAAACCTAGGAATAAATTTGGACTAGCCACCTCTACTTGTCTTTCACAGTAATAATCTGTCTTCCAAGTATTACCTCTCCATAAATATTCTATATTTCTGAAATAATCTTTCTGCAGAAGTAAAATGAAGGGTGGAATAAACCTGGTGGTTTTTTTTCAAGTTAAAGTTGAGATCTGCTGAAACTAAGAATGACATCTGCATCATTTTAGCTCTTCCTGGAGGGAAATCCGCTGACCCAGGCATCTGTGGGAAAGCTTTAGCCACGCTTACAAGCAGGGAAGAAACAAAATTAATGTCTTGTGTATAAATTTAACCAATCATTTTAGCATTTCCTTAATAATTATTTCTGTGGGGGAAAAATAATAAAAGTATTGCAGAGTTATAGCCTTAAAATCTTGATACTGCATTTAATATTCTATTTTCTCTAGAAACATCAGGTATCCTATTTTCTGCCATAGGTGTTGAGTTCAGGTGATCAGGTTCTCTCTGAGTTTCAGTTGCCTGACTTTTGCAAGTTTTCCTGGTTTGTGCCTACTAGATATTCATTAGCTCATAATGACACTTTTCTTTCTTTTGGTACAAATATTTGTGGAAAAATAATTCCTTTCTTCTCTTCTTAACATATTTAATTATTTTAGTAGACTTTGTGTTATCATAATGAAAGGTTGGCTGAGAAAAAAAATTAAGTACTATTTAAATACACCAAATTAAATTATGTATTGCTTTCAGAAGAGTAAATTTTCTCTTAAGTATATTCTGATTCTATTTCTCCCTTAGTAATACCTCTCAAAAACAATCTGATATTACCTGCAGATGTGATTAAAATAGCCATAATTTAATATGTACTGAAATATTAATTGCAGCTTGTTCATGATGAAAACAAACCACTTGTCAGTATGCAATAGTTGGACACCGTAGTTTTTATAGGTTAATTAGCCTTCCACATTGGCCTCAGCTTTAAAAAGAAAGGAAAGAGAACGTAGACATGCACCTCAAAGCAATCTTATTTTTCACTGCAGACGTTAGTGGGAGACTAAGTATAAATGGGTCACAGGTCTATCACAAACTTACGGAATCCTTAGCAATACCCATCCTGGGCAGGGTTACACGGCTATGAAATGAATAGGGATTCCTGGCTTTTCTTCCACATGGCACCAACCAATGAGTTAGATTTTATGCCAATGCTATTATGAAGGCTTTAAAGAAATGTTAACTCTGTACTTTGCTTCATTGTAAAAAGAAAATATTGAGTTAACATTTGAGGCTGAGTTAACATTTGTTTTCCATTGCTGATTAATAGCTCTTAAAAAAAAAAAAACACATAAAACCGCGGAATTTACATATAGTTTGATAAAAAGGTAGCAGAGTTTAAAACATATGCTATACATGCATTTTAGAAATTAAATCATTGTGAAATTTATCAGTTAGACCAGAAATGGGGAGAAAGTTCATTTTTATTTGGTAGGAAATGCTGTGCTGTTGATAAAATGTCTCAAAATCTTCCAGAGAAATAAAAAATTCAGAAAAGCTCCTTTCACATCAGTCAAAACCTTTATAATATTTTTTTCTTTTATTCAGTATAGTAAAATTAGAAGTAATTCCAAACCAGAGAAAATATGTATTTTCTCTTCTGATAATATCAGTTTATATTGATGCTTACTTCAAAACACAATTCTGCCAAGCTCACTTGGTGCCACTGCGGCTCCCCACCAAAATGCTTTTGATAAATTGTCTCTTCTGCAACGGAAGCAATCTGCCAAAAAAAAAAAAATAATAAAATCAGACTAATTCTATTTATAACCGCAAGTCTATGTACGAGTCTATGTACCACTCGTGCAAGCTGTTTTGACTGATCGGCATCTGAATCCAAGCGAGTATCGATGGGTCCTGATGTATATCGAAGCTTCTCGTCGCCCTTGTGTCAAGCTGAAGGCTGGAGCAATCACTTGCAGCAGCTCCCGTACAGAAGTTGATGTACAGCTGCCAATAGATAAATCATTTACTTTCAACACCTGTGCTGGCTACTTCCTAGAGGTTTTACATTAGCATGCTGGCTCCCTCTCTACAGAGAGAAAAGACGATTAACCTGAAGCCATTTCATGGGCAAAGAGACAAATTCTGACAAACTGAAATACTGAGGAAAAAAATGTCAAAGCTGAAATACGGCGATTCTCATTATAAAGCTTCTTTCTGATAAAAAGAGAGGGGTTCAAGGAACTGCCGCATTGTAATGTATTGTTTGTATTCTTCCTGGTATGTCAGGCAAAAGGTTCTGTCTGGATTTTATGGTTCTCTTGTCCAAATTACGGTTTTTGCTTGTGGCTTCCTTTGGTCCCAGATCACAGAGAAGAATCACTTAGGAGATACTCCACAGTCTCTTGTGATTAAGTACTCTATTAAAACTACAACCCAGACACGAAGATCCTGTAAAGAAACTCCAAAGACTGACATTAGGAGCTGAAAAGGATCTTAGAAAAACTCTTACGTCTGTCTGGCAAACTAAGATTTATTCCCATCAACCCTCCTGAATTTGATATTTTAGTCTGGGCGATAATCCAAGATCTTTCATGAAACTGAGTTCCCCCAGGCATCCTTAATATCTCTAGCTCTTCGATAATGGAGCTTAAAGTCTCAAGACGCCCTGAGATCTTTCAGCCCTGAATTATTCCCACGTTACAGGCTTCACTAAGCTGCATACTGCTCAAATAGTAACAGCTCCAATGCTGTCTTCAGTCTGATTCCTTTTGATATCGTAGCCACTGAATCTCTCCTGTCTGCTGTTGCTCATTCAGAGTGTGGAAACGTGAACATTTATTTACACCAGCTCTACCCAGCTATATGTGAGACTCCAAGAAGAAAAGAGCAACAGTACAATAGAGAACTCTGCACAGAACTGGGAATAATAATGGTAATATTTTTTAATGGCATGTGGTGAGGGTCATGGGGAGCTGTGTGCATGCATGCACATACTCAGTACGAGTCCTTGAAAATCAGCAATCAGGGCTCTAATGTTCTGAATACAGCAAAATATTATAGTTGTAGAAGAACTCTGAAGTACTAAATGCCAAATTTTTAGTGTTGTTCTCACCAAGTATCTTTAATTCACACGTAAATAGTATATAAAACCATTACTTAAAAGAAAGTAGACAGCATAAAGCATATTAGAGATGCGAAGAAAAGATTTTTTAAGTGTTTTAACAATCATACCACCAGAGTTAATTTATGTAATCTACGTATTTTAAATCCATGCACAAATATCTTTCAAAAAATTGAAATGCTACATGAAACAAATCAAGTTGGAAATGTTGAGAATATGTGGAGTTCCGATAAAAAAATGTAGTTTTAAAAAAGGTAAAAAGAAAATATGTTAGATTTATGTGCTCTTATGGGCACACTCTTTACCAGTGATGGCAATCCTGCCTGCAGGCTATGGTGGGCATCCCCCAGCATCTGAGAGGAATACACTTTGTTGCATAATCTCAGCATTGAGACTTCTCTAATTTAAGAATTAGCAAAGTCAAAAAAAAAAAATGGAGACGAAAATACTCAATTTTTTGAAACTTACAATTACAAGTTTCTTAAGTGTTTCCTAAGAACATATTTATATTTATAAAGCAGCATTTGAAAGCAATATCTACTTATCATGCATGACATTGATATAGTTCCATATTGTTGTGTCTTAGATGAGAATTAATTCTTTCAGATTACAAACTGGACATTCATTTTGGATTATCACTCAACATTATTACTCTGTAGTTCATAAATCAATCCCACCAAGTCCATCAAAGAAAAAGTATTGAAACACCTCAAAAATCACAATTGCTACTGTTCCTCTGATTCAATGCTATGAAAGTCTTTTTTATCAATTAGAAATTTTACAGAAAAGTCATTTAGGTTTATTAGAGAGTTCCCTATAGTACAAGTAGTACTAAAAGAAACAATACTCCATGTGGTTTTAGTGTAATAGCACTTAAGACTGAGTAAAGAAAAGAAACTGTTCCATTACTATATGTGGATTAGAATGTAGAAATTTCTGCATTTTTTTTTTTTTTTTACACGCTAGATATTAAGAGGAATGCTTATATTTGTTTCTATGATTTTGATTCAAAGACCACTAGAGTCAATGGAGATTATTTTCTGCTTATACATAATTGCCTGATGGTCTGGATGGGGGAGGTATTAATATACTGATCTATTCAGTTTCGCGATGAAAAACCTGGCCCCATGTTATAAGGAAGAGGGGATTAACGTGAAACCCTCACCTCTCATAACATTTCTCTGATTACCAAGCAACAGACTTTTTTCCTGTTTCAGAAAGATCACATTTTGTAGTCAACACGAATGTTTCAAAAGAATTTCAATTAGCAAAAATGTCCACTTGTTCCGAAGTGGAATGAAAACAAATCCCCAAATCTCAGAAGTTGCTGCGAAACCGAATTGTTGTCAGCTCTGCTATTACCCACAGAGGGCTTTGGATCAGACCCATTATCCCTTTAATCTCTTTATGTCTCTCCCATGAGCAGAGGAAAAAATGAAACCAGAAAGCCCTGTGCATCAGTGACCTAGATCAGACTATGGAGTTTGCAGCTAGAACAGTAAAATATCACTGCTCAAGTTCTCCTTCTACCAACAAGCTGTGCTATACTCTTGTCAGTAGATATCGGGAAAAGAGAACACAAAAGGAAAACAATTAGGGGGAAAAGAAATATGTGAATATCTATTTTCTTCTAGAAAAAATTATTTTATAAATATCTCCATTTGGTGGCAAACCATGAAGAGCTGGAAGCACCGCTGCTATCTCCCGACTCCCAATATTTTTTCCTAAAAATCTAATGAAAACAATGTAAAGCAAAGCAAAAGTCTAGCCAGCTCTGCTTTGGAAACACTTGTGAAAGGCAGGAGTACTCTTCACCTTTCAGAATGGGTCAGTGCTGGTTATCTTCCAGCCAGGTTGATAAGCCTATATACTACATACTATAAATATTCCTGTAATTCACTGTCCTAGGTCATTGATTTCTATGTGGGAATTACTGACAAATGTCTAGCATTTTGCAACACTTTTTATTCTTAAGGATCTGAAAAACATATGAGGGTCTTCGCTACCCACACATACATACATACATACATACACACATAGATACACGAGTCACTCATGATGGTGAATGTTACTGTTACACTACCTGTTAATTTTTGGTACATAATGCAATCACTGCAGCAATTCCTTAAACTTAGACGATGAGGTACTCCCCGATCACTCACTGGAAAGTAAAGTACTGATTTCTTGTTAATGATGATCGCTGTGCATTTATTAATTTGATACTAGACAAGCACAGAGAAAGGAATGTAAATGGCTATGGCAGAAAACTGGAAAATAGCTACTAACATTGTGACAATGACAGAGTCACAACTGCCTTGTTATTCCATTTGAAAACCCGTAAGACAGCGATAGTGTCAGTGTTCATCCTTAGATAAAGGAATTGTATGTGCAGAACACTCTAGATTTATATTTTCATGTTCTGTTTACTACACACTATGAATGTTCTCACCTCTGGATCTGCTTGCTTCAAAATATTAATGAAATTAAAGTTGTCCCGCTGTTTTGCCTAAAAGAGTAATTTTAATTCAGATGTCATCAGTGATACTTGTTCTCCAACAAATGAGAAAATAGCCAATATGTTACAAGTCTTTTTAGAAAGAATTTAAATACGATTGAAGCCTCTCTGTAGGTAAGAATTTTGTATATTGGAAAGTACAAAGAGATAATGAAACAAATAATTCAGTATCTGTAGATGCAATAGGAGCAATAAATAAATAAAATCGCCAGGAGAAAAATGTGCTTTTTTTGATTATGGATTTTGCCCACAGCTTTAAGCAATTTGTGTGCTACCAGAAAACATTGCTTTTTCTAATAAGCGGTATTTAGCTCTATAATTATAAAAGCTGGTCAAGATGCACACATACATACATGCGTACACAGGGAGACATACACGCAGGTGCAGCACTACACATAATGTTCATGCACATAGATGCAAAAAAAAAAATTATGAATTGTATATTAACCCTACACAAGTATAAAACCTTTTTGGTCCTTGAAAAAAATATTCCACATACCATTATTCTTAGAAGATGTCTGGATTATCCTGAAGTTACACTGACAGAAAATGAGATGAACTGAACCCCTTGACTCTTGCTTTTACTGCCTTCTCTTTTAACCTTGTAAAATGGATGTTGCATTTACAAGGTTTTACTGTTTCTATTTCTTTAAAGAGAGAAAAATGTCTCTGCTGTACCGCTGTCAGAGTGCTGCAGCAAGTGCACTTAGGCTATGTCTAGACGGCCCAGCAGATGAGCATCCTGGCATGCCTGGGGTCCCAATCCTCCGACACCCTAATCACAGATGCGTGATGCTGCTTCCTCTGGCCTGATCACCCACTTTCTTACCCATGGAGATGAGGACGTAGGGGAGGGAGGAAAGGAGAATAAGGTGGTGGTGCACTTCTGGGCCTAGCTCTGGTATTCTCTGGGGTCCTGCTGTGCAAATACATTCTCAGAGACCCTCCTAATGCCCACTGAAGTCAGTGGGAATTTTTCAAGTAAACACCCATCTCAAATTCTCCCTATGGCAGTAGAGGTTATAGAAAGAAAAACACTAACAATGTTTAACTAAGTATACTTATGATAAACCACAAGTACTCATATTGCCTTAGGCTCTGCAAATCATGAGACCGGCTTAAAACCAAGATTTGTATTCGTTGTGTCATATATATTAAATTCTGTATTATTTCCTTAGGTGTTTTGGGTTTGACCATTTACAACAAGCTAAAGCTTGGACTTGGAAAAAACAGCCAGGCCAAAACTTGAAATATATGTGTCACTCACACAACACATTTCAGTTTCACCAGGTTACAAATTTCAAATGGAATTTTGTTCCATTAAGAAGTTTTTCTTCCTATTGGTATACTCATTTTTATACAGCCAACAGAGTGGGTGATAGGCTCATTTCTGAAAGAAACCTAGTAATTTATCTAATTTCAAATTCCAGTGGTGCTCAAAATAGTCTGTAGTATTGCTCAATGTGTTAAAAATTGCCAAAATAATTTATTTTCAGAGCTTCCAGAGGGCAGTAATATATATGTTATTTTGGTCAGAATTTACACAGTTGCTTGTGTCTAGATAGATACTTAAAAATTGGAAGTCAAAATACTTCCCAACTGACGCAACATCTTTTCTAGATTTAGGCCACATCTTTAAAACAGTATTTATTATATTTGATGTCTTTTTTGACCTGATTTGATAACTAATGTACAGGGGTCTCAAGCTATCACACTGCTGCCTCATTCCATCTCTGTTAAGGAATCAAATAGTCAAATAGAAGTACACGTTAAACCCAAGAGAGATCTGTTTCTTGGTTTATTAGTAATGCAAAATCTGCAACTGCCATGACCACTCATGTTCAATAATTTTAAAAAAAATAATTAATGATCTTCTGTTTCAGGACAGGTCTCTGAACAATTCTAAATGGAACAATATTGAAAAGAGAACGCAATCTGATTGATTAAAACTTCTCCAGTGACATAGAGCAGCTTGACTGAACACGGTTTATGACTTTATTAATGCAACATATGCACTATTTTAATTTCAAATACGCTGTTTTAATTTAGGGGAAGCCTTTTGTAGTAAGTAGCAGTCCCTAAGTACTTACCCGTAAGGCTGCTTACGGCAGGCTGCCTAAATTACACGAGAATAGTCTGCGTCTCAGTGCACAAAAATACTCCTTTTATTAGTACAACCAATTAAAACTGAGGTACTGTATGACAGCTGTGGAAATTGTTAATAATTAGAATCCAGCAAATGGCTGCTGTATCTTGATTCTGATCCCTATACAGTCATAGTCAGCTTGAAAGTATTTCAAATTAAAGGTAAAGGGAGAAGAAGGAAGATTTGATTTGAACCCATTGCCTCTGGGAAAATAAAGGTGGAAGTAAGAAGATGAATAGTACATTTCTTCCTTGGGGATTTGTCAATAGGTGTATTACAGCTAACACTAGAACGGTCAGATAAATGAATCATTAAGAATTCAACTTCAAGACAGGAAGTTAAGGTTTTTTGCAGATGCTGAATAACCAATATGCACCCAAAGACAAGTAGATGGCATTAGTCATAAGTGGCTATAAACTTCTTTGCACAAGGATGGAAGGAATCACGAGAAAGCTGCTACCAAGTGGAGTGAGGTGAATGGGAAAGTATAATTGTCTTTGGTATGAAAAAATACGCCTTCCCATAGGATCTTCCTCCTTTGTATTTTTATGAAGACCTATCAAGGACTTAAAGAAACAATCCTACAAGTCCTTGTCAACAGACCTAATTTTAAATGCATGCGACTCCATTTCTGAACCACAGTTGTTTACGTCATTAAGGTAAGAACAAACCCCAAGATTTCTAGGATTTAGAACTGCAATGGCTGCTTCGCTTCTAGTAAAAATGGCAAACTGTGTCAGATTGAGTCCTGTTTAAGGTACCAAATGGTTCACTTTCAAAGCAGAATATAATTATCTCACAATTACTCACTGGAATTTCTGCTATGAAGTAAACCCAAAAATGCATATACAAAGTTGGATTAAATATGCGTAGGTTCCTAAGATGTGAAAAACCATTCCTTGCAGCAATCCATCTTGCCAACATCTTTGTAAATTTTTGCACATATACATAGCTAGCAGATCATAACAGAGGTTGATAGCAAGACCAATAAGAACTTTAATACCTAGGGAGGAGCAAAAAAATCCAAACAAAATCATCCCATTAAAATTGTAGGAGATGATAACATTATTTCTTAGAAGTGGTGAGGTTAGGTGAGCAGTAATTACTTGACAGTAAAAGCCAGATTACTTTCAACTGCAGTTGCATTTCACATACCTATCTTTGAAAGCAAAATACCTCAGCAGTAGACTCCGTTAACAATTTTCTTCATTATTTCAGGAAGCATAACTCACTATTTTCAATGCAAGGTTTGGGTCTCTGTTTCCACAACTATAAGTGGCATTATTATTCAGTAGGCCATAGAAACCCACCTCCGATTTCTTTGTCCTGGGCTCATATTAAGAAGGGAGCACAAATAAACATGCTATTATACTATTAAACATATCCATTAATTATACAGTGATTTGTAAACAAAGTCTTTGAACGCCCTTTTGAGAAGGATGGAAAAATATAATTAAAGCTAAGCAGAAAAGATTTTTCCTGTGTTTCCAAAATCTAAAGCCTAAAGGGGAAAAGCTTAATTTTTCACATTGCCTAAGGATCTGAAAAACCTTTGTGCAAGGCAAAGTACTTGATGTCCCACATTGCAGAGGGTAACCCTCATTAAGAGGTGGCTGACTATATTGAGGGGCTTTCTCAGAACTGAAGTACTATCTCAAATCTGAAAAACTTTGGACTGAGATGGGGTTGTGATCTGAGATAGTCTGATAAACTGACACTTTGTAAAAATAAAACACTTCGCAAATTTGAAATCAGATCTTCTTTATTTTTCCCTTGACAGATATGAAAATTAAGGGTTGTGAATGCACAGTTAGTTTCACGCCAGTATAAGAAACCAGTTCATCGAGATGTTAGAAATAACAGACTCACTCCTATGACAGTTATGCTGAAAAACAATATTCCAGCTCATGTCTATGGATGTTAGTAATCTGTAGAAGAAAATTTTATTCAGTTTGTCATCTAAAGCTATAAAGGGATTTACATACATATTTATTTAACTGTAAGTATCTTGTTTGTTCTTTCCAGAAACTAGCAATTAGGACTACAAAAGGCATAACAGAGTGTCGGGCTACACCTGTCTGACTCCAGCGGACCAGCTACTCTGGTGATAATGGGTGTTCGTTCAGCGTGGAACTGGCGGCTGCCAGGGCAGAACGCAGTCTGCAGGATGCAGGTGCTCTCATCTCACTTCTGCCCACGATCCCCTCTGTACCGGGGAGTCCACACATTCACCGAGGAGGCTGGGATGAATATGTCTCAAGCTAGCGTTTTCTTTCACAAAGACAAAACGGTCCTGACAACAGTGAGGTGTAGGAGGCAGCATCTGAACGTGGTTTAGGTTATGGCCCATTCTCTGCATCATTCGTTAATTTTACTAGCAGTTTTAAACTGTCAACATAACGAGTCCCCATGCGAGATATATTATTCTGGGGTGGGATGTTGTATTTAGCTCAAGCATCTGGGTTGAACACGGAACATCACAGTTTTCCAGAATGAAGGCATCACGGAGTATGAAATACTACATGCTTTTTCATAGACAACCCCTATATGTGCAAAAGCAAGTAATTGCAAGTACCTTATACATCTCTGTGTGGTAACATTATAGTGATTGTCCTTTTAGCAAAGGCATTCAAACGTGAATGCTTGCCAACCACTGTTACAGTGATACCATAAAAATCTCTCTTCAATGGATTTTTTCTTCTTTTTTGTAGCATTCTCGGTTATATTTTATCTGCTAACTGTTGGGAAATTCAATTTCATTGTGATCATCGGTGTAATATTCCATGTAACTGTCTCCTAACAGTGCAAATAGCTCACATTTATCATGGCCTTCCAATCAAATTAACAAAAATGCTGAAGTTGTGGAAATCTGTGCTTTTTCCAGAAACATTTAGGAATGATTGTCACACATCTAGTTTGCATTTCTATTGCATGAGGATTTTGAAATTCTGTTGGCAAGTATGGATCTGATCTATTGCTGCGTATAGATGCTCAGATAAAAGTGTTTAGATAGGGTAATAGGTGTCCTGAAACCAGTCCTAAGCAAACAGATTGATTAGAAAATTTGACTTCTACAAGCAAGCAAGCAGGAAAGAGGCTGAGTCATTGGTCTTAATTTTAGCACAAAGTTGTGCTATCCAGGAAAGGCAAGAAGAGCTTTTGTTTGTAGAAAGGATGGAGGGAAAGAGCAGAAGTAAAGCACTCTCTGAAGAACTGAAATATGAATATGCTTCTGTCCCTAATGTATGTGTCAAGAACATGAGCCAATCTGGCTGAGAAGATGATGTAAGGTAACGTGCTATTGGAAATACCATAAAATGAAAAGCAGGAAAAATGATCAGTCAGTCACTTAGCAATAGTCCAGACAAGCAAAAAGCAACCATGAGCACTGGTAGTTTTTATAATATGCCACAGATCTCATTTTATGCTTATGTTTCTCATTTTGTTTTTTTTGCACATCATCTATTTGTCTTTTTCTTTTTGTCATCTTTTTTTCCTCCTTGGGGTGTTTCATATGAGACCACCTGGTCTCAGATGAGACTTTGGCCCTTTGTACAACTTCCCTTGTTGCATATGGTAGTGATAAAAATGAAGGAAAATATTGAAATGTAAAAATATTGAATATACATGTGGGGTTTTTTTCTCTTTACAGAAGGTCAATAACTGACAGGTAATGGAAGGGCATGTTCCAAACCAATTGGAGTCAGCTGGACTTCAGTGAGACTGGGTTGGGCTCTGGAGGCTAACATCCACATTTTAAAATGCAACTTTTTTCTTTTTCTTAAATTTCATGTTGCAAATTTTGTAAGTCATCTCATCTTAGATTTTGAAATTACAATATTCTGCGAGACAGCTTCCTACCTTACAAAAACAGCAAGAACCAGCAGAAATGCTGTTTTGGCCTATCTGTAGAACTAGCAGCATGACAGGAGAAGCCAGAATTTTGCATTAAGTTATTTCTAGGCTCTTTTTTCATCTGCAGCCTGAATAGAGGCTGTATATTTTGTATTAATCTTTGTATTAAATATTAGATTTTAAAATAAAGTATACCATTATATTGGTACAATGTCAGAGCCTAAGAACTCTGGAGGGACTAATAACTGAGACATGGTCTTCTTTCAAGCTTTCTTTTATTGCTGCAGAATAGATTGCTGTGAGAGTTTCCTCTTTTTGTTTCTAAGCAGTGGCTTATGCTGGTGAGAAACAGTGAGAAAAGGCACATTCTGTATCATCTCTGCTGTTTCCAGCACGTGTGCTACAAGTTACTTAGCTCTCCAGCTCTTTTTTTAGGTCATGGTCCCAAGATTATTTGAGATACATGAGCATTAGTTCACTCCCAGGCCCCCTTTTGATACGAAGCGGCGACAGTTCCTACCAAAACAAAACCTGGGCATGGTTTGTTCAGGAGGTACCTCCCAGTGGGCAATTTGGAAAACAGTGACCCAAGTCCAGCTGCCGTGGCCCTGTGCTGTCCTCCCGCAGGATGCCCAGGGTGCTGTGCATCCCTGCAGTCCTGCCCGCTCCCCTGCCAGATGTCCACCCACCATGTGGACATGCTTTGGGTTCACAGCTTAAAACCTCTGCCTTTTCCGGAGGTAGCACAGGCCTTGCATTTTTTGGCACATTTCAGATTGGAAAAAAAAAACAAACCCACAGAAACAAAGAGAACCGTGTCTTAAGATGACAGCGTCAGTCCTTGAAGCTAACAGAGGACCCACTGCCAAGCTTTTTGTAATTCAAATGCAACTCCCAGTCCACACAGCCTGGCTGAGGATCCGCTCCTAGAGAGGGTATGCAGGTATGCACGCTCTTACTATGTGGCTTCAAAAGATAGGCCACAATATGCCCCAATGGCAGCTGTAAAAATATTGTCAACAGCTCTGTTACCCATTATTTAGATCACAAACGAGTACATTATACAGCTCTGAGTCTCTTAAAGATAGCATGTTAAATGATGATACTACACTACCACTACTACTACTACTACTAATACTACTACTACTAATAATAAAGAATATATTGGGTTTACTTCCCTTTATTTCTGGGCAGGATATACATACCAGGCTGAGGAACCTCAAGTGGACCTAAGCCTTGATCTTCAAAGAGTATTTTACTCTTTTGGCAGGCTGTTCTCTTCCACAGGTTTCACTATGTCTGGAATAATGTATCTTCAGGATCCAGGCCATTGAATCACTTCCCTCAAATACATGATTTTATTTAAGTATCTTACTGAGGCAGCTCAATATATGCTTGTTCCTGTCCAGATAACTCTATATTAAAGCAAATAAGAATATTAGGACACTTTAGTAGCATAAATTGTTCACTAGTCTTTGATCTCCCAAGGTGACCATGAACATAATATTAATAATAACATGGTTTTAGGCCCCAATATACTATACTGTAACAGTTATATACATGGCAGATGGTGTAGAGTCCACTGTGAGTGTGGCTGGAGTTGCGTGAAGTCTACAGGTACCTCTTGTAGTCTACTATTCATAGAATCATAGGACAGCCCAAATTGGAAGGGACCTCAAAAGATCATCTGGTACAACCTTGCATGGGAAAGGGAGCCTAGATGAGATTATTGAGTACCCTGTCTATTCACCTCCCTATTCGTTATTCACCTCAATGCCCAATAATGCAGGATAAATCCCCAAACCCAGTATATTCTAAGCAATAGTTCCAAGTCTCAGTTACATCCCATATTTTGAAACATCGGTTTCTGGTTTGTTGTTGGTTTTTTTGTTTAATTGTTAGTCTAAGTTTATGGGGGCTGCCTTTGCATAGTTTGACCTGATTATCACAGGTGAGGAACAGCTGCATTTCAGAGCTGTGAGTTCTTGACTGAGTAGGTATTTAGCTACTTTCATTTAATTTATACACCTAGAATCACAGGTAACTTTGAAAAATTAAGTCTTATCCTCAAGATGATCTTTTTATCAAATACATTAGCGTCAAACTCAATAGAGTACATCAACAACAGTTTCAGGTGAGTCAAGGTAATTCACGCGTTTAACTGCAGCAGAGTCAGCTTTTCAAAATACGTTGAACATATTTCAATTGGACTCACTATGGCAATGCCTGAGGCTTTGATAAAAATTCACGACTACAAGACATAAATGACACTGATGAATTCACTGTGTGACAGGCTGAAATGAAGAAGAGAGGTGAAATTTAAAAATGTGAAAGGCTTCCAAATTTGTGTCTGTGTCTATTAATAAATCCTTAGATAAAAATAACTAATGGTATTTCCAGGAATGATGCAAAAAAGAGATCATCTCTTATCTCCAAGGGTAAAGCAGAATATTCAGAAGACCACAGAATAAATTAATTATAACTATGATCTCCATTGAATTCATTAAATGGTCAAGAACTGGAAATCTCCACATAATCCCTGCCAGATTCCATGTGTCTATGGGACCTGATTTTTAAATCTGTTACAGGAATAAATCCATGAAAGTAAATTGTTGAAACTTAATATGGTTGTTAATCCTACTTTTCTCAACTTCCCTTTGACTTACACAAAAAATCCTTTGAGAAATGAAGCACTGGGGGACTTGAAGCCAGAGTGCCATGAGATGTACGTCTGGATGTCATAAACATATGTCACTAACGGAGAAAATAAATACACATCTATAATTTGATTTTCATGGGGAAAGTGGAGAGCTGTGACATTCTGCAAAACAAGAAAGCAGCCGTTTTGTGGACTATAGTGAGATATCAAGGAGGAAAGCAAAGTACTTTCCTAGAGCTTCCTTGTTTTAAAGCTATGCTAGAATAAAGATAGAAAAGTATTTTCCTTAATTAAATATTGATGGTTATGTAAATATGTATTTTAGCTGTCTGCTTACATGATGAACAGGTTGACATTAAAAAAATTACAATGCTCTGAATAAAGCTCCTGTGAATGTAATTACATCTAGTACATTACCTAATAACAAGCACTGCATTTTGTAAGATAATTTTATTTCAATTTGAGGACAATGTGGGTGTATACAAAACAACAAATAAAGAGCTACACTTCTGCTACTCACAAAAAGCTTTAGTGGAAAAGTACCCTCAGAGGAGATTCATTTTAGATATCTAATTTTTCAATTATTCCCAGATTTTCAGCCAACCATTAATTACAGTGCTGAACGCTGCATGTTCTACATGGTCACAAACTTACTACTTGCAAATGTTTATTAATATTTCTAAGATACATTTAAGAGTTTCCACTGTAAAAATCCATTAAACACTCAGCACCGATTCACCAAAGCATCTAGGGTCTAAATTTCATAGGTTTGGATCAGATAATAAGGAAGTAAATATCAAATAATTATAATTTAAACAGCTGTTAAAGTGAATATCTTTTTCTAGTCATCCTAACAGTCTATCCCTTCATTGTCTTCAGTCCAGCTAAGAAAGAATTGTTTGACAAGTGCATAAATTTAAACTCTGTCCTAAAGTAAGGTGTTCTCTTGAACCAGGGCTCAAAACTTAAAATTGCGTGTTCTAATCCAGCAATGCCTAACTCTGAGCCATGGCTGACATAAAAACTGTTCACTTTGGAGTAAGGTCTTCATGCCTTTAAGGACAGCCACCGCAGCTGCCCGATTTTCCAGGCATTAGTACTATTATATCTCATGATGCATTTAGGACAGAGAGGAAACACGTATTCCAAGTCTGCTAAAAGAGTAGGTTCCAAGAGTTAAATCCATTTTTAAGATCTTTTAAATATTGCCCAGCATAGCAGTTCAAAAACACTCTCCTCTCCTCTCCTCTCCTCTCCTCTCCTCTCCTCTCCTCTCCTCTCCTCTCCTCTCCTCTCCTCTCCTCTCCTCTCCTCTCCTCTCCCCTCCTCTCCCCTCCCCTCCCCTCCCCTCCCCTCCTAATTTGAAAATGTTTTGACCATCATAAATTCTAGCAACGGTAATACTTAATAACCTGCAGATGAGAGTAATGACTTACAAATCTTAGCCCTGGAACTGCTTTGGAGTCATGGCAGCTCAAGAACAAAAGTCACATGGTGGGTGTGCTTTTGCCCTAATCATTACAAACTTTTTGTCTGACCACAACTTGCCTGTGTAGACACCTTTTTAAAACTGTACCTCTTTTCCACCTCTGTTCCTCAAAAGTGTACTGACAAAGTAAAAAAACTTGTCATAATCTTTCTTCTACCAAGGCTACCTTTTCAATTTATTCATTGAAATAGATGGTTCCCCAATGATGCTTGACCTCAGAATGTATTGTGTTGTTGGAAGTACCCTTGGGACTATCACAGAAATAACATCTAAATTGTAAGATTACTTTTAAATCACATTATTGTCCAAATCACCCTTCACATTTTTAAAAATTCACCTTTGTTTTTCTAAAAATATGAAAATATGCAATAGTATTACAAGAGAAAGCCAAAACTACAAGATCCTAATGCAGAGAATATTTTATTCACTGGAAAGAAATTATGTGAAAAAGGCAGGGAGGGGGGTGTAAATTCCTTAATAGTGCTGCATTTTTGGATAAAATTTTGCACAATAAAACATATCCTTTGAAACAGCTTGATTCTCCCCTCACCCTTAGTGCTGCTTCAGTTTTGTTTTCCTTTTAATCTGAATAGTATCTGGATGGCTTACTGCTTGTAAAATTGCAGCTTTATTTTAGTCAGTACTACAACTGAGCACATAAGATCTGTCAAAACACCATGAAGTAGGTAAATGGAGATGAAGAGAGCCTTTCTACTGAACTTTCAATCACAAGAGAATTTTCAAGATTCTTTAAACAATAGTGCTAAAAAATGCTACAAAAGATTTTCTGCTCACGTCACACTGACATATAATTTGATCAAAGTTATATATTCATTAAAATGCTTGTAATTATCATCCATTTATAAAGTGCTCTGTGTGGCCAACATTTGCTTATCATTCCTTATAAGGAATTTCCTTAAGTACTTTAAAACAAACTTTATATATGATTTTTTGCAGAATGTATATTCTTTCTCTTATGGTACAGAATAAACGATATCCACAGCTTCCTTATTGTTTTGGCTTTATGTTATATATTCTGTTCTTACATTACTGTGGGATTCTTATTCTCTAATACCAGTGTTAACTTTTTCTAACAGTAATCTAATCTACTACTTTATGTTTTAAGTAGAAGGGATATCAGTCTGAAAATATTAAGAGAGAGCACAGTCCCCTGGGTTCAGGTGCACATGTAAATACAGAGTAGACACCACTTATGGAGAAATGGTTCAATTCTGAATTGTTGGAGGAAAAAAATAATCAAATTTTAACACTGTTTGCAACTGGGCAAAACTGACATCTCAAATTTGTTCAAAGTGGATACCTTTTAGACTGTATTTAAATTACTGTCTGTAAATTACTGCAAAAGGTAAGCTGTCATTGTTAAGCAAATGAAAAATGACAGTTCATGTGTCACAGGAATAAAATAGTTTTCTAAAAATTAGGACCACCTATTTTTTCAAGAGTGGAGGTAAAAGAACAATAATAATAAGATAATCTTCCCCAGATATTGTCAGTATTCTGCATTATTTTTTATGTGATAACTTTGATATAGAAGATATTTTGATGGTATAAAACCTCCCAGGTAGCAGGTATTGATCCCATTCTTTTGTAACTGCTGTGACTTGCAGAGGGTATGGAGAGACTTTTCTGTCAATGGCTGCTTAGCTCCTTCTCTGGAGCAAAACAGTCGTCTTCTCAGGCTAAATTATTCCTCACAAATTTCCCTGCTTTGGTCCCAAGATGCCTTTTAATAAGATTGTTGAGATACGCCTTCATGGATTTGTACTGTGCAGTGAACATATGCCATTACTATCAAATGCATGAGCGTGAATTTTGTCATATCCAGCTTTATCCATCTAACATGTAGGTACCTGATCTGTCATAATCGTGTAGATAAATTCACAGAGTGAGGCATCTCCAAAGGAAAATTCATCTTATGCACTGTGAGTACCTACCTAGGGATGAGAGGAATCACACTGAAGAGATTCATTTATCTCCATTGAAGGAACCCATATCACTAGCATAGATTAGACAGTTAATTTTTAGGTGGCTAATGTTGGATGAGACAAATGCCACCCCAGGTGATGAAATAGCATAGTAGGTCAACGTCCAAGTCTTCTGCATTATGCAGTGGCTGTAACTCCTGCTGATATTACTGTTTCTAATCAACAATGAACAGTTGCAATGAACCACCGGTCCCACTAATGTATCTGAGCAGGAAATTTATTATCATCAACTGCAGTCTTTCTTTTTCTTAAGGATTTTTTCTTTGTTGTTGCTGAACAGAAACAAAAAGACAGCATATTAAGCCTTTCTCCAGGCTTTGTCTTTACGTCATTCCTCTATCTCCTGTATACTGAGTTGGCTTCAGATTATCCATCTTTCTATGATAGAGTGAGGAAATATTCAGAATGTAATGCAACACATCAGAATAGTCCGAGTTTCTTTATGAAAGGCCATACAGTTTCCTTGGTTGTACACTTTATAAGTCTTTGATCTATTACTTCTCCCAGCCTGCATGCTAGAGAAGTACAGTATGGGTACTGGATTTTCCTTTTTTTCAGGTTGACAGTCAGATCTGATGCAGGTTACTTCATGACAGTCTTTCATTTTTGGAAAATATCACTATTCTGAACAACATTAGAGTGAGTGAGACTGAGCTGGAAACAGCTGGATGACAATCATTTGATATATTGTGCCAGAATGTCCTTTGTTTTACTCTGTCAGTCTTCTTCCATCTTTTTTTCTATGTGTGTTTTGGTTTTTTTAGCATTATGTTCAAGTGTCTTAAATTCTATGGAGGAGCGTTGTGAATTTAGACTCATGTCTTCGGAATGGAGACTATCTTACTGTTTCATTTTTTTGACAGTAACGCCATCATCTGTGACTCAGGCTTCTGAATACTCTCCTGGTACAAATAAGACATGACAGTAGGAGCTGCCCAGATGATGCATAAGGAGTACCACCTTAGGTGGAACTGTGAAAGATGGATTTTTCTATGTGACACAGTTCCTGGCCTCTCTGATCTTGCCTCAGAAATTTGCCTTGAATCTGCAGGAAACCAACAGTCATGTTATCTTAGCTGTGCTGGGATGACAGAACGTAAGTCTAAAAAATCCTACCATTCAATGACTACTCGGCTAGATATTTACATTACCTGAGAGGGAGGGCTGTCCAGCTATTCAGCTGCACTCTTGCTCTACTAACTTGTTTGGTAAGCATTTTGTCATTTGCAGTGTCCCGAAGAACAAGTGAATGTGCCAAAAGTAGCTGTAAAAATGCAGTGGTAAGAAAATAATTCAATTCAGTGATTCAAAATGACTTTTTCATATCTAACTGCATCCTAAACAAATCAGTGTTACTTTCCCACTAACTGCAACGTTGTCAGAAATACAGTGCCTCTTCTGTCGCATTATTATAAATTACACATTTTCTAAAGTCACCTTTCTAGATGGTTTTCTTGGCATCTTTTTTTGATTTAAAAAGCAGTTTTCTATTAATAATATCTTTTATCTTTGTTCTCAGGTCAGTGAAGAAATAGTTCTATTCTATGGTACTTTGCTTTAATATCATTTATGTCTTACGGCGTACTTCTGAAGAACCACAGGAGTAAAAGCTATCTTTCTGTTTTTAAGTTAAACTTCAAATAGAAAAAATAAATGGTACAGAATGTGACTTTTCAGGGAAGGTTTAGAAATTCAGAAACATAATGTAGCATTATACAATACTAAAATATAGAGGAAGAAAATAAGTTAGGATAATTTTTATTTTTGTATTCCACTGTTCTCATGGAGCTAGATGACAAAAAAAAAGAGGGGTAATCCTAAGATTCCTAGACTTTCCAGAAATCTAAGATTTCTTGTGGGTATAAAACTGACATATCTAACCCTGAAAAGGAATCATATATTTGAAAGCTTGAATGTGGGAAAACAGTAAGAAGAGTATTTATCCACTGGACACCTCAAACCTGCTTTAAGCGAGGGGATGACTGGTGGAAGGATGATACCTGATGATAGGCATTGGATCCCTTGGTATAACATTCTTCTTTTTTTTCTTTCACGCTGTGCACTTGTGAATAGAAGTGGCATTAATATTCAATCCATGTTTGCTTCTCAAATTCCCAATGTAAGTATCAGCCATCACAAAGATTTTAGATGAACAGAGTGCAGGTGAGAAAGCCATTAGATCTTTTGAAATAGATGAGTGCCCCTTTGTTTACGAACTTACTGAGACTAATTCTGATGGTCTTCCCAGTGTGCTGCCCTGTAGCAGCTGGCTGGAAGGTAAACAAAGTATCTGCTCTTTTCTCCTTCCACTTTCACCTTCCACAACACAGTATGTCCTCTTTGGTGTGATTGCCCCTCCACAGAATCACAGAATCACAGAATGGTAGGGGTTGGAAGGGACCTCTGGAGATCATCCAGTCCAACCCCCCTGCCAGAGCAGGGTCACCTAGAGCAGGTTGCACAGGAACGCATCCAGGCGGGTTATGAATGTCTCCAAAGACGGAGACTCCACCACCTCTCTGGGCAGCCTGTTCCAGTGCTCTGCCACCCTCAAAGGAAAGAAGTTCCTCCTCATGTTGAGATGGAACTTCCTGTGTTCAAGTTTGTGTCCGTTACCTCTTGTCCTGTTGCCGGGCACCACTGAAAAGAGCCTGGCCCCATCCTCCTGACACCCACCCTTTAAGTATTTATAAACATAGATAAGGTCCCCCCTCAGTTGTCTTTTTTGCAGACTGAGGAGACCTAAGTCCCTCAGCCTTTCTTCATAAGAGAGATGTTCCAATCCCCTAATCATCTTCATAGCCCTTAACTTAACTCCATCCTCAAGTTTCAGTGCCGAAGGAATGAAGAATCACGTCCTTTCAGAGTTATTCTGGTTGCTCTAATCAGGCAGTTTAATCGTTATTCATTCCTGTATGAAAGCAGACAGCCACCAACGGATAGCATTTTCTAGAATTTTGCCTATATTTCAGACTAGTCAATAGAGCCCTGAAGGCAAAATTGAACCCCTGAGTACATTAAATAAAAAAGGAAACTGAGTGGACACAGGAGTGGCACTTGGCATTTGCATAGTTCTTTGTTGGCTTGGCCTTGCATGTTAAACACAGATGTGAGCGCTCGCTGGGAGTACAACTGTCTAAATACAAGAGGTCTGAAAATGGTGGCTGGCCCAGCCTGAATTCTGCAGAGAGAAATTGTTGCACCATTTTCAGTAGTAATTAAAGCTATTGAATATTTTTACAACTATTTGTAACAGAAAAACTGTGCTCAGAATATAATATACATCTGGTCAATGTTTCTTTAGTTGTGCTTTTTCTTTAAAAGAGTGCTGAAGCACAATTACATAAATGGCAGCAGAAAATGAAGTGAGTAACATTTCAAGATCATATTGATTTCTAAACAAAGCCAAAGGAGTGCTTATACTTTTCTTTCAGATATCCCAATAAGGAGAAAAATACAATTAATATGCTAAGAAAAAACATAGTTCAAAAAATGATTTGTGCAGAGAAGGAATGGAAGTAAAAAAGAAAAAGCTTTTACTCCCAAACATATTGTACTAAAAATATAATTTTTATTCTCTCCAAGGACTAACGATGCACTTCACTCACAAAATAGACAACTATTTCATAAACAGATGCAAAATGGTGAAGGATCTTTATATGTATTCACAGGAGCTAGGATGTAGCTTCTGATCTCATGGGAAAAGCTACAAAAAACCTAAACTGAAAATATATTAACTCTAAACTGTTCAGAAAAGAGTTCATAGGCTGCCAGTTGCCACACACACACAATTTGTTGCTACCGCAGTGTTGAAAGAAAAATTATTCGTTCTATTTCTATGGTGAAGGTAAGTCATAGCCATTTCAAGAGTTTTATATTAATATCAATGTTTCATGGAGTCAATGACAAACTAAGAACTTTAACAGCGATGCATATACCTAAAAGGAAGACTTTCCCCTTTGAGAGTGAGAAAATGGCAAAGTCATGTGACTGGTATCTGACCTCCGCTCAAGATTTTTTCAATTACACATTTTTGTGAGAATCCGCCACTTTGAGAAAAACGGAATTACTCACAGAAATTGCTGCACAAGAGTTTTATTAGGTCTAAGGTAGCCTTATAAGGAAAAAGAAGAAAAAGGGACAAAGTAATTGCAGAAGAGCAAACAGTCCCATGGCTAGGGCACGCTCTGAGATGTAAAGCTACTCTGTACTGTGGCACGTCACTTCACCAAACTTTCTGAGCAATTATAGCACAATATCATGTCAGGACAAATCCAAAACTCATAGTGTGAGAAGGAAACACAAATGTGCAGGACAGAAAAGGGAGTCAAAACGCATACCAGTAAATCCCCTAATCTGGAACCAGTGTCAAGAATGATGTAGGTTTCTGCACTGCGTATCCAGCCCAGCCCATTATCCTAACACAGTTTCAAGGACCCACTTGCTTTAAAAAAATGCAAATACAGTTTGAAACCTTTGCATTTCTGTGAGAGAGATTTCTTCTTTTCTAGGTAGTACTACACAGGACAGAAAATAAAGAAATTAGCTAAAAATGTTTTTTGAAATTTCTGTATGTTGAACAAATGCAAATAACATACTTTTAAAATATTGATTTTTTCACAGATCATTTCTGAGAGGAAGAAATGGAGAAATTATTCACAAGGACTCTTGTGTACAGTACCTTGTTCAAAACCGAATACTAAGAAGGATAGGAAAAAAAAACAACCCCAAACCCCTGCACCAAAACTAGCTAACACACAGAAAAAAAACATAGGGAGGGCTTATCACAGCGATAATTGTATATCTCTGGAAGAAAATGACAAAGATTTCAGATTTATACGAGAAATAGTCAATTTTCAATTTAGGATTCTGTATTGCCAACAAAAAATGTGGGCTGCTGAATAATAATAACAAAACCAAGGATAGGCTGACTCCTCCATGTTTTTTTTTTTATGCCATGAGACAGAGCAAAGAGAAATGCTATTTCTGTTTAAGCAACTATCCATCTGAATACAATTAGAAGATTTTTTCTGCACTGCTTTGACTATTGCTTATTTCAAAATATGACCCAAAGTCTAAAGTAACCTCAAAAATTCCTGCTAGAACCAGGGGAACCCAAAACAAGTAATTCAGTTAGGCTAGGCATTTATTTTGAGAATATTCCCTCAAAGTAAAAGAAATTGAATGATTTCCAATTATCTACTAATTTTAATGATGTTTGGAAGTCAGATCACATTTAAAGTCAAGAATGGTATGTTTTCTGTATAAATTAGGATAATTTAGAATGAAAAAGGAGAATTTTCAGCTTGATTGAAAGTGCAGTGCTTTGACTACTGCTTATTTCAAAATATGATCTGAAGTCTAAACTAACTTCAGAAAAATCACAATTTATTTATTTATTTATTTTTAACCCAAGAAAATAAATGATAAGTGCTGAGACCAGAAAAAACATACTGAAGTGTTTTGTTCTGCATTCCTGATTTCAGTGTAGTTGTCTTGTGAGTCCTGCTCCAAGTCTGGTTTGAGCTGCAGAAATGCTTTCTGTGTAACCCTTACCTTATCCTCACTGTAGGGTTAAACAGCGGTACAAAGCAGGAAAGGTTCAAGGCAACTTGCATGGCTTCTGTAAGTCATCCTAGAAATCACTCAGTCACGATTAGCAATTTCAGTAATTTTTAATAAAACTGATTAACAAGATATTACCAAGGAGTGCGTGACTTGGGTTTTGTACTGTTCTGCTTCTGTGTTATAAAATGACATAAGCTGTAATAGAAATATTACAGAGGAATTCTTTAGCCTGCTGAAGATGGTGACTTGGTGTTCACAACGACTGACTTGGCTGGTTCAGCTGTCCAGTGGTTGTTCAGTCACTGGCTCAGTTCCACAGAGCCATGGCGGGGGGGCCTCCTGCGATCTATACAGGCCTGAATAGTTACTGCTCCCCAGGACATAAAACAAGGCAAACTCTGAAGCTGTGGGGAGAGATGGAGCTAAAGAGTATGTGGCTTACAGCTTCTCTGTTTGTGATAGCTTTAGTGTTAGGAAAATTAAAAGCACTCTTTTGGACCCTTTGTCCAATCCCAGTTACGCACAATGTATTTTAAGTATTTTTTTTATTTCTATCCAATATTCTACTACCCAATTAAATCACATTTGTAGTAGCGACAACCAGTGTTAGAGTTCTTTTTTTTTTTTTTTTTCAGCACTGCTTTGAAATAAGGAACTATTTCAGGCTGCGGTACCAGTAAAGTGTTAGCCTCTAGCATAGACAGATCATAACCTTGTTAGTTATTAATGGTATTCAAAACTATGATAAAGCCTAAGAGCCAATGAAGAAGGAAGTTCTAATGTGGCAACCAGTTTACAAAACAGCAAGAGTACACAGACTCTGAATGAGAGGTAAAAAACCAATGCAGTAGAGGCTGTAGCAAACATGCTCATTGAACAGCAGGATGACAAGGTTTTCTTCTGTATGTAAAAGGTTATTGCGAAGGGATAATGAAAGATTGGTGATTTAGGAAGGACATGACAGATTTCGGATTCTGGATGCATGGGCATCTTCTTGTTATATTGAGAGAAGTTTGATGGTTTGTACCTGTGGAAAATATATTGCTGAAAATTTTTTTATTACTGTTAAGAGTGTTTATATTCTTGGGTTCTACACTGGATGATGATACAATTAATGCAAATCCCCAGAAAGTTAGAGAAGCCTGAGGAAAAAAACACAAAATAAATTCCCAACCCTGTACATGGTCCCTTACAATTGTTTAAGAGTCAAGTCAAACAAACCATGTAAAGCCTTGAGCTTAGATTAGAGATTTACATATATGAAACAGACTGGAACAAAGAATTTGGGAATTTGTCTCTGTAAATGCCAGAACTCTATACAGTTGAAGGATAATACCTACTAAACAGAATATTTATAAACTTTTTTTCATCTTTACATGTTTTGTCTTCGAAACTTTCATCCAAATAACAATGATATTATAAAAGTGGACAAATAATGGAATTATTCTGTCACATTCTGTGAAAAGAATAAAATAGACATGTTATCCAAGGTCAGCTTTGCTTGGCTATTGAAAAGAGAGGGCGCAGCCTTGTGCTTCTGGTTTCAAGGGACAGGAATGCAGCTCTACCTCCCTTACCACCTGCAGGATTGTCCCATAAAAAAAGTCAACAGTGTTGAAGTGGTATTAAGCACAGAACTGTGACTGGATGATTAGGAAAAGAAAATGGAAAGGCAAGATATAGGAGGGGAACTGAGCAGGGACAGAATCACAGAATCATATAACGGTTTTGGTTGGAAGAGACCTTTAAGATCATTGAGTTCAACTGTTAACCTAACACTGCCAAAACCGCCACTAAACCACACCCCTAAGCTCCACATCTACAAATCTTTTAAATACCTTCAGGCATGGTGATTCAACCACTTCCCTGGGCAGCCTCTTCCAATGCTTGACAACACGTTTGGTGAAGAAATTTCTCCTAATATCCAATCTAAACCTCTCCTGGTACAACTTCAGGCCATTTCCTCTTGTCCTATCGCTTGTTACTTGTGAGAAGAGACCAGTCCCCACCTCTGTACAACCTCCTTTCAGGTAGTTGTAGGGAGTGATAAGGTCTCCGTTGTAGGGAGTGATAAGGTCTCCCCTCAGCCTCCTTTTCTCCGGACAAAATGATCCCAGCTCCCTCAGCCGCTCCTCATAAGACTTGGTCTCCAGACCCCTCACCAGCTTCGTTGACCTTCTCTGGACCCACTCCAGCACCTCAGTGACTTTTTTGTGGTGAGGGGCCCAAAACTGGACACAGTACTCAAGGTGCAGCCTCACCAGTGCTGAGTTCAGGGGGACAATCACTTCCCTAGTCCTGCTGGCCACGTTGTTCCTGGTACAGGCCAGGATGCTGTTGGCCTTCTTGGCCACCTGGGCACACTGCTGGCTCATATTCAGCCAGCAGGTGACCAAAACCCCCAGGTCCTTTTCCACTGGGCAGATTTCCAGCCACTCTTCCCCAGGCGTCTATGGCACTGCATGGGGTTGTTGTGACCCAAGTGCAGGACCCAGCACTTGGCCTTGTGGAACCTCACACCATTGGCTTCAGGCCATCCATCCAGCCTGTCCAGATTCCTCTGTAGAGCTTTCCCACCCTCAATCAGATCAACACTCCCACCCAACTTGGTGTTGTCTGCAAACTTACTGAGGGTGCATTTGATCCCCGTGACCAGAACAGGTCCCAGTATTGAGCCCTGGGAAACACCACTTGTGACGTGCCATCAACTGGATTTAACTTCATTCATCGCAAGTTTTTTGGTCCAGCCAGTGTTTTACCCAGCAGAGTGCACCCATCCAAGCCATTAGCAGCCAGTTTCTCCAGGAGAATGATGTGTAAAACAGTGTCAAAAGCTTTACTAAAGTCTAAGTAGAATCATAGAATCATAGAATCATTTAGGTTGGAAAAGACCCTTGGGATCATCAAGTCCAACCATCATCTCCACTCTACAAGGTTCTCCCTTACATCATATCCCTTAACACCACATCTAAATGACTCTTAAACGCATTCAGGGATGGTGACTCCACCACCTCCCTGGGCAGCCTATTCCAGTGTCTGACCACTCTTTCTGTGAAGAATTTTTTCCTAATGTCCAGCCTAAACCTACCCTGCTGCAGCTTGAAGCCATTCCCTCTTGTTCTATCGCTAATTACCTGTGAGAAGAGACCAGCGCCAACCTCTCTACAATGGCCTTTCAAGTAGTTGTAGAGAGTGATGAGGTCTCCCCTCAGCCTCCTCTTCCTCAAACTAAACAGTCCCAGCTCCTTCAATTGCTCCTCATAAGATTTATTCTCCAGGCCTTTCACCAGCTTCGTTGCCCTCCTCTGCACTCACTCCAGCACCTCGATATCTCTCTCACCTCCCTACTTCTGCTGGTCACAATAGACAACATCCACAATTTTTCCCTCATCCACTAAGCGGGTCACCTTGTCATAGACGGAGATCAGGTTAGTCAAGCAGGACCTGCCTTTAATAAACCCATGCTGACTGGCTTGGTTGCCTGGTTGTCCTGTACGTGCCACATGGTAAATTAAGGTCACAAAGGAGATGTCTCCTTTGGTAGCAAGCAGCCAAACAAGGCGGAGAAAAACAACAGCAAAACCCAGTGTTTATTTGGAATCAGTTTTGGTTTCCTTTGATGTTAATTTCACTGTTGGAGTGCCTGATAGACTTGTTTCTGTAGTTTTTCTCACTACTCTGCAGGGGATGTGGAGAGGCACCTGTTGGTTAGTGATGTTCCCAGCATGTTAGGCACAATTCCCCATAACTCTTGATAATTCTATTAGATACAGGGCAGGTGAATGGCTTTTGCTATTTATCACTGTGGTGCGTTTGACATCAGCTGGATGCCAGGTGCCCACCAAGCCACTCTATCACTCCCCCTCCTCAGCAGGATGGGGGAGAGAAAATATAACGAAAGGCTTATGGGTCAAGATAAGGACAGGGAGATCACTAAGCAATTACCGTCATGGGCAAAACAGACTTGACTTGGGGAAATTAGTTTAATTTATTACCAATCAAATCAGAGTAGGGTAATGAGAAAATAAAACCAAATCTTAAAACACCTTCCCCCACCCTTCTTCTCAGGCTCAAATTCACTCCCAATTATCTCTACTTCCTCCCCCCAAGCAGCACAGGGGGACAGGGAATGGGGGTTGTGGTCAGTTCATCATACATTGTCTGTGCCACACCTTCCTCCTCACACTCTTCCCCTGCCCCAGCATGGAGTTCCCTCCCATAGGAGACAGTCCTCCACAAACTTCTCCAATGTAAGTCCTTCCCACGGCTGCAGTTCTTCAGGAACTGCCCAGCGTGGGTCCCCCGTGGGATCACAAGTCCTGACAGATAACCTGCTCAAGCGTGGACTCCTCTCTCCACAGGGCCACAGGTCCTGGAAGAGCCTGCTCCATTCCGGGCTCTCCACGGGGTCACAACCTCTTTTGGGAACATCCACCTGTTCCATTGTGGCGTTCTTCATGGGCTGCAGGTGGATATCTGCTCCACTGTTAACCTCCATAGGCTGCAGGGGCTGCAGGGGAATCTCTGCTCTGGTGTCTGGAGCACCTCCTCCTCCTCCTTCTTCACCAAGCCTGGTATCTGCACAGTTGTTGCTCTCAGACATTGCCACTCTTCTCTCCAACTGCAGTTGCTGTTGTGCAGCAACTTTTTCCCCTTCTTAAATATGTTATCACAGAGGCATTATTACCATCGCTGAGTGGCTGGGCCTTGGCCAGTGGTGGGTCTGTCTTGGAGACAGCTGGCATTGGCACTATTGGACACGGGGGAAGCTTCTAGCAGCTTCTCACAGAAGCCACCCCTATAAGGCCCCTGCTACCAAAACGTTGCTGCGCAAATCCAATACAGAATCACAGAATGACAGAACTGTAGGGATTGGAAGGGACCTTTGCAGATCACCTAGTCCAAACCCCTGCCAAAGCAGGTTCACCTAGAGCAGTTTGGACAGGAACGCATCCAGGTCGGTTTTGAATATCTCCAGAGAAGGAAACTCCACAACTTCTCTGGGCAGCCTGTTCCAGTGCTCTGCCACCCTCAAAGTAAAGAAGTTTTTCCTTATGTTCAGATGGAATTTCCTGTATTCCTGTTTGTACCCATTCCAACCATGAAGATTCTATGATTCTATGATTCATTGCCCCTTGTCCTGTCACTGGGCACCACTGAAAAGAGTCTGACTACATCCTCTTAACACCCACCCTTTAGATATTTATAGCATTGGTGAGATCCCCTCTCAGTGTTCTATTCTTCAGGCTAAACAGACCCAGGTTGCTCAGCCTTTCCTCATAAGAGAGGTGCTTCTGTCCTGTGATCATCTTCATGGTGTTACTTCATTACTAGTTCCCCTCAGAGCTGTTTTAGTAATTGAAGTCCCTTACCTGGTGGATTTTAGACCCTAACTGATCAGACTTCATCTTTCCTATAAAGAAAAAATGAATAGCTTTCTGTAACTGGTTGTCACTGCAGAAGTCTATGAGGTACGTATCTAATAGACAGAAAACCAGGAAAAAGTCTGGAAGTCTAGGAAGGGATTCTATTTCCAGCAATATATGTCAATATATAGTCATTTAAAAAGCAGGAGTGGGGGGACAGCAACTCCTGATATTTGAGTGCAAAAACATGAGAGTAAAATATCTGTGTTTCTACAGTTCTATTTCTTACATTACTACTATTCTCCAAATTGAAATGTACTCTTTTCAGCCTTCTCTAACCTGCAGTGTTCTCTCCCAAACCTGCTCCTTCATTCCAAGAGCTGGTGAAGAAGGAGCAGCAAAGGCCAAGAGAATGAAACCTTCAAAAATGGTAACTGGCAGAAACTTGCAGTTAACAAAAATAAAAGTCAATTTGAATTGTTGACTTTGTGTAAAATGTAAGTCAAATCTTTCTCAGCTGACATTTATAGAATTATGCATAACTAGAAGATTCGCTTGCACATTATACTTTTTTTTCATTGCTTTGTAAAATAACTAAAATTTTTGGACTTTGTTATTACGCATTTCCAAAGTACAGGACACACACTGCTAATGATGGAACAGCAAGGAGCAAACACATATTTTTTTTATTTTGCCTCATCTGTTTTCTTATGAATAAAACGCTTGGATATAACAACTCAAAAAATTTGAAGGATGATCTAATGCTAAATATTAAAATGAATTACTTTTTTTTAATGTGAAACAGAAGCTAAAACTGCCAAATTTCATATAAATTGTTTCCACTTATGTTGGCTTTTTCCTCCTTACTACCCTTCTTCCCTGGCTATGAACACCTCCTATTGATCCAAGCCTGGTGTTCAACTGTTATTTCTCAAATTACTTCTTTTTCCTACCCTTATCAAGATTTTTCCATGACATAACATTATTAAAACATTGAACACATTCTAAGGCTGGTGTAAGATTTAAGGAGAATTTTGGTGAAGCATAATGCACATTACGTTTAAATAAACTGTTTGAGGGATAAATTGTTAGAGTTTGTGTCATGCTGAAACACCACAATGAAAGTCTTTAAGATTAAATTCTGCTATTTTTTCCTAAATTCTATTGAAACTGGCAGGAGGTAGAAGCCTGGCAGTTTTATTTTTCTATTATCTTCCATGGCAGCAAGCCATCTGCAAAGGAAATGAAAAAGATTCAGCCAGGGCAGAACACACTGCTAGAGGATATCACCCCATGAAGACATAATACAGAATAATAGACGCAGATATTAAATAATTTATCAATGCTATCACATGTCAGGTGAATAGCAGCATCATGTGTAGCTCTCCCTGCCCTGGTTCCTTCCCTAACACCTTCCTGCTCCTTTTTGAGGATGGTAATCATAGAATAGTTTGAGCTGGAAGATACGTTTAAAGGTAATCGAATCCAATCCCCCTGCAATGATCAGGGCCATCTTCAACTAGATCAGGTTGCTCGGGGTCCCAATCCAAGCTGACCTTGAACGTTTCCAGGGATGGGGCATAAATAACAGTGATAATCAAGACTGTATTCTAGTTTCCAATTTTTAACTCTAAGAATGACATCATTCATAAAGCATAAAATATTAGTGACTCTGTGGCACAAGTATGCATTTTTCATTGCAGGGTATGCTCCCTTGAACTGACATTTAAAATTAACATATAAATTAATTTAGCTGTGGTTAAGTGAATGCAAATTGATATTTTGGCAACCATTCCGAGAACAATAAATATACCACTTTCTCTTAGCCAGGAAGATCTACTATATGGGAGCATCCCAATGAAAAATGTGAATCCAAGCTCCTGACGTTACTGACAAACTCATTTGTCAACCATCTGCAGGCTGATGAACTGAATTGTTTGCAGTAACTTACATAGCTGATGAGTTGGGCACCTGTTGCAGTGTGCCATTAAAAATGGGCATTCATTTTATATTCTCCTCTAGTTTTTCCTTTCTTCAGGGTGGGTAAAACATTATTGTTGTTCTCAAATCATAAGTCTGACTCTGCAGTCCTTCATATCAGTTGACCTGGCCGTAAATATGAATCAGGTCATACAGACTTGGCAGTGGAAAAAAGATACATATGAGGGCTGCTCATACCACTTTCTTTTGTGTTACTGGGTAGATGGCTGACCTGAGACATCCTACTCCAACTGGCCTGCTACTCAAGAATAAACCTTTACTAATTCTCCAACTGAATTACTGAAGAATTTGCAAAATAATATGAAAAAACTGTTACACTTTTCTCACAAAAAGATGTTCGCTTTGGATTCACAAGTTCTTGTGATTTCCAGAGCATATTGAGAAGAAAAAAAAAAAAAAAAAAGAAAAGACTCTGTGGACATATACCCTTTGTTCTGCTTACCTATCAATGTGATGTAATGTACTTGAGGTGTATGAGCTCATTATTTGTATCATACAAGTTAGACATCACTGACTTCATAGGACTTACAAACATTTTTAGAACTTGAGTATTTCAGAACATTTTATCCTATGAAGTTATAATTGGGTGTATGTGTACATACATGCAGTGGCTGAATGGAAAGTAGTGAAGAAAATTGATAATAACATGAAACCATACAGCTCTCGGTACAGGTCTTACTTCATAGGTACTTAAGGGACAATTCCTTTTTGTAGTGCTAAATGGGAATCACTTTTACATCAATACTTCCTATCAGATACTCCACAATTTTCACTGTTCCCTATGTAAGGAAGAGTTTTGCAATGTTAACACTTAAAATGTGTGAAACAACTTCTGTTATAGCAATGTACCAGGTTAAAGTATTTATTATTTGTTTACATTATGCTTTTTTTTTTTCCTTAAGATTTTTAATGCACTCATTACTGGAGAGTAGCCACCAAATTTTTTAGAGGAATAACTGTAAATCGTTTGAGAAGAGTTCACATTCATTACAAACCGAGTACATAGTGCTTATAATCCTGAATAACATAGAAATTAACAGCAGAGCCCTGCAAAGCTGTGTAAATTCTGTAGCTATTCAAATTCTAAATCCATGCTGAAAGGGAACTTCATTAAGACAGTTGCATCTTATTTCCAGCTGCAGCTCAGTCTTTAAATAACTGTACTAGAAAAAGAATTTAAAGATGCCAATTTATATAAGTTATTAACGTGAATAAAGGACAAGTGCTTTACCGTGCACTACCCCCCTCCGCCCCCGTAAGCCTGCCTCCAAGTTTTCTGATGATTCACAGCATACCCAGGCAACAAAGTAAATGACAGCTTTTGAATGTTTTTCCTGCTCTCTTTTCATCCACATTTATAAACTTTTTTAAAAAAATATATGTATTTTAATTTTTTTTTCCTCCCAGAAGGCTGGTTAGCAATTTTGGTAGCAGTTTTAAAAAACCTTCCAGTTCATCAGTTTGGATAAGAAAGACATCCACTCGGCCAATCTGTAACATGATCTAAAGCTACATTTGGTGTTCCGTGCTTTCCAGCTTTTTGACTTACCTCCTGTTGCAATTAAGAAATGCTTAGATTTGCCCATATCGATAACCTCTGACTTAGTCACCTACACATTTCTGTAGCTCCTTCTTGGTATGTCCATATTTCTGTTGCCACATATCCTGCAGACACGTCTCTAACTCCATTCCATGGAGTGTGTGAACTCATCGCCTATTGCATACATAAAACTTTTATATTTACTTTCACTCAGTTTTGTATGGTTTCTGATTAACTGTCAATTTAGTAACGCTCCCATTTAAACAGACCTTACATAATTTTATGCTCAAGTTTGGAATTTTATGCTCAAGCCTATAAACAAGGTAAGGAAGATAACGCTGGTGAACTCATTCCTTTTGATTACCTGCAGATCATATTCTTCAAGCTTCGGTTTGCAAGGAACAATTTCACCAGCTCTATCCTGTCTCTGGTATATTTATAACAAAAAGACCCTTAAATTCTAATAGTCACAGGGCTAAGTTCATTTTTCTCACAGCACATTTATTCCATTTTAAATTTAATTCAATTTCATTGTTCTGCAATTACATTTTACAGGGTCTTCCCCCCTAACAATTACTTTTCTGGATGATTCATGAGAGTTGAGTGGCTTATCCCTGAATCTCTGCCCCTGGCAGTATGCAGCATGTCAAGACATCAGATTCTAGTGAGAGTCAAAATGTATACCCAGAAAAAATTAACTCTTCTGAATATAGTTTCATCACTTACTTTCTCTATATCCTGGAAAGGCCTCAGTATCCAAGTAATTCTTCTTTTGAAATCCATGAATTTCAAAATCCATTTTTTGGAAAGATAAGTGATTACTTTATTGTGCCTGCTGTGTATCAACTGGCACTGATTTTCAAAAATAAGCCTACTTCATGGAAACATACTGATCTCTGAACCATGCTGAACTGTGCAGTCAACATGCCTGAGGGACAGGATGCCATCCAGAGGGACCTGGACAAGTTCAAGAAGTGAGCCCATGTGAACTTCATGAAGTTCAACAAGGCCAAGAGCAGGGTCCTGCACCTGTGGTGGGCAACCCCTGGTATCAATACAGGCTGGCTGAATGAAGGGATTGAGACCAGCCCTGCCAAGAAGGACCTGGGGGTACTGGTGGATGAAAAACTGGACACGAGCTGCTGATGTGTGCCTACAGCCCAGAAAGCCAACCATATCCTGGGCTGCATCAAAAGAAGTGTGGCCAGCAGGTTGAGGGAGGGGATTCTGCCTCTCTACTCTGCTCTCGTGAGACCCCACCTGGAGTAGTGTCCAGCTCTGGGGTCCCCAACATCAGAAGGACATGAACCTGTTGGAGCGAGTCCAGAGGAGGGCCACGAAGATGACCAGAGGGCTGGAGCACCTCTCCTATGAGGTCAGGCTGAGACAGTTGAGGTTGTTCAGCCTGGAGAAAAGGTGGCCCCAGAAAAACCTCATTGTGACCTTTCCAACTTAAATGGAGCCTATAACAAAGATGGGGACAGAATTTTTAGCAGGGCTTGTTGCAATATGACAAGGTGTAATGGTTTTAAACTAAAAGAGGGTAGATTCAGACTAGATATAAGGCAAAATAATGTCACAGTTTGCCCAGAGAGGTGGTAGATGCCGCATCCCTGGAAACATTCAAGGTCAGGTTGGACGGGGCTCTGAGCAACCTGATCTAGTTGAAGATGTTCCTGCTCATTGCAGGGGAGGTTGACTAGATATAGGTCTCTTCCAACCAAAACCATTCTATGATTCCATGCTGTGTTGCTGTAAATTGATCCTGAACACAGTATGCCATGTTTTGAGCTCTTCATCAAGTGTTTCTCAAAAGTTGTACAAGATCATCGTCCATTATATGACAACGAAACTTTTAATAATTTAGAAATTAAAAGAAGTTCAAGGCTGAAATTCATGTGGACATGCTATGAGAAAGAACCACCAGAATTAAAACAGAGGGAAACTATCAAACAACTATTCTTAAAATTCCACAAAATATCTAATGGTGGTTAATTTTTGCCTCCTACAAACAATCCACCAAACCTGTGCATTATTCTGCACTAATTCAAGGACATCTTTCTTCCCTCCTTCAGTTCAGTGCCCACAGCAGTGACCATTCCTCTAAACTCCCTTTGAAATGGGTTAACTCAAACTAACTGAATTGTTGCAGGAATATACAGGTAAACAGAACTTGTCTGTTCTTAATTGGCAGAAATTGGACATTTTTTACTGCTCAGATTGACCGAAACTCTTTTATTCACCTTTTTGATAGACACTTTATTGAGTAATGATTCAAGGGGGAAGGGTCTGCTTTTTTTTGTGTCAGCAGACTCTCAGATTGCTCATGCATCTTGCTGAACATCATCTTGCTGGTGGGAAAGTTCATTCCTGATAGGGAGGTCTTAATAAAAATGATGGCAAGTAAGCTGAAGGGAAGAAAAATGAAAAAAAAGGGAGGAGGAGAGAGAGAAAAGAGGAGAGTGATATTTCCAATTTAATCACACTGTAATAGATAAATGCATGGGTTTTATTTAATGTATTTACTCTTGTATTTCATAATTAGTTTTCATGATATTGACAATTGTGTATGAAATGAATAAATACTCATTTGCATTTTACTTTACCTGACATAAATTAATAGGGATTTTGAGGTAACTGGATAATATCAAGGCACTTTTCCTCCAATTGCCTAGTAAACAAAAATACTGGATTACTGGGGAATCTTTGTCTCACCCAAGCCCACTCTTCAAAACAGTCAAATAGCATGTAGAATGTTTGCCAACTGTCTACCTAAAAAGATGTTGCACCCTAGAGAATTGATATCACAAAATCAAAAGAGAAAAAAGTGTTTTTCAGGGACTGTGGTAAGTGCAGCAATTCTTTGGGAACGTGTGGATGTCTCCCAAGTCACTTGGGCCCAGAGATGCAGAAGTATAAGGAACGTACATGCCAAGCTCTTTTGCTGCAGCTATATTTGGGTAACCAGAAGGTTACCCACAGCAGAAGGACACAGTGACAGAACAGCTGAGCACGGAGTCGGAGAGCTGGAGAGGTGCCTGGCCATGCAATGCAACAGTCCATTCCCTTTCAGGGAACATCAGGAGAAGAGGAGCAAATTCTGGACTCTGAAAGGCCTCTGGATGTGGGGTGCTGCCATATGTTTAGGCATCCATTTCTTCTGAGACAAAGATCATGGCAGGCACTTTTACACTTGCGGGAAGAAGAGGGGTGCTAAGAAACACATTGTTTTCTCGTTGGCATGGGAGAGACTCCCTCTTATGGATCTGGAGCAGATGAATAAAAGAGGACTGGCCTTTAGTGTGGACTTCTTCTCTACAGATATTACTGCTTGCATTGGTTATCACACCCTGTAGAACAGGCTCCCAAAAGTCAACAAGAACTACAAGGACCAGTTGTAGCTGATGTGCACTCTGGTCATGTTCTCAGAAGCTCTTTGTGGCTTTTCTCCATGCATAGAAAGGCTGAATGCGGAGTTTTGTTACGTGTTCTGGAATGTGGGATGGATGTGTTTTGGCACAACTTTGGCCTGGAACATGCCAACATCTGGGATGAATTCTCAATGTGTGGGATGCTCCCCTTATGGTGTAGGAGGGCCATAGTAGCCCTATTGCTGAAGACCTAAGGCACAAATTCCCAATTTCTCTCAACACGAGCCTGTAGTGAAGGCCATCTGCTGTGACTCGTGGTGTCCGTACAAGAGGATGTGATTCAACCAGATCAGGCCTATGTGGTCCCATGAGAGAGCATCTTCGATAACTCCTGTCTGGTCCTTCACCTGGTCTGTCATTTGCCTCAACAAAGACAAAGCATTTGACAGTATCAGAGCTGTCCTATAGGGAGGGATCCCTATACATTAGTATCAGGCCCTGCTTTGTAGGGGTCTCTTGAGGCACTATAAACTGTTGCAGAAGGCTTGGTAAAGTTCTGCAGGATCTTGAACAAGACTCTTGGCTTTCATCAGGGAGAGTGTCAAGGCTTCCTCTTGACCTGCTGTCTTCATCTTCTCTAGTGGGAGAAGGTTGATCCTTACAAAGCTGGATAAAAACCCAGATGACTTGATGGTTGTGAAAGTTTGTGAAGTCACCAACTTGATGGTCTCCTTCACTGGGCAAGTGCGTCAAGATATCTGGCCTGGTAGCTGGGGACAAGTGATCTCCTTCCCATATGCTCAACATCTAGAAAGGCACAGACACACTGCTATTCTTGGGCATCTACAGCTCTGCAACCAACCCCTCCCAAGCTCCTAACTGGGGCAAAGTGGAGGTGACGGTGTCAGAGCTGGTGTGAATGTGGGCAAGTCTGCTGTGGGTCCTTGCCTTGAGGGAAGATGAGCTGATTGCCATCCTGCCAGTCCTGCCCATTTTCTAGTACTGCTTCAACAGCCTCTGCCTTTTCCCCATGACCTGGACCTGGATTTTTTTCAGGTCAGGGAAGCACTGGCTCCCTTCCTGGCAGCTGTATCCATGTACCATGTATCCAGAACAAGTTAGCAAGGCAGGATTTCCCTTCACAGAGGCCATGCTGATTCTTTCTTTAGAGGCTGTGTTTATCCATGTGCTCGGTATTCTCATCCTTTAATATAGACTCCTCCATTTTACCACAGATGAAAGACAGACTCAGTGGTCTGCAGTTCCAGCATCTTCTCTGGAGCTGTGTTTGCGGATGGGACTTATAGTGGCAATCTTCCAGTTTCCTGGCTCAGTGGCTGCTTGTAATGATAGGGTACACATTTTGGCCAGCAGCTTTGCAATTTCACATTTGAGTTCCTTCACAGCTCTTGGGTGAATGGCTGCTGATCCCGGTGACTTATTGACATCTAATTTATTCTATGCAGTCTAATACTTCCTGCATATTTAGCTCAAATTGATATAGCTCCTCTGACTGATCTGCTGCAAAAAATGCACTGGATATTGGAAACTCCCCAAGATCTTTAACGGTAAAAAAATTTATACAGAAAATAAATCTGATATTCTCTGCTGTGGCCTTATCCTCAAATGCCACTTTAACACCTTTGTCATCAGGTGGTCCAGCTCTTTCATGAACTGGCTTCCAGCTTCTGAGGTGTTTAAAGGCCTTTTCATTATCAGTCTGAGTATCTTTTACAAATCCATGTATGTTTCCCATAATTTCCTGTGTACATATGATATGCCATGATTTTACTGCTCTCCTCATTTGGACAACCTTTCTATTTTTTAAAGTCAATCCTTTCTGTACAGTATCCTCCTTAAGTTTTCTATTTAGCTATACAGGGTTTTTACCGGGTCATGATTTTCCTTTTCTAGGCAGTTTACCTGCGTTTCTAATACAGCATTTTCAAACATCCTCAATGCTGCTTGCAGGCTTCTTGCTTTTTGGAGTATTCGCTTTAGGGGTATTTTTGCTAATTGCCTCATTTTTATGTAATTCCCCTTCCTGAAATTGAATCTCTGTATGCGGGTTTTATTTGGCTTGCTCTCTCCCAATGCAATATTAAGCCTAATTTTATTCTGATTGCTGTTACAGAGTGCTCTTCAACTAATACCATTTGAATTAGGACCTGTGCATTACTGAGGACCAAAGCCCAAATGGCAGCCTTTCATGAGAGTGCTAAGATTAGTTATTCTAGGAAGCAGTCATTTATTGCATACAACAGTCTTATCTCTACCTCTTGTCCTAAGGCAGCAATGATACAGTATGGATATGGATAGGGATAGGGATTTGGATATGTATAGTGCAAATGTAACGTTGCAACCTGTCTTAAATTTGCAACCTTACTTAAGCCCTATCATCCTCCAGACCTAAGAGCCCAGAGTATCATCCTAGTACTATTTGGTTGTTATCATTAGAGTATGGGATTTCCAACAAGAATCCCATAATGCTTCTCATTCCCCACAATATTTTTATGCTGTTAAATTTTACATTTTCCTTCACATACAATGCCCTCACCTGTACATGTCATTCCATCATCCTTCAAAGCTGGTAGCCTGGCAACACTGTATCCCACTAATTATCCTTTCACCAGGTCTCTGAGATGCCTTTTGTATCAGAGTTACTGTTTATTGGCAAAATTCTAGTTTCCACATCTTATTTTTTAGGCTCCTAGAATTGGTGTAGAAGCCAGCGTTTGTTAGTTTTGCCCTTGGTTTAGCTTTGCCATGCTAGTTAGCTGCCATTTTAGGCAAACTGACTTGCCTTCCTTATTTCTGCTTATTTCCCTTCTGGCCTTTTCAGAGGTGCGCTGAATATCATCCAGGTTACCCTGCCAAGTTGAATCAATCTGAACGAGGTGTTTCTCCATGCTTGTCAACATTTTCCCAGTTCCTAGCTTAAATAATCCTGTGTGACCTTCTAAATTTTCAGAGCCAGCAGTCTGTCTCCACCTTGATTAACGTAAAGCCTGTCCTTCCTTTATGGGCTCCTTTTGTCTCAAAAGGCTTCCCAGTTTCGCGTTTACTGAAATACCTGCCCTCACTACAACATGGTCTCATCTGTGCAGTGCAACTCTGGATCCTTGCCGGCCTCTCATGCCTCATGC
The DNA here is from genome assembly GCF_028500815.1 of Rissa tridactyla. Taxonomy (NCBI): domain Eukaryota; kingdom Metazoa; phylum Chordata; class Aves; order Charadriiformes; family Laridae; genus Rissa; species Rissa tridactyla. The sequence goes on from NC_071467.1 coordinate 45,435,927, forward strand.
CCTGGAACTGGCAGCATTTAGGAGAATGCTGCCATAAGAATCCTAACTTTGGTCTTCTATTGGCCAGCCCAAAACAGCCATCTAGAACATCACTCATATAGTGCCCCAGACTGGTACCAGCTCAGACCATGACTCCTGGATCCTCCCATGCACCCTCACATTTCTCACTATCACCTGCTTCTTCTGATAGCCTGCTCCTGAGTACCCTTCGTGAAAGAGCTATCTCACTGGCGAGAGGATCATCTCAGACATTGTCTTTCATTTTCATCTTGGCACCCTCTCTCTACAAGACTTCTCTTTAGAAACACAAAGCTGTCGCAGCAGATGGGCACCCACTCTGAAGCACCCCGATAAGTAGGTGTCATCTATGTACCTCTCCTGTTCTTTTAGCTGTCAGTTTTTTGCAATTCTCAAAAGAGCAGAACCAATCTCCCCAAACCAAGAGCTCCTTGCACAGCATGCACACATATAGAGCCAGTCCCACAGTGAGTTAATTCTCCCTTTATCCTAGTCTATCATTATAAAGCTAACTAGCAACAAATGAGATATACCCAAGAATGTGGGGGGTGGAAAAGGGTGTATTAAGAGTCATTTCATAAGTATGAAATGAGCACCAGCAATCCATGCTAGCGATGTGGCAGCCAGTAATTTCAATTACTATTGTATCATAGACTAACTGAACCTGTGGATAAACTGGGAAATTAATTCTAGGAAAATATATGTAAGAAAAGAAATGTAAGCAAGAGACAAAAAAATTTAACAAAGACTGAATTGAAATACTTGTTCACATCACTAGATATAGGTATTTATACTAAAAATTACAGGGTTCCAAGCAGATTGATTTTATGCAAAATACAAAATACTGGTGCTCAAAAGTACAAGCTGTTCTGAATTCATATTGTGTTCAAAGAACGCAATAAGTGGACAGCTATGGACAGTGAAATCTGTTTAATCCATGTGCCAAGGGAGGAATAATCTTGACCTTTTTTTTTCTCCATGATATACATGATATACTAACAGAATGAACTGACAAAATTAATTACGGTATTTCATTTATAGTACTTAGGTACCATACCTAATATACTATACCTACTACCCTACAGAAGGACAGTGGTTTGATTGCTAGAAGTTTAATCATTAATACAGGGATATGAGTAGAATTGGGTAGGAGAGTTATACAGTATGGCAAAAGATATTTCAAAAAAATCCTGACTTGAATTAGATCAAAAGTAAAACCTAAAAGTCCACCCTATTTTTAATTCATATGAACTTTCAAATCTCATTAGATGCAAATATTTCATTTTTATCATTCTAATAAACATTATTTAGCTTTTAACCATTTTAACTATGACTTAAATATTAAAAGGAAGTTAAATTAGGAGAAAGTGTTTTGTAGATGTCAACATCATTCAGATAATTTGAAATGTATTTCCACCCCTTTTGAGATACAGCTTTATTTAAGCCATCTTTTACCAAAATAGGGATTCCAGCAGGAATTTAATTTAAAACTTTTCATGCATATCTAGACAGCAGACTAGCTGTTTGACTTAGTAGTTAAATAAAGCATAGGAGTCAAGTAGTTTCGTAATCTCAGTTCTATTCCTGGCATGCCAAATTTAATTATTTATCTCATGTAGACAAGACACATGTTTCATATGTTGACTGTTGAATGGAAACAATTAAGGCCAAATTCTCTTATGAACTCAGTACTCACAAACTTGAAGAATTATTCTCTGTTGAACAGTGTTTTGAAAATAGAAGCTCTCCCAAATTTCTTCTTCAAGGTTTAGTCATCAATACATTGTAATTCTTTGTTGAATCAATTACTGCCCACTGGACCCTTCAGGATCTTCTGATGAAAGGTGTTTTCATAGCAAAAAATATCTGCATTTTGTTATACAGGAAAAACATCTAAGTCCAAAGGGTGATCGTAATTATCATGCAAACCTACAATGGGAAAAATGAAGCTGACTCCACCAGCCCAAATTGCAGGGATACGAAGGTGAATCTACTCCTCAAGAAGGGACTTTTATGGTTGTGTGTACAAGGGAGAAAAGACAGGAGCAATAATGTATTAATAATGTTATTTTAGTGCATTAGAATTCATTCTGACTCCACAAAGAAAAATAAGATCAAAGGTTCACAAAAGGCTTTGTCTTTTCTAAAGAGAAAGTGCTTTTAGGTGATAAAGCCAATGCTAAAGCCTCTCAATGGGATTTTCCTAACGTTAGAGCCAGCAGGCAAGAAAGAGGCTGTACAAAAAAAGCATCTGTTCCTTCTGGGAGTAAGATCATGATAGTTCACTGCCTTCTTAAATTGCCTTCAGAGAGTTTGTCCCATCCCTAGCAGTGTTCTGCAATTTCCCACCACAGCAAAACCTGATGTGGGAGAGCTTGATATTACAGTCTGTTTCTCACTAGGTAGATAAGACCTCAACCAGCATAAATAATGCCCATGACTACCCCGCAGTGACTATTTATTTGATAGTACAGTATCAAATGCTTTAAAAAAAAAATCTAAAGCTGTTGCACTACATTTCTCACATTTATCAAATTCAACAAAAGTTTTGTTAGTCAGATTGATCTATGCTGCCTGAAGAAGTCAGCCCAAGCCTTAAGGAAAACTGATTTGTAAGAAAATATCACTTGTAAAAATGTAGCATTCAAGTTGTGTGCTCATATGCTGTTCAAAATAAGATAGGTAGGAGTGATATGAGTGTTTCTGTGGGTTCAGTTACAGCTTCACATTTCAAAGCTAAATTTTATGTTCACATTGCCATAATCAAAAGTATATTAAGAAAAAAATAACTATAAGTTTCTCAGCAGAAGAGTTCAGCTATTGTAGGAATTCTGCTTCCATACTGTGTAGGCTATGGGTCACTACTATCTCTTCAGGTTCTGTTATTTTTATTTTTTTTTAGCCCTAAGACTAACAGCTTTTTGCATGAGTTTTCATCTAGAAACAATATGCAGTTGTCTGTGGAGTAACAGTCTCTGAATTCAGTATGTGAGGAAGGGGTTCAAGAACCTGTATTTTGTGCCTGCAGCATTCTGAACAAATAGGTATGTGAAATTTGCACCTGAAGTTGTATAAGTGGTGTTCATCACAGAATCATTAGAAAGGAGTCAATAGTAAACTTCTATGTATATGAATACTCTTCTGGTAGCTAGAAAAACATCTTATGAGTACCCCTGTGCCCTGTACAGCACCTGTGTATGAGCAAGATGGTCAGTCTACCTGGCCACAGGCATCCTTTTCTATGAGGTCTGAAAACCAAAACCAAACCAAAATTTTCTATGTAAGAAAGCTGTGAAAACAGTTAAGCCTCTCAGGCGTGCAAAACTCAGCTTTGTGATACTGTTCATTTATTTATAATGCATTATTACCTGTGCATAAAAGCACCTTTTACTATGCCTCTGCAAGAGTTGTTATTTTTTATAACATTAAAGAAAAAAAATCAACAAAAGGGTTGTCACTGTTTAGGGATGTATATCTCTATCAACAGATTGATGTTTTTGAATTTCGAAACCTGGAATTATGTTGTATAGCAAGAGGGGCTCCTGCAGCACAGGTTAGGATGCCTCCATATGTGGGGAGAACCTCAGCTTCCACTAAACCCTGCACACCTTAATGGAGCTAAGGGCTCCGGCCCCATGTCTTCCTTCTCCTTTTGTCATTGTATAAGTAAGAGTGGAATTTACTTTGCCTAACTTTAGACATCTAAGCAGTAGGCATCCCGTCTAAATCATTCATCTAGTCTTCTCAAACAGATCAGAGGGACTGCCCTCTGGAAGAGCATACATTTTTCCTTTGACCAAATAAGTAACCAAGACAACTAACTAGCGCAGTCTAGGTAGATACAGTTTAGGCAGCTAAATTTGAGAGAGTTTTTGCCCAGAGAGTTGTCACATCTATTTGTAATGCAGTTTCCTTTAGCTGGAAAACAGCCATTCCACAGTAGAAAAAATAAAAAATGTCACTAAATACCACACAGAACTGATTCAGATTGTTTCAACTGGACTGTCTCAAAACACTTAAACACTTTTCACTTCCTGGACTCCGTGAGGGCCACTTCCATGACCTGTATCAGCATCCTAATCCATTTCAGAAGGCTTGCTTTATACTGAAGAAAATATTTATTCCCTTTGCATTTGACCTAATCAAATCTTCTGTTTTCAAAATAAGCCATCTGCATCTCTTTTAAGTATGAAAAATTCCAGGCCCACAAGATAATTTTCAGAAGACCATGGACAATTGTAAAAAAGAGGGCTAAAGAGAAAAACAAAACAAAACAACAAAGTATTGAGCAAAGCTACATGTCCGTCTATCTCCTTGGAATGCCTGGACTTAAATTGCTGTGGACACATAAGAGACACGCTATGCAATATAATACTTGCAGGGTCAAAATTCTTCAGATTATCCATTCCCATCTCACAGAGTATTCTAGACAAGTCAAGTGTTAAAATTTGTTTTAAAAATTTAAAATTAGAAAACCACTGAAAAACTTCCCTCCTTCACCTCCGTCAATGTCAAATGATTTTCTGCCTTGCTGTTTATTTGTCAACATATGCTACCACAGAATAATTGAATTAGAAGGAGGTGATGTCCTCAGATTGTCTGCCAATGAATCTGAGGAAATCATCTTCCAGTTCACTTCTTGGCTGCTTTTTTCAGCCAGGTTCTGATTTCATTGCCCTTCTGTAGTAGTTCCTAGAGAATTTGATCATTATGAGAGTTTCCTTTCACTGACAATTTGATTGAGTTACAATTGAGCTACAGTAGCCATTAAAAGTCCTTGCTCTTCTCACTAGGAGAAGCTGGGAACTGTTTGTTTAATGACATATGCAATGTTTTGTGTATGGTAAGATTCAAAGTCCTTTACATCCAAGTCAAAAGATTTCAGCAGGGTTACAACGTAATTAAACACAAAAGCAAATTCAACAGTGTAAGACACAGTCAAACAAAGCCTTTTCTGACCCATCATGGGTCTTGCTTGCCTTACCACACCAGGGACATTTAAAAAGTACAATTCTTTTCACTAAAGTCACAGAAATTGTGTTGGGAGGGTTAAAGTAGCTTAAGTTTTGAATCATGAGTAGGCGACCACAAGACCAAACAGCTGGGAAACCAAACAGCTCATGTTGTGCAGTTACCCTGGGACTTCTGCACTATAGGAGATGCTGATCCATGCCAGCGTCACACATGCTACAGAAACGTGGAGCACGTTTCTCTGACCAGCTCACATAGGAACTGACACACTGCAAGTTCTGGGACATGATTAAGTTAATAATCTTGCTGAGAATTTTGTTTTACAACAAAAGAAGGACTGTGGTTAAAGCAGATCTGTCGGGAGGACAAGTAGCATTTGTTTTATGTCTGCAGGACATTTTGAATGCTTGAAAAAGGCATTTGTAAGGCCTTCATGCCCACTTTGTTGGCAAAGAGACGAGAATCCAGTCTAACACCCAGGTCAGGCTGCAGAATGCAGCTTAAATTTCACTGATAAGCTTGTAGCAGCAGGATCTGTATCCCTGAGGATGTTTCTGTTTTTTTCTTACAGCTTTATGACTCATCACCTTCCTTCATCCATTCCCTTCCTGAAAAGGTTTGCAGCTGCAGGGCAATGACTACAACTGACCTTGGCTTACCCTCTCTCTGGACCACTGTCTTCCTGCTCCTATCATTACTTGTATTTCATTTCATAGTCCAATCAGAACTGTATTATATATAGCTATATTCACAAAACTAAAACATTAGTGTCAATGTATCAGCGATAATTTAAGACCAAAAGGAGAGTTATACAACTTTGCATCAGCCAGTCAATTCGCAAAACAGTTCACATGGCAAATGATTTAACAGTTCCTCCGTTCAGAGCTTTGATGCACTTAAGATCACGTACTGTCAGGCAGTAGGCATCTAACCTAAGTGTTGTGTGTTTCTCTTTGAAGTACTTCACAGTTGTATTTTTTAGCTGTTACCAAGTCAGTACCACTGACAGCTTTAATGAATCATCTTTGGAGAAATACCTTGTTTGCCCACTCTGTCTACAGTGTATTAGCACTTTTTATATCATATACTTGCCAGATGATTGTTTACAAGTAAAATTCTTTTTTTTTTTCACTATTCCAACCTATATTATTCATCTCTGTTTACCAAATCAAGAGGACAAACAGCTGCTGCTACTGCATGGAAACATGCACCTCACTGAAGGACCTTTAAATTCTTAACAAAGGTTTGTGCTTAATAAGATATTAAGTATTTACTGTTAATCACACAACAATATAAAAGCAAAATATTACAGGCTTGCTATTAATTCATACAAATGTCCCCTTTGTATATGCAGTCCCCTAAGAACCTAGTTCTGCATACATTGATAATGGTAAATACGTTATAATCTCACATTTACTGCCTGCAAGATTCAGCTGTGACAGTATGCCTTTGCTGAAGAGTTAACTTGTAGCCAGCTGCAAAAAAGAACTTCTGACCTGAACTCAGAGGTCTTTATGTTTGTATTAGCTAACCCAGTAAGAGTTACAGCCCAGCCTCCTTTTTAATGGGGTCTTAACCTTCCTTTTACAGTGGGGATGCCACCTAGTTAATTTATAGCTTGAAAATCCTTTGGGGCTGTGTTTATATGGCCATCTGCATATTCCCTTTTGCTGCACTGGGTGCCACAAATTACCCTATACACTACATTATCTTAAGGGCAACCAAAACAATGAGAAATCACTGGATTTCCGGCACATTCACAGCACTGACTTGAATGCTGCAGTCATGCAAGTTTGAATGTGACAAGTGGTAATGACGATTTCAGCCTACTTAGGGCACCTCCCTTCATGCCTAAAGGATTCTCCATTGCTCTATCACAGTCAGGAGTCAGCACCAGAGAACCGGTGCTGGGGCCGGTTCTCTTTAATATCTTTATCAATGATCTGGATGAAGGGATCGAATGCACCCTCAGTAAGTTCGCAGATGACACTAAACTGGGCGGGCGTGTTGATCTGCTTGAGGGTAGGTTGGCTCTGCAGAGGGATCTGGACAGGCTGGACCAATGGGCTGAGACCAATGGTATGAGGTTCAACAAGGCCAAGTGCCGGGTCCTGCACTTGGGTCACAACAACCCCATGCAGCGCTACAGGATTGGGGCAGAGTGGCTCGAAAGCAGCCCGGCAGAAAAGGACCTGGGGGTGTTGGTTGACAGCCGGCTGAATATGAGCCAGCAGTGTGCCCAGGTGGCCAAGAAGGCCAACAGCATCCTACCCTGTATCAGGAATAGTGTGGTGAGCCGGACTAGGGAAGTGATCATCCCCCTGTACTCGGCACTGGTGAGGCCCCACCTCGAGTACTGCGTTCAGTTTTGGGCCCCTCACTACAAGAGGGACAGTGAGGTGTTGGAGCGTGTCCAGAGAAGGGCTACAAAGCTGGTGAGGGGTCTGGAGGACAAACCTTATGAAGAACGACTGAGGGAGCTGGGCATGTTTAGCCTGGAGAAGAGGAGGCTGAGGGGAGACCTCATCACCCTCTACAACTACCTGAAAGGAGGTTGTAGAGAGACGGGGGCTGACCTCTTCTCCCTGGTGACAAGTGATAGGACGAGAGGAAACGGGTTCAAGTTATGTCAGGGGAGGTTTAGATTGGATATTAGGAAACATTTTTTCACTGAAAAGGTTATTAAACATTTGAATAGGCTGCCCAGGGAGGTGGTGGATTCACCATCCCTGGAGGTGTTTAAAAAAAGGGTAGATGGGGCACTTAGGGACATGGTTTAGAAGTGGCTTTTGTCAGGGTAGGTTAAGGGTTGGACTTGATGATCTTAAAGGTCCCTTCCAACCTCAGCAATTCTATGATTCTATGATTCTGTGATTAAGAGCTGCAACACAAATTTGACAACTCGTCCTTTTTAATTTTTTTTAATTAATTACATTGTCACTGGGAATCCAGTCTACTGTTAGATGCTGTTGGTGGATGAAGAATCTCCTAAGTACCCCAGGATGGCCCAAGAAGAAAATAAGCCCAACAGATAAAGAGTCCCATGAATAATAATGCGTGATGGCAAGTTAATGATCATACAAATGTTTTAAAAGTATTCTTCGAAAAATTAAAAAAACCCTCTAATCTACTCTTCAAAAGTACTAACCCACTGCAAATTTTGTAAAGTGGGACTGAGGCAGAAAGAAAACCCAACAAAACAACAACAACAAAAAACACAAACAAAAAACCCCCAAAACAAACAAAAAAAAAACAAAGAAAGAAGAAGAGGAATCCAGCTGGGAATTTCACCTCCCAAGAGGTAGCCATGATTAATAACAATACTTGCAATTGGTTTTATGCACACATAGTGTGTTTAATCTGCTCAGTTGGATTAACTTGGCAACATGCTGTTTATGGCCATTTATGTTGGCTAGAATTTTGGTACTACTTCAGGTTTAGATTATGTGTGCAGTATCCTGCGAAGATCAAACCTGCTGGTCTTCACCTTGAACAACTTTGTTCAGATAAACCATAACTTCCTGGATAGACATATCTCAAAGAAGCCGTGTTGTAACATGGATATCTGATCAAAGATGCCTTCACTATAACAAGACACAAGAATGAGGGGAAAAAATCTTACCATGTGTATTCTCTATTTTCTAAAATATTTTTTTTTCTTCCACCTGTCATTATCGTCCCCATTTCATGATTTAACTTCAGAAAACCTCACTGCATCCAGACAGTGGGGGAACTAAGAAATTGGGGGACCTCACTAGCAGTGCTGATAAGTATGTATGAGATCTGTTCTACTTATCTACTGTTTAATTTAAATTGATGGTTGATTCTTCTTTTTTTTTTTTTTAAATCTTCCTACAGTATTTTGATATAACATTTAAATGAATAAGGAGAAGATTTGAATATATAGGTTATGCAAAAAGAATTCTAGAAGCAGAAATGAAATGTCTTTGTCCCATTTCCTTTTCCATATTTGACAGAATTCTTCGAGTTACTTCTGCTTAATTTCAGAAGGAAACTAGTAAAAGTTCTTAACTGATATATAAGATCATTATTTGTTAAAAGATGTATATTTATAAAAGGTCTACTTAGAATTTTGCTAAGTTTCTGTTGAAAAGCTTTTGAGGTTGTAATGTGATCATGTTCATACAGCAAAGTAGCACTGCTCTCTGCTGGTTGTTATAAAATGAAATTGCTACTTGGCAGTTGCAGAAAAGTTCCTCAATGTATTTGCTTGATTCATCTTTAAATTATGCTTTTATTTGGATTAAGATAGATAAAGAAATGTTTATTTAGTTATAAAGCTAAAACATATGCGCTTGCCCCTCTGATAAATGGTCAATTCTCAGATAAGGCATTCTCAGCAAAGCATCACATTTGCAGAATTTTACATTTGAAGATCCCTCAGCCTTTGACCTTTCTGACATAACCTGTATGTGTATTCTCATGTCTAGTAACTTTTCTGATTCTTCTGCTTCTTTCCTTAACTTGGCCTTCCTTTTTTTTTAGAAATTAATTCTTTGCTCATAATGCAACCTTCTTTTAATTAGGGAAAGTGGGATGCCATGAGCCCAGCTGAACAGTTCTAATTGGCAGGGTTTCCACAGAAAGAAATTTCCCAAAACTTTTCTCCTTGGGCAAGGTAAAGCCAGAGCCTTTGCTCCCCTTGCTGTGAGTAATATACAACAGGCTCCAACTTTCCAATTACAGAATGTCCTGACAAACGAGGAGACTTCCTCCATGTTCACACGATAACAGGAGATGATGGTCTGAGTCAGTCATCTGCCTCTGCTTTCCTTGCCTCATTCAGAGGACATTCAGAGTGCCCTGAAGTCAATAACCATTGCAACAACATCATCGCTGGGTATTTGAGGGTCATGAGTTAGGCTCCTGAGACCTGTGACTTTAAGAAGTAACAGCTTTTAGAAGGGAAAATTTCTGGTTTTTCAGATTTCTGATTACATATTTCTAGGTTCTACAACCACAAAGACTAGTAACATATTTGTACAATGATTTGCTTCTCTGTCATTGATTTTTTCTTTCTGGAAATATATCTGATCTTATTTTATTCCAATATGCGCGATACTATGAATTATTGGAGTTGGTCAAGGTTGGACACTTTCCCAGTCTAAATTAAGAGGACTTTGAAACTTGACAAAAACTGTGCCATGTGAAAAGAGTGGGAGTTACTCTACCCTAGCAAGCAAAACCGAGAAGCCTGAACCGCAGCCCATTTGTTAGTAGCTCTAAACTTAGGCTGGGAGTAGATTCCCCTTGCGCTGTCAGATGCATTGAGGCTGTGTTAACTTCCCAGGTCCAAGCTTTGCAAAGAAAATCTGGAATCACCTTGAGCAGGAGAATGCAATGCTTTTATATGAACACAGCACTATTTGCCACAGAACTAAAATAAAAATGTTATTTATTCACTGTAAAGAAAGGAAAATATGATTTTAACGTGTTATGAAAAGGCAAAAGAATCCAGAAACTAACAGCCCTTTCAATACCTCAATATTTCAACATCTCTAAACCAAATGGAGAAAAATTAATCGGTATGCACTAAATTATGTATGGAGGTTTTCAAAGGCACAAAAGACAGTCAGATATCTAATTCCACTTATGCCTTTATAAGTAATTATCATCAATACTGAAAGTAAAGCTGTGATATGTGATGAACATAATCCCAAGTCTTTCTGTCCTTTTAAGCAAGTAAAACATTGTCACCTTCCATGAAGAAGAATTCTCTGAGAAAGAAAAGTAAACAAGCAAGCAAAGAACCTAACAACCCCAATCCCCTCATTGTCCCCTGGATATGCATGCATTGACTTTTTAAAAATCCTTTCTCAAATCTTGTTTTCCCCAAAATTGCAAACACAGCAACTGACAACAGCTTTGAAACAAGAATGTTGTGACTCTTGCTACTCCTTAAACCAAACCTGAAAGTTCACTGCCCCTGCCAGGTAAACAATCAGTTTTGTTTGTTCGACTTTACCTTCTGTTCCTTGGCTAAATTTTGGTAGCAGGCTCTTCAGGGCAGAAACTGATCCTAGTACATACTTACATAATACCTAGAATGACATGTCCCATTCTTAGATTTAGGTTGCCAAGTGCCATTAGACTATTTAAAAAATTTAAAGCATTTAACTAGTCTCTGTCAAACCAGGAAATTATTTCATAGAATCACAGAATGGCTTAGGTTGGAAGAGACCTTAACGACCATTTAGTTCCAACCCCCCTGCCATGGGCAGGGACACCTCCCACTAGAACAGGTTGCTGAAAGCCGCATCCAACATGGCCTTGAACACTTCCAGGGACGGGGCATCTGCAACCTCCCTGGCCAACCTGTTCCAATCTACCCACTTCCAGTTTGAAGCCATTACCCCTCATCCTATCACTACGTGCCCTTGTAAAAGGTCCCTCTCCAACTTTCTTGTAGGCTCACTTTGGATACTGGAACACTTCTATAAGGTCTCTCCAGAACTTTCTCTTCTCCAAGCTGAACAACCCCATGCCTCTCAACCTGTCTTCATAGGAGAGGTGCTCCAGACCTCTCGTCATTTTTGTGGCTCTTCTCTGGACCTTCTTATGTTGAGGGCTCCAGAGCTGGACACGATATTCCAAGTGGGGTCTCATGAGAAAAGAGTAGAGGGGCAGAATCACCTCCCTCGACCTGCTGGCCATGCTTCTTTTGAGGCAGCTCAGGATGCAGTTGGCTTTCTGGGCTGCAAGTGCACATTGCCAACTCATGTTGAACTTATCAACCACCAACACTCCCAAGTCCTTCTCCTCAGGGCTGCTCCCAAGCCACTCTCTGTCCAGACTGTATTTGTGCTTGGGTTTGCCCCAGCCCACATGTAGGACCTTGCACTTGGCCTTGTTTGCCCAGGCCCACCTCTCAAGCCTGTCAAGGTCCCTCTGGATGGCATCCCTTCCCTCCAGTGTGTTGACCATGCCACACAGCTTAGTGTCAGCAAACTTGCTGAGGGTGCACTCATTCCCAACATCCATGTTGCCAACAAAGATGTTAAATAGCACAGGTCCCAATACTGACCCCTGAGGAACACCACTCCTCACTGCTTGCCACTTGAACATCGAGTTGTTGACCACAACTCTTTCAGTGCGACTGTCCAGCCAGTTCCTTATCCACTGAGTGATCCATCAGTCAAATCCATGTCTCTCCGATTTAGAGACAAGGAAGTTGTTTGTGACGGTGTCAAATGCTTTGCACAAGTCCAGGTAGATGACATAGCATATTTGGACATGTATGCAATGTAGATTTCTTCACTTCCTCTTAATTTTTAATTAATTTGCGATCTTGAGAATAACCCAATTAAAAGAGCATTTTATTATATCAAAGAGAATAAAAAGCTTTAACATGCCAAATTCTTATTCCAGTGCTCAGGAAATCAGCTACTTTTCTTCAGAAAATTTAAAACAATGGAGTCCTGAATTCTTCATATGTTTTAAATAAAATGTAGGAAAAGGTTGTTAAGGTAAACTAAATGTAATCAGGTCTAATTTTCATTATAATTTCCCACATATCCTTCCTCTTCATTTTCTCACCCACCTGTTTTTCTTTTTTCCTTTCCCTCCAGATCAATTCAACTGTTATCATGCCTCAGAGGAAAAAGTCTTGCATAAAAATATGCTTCACCTTAGGAGATCAAAGCTGATTTAAAACCATTTTTTTCCAAGCCTCTTTTAATCTTAGCAGCATCAAGCTCATTAGAAACAACAACAAAAACAAGAAAAAGAGAGATTTAAGCTAGGATCAGTAAATTAAAAGGGAGCTTTGATATCTAGTAGAAAGTAGCGATAGAAAAAATATTCGTGTTATAAAATGGGACCTGGAGAACTGATTATGCAAGAGGGACGGAAATCCAATTTTTAGTGTCTCACTTCATCAGTGAAAAACAGTTACAGGGCAGATTCTATCTGTTGTAGGGGAAACAGTGGTGAAACTTGTAGTGTAAGGAACAAACCAACTGAACAAGAATATAACCCTAATAAAGCAGTTTTAATGAAATATTTATGGAAATGGAAAAACATTAACTACAGATTTCTCCAATTGTTATGTACTGTACAAAAGAACAACGCATTGTAAATAGCATGCCATTAACTAGTGCTAAATAGCATGCCATAAATGTCATGCTGGTCCCAAAAAGAATGTGTGAAGCATATAAGCAGAAGCATAATCACCTTACTTCCCTTTTCAGTTCAATTTTGTTGACTTAAAAGGTTCAGCATTTAGAAGTTAATACACTGATTACAATCTTCCCTTCATGAGAAGAAGGGGTTAAGTTAATTTCCTTTCCCGTTTCCATTAAAACTGTTGTCATGAGAACAAATCAATTCTGTACCATTTTCAGTTTGCCTCATTCTCTCACAAAGGAGTGGGACTCCTGAATTTCAAAGCTCTGGAGTACCTCTGAAAGACAACAGTGTGCTGGACACTTCAGCCTTTTAAATAATCTCTATTTTTGCTACTTGTCCCTTCCGATCTTTGTCACTGGCTGTGGGAGCTAGGCAACTAACACTCAGTTCCATGACTCTATTTCATTGGAAAAGACAGTGAGGAGCTCCAGCTCACCCCTACCCAGTGAAGAGTGCAGCCGGGATGACTGTCGCTGCCTGAGACTCGGCCCAGCCCAGGGTAGATGCTGTTACCATTCAGAATAGGCACCAGAAGAGATTGGCAGGTACATTGGCTGCCTCGATGGATGGATGGATACATTAGTCAGTGCTTGGACTCCACATTTTTGCTTGTCTGTTTGTTTTGAAGAGAAGTTCTTGCAAAACTGTTGAGTGAAACATTGTTTCTCAATCAATTCAAAAATTCAAGGAGCAAAAGTTTTTACTTACAATGCAATTTCTTGAATTATGATTCACCTCAGTATCCCATGGTAAGATGTATTTCTGATATAGTAAAGAAACCACAGTCGTTCTTTTTTCAGGTGCATTTTCCTCCTTCCAACAAGAATTTGTAAAAACTGCTTATGAAGCCTGTAGCACTAGACCTTTGCCACCTATTTCACCAGAACTGAAAAATGACTGGCTTTTTTGCATAGCAAGGAGGATATTCTACTCTACTGCCTACAGTTTCATTTCCAGTTGGTTTCTGGATGCTTTTCAAAGTGTTGCTTTTAGCCTGCAAAGTACTAAACATTTTAGGCCTCTATTACTGTTTTCCTTCCACGCAACTTTCATGAGCTGAAATTATCTGAAACTGTTGATGCAAATTAGAAATACTTTATTTCAAACCCCTGCGCTCCCTGCTCACACACATCATGCACACAAAAAAGCTTGAGCAGGAGTTCGCAGCCAACTAAGCTTTCTCCTTGAGAGAGATGCAATCTACAATTAATTTTTGCTACTTTGATCATTAGACTGTGGATGTGTTCAATGTCAGAGCAAATTTCAAAACCTGTCAATTTTTCTGGGCTGAGAAAAAGGCAATGTGGAAGAGGGGATGAGAAAGTGCAGTTTTATTGTTGCTACAGTATCACTACCAAAACTGACTTGTATAACTTGAAAAGAATGATAAGTTTATTAGATATAAAAATAATATGTGTCCAAGTGCTGAAATCCTAAATACAGTTGTTACAACTAACTGATACCATTCTGACAAAGGCCATTTTTTGTTTGCATAATGAAGCTTACTATATATCTTAATAGAATTTTAAGATCAGATCAGACCATTCTGATTATATCATATGACCTCCTGGACTGTGCAAACCAGAGAAATTTGGTTATTCGGATTAAATCCTTCATTTTCAATCATTTAGTATTATAAAATCATAGTTAATGCCAGTGGAATAGCTGGGCAGCTCAAGTCCCTGTGTTTTTCCTTTTTTGAGCTTAGAATTGCTGAATTTAGAATTGCTGAATTTGCATTTAATGTATTCTATGGCTATACACCCTACAGCAATCACTGATGTAAAGCCACTGCAAAGTAGCAATTCAGACACTGAATCTCCAGTCTCAAAAAAATAACCCTGAATAGAAATACTTTAACAGTAATTTTGCTTGGATAATTACTGCCTAAAGTTAGAGTATGACTTTAAATGAAGGTTTTCACTGAGTTTTTGTCCCCCACAGAGGACTGATAATTAGAAAACAACTCAGAAATTGTCATGCACAGGGAATTGTCCATCAGCAAACCAAAAGCAGAAGTTTCTGAAATTTTCTTAGCTGTAGATATATTTACCCCTCCTTTTGATTTAAAGACAGGCAAATCCTTTCTGAAAAAAATCATCAAAATGCCACCATTTTTAGAAGTTTTTGGGGTGACATTATAGTCAAACATAGTACCTCACCACTGCAGTTTTGATTTGATTTAGTCCAAGATCAGGGGTCTTGCATCTTAATTAGATATGGCTTAGCCTTGAAAGGAATGTGCAATTTATTTCTGTATAGTGAATGTCCTTCTGTTTCTATGGAAACCAGATGTTTGATAATTAAACTTGCTCTGTAAATAGTCATGTGCTGTCATGTGAAAGACTACTCTTTACAAGTTGCTATCCAGCCAAATAGTCGGGTTTCTTGCCTATTGAAAAATTGGAAGTAAATTGGATGAAATAGCTACCTCTGAAATTAATGTTAAAAAGCAATCACTTTGCTAGAGTATTTTAAATAATAGGAAAGCATGGTTGGATTTTGTGGCTATTCTGTGGGTCAGAACCTGTCATTGCCTTCCTTCTTTCAGTTCTATTTGCCTATTATGTTCCAACCACAGAAAAATGAACATGAACAACAAAAGAGGAAATGTAAAAATCTTCTGTAGCTAAGGCAGTCACTGATTTCAGCCTAACCGATGAGGGCTTGCTTGATCCAGAGCTCAAAAAATACTTTTAACTCATACGAGTAATGCGGGACAAAAACTGTGTATTGACTAACTCTAGTGAATTTTCCTTTTTGCATCCATTGAGTGATCTTTCACATATTTCACAGAGGTAGCCAGGAGACTGACAAAGGGGTGAGCCCTGAAGTGAAACATGGAAAACTGGAGGCAAAGACCACTGTGCTGAATGAGCAGAACTGGTAGGTGTCTGCAGAGGGAGGAAAACCAGCACATTCCTCCTGAGCATGGTGTGGAAAAAGGCCTGAACGAGAAATAGAAGAGGAACCGGTGGAGTGTATCTGGCTATGCATTTCTGTGCCTAAAACCCCACAGCTAATATAATCATGTAAGGACTCAGAATTTGTGCTTTTAGTCTCAACAAGAAAAGAAGTTTCTTTTTAAGGAACAAGGAGGCCATCTATAAGGAACAAGACCAATACGGAACTACATCTTAACATGATTTATAACTATGAATTGCTGAACTAATGCAGTAAGATATTAAAATAATCTTTGATAGTATTGCTTATACATTGAAAACAAGCAAGATCAAATGTGCTTTCAGCTTTTCAGTAATAGAAATTCTAATCAACATTTTTTCTCTGACACTATTCACAAAAATTGTTGCTTTCTGGAGTAATAGACTTGCTTAATACATACTCTCACAACTTGCATGATCACACAAAGGAGTTACCAACCTCCCTATAGTAACAATGTTTTGGGGTTTGATTTTTATACTTTAAGACACTTATGAAGATACACAATACAATGATGTCATCATGCAATAAAAATAGCCTGTTTCAGGTTTTTCTTGATGGTTTAATTTGGTCTGCCAGAGAGCAATTCTGCCGTTACCATACATGAAATGAAACTTGTACAGAAAGATAGCTTGCTACTTGCTGAGAAATGCAATGTCAAGTAATCTGTAATTATGAAAATAGCTTTAGTCTATTTACACAATCACCTATTTTCCCTCCAAACAGCAGAAGGGGCGTTGTTTGAAGGAAAGCATCTTTGTAAATCTATAAATACAGCTTACGCTTTATATCTCTAACTTTCTTTAGCCTTTCTCCTGTCTCACACCCACTGTCTTACTTCTTTCTCCTGCTTTCATCAGATATATTTATTATTTTGGGTTTTTTAAACATTTTAAAATATTTAAATTATAAAGACTGTACAAGAACACAGAATAACTAAAGAATATCGGTTTAACATAAAATGTGAATTTTTTGAATATATACTACGGACACTATCACTAACATTTTATTTTGTTTTTCTTCTTTTCATATACCTTGCCTCCACCCCAAAATGTCCCTTTTTGAGACAATTCAATTAATTTTTTCAGCAGGCAACAACATCAGACTGTTAAATGTAACATTTGGCTGGGAACGGGAGGCATGGATCATAACTCCAACTCTCTAGCTTCATTATGAATTTCCCAGGAATTCCACCTTGAGGTGTTATTTACTTGAAAAGCACCAGGACTGCATAGAGAATGATACTTTTTAATACATGCATGTTAGATTTCACATCAGGCACCGTGCAGGGCATCAGAAAATATGAATCAAAGCGTGTGCATTCAGACTGAAAAGACTGTTTGAATTTCTCAGTGGGAATCCTACATACATTATTTCACAAACCTCTGAAGCCTACAGTTCCTTTATTTATAGCTACAGGTCCGTTAGTAGCAGTCCAGTTTTGCGACATTTGCTACATGAGGCTATTTTTTCCATGACAGGAATACATATTTTGTAATCCCAAAGTAAACTTGTTCTTTCCAGCCTTGTCTCTAGGTTTAGCAAATGACTGTATTTCATTCCGAATACTCCCCTTTTCAAGAGGACAAATTTTTGGACAATATTTGGTTTTGTTTTGTTTGGGCGCTGGACTACCACAGTGTACAAGACAACAGTGGCCCAAGTACAAGACCATTTATACTTGTAAGCCCCTGAAAGCTTTCCCTATCACCAGACACCTTTGAAATAAATAGAAGCCATTTCCTAAAGCTATCCTCAATACAGAGTAAAACGTGACAGTAGGTACAATAGCAAAACTGAGAAATGTGCTTTTCCAGGGAATACAATAGAAGATGGATCCTGACTAGTGACCTCACTAAACTTTAGAAGTCATGAAAAAGTAATCTCTGAACATAAAGTAAAATTGAACTCTTCACAAAGAAGGCAAATAGAAGGGGATGTAATATGAGCAAATGGCAAATCAGGAGGGAAAGCAGATCAATGAATCTCATCTACTCAATAAAGTATAAAGAAAGGAAAGCAGTAGCTGCTATTTAATGCTACAACCAGTAAAGAAGAACAGCAATTATAGTGGCCTGCTTCTCCCCATTCAATCACACAAATCTTACTGCAGGAAAGTCATTTATTCCCCTCCCCACTACCACCATACAGAGCACGTGGAAAAAAAAAGGCTCGCCATTTTCAACTGAAATTGTAAAAACAAAACACATAATAGAATTTACCCAACTGAACAAAACAATCACTCTTACTCTAAGAACAAAATGAAAAATTAGAGTTCCACAAGCAAAAGTTCACACATGCTTGTAAAAAGTGCTGTAGAATAACAATATATCAGCAAGTTTATTTAGAGGTGATACTATGTTTTCCATATATAGTATAGCATTAGTCTTTCATGCAGGGATGTCGACATGAAATGCATATGTATAGTATTAGTTGCAGCTTGTCTGTGCGTGCCTACCTGTGTATGACAGATGTCTAACAGGAAAACCAGGTGAGAAACCCGCAGGTCTTTCACAGGACGCAGCACCTTCCAGCACTAGAAGATTTCTGAGGAATACACTAGTTCTGCCTCTGGCTCTTTGGCAGATGTGCTTTCCTGGATAGCTCTGATCTCAGCACTTGGCTGGCAGCGACAGAGAAGGAACCCAAGGCTTTCATGCACCTCGTCCATCCCCATCACTTCTTTGTCCCAACACTCTTCTAATTCCCACCTTCTCTACTTACAGACTCATTCACGTTATCCCATAGGGTCAGATGTCTGTGCCTCATTTGCCTGGGTCTGACAGATGAATGACTCCAATAAATGATTAGGTCTTGAGGGCTCTTCAGAAATGTCCAGAAGCTGCATCCCTTGTGCTTGTAGTCTGCATGTGGGACTGACTAAAGCAATTGCTTATTATATTCAGCAGGGACACATTTCTGAGGTAATGTCTTCCAAGAACAGCCTTTTACCATCTTCAAAGACAGCTCCAATAATAGCATCACAGCTGAAAGTCCAGAAGCTCAAGAGCTGGGGATTGCTGCTGGTAAGGTGGATACAGATTCCCCAAAAGCCTTTTGCAGCACACCACAAGCTGCAGCACACTTCAGAGGATCAATGGGAGGCACTGCTTTTCAGCCACTACTGTAGGTCCCAAAACAATCCAGTTGGGAAAGTTTCCAGTAAATGCAAAGAAGAGAAAAACCCTCTCTTTCTAATAACAAACAAACAAATCGTTTGCATTTAATGTAGCTCAATGATGATAAAATATACGCTGAAACAGTCTGAAGGCTGCGATGAGTAGGAGGTGTCAGGGAGCAGCAGCCCCAGCAGCTCCGCACGGGGAAGGCTGATAGAGCCAAAGGTACAAGTGTCCCTGCTGACATGGGTGCAGTCCCACAGTGCCCAAAGGAGAAAAGCCAAACAGATCTGGTGACTGTCATCAATAGGGCCAGAACCAGGTGTGAACGCAGCTCCCAGCTGGAGTGGGGGTGCCCCACTGGGCTGCTCCTGACTCGTGCTCACCTGGTCCCAGGTCCCACAGCTGCACCACCTCAGAGCTGCCGCCCATCACAGGCAGCCAGGCCCCTGGGGGCAAAAGACTTGGTGCCATCAGGGCCCCGACAGCAGGAAATATGGAGTGGCTCCAAAAGCACATCCTGCCCTAACAGCATCAAGGAACAGCACCAGACAAGAAACAAGAGACGAAGAACACGAGCTCCCCTGTGGCAGCACAAAAGGGCTGATGGAATCTCGTTTGACTGGAGCCTTGCTTATTTGTAATAGGTGTAGGGTCAGTTTAAGCTCTTTGGTAGCTTTTGAAATTAAAGTCAAACTTTAGGTGACTGGCAGTACAGTGCGTCACTCTCTGCACATTGCAGTGTCACGGTGAGCCAGACCTGCTGTGAACCCTCGCTGTGGGGACCCCCTGCCCTCTGCCTGCAGAGCAAGCTGGGGAGTGGATCAACAGCTCTCCCTCGTGCAGCCTGACAGAGGGGAGGGCAGCAGCTCTCAGCAGGTTTGCAAGGTGGCGAAGAAGAGAGAAGTTCCTCAAGAATGGCTGAACCTTCAGGGCTCTTATTTATTTGCTTCCCGAGGAAGAGTAAATCTGTCCTAACAGCAGTGGATTGATCTGTCGAGTAGCGCGAGGCTATGGACTTCTGAGGACTGTGAGGGAGGCTCAGGTGACAGTTTTGCCTCTAATTTACCATCCATGACTTCTGTATGACTGGTATTTTAGGGTTTCAGGACCAAGTTTTTTTGAAGTAAGAAAAGCAAAACTGTATTTCTTTTCCTATGACACTTGATGATGTATGAGTCTCTGCTTCAAGAAAGAGCACTAGCTCCAAGTTTTACCTTCCTTATGACATACACAGCCATGGATTCTGCTTCTCAGGATCTGAATAAATAAGAGTCCCGGAACTCAGACACTGTACCAGGCCTGCAGACTTGTTCCGTCTTTCTGTCCCTCTTGTTGCAAATTATACCTCATCTCTGATAAACTAGGACTGCAACCTCTTCCATGGTCCCAATAGTGTCTTGGTTATTGATCACACACTAAACACACAATGACTCCTTTTCAATAAAGAAATGTTTCACTGTCTATTTAGGTACTTTTGAAAGCCATTCTTACCCAGAGATTTGCACTGTGTTCTGGTCTTTACTCAGCCATTCTGGCTGAAGCACAGTGCACAGCTGAAAATGTGCAAATGTGCATGATTTGTTTACATTTCAATTGTACATCTCATTTGGGAAGGGCTGAGGGAAGAGGATTATAAATTAACTTTAGAACTTGTTCACACGTGGGCAGACAGGATTTTCAGCCTTAAATTTTGGTTTTACTGTGATGAAATGCATTGATTTGTAACTGCTTTAGTAGACCAGTAAGGTCATATCCTACAATGTCCCTTGGAATTACAGGCCTGAACTTCAGTAATGATGATGAGACAGTAAATCCTTGCCCTTGAAGGTACTGACTTTGCATTGGAGAGGATGCAACTTCAGAGGGAAAATCAAGAAGCCAGAATGTAAGTACCTAGATAGGTGCCATAATGTATATGTAATTTGGAACTGAAATTTCAGGAGACTGGAGAGATGAAGACAAACATAGATGTTCAGATGGTTCGAAGAACAGAAAGGAAGAATGTGTGGGAGAAAGTTTGCTCAAGGATCCTAGTGGAGTTATGCTCTTCTGGGGCAGCCAGGAGACTGGAAGAAGACACCTGTATATCAATCAGAATTCTGCTCCTCTAAAATTTGTATTTAGAGGCTAAACCTTTCAAAGAAGAGATTAGTTCTTTATTATTGATCTCCAGCTATGGCCTTGAGGTGTACCACCACCTATATGAAATAACAGCCTATTTGTTATACTAAGTAGCAGTGAACTATTAGGCTTTCAATTCCAGAGGATTTTAGTATATGTACTCTGAGGTGATAAATTAGAACAGGATATGAACAGTTGATAATACTTCACATTTTGTTCACCTTTTTTCTATACAAGGCTAAAATGTTTAACGCTTGGCATTCATCACTATAGAACCAGAGTATTTCATAGTATTAATGGATTTTCCCTAAAATATACAGAGGAAAAAACAATAATCTGAACACTGAATACAGGAAGAAGTAAAGAAAAGAGATCAACAACCAGTTTCTTTTCAAGTCCACACTGGCCAAATTCATTCAACCTGCTTTTCACAATTCCATTACAAAAAATCTGTCATGCATGTTACAAAAATCAATCAGAAAGCAAATTTTACTAGTACTACTACTGAGTCAGGAATATACACGATCAAAACAGCAGTCCATTATAACACAAAGTCCTGCGAGTTGCCAAGTGTATTCTGTAAGGAACTGAATGTTGTCATGTATTCCCAGACATTAAAAAAAAACCCCAAAACTCTAAAGCAATGTTACAAAACACTAATAAGGAGCCCTCTGTTTAGCCCCTGTATTCTCTTACAAAAATATGCTGGTTAACTTTAGTACCATCTCAGAAAACACAGAATTGTACTTATTACAGTTTCAGATAATCTGAGAGAAAGCATAATGTCTTAGATTAATTTTCAGTCCAGTTGTAAGAGTTTGAAAAGGAATGCAAGATCACTTTAAATGTGAAGATGGCAGGTTAATGGGATATTGCACAATGCGTCTCTGCCACCTTCATTCCTCATTATAGCAAGTAGCTGGAGAGAGAATAGATGCAACACCAGCTAGTTTGTTTGCATCTTTTCACATAAAAGTGCTCATTTAATGATGAAAAATGTGTTCATGCATTCATACAAACAGCATCTGTATATACAGTTCTTGATGGTTGGCTGTGTTCCCTCGGATTACTTAATTTTAATAGTTTACTGCTCCTTATGGTTCTGTTTTTGTTTCCATTTTGAACATGAAAATCAATGTAGCATGCAACAAAATAGACTGCCATGTGAAACTATTTCTAAAAAATACTATTCATGCTAGTCTTTTAAAATTATTTTATAAATAGATGTAATATTTAATGAAAGATTCAGAGAGACTTTTTTACAGCCAACAAACTGAAAATTAATTCACAATGTTTAGTGCACTCCCAGTTTTATATCCTCATCCATTATTTTATTATTGTTATGCTAGGTAGTGACTTTTTATGGTTATGCCACTCGGAGAACATAAATTTTCATTTATAATTGCTGAAATGCATCAGAACAACATGGTTTAGGACTGAAATTATTGTTGACATGACCTTCTGCAAGGAGAACTGAATTATTGTATTTTGATCAACAAGAGTGATAATATCACACCAAAATAAATATATTCTTGACAGTTCTGTTCTTTTTATCTATAGAGAACTAAATTATGACTTGGATTTCATAAAGAAGTATAGCTTTTGTGGCTAGCCCTGTAATATTTTGACAATGTTGTGTTCTAACTGGGCCTTTCATATTTGTGGAAAAGTAGAACAGAATCAAAGTGAATATGTTCTTATCAATATGATCACATTTCCTAAAGCGAATACCTTGCCAGTCATACAATAACCTCCATTTATTTCTTTTGGCATTTTTTTCACTTCTTTGAGAGTAATCCCCAAACTATGACTGCTTTTATGAGTTTACAATCAATTGTACAACAATGGTCTAAATTTTTCAAGTGAATGTTCATAATGAATCAAAAAAAAAAAGGTAGTAAATCTTGCTTTACTAGAAGGCTCTGAAAAACACAGAAATACAAGACTACTTATATGTAAGTCAGGAGATACTAGCTGTCACAGAGCAGTAGAGAAGAAGAATCGGGACAGATTCACCTGTCCCATGGTCCTATCTGTAGCAGTGGGTTCACAGAGAAAAGCGTAAGAACTTGTGCTTGCACAATTCACAAGTCAGCGACTTCTGTGACCCTATTAATGACACTTTTTCTATCTGTCATTTCTGGAGTTAGAGCAAGTTTCTCTCTTAACTTAGAGAGAAAACTCTATGACATGTAAGATACTTTCATAAAGTAACAAGATTTATAAACTTATATAAATTATAAGGTTGCCTAGTTGCCTAGCCCTACTTACATAGGTTTTGCTAACATCTACAGCTCAATGATTTAATTTTAAATATCCAGTAACTAGTCAGATTTACTGAAATCTCTGAATGAATACTGTGATAGTGTCGACACAGTCACACTGATTTTATATGTGTGGATTTTCCACATAAAGGCAGATCTAATTTGTTAATAATACACTAAGATCTTTGAACTGTCTATTTTACAACTCTGTCCCAATTTTCCTAACTTACCTTCTTCCAAACTATACTTAATTAAAAAATTTGCATAAAGGACTTGTTGACTATATTAATAAATATATTGTTTAAAGTGTTAAGCATTGTTGCCTTCTTTCTTTTTTTTTTTTTGAAGAAACTTTGCTAAATTCCATCATTACATGATTGCTATTTGCTTATTTACAGGGAAATCTACAGACCATTGTAGCTGGGCTGCGTTTTCCTAGATACTTGCAAGTTAGTGATTTTTTTACTGTACTACTACAACTTTGATGGTTCAGCAACATTAAAAAGTTAAAAAATTAAAATTAAAATTAAAAACATTAAGATTAAAACATTAACTATTAGAAGAATATAATACACTATGGAGAACATTTTATGACCAATAGTAATAATTTTAAAGTATTTCTGTGAATTAGACAGCATATAAAGATGGAAAAAGAAGCTGTTTTCCAAAAAGACCTCTAGTAGCTCATATTCATCTTGTTTCTAAACCAGAAAGTACAAAACCACAACAAAGTTAATTGTTAGAAAGTTATGTCATTGTAAAGAAGAAGGTTTAAGTTATAAATGGTTGATTTTACTCCACAATAATATTATTTTCCACACATCATAAAATTTGTTAAGTGTCTCTTCAGAAGGATGAACCAAATTGAAGAACGAGCCTGGTTTCATCAAAAGAAGCCACATTAAAAAGCTACGATTTGCTAGATTTCTTGCTTCTTTTGAATTTTCCCATTGCAATACCTTATTCAGACAAATCGAAAACACAAGCTATATTTAAATCATGTCTGATTGTTATTTATAACATTTTTGCTGGTGTGCAAAGATTTGTATCGCATCAGTATTCTTTTGATATACCAGGGGTTGGAGGCATAATGCCTTGGAAAATGCACCATTCCTGCAGTGTATCTATGCAGTCTTACACAAGCAGACCTACACATATTTTGCCTGCATTCCTAGTTAGCCAGAAGCTACATCATTAGAGTTTTAAGCCCAGTCTTACACACCCTGTTTCTTAGCAATGTTACTATCATGATTCATAATCACAGTTGTCTTGAACTTATTGCAACTGATTATTCATATATATATATATATGTATGTATATGTAACTATATACATCTCAGTTAAGAGAGTTAGAGATCACTGTGATAGCAATATTTAAAGGACTGCCTATTTTGGCCAGTTTCAAACTTGGATTGACATTCATTGGCAATGCACATGCTAATGGTTAGTTCTTGCTCATTATCAATTATTTCTATATATATTCAAACAATTAGTTCTGAACAAGCTTAAACTAAATTAGCTATGAGTATACAATATGATAGAGTTGATGCTGATGATCGCTTTAGTCCTTGATGGCCTCAGTGCCCAAGTTCAAGGTGGTCAATGCTTAGAGGTCTTTGAGAAGGGGTGATGGAACTAAGGGAAATGGCTTCTTTCTTCTCCATCTTTTCCTTGCTCATGATCATTGTTCCTACGCTTGACACAGCTGAATCTTTTTGTTGGTTTTTTTGTTTGTTTGTTTGTTTCATCAAGGACGTTTCTCACTTATTCTCCAGGATTATTTTGATTCCACAAAGCTCTGCAAGATTGTTTTGTTTCTATTAGATATCTTTCATGCCTGATCTACATCCTCAGTTTGACTTGCACATGTGTTCCCGCACCTCATTTGTGCAATAATACTACAAATCTCCATTTGCCCCTCTGCATTTATGACTATTATTTGTAGGTTTGTCCTCAACTGTTACAAAATGCAGCTAATAGTGTTATGATGTTGCAAAGTACTTACACGCCTACCCTAGTTATGCTATTTAGTATGCTTATGTCTGTGTTCAAGGCAAACGTATATTAATTACACCTTGCTTAGCCTGCTTCTATTTTATGGGTGCAACAAGCATCTGCTTTGACCACAATTTCAGTGACTTACAATTTGAGTCAGTTTATGACCAACTGTACATGGAAGTAGTAGTTAATTGCAGCTACCGTTGTCTAGCATACAGTACTTCAGGGTGCGGGGCTAAAATGGCAAAGCAGAAACATGCATCACTTGCCTAACATAGCAGGTATTGCTTCTTAGGTCAGTAGATCTACAGCTACCTCAAAGTGTTGGAGGTAAATTCACCTTTACTGTGACTGCAGAAGAGCAAAGGAGGCAAAAAAAGAAGAGAGGAGTACTATGGCTCATTTCTGAAGAGCTGTGTTGGAGAGCTGGAAGGGACCAAGAAGTTGTGGCAGAAAAAAACGGTGAGAGTTTGTTTGGAGGACTATAGCTAGAAAGATGTTCCTGGCCCCTCCACAGTTTTCTATTTCCCTCTCCTTAAGTAGAATAGCTTCCTTTCCTAGATGACCACCCAGGA
Organism: Rissa tridactyla; assembly: GCF_028500815.1. Taxonomy (NCBI): domain Eukaryota; kingdom Metazoa; phylum Chordata; class Aves; order Charadriiformes; family Laridae; genus Rissa; species Rissa tridactyla. Next base: position 45,462,083 of record NC_071467.1, read on the forward strand.
GTGGCTGTAAATCACTGCTGTTAGTCTCCCTAGGAGGTAAGGTGTCTATTCATCTATGCAAACAAAGTCCAGCTGGTTTTAAATCAAATGGACTTTCTCATCTATGTAAGCAAAATTCTCCTTTACAGCATCTATCCATGGACTGGAGACGGAGACATAAATAAATGAGTATAAAATAAATTACTGGTTCTACCATCACACCTCCAAAATAATTAAATTATGTATTCACAATTCATAGTAGTACATGCCTATGTGATCTAAGTATTTTTGCTTTGTTGCCCATCTTTTCTCACTAAAGAAGAGGATGATAAAAAAGGCTAAGACTGAAAGATCTTTGGAGGGAGTTTAACAGAATTTAACAGTCCTCATCAGTACATGGATCTCATTTCAAGGTTGGTACTAATGCTTTGGAAACAGTGCTGAAAAAATTGATTTTTGAGGTGCTAGTAAAAAATGAGAGAAACTATTTTTTGCAAACAAGTTAAATAATATAGTTTTAATTTTGTGGCAATTGGGGGGAAAGGAGGGAGTTTTAAATGACTACTTTAAAAAAACAAAAAGAAAAACAAAACCAAAAACCAAACCCAAACTTACAGCACTAAAATCAAATCTTGCCAGGAACATTTTGAAGTCAATGACTTATAAAAATCTCTTTGCCTTTTTCAGAGAAATAAATTAACTAAAAATTAATCTGAACTTTTACTTACTTTATTAATACCTTAACTTTTCAGGGAATTTATTTTTTGGTGAAAGAAATAACATGACTGTAACTGAAATTGACAAGAAAAGATCTGAAAGAAAAATGGAAGCTAAATTAAAATGATTGTATCACATACCTTCACAGCATATAGAATGAATGTGCATCATGTTATGTGACTGAATTATGAGTAGTACATATGAATTAGATGCATATATACATATACAGTATGAACTATATATAGCTTATGTGCACATATATGCATATACAACAATATAAAAAAAGTTTCATGAAATTTATAGCTAAGAATTAGCTGCATGTGTTGTATTCCTATTTATAATACATCTGATACACCAGTTTGTCATAGTCAGCTATGATTTTCCTCAAGATGAAAGAAAACGGCTTTTGAATTCATACATTCTTGCTACTAAAATGCCAAACACCAATAACTTTCTTGTCAAAAGTTGCCTAGTTTACTGCGGAAATAACAATTCCAGTTCTGAGCTACTTGAAAACCACTCTTGCAGGGCCTGACATTTCATCCCCACAGCAACAGGAAAGCAGGGAGTAGATGGGAGGACTGGCAAGTGTATTATTCATCACTGCCCTTTCCTTGTTTCAGCCACTTCCACCACAGCAGGAGCAAGTGGGCTTTGTAGATTGCTTACTGTGTATAAAAGCACCGGTCATAATTACGAGAGTTTTCATTGGTTTAACTTAGCAGCTTTCAATATCCTCAATGGAAGGCAGAGTCTTCAATTTGCTTTCCAGTCAAATTTCTTGCATAATTTTGTTTTAAAAAGTCCAGATACTAAGCAGGCTTTTTGAAAAAATTGAACAGCCAGAGACTGGATGACTTCAGTAATAAGAATACAGCCTGGGGAAGCTACATAAATCTGTATCCTTGCTGCGCATAAAATTGCTTTGGTAGCTCTGCATCTGGAAAGACGGGAGGCTTGATGAGTGTGGTTTGAAGGAGTGCCATCAGCTAAACAAGCTAATCCTGCACCTTAATTACTAGGTCACGCCGCCTGTCTCCACGCAATCTTATCGTGAACTTTTTAAACAAATATAAAAGAAGTGGTGAGCTTGCAAATAATACACTCAGTAGTACAAAGTTTCCTTTCACCCTCAAGAAAACTTAGGGGTGACTATCTGTGAATCATCCCTATAGGCCTACACAGGCCACCTTCTGCTTCAGTAAGAATCTTAATGCCATAAATGTTTAATCCATATGCTTCCTTCGTGATTCATCCCTGAGCAGCTCCATATGTCAGCACTGGTCACACAAGGCTTTTGAAATGCACACGAGCAGAGCTGGTGACTAGCAGACAAATGTGCGTCAGTCCCAGTAAATTTTCTGTTTACAAGACCATTTGGTTGGACTACAGAAAAACTGTGGAGAGGACTGCTGAAGAGATCATCAGGGACATTAAACTGGATAAATTAAAGTTTATCTGGAAATAAACGTGCCTTTCCTGTCCCTGTACTTCTGTTGCAGGGCTGGGTATGAGCTAGTCTTCTTTCTAGGACTCCTTGGCTATGCTCAACCCGCAAGAATTGGGCTTGGGTGCTGAATCCAGCCCAGCTCACCCAATCCAATGTCTCACTGGGAATAAATCAGGTTGAGAGGGATCATTAGCATGCGTCCCTTGAGTGGGTGGTTAATAGACTGGGATTTTAAGTCTTACTGCAGCATGTACCTCCATGCAAAGTAAACAAGGGCTATGATTCTGTTATTGGTAATCTTGAGTTGAGAGAAGAGTCCAGTACCCGAACCTTATCATCACAGCGTTGGGTATGGTACAGCATTACAAGCACTCAGTTCTGTGTAACTCTTATGAAGAGCAAGGTGGGAAATCATTCTCACTTTACAAGAAAAGCAATGAAGCCTACAGGGGGAGGATGAAGCAGTTCACAGATCCTTCTGGCCTTATTACTCAGAAACATCTCTTTTCATAGAAACATGAATAATTTCTATCCTACTTTCCCTACGAAACCCAGTTTTTAAGGCTGCATTGCACACAAGTGAAACAAAATATTTTTTGAAGTCAGAAAAGGTAGTATATGTATCTACAATACTCCTGAAGGAAACTGAGGCTTAATATTGTGATGAAATCAAGTGCCCTTGTCTTTATAGATAGGTATGTAGGCACAGGCATTTGACTCACAAAAATATGCACTAACTTAAGAGATGCACAGGAACCTGTCACTGGTGTGTGGGATGGTTAGCTAAGTCTGGACCAAGTACCAACTACAGACAACTGACTGAAGAAAAACTAGGTCTTGAAGCAGAACTTGCTGTAACAATGGCAAGATTATTTTTTTTCACCTGATATATAAGCATGAATATAGGCATGAAGAGTCAGCTGAGTGTTGTGAATATCCATTAAACATTTAATCCATTTCATACATGAAAGAAATCTGACCCAAAATATACAGGACTTTTCACATTTGTGCCAAAATTCCCTGAACAGGGAATCTCAAATCCTAGGTCCATGGGTGAGGAAAAACAAAACAAAACCAAATCCACTCTTCTTTTATTGTTATCTATAAAGCCATCATACAGTTTCTATTTTTTTACAACAGGTATTTTTCAGTCCTTATACCAAATCATATTTATAATAGTTGTCAGCTTACAATGAACTACTGCTCAAAAATTTGGATGAAGGTTTACAGCATAGTTTGTGCCAACTAAACGTATTTCTGTAAGTAAGCGTATTTTACTTAGAGTTCTACTTTAATAGAATAAATTATTTTCACTCAAATTTATTACATTTAAACAGAGAAATATTAGTAACCTGAGTGCTCTTAAGATTAAAAGGAACTGTTCAATCGTCAAGCACATACATTATTTTCTTAAAATTTTTATATTGAAATCTCCTTTCATCTGCATACCAAAACATTTAAAACAGAAGAAAAATTCTTGCACACTACTGAGGATTTGAATATAAATACTTTATGGTTGAGTAGATTGACAAATATTTTGCTGACTGACTAATTTTATAGCTGGCTGAATGCTATTGATTGAGTTATTCAAGAGATAACAGTAACTTTTGTTCAATGATTTGACAATTCATTTTATGTCAGTGTTCAATCAAGTCCTAAAAATAAGCGGGGAAGAAGAGAGGTAGTGTCTTGCTCGTTATAAAGTTATGTTCTCATTCCTCTACTATAAAAATCTCGGAAACCTCCTTTCATGGCTTGAATCTTGGGTCATCTTTTACAAGCAACTAGATAAAAAGTGAACGTAAATACTGCAACACATATTTTTTTTTGAAAAATGATGAATGATGATGAACAAATTTTGACTATTTTTTTTGAAAAATCATCTTACATTTCCTTTTTTTTTTAATGAAAAAAAAAATCACTTATCCTCTACAATGAGTAAGGAAAAGAGTACTTCTGAGACTTGGCCACCTTAGATGTTATTGCTTCCAGCACAGCCTGAAGGCAAAAGCAATTCAAGATCCTCAAATGGGAGAATCCAATTCAGTTGCACATTTTGGCTTCTAAAGAGTATTGGCAGATTTTTCATAGTATCACCTGTTGTGGAAAAGTACTGTTTTTACAATAATGAATAGTTTTAGTAAACATTCATCCTATGGTCTCCTGCTTGTATAGAATGGGACATCTTCATACTCCAGCTTACAAGTGAGAAATGTGTAGAGGGAGAAAAAGGAAAGAGAAAATAAAATTATGGTAACCACAAGCAGAAACCCAAACACTAATTTAACTGACACTCTATATATGCTTATCTTCACAAGATCTATCTAATTCCTTTAATTTCACCATTACTGATTAAATTCTATATGGAAAAAAAGTTGTATACTGCTGGGCTAAGTGAGAGCAGAATGTCCTAAAGTAAAATAAACTCACCTTCTTATGAACTTCAAAGGACACCTGAGGATGAGGCTATGTTCTAGAGCAGGCTGATTATTTATTCATATATGTATATATAATTCTAGTTAAGATGTGCTGGCTTCAGTAAAAATCTCACAGAACATGGTAAAAAGTCAAAGCACAGAATTGAAATTTGGATACTAAGAAGGGTAATATCAAACATTTTTCCATAAACTGTGTTTTATTTCTAAGTGTTCTACTGCAAAAAATTTATGCCAGCCCAATTCTAACTTTAAAATAATGACTATTTTAATTTGAGAAACATTGTATGTATTTAAAGAATTGACTAGCAATGCCTACCAAATGTACCAAAAGTTCTTTCTTGGTGTATTCTTAAGTTCTTTCTTGATATTTTATTCTAAAAGAAATGTGTCCCCTAAATTACATCAGATTGTCACGCCACAGGAAATATTACCCAGCAGATGGTTTTATAGAAGGCAATAGAATTGTTTTATGCTTAGGTCTAATGCAATTTGTGCATACTTTACATTTTATCATTGTGACAAGGTAGACATGTGGGATTCTATATTTGAAGATGAACCTAGAAGAGAACAGATTGTTGTTTAAAGGCAAAGGAATCACCATGGACTTGCGTTAAGTGCTTCAAGAAACCCTTTCAATGTCATTAAAACACCCAGCAGAAGGATAAACCTGATGTTCTAAAAGAAATTTAAAAATGTCTGGTTTTTATTTGGCAAGCTTTGGCTTATCAGCTGCTTTCATTGTCAACTGAGGTCTTCATCTTTTCAAGGCAATAAAAATAGCCATAACAAATACAGTGTTATGTAATACATATGGATGAAAAATTAGAAAATAAAACTGTCCATTTTTATTAACAACATGTAGCTAGGTTCTTTTTAAGTAGAATATCAGTCACCGGTTCCATTTCAATGAAATTTCAATGCTTTCTTCATTTAGGCAAGATTTTGACTATTCCAGTATGAAGTTGGCTAAGACCGATCAAAAAAGCAACCACACAGAAGTCTACCATGAAACCTCAACCTAACATTTCCAAAAATGTATTTAGCATTTTAAATAAATGATTTTGAAGTTTCCAAAAATCCAAAGTCAAAAAAGCAACACAACCCCCCCCCACTGCTGTTACTGTGTGAAGACTTTAGATAAAAGAAAATACCTCCTTTAGCACTACTCAGAAAGGCGACTTACTAGTTGCCTGCCTGTAAAATACTTTTATCAGATTAATCACCAAGAATGCAACAAGGGAACTGCGGACAGTCTGCAAGGCAGAGGAAGCTAAGGAAATAGCTGGAAACACCTTCATTTGATTATTGAAATACTGCAAGCATATATGCATGTCAACATATTTTGTTGCATCTACGGTGTCAACAATTCAACTAATAAGAAGAAAAAGAAATTCAGACTTCAAACACTAAATATGATGATCCTCTTGCAATTAAGACACAGAAATATTAAGCCTGGGTTCTGCTGTCACTTAGTGTGGCAGAGCCTGGTAAAGCTTTGCTGAGACACTGAGACTGCTGCCAGCAGGTCCTCTACTCAGATTCATCTTGTTGTCTTAGACAATGGAGTCTGAGTAGAGTGCAGGCACTATCTCTTACGGCACAGCCTATTTATATAGTCTCCTGCTCCAGTGAGCTGAAATCTTATAATTGCTCAGCTTTACTCTATTGCCCATGCTGGTCCCTGCCTCCTCCAGAGAGCATGGGTTTTCAGTTGTCCACTTCATCTCTTTGCAAGGAAGAAAAAAAGCCTGGATACATAGACTCTGCACAATATTTTTTAATACGATATTACTCTTTACTTGAAAGGTGAAATCTGAGCAAATGGAACATTAGGGAAACAAACATTCTTCCTTAGCTCATGTTTAGGCTTTGACTCCGTGCATTTTGGGAGTCAATCTTTCTCTAAGCTTGTAAAGTATCTTCCTTTATCATGAACAAAGAGAAGCTCTGCTCAATAATTCTAGTAAAAACACTCCTGTATTATAACATTGTTTGTAAAGTCGTGCCCGGACCAGTTTTCTCAGAAACTCCTGTAGATAATTTAATTGCTAAGAACTCCTCTCCTGACACCTTTTGTCCTGGATGCTTGTAGATGAATAAAAGCCCATCTTCATTTAATGACACATTAAGGCACCTCTTGAGATAACTCTTACTCTGAGAAAAAGTGTAACCAAGTGGATTAAGGAAGGCATATTTTTAAGGGGGATGAAAGTTGAAACAGATAGATAGGGCACCCACAGTATCTCATTGAGAATTCAAAAACTGTACAGAAAAAAATCACTACAGTCCACAACAGATGCAGTGATTTAGGAAACGTATCTCCCTTCTTATGGCTGTTTATTGGAAAGGACTAGATCTGAGGCTAAGCAAAATAGTCTTGTAAAGTCCACAGAGACATTTTGATAAAAGTGGTGGTGAAATACAGGATACAGGGACAAGTGAAGGAGGAATAAAATAGAACAGGTCTTTGAACCAATACGTTATGCAGAAATAGGTTTCTCAGGGGTAAGGGGTCCAAAGCTACTCCGTTCAAATTTATCTAAAGCTCACCATTGCTTCAGACATGATGTGTGATCAAATTGGCTTAAGTTAGACTTCATTTGGGGAGTCTATCTTTTATTTTTCCAACAAAATTAGAAGCTTAAAACAATTACACAAGATTTAAAGTTCAAAATAAACTTTGCCACTATAGTGACTGTAATAAATTATAATTTCTTCACGTGTGAGAAAACTGCTCTACCTATGTACTATTTTTTTTTTTCCTTTGCAACTGTCACTTAGTAAAGGAATGAACAGAAAAATAGGGATGCAAAATTGGAAAAAAGGGATATTTCTCATTTTATTGATATGTTTACCAAAGGCTTGTGAAAAAATACAGGGAATGCACAAAATACTTTAAAGCTATGATCAATGACTTCATTGCAAAAACAAGTTTGAAATTAAATTCAGTTTCACATTTTCCCACTGCTTTTTTTTTCTTTTTTCCACAAAGTTCCTCAGTGTGTTAGGCTGGCTGTGCCACTACGTTCTCTGGGAACTTGAAGATTCATATGGGAACCAGAAGGTTCACGTGGAAATCTGAAGTTTTCCATAACTTTGTGATTCAAAGCTATGGGAATGTACTTTTTGAACCTTAGCATAGGATTTGCAAAAGTACTTGATTTAGCTTTTATTTTCTGAAAAAGCTAATCTTTAAAATATATATTTTTCTGTAACAGAGTCTTATTTATCATTTTGATTGCCTGTATCTAAGCAAGCATCAAACAAACACCGTAAAACCCACTGTGACAAAACAACCGGAATAGCAGAAAACAGTCATCTGAGTGGAAGAGATTCAAACAAAATGAATTTATCTTTGCAAAATGAAAATTTATATACTGAGGAAGAGAGCTCATAACTGGCAGAGTTAAGACTGTACCCTACAAAGAGCACATGTACAGCATATAGGCAATTTGACACAAGCTGTCAATGCAATTCTGCTGTAAAAAGTGACAATGTGATCTGCGGCTGCATGAAGGAGGGGAGAGTGGTTAGATGTATGTGGTATTAGTGAGACATATCAGAATAATATATGAAGTTCTGTTCCCCATATTTTAAAAAAAGAGATGGCAAACTGAAGAGAAGACAGAAGAGAGTTGCAAATATTACTTGAGGGTTAGAGAAATGCATGTCTGCAGAAGACACCTACAGCTCAATCCACTTACCTTAAAAAAAGGATATTAAGAGGTGCTGTGACTGCAATGTATAAATCCTTCAGACATTAGGTACTAAAAATATCAGGTACTAAAATGCTGTTCAGTCTAGTAGAAAAAGGCATGACAAGAATGAGTGTTTAGAAGCTGATGGCCAATTCAAATGGCAAATGATACACAAATTTCTAACAGGGAATATGGCCAGCTATCAAAATAAAGTGCCAGTGATAGCAGAATTCTGAATTTTTCTAATCATTATGCCTTCAAGCCAACAAAGGATGCCTTAATGGAATAAAAGTCTCAGCCAAACAGATGTTGTTAGGCTTGGTACAGTGAAAACGGCGGATAAGTAAGTACAGAGAAAACCCTTTGTTTTGAAGCCTTATAAACCTTTCAGATACCCTCTGAAAGTCCTGGGGACTTCATTCTCTGAGTTTCTTTATAAGAAGCAGCAATTTTAGAGTGTTATTGTGATCTGTGACTATAAGTCATTTTCTGAACGTGCTACTATTTTTTAAGTATACCATGAAATTTATAGGAGTTTTGAAAATATTTTGAATATTCAGTTTTCTCCACATAGCAGAAAATAGCAGAAAACAGTTCCATAAGCACAAGGAACAGCTTAAAAAAACCTCCCAAAACCCAAAAAACTAAACATTGTATAAAAGCCACTGCAAATCAGATGTATGTCAGTTCAGTGATTTTGAAATAGTCATTGCATAATGATTATTGCAAAATAATTCTATTTTGAAGCAACAGACTATTTCATTTTGATAATGAAAACCTACTTTGTTTTGATAGCATAAAAATAAAGCAAGGACAAGTTGCAACATACATCAGCACCAGTAATATTCATGCAGTTTTAAATCTAATCTTTTAATGTAATATAGAAACAAAAAAGATAGTGACCTTTCCTCTGAAATTTTGAATGAGTTCAGCATGTTCCTGTAGAATGGTTCAATCTTAATGAAAATATCATTGTTGACATAAATTTTTTCTGTTTGTCTGTTTCATTGTTTTTGTAAAAAGACATCAATGTCCTTGATTGATTTTTAAGATAATTGTTTGGGTAAACTCCAGTGACCTTAAAATGAATTTTGCTCAAGCACAAAAAGAACTAAAAGAGACTTGAATCTTCAGATTCTCCCCCCCGCCCCCCCACTAAATGCACTCTCATCTTCCCGTGGTGTGAAAGCAGGTTTCAAAAAGTATTAAAAGTGATTGAAATTATAATCATTAGAGCATTCACCTGATGTTATAATTTCTACTGTTTAAATAAGATTATGACCACCTTAAGTCTTCATTTCCAGATATTATCTGACATGTTCTGCTTGCAAACAGAAAAGCCTTATGAGAGAGCTACTGTAAAGGTTTTGGGAACCTGCCAAATTAGACAAATTTAATACGTACATATATTTAAAATAACATTCTGAGCCAAACTGTAATGTAACAGTCTAATCTGGTGCAATCAAAAGTGCCAAATGCTGCATTGAAACCCAGATGTGTAAATGCTAAAAAATCACAGAACATGAGTCATCTGTCATCCAGAAATTCAGCTCTCGTGTTGAGCTGTGATCCAAACTGGCTGAAATTCCATACTCTTGCCTATAGGAAAACCAGACAAATGAAGTACTTCTAAAGAAGACTTCTTAGATAATCTTTTGTCACTTGCCAGATTTCCAGAATACCATATATTTTAAGACTCCTTGCATCTCACAATCTTGCAACACTTCTTCCCTTGGCCCCTTGCTTTCATTTCATATTCACAGACCCTGACCCCTTAGAGGAACCAGTGCATTGCAGTCTGTCTGCCACACTGCTCACCCTCAGTGACAGGTGAAATTTGTTGCTTTCAGAATAGATGTTGCATAATCACACATACCTCACACACACCTTATACACCCATGCACACATATTTACTGAGCAGGGCTTCACAGGATCACTCCAATGCACTTAGTAACTTTATTGGAATGATTTTAGGGTTGAGTTTGGATCCTCTGGTGTGAAGGAAGGGCCTTTTCCTCCATAGTTTCTTTGCCCACTTCCTCAGCTATTTCATCTTTCCATGTGACCTTGGATAGTCCTTCACTTAAGCCTTACCCTTCTACTCCCCCACTACCTTTTTCCACTTCTTTCACAAAGTTTCCTTGAGTTTTCATTGACTTTTCCTTCAAAGTATCCTAAGGATCCTTCCAAATGTTTTTCATTGTTTGCCTTAGCTACAAAGTTTTAAAAATTTCCCAGTCAAATATAGTAATCAACAGGTATGTAAAGTCTCTTTGTATTATTATAGTTACCACATACTGCAAGATTTATCAGCAAAACGGTGTACATAGATGCATCCTTTGATGTAACAATTTTCAGAGAAACAATCTGGCAATCGAATCTAAAATTTTAAATTCTGTCTCGATGGATTTCCTAAGTCCATATAATTAAGTCCTCTAGATCAGGAGACATTTTCTTCTTTAAAGTATCATTATGCTTCTGAAATCAAGGTCATTCAAGTCTTTCTAACAGTTTCATTGAACTTTAGGACCAACCTACCCACATGAACATTGTCCTCAACCACACAATATGAAAACTGAACACACAATGAATGTTAGTATTATCTGACTATAAGTACTTCTACATTTACATTGTTGATAGCTGTTTCCCATCATATCATATCACATCACATATCATGTCAATAAAATCTCTGGAGAATCATGAAGCTACAATTGTCCCTGTAAAATATACTAAGAGAATCTAGCTATACTAAGATCTCATATAGTTCAAGTAAGTCTGTCAAATTATAACCTTTACTGATCACATCTCCTCAAGGTCATTAAAAATTTGGTATTTAAGAAACACGTGACCACCTAAATAAAATCCAGCACCTGTATCATTAAAGAAGGGGGAAAATTCAACAAGGAAATACATAAATAGTCTAATATAGTTTCAGTGGTTGAACTTTGAATTCATTTAGCTAATAAATAAAGTGGAGTCATGCAGGATCTTTGCTGTTTCAGGACTGTTCATCACTTTCATAAATCATCCGGAAAAAGGGAGGAGGAAGCCATGAGGAGACAAAATTTGCTAGTGATAGTTATTCAAGGTAATAAAAACAGGGGCAACTGAACTGCAGAAGAAATAAAGTGATAATGAAATGGCAGATGAAATCAGTGTAGGTAAATACACAGCGATGCACATGAGGAAAAACAATCCTAATTTTACATACAAGGTGATGAGCTCTGAGATTACTTTTACCATGCAGGAATGAGACCTTTAGAATGGGCTTGTAATAAATAGTTCAATGAAAATGTCAGCTCAATACTCAGGAGCAGTAAATAAGAAAATAAAAACCTAAAAGAGGAAAAGCAAAACAATACATCAAATATTACTATATTGTATGATATTGTATGATATTGTACAAAGCTATCCTGGGTGTTCTTTGCAGTTCCTACTACCCCCACCACCATCTCTAAAAGGAAGCAGGGAAAAATTAGAGAGAATAATCGAGGACAGTCACAAGGGTTATTCAGCTCAGGAAAAGAAACAACTAATAACGGGTAAATAGTAAAGCCATATGTAACACTGAGAAGAGAAAAAAGGACGGACTAGTACAATAAAGACTAGGGATATCAAAGTTATCTAGCTAAAAACAACCCACCAAACAAAACAGAAATGCTTCATAGCTCATAGCTAATCTGTGGAGCTCTAACACAAGGGAATATGGATGATAAGCCTTTACATGAGTTTAAAAAACAGTGGTAGAAGTTTATAGAAGAAAAATCTATTAAGGGCTAGTAATCAAAGGCATAATCTCAAGTGCAGAAAGTCCTTTAGATATCATTTGCTGTGGACTGAGATACTTATAGAGCCCGTAAAAGCATTTTAACGGCTTCTGATGTCACCTAAAGTAATGACAGAGTTGAAAAACTACGAAGAAGAGAAACAAAAAATATTTCAGATTCAATTATAGTATTTAAGTTCTGTAGGGCTAGGTGATTTTTCCAGCTATTTCAGCTGGTGTAATAAAAGACATCATCTTTTCCTGCCTGTTTAGGGTTAGCCCTAGTAGGCAGCTAAGCCCTGCAGAGCCACTTGTTCATTCCTCCAGCAGTGGTGTGGGGGAAAGAATCAGAAAGGCAAAAGTGGGAAAACTTACAGATTGAGATAAAGACAGTTTAATATGCGAAGCCAAAGCTGCACACACAAGCAAAGCAAAATAGGGAATTAATTCACTACTTCGCATCGGCAGGCAGGCATTCAGCCATCCCCAGGAAAGCAGAGCTCCATCACACGTAATGGTTACTTGGGAAGACAGATGCCATTGCTCTGAACATCCCTCCTTCCTCTTTCTTCCCCTAGCTTTTATTGCTGAGCATGACATCACATGGTATGGAATATCCCTTTGGTGAGTTGGGGCCATCTGTCCTGGCTGTGTCCCCTCCAAATTTCTTCCTCACCCCCAGCCTACTCGCTGGCTGTGAGAAATAGAAAAGGCTTTGATGCTGTGATAAAACATCCCTGTATTATCGACACTGTTTTGGTCACAAATACAAAACACAGCCCCATACTACCTGCTATGAAGAAAATTAATTCTATCCCAGCCAAAACCAGTACACTGTCTCATTTTCGTCCTTGGTACCTCATATAATTTTACCATGTGCATAAGTACATCCTTAATAGGAATACTTTTCTGCATGAAGGCTTGGAAGAAATTAAAATTCCTCATTCAGCTGCTACACTCTCTATCCAGCCGTCTAGCTTAAGTAACGCATTCTGTATAACTTGATATACTTATCAGATGAATTCTTCCTCTATAAAAGTGTTCACTTATTATAAATATATTATAAAGGGAATTCTGAAAAATACTCATAACTGTTATATGCTATGGCAATTAAAGCAAAATGGAGTATTTTGACTTTGAAGTGAAAAAAAAAAGCCACATGATATGTCCCCATAGATATTTTAGTAGATACTGTATCTGTTATGCAGAAGTTTCCTGTGTCAATTCTGATGATTATCTATCAGAGGACTTCTTTGTGATGAGCCTGAATATCATGGAAGTTAAAAAAAAAAAAAAAAAGAGAGTGAGTGCCAGTTTGGAGAAAGACAGCTTAAAATTGAACTGTTAAAGTGACCTGGTGAGGAGGATGCTGAATTTTAGCTAGGTATTACTTTTTTAAAAAGAGACAAAAAAATCAGCAAAGGTTTTTGTTATGGACAGTCAGAATTACAGGGTCCAAATTCTCAACAGTAGCAGATCATATGGAAAATTTCAGAAAGGAAATAATGAGTTACCAAACCTCAGCTATTGGTAGGAAATGGAATGCACAAGAATTTTCTAAGAAGGAATAAGAAAAAAAAATTGAGCATATACACTAAATACTTCTCTATGTCGGCCTATTACAGATATTTTCCAATATATCTGAGGAAAACTGTTCTTCTCCATTTCAAAGATGTTTCTGAGTCCAATATGGGGTGTAACAGAAATTATCCGTGGTCCTCAAAACCCTAATCATATCAGATGTTCCAGACACTGACCTTTTGTCAGTGAGACAAGACAAATGAGTGGTAACCTCTCAGGGGACACCCTGCCTCAGTTTTCAAAATCACACAGTGCCTGTATCTAGCCAGCATGTTGGGGGTTGGTACAGTGGGCCCTGGGGTCCCACTTCCTAATTTAGATAAACTGCTGCAGCAGATTAGGCACATCCAAATCTTACTCAGATACAGATTCAGAAATACTTCTAGCCACTGGGATTTCCCATTCCACTACTATGCATGTAACTACTCAATTACTGGCTTTGCAGCTAATCCCCATAGGATTGAAGTTTGGAGCATCAGGTTGTGTACCTGTCATCTATCCAACCTACATCATCACATGGCTCTTTGATAGCCCAGCCCTGTCATGAATGTTGTTTCATTTGTGTCCTGCTATGCATGCATGTTTGTTCTGTTCTTTAGGATTCAAACTCGTTGGGATAAGTAGTGTCTTCCTATGTTTATATTGTCCCTGGATTTGACTAGAAGGATGTTTCAATAATACAGCAAATACAGCCTTAAGTCTTCTAGTCACAAACGCTGAATCCTATGACACAAAACACTGTGTTTCATCAGTCCCCTCCTCTCAGCTGCTTCAAACATTAAAAATGGTTGAAAGTTTAACTTTCTTCTGCCATGCTTGATGCTGGATTAGATACTGTCTTTGCCACTCTAACTTCATGTCAGATCAGATACCATTTGCTCTCTCATCCCTGACATTAAGCCTTCATGAACTCCATATCCAATGCTATGGTTGATTTGACAGATGTTTGACTGTGGGTCCTTTTGGGAGCTCTGGTTATGTGTGCACACATAGATCAGCATTAACGAAGTTGTGCCCCTATGGTGGTGTGGCTGCTGCATCTCATTTTTTGAGGACTTTAAAGAGAATTAGGTACCCAGCTCAAATTAAGTTTCAGTTGGTTTTGTTTCTTCTGCCTTGATTAAAAAACATCATCATTTTTTTCTCTCTTAAATGTTTAAATCACCATCACAAATATAGAAATAATACCTACCAATTACATACATGATAAGTCATAAATATCCAAACCAAAACTTCTAAATACCCTATGGGTTGCAAGTTGTCTGTGCAGACAAGTGAGAAAATATTAACAAACAAAATACATACAAGTTATAGTGATTTTGCTAGCAGGAACAAATATTTCCTATGTATTAAATACATATGCCAGAGGATAATTTGATTTTTTAGTCAGACATGTAAGCCTACAATGCACAAAATCAGATTCTTGAAGATTGCTGAAAATGACATTGTTACTTTGTTTTAGTAGTATTGCATTCAAGAAATATGTGACAAAGCCAGTATCCCAGACCAAAGACTGCCTTTGCTGAACATCTATTTGTAGTGTTTGTGTTGCTCAGTTTCCAAGCCAGGGTAACAAGGGCGATATTTTATGTTATGTTCTGTATTATCAATCATATTTATTCATCTTTATTTGCTGTGTTGTCTGATAGAAGCCTCAAGGCAGCAAGAAAATAAAAACTATCTAGGATAAGTGTGGGATTTAATATAGTAGAGGAAATATCAAAATTCCATCAACATAGATGAGGGAAAAAGTAAATTCTGTGTTGGTGGCACTGAAGCCCAAAGAAAGATTCATGAGTAAATAAAAGCATACAAGTAGAATTTTGTTAGGAGTAGATTTTAAAAATGGAAGTCAGAAAACTTTACCCAGAGCTAATACATCTGTTTTTCTGGTGTAATAATTCTAAAGAAGGCATCTTTTCCTGAAGAAAGATATATAAACCAGAGCAGCAACTCCTAACTATTGCAGGCAGACCTAACTGCCTAAATCTATTCATCTTGAACCCTTTCCTGACAGCTCTTTTCTCATGCTTGTGATTATCTCCCCATGTGCCCACTCTACCTAACCATCCTGCAGCCTTCAGGGACTCTGGCTAAGTGCTCCTCCAAAGGAAGTAAGGTGTAAGAAATCAGGAAAGGAGGGCAAGAGACCATCACCGCTGAGTGGAGACCTGCTGGTCAAACTAAAGGTTAAGAAGATAATGCACAGGCAGTGGAAGCAGGGACAGATATCCTTGGAAGTGTATAGGGACACTGCCCAGTTGTGCAGGGATGGGGTCAGGAAGGCCAAGGCATGGCTGGAGCTGAACTTGTCAAGGGACACAAAGAATAATAAGGGCTTCTACGGGTATGTCAGACAGAAAAGGAAGGTCAAAGAAAGTGTATTCCCCCTTATGAGCAAGACTGGCAAACTGGTAACAATGGACAAGGGGAAGGATGAAATACACAACAATGTTTTTGCCTCAGCCTTCATTGGCAACCTTGAATGGACTCCAAGGCAGGGACTGGGGGAGACAAGTCCCTCCCACTGCAAGAGAAGATCAGGTTTGTGACTACTTGAGGAACCTGAACCTACATAAGTCTATGGGGCCTGATGAGGTGCATCCCAGAGTCCTGACGGAATTGGCTGATGTAGTTGCCAAGCCACTCTCCATGATATTTGAAAAGTCAAGGCAGTCAGATGAAGTCCCCGATGACTGAAAAAAGGGAAACATTGTACCCATTTTTCAAAAAGGGTAGAAAAGAGGACCCTGGGAACTACTAATCTGTCAGCCTCATGGAACAGATCCTCCTAGAAGCTATGCTAAGGCACACAAAGGACAGGGAGGTGACAGCCAGCATGGCTTCACCAAGGGTAAATCCTGCCTGACCAGCCTAGTGGCTTTCTATCAGTGGATGAGGGAAGAGCTACGGATGTTGTTTGTCTGGACTTCTGTAAGGCCTTTGACATGGTTCCCCACAGCATTCTTCTCTCTAAATTGGAGAGGTATGGATTTGATGAGTGGACTGTTTGGTGGATGAGGAATTTTTTGGATGGTCACATTTAGAGGGTAGTGGTAAACAGCTCAATTTCCAAATGGAGATCGGTGACAAGTGGTGACCCTCAGGGGTCCATATTGGGATCAGTACTGTTCAATATCTTCATCAATGACATATACGGTAGGATCAAGCACACCCTCAGCAAGTTTGCAGATGACTTCAAGCTGAGTAGTGCGTCTGACAGCCTGAGGGATGGGATGCTGTCCAGAGGGACCTGGACAAGTTCAAGAAGTGGGCCCGTGTGAACCTCATGAAGTTCAACAAGGTCAAATGCAGGGTCCTACACCTGTGGTGGGACAACCCCTGGTATCAATACAGGCTGGGGGAAGAACAGATTGAGAGCAACCCTGCCAAGAATGACTAGGGGGTACTGGTGGATGAAAAGCTGGACATGAGCTGCTAATGTGCGCTCACAGCCCAGAAAGCCAAGCATGTCCTGGGCTGCATCAAAAGAAATGTGGCCAGCAGGTCGAGGGAGGTGATTCTGCCCCTCTGCTCCTCTCTCGTGAGACCCCACCTGGAGTACTGTGTCCAGCTCTGGAGCCCCCAACATCAGAAGGACATGAACCTGTTGGATTGAGTCCAGAGGAGGGCCACAAAGATGATCAGAGGGCTGGAGCGCGTCCCCTATGAAGAAAGGCTGAGAGAGTTGGGGCTGTTCAACCTGGAAAGGAGAAGGCTCCGGGGAGACCTTATTGTGGTCTTTCAGTATTTAAAGGAGGCTTATAAGAAAGACGGGGACAAAGTTTTTGGCAGGGCCTGTTGCGATAGGACAAGGGGTAATGGTTTTAAACTAAAAGAGGGAGGATTTAGACTAGATATAAGGAAGAAATATTTTACAATGAGGGTGGTGAGACACTGGAACAGGTTGCCCAGAGAGGTGGTAGATGCCCCATCCCTGGAAACATTCAAGGTCAGGTTGGACGGGGCTCTGAGCAACCTGATCTAGTTGAAGATGTCCCTGCTTATTGCAGCAGTTAGACTAGATGAGCTTTAAAGGTCCCTTCCAACCCAAACTATTCTATGATTCTATGATCATGAATGAGGCACCCCACATGTTGAGCTGGTCATCTGAGTTTGTTGGCATACACAAACCAACTCTGACTCATACCCCATGTGATAACAGAGATAAGGAGCCCAGAAAGCGCACAGTGACCTTTTTGATCATACTTGGCAGTGGTGCTGTACACATTCTGGAGAGACTGAGGATGAGGGCTATACTTCCAATGTCGATTCGTGTTGATTCAATACGACTACCTTAAAAAAACCCCAAATCTTAAATATGGTTAGACACAATAAAACCTAAATGCATTTCATTGCCTAATTCTTAATACCATCACTAACTATAGGTATTTCATTTTCATAAATCCACATCTGTAACCATATAATTCTTGTAAACATTATCCAAAAAAACCCATGACACCATAAGGGAAGGGAAAAAGGAGAAAAAAAAGGCGCAACATGGAGTTTATTTGAGGAGTGTGGTGTGAAACACCCAAGTCGAAGTGATGAAGGAATAAAATGAAGGTGTCTCAGGACAAGTTGCATGAAAAGGCAACTCCGTATGGATAGTGGGATAGTTAATGAAAGGCTGAAAATGAAAAGTCACTTAAAGTAGCCAAGGTTCCCTAATGACAAAACCAGATTCAGATAGAGACTTTCAAAGGATGTTAAAAGGAGCTAGCTGCTGAACCTTTAGCGGCGTTTGGGCTTCTTTGAAAATCCAAATCATAGTATGTACTGAGAGACTTGAAAGGAAAGTTAATGATGAAACCTGTAGAGATTAAAACAAAAAGTAACTTTCAAAACTTCGAACGTTCCCTTGAGACAAAAAGTGAGCAGGAGGTAGTCTGGAACCACTCATTACTGTAATCAAAAGTCTTGTCAGTATCCTCAGAAACTAAAAGAAAGTAAGTAAAAAAACAACTAAAAAAAAACCCAGGGAATAGTGTGTCTGCAAGTGATTTTTTTGAGTGATTTGAGATAATGACTGAGAATTCCATTTGGAAAAAAAACCCACACAAGGAAAAAAAACAAGCTAGACTGGAAAAAGGCCCTTCCTATTCTGAGGCTTTTCCATGGCTAAGCAAGATTAAGGAGTGAAATAACCACAGCAACAGCCTCTAATGTACTTTTGTAAATTGGTAATAGTTTCATTAAACAGATTGGTAAGCCTGAAGCTTTCATCGGGCATGGAGCAAAGCTGAACTAAAGAGATTTCTTAGATTTATAAATGAGAAAAAGATCATTAAGGTAAGCACAATATATGATATGTAAGGGTAGAGGTTATTGAATCTACTCCCATAAACAATAAAATTCATCTTTATTATAATTATTTTGCAATTAACTGAGACATTGTTTCAAACATGGGGATAGTTATATTATATGAAAATACTGTTAGGTTAAATGCTACAAAGGCTCTCTATAATAAATCCTACCGTTTGTTTTTCTCTCAGAGAGTGCCATTCTTTTTTTTTTTTTTTTACTAAATTGCATGGATTTCAAGTCCCGGAGATTGCCATTATTTTCTGCTAAATTGCATAGATTTTAAATTAATCAGAACGTGCTGTGTTCTTTCCACCAGAAAACCTCAAGCAAAATGCAAACAAGTCCTATGTTGAAGAACCTTACTTTAAAAAAAAAACACCCCACAGTTAATGGAATAAGGTCCCTAAAAAACCCCCAACAAATAAAACCAAACTAAACTAAATTAGAAAAAGAAAATCTTACATTTTCCACTGATGTTTCTTAGTACCGTTGTAATCACTGCAAATGCAGTCTGTTCCACTTAGTTAAATTATAACTTTTTGGTCCACAAGTACTAGTTAACCACCTATAACTTTCTAGCAGAAATTTTCAGAATTAATATCAGAGATCAAATCTTGAAACATGTTATCCTGTTGCTAAATGTAAACTTAGAGAGTAGTCAAATTGTGACAAAGCTAAGGTAAAAAAAAAAGATACAAAATTTAATACTTTCTGCTCTTCTCTTTACACTTATTGTTTCCAGACAACTGAAATAAAGAAATGGTCTGCAAATGTGTTAACTTAGCTAACCACAAACAGACAAACCAACCCCTCTCATAAGTTCGTGTCTGTACTCCAGGACAAAGAAAACATGTCTATACTGTCAGAATCAAAATACTGATACACACTACAATATGCAGCCTGTCAATCCCAAATCTTCAAAAAAGGGCACTTCCTTGTTTTGGAAAGTTTAGTATTGCCATGGCGTAAAAGTTGCTGAAGGTGTCTGATAATTCCAACTTCCATGCATCATCACAGCCAGGCTGGCTCTTAATATTTTAAAACATAATTACTGTTAATAAAAATCAATGTTTTAACTAGTTCTACAGAAGTATGTGAAAATCTGGTCCTTTGATACATAAACACAGAAGGAAGGTGCAATCTCTCTGACAGATACTGTAATCAATACAAGGATCCAGAATGAAAAGCCTATAATCTTTTTTTAAAAAACAAATTGCAGAAATTACATATTTCTTTCTTAGATGCTGGGATATTTTTGTAAGTGATATTGAAGAATTTGCAAACATAAGTATGGTCATGTATCAGGACCTATTTTTTTTTTACGTCCAGAGAGAAGAGAAAAAGGAATAACCTATGAATGTTAAAATAGAGCACTGCCACTTTATGTCTTGTCACTTTTGTTGAGTCTATTATTTCAACTCCTTGTTGAGAGATGCAAGAAAAAAACCCAAAACCAAATCTCCAGACTTTCCTATTTGGTGACAGCAGTGCTGTCCTCACCATCAGCTATGTATTTCTGGTGTTTGGTGGTATTAACCAAGAATATTTCCCAACAGTAAGTTGAGAAAGGGCTGCGTTCAGCTCTCATAGAAATACTGTGGTTCTACTCCATGGCTCTGCAATGTAAATCAGGGATATAATTTCATCTTTATTTAACATGTAGGTAGGAGGACCACAACATGGTATTGCTCACTGAAGTCAAAGTGCTTTGTTGTGATGTCTTATTTCTGTGCATGACATCACGAGAAAATGCATCATTTAAACCACAGAGTCCTTGCCAAGGAGTTTTAACTTTTCTTAATGCCAGCTTCATAGCTTGACATTTTTAGTTCATGTGGGATTGTGGTGGGCAAAACGAAGATCTCCAGAAATGGTGGGCAAAACAAAGCTGTCTTAAAAAGCTAAACCTCTCCTTGCTCCTGTTCACTGTCAGTAGAGAGCACTGAGAACCTGAAGCCTTTATGCTACTCTCAGTCAATGCCAGCTCAGAGAAAAAGGTGCCACTAGCAGAAGCCTTCCACGTATTTCACATGAATACTAACAATTGTGGGATCTGACTATATCCCTTCCTAATATTACGCTGTTATTCATCATTTTTTTTTTCTTTCAACAATTCTTTCAATAATTCTTTAGGCATTCTCTTGAATCCTTCCAAAAGTCCTACCATCTCTTTATATTTTTTCTTGAATGAATGTCAAGAAATAGGGTTCTTGAAGATTTCTTGAAGGCTCTTTTTAAAGAGATGAGAAATTTAATGATTTTTGTCTCTTCAACAAACCCTGAAATGATGTCACTGAAGGATTGCCACAAAAAGAGTTGTAGTGAAGTCAGCAGCAGTTGACACTGATGAGTTTATACAGCTTCCTGCCTAAAGAAACTGTTTATCAAATGAACATCAACGTAGGACCAACTCAGTTTTAGTGAAATGTTTTTGATGAGCAATTCCAGGTGCCTATTCATTCATAGCACTGTTTACCCCTTCTCAGACTCAGAGAGAGATGTAATATTGCATTTTAGGCCCATTTTAATTCCCCAGGATTTCTTTCACACCAGTTACTCATAACCTACTACATGACAGCGTAACAAGCTTTGCCATGTGAAAACTGACTTCAGACATCAGCAACCATCATCCTAATGCTATTCACCAACAACTTCCTAAACTCCTGAGAACTTTCAGCATCACTTTTCCTCCATGATGCAAGAATGTATGAGAATCCTAAGTATTTTATTGCAGGTCCTATAGAATTTCTGCCAAATGCTCGTGTGTTTTTCTTGTAATTGCAACTTTAAATCAAGGAGCAACTGGCAAATGTCAATATTACTTTTTAGATTTATACAGCAGTGTAGGTAGACAGAAAAAGCTGTTTAAACTTTCTGCTCCTAGAGAAGTCTCCTCTAGAATGATGCTCTCAAATCAGCTCCTTTGAAACAGACTTATTTTTGTTAAATAAATCATGGCATAGATGGCACTGATGCTGTATGGTGAACTAAGCCAATTTTAGTCTTGTTTAATCTCCAGATTTGCCATTGGCTTTTCACAGCATATGAGATAGATGTCGGGAAAGTTAGTGATCTTTGATCACTCAGTGAATAATAAGACCTTGAAATTTTTAGTTGTGGCACGATGTAGAAGACATGGAAAAGTACTCCTTTAAAATGCTGACAGTTTTTACCAATTTAAATGCCACGTTCGTGTACTTTATGTGTGTTGCCTTGAATATACTGTCAGATTACATAGTTATCTATTATCTGTTTTCAATGCATGCAAACATCAGGTTAATCATTTAGCCATCTTACACAATCAATCACAAGTTAGCGACAACTGAAGTTCTAATGTGCAAGTCCGCAGAAATTCACTATAGCTCCAGTGTGAAGTAAGTCATACAATAACAACTGGTCCTCTAACTACTTTCTAATGGAGTCTAAGTACTAAATCAAATGACAGTGGCCTTGCTGTAAGAGCTCTGTTGTTGCCATGCACATGTATTTGAAGAACACAGTGTCCTATTTCTAGCACTGAGGATTTAGAAACTTTTTTTTTAAATAAAATGTTTGTAACCTCTTCAGATGAAAACCACATCAGCATATAAACAATGCTATCCCTGCCATTTCAGAGTTAGAAATTAATGAGACAAAATAATCACAGAATTTCAGACACAAATACTTGAAATTACCATGACTGCATCACCTTTTGCTATGCTGGACAAAATGCTAAAAGACCCTCAGATTGTGTTATTCAGTTGATTGTTGCTAGCACTGATTTACATCCTATACTCTTGCCCACAAATTTTAAAATTCAGAAACTGATTTTGAGTTAATTGAGCTGACCCATTTCACACCAACATTTTTGATTTCTAGTTTTGGTTGTTTTTTTTTTTTTTTCAGTGGCATCCTGTTCTCTAACATCTTTGTATCTGGTTGAGAATTTTTCTACCTATAGAAACTTAAAGGAATCTTTCCTTTAAGTCCGCACACAGTCTAAGTCCTGAAGGGACTCCTACAAATTAAAGGATTTTCATTTAGTTCTTGAAAGGGTCATAAGATAAAATTGGAAAACTTTTGGTAAAAAATGTTTTGGTTTGAGTTTTGAAAAATTTGAAATATCACAAAAAAAATGATGTAGAAACAGAAAAGACAAAACTAAACTTCAAAAATAAGAAGGACGAAAGAAATAAAGGGAAAACGTGAAATTTCCATGAATTTCCAAGGATTTAAATGACAAACTATGACACAGAGAACACAGAGCCACAGGTTTTATTGCTTTTCTTTCAGTGACTAGCATTAGCAATGCTATCTCTTTAGGGAAAACCACCAAAGTGCCCAGAACCTCAAGTTCATCTGGGCTAAAGTCCATCGGCACCTGGCAGGATTTGGCATGGGACATCCCTTTGAAAATACTATTGAATAGGATTTAACATTCCTTCATCAGATTTTACAGAGAAATATGCTGACATCCCCTCAGGTTCTTCTTCCTAGGTATCTCTTAGCAATTGCATAAAATCTCCCACCAGAAGACTTTGTAACTCAAAATATTCATGAAACACTTCTATGCTCTTCTGAGATCTTCTTGAACATCAGCCTTTTCAACAAAGGACACTTACATCCAAGAAACTTTATTTTTTCTCTGTGTGTGTGTTATTCCTGGAAAAGAGCATTAATATATGCTAGAGTTTTGAAAAGACACAAAAGTCATTCGAGATTGTGACCAACAATTCAGAATTTGCAAGTTTTTGATAGTTACAAATCTTCAGAAATTACTTATTAAATTACCAATTCTGAAAATGGCATCTCAGTAGGCCTTAATATGTACTGTTGGAAGTGAGTCACATGCCACTGAAACAAGCACTCAGATTTAAAATTTACTGGGTTATTACAGTTTTTGATTCCTCTGGTAAACGTCCTTGCTGAAAACAGACAGCAACTCTGCTCTTTACTTAAGCTCCCACAAATCTCCTCAAGTCTGTTGGATATTTAAATCTAGGCATTTGCCTCGTTGAATAGATTCAACTAATCCCTGAAGCAACACAGGTATGGATGCAGTAACCTCTTCAGTAATTTGTTCAAATGCTCTGTATGCTCGCCATCAGTGCCAGCGTCTCTCATTTAAATCAAATAAAATACCAGTGTGTTTCTTTAGAGAGAAATTCATACAGCTTAGGCAATAACGTAAATCATCACTGAAAAGCTATTCTGCTTGCTGCTCCCCCAGCATTAACTTGGAGTAATTCCTGGATTCAAAGGGCTTCCAGGAATCACTGAAGTCTTAGTGATCCCAGCTGAAATCTGCGTCCCTTGTAACTTTAAATGATCATAAATGGTGTAGCCAATCTCTGAGAAATAATACATTCTCAGGAAAGCACCATACTCTTTCATTCCTCCTTCTCTCTTTACCTTCTCCTTCTTTTCCTTCTACTGCTCACTATTTCTTTGCTGTGAGTTTTTCTTACACTGACCAGTCCTCTGCAGCAGGAAAAGGGAGTGAAAAAATATGGTATGAGGAGAAAAAATACTTTCTTTGGTAATGATCTTTCCTCAAAACATTTCAACTTGTACTGTGTCCTAAAGCACTACAGCTAGGACTTCCAAAGAAACTTTTCACACGCTACTGGCAAAACAAATAACATATAGGGTTCAAAAATGGTTACATCATTGGGGAGCAAGAGGAAGGATTTACAAAACAAACCAACTACACATAAAAGCAATCAGTTTCATAATACATATTTAGAACATTTACAGGACTTAAACCATTTTCTTCGACCCAACATTTGTTATTTTTCTTGCTTTAGCTAGTGTGCAGTTGCTTTCTTTGGTATATAAAGATCACGTAACTCTCTATTCATACATTTAAAGAGACAGTATGTCACAAAGAAAAAAATAATCCATTTCACAATTTAACTAATAAATATCAAATCTTTTCACAATTTACTTCCCCTGTCAACACCTCTTTTTTTCCTTTGAAGATCTTATTTATCCCTTATCACTACAGTAACAAAAAGCCTGAAGATACCATTATATATATATAGCTATATAAAGAGGAAATAACTTTAGCTGATTAGCTAATAATTGGCAGCTAATTGATATATATTGACATGTTTCAGTTGGAGGCAATAATCCCCTTTGATCTTCAGGTTGGGAAAAATAAAAAGTTCCAAGGTATCAGTGGTGTGTGTGTTGGTAAGTGAGAATATCAATCATGTGTCGACATAAGGCAAATGAGAAAGGTACAGAGTCCTATGGTAGGTCTAAGCAGGTACTTCCTTACACAACACTACGACACCTAAAAATAGCTCTCAAAAATATGAAGAGAGGTTTCTCAAAGAAAAATTTGATTCTACAGTTCAGTTCTAAAAAATAATAAGAGAAATAAGAAGGTACCAACAAATGTATTATCAGGGACTTAGACATGTATTAGCTTCTTACAAGACCATGGACAAAAACCCTGCATTGTTGTAGCAAAACGGCAGCAGGCATATTGGGTAACAGTTATTGAATATATTCTTGATAGGAAAGCCACTTTTTACCCTCTTTAATTTTTACCAGTGCGGTTAGTTGCAGGACAGAAGGAAAGAGTTGGCAGGCATATTATGAACGCAAAAGACACTTTACATTGCATGAGTCAACATAAATATCTATGGAAACAATAACATTCATGTTTAGCTTCTCTGACTTTCATTCTAAGGCATTCTTTCTGAGATCCATTTTTGTATTTTAGATTTTTTTAAAAAAAGGAAGTCACTCAGCAAATACTACTTTTCAGCGATGGCACATGCTCGCTGGTGAGTGCATGATTAAGCAGCTTGCAATCTGGAAAAAAAATGTGTTTAAGCTTCCTGAAATGGCCTACTTTTTCATTTGTTTTGAGAGCACTTGGGTAAACTTTGGCACTTGACATAAAAAAAACTAATTTTGTAAGACTATAAAACAGCACTTGAGTTAAGACTACATGTGTTAATCGGTTCTTGCCCTTTGATACTCATCTAAAGCACTGGTTCGCTAGAACAAGCTGTGCTTTTTATTATATCACTGCTACAATCCTTGTGAAGTTGAATCAGTCTTTATTAAAAGACCCCATCTTACTTTGCCCATGCTCCAAGCTGTCCAGGAACATAACACTTCTGCAATGCAGGAGGGCCATCTGATCATGTGCTAAAAAGCCCTTGTCAATGGACAAGGTTGAGTGAACAGCCAGGGCAGTGTCATGCTCAAGCAGCTAAACTGGAGAGCTCTCACCTCTGGCCAACTTGCGACGAGAGCTGTGGGCAAAGGGAACTCTGAGCCCCCCACCATTTCCGTTCTATTTCAAGGTCTCCCTGGCAACTGGAAGGTCCCTGCCGCCGTGGACAAAGGGAGCCCTGGTATTAATCTTTATCAGCATTCAACATATGAAACGAGAACCACTGTGAACTAGCACTAAAATATCTTTCTTAAATCTTTTTTGCTGATTTCCTAGATGATTGCACTCCCATAGAGAGGAATGGGAAGTTATTAATATCCGTTCCTCAGCCCTGAGGACGTATTTACGCTTCCCATCATTTTCCTGCATAAAATATCAAAGGATAAACTTAGAGCCTGCTTCTACATGTCAGGAATGAATTTCTTTGTGAAGAACTCACTACACCTAACTCTAAAGACTAGACTCAATTTTTTCTTTTTACTGTCAGTATTTATTTTTTTAAATAATGGAAATTCTAA
Organism: Rissa tridactyla; assembly: GCF_028500815.1. Taxonomy (NCBI): domain Eukaryota; kingdom Metazoa; phylum Chordata; class Aves; order Charadriiformes; family Laridae; genus Rissa; species Rissa tridactyla. The sequence continues at coordinate 45,488,711 of NC_071467.1, forward strand.
GAAAAAGGTCTCAATTGAAATACTTCTCTAAAAAATATTTTTTACATTTTGAAGATTAAAAAAACTGCACATCTGTAATACTTTAAAGTGTAAGAAAGTTCTAAAAATGGCATGGAAAGTATTGCATTATGAAAATGTAATTGTCAATTCAATTCAATTTAAATTTTAATTTCATTTCAACTTACTTTTTTTTTTTCATATCTTGAAAGCAACAATAAAACAGCACATGAAACTTGCTAGACCTACCATTGGGCTTTTTGTCTTTGACAATTTTATGTTCTACACTTTCCTCCTGCCCAATATGAGCCTGAAATACTCAATCAGCACAACTGCTGAGCACTACACTACTGCCTGCAATAACACTCAACAGAAACCATGCTAGAATACATAAAGTGCTAGATATAATGTTTGTTTTGCAGAGTATATCTGAAACTGCATATGGCACTGAAAATCATGAACATATTTTACATTTTTCTTTTTTTACAGTGATCCAATTCTCCTGTTGTAAATGATATAATACAAGCCCCTTGTGAGAAACAATAATAAAGATAAATAATGGTTTTGAAATACTTAGATACCAGACTAATGATCCATATAGACAGATTTAATAATTGCTTTCCAAACAAGTTTTCCCACTACCACTCTATATTAAAAAAGAAGAAAGGGAAAAAAAAAAAAAAGGCCTGGAGGAGAGACCTAGAACAAGTAGGGAAGAAGAAACTATGAAATATCTACTCATTAACAGCACTCTATCTGCTCTGCAATCTAAAAGAGATGGAAATACTCTTCTAGGGATTAAGAATAGGGGAGAAAAATGGTGACTGTATGGTATGTCATAACATAGAGCCACTGGAAACAGTGTTTCCTGTCTTCCTGGAGCTTGTCTCTGACTACAGTGATTTTAAACAAAGCTTTTTGTGCTATGTATGCTTATAAAGAACAGTGCTATCTCTGCCTCCCTTTTTTATCTTTGCACTTACATAACAGGTTCTTTACTGGGGTTGCTGAACTCTTACATTCAGGCAAAACCAAACAGTGCAACTACACCGACGAGTGAAATAGCACTGCCTTGTAAGAGTTTCCACCAGTTATTTCTCTGATGAGTTACCACTTTTTCTTCTTTTTGTGTGTCTTGCAATAAGAACTTTCAGTGCTTTCTCTGAGTACTGCCAGAGTCAGGTGAGGGACGGCCAGAGGGATTGGGAAGGGTAAAATGCTGCCATTGCTCAGAGGCAGTCCTTTACCAGCAGCCACCCCACTTCCCTCTGAGGCTGATCACCAGCCTTCTCCATAACCCATTGCGCCTTTTCTACACCTTGGGCTTGTCAGACACATAGGATGAAGGTAGTCTTGCTGCCCATGAAACACTGAGAAATGGCACACGAGCAAAGGAATGTTTATCTTTCTACAAACCAAGTTCCCAAACTTTGAGTGTAACTATTAGTTTCTTTACACTGTCTCTAGCAAGAAATGAAGGACAACAGCTCTCTTCCTCTCACTAGCACATTAAGTAGATGTAGAAGACGGAAAACACCATCTCCGATCTCAATTAAAAAATTGCATGCAATTTAAGAGACATTTGCAATTACAAGGATCAGAATTTTAGTAATGACCTATGAAACTAAGTTGGGGTCACCTTAAAGAAATTATTTGTTTATATCTTCAAGAAAAAAAACAATAATTAAATAGCCATACTTTAAACACAGACAATTAATTTTTCTTGTATATCATTATAAATGAGAACAGGAATATTGAGAAGTACAGAAGAAAAAAAAATCAGAATTGTAACAGATTTTCAGTAAGGAAAATTAAAAGTCCCCACAGTAACTTCTCTGCAGGACTTGTACTGGTCATTGCATTTATTCAAAAAGTAACATAACACAATTCAAAAAACAAAACTAAGTCACATTGTCTGTGCACACTAAAATAGCTAGCTGGTCAAGGGAGGTGATCATCCCACCCTACACTACACTGCTGCGGCCCACCTTGAGTACTGTGTGCAGTTTTGGGTACCTCAATATAAGGACATCAAACTGTTGGAGTCTGTCTAGTGGTGGGTGACCAAGATGGTGAAAGGTCAGAAGGGTGACTTTTGAGGAGCAGGTGAAGTCCCTTGGCTTGTTCAGCTTGGAGAAGAGAAGGCCAATGGGTGTCCACATTGCAGTCTACAATGGTGGTAGACCACCTACAAAGGTGGTCAGCAGAGGGTGAGGTGCTGATATCCTCTCTGTGGTGACTAGTGTCGGGACCCAGGGAAATGGAATGAAGCCGCATCAGGGGAAGTTCAGATTGAACATTGGGAAAAGGTTCTTCACTTAGAGGGTGATCAGTCACCGGAACCAGCTCCCCAGGGAAGTGGTCACAGCACCAAGCCTGTCAGAGTTCAAGGAGTGTCTGGATGATGCTCTTAGTCATATAGTTTAGTTTAAGTAGTCTTGCAAGGAGCAGGGAGGTGGATTCGATGATCCTTGTGGGTCCCTTCCAACTTTAGATATTCAAATTCAAATGAGTTCTGGCTGCTAAAGGGATCCTATCTTTGTTTTTTCCCCTGAATATTTCAAACCAACTAAATCAATTCCACTATTTTGAAGTTTTTTTCACCTTATGTGAGTATATTAAATGCACATAAATATTAATGTAATAAAAGATTAATAACATTTGCTGAAAAATAAATACTGTGAATGAAAAATGTCATTCTTGAATTCCTTGGAAATAGAGCAAACTATCAAAATACTGAAATATAAATGTTACTAGAATGACTGGTATGTTGGCCTGGTTTTGTGGTAAGGTGTTCAGTGAAAGATTTTTATTCTCCTGACACAGTTCTCTCAGCACTTCAGGTGGTTCACACGGCTCGCTTTAATGATTTTTTTTCCAGCTGACACCTGCATAAGTAATTTGAGACTTAAGCTTGCTTTCCTACTTATTCAACGATCATTTTCAGAAACAAGATTTTCATATATGGGAAAATACAAGAAAAACAAGAAGAAAATTCTCTCTCTGCATTTTTCTTCTATTCACCATTCCCCAAAAAATCACTGCCTTCTTTAAAAAATTAAGCTAGTTAGCTAATGATATGTTCCTGAGAGTTGTAAATATATACCATGTGCATTTTCTGTGCTCCTTTTTACAAGTCTACTGATACTAAAAAATAACAAAGCCTCTAGTCCAACATACTCAAGGCAATGGACCTCAAAATGCACAATAATAAATATCAAAATAGGTTATTCTCTTTGCCTTCTTATTTGGAACACCAAATTTTGTACAATACTATTTTTCTGGTACTACTATAAGCCAAGCAAACCTTGTCTCCTATGGGTCTACCTCTCTTCACTTCTTTTTCTGTATTCTGCTGTCCTGCTGCTCACTCCAGAACATACTAACTGACATCTGACTGAGTTTAAGATAAGGAATACAGTCAGTATCAACTGGCTTACCATCAGTCTCGTATACGCATATGAATGAGAGACAATTGTTAAAGATTAACTCAAAAGATGCAAAGGTGCAAAAAGATGCGAAGGTGCAAAAGGAGTCTAAAGCAGTCTACACACACACACACACTATTTCTGAAGAAGATGCTTAATAGTGAAAAGGCATTCACATGTAGCTGAGCCATGGATACAGTTATGAATTATTCTTCTGAAAGCACTTTCTTTTGATATGGGATTTACAATACTCAACTCTCAAAACTGTACTTGTAAGTACTACTCACAAACATCTCCAGAATCCAGGATTACCTGGACGATTCTCATTTGCCTAAACACTGCACTCACAGTGCAGGAGTACCCTGTACACGTATAGTAAGGCTTAGTAATTGCAGATAACTAGCTCAATTTCAAGTATACCTGCAATCCATATGTGTCTAGCACTGGCCCCACTGTACTGTTGCATCTACAGCTGGTGGTGGATTCTCCAGATTGAAAAAAATGTTAAGCTTGGGCATCGCTGGCCATCACTTCAATATACCACTGCACACAAGCACCTGCACGCTAGAGACAATACAGATAGAACTGGAAATTGCATACAGAGAGTCAAAGATGTTAAGGTGTCAGAATCTCTGCCTTTATATCCTGCGTCCACATCTGCTGAAATTCTAGTTTGCATTAATTGTTTATCACCATAATAAACTCATTATTCCATTCCTCATAAATGCTGTAGGTCTTATTGTAAAAGAAAACCTCTCCTGTATTATATATAGTTTTCTAGTTAAACTATCCCACTTTTCTGGGATAATTGCATGACAGTAGTATACATAAAGCTTAAACATAATTCTCATCTGGTTTCTAGACAAAGGACTGCAGAAAGAGACTGTCCCTATTTGAGGGTCTTACAATTGGCCCATGACATTTTAAAAAATACAATATGGTCTTTTTATGCAAACTGGTGACAGCCTCTCCTAGGGATGCTGTGAATCTGCTAGGACCTGCAATCCATAACCGAATTCACATAGGCAGTTGCATTGCTAATAAATCTTTTCTTACTAGAGGCCTAGCTAAAATCCTCTTCTGTAAGAGGTAGTATCCATAGAGATACTTAGGACAGAAATTACCAAAAAAGTGTGGCTCAGGAAAGATAAAGTTGGTAGTGAGAAAACAGGAGCAGCTAACACCATTTAACAGGCAAAATTCACTGGACACACTGCATAGATTCAAGCATGGATACAGTGGGATATGAGAAAGAAAGAAGCAAACAGATGAACTACTGAGTTATTATTGTACATAAAGCAATCGAAACGGTGTGAAACTAAACCTAGCTGAGACAGCAGAGTCAGTACATTTTTTCCCAAAACCGTGAAACTTCTGAAAGACAGATATCTCCTAATGCTGCAACAGAGCCCTATCTGTAATTATGATACTCATTGTAAGAGACATGGATTTTAATCTAAGACAGAATGGATTCTGAGAGAGGCGGATTTAGACTGAGGACAAAAAAACAAACCCCACTTTCAGACTGTGAAGTGCTGCAGCAATAATGGAAAAGGACAAAATGAAAAATATTAAAAGGAAAGATGGAGCCCTTCTAGTAAGAAGAATGAAGAGAAAGTAGAAGAATAGAAAACTGAGATTAAAAAAGATACAGCAACGTAAACAGATTCCAAAAGACTCTGTAGAGCAAACACGTCAAAACTGTAAGTCAGAGAAACTGCCCATGATTGCACTCCTGTTCAGTAGTTCCCAGTCAATGAGCAAACAAAATGATATATCAGGCCCTGAGTCACATGCACATGTTCCTCTTCCACTTCATACGAATTATTTCTTAGGTCAAATAAAGATTGCTATGTATTGAAAGGAGGTGGACAGCAAGCTAAACTCCTGACACTGCCAGCATTGTTGGAAATGAAAAAATAGGAGTAGCTGGTAAACAGATGAAAGCCCCTGAAGTGTTTTTTCTCAAGGTCTTCTTCAAACTATTGTACAGTGATAATGATTATTTCTTCCCCCCCCCCCTTCTTCTTTGTTTTTGATTTTTTTTTTTATTTTGATGTCTCTTTTTGAGAGAAGGGAAATTAAACTTCAAGGCTGAATAGAATCTTTCCTTCTCATATAAAATGTCTGCCTATTTTCCCTAAGATTGCTGTCAATGAAAGGATGGAACTGTGTCCTTTCTTTTCTTCTCCCAAATCTTTGCGAAAGAAGGATGAAAAGCAAAATTCAATGTTTGTGAAATCCAAATGCTAAGAAATACAGAAAACAAATAGTTATTCTTAGGTATAATGAAATACTTCATGCCCACTGTGAATCAAAGCAACATAAAACACTTTTTAGAATGAATAGAATAATGGGGTAGGAAGAAAAGAATTCCAGTAGCTGCTAAATTTATTTCCAAAAGGCATTGTTTCAGCCTCTCAAGAAAATGTTAAGTACTATGAGGGCAATTCAAAGATACATTCAGACTCCTATTCTGTACTAAAAAAATTATTAGAGCAGACGTAAGAATGAGTTTCAGTTAGCTCCAAGTCAATGGTTGCCTGCTGTACTGCATAACTTAATTTAGAACAACTAAGCCAAATTAAGTGGAATTAGGAAAAAATAAACAGAAGCAAACCACACAGAATTGGTCATTTTGAGAAAACCTCATTCTAAAAGGCAAAATCAAACTCCCAAGTCATGGTACAATGCTTGAACCAAATTCCTGAGCTAAATTCTCAAACCTGCAAATCATTTTTGAACTCAGATTTTCTCATTGAAGTTGTAAGTTCCACAGACTATGTAGATAGTAATGTTTTACGTATACATACTTACACGCACAGAAACATATATACATTTGTATATGTACTACATGGATATGCGTATATATGTGCAAAGGCATACATATATACATATCTATATATATGTTGTGCTGGAAGAAGATTTTGCAAAATAGGAACCGGAACCAAGACTTGTTTTAACCCTTCACATATTTTTCTGCTGAAGATAACTCTCTATAACTCTCTAAGTCCTATTTGCAACTTGTGGCATACACAGTGTATCTTATCTAAACATGATAGTAAATCGTTATCTACAACTTTGTTCTCTAACTGCTGAGTGCATGAATATTCTGAAGACAAAAGAATAATGTTTGATTTTGGGAATCTTTTATACTCATTTCTATATTCAATAGAGAACAGTGAGTATAGAAATGTAAAAAAAATGGCATTATGTATAAAGTCTTTTCAAGATACAAAATTTTTAGAGCAAATGTTATTGTAAGTATAATACAAGAAACCAGAGGACTAGGGGTTATTTACTTGCTCTCTCCCCTTCCCCCCAAGAACCCCTTCTCTGAAATTGCATATTTCAAAAACTGCTCAACAGGTTTTAGTGCCAAGAGCTATTTGACTACTACAACACATGGAAAGGAAAGGGCTGAGGGAGAAGAGGGGAATGTAAGAAAGCAATACAAAGGAAAATTGAAATTAGACAAAGAATAAAATGAACTAAAATAGTATATATATATAAAAAAAGGAATACCCAATCACCTACATTTAATGAGAATGAACACATTGACCAGCAATTCCACTTTTGTTTTTCCTAGGCACTGTATTTCCTGCTGAACCAAATGATGTGATAACATCAGATTACATAGACACAAATCTCATACATAACTGGGATCACAAGGTAGTCCCACATCTCCAGAAGGAAGAGAGAGCTTTGCTCAATTCCTTTTCTCTCCTTTCACCTAACTTTATAGGGCCCTGCAGTTGCAGTTCACATACTAAATCTGACTGATTTAATAAAAATTTAAAGATTGTATATATATTTTTTTTGATTGTGAGTCCTGTTTTCCACTGGGATATTCAGAAATTCCCAGAAACCTGCTAGCAGTTACTCCTTACTTATTTTTTTCCAAATAAAGCCCTGTAAAGCAAGAATCTAAACAATTTTTGTCTTTTTGACAAAACTGAAACACATAAAATTTCTTTCAGTATATTCCTAGTTAGAAGCATACAATTTATTTCACATAGTGCCCATTTTTCAAGCAAACGGTGGTTCAGTGAGCAACAGAAATAACGATGACTGCTTTCCCGAATTAGGAATAATTTTTTAGATTGTACATGACTGTTAACTAGTACCAAGCAAGGTTTGTCTTGATGCTAGGTCGTTCTCTGTGTCCTGCCCATGTAGACTGTTGGTGTTTATTGAAGTGAAGGTTTCAGTATGAGCTCAGTTTCATTAATCCCTTTTCTGCTGGGCTGGTTATAGTGATAAAGCCTGTAATACTTGGGGACCTCTTGCCCTTCTTGCTAATTTCAACCGGCATAGTGAATGGAATCAAACTGTAAGGAAGAAGATACCCAGAGACACAGACAGAAAGAGAAAGCATGACTGCATAAGCCTTATCTCCCTCTCCTTAGGGAGCCACATTAAAAAACATTTCTTGACTATGGGAATGTTAAGTGGAGGGATTTTTTCTGGCAAATAGCTAGTTTGTTTTGTTATTTTGGGTTTTTTTTACTGCCATGAGAAGGTTTGTTGATTACCATAGGAATACTCCAGTGAGGAAAATTTTACTCACATGAATAAAAACGTGTTGGACCAGAGTCTAAGAAAGCATGCTAATTCCTTTGGGCACACCAATATTATCAACATCAGCAACACTATCCTGAGGCAGAGCTTATTTGCTACTTAACATTCCTGAATGTGCTGTGCAACAGACTAGCACAAAACGACTCTGCCCAGATGTTCAACATCATGCAGTTGGAGCAGGCAGCACGCACCGTACACAAGTAGTTTATGCATACATAAACGTGACCTACTTCAATATAATATAACAAACAAGCCAGAATCAATGACCTAATTGGTCAAAGGCACTAAAAGCATGTCCACGAAATCACCTGGCTGATAGATTTTTGTCCGTCTTCACACGAAAACCTTTGTCAAGGTCTAACTCAAATGCGGCTGTGATCAGCTTGTCATTACATACACGTTGCTTTTGTTAAGAATATGGCAAAGAGCAGTGGACCAGAAAGCTATAGAGTAGCTATTGCAGTTTTGCTTAAAATACAGTGTAAGCACTTAGCAGAATTCATTGGATGATACCAATAAATTTAACAAAGATATATTCATATAAATCACTTCAGAGACACAGATTCAATAAATTGCTAAAGCATTATATAACAAAAATTAAGGAACAATATCAAGCATATAAGCAAGCCTGTTTATATCCTATATAAACAGGATAATATTTTTATACTTCATGGATTATTTGACTTTGAGTCATTACAATGAACCATTCATTTTAGGTTATAAAGTTTGAAGCTGGAGTTAAGATTTTCAAAGCTACATTTTTGTTGCTTTTAAGTTGTACTACATTCAGGTGCTTCACTGCTGATTAAGACACCAAAACATTAATGAAGAAAGATACACTTTTGAAGAATTTTAGTACTTTGAGAGTCCCTGACATTCTTTGCTGGTCAGTTGCTGCGCTCAAAATCCTTTCATGCAATTCCAAACCAGGTGTTTATACGAATTCTTGAAATATTTTGAAGAGATTTTATGTCATCCCTCTGCATCAGAACGAGGGGGTCATTTTATCAATTACAGCAGGGCATGTAGCTGATAAAAAATTTATCAACTATTGAAGCTTTAAAATCCAGTTCCGTTTTAGAGGAAGATTAGAGCAGTAGGTGCTTCAAACTACTAGAGTCTGTAGGATATAAAAACAAGTCAATTAAAGTAAAGAATTGAACAATTAGCTCAATTTTTCCAAAGATAATTAGCAAGTATGCAGATATCTCCCATAGACATCTGTGGAGATATGGCTAAGAATGCAATTAGACGTGTCTTTGAACATGAAGTAGTTCTGAATTTTCAACAAATATTTGTGATTGAACTAAGTAATGGATTAGTCTATTTGATATAATTTTGGAATCAGGAAAAAAAAAAGTACAAAGCAACAGTGAAAATCAATGGAAGATCAGAGGACGACTTCTGTTAGAGTACTTCTTTTGACTGAGATATTTGTTTGTTCCCTTCTTGTTTCTAAAATAATGTCATTGCTATAATTCCAAAGGAATCAAGAAGGAAAAGACCAAATGAGAATAAAGCAAACAATACTTAAAAGTACTTGTATTTCTATGTGTTGATTGAGAGACACATGTGATGACTTTGTGCTAAATAGGTTTTGTTGAATTTTTCCTGCCATTTTTTTACCCAGTCCTTTCTGAAACCCCCTATAACTCCTAAATCCACTACAACTTGAGAAACAGTCCAGTCATTGCAAATAAGATCTTTCCTTCACAAACTCATTAGACAAAACAAGACCATATTCAGGAACACCAAAAAATAGCCAGTCAAAACAGGGAGAACTCAAACCAGAATTCACTAGGCTGAAGAACTCATTGCCTCAACTTAGATCTATATTTAGTGCATTAGCAAAATTAAAAAATAAAATAAAAATGAATAAGCACAAAATTATAACAGTATTTAATATCACACTTTCAGACTGGTTTAGATTTTCAGTGACTTCACCATTTTTTAAAAAAAACCCAAACAATTCTTTTCTCTTTTTGTAATCTAAGTAAAGGTCAGCAAGAATGCATGCCCATTTCAGAACGTTTCAAACTTTCATTATGCCTCTGTGGAAAAACCCACACTAAACCAGGAATACGTTACAGCAAAAGTATCAGAATCATCCTCTCTTTGCTGTGAAAATCTCAGACAGCAATATTTTGTGTTTTCTTTTCATACTTCTACTTTCTACTTAGTGAAATTAAAAACATTGCATTCTGACTATTGAGTAATATCTTTTTCTTTGCAAAGTTAAATTGGTTACCAAATGAAGAGTAAGAAAATAAGAAAGTAAGCTTGTTTCTACAAGACCAATGTTTTATATCACACCTTTGGTAATAAATGTTGATTTCTTATAAATAATACATTGTTTTTAAATTCTGCTTTATGAGAAAATAAAATGCATGCAGAAAAAAATTTCAGCAAAAATCTATATTTAAAAAAAAGCAAAGTGATTTTATACCTAAGCATGTCAGATGCAGTAAGAAAAGCAATTTATAAAGATTTGTAGTATATTTGTGATATATTGATAAAAGTGACTTTATAGCAACAACAGAATTTTTATATGTGACATATTTCAATGTAGAAATACTTTCAGAAGTGAGCCTTTAGGCAAATCTGTAATCTAAGAGGCACTAGATAACAGAAGAAGAACCACTGCACAGACTGTTGGTGTGACATGACTAAATGGCAATTAATCTAGAGACCATTACTAATCAGAAAGGCAATTATACTAGAGAGTCCGTATTAGAAAGTAGTTGAGTGCCATTCACTAAGTTGATGGTATTTATACAGTAATTTAGCATTGTTATGTACTCAATAATGTTACGAAATATGTGCTATACATATTATTCAAGTAATTTTTCCCCATTCTGATTAAATATCATGTATTAAATATCAGTAAAAATAAGAATGAGCTTCTTTCTGTCTTGAAATATAGCTTTAAATCCATTATACTTTAATCAAGCTTTCAAGTTATGCCTGTAAAATAAACTATCACTGAAATTAAAAAAAAAAAATTGTCTCTTCAGTGTCTTTTCTGTTACATTTAAGGTCTTTACATATCCATGAATATTATTTGCATTTTCACCCAGGCAGTAAAGGATTTGAGGAGTCATTCTGTTTGATTTCCATAGACAGTATAAACTAAAGGGATGTTGTCATTTCTTGTTTAATCTATGAACCATTCTGCGCAGGTAAGAGGGTTGAAATGGTTGAAATGATCATTGGTGCATGACTACATACACATACACATACACCATGCACACACATGCAATATTTATAGATATATATCCTGTCTGCAGACAAAGGCATGTCTCAGCAAGGAAACATGTTCCCACTGGCCTCAACCAGGGATTACCCATTTCTCTATTCTACAACTTTTCAGGCACTTACCCCTGGTAAGCAACAAACTATCAAGTCAACCAGCTGTCTAAGGGTAGGATGTATTTGTACTTACTAATCTTAATTTCTTCACAAATTAATAATTTCAAATACAAAGAGTTCTCTGTTGATCAGGCCCTCCAGCCCAAATTTCCAGAGACTGGAAAAGTTCTACTACATGCTCACAGGGTTCTTCAAAGCACATTGGGTATAGACTGGGGCAGAGGCAGGACAGCTTGCTAGCTAGATGCGTTTTGTTGTGACCCAATGCATGTGGGCTTGGGTTTTGGTTTGTTTGGGTTTTGTTTTGTTTGTTTTTTTACTGTTTCAAGAAGTTTTACTAGCTTGAAAATGTTAGTCACTGAGTTTTACTGCAGATGCAGTATGCTTGCTCCTGTTAGATTAAGGTGTCCCAAGTAACAGATACCTTCTGTCTACATGACAAACTGTCACCTCTGAAATGAACCACCTTGGCAATGAAATGAATGAGAAAGAAAAGCATTACACTGCAGTGTTGTTACTAACTCTGTATCAAGCATAGCACAGTACTACTCATTTAAACTACTCTGTTGTAAGCCATGTGTGATTCCTAATGTTGGGAACGTCTAATAATTTGCAGCTAAGCTCCTAATAAAATGTTGAACTTTTCACAGATGTTCAAAGACATTTGGAAGATTTATTTTCAAAAGTCATATAATTATAATAGAGACAATTTAATTAGAGACTCGAAGATGTTCTGTAATTGAACCCTGCAGCACAGTCTTCCTTCCAAGGGAAAAGAAGCTTACTTTGCTTGACAGAGTTGAATCAGTGCAAAAAACTAAAACCAGCTTCAGAAGCAAAGGCTTGGAGGTAGTTGTTTGTTATCTAGAACAAGTAATTGTATTTGAATCCAAATTTATTTTCACATTTGTGCAGGCTTGGGGCAGCTTACCCGTACAGCTTTCTGAGTGTTCAGTACTGACTCAATATAAACTACAATAATTTTCATGTAATACATAAAATGGAGACTGGAGTGCTAATAATATATCTCTGGGCATTCATTTGTAAAAGTCTTTGCAGCCTCTAGTTGGAATTTACAATCTGGGGACAAACCCAGGAAAAAAAAGGTGGGGGGAGGAGGAGCAGGGGAAGTCTAAGCTTCTTTGGCATCCATCCCTAAAGCCTGTATTTCATAAGAATGAAATACACATCAGATACAGGATACTCGGTAGAATTTTTTCTCCCTTCTAATCTTCTCCTAAGCATGAGCTCTCTCTCTTTTTCATCTATGTGAGAGGGCCTAGGCAATGCTGAAAGAAGAAAAAAAATACTATTAAACATACCCTATGTCAAATTCATGTAAATAAACTTCTTATATATGCATGTATATTAAAATGTGTGGGCATGAAGAAAAACAGGAGAGTAAAGCCTGCTTCTCTAATCCACACAAACTTTTGTGACTTTGCACTATTCACAAAACAACTTATTTCCCACACAAATTTTTATTCCTTTTTTAATATTTTTTTTTAATAAGGAGAATTATCATGGAAGCTTGAGCAGCATCTCTTGAGCTTAGATTTAAAGCTGAATAAAATTACATGGCATTTGCTGGTCTTCAAGCAGTTTTACAAAACTGGCCAGGGTCTTGCTAATGAACAAGTTAGAGAATGGCTAACAGAACTATGTAATACACATCTGCCTAAATTCAGCTGCATTGTAATGTCCAATTATTTAATGAAATATGATTGCTCGTAAATAACACCTGGAACTGGTTCAAATTACAGTGCAATCAAAAACTAGCAAAACTAACAGAAGAAGAAAAAGTAAAGACATGCAGAACATAGGTCTTCAAGGTTTAGATCTCAAGTTTTTCTTGGAAATGAAATCCAAATGGAGAGGTTGAGAAAAAAAATGAATTCACAGTACTTAGAAGTTTTCTGATGGATGATGAAGATTTGGATCTTCTCAGGTATATTTCTTATCTCCTGCAAAGGAAGAGTTTTGTGAATAAAGGGCAGTACCACTGTCACCTCCTCCTTTCAAACGTAACATTAAAAATCCCAAATGAAAACCTTTCAGCAATTTTTTCTGCAAGTTTATGTTGATTTTGATGAACAAAGGAATCTCAGGATAAAGAGGCTACGCAATCAGAGCTGGAACTGGAAAGAAGAATAAACAGAAGGCAAAAAAGAGAGGAAAGAAAGGACTAGGAGAAAGGATTAGGTTTTGGGTGTCCGCAAAGCCAATCTGTTTGCAAGGTTCTGTATCTGACTCTGTTCAGTAGAATGATATGAAAGTGTGGTAGCAAAAATGAAAAAAACCCACCAAACTCTCACAAACATCGACAGGAACTCTTCTGCCCCTCCCCACCTCCCCCTTTCAGGACCCAAAAAAATATCAGAGAAAGTTAATTTATGAAGGAAACAAGAAAAATCATGGAAAGAGATTTTTTAATAGTTTTTTATTAGCGGGCATGTTAAGCAATATAGGAATAAGACTACTTTTCTTTCAGGGAGAAGATGGTAGTTTGGTGATATTGTAACAGTATAACACAGCACACTTCTGTGCCCACTTAGGCAGATGACTGGTTCTGTAAGTTTGACATGCAAATTTGGAATAATTTTAGAAAATAAGTGGAATTTCAATGGTATGAGATGGTTGCCAATTGAAGAGAAAGACATTAGAATTTGATCTTTAATTGCTGGTGGATCTCTGGACGCAAGCAGCATAACAGAACTTTTTAGTAGAAATTGACCTTGGACTATTCAGCACCTATACTTCTTCATACTTGTCAGAAAACTTAAATTAACCACTGAAAATAGCTTCTCTGATCATTGTTATTTCAGCAAAGCAGGTCAGCAGCCTGTCAGCTCTCTCATGTAACCTTCCCCTTCTTACAATTCTAATCCATCAAGGTAACTTCAAGGACAGTTTCAAATTATTTTTCCCCAAGGCAGCATTAGGTTGACACTTACAACAAAAGCTCAGCATTTTCAAATCCTTCCCATTCCTTGTCATGAACAGATGGTACAATAAAGACAGAACCATTTCTTTACTCTCAAAACTTAGAGGAAGTGGAATTTGTTAGGAAAAACAAAATTGGCACTATAAATACTTCTGAAGCTGCTTATAGTTTAGTACTCTAGAAGTACAGCAGCAGCAATATCCTTCTTGGCTTCTGGCAATACTGTCATCTATACATGATTAGAAGCTAAAAGAACACAAAAAATTAGAAACAAACCCCCTTTTGCCTCATGTCAAAAACTACAGATTCCTTTTTTTAACTGGCCGAGAGTCCTAAAAAGCCCAGATGGCCTTTGCACCACCACACAGTGGGCAAAAGAACTGTCAAAAAGTGGATGGGTGATGAGGTCTGGAGGGTAGGCACCCCAATGAATATATCAATACACTCCTCATTGCTACTGTTAGTTGGAGCTTCTTATAAGCTAAAATGTTGCTGATTCCTTCTAGGGTGGGCTTTAAGCTGCTTTTTAGAATCATGGAATCATTTTGATTGGAAGAGACCTTTCAGATCATCAAGTCCAACCGTTAACCTAGCACTGCCAAATTACCACTAAACCATGCACCTCAGTACCTCGTATACCCATCTTTTAAATACCTCCAGGGATGCCGACTCCACCAGTTCCTTGGGCAGCCTGTTCCAATGCTTGACAACCCTTTCAGTGAAGAATTTTTTTCCTAATATCCAATCTAAACCTTCCCTGGCCCAACTTGAGGCCATTTCCTCTTGTCCCATCACCTGTATCTTGTGAGAAGAGACTGACACCCACCCACCTTTTAGGTGGTTGTAAAGAGTGATAAGGTCTCCCCTGAGACACTTTTTTCTTCCTCTCCCTCTGGTCCCTCCATTAGGCAGAGCGCAGCAGTGTCTCTGTTTTCTAGTTCCTGCTTCGCTACTCATTACAGCAACAAGGAGGCACAACCACACAGGACACCCACAAGTTTTCACTCTCTCTAAATAAAAATACAATTTTTTAGAATTTTAAACATACACATCTCCTCTGCATTAGTAAGGAACTCTCCCCAGCCAGTGTAGCACAATGCTTGTATGTGTCCTGCTCCTCACTGGCCCTTTTAAGAGAAGGCCAGAACAGGAATTACAATTTAGTAAAGCCTAAATCCAGACCACCTAGAAGACTCCTGAGTGCTCTAAAAAAAAAATAATTAAACCTCTGCATTTTCCTGGCACCATGGGTCTCTTCGTAACGAGAATGCTTTGTCAACAGGCAAAGGAAGGATTTCTTGGCTTTCTGAGTGCAAGACTAATTAACAAACCTACCTAGAAATTAAGGAACATAAAACCTCATCAATTCCAGGGCAGATCATCTCTCTTCCTCCTCCTTCCTTCTCTCAGCTAAAATTACTCAAATATCTGAAGAGGAAATCCTCACTTCTAGATGTGGACACAGTACTTGAATTTACCTTTTTTACAGAAGACCATAAAGGAACAAACATATAGATGATATACTTTTACACAACTTAACTTATTCCTGGAAAGAGGTCAGAGAATAGAGTGGTAAGTGTGATATGGTATACATAAAAGAAAGAGTTTCTCTCCACCTAGTAACTGAGACACCTCAATACTCAACTTTAGCTGAGACAGTGAATCTTTACAAAAAAATAGAAATCACACAGGAAATGCTTTTTTTTTTGCTATTTGACAGGAGGGTGGGCATACAACTGTTAGCAGTGAATTATAAGATAAAACTAATAAAAAGGGCTGAGCTAACCGAAGGAAATATCATGCCAATCAATCTGCATTCAAAAATCCTCTGACTTATGCAGTGCAAAATCCAGGCATACAGGAAGAATATGCTTACAGTATAACACCTGGTCATTATACAGTGCTATGTTTATGAATTCAGTTTTCTTTTTTGATTAAAATTTCCTGTAGAAAGGTTTCCTGAAAAGAAAAAAAACAACAACAAAACCCACAAGAAACAAAAACGAAAGCACTGCTACCATACAAGAAAGAACAGTAACTAGATGGGAGGAATCTCCTTTTATTTTGACCATCAATAGCAATTAAAAAACCCTACAAGTAAACAATTAAAATATGAAAATCATTATATTTGATAATTTTTGAAGCAAGAAAAACTTGCTTCAAAAAGATTCATTTTGATTATGGAAAATAATACTATAAAAACTCTCAAAGTCATGGTTACTAGGAGAAAAATCATCCATGCTAATTAAGGATATTTTCTAACTTTGCATTTAAAAGAAAGATTACAACATATTTTATATTGATGTTCTTACAGAGAATATTCTTCCATAGAGAATAATTTCTCCTATATTAATATTTATGATATGCATATTGGCTTTTTGAGTTGGCTACAGTTTGCTCTTCTACAAAATACTTTAGAAATGCTACATATCTGCAATTGGCCTGTAATTCCATCACTGATATTAAGACAGCCTTAGGGGTTAATTCAAACCTCGGTGGCTTGAGGGCACTCTTTGATTTTAATAAAGATGCCTATGCAAAGAGCAAGCTGACAATTTAATTACAAGTAGGTCACAGCTAAACTAGGCCATTTTTTCTTTGGGCCAAATCAGAAGCCAAGAGGAAAAAGGCTGAGCTAAAAGGGTTTTGCTACAAATCAGTAGTTACATAACTAAGGAAATGAATCAGCTAGTGGCTTTTATAGAGCAAAGCAATGGCTGCCTATGAGCATTTATGTTTACTTATGGGAGCAGACACTGCAAATGTCCAGATCCCCATGAGGGAAAGGAGTGTGTAGGTGGAATTGGAGAGATTTCCTTTTCCTGTAGATTGCACCACGTAAAGGAGGGGGAAAGGAACAAAAAGTGGCAAATTTGAGAACTGCCATACTATAACATACCATTAACTTATCTAGTGTTGTGTCATCCATCTCTGTCAATTACTATTACATAAAAGAAAGGACTGAATGCTTATAATATATCCAGCTATATATACTTTTGCATTTCCTGTTCACATGTACCACAGATCTTCCCCCCCACACCAACTGTCATACTACAGCATAGCTTGAATCAAGAGCCTGAAGACATCAGGCTCAGGCAAGTGCCATCACTGCATAACTAAGCATGATTCTGAACATTATTTAGCATCCCTTCTTTTTGACAAATAGTCATTTTTCTGATTCAAGTCACCATTCTTTGGGCTATCCTCCACACTGAATTATTTAACAACCACCTGAGTGTCTTAAAATCTCCTTCAAAATCAGAATCTTAAAATAATAGATACCTCATGTGCATATATCAGGGAGGAATCTGTCCAAAAAGGCATATTTTGTAACAAGACAAAATAAAATATGAAGAAACATAGAAAAAGTGGATAGACTTGCTCACAGGCATAATGCAAAGCAGAAAAGGAGCAAAAAAGAAAAGCCAGGTCAGTCTTCTGTTGTCTGAAGGGAATTTTTGATTAAAATCAAATAAAAACTTCAACAATACTTGTTAGGATAGCAGTGATGCATTTGGTTTAAAGATCAGATCTTTCATAAAGCTAAATGCCTCACAGGAGATCCTTAACATCCTCATTGCCCTGATTCCAGCAGAGCTGGAAGACCAGTAGCATGACAGAGAGCCATGTTCTGCCCTCTGATATAGTGTGCCTTTCACACTCACCATGACTCTCTCTGTGTTCTCAGTGCCATTTAACGATGTCCCTACTACTAACGCTGAGAAATAAGTAGTCAGCCTCAAAATAGCTGCATAAGAGAGGGAACAATCTTATGGAATTGTTTCCTCCAATGCACCTACAGTCAAATAGTCTAAAGCTTTGTGTAGATTGGTAAATTAACGTTGCAGGGAACATTTCCAGGCACTTGGACTTGATCATCTATACTGTTGTTAGGATCACCCCAGACACGTTTTTTACCCAGATGAACTCGCACTCTGCAAGCAATTTCTGTATGTGATTTGGGATTTAGCAAAAATAAGTTTAGAGGAAGTCACTGTGTTTTGAATGGTAAAACAGGGTATCATCATGGACTAGGACCCAAGCGGTTCTATGTCATTTGGTTTTAGGACCACTGGATGCTTCTAGGGACACTTGTGTCTACATTAGCAAACAGAATTGCAGAAGTGGATCTATAAAGAGAAATAGTTGGTGAGGATTCACACTAAACCCTTGAAAACGCATAGACTACGAACAAGCTCCAGTTTCATTGACCGAACAAGCCTTTGCTGTGAGAATGTATTACAAGCATTACAGGTACTTCTGGGTTACTTTAATTTGAACAGAAGCTAGTTTGTACTCCACAAGATTATTCCTCAGTGTGAAGCAAAGTGTGGTATATCAGCTGGCTGGGGGATTTTCTTCAAAACACACTCCTGATTCAACCTAAAATATGATGTAGGCACACTTTAAGTTTACCAGTATAAACTGCATGCAAACATTAGCCATTAGAAAAAGAAGGAAATGAAAAAAAATGACAATTTTCTGCATATGGGTAATACATTTACAATTCTGACATGTATTTCCAGAGATGATGCTAATCAAGAAGTGATTGAGTATATCAGGTGGTATCTCAAGAATATATAATGGTGCTTGATTTTCTGGTAACAGAAAGATCCCTTAGCAGACGTCATATCAGTAAAAGCAAAAACTGCAGTCTTTACAAAAACCTGCTTTGCGTTCAATGACCAAAAATCAAATGTCCAAGCTTTGTTTAAAAATAGTGATAATGTTAATCTAGCCTACAGTCAGTAAATTAATAAAATAGCATTCTTGAGATAAAAATCAGTGCTCAAACTAACCTACCAAAGGGAATTCTTCAGTCTAAGATCAAAAACAAATGATCAGATCAAATAAATTGAACCTTAACTTTGTAGTATAAAGTTACCACAAATGGCTGGATTTTGTTAGATTTACAAATGGACTGAAATACTCCTATGGAACATGACATGCAAAATAAGAAACAAGTAGGTGTCAGCAAAAAAAAAAAGAAAAGAAGTACAATTACACTGAAATAGGACAAGATGTTTTGTCAAAATCATCAAGCATACTATTCTATATAGACAAATAAAGACAAATCAGAAAAGTTTACATCATGGACTTCTTCAGGTCCCAAAGACTTTCATTATTAAACTAGGGAGTAGAAAGTTGTTACCGAGTTTTGGTAGATCTAGTTGTTTTGTAAATGCATAGCTAATACAGACAATGTTAAGAACTTGCAAGTAATTTAAGAAAATAAGATCCAATATGCTACTGTATTAGAATTTGTGCAAAAGGCATCATTGCAATAAAAAATTTGAAAGTCTAGATTTATTTCATTTTTATAATTAAGTATTGATGTTTCAAGTTCAAACTTGAATGTGTTGAAGACTCCTGTTTTATTCCTCTTGAAATACTTTTTGAGGGTATTTGTTCTTTCTCTCCAGACAAAGGCAATGTTCTGAACGTATATTTGCCTTTACTCTGTCTTCCCCCCTTTCAACTGGATTAATGGTATTCATATGAATTAATTTCTGGAGTTTCTAATTCTTGCCTTCTGCCAAACTCTCACAAGCCTTTATAACCTGTTTGCTTCTTACTTGAAGACTTTACAAAGTGCTGTGAGCAATTGCAAGAAAAAAGCATTGCCATACTCCAGTTATTCCATCCCTTGTATGTGATCCCTTTCTATTGCACGTACCAAATACAAAAAGACTGCCTTACTGGGGGTAAGTGGGTGATTCTTCCTCAGATTGCTTCTGCAGTAAGAAAGAACATTGTACTTTGGAGAACAGGGACTTTCGCTTGTTCTTCCATTCTACATTGCAGCCTTGTTCACCCCAGCTAGTGCACTAAATCCATGCTATAATCTTTTCTCAAATGTTCATATTCCTCTCTATCTAGAAAGTCTAGAAGGTTACAAATGCAGACTATACAATATATTATGGATTAGATACCATATATAAAGAAAGGATGACTGAATGCCTTTTTCCTATCAAATTATTAGATAGTTTAAGATAGAAAATCCCCTGGGTATTATTATTAAATATAGATGTACTCTGTCATTCCATCACATCTGAACTCATTTCTCAATTATAGGTTTAGCATAGTTTTTGCTTCATTGTTTTACAGACTTCTTTTTCTTACACGTCTTTGGTTACTCAAGCAGTGTTGGTGTTTTTAGAAATATCAGTAAATAAAAACATATAAAATAAAGTTTCACATACATAAAACTGAAATAACTTCTCATTACTCAGTGTAACTGATATCTGATTCTTCTAATGCAGTCTTTAGCATTCATAAAAATCATCACAAGAAGGTCTCTGATGAAGCTGAAGGAGAAGTTTCCTCTGCATTGATATTTTCTAGGAAGTCTCAGAAGGACAGAACTATCATACTGAGTTGCAGGCACCTACTGAGATCCTTGTTAGTCAAGTGTTCACAATACCTTCCTTTTCTTACCAGCTCTCAACTCTTTCGTTTCTATTCACTTGGCTAGTTTTGTAGTTTAGGAACTATTTACTCATATCAGATGATAGACATGACATATATCATAGACAGATCAACACAGATCTTACTTCTAAAACTATATTGTGATATACATGATTATAGCAGAAAAAAATAATTGAAAATGCTTATTGTTTATTTATACTCTCTCTTTTCGTCATCTGTTCCCCTCAACATTTACTTGGGCAATGAAATATTAATTTCTGACAAAAATTTGCTCACAAATTACGTGGAGTTGTCACTATTTTAAAAGCAATGTCTGACAGATAATAAACATTAAGTCTAATTTGGTTTATTTGAAATTCCATAGATTAGATTTTAATTTCAGAAGTAACTTGATAGTTTATTAGTAGATTGTATGACTGTTAAGTTTATGAATTACCACTTACAGCTGCAATTCTTCCTTAGAGTTCAGCAGTTCAGTAGGAAACTATCACATTTATTAGATTTAATAAGAAATAGGACAAAACTGTTGTTTGCCTGTGGGATTTTTAAGATTCAACAAAGCTATATCTTCATACTTATTTACGAAGTTTTTCATAGAGTAAGTCCATTTATTGCATTTTAAATGACTACTTGCATTGCACACCTTAAGCATAACTTGTGCAAGTGCTTGAGAGACCTGAAACTGCCTACAAGAAATTTTAACATTTTAAAGTGGTCACAGACTTAACTGTTAAAGAGACTTCAGTGGGATCTCTGCTGGAGAAGGCTAACAGAATAGCTCCCAAACAGGCCTGTGAACAGGAACTTGGAACAAAACATAGACTTTTCAAAGCCAAACCAGCTTACCAGCATTTGTAGGAAAGCATCTTTACTGTTCAGAACCTTATTACTGGCTATACCTCTGAGATAAAGCAGGCTATTAGGCTATGCAGCCGACCACCCCAATGTTTATGTCTTGTTTGATCTAATTCTGGTTACAAAGATAGCCTAAGATTAAACTATAGTGATCCCTTACAAGTTTTGGTGTTCGTGGTGCACTGAAATTCCCACTCACATCTTATGTCATGCTCTATTATAATACAATAGCTATTTCAGTAATAAAGGGCAACAGAATCACCACTACCTTAGGACAGGGAAATGCCAGGAAGTCTTGTATTTTCAGAGGCATGCACATACGGATATTAGAGTGAAACAGATTTTGAATTTCTTGTTTGTTACAGTTCCTCCCTGATAAATTCTGAGCTAACAACTAGACAATTCATTCACTTGCCACAAAACTGATCTAATTCCCATAGTTCTTCACCATAGCTGAATTCTTTTATCTGGAACACAAATCTCTTTTTCATTCATGTGACTTTTTCTGCTTGGGCATTATAATTCCCTCTAACGTGTTGCAGTGATCCTAACTGGGAGACCATTTTACATGAAGGAGTTAGTGACCCACCCAGCAGTTGACCTGGCTACCTTTAGGCCTGTGCTGGGCTGCTCTGACGCTGGCCTTCAGGCTGTGTCGTCCAGTCCATTGCCCCTGTCTGCAGGATGAGCTTGGCCAGCTCTTTGTAATAGGACCCTATAGGTAGCTCCCAGTTGGTACAGGTGATGATGCCACCTGCGTGTCCTTGCCTTTTTATAAAAGTGCAGCAAGAGGTTCTTAGATGAACACCCTTTCTGTTTGACAGTAGAAGTGATGAACAGAGTTGTTTCTTGTAAGAAAATCCTATCATATCTCAAATGATCAAAATGGGGTAATCCCTTCTATGGATGGGGTCTGCACAGTGTCGTGTGCCTTACCATTCAATGCTGCATAACTCAGGGTTCCCAGTATCTAAAGGCATGTAAACTTAACTATACTATTCTCTTTTTATAGTGTTAACTAAAAAAAAAAAACCAAAAAACATTTTAAATCATACTTTACAGAGTCTGAATGCTTTGCTTACTGGGATCATGAGGAACCAGCACCTTAGTCCAAAACACATGTCCAAAATACGCTAATATTTCACAAGAACCACAAGGTGTAGGGAACTTGAAAGTCTTCTTAGCAGCCAGTTACATACAAAAAGTTTGAGTACAATTCCTGCAAGCATCTATGGATGTTATCAAAATATTCCCAGACAACTCGTACCTGCTGCTTGTTTGAAAAATAACAACTTATTTGTTCAGTAGATGTCAGTGGAAATTCTAGAGAAAAAAATACATTAAATACACCTTTATGTTTTTTGCATTGTAGTTTGCATGTTGTTCGTATTGTATTAATGGATTAATCTAGTATTCATAAGCAATGAGAAATATGTTAATTTAAATGTTTGTGAGGTTTACTGTACTTAATTTCAGTGAGCCATTATATTCAGAAACTGATTGATATTCTCCCTTCACAATTCTGTCCCCAGCCATTTCTACAAGCACTTGACGCAAGGGAAAAGGCTTCTGCGCAGTGGTGCTGACAAACACGTCCTATTTACATCATTGGCAACTTGGGAGGCGAGAAGATGGAGATTTATCAGAACCACAACTTTTCGGAGTGGTGACTCCTTTTCAACAAATCCTCCAACAGAACAAAGGGCACGTGTTTTTTTCCAGCCAGCTCATCTGCGTGGTGCGTAACTGCCTGTGTGAAAGCAAATATATGGGTTACAAGGATTCCAGATTATTGGAACTTGAAAAAAAGCATAACATTGGGTTGAGAGAGAGAAAGAATGTGTGTTTTTGGTCTAAGCTAGGACGGAAAGTTGGGGTGAAAGATTAGGTCATTTATATTATTTCAATTAGAATTAAGCATTATTTCTCGCAGAGAATGGGTAAAGGAAATTCCCCATTCTTAAACTTCACATTTTGCAGGCTCAATTTTACAGTCAGATTCTTCAGAAAATCCCTTCCTCTAAATATCCAAATCTTTGTCTTTTTCTCTCTCCATTTTTAGATTGCATCCATTTTACTACTTTCCCTCTAGAACTCAAGTTTCTAAGATAACCTCCTCCTTTTCTTTCAAGCGTCTTTACTTAGGAGACACAGAGGTTATTAGCTGATAGCTCCTGTATGTCCTGGTAAAGACAGGAAGATCATCTTCAGATAATTGCTTTCTTTTCACTATCCACACAGTCTAAACAAACAAAAAGCCCTCCCAAGAATACATGCATCACATTCTCAAAATGCCTCACTGAAACCTGATTTAGACAGAAGCAGAGCATTCTGATTCACAAATTTTAGGCTATTTAATATGCACAGTGAAAAGACTAGTTTGACAGGATTATCAGTTTTCAACAGCACTGGCAGTCAAGCTCCTCAGAAAGACTTGAAGTCTATCAAAAAACTGTTTATTGTAAAATTATGCTTCCAGTCTTCTATGCATGTGTTTCTGTGTGTTTTCAACTAAAGATGATGTGTTGGTTCCTTCAGGTTTACCCTTACTGTGCCTAAAGTAATATACATTCTAATTTTAAGCAACTAAAAATGAAGTACATATTAAACACTAAATATGCAACATTTGCAAAACTATTGTTTAGAAAAGTCTATAATGAATACAATAACTGTAGAATATTGAGTCTAAACTGAATTTAGCCTATAAGAAACATTTTCATAGGGCAGAAATCATTCTTCCATGGAATCAACACAGGCAGAGAGAGCAAGAGGTCAACTACAAAAGCAGTACTGAACCACCGGACTAAAAGGGACATCCTGTCCCACCATATAACTTCATCACTGTTACAACAAACTGAAAATCTGTTGTTCTTTTTTCAGAAATTTATGCCCAGGAACAAGGGCAGGAGACAGCTGCATTATTTATTTATCTGTTTCTCTAGAAAGACTTTACAACATTATCAGAAATGCATGGAATATCTAACAGTCTTAGGAAAAAAGTCGCTATCGCATTTCCAGATCAGTAACTTCAAAAGCCAGAGCCTGCAAAATCTGAGCATACAATGTTGCATTTAGGTAAGGATTTGCATACAAAGAACTTTGCAAAATGAGATCATAATTTCTTATTCAGTTTTCAAATTTTCTACCATAATCCATTCCACACTATCAGTTATGAAAGCTAATTATTATTAATATTGTAATTGTTTTCAGATAAATTGATGATTACCTGCACTGAAAAACCTTGTGCTTTTAATGTTTCAGCTAAAAATATGTCTGAGTTATTTCAATAATTGCTTCTTGGAATCCAGAAGGAATTTCCTCTCTTTTCATACAACGATTGAAGCAAGTATAATAAAAGTTATTAAAGTGGCAAATTATAGCCACCTTCAATGCCAGCATAGGTTGTACACTTTCCAAAGAATTAATTATTTCCCATTTGCTAAAGCATTTCCTTTTTTACCTACTGTGAAATTCTTGAATGTGCTTTTGAACGCAGTCTTTGAAAGTGTCAGACAATCACAGAAGCTCCATTCATAGCTTTGGCATTTTTTCTCATTGAAAGCACACAGCTTTTCTTCAGTCTAGGCTTCACCCTCCCAACACACGCCCCTCCATCACTCCAACAAGGCAAATCAGCCCGGGCTGTTTTCATTGCTATAGATTTCACTGAAACTCTTGTCCTAGAACTGAGACTGAATAAAGTTAACCACTTTGGGTCTCAAAGTGCTCTATTGTATATTTGGCAAGGGTGAAATTGAAATGCTACCTGAAGTCTTCCTTAACACATTACTTGAGAAAGAGAAGAGAAAGTACAATCCCATTCTTCTGCCCAAGCATTCCCCAGTTCCACCTAGGTATTCAGTGCACTGTTCTTGCTCAGCTGCTGCAGAAACACCTGAGCTAGTGCAGCAGATGATTGGACTCCGAAGCAGCACATCCTTTTTCATTTGTACTCTGTGTCTTTACCACCACAGATTGGTGCAACCTAAGAAATTATGAGCACCAGTTATTCATTTTTCTTCTCTTCACATGCTAATTTCTGACAAATGCAAGACTGTATTTTGTATTAACCATCTTTTGACACATTAAGTTTTCTTCCCTCCAGTACAATAATAGTTTAAGAGGTATTCGAAGACCCATGTTCTAAACTGGTCACAGTCACTGCAAGCCAGTAAAATCTTATTTCACGGTGGCTGAGAGCTCAAGACAAAACGCATTGACAGAAAATTATTCTCAAAGAGATGTGCCGTGGGGTATTCCACATAATTGTGATCTTCACTCAACTGAGTAATGACTCACCTAGAATTACATGTTGTTCATATAAGAGAAATTTTGCCTACAAAAAAACCCAAGCTGTTAAAGTATGTCACCAAGGAAAACTGTTCTAATTCTAGAATAGTGATTTTTCAGTACAGCTGCAGACCGAGACACAAACGTAAAATTAAACAGGGCTTGCACTACTTGTAATATGAACACTTTCAAGTGAAAAATCAAGATTTGTAACATAAGAACATGGAATGCAGATGGTATGAAAAGGACAATTTTTTTTACCATTCTGGCATCAGGATTCCACTTCAGTGCTATTGCTTTCCACAGCTGAAGAGCTAGAACAGAAGCCACACATCTTTAGATACTGATTTGCCAGCAAAAAAAAAAGGCAATAGAAAGGGACTGTGGTTCATCTCCCATAGTTGCATTACGCTGCAGGCAATAGGACAGCCTGTCCGCAAGCTCCGCCGTTCAGACCAGGGATGCATTTTGTCTTGGCACCGACTTTGGTGACCGTAAGTTTGGCAGAAACTATGCAAAGGTAGAACTACTAATGTTCTTGACCACCTCCTTACAGCCTTATTTATCTCTGATTCTGAGCCATCAGTCTTTTGGCTGGCAGTTAATAAACAGAGAAAGACTTGTAAGGTGAAGTCTACCAAACTCCATTCACAGCCGCAGTCTAACGAAGTCTTTCCAAAGCACTTGTTAATTTTACCCATAGTTAAAGCCAAGACTTGACATGGGGACATCATAAAAGAATTGTTCAAGTCAGTTTCACAAGTCATTAGCTATCAGCTGAAATCCCCATTTCACTAGCTCAAATTTAAACCATTAAATCATACCACTGTCAGTTGAAAAAGATGACAAAAATAATCCCTCCGAGGAAGAAGCACATTCTTACATTTTCATTAATTTACATCCTTGTGTTTAAACCTCCTAAACTAAAGAGAACCCAGAATATTGGGGAAGGTGGAGCTATAACTTCTTCCTCAGCAAGGGAAGCTTTAACTGAGAAAGTGTGGCACTTAAATCTACTTAATTTTTAATAAGTACAATTGTCTTTCCTTGCTCTCAAGGTTTACATGCAGAAATGCAATACATGAACTATATTCCTTAACCAAAGGGGAGAAAAAAAACCCAAGTAAATAAACCCTACAACTGTAAGAAAATATGAGAACTCCTTTTTATTGAATATTATATGAATTGTTTCAAGTATCTGTGATATAAAAACAGCAATAGAAACTGAAGCTGTTTTTTCAGTTTGTTCATCTATTCTTCACAAGTTATAAACCATCAAGGAAAAAAACACACAACAATTTCCCCAAGAGGAATTAAGAAAGAGGAATTAAGAAACGTGCATCAGGAATTGTTATGAGTACTTCATACCTTATTTCTATAGATGTGAAAAGGTAAAGCAGGGACTTAAGAGGTTGTTTCCATGTTTTTATTGAGTCATTCACACACATTGATAATTTAGTCGTGTTTTCCGTGTATTGTAAAGTGAGGATGCTGGCATAACCCACTATTTTCTTTTCTTGGAAGCAAATAGTTTATCTTTCCGCTCCTGTGTAGGGACAGCCACTTGTTTATTTGGGGTTTTTTTTTGTGCTGGTGAGCCAGAGATGGGCAGCTCATCAATGCAGAAAATTAGGGAAGGCAACATCCAGATGGATGCGGAAGAAATGCAAGAGGCAAGCAACAAGGCTGGCTAGGGGAGAAAGGCAATATTGATGGTGACATGTCAGGAGCCATTAGGCAGATAGAAAGACAGGGAAGCAGAGTTCAGTAGGTCACAATAATATGCAGAATAATTTCAACCCTGAAATCATAAACACTTGAGAGAGGTTTAAGGTAATACTTGGTAGGGCTTAGAGCCAGCAGCAAGGAATCAAAAAAACCCAGTATGTTTGTTTATACAATATACCTATATAACCACACCACGGTACTTTACAGATTAAGTATAGCTATTTCAAATTCCAAAAGAAGGGCACAATGGAGGAATTCAAATTAGAAGTGGGAAGGGAGTTTAGTATTATGGTCAAGAAGGAGGAAAATTAAAATGAGAAATCTTAGAAATGCTGTATGGAAGGGGAAAATAGCATGTTTTCCAAGGGAATTTTTCTAACTATTCCAGCAGAAGACTGTAGGGGAGATGACTCCCAGACCAAAGGCTTCACAGGTATTGAACAGGCACCGCTTTTCAAATTAGGAGAGCTGAAGAGTAATTGCGCCTGAATCCTCCACCCACACATTGCTATATAAGTATACTATAAAACCTCACTAAACAAAAATACATCAAAAAAATTGTAAGGAACAGAAATCTCAACCTAAGAACAAGGTGAACCTAAAAGGGTGACAAACTTTGCAAACACTACCACCAAAGAAAGAAGAATCATACCACTGCCTATAGTCTGTATGGAGAATAACAAGCACGGCATACTAAACACGGAAAGTCTATGTCTTTCCAAAACAATGGACAAAAAAAGCTGTCCCCTTGTTGTCATATAGCATACTCACGCTGAAACCCCAAGAGCAAATCCAGAGTCACAAAACTGATATGCACACATATGAACAACACAAACATTTACATAACAGGAAGATAGTAAAATAAAATGAATGTTGGATAACACAGTCCTCCTGTGCACGTAGCAAAAGACTGCAAGATCACTAATTTAAGTGAGGAAATTTAGGAGAAATTTGTATTTGCTGCAGGAAACTTTTTCTCAAGCATGAAATTAAATGATATGATCAACAGATTCCCTATATAAGGCAGTAAGTATCTCAAAGAGATCAACTTTTTCCTGTCTTTGTGACCTTTGTAATAATATTATCACCTTCTAGACAGGAACTCAAGAAAGCTGATGATCGCTCTGCTATTGGCATAAGCTTGTGATTTCTAAACAGATGTAATGAACTGTACTAAAGAAGGTATAGGAACTTCAAGAACAGAGTGTTTCTTTATTGAACTCTCTAAATCTTCTTTTCTTTCCCCTTATGCTGTGACCCACTCAATAAAGAAGAACTTAAATATCTGATTTCCCTTTTCAGCCCTTACTTTTAATGTTAGTTTTACAAAGTATTCCAGTCTACAGACATCCAGGAAGAAGCTTGTGAAGTACTTGTGAGCCAGAGAGCAACCTCTGAGAACCACTATTTTGGGAATTATGAGCTTGATTCCTATTGCTGATTGTACAATACACCTTGCAGAAAAGCATCAGAGAGACAGAATATATTCCCTCATTTATAAATTATCTGCACAGTGATGCTTCTTAGAATGGTCAGGAATTAGTGCGTTTGATATAGAACTTTTTTTTTTTATTAACAAGAGTCGTGAACACTTAGACAGGAATTTTGTGCGAGGTTAGAAACATGTATTTCAACAAACAGAGCAATACTTAAAGCATACAAAATACTGGGACCTTTAGGGGGATCCAGACAGATGCACAGTTGCCACACTAACATTTCATCACGTATTATCAAGTATTATCAGCCCAAAGTCATGTACATTTCCAGAAAAAAACCCTTTACAATAAAAGAAAAAAAAATCACATCTCCAACCATTCTATCCTTTCTACATAAAAACCATGAATATGAACTAATTGATTCTGATTGATAAGCATCCAAAAACATGGAAAGTGGAAGGAACATTAATATATTTTAATATCTTGAATATCTGTCACTTTAAATGGCTTGACCGCACAGAAGAATCACCAAGCTTCAGATACAAACTAACAACAAAAGAGCAAGGTGAGCAGTTTCTTAATATCTAGCAGACTTTAGCAGGACAACGTTTAATTTAAAACATGGTTGAAATAAATGTGAGGTTTTCCATGTTGCTGAAATCACAGGTAGCTACAAATGAGGAACAAT
This sequence comes from Rissa tridactyla, assembly GCF_028500815.1. NCBI lineage: Eukaryota > Metazoa > Chordata > Aves > Charadriiformes > Laridae > Rissa > Rissa tridactyla. The sequence goes on from NC_071467.1 coordinate 45,518,456, forward strand.
GCGTAAAAGCGTAGCATGCTTTCTCCAGGATGAGGTAAAGTAAAAATCACATTATCACCCTGAAAACACTGCTGTTTTCAAACAGTGTCAAAACAAGGCCCACAGCTGAATGGGCTTCAGTAGGCTAACTTTCAGGTGCCATCGGCATGAGTAATTAAGAGTAGATCTGCACCATGTAAGAAAAGATAACGTCACTTAGGAAGTGCAATGGGAAGGGCAGATGTGTACACTTCAGCAATGCTGGATCTAGGGAAATGCCAGAATTTACGCTCTATAACTGTTGAAGTTTACGTAACAGCAAAGATACTGTTTCTTGAAGGATGGTGATTTAGGTGTGGTCTGGTTAACTATTTCAACAGCTGTACTTAACTAGTTATTAGACAAAAGCACGCATCTTTGTGGATGACTTTAGAGAGATTTGGGGTCTCATGCGATTCAAGAAATTCTCCCAGAGATACAAAATAATTTGCTAAAATTAAACTCTGGGATAACTGAAAGGTGAGTCAGAAAAGTACCTTGTTATTCACACTGGTTGGGGATCACATCTGTATCAGAAACAATGCTGTATCAAAGGCACAACTACATTATCAACACAAGTAACATTATTTGTACAGATTTAGGAAATAAAAAGCTCAAGAAAAGCAGAAAAAACTGGAAATTCCAAAGTTGCTTTATTGCAATTATCTCATGGCCCAGTCCTAAAAAAAAAATAAAAATCAAGACAGGGGTTGATTCATTGAATCATCACTGTTTTTCTTTTCACTAGACGTAGTTAATGTCCTACCAGATTTTTGGAGGAAGAGAAGAATTTACCACATGAGGACCTCCAAATATTTCCTATATTATTACTGATAGATAATAGTAGTTGGTAAGATTTTACTAGAAGGTCCATCCGGGGGAATCCTCTCATTTGGTAATGTTAGCTCTTCTGTAAGACACAGCTAAGTTTAGATCAATTGTATTCATAAAGGAGAGCAGTAAACACTTCCCTCAGCCAGGCTCATTCATGTTTAGGTTGAAAGTTTGCATTTTTTTCAACCTGTGCACAGAGGGAGGCTTTAGCAGCCTTTGAAGACCATTGGAGCTCTTCAAATTAGTGAAAACAGAAGACCAAGAATGAATGAGAAGATGCAGCATATGAAAGAAATTAGAAACCATCAAAAGAACATTTCCCATGTCCAAAAGCCTGGAATTATCTTTAAATAAAAAGACTCACCATATACTATTTTCTATGCAAACCCTGATTTATCTTTTTTATTATGTCTCAAAAATATTACAACAGACTTATAAATAAAGCTCAAGAGCAAGGGCATCACTTGAATTAAACACACGGATACAAAGTTAGCATTTGGGCAATAAAGTATAGAATTCACACATTTTTTTCCAAGTTCCCAAGTTAAATAGTCTAATATTTAGATCCTAAAAGACTAAAGTCATAGGTGATTTCTAACAAAACAAAAAGTTAGTGCACTATAACCCTTACTAACTCTACTGTTCTTTATGGTGTGAAAGCTACAGTGCTTACTCAGAGCTGAGAAGTGTGGGCAAAGAAATGAGGAGAAAATGGGTTAAAAATAAAGTATGTGCAATTACACCTTCTCAGCTACTTCTTTTTGAAAGCACTCCACCTCACAGAAGACAAAATTTAGCAGCGAGTCATCTCATATAATTTTATTCCAAAATAACTTGCTTTTTAAAAGGGGAAGTACTGATTTTGATATTAGGAACTAAAAATTACTTTTTTTACCTGCTATAAATACATTGCATTGTCAGCTTTTAAAGATTAAATTCATTAGAATGTGTAAAGTACAATAGATTAGAGGTGTGATTGAAAACTGACCTATTATCACTCAGGCAGGCTACTGAAGAGTTTCCACAGAAAAACTTTGGGGGTTCTTTGCATTTCCTGTTAAAGAGTTGTTATGGAAAAATATAGAGATTGGTATTCTACTAGATCAAAGACTGATGGCATGGTTGAGATAGTGCATTCAGGAAATTTTATTTTATTCAATAAAATTATGGGCAAGAAGCCACATTAAAAAAAGAAGATAGTCAGACCTTAAGAATTGTTTCTGATAAAGGTAAAAAACATTAAATTATAGGTGCCAAAACTGTATATGAATAAAAATGTTACTTTTTAAACATGAAAAACTATCTTATGGAGAACAGCAAATATACTTCTTTAAGCTATTATAATATATGCTCAAATGTATTTACAACTGCTGTCACAACATGATGAATTTTGTTTATACCAAGAAACACACACAAAACTTGGATGATGGCAGCAGAGCAGCAGACTTATGTTAAAGCTAGGAGAAAGTATGGAGATAACTGCAAGTCTGACCTTCAAATATTATTTACTCTAGTTGCAAATGAATACCTTCATAGTGTTATTTGACTATAAATTTTAATTTTATGATTTCTTTATGTATTTATAGTATACAAAAAGGGAGGTATTTGGTTATGTTCTTCATTTTAGAATTATGGAGCTAACAAATGGAAGAAATGCAGTTTGCAGGATCTCATCCTTCTTTAACACTCAGAGAACTGCTTTGGTTAGTGTTAAAAAAAAAACAAAAAAAGTCACTATCTCACAACTGCTGTTTACATTGGCCTGCTCAATGAATTGGCAGAATTATGAACAACAAAAAAAAAGGATTTTCAAAGAGGGGTCTTTAAACCTTACTGACGTAAGTGACAGCTGGAACTAGTGCCTTTTTTAAAATTCTTCATAATTATAACATACAACAACATTGAATGAATAAATTATCAGCTGTAACATGATTTGTCATATCTACCATGATTTGTTGTATCTACCACATCATATATACATCCTCATCTCCAAATAATGATGAAATTATTGAAGCAGCTATCATGTTCTAATATAGTTATTATTTTTACGCTAACTTCACTTGAATTGCAAGGCAGTGCCAGCATCTTCACTTTACAAATGAACTGGCACGTGTATCTTCAAACAGAAGATCTGGGCTGAATGATTTGTGAATGATCACAGTGTATGTTTCATTAAATAGTTCTTAATGGCACATCCTAAGCGACTGCTGATAACCAGTCATTCTTTTACAGGATGGACAATGCAAACAGTTACACGGAGATCATTCAATGTCCCTTCCCTTCCATTTTAAAGTCATGATCTAATAATTAATATAAATAACCATAAATCCCAAGGTACTAAATTCCCCATGTGATTTTATGAAAACTTGTGAAGCTCCTTTTACAGAATGGTATCTTATAACAAACAGAAAGCACTGAGGGGAGATTTAGTTAAGGATAAAAATCTTAAAGCACTTGAATGAAGCTTTTTTGTCATACATGGGCACTAGGCCACTTAAATATGTATGTTTGTTTTTTCCAAGCAAGATGCATTTCTCTGCTCTGAAAGGCACTAGCTCGTCCAAGGATGGTACAACTTAGAAAGAGCAGTCAGCATTGGTTATCTCTGTGAAGAAGAGTACATTATGCCTGCGACATTCATCAAAACTCAGATACCTGGCGCATTGAAAACAGGACTTCAGTGGAAACCTCTATTGGGTGTTACAGTTCCTCTCCTCTCTCATAGGCAGAATCCTCGCTGTTTTGAGGATTTCTGTGACAGACCTCCTTGGCAGAAGGACCAGGGATCCCACAGACCTCGCCTGGAAAATAGCCAGCCAGCCAGCCCTGTTTTTTCAGAGATACACGTTCAGTGATCCCAACAAATTTCCCAGGTAAACAGAACCATCTTGATTTCACAGAGCAGTATCCTGATCTGGAGAGCTTATTTTTAAAAGAAATATTGGGTGCTAATGTTTCAAAAAATATTTTTGTTAGTAATTATTTCATGCAGGAAGTTTAGAAAACTTTTATTCCCATTCACACAGAAACCATTCTAAAGTTTCCAGGAACAGAAATCTGAAATAGGTTGTTCACAAATTTGCAGCTTAGTGGACGCAACCTATAACGATTCCCATCTACATCAATAAAAAAAAAATATGCACGAGTAATAGTGTACAGTTTGTTCATAAGCAAAATTAGAAATTCAAGGGTTTAGCCGAGAAATATCATTATGGAAGATCTGACAGAATCTAGCACAGATGTTAATTGTTTGCTGATGCTAAACTTAGATGAGCAATTGAAACTTTATGTATAATGTTATCATATGCCCACCTAATTGGCAAAATCCTGTTTATCTTCTAGCTGTGTATATTGCTTTTACATAATGTTTTATTTCTGTAATAAAATACCATTCAAACACGCCTTTAGAAAGACACTATAATAAAATTTCTTTAATAGCTTACTGAAATCTTAATGCTTAAAAATAAACCAATAATCTTAAATAATATTTATTGTGGGTAACATGTCACTATTTTGGACATTTTCTATACTGCATGCTAGATACTTTGGATAACATACTGTTCGCTGTCTACTCCTGTTTATGATCAACTTCACTGCAATCAAGTTTTCTTTCAGTGGCACAGTACTACTTACAAGACTTATTATTACAGGTAGGTTAATTTCAGAGAAGCTAAATAATCACTTTGTTGAAAAGCATTGCTTTAGTAATCACAAGATTTTGAATTTAGTTAATGTTTGTGGAATAAATACTAAATTGGCTAAAAAATACAAAAGTACAGCATTGTTCACACATTAAGGAAAAGTATAAAATCAAGAGGCTTCTGAGGTAGAAAATAGCCGCAGCTGGCATGAAGGACACAACATCTGTGGTTCCCTGATAAGCTACATGAGGTACGGGACGGGATGCAATTATTCCGTGGCTTTACCTTATGATGTATAGCGGATACAGGAATGGGATGATACCATGAAACAGATAAGCTGCCAATTAGCTGCCCGCTAGATGCTCAGAGCCAACATTTTGTCAAATTTTGATGAAATGCTGTCCTTTGTGCGAACTTTGCTCATTATAATGTCATTATAATACCAAAACACACCTCCATCCCGAAGGCTACCCGCCTCCAAGGTGCGACCACTCCTTCTTGAGTCTGCGCCCTGAATTTCTCGTAAACTATACCTTTAATTGTGAAGCGAGAGAAATTTACACCAATCATGATAAAAGTATGTATGACTAAAGTCACTCAAACTCCACCTTGAAGATAACAAATAGTATAAAAATAGCCCAAGAGAGGGGGGATACCCAGGGAAGACACCATCATGAAGAATTACATCACTGACTTCTGGGATCAGTCGACGGGCTGAGCCTCTCTTCCCCCCCATAGGGACGCCTTTGGGTAAGACTTAGATTATACCGAGTGCTTCCTCGGGAAACTTAGAAATTTCTCTAGAGACTCTCTTTTTCTACATTTAAAGCCAGGCTGTATCGTTTATAACTTTGTCGTGCGTTTTGTATATGTAACAATACTTTCATTTGCACGTGCTTTGCAGACAGTGTATTTATCACCGGCAATCCTAAGAACCTATATATCTGTTGTTTAAATAAACTGCACCTTTATAAGTAGCTAGTCGTTTCGCTTTCTCACTGAACACGACCAAAAACTCAAGAGTGGCCGTGCTAGTTCATGAGCACGACTAGACTGAAGGTGCAGTCCACTATTAGTGTATCCAAATCGTAATAGTTTAATATATATTAAACGCGATTGGACTGATAGTGCTGAATTGGGCATCACTCAGAATTTAAACCTAGCCGCACCTAGCCTTCCACCTCGGTGAGGAGTGTTAGAACGCAAGGGGGTTTATCTTCTGCTAAAACCGCTTTGCCCCTTTTCACGCAACAATGTTTACCAAATAGTTATTGCCACAAAAAAAAATTTCCCAAGATTGGAATGTTTTCCTTCCTTTTCATTTGAGAGTTCAGTGTACAAGAGTACCTGTATAGAAGATAGAAAATCTGTGTTAATTTTCCCCTTCTTTCTGAAAGTATGTAAACACGTGGTCTACATCTCTCAGGAGCATCATAGTCAGACTGGATACTCGGGAGCTGGTGTGGATGCTCTCAATGTCTTCTCTTCACCACCTTACATTCTGTATGAATAATCAGATACTCACTTAGGCAAAGGCCATTTTTATCCATTTGCATTTACCAGCAACCAGACTACAGGATCCTTCTGTCTCCCATTCATTTTGCCTAAATTATTTAATTCATGGCAAAATTCTTGCCAAAGGAAAGAACGAGAGAAAGACATGGCAGAATTCTTTATTGCTTAACTGTTGACACTTAAAAAAAAAAGGCCATGAATACAGAACTAGATTCATCCTATAAGCAATGCATTTGACTGCACAGTTCCACCTTAAGTTATTCAAAGTAATTTTTAAATACCGAAGTTTTTGGAAGCCTAAGACATTCACTACTGACCCTACAAATAATTAGTAATTTCATTCTGCTTTAAAATCTGTTAATATCTTTTTGTTATTTATAGAAAAAGGGAAGAAGATAATTTTTTTCTGTTTCATTTTTAAGAAAACAAAGTGTTCAGTGCTGGTACAGTAGAGGCTGATGAGGTGCCCTTACTGCCCAGCCTCTTCATCCAGAATCATAAATGTTATCTCAGAGTTCACTCCTCCACGCAGCGAGTGCAGGCTACAAGTGTTTCATACAGGCCAATGGCAGCGCGCCCTGCACAGGCAACATGGGGAAAAGGCTGTATCTGCTGCTCAGAGGCACATTGGTCTCATCAGGAAAATTAACAGAAACTTGTAGGAAGGGGTTCGTATCATCCCAAGAGTAATGTGTAAAATCTTTCAGGAATAATAGCTCTCTTAGGGTGCTCATTTTGTTCCATTGAGTATAAAGGCGGTTTATATGATCAGTTTATTGCAGACATTTCAAATAAGAGCAGATGGCTCTCAGTCTCATTCTCAGGCCTGTATTTCTTTTAGCCTAACATTTAGGATATATTCTAGAGTACTGGTTTAAGTACACTGGGAGGACACCTCTCATTGAGCAGATATTACATTTCTTTTTTGGGGTCATTCAGCTTTCAAAAATAAGCAAGGCTCTTTTTTTGTTTTAAAATACTAAAAAGAATACTTTTCAGCTTCAATGTGTGAGTCATTCATTTCCTTGCAAGGGGCAGCCAGACTAAGCTATTGACAAGGGCACCTTTGAGTTCCAAGCTTCTGCTGAAAGATGGGGGGCCTCACATCTCTCGAGTACAAAAATTAGCCTGTTTCCTTTTCTCTTGGTTTATGCACATTTAACCATAAATTGTACAGCAGTAACTTGTACTCAAATACCATGGATGTTGTGTGTGCGTGTGACTGCATGGAGTTCTTGCTGAAGTGCTGGGAGGACGGCATGCATGTGGACTGGGAGAGAGGTGATCAATGCCTCCAGAAAAGGAAATGTTTATTATGTATTTATGAAGAGTTTTATTTTCTAATTTTCTGGCTCCTAAATCTCATTGATTTTTTTTTTAATTTAAGAATTCATACACCATTTATGGTGGCATTTAACTTAATGTTTGCTCTCAGTGTCACTTCGGAGTGATTCAGTAATACAGAATACCAATATTAAGAGTTTTAGTTGTTTCGTCCCTCTCTGCACAGGAAAGACATGGATATTTTCTTTTGGCAAACTGAAGAGAAGTTTTAAAAAACCCAACAATTTCTAAAAAGAAGCTCTATTTTAATTTCTTGCATACATTATACAGTCATTCTTATGCACTGTATTTACTGTGCTATCAAAAAGAGAGCTGTCCTTTCAGTTTGTCTGGTTCAATGAAATGTTATACTTGGAAGAATCTAAATTTTAAACAGTGACAAGGACTATTGAACTTCCTGTAGACAGTGAAAGAAAGTCAATAAGGTACAGTAAGAGGACAGCAATGTTGATAATATAGCAAATCCTTTAATACAAACAATGAAGAAATGTAGATACAAGATAAAAAAAAATTCAATATACTGCTATATGACACAATTATGTCTAGTGAATCCACTGGGTGGAAAAAATAAGAGGGGAAAAAAAAAATGTGCCATTCAAACATCCTGCAATCACAGGAAAAGCCTCCATATAGTAGAGACATACATCCTTGCCAGTGATTTATGGGGATGTAAGGGTGATTTACTTACTTCTTGGTACTTTAGCAAGACCCTGATGAACCCGTTCAGGATCTTTAGAGTAGGAGATATCATAAGAAAGTTTCTAATTTCAAGGATCTTTCATGATCCAGAGCAGGCATGAACAAGTTCTGATGATGAGCTTCAGACACAAGCTCACTCGCCATCAGTATCAAGCTCACAGGATTTACTGAGTTAGGTTCCATACAGCCACATTAGAAGAACAGGACTGCTATTAGAAGAGTTCTCTGCCCTCTTTCTTGATCAACTTGCATTAGGAGAGGGAAGGAGAGAAGTTGTGAAATGTCATTGACCTTTTATCTGAAGAGTGACTGCAAGGAAAGGTGGTTATTTAGGCTGGGAGCAGAAAACAAGACAACAAACAAATACCTAGTCGAAAGAATTGACTGGCAGAACTTGAAAGCTTCACATAGCTTTGGTTGCAGACAAAGCTTAGCCAAACTTTACTAGCAACAAGCTATGTTGGATGGAGAATAACCAGAATTTAGCAAAGTGTAGATTATTCGGTTAGTGATAAGTCACAATAAGACTGCAAAGACACTTTGTAATATATATCTTTACATGGACCAGTAGTTTACACATTCTTTGATACCCATCAATTCCTTTCAGATGTGTATGTTATAATTTTTTGCTTTCCAATCTACTGCAGTGCAAACTTTGTCTTTTCATACTGCTGCAGTTGAGTGCTTTTCCTTATTTGCAGGGATTTCTGTTCTTTTAGATAACCAATACGTTTAGTTGTAACTATAATTAACATCAATTTGTGAAAGAGAGTGGTAACTGTCGCCTGGGTATCCCTTGAAAAATAAGACATACTGGAGAAAATGGGAAAATTGTAAAAAAAAACATTAAATGAACAGAGAACTTTATGTTCAAGATGTTTTTCAGATGTGTAGCAGTTCCTCAGCAGTGGAAATATAAGAACCTTAATTACTAGGATGAAATAGCCTGCTGTTATTTGATTTTACTGCTAAAAGGAAGTTTCTTAAAGAAAACAACACTTCATCCATACTAGCATGTGGCTACAGCTAGAACACAGTAGTTTAAATGCACAAAGCATTACCCACAAATACAGAAAGGAAGTTTCTGTTTAATGCAGGAAACATTTTAGGAAGAAAACTCATCTTTTCCCAAACTGAAATGTTGGGGAACTAGCTGGATCAATATCAAATATTATGAACTTTGGGAATGCAAAAAGAAAAGATATGATTAAAGAAGAGATGTATAGCACCTCACGGGTTAGCTCTCAGCTAAAGCAAAAGAATTAATGAGAACTGCATCCCCTCACACAATGTACAAATTGCTCAGTTTAAAATTTTCTGGACACCTAGATTTTTACATTTTATTTACACCATGTCCAGAACCAATCATGTACAGGTCCTGTCTCTAGAAGTAAGAAGCAGTAATTTACAATGGTAGAAATATAACCATTTTCAATTATTCTGTTTTCAGAGACTTTGTTTCAAATAGATGCTTATTTAATATAGTAGATTTGTACTACACTGTACAACAAGTTACTCTTAATTTCCAGGTTAAGAGTCGAGTTATAGGTTAATTAGATTATGGGCAACCACAGTAAACCTAATGGATTTAGAATGGCCTAATATACTCAAACAAATTACGTGTCTGATTCGATAACAGCCATTACACTGAGAGTAGGTGACTATTCTGCAATCATCATTGTATAGGATTTATGAGTTCGCTACCTTTAAATTCTCGGAATTGTCATTAATGCCAGTAATAAACTCTGAATCAGGTATTATTTTGGTATCGACTGTTATGACAATAATTCATTTCTGAAGGTGGCTACCTCCTCACAGTGAAACTATTTCCAGAATAGTAATTTTACCAATAAGATCATCTTTTTTCTACTCACCCAGCCTCCGTGCAGTAAAAATGGCTTTACTGCTTCACATTATATTATTCTGACTGAAGGGGCGTGAGAATCCCAACAGTACTGCACACTCCCACAGCCTCATTATTTCTCAGAGGATTAAGTGAGATTCTGCATTTATGTACCCCTGCCCTCCTCTGTTCCCCAACTAGGAAAGAACAGACTCAGCCACAGAAACAGTGACACAACAGCCAATATGCTTCAAAGGTCAACAATTAGATATCATTACGTCACAGGAATGCAGCTACTCTTTCCTTATTATAGCCTGCCTGTAAGATCTTACCCCTGAATCAGGGATAACATATACTTCTACCTTCTGGTAATAATGTCATGTATTCAACTTTTACATTTAAATTATTTGTTCAGATGGGGCTGGCAGTTAAGGAAAGGAAAAATCAACTGTCTTGAACTTGTTTTATAACATAAGACACCAAAAGAACCGGTTTTGTATCATGCAACACTGAAGAACACAAGTAAGACTGAAGACTCCTACAGCACAAGGTGTCTTCCTGACAAGCTATGCTTACCCTTGGAGCAGTCCTAACATAGGGACTTCCCAAAGGACCATAGTCTTCTAGGTTTGCAATCACCGTGTAAAAAGCTTGGACAGCCTCACCAGAACAGGGGCTTTCCTTTCTACAGCGTGGGGAGCTTAAGGGTCTAAGCACCAGGGATCTGGCATCCAGGTGGGCAGCAGGGAACGCGCAGACGCAGGAAGCTCACCTCAGGGCTTTAGCTTTGACCTTCAAGGCTCTGCCTGGTTTTCTCCATGGCAGCGCAGGTATGTTAGAAACCCTGCCAGCTGCAGCCTGTGTATGTGGTGTCTCTGGAGCTGTAGATCCCGACAGCCTCAGTAGCTATATGAAGCTAGCGGTAGCAGACTGAGGCTGTTGTTTCACTGGTTTCACATTATGGGTTTTTTTTTCCCCTCTGCCAGCAATATTGGTGGTCCTTCCTACATACAAGGAACTCCAGTGTAAGGAGCCCAACCTATACTCTTTTTTATAAATACTCATAAGGATTCACATTCATGAGGATTTCTGAACATGTAAATTTATTCATCTTTCTTTCTATCTTTTGTTTTTCTTAATCATACCAGTTAGGCATTCAGTGTATGTTAATTCTCGGGTTTTGTTTGCTTGTTTGTTTTAATCTTCACAGATAACTATTTCAGAACAAGAATACCTTAATTTAAAAATGTATAAAAATCAATATTCTGATTTTAAATGTAAGCCAGAGTTAAAATTGTGAAACAAAGCCAAATAATCTTAGAACTGTTAGAACTGTAAATGACCTAAAGGTGCTGTAAGACGAATACTGCTGCTAATTCTTCACAAAGTGTTAAACAGTCTAAATCTTTAAGATATTTTTTCTCTAATGGAAATATTTAATTCAGTATTTTCAGCCGGCTGATGATTTTTCTGTCGAATTTAATATCATCCCACAAAACAGAGAAATTACAAAAAGGAATTAATTTTCCAACTACAGAGGTTTATGAAATAATTCATGTGAAAAGATATTAACTTTCCCAACATTTTTACCCTGTTCTCCAGAATTCTTACACTATGGTTTCCTTTCTAAATCTCCTCTTTGCCTGTCGTTATTTCTAAGACCTGTTAGTGAAGTATTTGCTCAATGTTCATTTGTAAAGCAGACAATTTAAGGAATAAACTGGAATATAGACTGAGGAAAGTGTGAGCTGAAAACCAATAAAGAATCCAGGCATCTAGACTAAATTTCAGAGCATATATGGCTTTAAACCACATTTCTTGTACGATTAAAGCTAAACAAATTCACTTTTTATATTAGTTTAGTAATGCATTGCTAAACCACAACAAAATCTTGCATGGACATTGTGATTCAATCTATATCTAGAGCATATCAATACAACTTAGTTTAATTCCAGCTGAAATCAATATTGTAAATCTTTCTTGAACATCCACAAGGCTTTGTAGGTTTTTAACAAAATTATTTTAAAATGTCTTCTTGTGAAGCTAACATGGCTTCAAAACACAGTTAAGGTGAAGTAAGGATTCTCGAAACCCAGAGTACCTCACAGGGTTTCAGAGCTGTGAGACGAAAATCAAGTCAGATGGAATATTTGCAGCCACAGGCAATTAAAAAACAACGGAGAAATAATTGATGTTGTAATCGCATCAGCTCTGATACCTGTGTCTGCTGCATTCCTGACAGAGTGGTGCAAGGAAGCCTGTGCAAGGAGAAAATTGCCCCTAGTTCTCATAGCGCTGAAGTACCAGAATCCGTCTACTGCCATTCCTCCTCCTCCTCCCCTGCATCACAGTAGAGGGGAAGAACATTCAAAAGCACAGAAAAAGATAGGTTACTACATTCACTGCAATATTGGGAAGTTCTAAAAAGCTTTTACGTGTTCAGAACCATCACCCAGAAAATCTGTACAGGTCCATCTCAGGAAAGGCAGAGAAAACAGATCATATACAGTTGTTTGAGTGATATTTATTTATTTAAAAAAAAAAAAAAGGAAAAAGTAGTGCTACACCTGTTCAAGAAAAGAGTAATAAATTATGTCTAAGGTGTTTTCAGGCACAGTATATTCTACTGAAGTGTCAAGAATAAACATTAGCAACTGATTAGCTGGAATTCATGGTGAGAGAGTAATGCAATGTCCAATGTGGTTAAGCCACAAAAAATAGTAACTACTGAATTGTAACATGACACTTGCCTGTGCTCAGATCTCAGTGGGAAATCCAGAAGCAAGTTCTTCCTCTGTGATTATGCACCATTTAGAGCTCTTATTTAGTAGCTTTGCTCATAGAGCGTTGCAGGATCCTTAATGGACCCTTTACCAGCTGAGTGACAGATTTCCCCAGTGCTAAGAAGGGTTGAGAAGCATTGCAGCAACTCAACTCACCCCCACACATGGACAGTGACCCCATCTCTTCAAGGGTCCTAGAGGCACTAGCAGTTTGCTTTATCTCTTGGATCTTTGCTTATGGTTTGCATCTGCATCTCATCTACTGATGACCACCTGAGTGGCACAGAGGGACCATATCTATATTAGCGAATCTGGCCCATAATCTATAAACAGTTCCAGACTGTCACCTGGTTTGTCTTCATACTGCTCCAAAACTTCTGGCTTTGCTAGGTCACGGTGTTAGGACTGTTCATAAAGAACTGACTCTAAAAAATCTGATTCTTTGATTCTGCTCCTTTTAATAACTCTGGGCAGGCTTCTTTGATAGCTTGACTTTATACTAGTGTTTCTGATGAAATAGCTCTTAATTTAAATCAGCATACCTTTGGCACCTAATATCATCCACTGATACTCTGTGATTAGAGATAGATAATATCTACAACTCCTTGCCATGAGTTCCAACGCAGAACTTTACAAAGGTAAATAGAGGTTAATTACTTGAAGATTAGTTGAATAATCCCACTGTAAGGAAAGCTAATGAAAAAGGCTCAATAAAATCATGCTACAAAATACAGATTCTTCTAATAATGAGTGAAATACTGCACTAACCTAAATGGTAGATACATGGGAATATTTTTTTTTTAATTTGACATAGGGAACTTTCAAAAAAGAACACATTCCTTTACATAGCTTAATAGCTTGTATTATTCTCGTTCTCAAACTCTTCAATGCACCTCAGTACGTGCTGCACTTAATTTTCCAATAAAAGAGCTCACCATAGCTCACAATCCATTTGCAATTAATTGCAAGTGTCTAGAATAACATTATGATAATATCAAAGTACATACAAATACTGTTATTTCCTTCCAAGAAATTAAAACTACATTCTGCGTTTAAATAGGACATGTAAGTTTATATATATAGTTTCTACACTGAGGAAGTTTGTTTGGGGTATGTTTTTGGTTTCATTCTTTTTTTTACTATTTTTCTAACAATCTTCTTACCCCAGGCAGATCAAATCGATAAGGCATGTCCTTCTGAGTGTGGTATAACACTTCTTTTTCCATTTTAGAATTTTACTGACTGAGGAACTGTGCCCATCTGAGGCATTTTCAACCAATAGCATTCTATCTCTTCAACAAAACACATTTAAGGCCTGACTAGAATATGTTTTGTCTTGGCTATGATAGCAACAATCTCTTTAGAATTGTAGGAGCTGATTTCTGGCCCAGATGGACATCTTTCCAGTTACGCCAACAGGCTACATGCAAGACTCTTTCCTGAAACAAACCACTCATGCTCTTCTTTAAATCCTTTATCTCAGAGTTTGGAGAAATGATTTTACAGAAGAACTCATGTAATTTGATTCAGAAAAGTTCTTGCACATTTGGCATGTGAAGACTAGTAACAAAGTACCTACACAGAAGGTAATTTTGTGTATATACAGTAAAAATGTTTGAGTATAACTTTACACAAATACGTGCACATACAAAATGATGGTATAACAAAAAGGAGATTTTAAAGCAAATGGTTTGTTTGGGTTTTTTTCATACGTTGATGAGAGGCTGAGCAGTACCCTTTCAAATACTTCATGATTGGATTTGGTTTGGTTTGGTTTCTTGCATGAGATTTTACAAGCATTTTCATAGAAATTCCTAATATTTTTTATTTAAAATTCTCTAGTCAAGCTCCACAATTAGGCAGCAAATCATATGCTATTTGACTGGACTTAGCCTTTACATATAGGAGATTGGGATTAAAGTATCTCAATTATTATGTCGTTTTTGAGGACATAACAGCAGTCAGCTATAATTTGCACACTCCCAGATGAGTTCTAGCTCTAGGTTCCAGTTTAAATCAAAGCAAATATATGAACTTACTTAATTTAAACAGGGGCTGTAGATAGCTCAAACTACTCAATTAGATTTTGCTCTAAAATACACTAAGAGAAATCATTTCATCAATAATAGCTGAGCACCTCTTTAGAAGATTAACACATTTCAGCTGAGGCTGTTTCATAAACACAGCAACAAGAACACAGCATAATGGATGAGTGTAATTACTTGTTGCCTGTACTGAATAATGGTTAGCTTTGAAAAATGCAAATACAGTACTACTAACATCACTAGAGTTAATTTAGGCTGAAGCCATCCTAAAAACTTCTTACCCTATATACACCCCTACCCTGAGTATATGGATGTGTGATTTCGCAACTTATAATTATTTGACTGATAACTGGTTTGTTGCTGAACCAGTAAGAGACGCCAAAGCAAGGATACCTAATGTCTTTCTGAAGCCACTGTTAAATCTGTTATCAAATATTTTCAATGGGACTACTGCTTCTATAGTTAACATTGAACTTTTTCGCATGAGGAGATACTTGCAAGACATTGTAATGTAATTTGGATTTTTTGCTCATTACAATAATTACAAAACAGCTGGGATAGAAAATTACATTCCTTAATGGATTTCTTCGCTTCTCCACACTTTCAGGAACATAACCCTCTGCCATCTCCCTGCTCCCTCCAAGCCCCCGCCCCGCCCCCGAAAACCTACTAGCTGTAATATACAGACACCTGTTAGTGGGGTTTTTTATGATATATAAAGCAAGTGTAAGAATCCAGATTCATGGTTAAGCATTTATGCCTAAACAGAAATAAAAATATTTTATTTAAAACTGCATTTGTCTGCAAATCTCAAAAAATTTACTTTCTACTGTAGAAAGTGAGAATACCTACAGATTTTGGGTCATTGTTCCCTGTTATGACCCCATATCACTAACGGAAGTAACTAAACCAGCATGGAATGTGTACTCCCAAGCAGGTTCTCTAGGCAACAAACCCAAGAAGAGGCAATTTGGAGGACAAGCAGAAGAAAAGTACCAGTAGAAAACTGCATCAGAGGAGGCAAAATTCTTTCTGCTGTTGCTGTACAGTAAATGTACATAAAAGTGGTCATTGAATAAAGGCAGAAGAATCTGTCACCTCAAGTGGCAAATTCTAGCAATAATTTTCAAAGGGAGCAGTGTCTGAACAAAACTCTGTGCCCACTCTGAAAATGTTAATGATGGGAAGCTTAATAGTGGTAGCTGTTTTTAGTGACAGCATCACCCTTCCCTCCCAATCTGGGTATGAATATACTTTTGCATTATACCCCATTTCCTTTCATTATTGCTCATAAAGAAATTAATAGAAATACAGCCTTGCCAACTATCTAAGTATACCGTGACCTGTATATCTTCATATTTTTCTTTCTAGTGCTCTCATGTTTGCTGTTATACTTCCTTAACACAGTAAATGTATACTTCAGACATCAAAATTCAACTCCAACTTTTCATCAAATTAAAATTGCACACCATTTGCTATTCATCAGTCTTTTGATTGACACAGATTGTTGGCTTTCACATAGTAAGACTTGAGCATACGCCAAATACATGTCATACATTCACTGACTTGGCAGGAACACCCTTGCATTTCTTGAAGCCCAGACCAGTTTTGGGAGCTGATAATCCAGTCTTGGACCCCAGTGCCTAAATTTCCTTTTAGCATCTGTTATTCAGCAATAAATTTACTGGACTGTGAACAACAGGCTCATATTGCATGAATGTTCTCGAAACCTCTGCTTGGGAATTTGCATGCAGTGCATAGCTGAGTCGATGGCTGAAGCTGGCTGGAATCAGTTTCATCCTTTGATGCAGACGAGTTGAAAAACGCATTCTGTGATATCAGCTGTTCCTTTTATACAGGTATGCAGATGACTTGAATTTCAACTGTTCTTTAGAATAGCGCTGGCAAAAGGCCCCCCGTTTTTCTGAAAATAAGTCTGTTGACTTGCAAAGAGAATACATACAAGTTCTCATCTTTCTCTTACCTCAAAAATGTCAAGTGTCACACATTAAAATGGTACATAGGCCAGTAGCCCTGAAGAAATCATCCTATTTCCCTGAGCCAGTGAATCCAATCTGAATTTGTATTTCAGATAAACTGTGCAAAATATACCAGTTTGAACCTGAGTTTGATCACAAATTTATCAGCGTCTTTGACAAGTACTGTGATTGCTTTGTACCTACTCATTTGAAACATGGAAAATATGCAAAAATAACGTATGCTTTTGCCAAGAAAGTTTGGACTAGATGATCCCTGAGGTTCCTTCCAACCTAGTATTCTACGATTCTATGATTAAAGCTAGATTTCCTCATAGCAGGTTAATATACTCTCTAATTACTAACTTGTAAATTTTTAATTTCCTCTTTCTCCATTTGTTGTGTAAGAATTCTCAGGCCTGACTTGCAGAGATAACTTCACTGAAATGGTCTCCCTTTTCCATTTTAAAAATATAGCTGCACATCTTCCCCCTCACACCATTTATTACCATCTCTTGGTAACAAACACTATGAAATATCTAAAATTACCAGCACCTTCAGGTTGCATAAAGTTGGAGTTATACAGTTGTATAAAGACTGAAACACATGATACATTTGCTTTAGTTGTTTTCAGTATCTACCAACAAGACTGAGATTAAATTTTTTTGTAACTTTTGAAATCCAAATGTCTTTAAGCCGTGAGTGCACCTTCTTCCTTCACTCCCCCAGGGGTTTGGCTGCCTGGTCTTAGGTCTAGATTTTGGTGCAGCTGTGTGACCTCAGGTCAGACAGCTCTATGGAAAGAGCTGTGTGAGAAAGAGCCATGAAAAGTGGGGCCTGACCCATCCTGCTTTGCACCTGTGTTTAGCTGGGCTAGTTGTCCCTTGTCCTGGCCAAGCTATGCTGTGGTGGTGGTGGTGCTTCTCTCCTACAGGCTTGTATGGTGCTCTGAACTCCCACCTGACACCAGACCTGCTCTGCACACCTTGCAAGGTGAGGGGACTGTGGGGACTTGAGCTTGGCAGTCGTGTCACCATCCTTGCCTGCCTCATTATCCTCCTCAGCTGCTGACTCGCCTTGCTCTCCAGAGCAGCCTTCCCTTGCTGCACCTTGATGGCAGTCTGCTGTGTCCTCAGCTGCCTGACTCATAAGGATTCAGTCTGCACCTTAATTGCATCCTTGAGGAATCATCTTTCAAATCTGTGTGGTTTGTTCATCTTAGCCTAAGCAAATACTATGGAAAATTTAGCTTAGGACAGGTAAAAGTTCAGGAGAACGTTACTGAATTCATACCTTCTCTCTGGTTCTCTTCCGGGGAGGTGCGTACTTGTCCCCTTCCAAAGAAGGTCACTAGCACAAGAAATACGAACTGCTGTTAGGTAGCTTTTCCTATTAACTCTTCAGTAACAGATGTACCCCATGAAAAGATGCCCAATTTGTGAAAAGGGACAAAGGTCTTGGCACATTACAAATTACAAAAATACATTACAAATACACCTCAGTGCCTCTCCCACGTGGGCAGAATCCGCAGCAAAACATTCCTGCAGCCAAACATCTACAAAATATCTCCCATGACTCTGTTGAACAAAACAGATAATGGCTATGCAGAAGTTTCAGCTTGAGAACCTTGGAAGAGCTATGCATGTGCCGAAGCTCTCTCAAATGAAGTGTCCAAAGCAGCGTGGACAACCCCAGCTACACAAGGTTCTGATGCAGAGTGGGAAAGGGTAATTTAGATGTACTTTACAATCACTGTTCTTCATTGCTCTATGTTCCCTGAAATCTAACACACAGAACACAGCCTGCAATTTAGTTCTTGTAAAACAACCCTGAGCAGGGGGATTTGGATGCTCTCTTTCATCAGAAAGTTGCTGAAATATAATTCACTAGCTACAGACTGCATTATTGAATTATGCAAAAAAATACTAAAAACAGACAGCAATAATCTAGAATATGAGGCTACAATGAGAAAAGAAAATAATTGTCTTGCAAAATAGTGTCTCATATATTACTATAAGCTCATCTTTTGTATGCAGTTGAAAAAACAAACAAACAAAAAGCCCTGAAGTAAAAGAAACATATTTCTACTGGAAAACAATATATGACCCAGAAGATACCTGCATTCATATTTATTAGAAGTTATTTCCAAGTTTTAATTCAAGTTTCCTTTAATGAAATCTTAAGCTCTGACAAACGGTGAAGTTGAACATTTCAAACCACAATACTCAGTGAAATACTGTGCCTTCAGGATGTAACGTAAGGGTAAAAGATAGCACATGATAAGAATTTAAAAAAAAAATAGAATAAAAAACTATAATTTTTATTACTGCTGTTATACTGGTAAGTGACTTACCAAAGACTGGAAAGCGACAGTCCCCTGCAGAAGTAAAATACACGTAAAATTGATGGTACTGAACAATTTATGGCCCCATTTTATATGATGTGGAAATTCAGATTTAAAGATGAAATACAAATTACCTCCTTCAAAGTAGTTGCAAAGAAAAGCCTTTATGAGGAACTCATTGTTAATGGAGGAAAACATGGGGTTCGTTAATGTGGAAATTCACAATATTCTTTAAGAAGTGAGATATATTTTTTTCCAGACAATTCAGATCTCTTCTTATGTAAGGGACTCACTTTTCCCTCTCCACTAAGCTTACCAAACTCCTTTTTATTACTCCACAGGGGTAGTTTTCACTTAGTATGCATACAATTCCCATTCAACTTTACAGGAGTTATGCAAATGCATCAAGAATAGCATAGATATCCTTGATCTTATGTCTACGTGTTCTCTTAGAGAGATCGTAAAACCAGGTAGAGAATAAACTTCACTAGCTCTGTAGTTTATTCTGTGAATCTTAAGTGTGGCAAGTGCGAAGATACTTACATGGGGAAAAGATGAAACCACAAAAAAGTGAGAGCAAGTCAATTCAATATCTTACAAGTAAGGCTGAGATATGAACAGATTCTGATTGTTAACAGAATAAAACAATTGTTACAAAACACTGTTGATTTGTTTGTTCGTTTGTTTGTTTTCCTGAGAAGTAAAACCTTTCAGATATTTTTGTTTCTGTTTTTTTCAGCCACATTTTTCATTGTAGGTTTATCTAATGGCTTTGGAATGTGCATTTCTTCATGAATATAATGTTCAACCACAAATTTTGCACTGTTTGACTTACTGTACAAAATGTATACGCAAAGTAATATAAAACACAATGCACTGAAATATTACTAAGCTGCACACAAGGAACTTTGATAATTCAGAACAAAAAAGAGTATAATATATGGCTGCTCTATGTTGTTATAACAACTATATTACAGTTAATAAATAAATGTTAGTGGATTAATGACCAAAAAATTAAAGACTATAAACCAAAAACTTCAAAGATACAAATAACTGCGTATGTGTATACATGTACAATTTTACCCAAATTAGTCAAGTAACAGTTACAGTAGCTGCTTTGATAGTGGTATTAGAAGGTGAATGGGGGTATAATATAAAATCCAGCAATGAAGAGGGTGCTGAGAAAAAATTTCCTTACTTCTCCCCCCCGAACAGGCAATAGTAAAACACAGTCATGCCAACTCAGTTTTTGTAAGATTGTCTGTTGCTTTCTTCTGTAATAGGGACTGTGATCCCCCTTTTCTCCAAAGAGTGAAAGAAGTATCTTGCGTGCACATTTGCTATTCCAACTAGACTGCAGGAGACAGTCCTCTTCAAAGGAAAAAGCAAGTGGCATGAACAAGTGTATTGCATCAGGTACGACCTTCATTGTAGGAAAACCATAAGAATTGACAAAGTTAAACACTGGCGTAAAGAATGTGTGGGATTCGCATTGGCATAAAGACATATACTATATCATGGGCTTTCAATTAGCATTACTACTTAAAGATGTATGTAACAATAAGGTAAGATAAGCAATAATACCAGAGAAGAGTCCAGTCCTTCTCAAAGGCAAGGAACACAATGATGTTTCCTATGAACAAATGGGTTGAGCCTAAATGCTCAAAACAGTGTAAATTTCATTAAAAGCATGTTTGCTTTAATTTGCAGGTAATCAAACATTACTTAATATCTAAGGTACTGGGTAAGAAACCTAATCACTACTGGTATTAGGAAAGGGAGCCTGAAAGGAATTTAAATATTGTGAATGCATATGTTTTGCTTTTTGGATTTGAATTTACAGAGTTTCTGCCATATGCTATTCTGCACTCATATTGATTCAATTTACATTATGTATGTGACAACTAGGTTTTCAACCTGCCACTTCTTCCAGACACGGGCTAACAAGATTTTGCCACTTGCAACAGAAGTTGAAGAACATAACATACTTAATGTATTTACATAATTTATTACTCAAGGGTTTACTATTTACGGTGATAGATTAAGCTACAACAAGTTAACAGTGTGTTTACTTTTACATCTTTGATCTCAGTGATGAAGCAAACGACTGTTCTGGCTGCTTTGTCTCAGTATTCCAAGCTTTTAATTTGTACTAAGTTAAGAAGGACTGGCTCAAAGATGAAACAAATTTTTGAAACAGTATGTTTTTACTTTTTCAAGCTAGTGCGGTATTTTTCTTCCTCTGTTATCTGCACATCAGTTGGGACGAGTTAAGGTTTATTCAACAAGGAGAGATGCCATGCTGGAACTTGTTCTCGCTGACAAGGAGAGGCTGGTGGGGAATGTCATGCTCAAGGGCAGCCTTGGCTGCAGTGACCATGAAAAGGTGGAGTTCAAGATCCTTAGGGCAGCAAGGAGGGCACACAGCAAGCTCACTACCCTGGAATTCAGGAGAGCAGACTTTGGCCTCTTCAGGGATCTGCTTGGCAGAGTACAATGGGATAAAGCCTGGGATGGAAAAGGGGGCCAAGAAAGCTGCCTAATATTCAAGGATCACCTCCTCCAAGCTCAGGAGCAATGCTTCCCAACAAAGAGGAAGTCAGGCAAAAACACCAGGAGGCCTGCATGGATGAAAATGGAGCTCCTGGACAATTTTTTTTTTTAAAAAAAGGAAGCCTATAGAGGATGGAAGCAAAGACAGGTAGCCTGGGAGGAACACAGAAACATTGTCTGAGCAGCCAGGGATCAGGTTAGGAAACCTAAAGTCCAGATAGGATTAAATCTGGCCAGGGATGTCAAGAACAACAAGAAAAGCTTCTACAGGTATGTCAATGATGAAAGGACGACTAGGGAAAATCTGGGCCCTCTCCAGAAGGAAATGGGAGACCTGGTCACCCGGGACACGGACAAGGATGAGCACTCAATGACTTTTTTGCCTCAGTCTTCACCAGCAAGTGCTCCAGCCACCCTGCCTAAGTTGCAGAAGGCAAAGGCAGGGACTGGGAGAATGAGGTACTGCTCACTGTAGGAGAAGATCAGATTTGAGACCATCTAAGGAACCTGAAGGTATACAGATGCATGGGACCTGATGACATACATCCGCAGGTTCTGAGAGAACTGGCTGATGAAGTTGCTAAGCCACTATCCATCATATTTAAGAAGTCATGGCAATCCAGTGAAGTTCCCACCAACTGAAAAAGGGGAAATATAATGCCCATTTTTAAAAAAGAAAAAATGGAAGACCCGGGGAATTACAGGCCATTCAGTCTCACCTCTGCATCTGGCAAGATCATTTTTCTCCTGGAAACGATACTAAGGTGCATGTAAAATAAGGATGTGATTGGTGACAGCCAACATGGCTTCATTAAGGGCAAACTGTGCCTGACAAATTTGGTGGTCTTCTATGACAGTGTTACAGCGTTGGTGGATAAGGGAAGACCAACTGACACCATCTACCTGGACTTGTGCAAAGCATTTGACACTGTCCCACACGACATTCCTGTCTCTAGATTGGAGACACGTGAATTTGACGGATGGACCACTCAGTGGATAAGGAATTGGATGGGTGGTCACACTCAAAGAGTTGCAGTCAATGGCTCAATATCCAAGTGGCAAACAGTGATGAGTGGCGTTCCTCAGGGGTCAGTACTGGGACGGGTGCTGTTTAACATCTTTGTCGGCAACATGGACAGTGGGACTGAGTGCACCCTCAGCAAGTTTGCTGATGACACCAAGCTGTGTGGCATGGTTGACATGCTAGAGGGAAGGGATGCCATCCAGAGGGACCAGGCCAGGCTTGAGAGGTGAGTCCGTGCGAACCTCATGAACTTCATAGTATATACTAATATACAAGGCCAAGCACAAGGTCCTGCACGCGGGCTGGGGCAATCCCAAGCACAAATACAGTCTGGTAGGAGAATGGATTGAGAGCAGCCCCGAGGAGAAGGACTTGCGGGTGTTGGTGGATGAGAAGCTCAACATGAGCTGGCAATGTACGCTTGCAGCCCAGAAAGCCAACTGCATCCTGGGCTGCATCAAAAGAAGCGTAGCCAGCAGGTCAAGGGAGGTGATTCTGCCCCTCTACTCTGCTCTCGTGAGACCCCACCTCGCATACTGCATCCAGCGCTGGAGCCCCCAACATTAGAAGGAAAAGGACCTGTTGGAACGAGTCCAAAGGAGAGCCACGGAGATGATGAGAGGGCTGGAGCACCTCTCCTATGAAGAAAGGCTGAGACCATTGGGGCTGTTCAGCCTGGAGAAGAGAAGGCTCTGGGGAGATCTTATAGCAGCCTTCCAGTACTTAAAGGAGCCTACAGGAAAGATGGGGAGGGAGTCTTTGTCAGGGAGTATAGTGATAGGACAAGGGGTAACAGTTTTAAACTGAAAGAGGGTAGATTGATACGGATATTAGATATTAGGAAGAAAATCTTTACTGTGAGGGTTTTGAGACACTGGAACAGGTTACCCAGAGAAGCTGTGGATGCCCCATCCCTGGAAGTGTTCAAGGCCAGGTTAGATGAGGCTTTGAGCAACCTGGTCTAGTGGAAGGTGTTCCTGTCCATTGCAGGGGGATGGTCATTAAGGTCCCTTCCAACCCAAACCATTCTAAGATTCTATGATTCTTTTCCTTCATATGACTGACAGATCTTGCAATTCAGATACAAGGTTACAGAATATTGCAGATCAATGACTGTACGGCACCATATTTAAAATTATTTTAAAAATCTCCAGACTTTTAAACACCATGTGTTGCTTTCATTTGTTTCTGAGTAACATTTTACAAAATTCATAGAGCTGGCTGACTCTGAAAGCTGTCTACTTCAATATTAAATGTTATTAATGTTGAGGTCTGAAGAAAATGAAGCATGCTATATACTAATGCTCCGCGTTCACAGGGGAAAGTTAACCTGTATGAGCTAGAAAAGCTATTATCTAAATAGTTAAGATGTGCTTGTCAAATTATTAAAAGGTGGACAAGCTTTGTCAAAGACAATGATGCATTTATGTCCTCCTTAGACTCTACTTTTGCTGCTACCCATTAATCCCTATTTCTACTTGATCACAGTCTTTCTGATACAACAAAACTCTTTTGCCTGATTTCTATAGAACCCAAACTGCTCTATTAGATTTGAATCGTGACTTACAGTTTACTAAAGGACTAAAGTATGTAACATTACTAACACAAAATCAGAAATTTTTGTTTTATATAGACAAATTGCATGTAGAGGAAAATCATAAAAACTATGTTTCTTTGAAAGTATGCTCTTTTGCTATTTTAAATGTTCTTTGGTGTCAGCATAAGGAGCCTGATTACAATCAGGAAGAATTTTATTTATGTCGTTGTAAATGAGCATTAGTGGAACTACTCCTATACAGAGCAGAAAGGCCAGATTAGAAGCTGCTAACTTGATGGTTCTTATAACTTCCTTCACTTGTTACTGCTGTGTTTTTTTTTGAGGTGAACAGTTTTAGCACAGGCTTTTAAGCTCACCTATTCATTCTTATAATTACTGATCAACATGAACAACAGGAAATTAAGATCCAAGTTACAGAGTAACTTTTGTTGAAAGCTCATTTCTTAGGTTTTTTAGTCCAACACACTTTAATACAAAAAAGGGAAGCAGTAGGATGCCAATGGTCGTTTTTGCAATAATCAAGAGAAGTGTTTTTCTCTGTGAGGGATAACCAGTTTACGGAAAGACTTTCAGAACTGCACTACTTCCAAGTAATCTCAATGAAGGAAATGTTGCCAGTCAGAGTATTTAACAAACTTACCTTAAAAGTAATAGTTATTTCAAACAGACAATCTTCTGTAGAATATGTAACCAATTTAAAAACACTTTATGTCAAGATTTATCTACTAAGCAAACATACAGAAAAAGGAGTTGAGGTTTTCAGTATTTTAGAGTATGTGATATAACAATACACGATATATAAAAAGGTCAAAAATATAAATTTTATGTGAAATATGCCAAAAAAACCCAAACCCAACCTCCAGTCTTGCTACATTATTCTCTGCTCTCCTAGTTTGCTATTGGAGCTCTTCTTGTGTTTAGTATTTACTGAGAGAAGAGCATGGCACTTCCTGTCGTGGTGCAGCTCATCAAAAAATTTTGCTCACACATTTGCAAAAATGTTCCATTTTTTTGGAAGTAGTACTCTGCTAATTTGTTAAAATAAAGATGGAAAACATAAACAATAACTTTCTTTTTATTAAAAAAGAATAATTATTTTAATGAGTTATTTATATTTGCCCTATGGAAGTCTACTAGTAGAGAGGAATTCCAGGTAGAGAGGAAGTGAGAAACTGGTAAAGGAAAGGGATTGTAAAAGAGCTATTGCTGTGGGGTTTTGGGGGGGTTTTCTGTTTTGTTTTGTTTTTTTTTTCATAAAAAGCTTACAGCTTGAAACAGGCTGCACAGGTTGAATCACCATCTCCGGAGGTATTTAAAAGATGGGTAGATGTGGTGCTTAGGGACATGGTTTAGTGGTGGCTTTGGCAGCATTAGGTTAATGGTTGGACTTGACGATCTTAAAGGTCCCTTCCAACCTAGAAGATTCTATGTCCATTACTGCTTATTTTTACTAAAATAGGGAGCAAGGTTCCTCTCCAAACACTCCAGTGAAATATGAGCTGATATATACATCTTATTTTATTTTACTTACAGGTTAGCAGGGAATGTTTACTTTAACAACAGCTTACAAACACTTAATTCTTTTCAAAATTATTTATTTTCAGAATATCTAAAACCAAAGCTGTGATTAAAGTTGCTTTGGAGATTCATCACGCTTAGATGGGTAAGGAGAAGCTCTAAACTGAGTATAATTTTGAGAAATTATAGAAAAGTATGGATATGACTTATAATCGCCTTTTCTGTGCATCACTCAAAGGAAGCATCCTGGTTTGAGAGAAATGATTGCATAAAAAGGAACAGTAAAGTGGCTAATGTGGCTGGATTTCCAACCATCTTGTGAAAAATTTCCTAAATTTGTAGGTTATCATAGGACCAATGACAGCTAAGGGTTCTCCATTTAGTTACTTAAATCACTTGTTTAAATTAAATTTAAATTTCCCACATTGTGAAAAAATCCTCTCTTAAAGGATTTTGTCAGCTATCACTGTTTTCTCCTTCAGGGTTTTACTGAGGAAAAACTAAGGGCAGAAAAAGGGAAAGACTCCCAGGCTATTTTACAGCACTATGTATATTAAGTGTCTCAAACTGACATCATCTTCTTCGGCAGCACTCCTGAGTCACAGAGAATCATGCATTGTGTTGAATCTTCAAATACTGGCAGAAACAGAAGCAGGGGTAGACATAAATTAATCATACCAACAATCTCCTTACCGCAAAAAACACCACTTAAAAGATTTTACTCTCATCTAAAATACCTTGATAATTTGCTTGAAGCATTAAAAATCATCATCCTTTAAAAAAATAATCTAATAGTATTTGTTATAAACTACATTAATATATATGTTCCCCTGCAAGACGTGGCTGTACTGAAGATAGTGAAGCAAGTGGCAGGGAAGTGAAAATTTTAGTTTTAATTTCTCTACAGCTTCAAAGTTAGCTATGAGCAATGCACCTAAAGTGATTTGGTCTTTGTAGCAACGTGTTAAATCTCCTTTAAGTTAGGTGTAAAGTTGAGAAGCAGAAATCAGAAGGATTTTTCCAGGGAAAATTTAAAAGAAAATCACTGGTTTTTCAGTTTAACCTTGTAAAGAACAGTAACAATTTTACTGTCTTATTTGGAGTCCTGTTAGATAGCGTAAGTGGTGTGGATGGGCAGCCAGCTTCCTGCACCCTATGTCAACCAGCAACCCCCATGGAGCAGCAGATGAGAACTACCTTCTTCCCCTCGTGGCCACTTACTCCATACTGAAAAAGTCTTCCTGTGTACAGCAAAGAAGCAGACAGAAATAAAGAGTTCATTGGGACATAAGGAATTGGAGTTTGCTGCAACTCAGAAATCAGTAAAACTGGGAATGAGACCAGGAGAAGGAAAGTGCACAAAAGGAGTACACAGCTGGGAGAGATTTATTTACAAAGTTTTCTATTCCTGTTCTGTTTCAACTTGAGCTCTCTTTTCATAGGTGTTTTAAAAGTGAGCTTCTTAGAAGTATTACTCGTGCTTGTTCCTGTTCTAGTAAAACCTGGCTTTTGTGGGTAAGAGCTCTTCTCTCTTCAGCACTTGCTGGGGCGGGGTGGGGAAAGGAGAAGGAGGGGCTAAACTATTCCCACTTGCTTTTTCCAAATATCAATGCAGATTTTAACAGTATCCAGAACAAGTGTTTTATTTAGTTACCTTGTCTCCAAGGAACTTTGTTCTGCTTTTTAATTTTAGACCAGAAAAATGAATTCTTTTGTAGTGAGACAAGTATTTATCTGTTTCTGCCAGAGCTACCCTGACACATTAACAGCCAGACTCCAAAAAGCCAGAAGAAAAGGAAATATTTTATAGAAAAATAACCTCATGTCTTTTCAATTTTAGGCTAAATATAATATGAGAGCAAATAAGAATTTTTTTAAAATATATTCAAACAAATGTACTATAAAGCTCAAAATTAGAATGCTCTGGCTTAAGAAGTCATATATTTTAATTACATAAATGTTTACCTGACTCACATTCCATATCTACCAGACTGTAAACAAGACAGGAAATTTTCCTGATTGACATAGGTCTATGGAGAAGAATGATGAAAGCAAAGTTAGTATTAATCACTGTTATGCTCAGTATGTAATTTATTAGTATGCTAATTTTTCTGAGAAATTTGTGTGGGAAAGTCAAAAAGGGATTTATAGCAGTAATGTTGGACTCTGTGAATTTCATCTAAAGGCAATACATTAGAAGATGTAAACAAAAGATTACTAAAGCAGAGCTATTTCTTCTTTGTTGGAAGCCCAGGAGAATTAAGTTTTCTTAAGGAAAGAGATAAAACCAGTTGTTAAGCCTTCAATGAACCAATCTATTATTTTAATTCAATATTGGAAGCTGAGTAAAGGCATAATTGGATGATTGATTTCTAAAGTTTTTATAGAATCAATGAAAGGACAGAAATGGTCTATGTTTTATGAGATTAGAATTGGTTGGGCTCATTAGAGGTAGCTGAGGGTACTGGTGGGACTGTTATAAACCACCTCTGGTTACACCTACAGTGACTTCATACAGCTGTGCCAAAAAGGACAAGCATGCTCCTTGCTCATTTCTATTTCTATTTTAACAGCAAAAATTTCTATAGGTACATTAATGGTAAGACGACGACTAGGGAGGGTGTAAGCCCCCTCAGAAAGGAAACAGGGGAGCCAGTGACAAGTGATATGGAGAAGGCCAAGGTTCTCAACGACTTCTTTTCCTCAGTCTTCACTGTCAAGGGCTCCAGCCACACTCCCAGAGTCACGGAAGACAATGGCAGGGGCTGGACAGAACTGCCCATCGTAAGTGAAGATCAGGTTCATGACCATCTGATTAACTTGAAAGTGAACAAGTCCATGGGACCTGATGGGATACACCCACGGGTACTGAAGGAACTGGCAGATGAGGTTGCTAAACTGCTCTCTATTATATTCCAAAATTCATGGCAGTCTGGTGAAGTCCCCACTGACTGGAAAAGGGGAAACATAATCCCCATTTTCAAAAAGGGAAAGAAGGAGGAACCAGGGAACTATAGGCCAGTCAGTCTCACCTCCGTGCCTGCTAAGATTATGGAGCAGATCCTCCTGAAAGCACTGCTGAGGCAGAAGAATAAAGAAGAGGTGATTGGGTCCAATTAACACAGCTTCACCAAGGGGAAATTGTACCTCATAAACCTGTTTGCCTTCTATGAGAAGGTCACAATATCAATAGACAAGGGGAGAGCAACTGACATCATTTACCTGGACCTGAGCAAAGCCTTTGACACTGTCCCGCATGACATCCTGGTCTCCAAGCTGATAAAATGTGGGTTTGATGGACTGAGAATTCAGTGGATAAAGAACTGGCTTGACGGCTGCACCCAAAGCGTGGCTGTCAATGGGTCCATGTCCAAGTGGAGGACAGTGACAAGTGGAGTCCCTCAAGGATCAGTACTGGGACCGGTCTTGTTTAACATCTTCGTCAGCGACATGGACAGTGGCATAGAGTGCACCCTCAGCAAGTTTGCCGATGACACCAAGCTGTGTGGGGTGGCCGACACGCTAGAGGGAAGGGATGCCAGCCAGAGGGACCTTGACAGGCTGGAGAAGTGGGCCCATGCCAACCTCATGAAGTTCAATAAGACCAGTGCAAGGTCCTCCATCTGGGTTGGGGCAATCCAAAGCACCCATATAGGCTGGGCAGTGACTGGCTTGAGAGCAGCCCTGAAGAAAAGCACTTGGGGGTGCTGGTAGACGAGAGGCTCAAGATGAGCTGTCAGTGTGCACTTGAAGCTCAGAAAGCCAATCGTACCCTGGGCTGCATCAAGAGAAGCGTGGCCAGCAGGTCAAGGGAGGTGATTCTCCCCCTCTACTCCACTCTGGTGAGACCCCACCTGGAGTACTCTGTCCAGTTCTGGAGCCCCTACTACAAGAGAGATATGGACGTGCTGGAACGTGTCCAGAGAAGGGCCAAGAGGATGATCAGAGGGCTGGAGCACCTCTCCTATGAGGACAGACTGAGGGAGTTGGGGTTGTTCAGTCTGGTGAAAAAAAGGCTCTGAGGAGACCTTATTGTGGCCTACCAGTATCTTAAGGGGGCCTACAAGAAAGCTGGTGAGGGACTTTTTAGGATGTCGGGTAATGGTAGGACTAGAGGGAATGGATTAAAACTAGAGATGGGTCGATTCAGACTGGACATTAGGAAGAAGCTCTTCACCATGAGGGTGGTGAGACACTGGCACAGGTTGCCCAGAGAGGTGGTGGAAGCCCCATCCCTGGAAGTTTTTAAGGCCAGGCTAGATGGGGCACTGAGCAACCTGATGTAGTGGGAGATGTCCCTGCCCATGGCAGAGGGGTTGGAACTAGGTGATCTTTAAGGTCCCTTCCAACCCTGACAATTCTATGATTCTATGATTCTATTAAACTGTATGTCCATTTGGAGAGGCCTCAGATGCAAATATATCCCTGTTCACAGGTTCAATCAATGTTAGGGCTACCTGCAGGCTGTCTTCTCATCACACTGATGCTGCCTGCCTGTAAAAGTAATATAGTCAAAACCAGCATCATATAACCAGGAAGCTGCCAAGTTAGATAAACTTGTTAAGAGTGAGAGACCTTTGGACATCCTTGGATCCGATCCCACCAAGAAAAATATTAGATGTTCCATGGTCCCCAACCTTTTGTCACCATCTGCACTGTCAAAAACACTTTTGCTACCATGGCTGCCTGAAGAATAGGTAAACTGACAGTCAGTGCTATGCAATCAGGAATCCATGATGGTAATATATCACCTATTATTTTTTTGTAGTACAGTTTTAATAACTTCTATTTCTGGAATTCAAACTCAGAATTCAGTCAGGAACAGTAATAAGTTGTCAACATTTACCTATTTAATATCAAAAAAGAGAATAATTTAGAATATGAAGCTCCATGAAAACGGGATCAGATGGGTGTTAGCCTATCAGGAGAGACGGAGAAGAAACCGCAGTCCTTATTTGCACTAAGT
Organism: Rissa tridactyla; assembly: GCF_028500815.1. Lineage (NCBI taxonomy): Eukaryota > Metazoa > Chordata > Aves > Charadriiformes > Laridae > Rissa > Rissa tridactyla. Next base: position 45,549,117 of record NC_071467.1, read on the forward strand.
ATTTAAAACTCAATAAAAATCCTCAAGGACTCTTTTGCATATTAAATTTTGCAGAAGGTACTGTTCTTTATAGTGAACTGCATTTTAGGATGGGGTGTTTTAATTCTATACTGGATTTGTATTTTAAAGGACAATAATATCCACAGGTAGGAGCCCTTGAATATTTTGCCTTACTCAAAAGAGAGCTGAACATGCACAAGCACTCCATGACCCTACACAAAGTCATGTTATGGACAACTAACTCCTGTAACTAAATGAGGAGAAACTCATATAAACATATGACACTTTCATTTTTAGGGGTTTTGGCAATATGTATTGCCAAAATAATGGAAATAAAAACAAATAAATATAATTAACATCAACAAATGCTTTTTATCTAGTTAAGCTGATATATGTTTTGATCATGACAGTCATTACACATACAATTAGGCAAGACTTAAGTTAGAGAGGGACACAGCTTTATGAATGCAAAGAGGTTAGGTTCTGTTATTCATAGTAGATCTAAAGAGGATGAATTGGAACTCGAATCGAAGTGTAATTCATTTTATTCCTAAGAACGTCTTCACTTAATAAATTTTATCCTTAACTGTTTGAAAAGTACTTATGATTTGTTAAAGAATTTTGAATGTACTAATCATAACTTTGCTGGGGGCAATTTTTATCTTTTTCATTACTTAACGAAGAATAAATATTTCTGCATATTCAGAAATGTTATCATAATTGGGGCTTTAAAAAAAATAATAGATTGTAAGGTTTCACACAAACTAAGCTATTTCATCTATCAAGAATTCAAATGTTATTTTTAAAGCTCCACTTGTCAACTGCAAGTAAAAACTTTCTACTGTAGTAATTTTAGCTGTCTAGATAATATTCCTCTTGTTCCACATTTAGGTATGTCAAGTAAGCAATGACAAGTAGCAGCACAAAAGAAGCTTGATCCAAGTGCATTTATTCATCTGTATCTGTAGAGTTCATTCTATGCTATGTATATAGTTACACACAATAGCACTTTTGAGAACACAAAGTTTTAAAATTGACTACTCAGAGTACAGTCTTGATCTTATTCCCTTCTGCATAAGCATTAGGGTGCAAATTTTATTCCATAACCACAGTAGTCCAATACATCAGAAGGATAGCGGTCAGTTAATAGTAACTTTACTGAATTTTCTCCTGCTTCAGTTTGCAAGCGTCAGATCTTATTACTTTCTATGTTGTTAAATCATGCTCAAAAAAACTCCAAAAACCACATTCCCAACTGAATGCTTTTGTGATATGACATAACATGACGATGTCCATTTTGCAGACGGGTCCAAAGGCACAAAAGGCACAGGTCCTTCTAAAAGGAAGAAATTTCAGTATTTTTCTACTTCATTGCTGCCAAAATATATTTAAGGATCCAGGCATGAGAGATTAGGCCAGAACTCATTTGAAGGATCTGTATTTCAGAGCACTGAGTAGTGTACAAAACGTTAAGCCTTCATTTTATTTGCAGAGTTATAAGCATACAAATTTTCCACAAGCCCAGCTAGGCCAACAGCCTGTGAACTGCAGAAAACAGGTGATGACCTACAGAAGGCTTTTCCAGCATGCTATGCAGGTATAGAACCCTGTCCTCTGTGGTGGCATTCAAATATTTTTTTTTCTTTATCACTCTAGCAGAGACCCAATCTGTTGTCTTTTCAAGTCTTTCCCTCTTAGGTCGTGAAAGTTTCTGAGTACAATGAGGGGCAGCAAATGTAGGAAAGGGTCTATTCATCCCGAACCATCTGAATGGAAAATGTTTAACATAGGTTGGAGCTTTGCAAGTTTTTTTTTGTGAAACTCTAATCAGTACATGCATCAGGAAATTTCTTTCAGTCTTAGAGGTCATATTTTTCGCAGTAAGTCCATAAGCTGTGTCTTGCTTCTTTCAAATCCTTGGTTGAAAGTGTAAATCCCCCACAGCCTCCCAGTGCCTGCAGAATTGCAACACTTTCCTCAAATGATCCATTTCACTGAAAAAATAGAACCCTTTTCGGTAAAGATTCCCCCAGAAACATTTAATGCAAGGCCACCATCTCACATAAGGTGTTTGAGGCAAAATGTTTTCATAAGCAACTAATGCTACAGGCCCTAAGTGCACTCAAGAATACCAACTGTGTCCAGCATCATCACGGCTAGAAGGGAGACAAAACTCACAGATTTAGATACTGAAGTGCTAACTTCAAAAAGACTTATGTAAATACTCATCAATAATCTGATTCAGAATCAAGAAGTTTGGGAAAGTGTTCTGAATGTGACACTCCGGAGGAAACTAAGAAAGAAATGCCATTGCCTTATGGGAAGTAATGTCCTTCAGTATGACAGAACGTGGAGGTCACTGTGACAGGAAGTTTTATAGCACAGTGTTAGGCACATAATGTATAACAATGCACATGAACTCCTGCCCTTCTTCACACTATTCCTGATTCAATCCTTTGGTATTAATTTTACATCCCTGATAACTCAAAAAATAAAAGAATTATAAAAGTAACGGAAGTTTTGCCCAGAAATTCAAGACTCGCACTGCAACAGAAACAGCAGTTACTTATCATTTAAGCAAATGAGTATTAGATAAACAAAGGAGAGAGCATTCTCATATTGGCACTGTGAAAGTATAATTTTAAAGTATTGTGTCGGATACTTAAAAATTATTCCCACTGAGCTAGTCAAAAGGTTTGGGCACATAAAATCTTCAGAAGCCATAAGGATAACTGCAGGTGAGAGGAGAATAAAATCAGGTCTTAAAAATTACTGGTACTTGTTTCCCAGCTGATTATTTATTTACAATTATATTTGTAAAACACACTTGGCTCCAAACCAAATTTTTCAGTGCCAAGGCTGGCACTACTGCTCCCAGGTTAACATAATTGGTTGAAACAACTTTATTTGAGGCACCTGAATTTGGGGAATATCAGTGTACTCTAAAATACATGTGTGTATATAGATATTTATATGTGTGAGTACACAATATATATACAAGTATTATATATATTATAATATATATTGTATACAGTATTATATGTATATAATATATAAAGTATACATATTACATGCAATATATATGCATAAAAATTATTACACATATATATACATGATTCTGAAAGATATGCGACACGTATATATTGTTTATAAAATAAATATTTTGTATATGTTATATACCTGTAAAAAAATTTGCAGAAGACATATAGATGATAAGGATCTAAAATTGCTAGTTACTTTCTCTGTAAAGATAGCCAATTCTTTAAAGAGATTGCTCTCAAATATTGATACACTCTTCTATAGTCATACATTTTAGTATTGCAATTTGACAGAATCAGATACAGATCTCATTCTGTCTTTCAAAAGACTTTTTGTTTAATAGTAGAGCAGGAAAGGGAACAAAAGATAAAGACCTTTCATAGGTCTGAGCACTAACCCAAGCAACAACTACCCATACTAGAAAATTACTCTCTTACTTTCATTTCCAGTTTATCTGTGACCAAATTTCCCCCCGATTTTACTTATTCTGCTTGTGATGTTTAATTTCAGTAGATCTTTTCTCTGTTACACTATATACAGCAAATATGGTCACTCAGCTTTACCTTGATATATGACACAAACCATATTTAGCAAATCCCAGTTTGCAACAAATTTTATTTGTTTTATACTAAACCAGCCTTGCCTTACACTATATACTAGTAAACTTAAGAATTTTAAGAATGCCAAATGCCACAAACTTGAACTAGGAAAAGGCAGTTGGCCCTACTGAAATGTCTGGTTTTAAAGTTCCTCTTTCCATTCCCAACTTCTTATAACTCTTTCTCCTTCCTTATTTCAACTTGGAGACGTGAAAACAAGATGCACATTTAGGCTGCCTTATCTGCCCCTGGTTTAGTTCTTCAGGCATAACGCTTTTGTGATTTCATCTCTACCACTAAATCCACTAAAGCATTTGTATAGATCTGTGGTTTTATTAATATTTCCAGAGTGTGTGTGTGGTACCAACGAGTCCCTCCAAATTTTTAAAGAATAAGAGAATAACAATTATACTTTTCCTAAAGAGAATAAAAACAAAACAAATGAACCAAACCAAACCACTGCTTCCTTTTGTAAATGTGTGTTAAATTAAATCTTCTATGTAGAAAGTTGAGGCAACAAATAAAACTGTTCAGGTTTCAAAAGAGCTAGAAGGGGACTACATTTATAGCCCAATTCCAAGCCAAGTTTTATCTTATATAATGATCTCAAAGTACATAAAAGGCATAAAACCATCAAATTAGACGAGCAGCCCTTTAAATTTACTGTAGAAAATTATCAATATTTCCTCGAATCACCTTATTTGAATGGCAACAAGTTCTACCCTCAGCCCATACCAGATTCCTCTGCATAAAAAAAAATAGTTCCCTTCCTAACATGCTCTTTCAGTTGTCTATAGAACTAATCACACTAGAAACACATAATACTGATTTTTTTTTAAAAAAAAAGCTCTTTACATGGTTATTTTCTCATAAACATTAAAAGACACAAGTTTTAAAAGAAAGAAAACCATAACTCATTAGAAAGTGCACTATTATATGCTGTAGCAGTAACATCTAGCTTATCTGCATGCTATTAATAAGGAAAGAGAGAAAACAGATAAATAGGAAAAATGGACTTTATAGCTAAATCCATAATGCAGAAAGAAAAATCAGTAGATCGAATTGTTCGCACATGCTATGTTAGTGAGATTCACCTGTTAAGTAAATCCACCTGATTAGTACCTGCTGGTTTTTAATAAAACAGCTCTAATGATTAGCACAGCTAGCTTTAATTTCTTAGAATTATGCAAAGGTAGTGATGTTGTAAGCCTTAAGGAGAGCTGGGAGCTTCCCAAAATGTGGTGCATGCAGTCTACTGAATACATTTTTAATCAGATGAGGGGAGAAAACCCTTCTTATTTTTCTCTTCTTCAGTAGAATCTGCATTTCATCACTATGAAGAGTTTGAAAATATGCTGCTTAATGCATTTATCATGCTGTCAGACCTATCTAGCTCACTTTTTTCCCCCTGTTATTTAACCATAAACTAGGCATTACATACACAGTCCTCAGCTTCTAAGCCAGATACTTTCCTCTTCTTCACAGTGCTAGAAAAGTCGGCTAGAAAGTTCTCTGAGGGAAAGCTAAGGGTAACTTTCAACAGAAGGGATGATAAATAGGTGAGAGGTACGGAAAGACTGAGTGTACTCACCACAGAACATGGTATTCATTTTGCTCCTTGGACAGTGCATTATCCCAGCAGATTCAGCTGAAAGTACATTATCAAGTGAGTGGACGGGTAAACAGGGTAGGGACTGCTGGATTAGTGGCAAATCCTTTTTTCTGTTCAGCATAGCAGAGCAATGATGCTACTTCCACTAACCGGAAGTATTCCAATTACAAATACACACTATTCTAAAACGCATATATGCTTGTGCAAGCATGCATGCAGCTTGAGCATGCAATTTTGGCTCATTCTTATAACACTATAATCATCTCAATGTGACTTGAGTTGAGGCACAAACAGGTAGCATATTCATTTTGGTCTCTAGAAAAAAAGCTTGATTTTTTTTTGCATATTATTCTGTGGATGCACCTGTACTATCATGTGAGAAATACAGAAAGTTCCTTTGTTTTGGAGGTAGTCCAACTTTACAATATTAAAAACCCTGAGTCACTGCAAACATTTGTTTAAAGGATGCCTAAAGGGATTGAACTTATCTTTACCTTATAGTTGCAGCTGTCTCACACAGTTAACTTTAATGGAAATTTAACTTAACTAGTTTGTATATAGCGATACATTCATTATGATGTACCTGGCCTTCTATCTACTTTTCTTTTCTTGACAACAGGTCAAAGAGCTCTGCGTGGAACCACTGCCATGTGGTGACCTCTTTTTTTGGTCTATACTCAGAATCTTTATCAACATAGCTTTAAGTTCCTGGAATTAAAAATAATTTTAAAAATTAAAATAAAAATAATAAAAGTATCTACTGTATAGCCATTGAAGTTCCCCAAAATTTCGTCTCCCATGCAATTCATAGTGTTAGAGAGTCTATTAAATCCATGGCAAGTACAATCAACATGTAGTGATGGACAAGAAGTTTCTATGTGCTCCTCACTTGGTTTGCCTTATCCTATTGCCTTGTCACTTAGATAGTAACCTCTTTGTGATCATACAGCAACAAAAAATGTCAGCTCTCATTCATCAGTCATCTCCCTAAGATGAATTATTAAGTCACAATATTCAAATGATCCCCTTTGCCTTCCTTATACAGGTGGTCTGGTTTATGCTCTCTGTTCGTTGGTAATACTTTTGGGGAAATTTTTTTTAAAAATCCAACCCTAGTCTTAGCCAGTCAAGAAAAAAAAATATTTAAGCAAACGTGTACCAGATATACACGTTTATTCATCTACAGAATATTTTGATTTTTATTTAATTTTTATTCATCTACAGAATATTTTGTTATTTACATACATAAATAATATCTAGATAAATTATATCTATAAATGACGGGAGATTTGGAGTGTTAAAACTGACTGTATTAAAAGAGGACATGAAGGAGAAAAGACTACTGTTTATGTTCCAGAAACCAACACCTGATTAAGGCAAGAGGTCAGAAAAAAAATGCAGAAGGAAGTTACTGGAGCTTGGCAATATAAAAAAAGCTTTATTTTGGAGGTGGATATATCCTGTTCTCATGAAAAAACTAACTAAAAAATTCTATCATGGAAACATTTTAAGTTTTCCTGTCCTACAATTTTGCGTGATTCCTCCCCTTGGATTCTTCAAAATGATGATTAAATTAGCTTCACATGGGAGGTGGTTTTCATCAGATGATTATAGTTTTTATTCCATTAGTGAAAGCTGCAATGCATCATTAATGATGAAATGTTTGGTAGCAGATTTTGCTTTTATTGCAAATAAGTGTAGAGACAGAATAGAAAATATAAGTTCATATTTAGAGAATTTGCACTGCAATTGCCAGTTAGAGAAAATATGCTACCGAAAAGATAGGAAATACTGTATACTTCTGTATTTAACAGATATGGGGCACTATTTGAATTCAAATGTTTGTGTTCATTTTTTTTTCTTTGTGATTCTGAGGAAGGGGAGTTCTGCTTCTCAGGTGACACTGTCAGAAAACGTTTGAAATTATCTTTTACTGTAAGGTTGGTCTGCTGGATGGTATTTCAGGACTCCATTACAAAGTTCTCTGAAGTGTCTGACATGGGCAAGTAAACCCACACTTCAGATCTCCCTCCTGAAGATAAACAACTGCTCTGCTTGAGGAATGTAGCAGCATGCGTCCACAGCTAGTGCTTACAAGCCATTTTTATATCTATTTCTGTTCAGCTGCAACACACATTTCTTTACTGGCATCCTTCCTTGCTCATTTGTGTCCTCAGGTGGAAATAGCCAATTTTAGAGCCCAAAGCTTTCTGAATGCCATGCAGTCATGACTAATTTATTCTTGTAGATAAGTACACTCCACTACAAAGTAAAAATCATGACTGAAAATCTACAGGCATTTGGAAAAGCGTTCCCCAATTTTTATAAAGATTTCCAGCACAGTTTAATGAAAACAAAAAATCATTAAAAAAGCATCTGTTAAGTAAAATTATTGTAACAATTTACTTAGATTTAGTTATTAAATATTTTCATTTTATATATATATATGAGATGAATAGTCTGATAGTGTGAATATATACACCTACCCACACATAGACAATTCAACAGATATGTATATAGATAGACATACACACCCACATACATCTAAAATATATATAAAAGTGCAGGAGTTTTATATATAAATTATGTAGAAATCACTTTCTGCAACTTTGGTTTTGAATGTAGACTGAGTAAAACATAATTCAAGAAAGCTTAGCTACAATTATAAAAAAGTGACTGTGAGTCCTTTTGTGAATGTCTGCTTCAAACTGCAATCATCATAGTCCATCTCACTGCAAAAATTTACTCTTATTTTTTTTTTTTTAATATCTGCATGGAGAACAGTTGCTTTTAGTTACTGAACTTAGCAGCAGATATGATGTTGTGATCTATATCAACCTCATACCTTAGATATGATATTCCACATATTTTTGAATATATGAGTATTCTTATTCACACAGGGTATGGAAATATGCAACTTTCTATGTAGGAAGAATATTGAGAGTATGCAGAAGAATATTGAGGAAGATAATTTGCTCACCCTTTTTTCATGAGATATTGGTTCTCAAAAACTGAGCATCATTGCCAGTTTTCTATTCCTGGAAAGGAAGAAGATTGTATAGTGCATTGTTTGATCGTCTCATTCTACATTTGGTATATATTTAAATATTGAGTCCATATTTGAATATTGAATCCACAACTTTTTTTTCAGCACAGAAAGCAAAGTGAAACAGATGTGGGAAGGAAAGTGGAAAGGGAAAAGAAATTAAAGGAAAGAATGTGTTACATTGAGACAGAAAATAACAATCTGTAGGATCAGTAACAATTCAAAAAATTGAGGAAAAAAAGCATAACAGAATAACCCATATTTAAGCTAAAACCATATTATAAATATGATACTGTTGATCAGCACAGCACATTCACAGAAGTAGTTATGATCTTCATACTGGCGAACACAAATTTAGGCTTGCATACGACTATGGTCATCTCCAATATTCACTACCGTTCGGGACTTGAATGCAGACAAAATATATTTTCTGTTTGTTCCAGGATAGCTTCTATTTTTTTATTGCTAAATTTCTTCCATAGCAACATAATGTTCCAAGGCATCTGTTCATACAGCTTCCCAGTAACATTATGAGACCAAATACACTCATATTTCTTTAAATGAAAACAAGATCGCACATGCAGTTTATGACAACGTAAACATAAGAAAAACTTCAACAGCATGTAGTTGGCTATGTTTAAATTATTAAACGTGTTTGTATTTTTTTTCCAATTTCTTTTTTTTTTTTTTTCAGGTAATTAATATCTAAATTCTGTAGTGGTTGTTTGTGACTGTCAGACAGGATATATGCTTCAATTTTTTTTGCCTATTAGGTAACCACTTAAGTTTTTGCTTGAACATACAAAAATTTGCTTTATGCAGAAATACTATGCATGCTCTGGGCTTGTGTTAAAGTGTCTGTGACATGCTCCTCGTGCTTTTAAGGGCTCAAGAATTGTGTCTTTTCCAGTATCTTACTTCATGCTAGAAAACTGGGGTAACAACAGATTGCAGGTGTTTGATGCAACAGTTTAAGTATGCTGTAATAGTATTTATCTGTGGAGAGAACTTTGGTGGGTAGGAAATATGAGCACAGTGGAAAATAAGAAAAAAAAGGAAATAAGCAGTAGATGTACAGATTTTGGCATTTCTTGCATGCTGATTTACTGTTAAGGATCGTTGGGGCCTCAGATCCTCCCTTAAGTCACAGAAGTAATGCAGTGCACTGGTTTCACAAGGTAAGGATGAGGATGTAGTTCCCTTCTGCTCTGGCAATCTGGGTGGAGAGAGTGGAATGAAGGATTCAGGCTCCTAATTCAACCCACAAAGATGACTCCCCTCGTGTATGTTTTACCCGCATAATGGCAAGGCAGAATTATGATCTCTATTCTAGTCAGCACGTGCAGAGGCAACACCACTCTGTATACACAGCCTCCATACGGAGACTGAAAGGAACAGAGCAGGTAAAATACAAGGCATTCCACTAAAAAGTGCAGGAGGATAAGCACTTCCCTCTGCACTGAGACAAATTGCTTTTCTCTCAGGGCTGATTGCCTCCTACTTCTTCCTTTTGAGTAGCAGGGTACTACACTGCACCCCACTTGCATGATGTTCTTTTACATCTGTTCTTAGTTCTAGGCTATACGCAGAATGACAGAATAATCAGTTTGGCTTCAACCGAATAAACAGAAATGCAACGTCAAAGAACTTGCCTGCACACGTTCAATCCCTAATCAAAACCAAGAGACTCGAATAGCTGCTCCCTGCAAACTTCCTGCACAGTGAGACTTGTCTGTATGTTTGGTCTTGCTCATTTTGATTGTCATATCACATTCATACAATCCAAGCTGTTTTTTAACTCACAGCTAATATGGATGAGTAAGCCAAGACACTGATCTCTGTGATTTTTTTCAGGAAGGAGTTCACGTTACATCTTCAAGGGCTAGCTGGTGACTGGTATGAACTGTGCCAATAAAAGAAATCAAATGGTAGGACCTGAACAGAGGTTAAAGAGGAAAGGTTTTGGGTGATTGATTGGCTGGAAGTGTGTTACAGGATTTGAGAATCTACATACCCTGTCAGGAAATATCTGGGGAAAAGGGGGAGAGAAACATTCACTTTAGATCTGTCTTAAATCTAAACTTGCTGAGTCCCCTATTCCATCCTCCTGATGCTGCAGATGTTATAAACAGAAGAGGATTAGAGTGCCATGCAGCTATACAGCATTTTTTCTCTGGTCAAGGAATGATGAAGAAGGACTGACAGTGAAATTCTGGGTTCAGGTTTCCATTTTACTTAAGATGACAGCCTAGAAAGTTGTAAAATCTGGAAGATCTACACGAGGTAAGTCACCCTGTGTCCTTCTATCTCCCTGTCCAGAGCAAGTAAGCACCATAAAAGCAATCTACCTCCAACCAGTAAACCCTTCCCCTTGCAGCAATGCAACCATTATGCCTGTTTGTGAAACACACAATCTGCATTTAAGGTTTTTTTTCAAACTGGATTTTCAGTGTTCTTCAAGTTAACAAAATGGATGTCTGTGTGAGTTGAGAACAGTTTATATTTTCATTAATAAGGAACTGCAGCTATGCAACAGAAGCCATCACAAAGCATTGATCTGCTGCAACAGCAATACAAGTAAGGAAACTTTGTATGAAAATATAAAGAACACAGATCAAGATAATTCATATACGAATACAGCCAGAATTACAATTCAGGGAAGTTTCTGTTAAATTTACAGTCTGATCTGTGTCATTATGCAGAGTTTTAAGAAGAGGATAAGCAACGGAACCAAAAGTTCTGAACAACTGGTTTTAATTAAGTTTTTTTGCTGTCAGAAGGTATTAGCTCGTTTGTCTTCAGCAATAATTTTAAGAATTTTAGAAGTATTTGCAATGTATCAAGTCACCTTTTATCTAGGCCACTTAGTCAGCAGACTGTAGTATCCTGATGTGGCTTAGGACAATAAATTTAATACAGATAACCAGCTACAGGTTCGCTATGGGACCTGGGGAATCCTGGCCAGCTCTGTGTATCTGCATGTGTGTGCACACGTTTGTGTGTGCACCAGTACAGACGAGTAAGATGGTCTGTACCAGCAGCTGGAGTGGGGTTGCAACCTCAGGGGTTCATATGCCCAAATGCCAGCAACTGGGGAGACTGGGATCCAGGGGCAGCTGCTGGGCAAACTGCTGCAATGTCTGAGCCTGGCTCCTGGAGGCATCCCCATTGTAAATACATATACATATTATATACTTATACATATGTTTATAAGTGCACATACATGTAAGTGCACTCATAGACATATGTATAAGTATATACTATATACATACAGTGTGGAGAGAGAGAGAGATACATATTCTTATCAGTGGACCTCCATGCTACTCAACCAGAGAGTGGAGCAGGATGAGGCTATTGGTGTTGTCTGTGTTCACGTGAGTGCCCTGCATGTCTGCCTGTGATCTGTGTGGCCAGGCATGTATACATGTGTACATGTACATACATGGTGTATCTGTGTGCGTGTGCCTACCAGGAATACATCTTCAGCCTCGCTACTGGTTGAACCTGGGTCATGGAACTGCATCAGTCTCACCTCTCTCATGCTGTCAGATCTGGCATATGTTTTCCTCTAACAGTTAATTATATATAAATATTATGCTTAATCCTTCAGCAATATACACTGGCACCTATTGTGTCAGAGAGAGTCTGAGCTATACAGCAAGTACCTATTTGCAATGTCTGTATCAGTACCTTTGCAGTCCCATTATCCCTGCTATTACAGAGGACCATTAACTTCAGTGTGGAAAGCCTGTCTTTTTCTTCCAAATAATGTCTGTGTGATAATGAAATTGCATCCGCGTCTTTGTACTTTTGCTCACTCTAGTGATTTTAATATACTATTGTGAGTATTTCAGGTAGTTTGAATAAGCAAATATTTGTGTAGAATACACAGACAACACAATTTTGGTTTCAATGACTGCAAGGTAGATTATGAATGTATTGAATTCCAGCACCCTCCTCCCCCTCCATGTTTTGTCCTCCCTGGTTGAATCTTTATGACTGCAATTTTTTTGGTTTGATTTTTTTCCCCCACAGACATACTAAATGCACTTCAGCTTATTTGTACTCAGTTGACTTTTTATTTCATATATCAAATCGATAAATTGCTATTCTGTAGAAGCTTTCTAAATGTTGGTGCCCGTGGATTTGCTGTAAAATTATGTCTGGTCTACCATAGCCTAACCTATGAGGCTCTTAACAGTTTGTTGTATTTTTTTGGTACTGTTAACATTTTTCACAATTTGGTAAAGATACACATTTCACTGATTTTCTGTGTGTTACATAACCCAAGGATATCAAAGAAACTTTTAATTCCTAAATATATGATTCTTCATTATTGGCCACGCCAAGGATGGTCTCCTGTCTTTAGCTGATTGTGTCAGTACTGTTCTTATTTCTCTGAAACATCTCCGCTGTACAGGTTGCACAATGTCAACAAAAGTATTTTAAAGAATGTCCAAGTGTATTTTCTACTTCACAGCTTTGAACAGATTGAGAAAAAAAGATATTCTAAGTCTCTTGAGCAGAAGAATATACTGTTGTTTTGACTGAAAACTGTAACACTTCAAAGCTTCTGTAACACTTCAAAGCTTCTGCACCTCCACTTGGCAAAATGGTTCAGGATACACTCTTTTATAGACTTTTTGAGACCAGAGCAGTGATAAAGAATGTGTTATAGACAGCTTCCTACTTCATTAAAAAGGCAGAAGTTACCAGAAGCACTTATGCTCTTTAGTAGACACTGACTCACTGTTACAGCGTGTAGAAAAACCATGCAAGCAAACAATGGAGTGAACAAAATGCAATGGAGGGAAAAAGCATTCTACTCTGAGAGCACCTCTCACAATACACAGCCACTCGGTGCTGACAGTTAAAGAACTCAGCCTTGCACAGGCAGACTTGGGCATATTTCAGGTTGAAGAGAAAGGTGATGGTTTTCTGTAATTCTTTCATACGAAGCAGAAACCAGATATTCATAAAGTGTGGTTTCAAAAAGATAAGAAAAAGGGAGTTAGCTAAGCAATAGGAATATAACATCTATAGTATCCTCATTTACCAAAAGAACATGGAGCAAGGTGATTAATAGAAACACAAGAAATATAGGAATGGTACAATTCCCACCTCGCAGCAGGATCCATGTAGAAAGAAAAGTGGCAAGAAAGGAGTTCAAGTATGAGAACTGGTTTCTTCTTCCATTCATTGAAGAGATCCAGTCTCTTTTTATATCCTCCCTTTGTATTAAAAATGTCACTTTTTTTCTTTCAACTGAATTATATATACTAATATTTAAAAGCCCATGCTAGTGACTTGAATATTATTCGTGGGATGACTGTTTTTAAAAGTCGCCCGTAATTCTGTCCAAAAGTAAGATCTAGCTTTAATGTATTGTCAGGCCATGAAAAGCATTTAATACATTATCCCTTATTTTACGTATATGTGGTTAGTCTTCAATTTCCCAGGAGAACAGTAACTTTTTCTAAATGGTGGCTGGTGAACAGTCACCATATGTGGTGACTGGTAAATAGTCATAAAGGTGCATATCAGAAAGAAACTGTAAATTACTGTCACCTTTCACGTCCATGAATGTCTAGACCTCCCTAAAAGCATTCTGGGGACTGTTTATCTTTATTATTTCTAGAATTCTCAGTCCTTTGGTATTTTAATAGCTTCCACGTTATTAAACTATCCTTCTTCCCAAAATCCTCAGTTAAGAAATTTCAAAAGACTACAAATTGACCTTAATTCTGGACACATATAAGGAAAATAAATAAATTAATAAATAAGACAAAAAAACCAACCACTAAGCACATGCCACCCAAAATTAAGTTTAGCCCTAACAGTACTCTCTTTTAAGGCAAGAATGGTTTATCTCACTACCTAATTAGAAACTGACTGATGCTGAACTGTGAAAGTCCAGCTGAAGAAGGTATCCTTCACTGCAAATGCATACGTGAGACTTAGTTTTCAAGTGCAAATATTTTGAAACTTTGAATAATGCCTTTGTGGGGGTCCTGGCGGGGGGGGGGGGGGGGAAGGAAAGTATCAATAATCTAAACAGATGGACCAGAAAAAAAAAAAAAAAGAAAACAAAGAAATGATGAGGAAAGCAGAGTAATGATACCAGTTTTGGAATCATCTTTAAAGCCATATTTTTTTACCAGTCTCCTCCAGATTCTGCAACTGGCAATCTCAACCATAAATCAAATAGATCCAATCTTGCCATGAAAATTGTGTAAAGTAGAACAGAAAAATTTTTTTACATCTTTTTCATCTATTTATGCCGCTATGATAAGGCTTTATATCAACAAAGTTGTTCTATTTCTGTTAGGAAACCCTGTATTGCTGAAATTATTAAACAATAGGTTCCTAGGTATGATGACAATTTATAAGATAAATTGTAAGTAAAGATATGTCAATATCTTTGTAAGTATTTAAGTATCTAAGTAAGATATGTCAATAACATCATTCAAGTTTTTCAAGACCAAGGGTAAAATGAAGGTAGGAACCAGACCTTTTGTATGCCTGCTGTTTTCTATTTCTTGCTCTTTCAACAGTAGAAACTATTAAGTCAAGAATTTGAGGGAGTATTAAGAAAAGAAATGTTATGAGGTAAAAGATCTATTTGCTGGGTAACTAATTGGAAAACTGTTGCTTATATCCTCAGCTCATTGTTGCTGGGCAGAGAAAAATAAAGAAAAGTATATTAGCTTTGGTTTATGAACTATCCTTTCACTCTGAACCCTAGAACTACAAAAAAATACATCTAGAAAGATGCTTAATTTTCACTGAGTCTGAGTAACCATGAGACCTAAACAGTAAATGCAGAGAAGCAAAACACCTTGACAAACATTTAGAACAGGCCTACTCCCACAAAGTAGAAATAGAACACCTTTTAAAACACTTTGGGACCAGTATTTGTGCTACCAATACTACAGAATCTTTTCTATGAAATCATACTTGCTTCCAAGATTAGAAGTAAGGCAGTACAAAGACTTTACAACTTTCTTTAAATTTAGCATAGAGTAAGAACATGTAGAAAAAAAAGCTTCACATTTCTGTTCTGTAAGTGAAAGTATGCCCAATGACATTTTGCCAAAGGTATTGTGATTAACACATTGATTTAAAAACCTTGTCATTTTTATCGTAGCTATTATAAAAATTAATTAAGCATGCAGTCTTTAACTTGCAAGAAGAAAACGTCATGTCAACAGGAGTGAGAGACATTATCATGACACAGATAAGCCTAATAAGCACATCGTAAATCTAATAAGCGATGCACAGGCATTTCATAAAGTCATAACATCGTTTTTCTTCTATTTTCTCTGTAGCGCACATTAAGTTGTGACTCAGGCAATAACCTAGACTACTGTCTAGCTGTTGCCAGTAACTGTTACCTGATTCAGTATAAAAAATTTAGAGAAGAATGTATCTTGTTAATTGTATAATGAATTAAGTAGAACAAGTACCTTACTGACCACAAGTAATCACTTTATTATTTGACTCAAGTTCAGCTTTAATTCGCCATATCATTAGCTTACTGTAACAAAGACGCTTATGTTATTTATGGTAGCACAATTACCACTAAAATCCAGACAGTGAGAGTTTACACTAACATGAAAAATGCCATGAATGATACAATTTCTTCACTGATACCAATGGAACATCATTACCGCTGCTAGATGGAGAGAAATGAGGAGAGAACTGAGACTAAATTTGCCAAATATTATTGGAGTTACATCACTTAATATTGAATCTAGGCTCTTTGTACTGTGAAATCTATAAAAGCCTGTAGCAACTCCAAATGATCAGAGAGACAAATTAAGGATTTGTCAAGACATGGAGGAATTCACATCCCCTTCCCTGGAAACCACAGAAAATTTTAGTAAGTTGTAGGTCTCCCTCACTTTGGAGGAATACAGCGTAATTAGACTCATGGCGGAGATAATCCAACCAATCAGATTTACAAAATGATCAAACCAAATTAATGAAAGAATGACCATCTTGTCCCTGCCAAGCCCCGCCCAGGACTCCCTCCCATTGCAGCCCCCAAGATCATCAGTCCCTGCCCCAGCAGTGCTGCAGAAGTGCTGGTCTCCAGCTGCCCAGAGCTCTGCCCAGCTATGGGCCATGCCAAGTGAACCCATGGCCTGGACCAACCTTGGTCTATCCCCAAGGAGGTGCCCAGTGCCTGGGGTTGCCTGCCCCTGCCCTCCGCAAGCTGCCCTGCATCTGGCTGAGCTGTTACAGTGCTGGACTCTTGGCTCCCCATCCTTCAGGCAGCCACTGGTCATTAGGGTGCTCTGATGGTACCTTCAGTCTGTGTTGTTGGAGAAGAAAATACAATCTGGAAGATAAACACTGCCAAATGACCCTTACTCTGTTCACGCTGTGGATTTTCCGCAGCCCCTTGGAGGATCATAAGCAGTCCTCAGACACAGGCCCAAGGATAGGTTCCTCTCAGGGACTGTTGTCTCTTCGGAGACCAAGGTTCATTTTATGACAAGGAAGACAAAAGTACCAAATTTAAGTAATGAAGTGAGCAAAGAAAGATTTGGAATTTCATCCTGATTCAGCAATTCATCATAGATCCTGTGATTCCCTTCAACCACGATCACCACATTGGAAGCAGAAACAATTTCATCTTCCCTAGGACTTAGGAACCGAAGACTGGAAGAGAGTAACTGTATATTCTTTGTTGTTACCGGTACACACATTATTTTTTCTGCTTTACTTAATACCAATTAACTTGGATTATTTTTCCCACTGAAAACAAGCCCTATATATAAAGTTGACAGTTCTTTCAAAGCTGGTAAGTGTTGGGAGACAGCAATTCTCTGTGTGAGTCCCAAGAAAGAAGCAAGAAAGGAGAATTTCTGAAAATTTTTGTCCTCAAATAACTGCCTGATTCTTTGTCTAAAAGCAAGAATATTTTTCCAGAGCAATTAAATATACAAATAAACTCTGATCCAACAAGTTCCAGAAATAGGTAAGGTATTACCTAACAATTACAAGCTAAAAGTTTAGCAATAAGCTACATCTCTGATGAGCAAGCATTGCTTTGGTGTATTTAGGGAAATAGGAAGTCTGCTCTGTTGAGAGAAGTTATTCTGCCCCTCTACTCTGCTCTCATGAGACCCCACCTGGAGTACTGTGTCCAGCTCTGGAGTCCTCAGCACAAGAAGGACATGGACCTGTTGGAACAGGTCCAGAGGAGGGCCATGAAGATGATCAGAGGGCTGGAGCACCTTTGCTATGGAGAAAGGCTGAGAGAGTTGGGGTTGTTCAGCCTGGGGAAGAGAAGGCTCTGAAGAGACCTTCTAGCAGCCTTCCAGTACCTAAAGGGGGCCTACAGGAAGGATGGGGAGGGACTCTTTATCAGGAAGTGTAGCAATAGGACGAGGGGTAATGGTTTTAAACTGAAGGAGGGTAGATTTAGATTGGATATCAGGAAGAAATTCTTTACTGTGAGGGTGGTGAGGCACTGGAACAGGTTGCCCAGGGAGGCTGTGGAAGCCCCGTCCCTGGAAGTGTTAAAGGCCAGGCTGGATGGGGCTCTGAGCAACCTGGTCTAGTGGGAGGTGTCCCTGCCCAGGGCAGGGGGGTTGGAACTAGGTGATCTTTCGTGTCCTTTCCAACCCGAACCATTCTATGATTCTATGCTGCCATTTTAGAAGTCACACTGGAACTCAGAACATATATTTTCAGAATGATATTCTACATTTAGGAAATAAAAGTCATTTAGGCCCTTTGGGAATGTATAATATTACAATGGATACGGTGCAACAGTGCACAGCGCACAGTGTAATGATATGGTAACTGAAGGTATTGCCCCTATTGCTACTCCTATAAATTGATCCGTAGTCTATTAAAAAAGATGTCATGCATTGCCAAATAAAATTACTCTTTTCTGAGCTTCCCACTACCTGGAGCATCTTTATTTCATAAAGGATGTAAATCACCAAGTCAAGAGGAAAACACAGCTTTGCAGTCAGTAAGAGAGTATCCCTAATATTCTCCCCCCGCCAGCTCATGTTCAATACTCCTTTCCAATCTCACAATGATTATGAAAGAGATAAAGGGAGATTCAATCCTTTTGACTCGAAATGGCTAGGGAACACAAGGATTAAGAAATGCTGTCAGAAATAAAACTCCAGGAAATCCCTCCAGACTGGAGTAAAAGAAACCAAGCAATAGATAGTAGATCATTAAAAATATCATCTTCAGGAAGACAGGACACACAGCCCAGATGGCCAGGCTGCTCCGCTTACTTTCTTTAGAGATAAAGCAGTTTGCCATGCAATGAGTGGGGAAACAAAGTCCCACTGGAGCCACACTCTTACAGCCCCAGAGCTAACAAAGAGCACAGCTAACAAAAATCCAGCATAAGAAATGCTTCTATGTCCTCAAGGCTCTCAGGGTTTCCATCAGTTGTTGCAACAATGCTTGACAAAAACAGCAAAGAAAAATAAATAGGAGACTCCAAGAACTGGAGGGCTATAGAAGCATATTTACTGTCACATCTTTCCAGTACCAAGGAATGAAGGATGCTAAGGATCAAAAATGAGTGACAGATAGCTCATAGACAGCTTACAAGTCTCATACTGAATTATGAAAACAAACCACTTAGACGGTTGGAACTGTAATGTTATTTTGTGCTATGGCAGAAAAATTGCACAATGCTATATTTAAAAAAAATCATCAAGAAGTGGAATAGAGGACATGGTTTCTGTTTCTTGTAGGCTGACACAAGAGACAGGTATTCTGATTCACACAGTGACCATCTCCAATCAACCACTATTCAAGCAAATTATGTATATGAAGTAGTAGCAGAACAGGGCCAGGGAAGAAAAAACAGACCATGGACAATGTCCCTACTAATTAGATAATATAGGTACAAACAAGCAGCCATTTGAAAAGCAAAGTTGTGGTCTTATTTCTAAATCCTTCCTGATTCAGCTGTGGAAAGCAGCTTAGGAAATTGCAGAATGGTGAATTCAGGTAAGTTTCCATGTTGGCTTCTAAAAATGCTATTTAAAAATTAAATGAAACAGAAGCATCACAGCACTGTCAGTAAGACTTATTCTCAAGCAGTTCCTTGTACAGAAATTTTGCCTACAGAAGCATCTGTATTTCCTATTATATACACAGAGTTACCAAACTTTTACATAGCCTAAAGTAAAGAAAGTTTTTAAATATTTAAACATTAAAAATACAATAAATCTTAGTAAACACTGATGTTTGCAGAATGATGAAGATACAAAAAAATTACTGTGAATTTTTTATAAGTAGGTGTGTGCATATATGTATTTAATGATGAGGTTGTTACTTGCAATGTAACCATTAATGATAATGATTACTTGCACATGGGGTTCAGTTGTATATGCAATCAAAAGCTCCATTTCTGATCTGACAGAAAACTGGAAAAAAGGATTTTTTCTTTTTTTTTTTTTCCTCGTTTTTTTAAGATACATGCATGTGTGTGAGCATATATTATATTTTAAATAAAGATGGAGCTCATATTGCCTAAGTTCCAACAAGTCTTTTTAGAGTCTACGGATAAAAGCTGTTATTGCCAGGAGGCACTGCATTTTATTCTAAAGCAGTAATCAAAGAGATGGTATGAATTATACCTTATAAGCACCTACCCCACTTATTGTGAAAGGAATAGACTAGTTCACACTGTACATTAACAGATGTAATTCAACAGATAAATCCCACCTTTAGTTTGGGTGGTAGTAGAGGCAAAATCTGTGACTTAAAAAAGAAGGAACAAATGAAGAGTTTTTTAAAGAGATATTATTGAGTGAGATAGTAAGAAATAATCTAATTCACACAGTGGTACTCAATTGCTAATGGGGAATTGAGCAAGGTCTCTCTGTCCTGGAATAAAAGAGTATGTGGCTTTCAGAGCAGTGAACACCGAACTGAAAGTTCTCCTTGATGAAATCAGCAAGTTAGAGAATGTGACAATGCCTTTTCCAGATGCATATGCAAACAAGTGGTATTAAAACAGGACAAGACCTGACACTGAAATTTCACACTGAGCCTTATAAAGATAATAACAGTAACAGAATGAAAAATTAATGCGTTAAAACCTGATTTGAATGTATGGTGTTTCTCACTACAGTATGACCGTTTTACAGCAGGAGTTATTCTATTGCATTAATTATCTCTGAATCCAATATATGAGGTGAAAAAGATGCCTTAAGATGCAAGTATATTTCCTCTACCTTAAATTTTTGTAATTGTTTATATTAGTTTCATTTTTTCATTTTATTTTTTTCCTTTTTGTGGAATTTCAGGACTACTTACTCTGGTAATGAATGTAAGATTACATGCTCTTCCTAGGCATATAATGATTTATAATTTATGGGCATATATAACATTTAGAGTAAGACTTCACACTCTCTAAATCCTAATTTCCAGCTGCCAGTGGAGCAGACTCTTTCCAGGTTCCATTCACTCAAGAGAACCTTCTTTAAACAGCCAGTCTGACAGAATGTTTCTTAAAGTGTAAATGCAGAAGTCTGAATTTCCATCTTCAATGTCTCATTTTCCCAAAGCTTTGTTTTTCAGTTTTGCTAGCATGTGGCTTATTTCATTTGTACTTTTTTAGTTTTTTCTTTGCTTTAATTTCCTTTAAGTTACCTGAAGGATTTTACTTCATTTTACATATTATTAAAAAAATAAAACCCTTGTAGAAAGCCTTACACCCGTGGAAAAACGCTGTAGGTAGTAGTGCCGGTGCGTAGCTGTGGCAACAATGAAGATGAATTAGTCTGTTGACTATAGACCTGTTCCTTGCCAGAACTGCAGCACTACCAAGTTGTCCTGCTGTAATATGGTAATAATATCTATGACTCTGAGGACAAACGTTTAACCTGAATAAGATACACATTTCTTAGGGCCAACAGGGTAACTCCATGTGGTTTTGCCTGTCTAATAAATACTGCTGATTCTGGCAGCACTGAAGACCATTGCTTCTCTTGTGAACTTTGTGTTATGAACATTTTTCCTACTTGGAGTATGAGTGACTTCGCCATATATTTATTTTCTAAACTCTGGACTGCACGCTAAAGAGAGTATAGCTCAAAAATTATTATGATTTGCCCCCAAATATACTTTTATACATCAAAAAAAAAGTCAGTTTAATAGCATTGGCTCTTCTATGATACAAAGTAGGCATTACTTTGTAATTCTTTTATTTTCATACAAGAGAAAGGAATTTAATTTTTTTCTTCTGCAAAAGTTTTAGTCTGGCTTGCATCCCACAACTTCTCTTTACGAACAATTAGAATGATCTTTGTAGTTGTATCACATCACCTTTTTAACACTGACATCTTTATATTTGTATGACACAGTTTATTGGCTGGCAAATGCAAAAACTTGAACTGCAACAGCAACACACTTCCCTCCTTGCAATGAATTTATACTTTGATTTATTTTTTCATCTTATAGTTCAAGAAAAAAGCCAATAACTATGGGAAGGGGAAAATAAAGAATAGCCTTACTTTTATAAACTACACATTAATTTTCCTCACACCTTCTGTACAGTGGAGTTCAAATGCCACTACATTGTACCATAGTCACTTTGCCAGAAGAAGTCAAAGTTGTCCCTGGAGAGAGTCAACATTTTGTGGAAGTTCTATGAAGCCTCTCAGATAAAAGGCAGCACTTACTGGCAGCACTCTCTTCTTTCCTGTTGGTAACACATATAAAGGAGTAAATTCTGAAAGGCTCTACAGCTGTCTACAGTTTTGCTCATTGTGAAGAATGAAGAACATGAGTGCAGGTATGTGAGAGAGAAACCTTTAACTTTATGCGTCAAAGACATTTTCATTCCATCTGAAGGAACTATCTTCCCTAAAAATACAGAAAGATCAGAAAGTAAAATGTTCATTGAGGAGAATCTCTGAAGCTTCAGCAGCAGACATATAAACATCAATCACTGCTGTATCATTTTTAGAGGCTGCCTTTGCCTGCTCTAGTCAATTAGGGACAAAAAGGAAATGTCAAAGACTGTGCTGGCTGCAGCCTTTGTATCAGATGCGTGCCGTGACACTATCATGTCTTCTGCAAAGGCTGTGACTTTAAACATATTGTAGACCATATAGTTACCAGTACTGATATGGAAAACAGACAATTAGCTAAGAAAACTGCTCTTGTCAACAAATTCTGGGAGGTAAATGCGTTTGAGCAATTTTGTGTAATGACAGAAAACTAACATCTGCCTGAAAAAAAAATACTCCACCTCCCATCAGATGTACATGGAGATGACAGAAGTGTGGGGGTTCCCTTTTAAGTAGCAATGGGGAAAAAAAATGAACAAGTGAATAACAGAAAAGATCATTTGCAGATACAACCTAAAGCTGCCGTGAAAACAAGTCAGAAATTCTATTTATATCTCCCAGACTGGAAGAAGGGAAATGAAGAATGTGGTAGCCTTCACCTACCACCTTGACACTGTGAAAAATGACACAACAAATTAATAGTTTAAAAATACCTCTGCTCAGAAAATAGCAACATTTGTACTGGTCTGTACCTTATAAAGTTCACCAGACTGAAGAAAGAAGAATGTCAGTCTTTTATGCTGCTATTTTGAAAGGAAAGGCAATTATGATAATAGATCATCCCTCTGTGGTTACAGCACAGACAGAGGGTCAGGACATGTGCACCGACCTCTAACAAATATACTGAGTACTGATGTGATAAGTCCCTCAGTTTCTACCTTGTGGTGTTTCAGGTTTTATCAGGATACTTAAAAAAACTCTATAAGGCATTGTGAGCTAGATCAATCAATGCCGGACACCTGTCTGCTAAGATTCACAAAAAAAAGGCAGAAGAGATGTTCACAGGTATTGACAACACATGCATATTGATACTGAACAATGATTCATGAAGAAATAATTTAGAAGTAGAATCAAAAAACCACAGAATGGTTAAGGCTGTAAGAGACTTCTGGAGTTCATATGGTTTAACTCCCCTGCTCAAGTAGGGCCACCTACTACCACTTGTCCAGACAGCTTTTGAATATCTCTAAGGAGGGAGCTTCCACAACTTCTCTGGGAAACCCATGCCAGTGTTCAATCACCCTCACATTCAAATAGCGTTTCCTGATCATAGTATCATAGAATGGTTTGAGTTGGAAGGGACCTTACCCCCTGCCATGGGCAGGGCCACCTCCCACTAGACTGGGTTGCTCAAAGCCCCACCCAGCCTGGCCTTGAACACTTCCAGGGCGGGCACACACATAACTTCTCTGAGCAGCAGAGATGTTCAGAGGGAGCCTCCTGTTTTTCAGTTTGTGCCCATTGCCTCTTATCCTGTCACTGGACACCACTGAAAAGAGTCTGGCTGTGGCTTCTTTGCAACCTCTCTTCAGGTATTCGTATACATTGATGAGATTCCTACTAAGGCTTCTCTTCTCTAGGCTGAGCAGTCCCAGTCCTCTCAGCCTTTCCTCGCAGGAAAGATACTCCAAGTCCCTTGATAATCTTCATGGCACTTTGCAGGATTCTTTCCTGTATCGATGTCACAGACTCTTTCTGAACTCATGGTTTAGTATTTTCCTGTATTTGTTTATTGAATTCCTGCAGATTAAAGTTTTCAAAACTTTATGATTCTGTGGATTGTTCTGAAATATTGCTGGAAGTAACAGGGCTCCTGTGGGCATCCAGGCATTCAGTTTGTAAAATACATAGTACTTCATATTATTTTATCTGTTCATTTCACTCTGCTCTGCCCTAGGCCCTGAAAATATAACTAACCCCTGCTCTGTCAAGTAACAGGAATATTCACAGCAGGCAGCTAGAGGGAGGAACATCTGGAGGACATGTTCTCACACTATAATTTTATCTAGAGAATGAAGAACTATATCAACTATATGTTGAACTGGTCAACAAACTTGCCTCCAGTGCTCAAAATGGATCAAACAGCTTATGTAGCAGTACCACAAGGATAAAAATTAAGACAGTTTTTCCTAAAAATCTTTTTCAGCACATCACCAGTTGCAATTGGTTTTACATAGTCAGTGGGAGGAATTGTTATTCAGATAACAGTTATCCACTTCAGCGATAAAAAAAACCACACTGAAATGGTCTGAAGTCTGCAACAAGTAGGAGGAAACATCAAGTGACTTGGCTGTCTGAAGGAGATGTGATAAAATGAGGTGATAAAACCCCTGACTCAATGTGCTCTGCAGAGTATCTAGAAGCTTCAGAAAAGTTAATTGTGGGGATAGAGAGCAGTGAGAAATTGAATCAAAAGGAAGTCCTGATCTAAAAAAGTTGAAGAACACCAGGGCAAAAGAAGCACCACAAAAATTCAGATACTCCTGTGGCAACAGTCAAAAACTGATCAAACATTTAAAAAAACCTGATCAATCATTTACCCACATTTCTGCTTCTCTGTAGTCAATGTAGAGCCAATGTGACATATACACATTCTGTAGTTCTTGGTAATAAAATCATATGTTCCTTGTATCAGTCTTTTTATAGTGTGAAGCATTATGGTAAGGCAGAATTTCTATTCATGCTCTTTGTAGGGGCTCTCTCGTCCACCTCCTGTAAGAACCAACTATTATGGATCACCTATTACAGAACAAGAAAACTAGAGTTCCAAAACTGCTTTAGAACAGAAATACAGTGCACATTTCAAATGCAACTGTTTTTATTGTTATGATCACCATGCCCTAAGTGGTTTTTTTTTAATCTGTAAAGTGATCAGGTAGAACATGTGATGCATCCAGTGGAAGGAAAAAAAAAAGTGGAGCACCACAGGCAAAAAATGTGATTACACTAAGGGTTTTTTTTAAGGAGTGGAAGTTGCTTATCCCTGTCTCTATTCAACATTTTCAGCTGGTGTCTTCAATTACATTCAAAAAGCACAAAACCACAAAAGCATGAAAATTTGCAGCAATCATTAGCAAGCAGTTCTTCTGAATGCACAGTTTTTATTTTCTCATGATACTTGTTAGTTTACTCAGCTGCTATTTTTGCAGGCAGTCCCAGTTGCTGTCATATTTCTTGCATGAAATTACACAGTTATGTTTGTGCAAAAAGGTTTTATGAAAGTATCAAAAGATCAAATCAATTTAATAATTAAATTCTGAGTTTTCCAAGGGTCAAGTCTCACAAGAACAGAAATAGTCACTTAAAAATGGTAACTGGCAAAACATACAAATCAAGGAAATCTGTATCTTATGTAGACCAGAGTATAAACCAGGAACAATATTCAAAAAACCTACAACAGTTCTGTCCTCCCAAGCATTCTACTTATTTTCTAACTAAATATACAAAGTGTAAAAAAATTAACACAGCTGGTTCTACCATTAAGCAGAATCAAGGAAGGTACACAAACATTTTCAGTCAGTTACTACCTCATAGCCTCCTGCACAGCTAAGATGCATGCACATACACCATATTTAATACCACTTTCTCTACCTTGAGCTTGTATTACTGCTCATGTACGTTCCTTAGAACACCTGACAATGCCCTATGAAAAACTTGCCTCTAATTTCAAATGTGCTTGCAAGTAAGCCAAATTCATGTGAGTGCACCTATTTGACCCTCAGCGAATTTGGAGATATTTTTATGTTATCTTCAGTGTTCAGAATGCACATGAGGTGCAGTAGTATTTTCTTTCCCAAGATCCAACTGGTCAAGGCAAAGGTGTGCGATCTATGACAATAAGGGTGATTTAAGATTTCCTAGTGTAACTGTGTACCCCAAAATTTCTGTGAACAATACAGTTTTCTCATGAAGTAAATCTTTGTGCCTGTAGTGGTTGTTTCGGCAGTATTTACAACCTCTATCCCATCTACACAATCTACTTTACATTTCTCAGTTCCTGAACTCATTAGTTATCTATGTTTCAGAAGGCCAAAAAAACCAACAAAATTTCACCTATCCCCAGCAAACAAACAGACTGCAGTCAGGAGAGGCTTATCTAATGAAATCATGGCACAGTTAATTAGCATCAAGAGACAGAAGTCAGGTACTTGCAGATCCAGGAGAATCCCATGTCAGCTTCTTAAATATCGCCATTACTTATTGCCATAAAGGATGAACAAATTATTCAACAATAAGCATAATATTGTTCCTAGAAAGGCATCATCTGCTATGAAAATAAGAAATCAGAGACAGTCCTTAAAAATCCAGATCTCATATTCTTAAAGCACAGAAGCAGCAGTGTGGATGAAGGTTGTAATATGTATATACGGTAATGAAACATGAACAAATGGAGGTGATTTGTTCTGGCTAATGTCTGTATTGACATAAGCCAGAAACAAGGACACACCACAGTACAGAGGACACAGCCAGAGAGTTAGTCTTTTCTCATCTGAATATTCCAATCCATTATTGTTCCTAGTGGACGGAACTGTCACAGTAAAGATTCTTAAAGAAAATTGTAAGGATTCTTTTCATCAGCAGTTTACTTGCGTAGACCCAAATCTGGCTTTATTAAAATATATTTCAAACATGATCACATTTATGTGTACAACTCATACTTGTAAACTGTTGTGTTAAAATATAATGGTCTCTTTAAACATACATAAAGGACAGAGTGTAAGCATCATAAATAACGAAATATTATTCCAAGTGGTGTTTCATGCCATTCCCCCAATCAATCTAATCAGGGCCATTTTTTTGTGATACAGGTTATAAATAAAAATGTTCACAGATCAATCGTTTTGAACCTTGCTGCTTAAACATGCAAAAAAAAAAAATAATGATTGTACTTCAGAGCACTCACTAAGTCATTTGACAGTGTTGCTTGTTACTGTCACTTCAGGACCGATGGCATTTGTAAACAGTTCACCAGACTGGGCTTAAAATAAGTAGTTATTATTAAACTTTTCCCCAAAATATCTGTATAGAATATACTGACTACAGTTAAACTTCCCTATCCTAAGTTTAAGATAAGATTCAACAAAAAAAAAGTGTACTTCTAATTGATGGATGTCCACTGATTCTGACTCATCCTTATGGCCATTATCTCTCTCAAGCAACCAGTCTCTTTCTTCCAAGGTCCTTCCAAGAAAGCTCTTTGTAAGCAAAATTTTTCCATTTCTGTGAATGTCTTTTAATATGGGGCAAAATTCCTGACTTTCCCCCTGCTGTTTTTTCTTCCTTTCTGCATCTCTTTTTATTCCTTCTGTGTTAAGTTACCGGGGAACAACAGACTACACAGGACCTGCTGAACATTGTGTGGAAAACACAAACTGTTTTCTGGACTCCTAGAAAATAGTTTTGTCCAGCATAGGGAAGCATGAAGCTCTAGCGTGAAGCCAGCACTGAGTCCAGTATTTAGCCCCCAGTGTTATCAGTGAGAGAAATGGCAGCTTTTTCTTTGTTCCATGCTTTTACTTTGAGCATATGACCACATGCATAATTCAGAGAGAAAGAAACCAATAGAAAATAATTCCATCATCGGATCTTCTACACGGCACCTACTGAAATAGACATAACCCAGTCTGAATATTTCATACACAAAAAAATCACTTAGTAATCCATTACTTCACCCTGACAATGAGCTGCTGGAACTCTTCATTTCATCTCACTGAAAAATAACAGCATAACTCCTGCAGTTTGGTGACAAAGATCACATGAGTGGGCCATGAAACACAAGCCAGATTGCAACCAAATGAGAAGAGAAACTAAAGTCATGCAACTGTTTTACAGAATCATGGAACATGATTTTCATTTAGATTTTATTCCTGAATATGTTTTCAACAGATGTTTATCAGCTCCAGGCCTTTAGGATATTCTAAGTTCTTAACATATATTGAAAAATAAGAAATAAGACACAGCCTTCTACTAATAGATTGTTTTCTTTCCTTAGGCTCTTCTCTTGCAAAATAGAATCTGTTTAACACTACTTTACATTTAAAAGTAATTTTGTAGCTGCGAACTGGCATATCTCATCACAATTCTGCTCCAATAACAAAAACTTTGATGTTTCTAATGTTTTACATGCGTTGTAGTTGTTCTAAATCTCCACAATCAATGTTCTCTCTCTCAGGTTAATGTAGTATACCCATTTAGTTCTTCGATTATAAACTGGAAGATAATGAATGCAAATATTCCTGTCAGCAATTCAAAATAGCCTGCAGGTATATTGGTGTACAGCACTCAACAGAAATCCAAATGTCTCGATCTGTTTCTGCTTAAATTTATTGAAATTTTGCAAGTGTATTCTGAGACTAAGGGGTTTCATTTTTCCACTATTGTTATTATATTAGTTTTTCAGTTTTCCAGATGCTTATTACAAGTTCTGAACAGCTCTCCTTATTTCCTTTCTTTTTAACTTTTTTTCTCCCCTTTGGTCTGATTCAATTCTAATTACATTTTTTGTTACAGAAAAAAAACCTAAACCCACAACAAATCAACAGTTGTTTCTATAGCATAACCTAACAGCAATACACTTGATACTAATGGAAACAGCCCTAAACTAAGAGTCAGAAGCCCAGCTCCTGGTACTAAGAATAAGAGAAAGGTTATTCTCTCTGGTACACACTACTAGAAAAGAACTTTGTGGTAATTTTCTTGCAGCCTTGTCATACGCAATTTTTTGAAAAAATTATGAGTTTTTATCTTAAAATTATTCAGGTTGTTTGTCCTGTGCTCTTCCCATTGGAAGTTTATCCTACAACCTTACTGACTTAGTGTATTTTACTTTTCTCTTATTTCTAACTTAAACATATTCATGCCCATTTCATGAAATGTTGTCCATATCTCAAGCTGCTGCTTTTTCTGAACTAATATTGCTCTTTTCCACGTTTATCTCAGTAACAGTCCAAAACCCCTCACACTTAATTTGTGCTGCCTTAAACAAGCTGTTAGTTTTCTGTGTAATCTTGCTAATGTGCCTCAATTTCTGTGACTGATTCAGCTTCCTGACTCAGGAAAATACATGATAAATATGAGGAAATACATGGAAAATATAGGTTAAATTATGTTAGAAGTTATTGCCAGTATAATCCACCCATCATTGGTTCTTCTGTAGCCAAACCTCTGCATAGTCCACAGAGAAAGCAACTGTCATGACCCCTATAGTTGAATCATAAGTTCTTAATTCAAGTCAAGTTGACCTATTGTTCAGGTTATTCCTCAGTGATGACTTGTACTATTAAAAGCTTGCCCAGGATTTAAGTATTTTGTCCCTTAGAATCATTTAGGTTGGAAAAGACCTTTATGATCAAGTCAGTGCATCGCAGGCTTTCTCTTTTCAAGAGATATACACAAACTGACAAGTTGCTTGGGTGTAACCTATGTGTTTCTGTGTGTGTCTTCTCCACAAAAAGTCTGAAGCTGGGACAGTTCATAAGGGCAGCATAAAGAACTCCAGAATCCATTCTGCAGCAGGCTTCATACCATAGTATTTCATCAGCTAGTGCTAATGGCAAAGGACAGGCTAAAGACTCCTTTACTGCTGTTTTATCAGTGTTTGAACGCAAAATGAAAGCCTGCTTTTTTCATTCAGCAACAGATCTGTGTTTTACCTCAGGCAATTCCTAGTTTGCTCACCCGTATGTTAGCCAAAACAGCAGCCATCATAGAATTAGTAAATTATTCTCTCAGTGTTTAAGATTCTACACAAATGGGAGCCAAATAAACTCAAAGGTGTCTGGCGTGGTGTTTCTCATGCTCATTCCTCAACCAAGAGCATAACTGCAAGCTTTATATTTAACTTTCTCAACAGCTGACAGTACTCTGAGATGCAACAATAAACATACAGAAAATAATAGTAATAATTAAAGGTCTGTTCTAACTGAACTAACACAGTTGTCACAACAGTTTCTCTGGTCAGCAGCACACAAGAACAATGTGGTCAGCATTATATATCTGGCCACCCCTGACATTGCCCCCAACCCTGAAGAGTCAGGTACTCACTTACAGATTAGGGCTTTTTTTGAGTTAGAATTTTAGATGTAAATCCAAAGCGAAGTTTAATTAGAGACTTTCATTCGATCACTCAGTACTAACCAGTAGAATTCAAATGAAATATCTTTCACAATCTATATGAATATCTGAACAAACTCACCACAAATTACAGGAAAGCCTTATTATTCATGGGGAGTTGAGCAAGTGTTCCTCTAACAGGAGGGGTTATTTCAGAATAAGATTACAGAATACGGTTACAAATAAACTACTGACAAGAAGAGCAACTGGGCAGGAAGAGGAAGAGAAAAGCTATTACTTACCAAAGAGTAATTATGAAAAAATAGGCCAAGTCCATGCAACATTCCAGAAACAGATTCTAATTCTTTCCAGAGAAGGAAGAGTTTGGATCAGGAGGACTGATTCTGCAGAGCAGTAAAAGTCTGTATTCCTTATCTCCTGGTCTGTGGCCCTATTTCAGGAATAGTTGACCAATATATTCAAAGCTGGCATAAGGGACTAATTTTGTGCCTCATAATAAAATTTACAACAGTTACTATTTCTTGTGCTTTTTTCATTATTGAATCTTCATGTACCATATTGAAGTAATACTCATAAATACAGCAAAGTAATAAAATGTTTTGCTTTCAATCTGATAAAGCACATACACTTCCCTCACCTATCCAAAACCCCTGGTATTAAACTATACCCCTCTCCTTTTAGTATAAGCTGGAAGCTTTTACCAGAAAACGGTGCTGTAAAAAGTGAAATACAATAAAAGCACAGAAGTGACTCAATTCTATTCTATTTGGACACTTGGTGTCAAGATTAGAAGATAAGGTAAATGTCTCACCGCTTCAGAGGTGGGGAATTAATTTTCACATTGATTTTCTCAGCAAACTGAGATGATGCCTAAATAATCTGCCTTTTAAACTTTTAATCTTTAAAATCTAATTTTAACCCATAAAATGTCAAGTTATATATATATAAATATTTAAAAATATTTAAATTAATATATTTAAATACATAAACCCCACAGTATTCCAAACCTGAAAACTTGTAGTTTAGGTACATAGAGTTTCACTCATCTTTCCAGAACAGTCTTAGACTACACGAACCATGATGAAATCTGACAGACTGATTCCCATGATGCACTATGACAGTTTAGCAAAAGACAACAATGAAATATCAGGGAAAATGTAGTTCAACACAGTAAGAATGATGCAAAATATATAGCTGTTGCTTATCATGTTCAGAAGATTTCTAAGGAAATTGAGTTTTCCTAAGCAGGGTTAAGGGACAATACCTCCTTCTTCAGAGAAAATAGTTTGTAGAACCTCTATGCTCTAGACAGTAAAGTGTTGTTTATCATGTCTTTTTTCTGAAATATTTCATATGACATGGTTCTAAACATTTGGATGAGCGGACTGTTCTCATCATAAAAATATTTCAATGGATTATTCTTGTATTTCAAATAACTAATAGGTTATAAATTAGCCTTATTAAAGGATACCAAAGCCTGGCTATGGATTACTGATTGGAGTTGAATAGAGAGCAGTTTTGTAATGTGCAGCTAATATTATTTTTTGTCTTCTTTTTAATTAGGAATGAAGTGAGTGTAGATTTGTGACTTCTTGTCAATAAACGTTTTGTCTCTCTTCTCATCCCTTCTCCATTCAGAACCTCCACCCCCCAAAAAACAATCTGGTTACAACAAACCCACATCTCCTCTCAAAGAAGAAAAAGTATTTATTCTTACATGCTTAGTAGGGTAGAAACCCATATTTTGATGGTTTTGGTTTGCATTTTATGTCCAAATACAAAATTCCAATATACTGATGTACGGATGTTATTGCTACATAGAGTGAGCTATTTTATGAATTAATGTGGAATTGAATGATCTTATTATAACTTTATAGTACCATAAGAAGCCATGTGAGTTCAAAATGTTTGTAATAATTGAAAAACATATTAAGCATCTGGCAGTAGTTTAGAAAACCTTTTTGTTAAGCTCAGAAATAAAGAACTCCTTTTTGTAGGACTGTTAAAAAGAAAAATACTTTCTTTATAGGCTATTTAAGATATGTTAAAGCTGAATGACTTTAACATATAAGTAGAAGTAATGTAAACTACTTAGAAAAGAAATTCAACTTGTATTCAAATAGAAATAAATTGGTATCTCAGAAAATGAAGGAAATAAAAGGAAGTGTTAAAAACTATATTCTCAAAATTGACCAGTGAAAGGAAAAGGCAACATAACCATGAAGCTAAAGATTTGCAATTCTATTGAAAGTATGAAAATATGTTTTAATAATAGAATGCAGTTAGGACTACTTCATAAAAGGGTGGTATCAATCCAAGAATAAAAGCAGCCATTTGGAAACTAAAGAAACTAAAATAGGGCACTTCACATCTCTGGATTGTGATTTGGCCCAGTAATTCTGGTAACTACTTGTTTAATACTTAATAAACCTTCCCTAAGGCCAGAGAACTCATGTAATAAGGAAGAAATGGGCCAAGACAGCTTTTCAGGACAGGAATATTTTGTTCTCTCACAATATTTTGATTTCTGATGAAAATTTTAGTCTGTGATAGGTTGGAGTTTTTCCTTTTTGTCTTCCTTCAGAAACCATTAAAGATATTCATTAAGCTATTTCCAATCCCTGTTAGAAATAGAAGCCAGGGATATGGCTCTGAAGAGGCAGGTAGACAAGAACAAAACCTGCATTTGCCAAGAGTACAGTGCCAGCAGCTAGATGAAGCTGTAAAATGCACTATGGGATTTGGAAACTTGGCTGGAATAGGCAAGACCTTCCACAAGAATTCAATTCCTTGAGTAGAAGGACTTTTGCAGAGAGAACGGAGGTGACGAGCCTTGAGGTGGCTTGTGTGCTTAAGTGGGAGAGCAAGAGCTACCTGGCTAGAGCTGGAGAAAGAGGAACTGACCTGAAAAGGTGAAGGAACAAATAAGCAAATTCGCCATTAGGTTAGTTAGAAAGATAAGGTCCTGGAAAGCCTTTCACAGAAAAAGATTCAGGGGATGTAAAATTCCAGGTCTGTAAACACTAGAAGAAGGTAGGGCAGAGGAAAGATTTCAGGGCTCTGAGTCATTATAGGTCACTTACTTCGAAGCACTCTGTACCTCAATACTTCTACTGGACTTGGTTGGGAGTTTGAGTAAACCCACAGAATTTCAGACTTTAGTCAGTTAGAAGAGGCCCAGCTAAAAAGTAAAATTACAAATCAGAAAATTGGTTCTGTTTTACCTCAAACCAGGACATCTGCCATATTTTCTGTGTCCATTCCGTATCTTCATCTACAGAACTCCTACAAACCTTGGGCTTTTTTTTTTTTTTTCCTCAGTATGAGAAATCTTCAATAGGTTTAACTGTAATTACAGTGGAATCCAAGTTAATTTATGAAAATCAGAATGTATTTAGTTTTCATTGCTAAATGCTAAATTTCCCATTATTAGCTTCAATCATTGTAGCTGTGTTCTGTACTTAAATTGCTCTTTTTAACTACAAATCAAACTTAAATGACACTTTAATAACAGTAAAAGGGTACCAGAATGATGCAGAAAGTGGTCTGAAAGCATGTAGAGTGATCACTATGTGTCAAAGCAATGATTCATAGGATAACCTTTCTCTAAATATTTGATTCACACTCAAAGTTTAGAAGCCATTCGTTTGCACTTCCTTGTCTCTTGGCTTCATCCTAAAAATTATACTATTGAGCCCCATTGCTCACCAGATTGTTTCACATAGTATGTAAATACTAGCTTCCCTGCATCTCTTTGGGAATGCGGTTGGGTTTTTTTGTTTAAGTTTTTTGCGTGTTTTTTTTTTTTAACTATAAATAGAAGAAAAGAAGTCATTCATATCCCACTGGCACAGGGAAGTCTTTTTATAGAAGAAACACTTCTAGCTTAATGAAATAATAGTTCTAACTCAAGAAAACTACAAAGGTATTAGATACGAAAGAGCTTAGAAGCTTGAGTTTTTATAGCTTGAGTAAATTTATGTATGAGTAAATGAAAGCTTGATGGAACCTGAAGACAGTTGCAACTTATTGCATTATTCATGACACGCAAACACAAAGCAGTTACACAGAACATGGAGCTAAAGAGAACAGAATATAGTTTTTCAACTTCACGTACAGTTAGATTTTAAAGCTTCATTATCTGGGTGGATCTTTGGGAGTTATTTGTACAGAGACTATGTACGCCAGGTGGGCTTCCTCACTTGCTAACAATGCTAAGTTTTGATCAGTGTGTCTTAATAACAAGACCTTTCTAGTCCTTTTGCCTTCCCAAAGGAAGAAGAATACTTTTTAAACCATTAGGATTGACAGACAATTAAAAAAAATGGTGTTAAGGCAGTCACTATAATTTTAGTACCTAAAGCAATAAAGGCTAGGTCAAGCTAGGTCAAGTTAATGTTGCTACGCAATTAGATAACAAAAGTGGAGTGGAATTCAACCAGGTTTTCCATAATATTAAATGGCCAATGCCATTGGTAGATCTGGAAAATTAATATTGGTAGATCTGGAAAACAACTGGAAATACGCTGAATTATCAGTGGAAAACAGCAATCTTAAAGGATTTTAAAAGTTTGTGTTTAATTTGAAAAAAGTCCTAGGTTCTATTCTTACTTTTGCTGGCATAGATCAAGCCTACTACTAAAAAATGCTTATAATAATGTAAAAAAAATACTGCCATAAAATGGCTGTGCAGTGGAGGGAGGCTTCGCACAATTTAGGATTGTAGTCCTATGTGATCCCTTTTGGATTTCCCTGCATCGATGGGCAGAGAGGGGATGAAAAGAAGCCTGAACTGGAGCCTATGCCATTCTGTAAGTAAGAACTAAGCAGATCATTCTTTAGTTACACCTTACTAACAAGACCTGTGGTTAGGTCAGAGTCTTTCAGTTCAAGGTCTTAGAATGCAATCACCTGTGCAGATTGCCTCATCCCTCACTTTGAACTCAAAGGCTCAGACTTTCCTAAAATACATATTTCAGTGGATTTTTAAATGAGTATAAAATCCAGTACGAATATGGGTTTATTATGTAGTTTTCTACCATATGCAAGATACAATACAGGGACAAATTATAGTCTTTTGCATAATCACAGACAGAAGGAACATCTACTATTAGGAATATTTAAGACACTAAGTCCTTTTTCTTTTTGGAAGTCTTTTCTTCACTCTTTCACAACAGATGAATCCAACATCATCTCTGTTATTCAAGTACAAGGAAAGAAAATCTCACAGTTGTAAAGGAACACAGATCAGTGGCCTAAAAGAGATTTTTAGTCTTCAGCTGGAATTCAAGGAGAGCGCCAGAATCAACTCCTACTACCTCTGCAGGCCTCAAACATAAGGCCTATGTAAATTCCATGTTGGGCTTTTCCACTTGTTTTACCATAGACATTGAATAATTATTTTCCTAGTCTTTCTTAGAAGCTTGGACAACTGGTAGAGTAGCAAAGAGAAGATTCAACCCTTCAAAACTAAAGCACTTCAAATGTGATGAAGTTCATTTTCCTGAAGTGCATATCCTTGCAGTGAAGCAATGAAAACAGAAAATTCAAGGGTAACACTAGTGTGACTCTTTAAACCTTATAATTTTATATGTTTTTGTTAATGTTGCTTAAGCGGAAAACTTGCCTAATTGTCACAGGAAAAACATATCCCTCTTTGATATTCAATTCCTGGCCCTTCCACTTATGGACCTAAAGGCTCCCAGACCTGTTATTTATATTTGTGAGAGGCTTATATAAAAAGCAGAGAAGACAACATTTTTCCTTCCACGGATTTTAAGGTAAAACCCCAGATTTAAGCAACAAAAAAAAACAACATTACATACTCTCCCCCTATGCTCCCTGACTACACTGTGGTAGAACAAGAGAGGTCACAAACTTACATTTTATTCCTTTGCAGGTCAACTTTCGTCAAAGCAGGACTGGGTTTTTGCTTGGGTTTTTTTTTTGTATACTGCTGAATTTGAACATGTACTTTAAATAGATCTAACAAATCTTATTTATGTTTTCACACGAAATCAATAAACTCACTTAAAACATATGCCTTCATATTGTGAGCCCTTCAGCATTATATCATTGCATTCCAGGATTTTCTTACATGAAATAACCAGATGTGTAAGAAACTAAAGGCTTCCCAGATACAAGAAATGAGATACTCCATTTGGGTCAAGCGTAACTATATTATGGACAATTCAGGCACCTAATACAAGTAGAAATCTGTGGCTACATCTGCATGGGCAAATACTGGCCAGAAGCATGTCTATAGCATGAAACAGTTGTGCTGAGAATATGATAACCACATTCAGTGTGCTTCAAATGTTTCTGCTAAAGACTAGCACTGGGCTAGTCCAAAGCTAATGAACTGAACACCCACTAATAGCTGGAATGTAATTTCCAGTTGAGTTTCATCCAAATAAAATCCAGTTTGTACACTCCCATACCACACTCTCACAAACCAAAGCACAGTAAGCTTTGATAATTGGTATCAGGAGATTCGCTTCAGAAGTGCATTTCTGATGCAATGCAGACACATCTACAGGGCTGCCATAAAGGATTTATTCTACCCTTCCTTGTGGCAGAAGTGGGATATTGGCCAAAATGGAAACTGTGGGCTGAGGATTTATTTCTCCAGCGCGTGAGGAACGTTACAACAAACATGTTGAGTCCCTAAAAATGTCCTTTCAGCTTCAGAGAATGGTCATTGTAGGAGCTTCATGAGCCATAGGCTGCATCCATTTAACTGACATTTTTTTCATTAATTTGCAGGATGAGTTTTCTGTTGTGCATAAATGCAAATGAATACACCAAAGCATCTGGGAAAATATATATCTTTTTAGAATGTATTAATAATTTATATAAAATTTCAGCAATTCCAAAGCCATGAAAATTCTAAGCCTAGCTACACATACTAGTAAATATTACAGAATGAAAATTAAAATATTAGAGAATGGAAATTAACATCTACTGAAACAAGTACCATGACATGGCTCTCCATTCTCACGGGAGTTGTTTGGGTTTTTTCCTGTTGCTCAGTGCCCTATAGCTAGTTGTTTCCATTTACAAGTCTCAGTGTGATAAACCAAAGCTTTTCAAATTGAGCTGCTATACAGTGCTGTCAGCACACATCTCTCAGCAAAAAAAAACCAAAACAAAACAGAACAATTTAGGTATTCTAGATACATCCCTGATTAAGTAAACCACCACTTGTTCACGATTTCCTATATTAAATCAAATAATAATTCTACTACAAAACAATGGTCAGAATATGCACAGGAACATGAATTCATACAAATTCCAAAGATGCTCTGATTCACCTATTATTTCACTCCCTGTTAGTCACAAGTACTAACATTGGCTTGTTTCAGACTTGAGGGAATGGTATATTTAATTTGGATCTTTCAAAGAAGATTCTGGCATACAGTTAAATCCCATAAATATCATCCTGATTATGAATGTTTCTATGAACCAGGACCCCACCGTTACCAATACTTCAGGAGAGGGACTGGTATATGGCATGATGACACAAGTCACCAGGATGCTGCAGGTCAGCACGATACTATAGCGCGTTTGGAAGCAGTTCATTTATGATGATGGGAAAGCTGGGCTTCTCAGTGGTTTCTTTGATGACATCAGGGCGCTAACATGCGTAACATGCCTGTAATTCCCTTACTGTCTGCTTGGTTTCAACAGTGAGATGGAAACACAAGTATGAACAAAGTAACATAAATAGTGCTAACAGAAGTTTTTCCTAGTCACAGCATAATACCCTTGCAAACAACATTTATGAGCATATATATGCTCATCTGTAACATGAAAATTTTGATAATTCTTGATGTACAATATTCAACGAACTCAACGCTGATCATGCTGTTACACAAATATGTACAACATAAAGGGACTCCAAAGACGTGCTGTTCTCTGCAATTATTTAGACCATCCCCCCAAATATCACATTTACATTTCCTGAAGATGTGATTATAATACTTACTATTTCATTCTTTTTATACGTAATCAGGCTGCTTTGTATGCAATCATGCGTATGTGCTCAAAGTGAGATTTCTATTGAGGCAGTATCTTGTACGTTTTGCTGCTTGGATTATCTGTAACATGTTGGCTAGGATTAAATTTTGCTGCTGCTTGATCTGTAAACTGGAAGTGGTTAATAGAGAAATCATCTAAAACTTCTTTAGAGTTGTTGATTATCTTTTTACTTAAGGTTTTAAGAGGTAAGTGACGAACCTCCTCCTCTCATGCAAAGCACCCTGTGCATGGTGGTTTGTTGCAACCACAGTCCTGGCATTTATTCAAGCCTGGCCACATTTATTCCTGGTAACTCACCAGCACATATCTGTCACTGTTACTTTCTTCTTTTCCCCTGTGATCACCTATTCTGAATAACAATTCCCCAGTTCTCTATTTATTTTGAAATGTGCCTGCTGTCAAAATGACTTAAGACTTTATTAACAAATGCTATGTTTGTTTGTTTTTGAAATGTATGAAAGACAGTATCATACAGAAGAAAGTCTGCACTGTCATTCCTGAAGTCTCAATTTTACCTGATTCCCAAATAAAAAGGTTTTTTTAAAGAATTGTAATTATAATGAACTGCAAAATATTAACTGATAACTAATTTGTATGCTAATATAAAAAGTTGATTTCAATTAAGCTTTTCTGAATCATAACATGTTATGCATTGAAGGATTTGGAATTCAAGAAGTGTTATTATGTCTGTGCTAGTACTTCCTAAGCTTCAATTTATTCTGTTCCTTCTCTTGCATGAAACAGCTGCTCGAGGAAGTGAGCGTGTTTTCCTAGATGTTTTGTACAGTGGTGCATCCATATATAATAAGATATTAATATTAATCCACTTCTTTAAAGTAGCATTGTACCACCTAAGTTTAAGTTGAATTCTCCGTCATACATTTTTTTCTTCTCTAGTATCCATGGCCAGCATACACAAATGGTAAACTAGTTTGTCTGTGCTACTTACCTTGATTCAGAAAGTAAGATGCTAGCAAAAGTCATGTGGCTCAACTTACAAAAGGCTTAATTCATCTGTTCTTCTCTGAAGATGACTCTTCAATGAAAAACTTCACAGCGTATAGCCTGTGCTAAACTCTACAAGTTAATTGTTCCAGAAGACTATGTTCTCTACTCACATCAAAGATCTTGATTTGGCCACCAAAACAACTGGCCAGAAGTGTCAGGTGAGCCTGATTTTAGAGGTCACCAAAAAGAACTGAACTGACAAGCAGACTGAGCTCTTAATAGGTGATAAACTAGTTTCTTCATGGCTACCTCAAATCAAATCCATGCTAGTACCAAACCTACGAACTTAATGCAGGGCAGTTATTTTCTAGAGGGAGACTGTAAGACTCATTGTAAATACCAGATGAAGATAAATACTTCTTTCAAAGAGCCTTGCGTATTTACTCCCTCCTGCCTTTAGTGTATGCATCCCCTTTTGTGCGGAAGAGAGGTGTTTTTTGGGGAAAGAGCTGCTTTGGGTGCGTTTTCATCTGTACTTCTCACTCTATCAAAGGCAGAGCATGACAGCACGTTTATTCCTATAATTTTAAATGGAGTCTAACTAAACACTTAAATGAATCAAAAAGACCACGCAGTATACAAGCACTGGCAGGGCATGTTAGCTCCACGTAGAAGTTTATCATATTTAAGTACTATTTATACAAAGTGGAAAAGGAAGCTCTGACAAGAAATGTCTATATAGGCACAATGACTATTTTACACACTCAAACCACAGTAGTTTGAATTGAAGCCACAGAACAGGAGTATGTCCCTGTAGTACACTCAAAGTAAAAATACTAGAAATATTTGTACAAAAAAATATCTATCTTTGCATTTGCTTTATGATGGGAATGAAGGTAAGAGTAAGCAAAAAAAAAGAAACTGTAATTCAGTTCAGAAAAGCAGTCCCCTTTTCCCATCAGTCTCCTAGCATATGTAATGATCAATTACCTGAGTAAAAATAAAATTATACATTAAACTCTTTACAACTAGTTCTACATTGGAAGCGTATTTTCCAGGATTAACTTTCAGAGGAAATAATTTACCAAAAGGAAACACTGTCCTTTGTATCTTGGTATAGATTTTGCTGGAAGGGGTAAGCAATGAAAACATACTGGAGCTCCATGTTATCATTTCTCTTTTTATATATCAGCTTTTTGGAGTGAAATTTATAGTAGGATCTCAACCCACTTTCGAGGCTCAACTGACTTTATAATTAGATGAGGAACTGATTAATCTATGGTAATGCTCTCCGGTTATAACAGACTAAAGTGAAATCGTGCTGAGAAAAGTCATGACCTTTTTTCATACTTGAGAGCTACTCCATGTTGCTTTCTCTTAAGAGAAACAATTTCAAGTCACACAATTTGTACTTCGAACTAGGGTTTACATAGTGAATGGCAAGTGTAAATCTGAATATTTGTGTTTCAAATTACCTGGCTTGTCCCCAGAAAGGCAGGCTCTGACGAAACATTCCTTTTCAAGGCTGTGCTGATTTATTGTAACAAGAAAATTCAGAAGGGGTTAGTCTGACAATAGTAGCATCTAACAGGATGATACAGTGAGGAAATATTATTTCCAAAAATCATGGCCTAATGCAATTTGTTACACAAGCTGACTTGTGTAATCAGAAGAGTACTTTTTATTAAAAATAAAAAGTAAAGGGAGGTCATTTTGGCTTAAGATGGACAGTCAGAAAAACATCTGTAGTGAAATTCTTTTCTTTCCTTTCCTCATAAGCAGTAATTACTTTAACATTTCATGGAGAAATTACAGTCAACAGTTGCACTTATTTTTCTAAAACAATAGCAGGTTTTGCATGAAAAATTAGGTACTGCTTTTGTACAGCTCTGCCAGATTGATGCTATAATCAATGGAGAAGTTTCTAAAATATATTTAGAATATTTGTGTTGAATTAAGGCACTTTCTGGCTTCCTGCAAAAAAGTAAGTCCTGCTTCTACCATCACTTCCTATCTGAATCAGAAGTAGAGGCAAAGGGACAATGTTTTCTGCAGGTCTATCACTCATCCTGGGCGTACATGAGAGCAGGCAGGCAGAAATTTGGATGGGGATGACTTCTAGATGCAGGATCCAAGTTAAAAAACCCTAAAATAGTCTGTGACAGGTAAGAATCGGTTGACAATATTTCCTGTGAGGCAAAAGGGAAGAAGAGAGAATGGAAGGCAGGGGAAGAAACCTTAATTCTAACCCATTTCTGTGTTTCTTCCTTGCAATGCATTGGCTCAATGCAGGACTCAAGTTCAGAATTAACATTTTCTGTTTACAACAGGTGGGTATGTACTTCACATATGTCCCTCCTAACAATTAAGTTCAGAAAAATACAAATGGTATTAGTCAAAATTTAAAAGAGAAGGAATTTGGTGCGTCCTAGGAGTCTTTAAGACCACCTCTGTACTCGGGGATTTCATTGTCTTTTACTTACACATTCCACCATTGGAGACAGTGTACGTCACCAAAGAAGCTCTTTAAATAGATTTACCAAAATGAAGGTATTATGATGCTATCTTCACACTCTTAACCTTCAAGATTGAAAATGATTACAGAAAAGATCTTTATGTTTTATTCAGTGTATGTTTTAGGGACAATGGATAGTCAGATGGGACAATAGATACACCCAGGAGAAGGCTTTCCAGAGATGGTATATATTGAAAATAATGCAAGCTTCATAGAAAAGCAGAATTCATCAGTGGATGATTTCTTTTTGATCCCCAAAACTGTATCTACTCATTTAAAATTGCATTTCAGGAACCAGTTTCTTATTATCCACAAACCTAAAGTAAATTAGTTGTGAATTCATGCTATCTTGAGTATCTTTTTGTCTTAAATATAACTGCTGATAATATTCATAGATCACTAATCATCTTTTCTGTATTGTAGTCTGGTCAGTCCAAACACTTGGGACTGATTAGCATAGCAAGCTCTATCACTTTGAAGTGAATGTTTATAACACTTTGTCACACATTTGCCAAAAAAAAAAAGGAAATTCTAAAGTGATAAAAACCAGGCAGAACTCAACACTTCTGCCTAACAGCATCACCATTTATACACTGTGTTAAAAACCTATGTATAAGGATTTCTTGAAGTGTTTGAGGGTGGTAATAATGCATGCAGGAATCAAACTCCTAATTCATTTAGTTCTTATTGAAGCTATTTAAATGTGAGAAGAGCAGAATTCTTTAAACAACCTGGTCTTAAAATAGGACAGGAATTCCCTCCTGGCATTTTTGTTTATTGTAACAGAACCTGTTCTACTCAGTTGATTTCATTACCTTTTCTATAATGGGATGCTGGAATGTATTCCAAAATAACAAGATTATATAGATATACTATCAGTCATCAAATGCAGTTTCTGTCTGTCTTCTGTGTGGACTATAGGAATTCTGCCTGTATAAGAATCAGATTTTTAATCATCTGTCTCTAAAATTCAGTATGGCAAAACCAAATGAACAGCAGAATGACAAGTAGAAAGGGCAAATAAAAGAAAGGAACACCACCTGAGGACAAAAGAGGAACATGTGGACAGAATGTTTCAGTCACATGCTGTATGACAAAAAACTGTCTTCAACTACAATGACAAATATGCTAAGTAGATAACTATCAGTGTTCTCAACAGCAACTGCTGAAAAATTAATCCTTGCACAATTAAGCAATTTTCATGTATTTGACTCAATTTTCAGATATGACTGTCTAAGAAAAGTGAGAAGATTTTTCTGCTAGCAAAGTCCTGCAGATTGGCTTTCTTATTAGATCCAAATTATTTTTATAAAGGAAAACATGGGCACAAATATAGAGTAGAGATCTGTCAAAGTCTACAACAGGTTTACATTCCTTTAAA
Organism: Rissa tridactyla; assembly: GCF_028500815.1. Lineage (NCBI taxonomy): Eukaryota > Metazoa > Chordata > Aves > Charadriiformes > Laridae > Rissa > Rissa tridactyla. Next base: position 45,592,220 of record NC_071467.1, read on the forward strand.
TGAATCTGACACCTTTCCTGGTCCCTATGACATCATCATCCTCTTAGATTTCACTTGACTCATTTCCTTAAAACCACTCCTTTATTTTCCATCTCTACATCATAAATAAGAGAAAATTCTATCTGTACTTGAAGACAACAGCAAAATTCCCACTAACTTCCAAGTTGAGCTTGCATGATGAAAGAAACCTGTCATCTTACAGCTACTAAAGCCCGTATTTTATTTCTCAGCTTGCTTGATCTAAGAAAGGAAAGAAAAGCACATTTAATAGCAGTCCTACCTTTCACATGTTCTGCCCTCGTCATTGGTTTTTGGAGGCATTTTTCTCCATCATGTGTCTTTGGTGGCATTTTTGTCATCGATGTCAAAAGGATTATCAGAAACTTTTGTATCCAAGACTAATGCTCACACAAGAGCTAAAGACACTCCTAATTCTCCACTTTTTTCATATTCACAGGTCATCTCTTGGGAGTCTAGTAGAGAGCTTTAAAATTCTACTCTTATCTGCTTTTTTTCCCTCAAAAAAACCAAAAAACCAATAAAACAAAAAACAAACCATACCCTTAAAAACATGTTATAATACATTTTAAATTCCCAAACATATTATCCTTGGAGTTTGATGCTCTGAAAGTGTCCCATGGACATTTTTTCTGAAGGCTCACATTCCTACATGCTCAGGCTACAGCACACCAATACAAATGAGGTTGTGTACACATTATTGATAGAATTTATTAGTGTGTCCAATCTTATAACTCAAATTACCTACTAGCATTTGATTCTTTTGTCCACAAACATGTATAAAACATTCTCCATACTGGAACATATTCTAAGTCCTTTTCTTAGTAATGAAGTAAAAAATATTTTTAATTTGGAAAAAAATCTAAATTTATCACACTTATTTGTATAGTATCCCAATTGTTGTTACTAACCATATTTAAGTAGAACAGACTAAACAGTGATGTGAACTTGCTTCTTGATTTAGAAATTAATTCCAGCACTTAGTTCAGCTGCTATTTCCTGGGTTTGTATTAGTTTGTAATTCAATAGTATTAAACCATAATTCCTGTAATTCTTACCCTGCATATTATGCACACACAATTATATTTCATAAGCAATAAAAAAAAATCTTGATTCAAGATTTAAGCTGATAAAGATTTGCCAAAACAGAATTGACATATGATGTTGTTTCCAGTTTTGTCTTGCCTTGACAGAAATCCTTTGGCAGGATTGATGATATTCACCTTCAGCCACTGACACTAGCTGGTTTGTCTTCTGAAGATCACCCTGTATTTAGAAAGATGAGCTCCTCCTGAAATAAAGAAGGTAAGACCAGGGACTAATTTTGCACCTCTGAATCTCTTTTTGACTGGATTTGTTTTCTCTCCCTCTCTCAACTGATCATGGTTTCCTAAGTAGGCCATTTAAGTTAAGTGCCAAGGGCTACATAGCAGGCAAACTTCAGAATAACTTTCTCATTAAAACATCAGAGGACAAAGGCTCAAGGAGAATTTGCAATCAGTATTCCACACTGTCTTTTACAACTCCTTCCTTCAGCAGCCATTCCTGCCACTGTATTCATTTGCAGATCCTTTTACACAGAGGTAATAGGAGACATGTAGACCTACATAAAACTCAATTTCACCAAAGAATGGTGTTTGTTTCTAAAACAGTAATCATTTTACACAGGATAAGATGAAAGTGAATGTAGTATTAGTTTATTAGAGAAAATGCCAAAACATCAATGGTCTTTTTAGTCATTCTGTATTCTGGTAATGTTTCAGGGAGGATTTTCTTCTGGTAAAGGCTCCATTATTTAAAATAAGTGAAGACATCAAGATGTGTATCATTAGTTGTCAATTCTACTCACCTAACTTTATTGGTTTCCTACAGAGTAGCTAGTTAACAATGATCTATAGAAAGATTTTTTTAGAATACCTATAAACAAAAGAAAACTAAGGCACTTTATGAGATGGTTCCCACACCATCTGCTACACTGCTTTGAATGAAATTACAGTAAGAAAAGAGTTCAACAGAAGTGATGTAGCAGATGGCCTTGAGATAAAATGATGACACTTACGCTTTATTTGTATTTTCTTTTTACTTACTACTGAAGAGAACACAGAAGATAAGCCCCAAATTCTATCAGAACATGGGAAAATTATTTGGCAGTATAAAGCATACCAGAAGAAAACTCTGTAAATCTACTATAACGTAATGGAGGGTGGGGGGATGGTTATGATCACCCTGTTGGTGAACATCTCCCTTTGTCCTTCTTTCAACCTTATCTAAGGTTGGCTTTTTATCTGTCCTCACATATAAGCATGCCATTACTGGTAGAAGAATCATTTGTGTCTTAATCCAGTGTCCTTTCCTCTACATCTTCCTGAAATTGACAGTGAGCTTCATCTCAATCAGACACCTCACCTAACCTTTGACCTAAAGTTTGTGAACCTAATGAATACTAGCCAAAATATATCTATTTTGCTCATCATAGCTTGCTTTCTTTTGGGACATGAGAAGTATCTCAGTGACATGTTCCCAAAATTCTGTGTAATCTGTATGGTTGCAGTGTGATGCTCCCTCTATCGGTGATTCAGTTGATTCCCAGCAACTGGATTAGCAACCTTCAAATAGTCTTTTCATACAATTAGGCCTCACAAGTCATTACGATTTACAGATGAAAGCTGAAAAATGACTTGCAAGGGAAGAATAAATAAAAGAATAAATAAAAGAAGGTATGCTACTGTAGAGGAGCTTCAATCAGATTGAATGTGACATAAACATAGTTGAATTTTTACATTAGAACAGAAACTTTCCTTTACTATTGCCTTTTGCAACACCATCAGCAGTAAATTTGTTTCAGTTGCTAGACAGTTAGGTGCATTCCAGGTCTCTCTGAGCATTACCTCCCATTACAAAGCTCTTTCATCTTATTTTGTAGACAGAATGACAATGTATTTTACACCTGATTCTGCACTGTACAGCATAATTCATGGTGGAGTAAGAGCAGCCTGCTTATGAAATTCAAGTTGCAGAATCAGCTACTGAACTACTTTGTAGTTCCCAAGATAAACAGAGGCAAAAAGAAAGTGATAAAATAGTACCAGGAAGAATGTGGTTGTATTTATTTCCATGATGCAGTGACGTAAGACAGGACATTGTAGGATAAATTCAGTTAAAAAATATGCACTGAAAGAATTTGAAAAAGTTATAAAGTCAGATTGCATTATGAAGCAAACTTTCCCTTATAAATACTACTAGAAACTAATCTAAGGAATTTCCTTCTAGAGATAGTACTTTGACTTTGGGAAGATAAAACTATTTTCATGTGTATGGATTTTTTTCTTATTATTAGAAAAAAATAGGTGAGGGGATCTAGAGGGAATGGGTATGTGTTTCCTGCTAAATCAAAGAGGAAAAGATAACAGAAGAAAAGGTCATAAAGCTCAGTTTGGCATCAGTTTCTTAGATGTGAATATTTACAAAAATGGTTGTGAAAAAGCTGTAATAGAAAATGGGAAAAGTGATAGGGGAATGAGCCTTCTTTCTTCATAAACATCTAAATTGTGCGGAACTTATACTAAGAACAACTGAATCTACAAATATAATATATAATTTATGTTTGGTTTATATTGACAGTTTATTATCCACTTAAATTGAGCTGGAAAGATAATCCTCCAAACTGTTTTTTTTTTTTTTAAAATCCTGCAAGTTAGTTAAGAATATTATAACTGGCTTCAGTGATGTATCCTTTGCCTCTCAGAGAATGAATATATGAACTCTTATTTTAAGATTCAGCAAACCATTCTGGGTTTGGCCATTAGAGTTCATTTCCAGTTATGAAGAATCATTTTGTGGAGATCATATATAAGTTCTTAAAATAAGGTAACTATTAGAAAATTCTAGGCAGTTATGCTTTAGGAATTTGCTCTTTGTCTAACAGCAGGATATTATGATCCAGGCAAAACAATTTCAGTTTTCTACAGGTATGTCTGGGGGGGAAAAAAAACAGTGTAAGCATCTCTACTGCTAGATGCTTACAGTAACTGTCTGTTATCACTACTGAATTTATAGATTACAATTTACCACATCTCAAAACAGTCTCAGACACTGGCTGACACGATAGGTGTGTCCTGGTTTTGGCTGGGATAGAGTTCATTTTCTTCACGGGGCTAGCATGGGGCTATGTTTTGGATTTGTGATTAAAACAGTGTTGATAATACAGGGATGTTTTAGTTATTGCTGAGCAGTACTTGCACAAAGTCAAGGCCTTTTCTGCTTCTCACCCTGCCCCAACAGTAACCAGGCTGGGGTGCACAAGAAGTTGGGAGGGGACACAGCTGGGACAGCTGCCCCAAATGACCAAAGGGATATTCCATACCATGTGACATCATGCTCAGTATATAAAGCTGGGGGAAGAACAAGGAAGAGGGGAACATTCAGAGTTATGGTGTTTGCCTTCCCAAGTAACCTGCTTTCCTGGGGATGGCTGAACACCTGCCTACTGATGGGAAGTAGTGAATAAATTCCTTGTTATTCTTTGCTTGTGCATGTGGCTTTTGCTTTACCTATTAAAGTGTCTTTATCTCAACCCACAAGTTCTCACTTCCACTCTTTCAATTCTCTCCCCCATCACACCAGGGAAGGCAGGGGGAGAAGGAGGAGGGAGGGAGCAAGCTGCTCTGTGGTGCTTACTTGCTGGCTAGGGGTAAACTACAGCAAGGTGGCATGACAATTTCCCTGGGCTTCCATTTCTAGCCTACTGCTGTGTAAATCATGGGCATATGCTAGAGTAAGCACACAGTCTTCAGCCTTTGCTTCAAAAGACACACTTATTTCTGTAAGATCAGCAGAACAAATAAATATTAGTGTCTTACTACAGAATATCTAAAAAGCAAAACAAGAAAACCAAAAGGGGTTTCTTTCTTAAGAAGAAAACATTGTTGAGAACATCGGGCAAGTCCTAAAACCTGATTTCTAACATAAATCTTGAGTTGAGACTTTGTGCTTTTGCAATAAAGTGGCAATAAATGATGCCCTAGGGGGAAAGTTGAAAAATACCAAAATGTTCCATGAGTATTCACACCATTTATACATCTTACTACAACAATAAGACAGGAGAGTGCAGAGCCTTAGTAATACAAAGTCAGAGTCCAAGACAAGGCATGACACTTGCCCATGAACTGGTATTTTCATGTATGGTCAGAAAATTAACCACAAGATACCATAAATTGTCCACATCCTAAACTGAAAATTGAGAAAAATCTGACATAGCCAGTCAAGATGAAGGTAAGACGACCTGTGAGGAAAATCACAGAGTTTTTTTTTCAGGTCAGGAGAATAATGATTATCATTTGTGTTTGACTTTTCTGCATGTCCCAGAGACAGAAGGCCATCCTGATAATTCTAGCATCAAGCCCAAAAATAAAGAGAAAACAAGTCTTTGCATCTCTTTTACATGTATGGTCCATCTCGATCTTAAAGGTTTCAGCAATGGAAAATTTGTCACATTTTTGGAGTTATTTATGTGTTTTTACAACCCTGTTTTTCTATGTTTTTACTAAAACCCAATAAATGTTCCATCTGGAAAGGGTAATTACATGCCAAGGTTAGCGAAACAATGATAAGATACAGAAGTCCCAGCAATCAAAGATGTCACATTAAGAAATGAATTCAATATTCAGCTAGATCAAAAAAATGCAAAATAATGAAACATAGACCATAACCCTCTTAGGAAGTAACACAACCTTCCTTCATGGAATAGCTAAGAGACTAAAACACTGACAGATTTCACCTAACCTTCTGTCATGGTTTGGACCAGGTTGGCCAATGACGAGATGACATATGCTCTCCCCCACCTCTCACTCCAAGGAGAGGAACAGGAGAGATAAAGAGAGTTATGAGTTTAGAAAAAAAAAATAAACTAACAAAAAATTAATAATAAAATAAAAAGGGATATAATGAAATAGATACAATATAAATAAATACATACAAAACCAGATCAGGTTCCTGGGAACATGTCACTGGCAGGCACTGGGAAAGTTCCAGACTAGACTCAGTAAGAAATGGGAACTGAAACGCACTGACCGGGATCAAAAGGCAGATGAGGCGATGGGATCCTCCTCAGACATCAGTCATTGAAGAAAGAGAGACACTGAAGAAACAGCCCATCAACAGAGAACCACTAGATAAAAACCAAAGACAGAGAACCAACCTGACCCCTTCCATCCCTCAGCTTTTATAGTGAGCATGGCAGATGGGATGGAATACCCGATTGGTCAGTTTGGGTCACCTCACCTGGCCACACCTCCCCACAGGTGTGACCCCTCCACAGGGTGCACACCCCAGCCAGCTGACCCTGGTTGCCACAGCAACAAGGGTGAGCAAGGGCCCCTCTCACTGAACAGAAAGTTGTCTCTGCTCCACCCCAAACCAGGCCACCTTCTGTACAGTACTAGCTATTTAGATCATAACATAATGATAGGACCATGAGCAGCTAGACCAGCTATAAACCATGAAAAAGAAGCATCTACAATGATTCTACCAATAGGCATAGAAGAATAAATGGACAAGGGAGTTATAATAAAACATTTGAGAACATGAAAGAGTACAGTCCATCATTTACCTAGTTAAAAGCTTTCCAATGAATAGAAACACTAAAAGGAGGCAGATGGTTTGTAAAAAAGACAAACTGAAAAGATGCATTAATGGAGTACCAACTATAAAAGAAAAAAAATAACAAAACAAAACAAAACAACAAAACCTGGAAATACCATACTACAAACCAAACAATTGTTACAGAAATAGAGAAATATAGTCTTTTTCCTTGTTATGCCATAGAACAACTGGAAATGTCAAGCTGCATATTTTTGTTTTAAACTTCACAATGCCTTCCTGGAAAAGAAAAAAACATTCCTTTCATTCATCTGACTTACTTAAATATTTGACTGTGCCAAGGAGTCAGACATAGGTCAAAAGTAACTGCAGTGCCCTTGAATGGATTTCTGCAGTGCTTTTGAATGTATTTAATTTGAATGTTAATAGGCCAGAAAAGATTTAGAAGAGAAAAACGTCAGCCCCATTGATATTTTAGCATGAAAAGTTCAATAATTTTCATTTTATTGAAGTCTTTTTTCTTTTTTTTTTTTTATCTGAATCCCGACAGCTGTGAAGGGGGTGGAGGGAGCGAAAGACTTTTAGTCTTCTTTAAATGTTGATAAAACTCTTGAGAGCCTGGTGAATCTAAGACAGATGAGACACTCATTTGGAACAGTCTGATGTGAGACGGAGAAGAGAAGCAGCAATAAGAATGGCACAGATCCTCAGATCCTACTTTCTGTAGGGGAAGTGGCACTGCAGGGGAGAAGGAATAAAGGAGTGACAGAGACTGAAACTAAGGGCAGATGTAATGAGGGAGAAGTTGAGACTAAGACTTAAGGCAGATAGTCACCAGGAGAGAGAAGGGAAGTAGGATTTTATGACTGTCTCCTGGTAACACCTTTACAGAAGTTAAATGTTTCTTGAATCTTTATCTTTGTGACTATAACATACAGCAGATCTGACAAAGGTAACTCATAATCATCAAGTCATGTATGAAACTGAAATTTTTGGTTTTATCATAATGGTATTAAAATGGTACTTGTTTCACTTTTTTCTTTTTTAACCTTTAAGAGTAATGGGCTGCTCTAGAATGAAATTATGTGACTCAGGTTGATTTGTGAACCCGTTTTAGTGACGTCCACTGCTTAATAGATAGGCCCATGCACAGAAGAACCTGCTGCCTTTGAAATATCATTGTTGTGCAGTAATGACCCTCTTCTCCCTTCAAAATCCTGACAGGATTACTGCAAATTAATTATCCTTTGTCTTAGAAGTGGAGACCTCCATGACACAGTGCTAGACAAGGCTCCTTATTCCCTATAATTGAGGTGCACAGAATTTTGGCACTCTTTGTACACTTTATTAGGAGAAAATAGAAAAGATAATGCTACGAGATGAAATACACCAGAGGGAAAAATTCTTGAATCTGTGCTACCCTAGGGTACAGTACATGTCTCCTGCAACATAATCTGCCAGTATATCTAACTGCAGAGACATCGTATGTCTTCTACTGGGTCGATGTGCTGGATACAGTCTCCTTCTTTAAAGATACCAACACCATACACTGGAGGTGTAGGCAGCAGAATCTGAAGTGCCCTTTCGACCATGGACCATTGACTTCTCCACAGTATTCATGGGTCAGGCAGTATGATGGGATCCACTCTATCCCCATCTATAGGCTGGGATCATACAGTGAAAGATCAACCATTCTGGAAAGAAACAGAATGTTGAATGTTGGAGCTTGATTCACCTTAAAAAATTGATTCACCTTAAGTTGATATAACTTTACATTCCTTGTGAAGAACAACGGAAATTAAATCTCTGATACACAGAGAACTGTGAATCAAGCAGTCTTTGTCCAAGCACTTTTAGATTGAAAGCTAAACTACCCTTTGATTAGGTGAGATCCAGTAACTGAGAGTTGTTGGGGGCTTTTTCGGCTAAAAAGTAGAAGTAGACAGAGGAGCTTGAAGCACACTCGCTACACTTGCAACAAATAAATATGGTAAAGGTCGTATGATCTAAAGGTGGAACACTAGTATCGGTGACTGGTGATCTAGAGGAAATTCTCTAAATGAGAACTTGAACACAGAATCCTTGATTTTACAAAGAAATGCCAAACAGACTCTATAGCTCACTTGACATTTTAGAGAATTTGAATGTTTTTTAATATATTGTCACAAGAAAAAAATCTATAATTTAGCCATTTCTAATTAAGAAAGAGCAGGTGACAACATTTACTTCATGCAGAGCTGAACCTCCTCCCAAAATTCTGAGGTGATGTCTATTGCTAGGTGTGACACAGAAGAAAATAAATATCAAATGAGTGTGAATGAACAAGAGCTGTGTAATTTTAAAGGCAAATATACACCTTGTCACATACTGATTAATACCAGGATTAAAGCCTCCTTACAATCCTTAATCAAAATTACACTCCCCACACCTCTCAAGTGGATGGACGATGAGGCAGAGACTGGGGGAGCAAAGTCCCTCCCACTGTAAGAGAAGATCGGGTTCGTGACCACCTGAGGAACCTGAACCTATGTAAAATTTTGTTTAGATTCAAAGATATTTAACCTGCACTACCTGGCTATGGATGAATTCACACTAACAGGTTCCAGAGAACAGTTACGTATATCTTCCTGTTGCTTTTCCCTACAGAACTTAATAACTTTTCTTGCTAAGAATGGCTGATGATCCTTTCACACATTTATACACATTTTCTATTTATACATGCAGACATTCATGATACATAGACTTATGCAGCAGTGCTTACCATTTTACTTTGCTGTATATTTTTGTTTTATCTTTAGTGCAAGATTATACATTTTAGAACATGTAGATACCAATGAAAGTATTAAAAACTATGATTATAGTCTTCTTGTGTTTTAACAGCATTTAGGTTTTGTAGCTGCATAGTGAAGCATAAACATACAAATAAAGTGTTCCCTAAAGGGCTCACAATCTATTCTGCCCTTGGCATTTTTCTGAATCCATTTTCATAAATGCATAAAAATAACAAAACATAATTCCTGTCAAAAAAAAAAAATTGGCATATTTTCTGTTATTTATCAAGAATTAAAGTCTCTGACATAATAGAGGAGGCAGGCTTGTCCTGTATACTTGAAATACAGGAGGGACTTGCGTCTTTAGTTGCCATTGCTTACAGTATATTATTTCCAAGACAGAACAATCTGAGAGGCAGTAACATAAGCCCTGTGATTCTACATGTATTTTCTCCATACAGTGAAGAAAGTGAATGTAGATAGAGACAAACTTGGACTAGTTCCACTAAGGTAATGGCTCATTTAACTTCTACTGATTTCCCATAGCGTTAAGAGTCATTAGAAGTGGACTTGAAAGTCCAACAATACTCTCAAAAAAGCTTCCTAATAGAAAGCCTCCAAATACATTTCAAGCTAGAAGAGCTAAGGTCATTTATTATGTATTTTGTTGAGAGGTGTTAAGTTAGTTTTAAAACAATGACACCCACACAAATAGAAAATCTCAAATGTCATGCTGTATTCTACACTACTACTGCTAGCACGCTACAGAATGATGCAATGCATTCATTATCTTGACATGACAGTGAATGAGTCCATTTATTATGTACTGTTATTATTTTATGCAGTAAATTCTGATTTAATAACACAGAAAATAAGTCCAAGGTAATACAAGGATAGTTTTGGCAACTGTAACTTTAAACCAGTGTTTATCTTGCTTGGGCTGTCAAAAATGCTTCCTTACTCCACAAACAAGGATAAATGTGGACAATAAGATACTGCAGTAATTGCTAAGTAGTCACTGCTCTTAGAGATCTTTAGAGTTAAATACAAACATGAGCTATCATTACAAGCACTAACTCATAAAAAAAGTTGATGGACATTAAGGGAATTTCAAGACAGAAGAGCATTAGAAAGTAGTTAATGGAATTTGAAAGTATGTGTCTCCTCCCACATGCTTAAAAATTAGGTAACTCTTCTGTCAAGTCTCTGAAGTAATATTCAACCTGTAGTTCTGGCTTATAGTTTCTCCTTCCTCATTGCATATTTTCAGTACACAAGTGTTTTAATTTTATTTGCTATCCATTTTTATTCCAGCAATGTTAATAGCTAGGTTTGTTAGCTACTTAGAAAAATAGGTTGTTTGTCTCAGAGTTCCAGTTAAAAGTGCAAAGCTTTTCATGAGAACTTCATAGTACATATACAAGTATGGAATGTTTTCATAAAAAAACACTGTTTTTTGGTTTCATGTTTAGGAATACATAGCTCCAAGTAAAGAAACTGCAAAGTATTGAAGTGATAATGACACACAGTTTTCAGTAGCATTTATTTTTAAGATCTCCTTGCCCATTTTTTCTTGGGATCTTCCTTGCCAGTTCCTTAATTCACATTTATTACAGGAAACCTCAGGATTTCCATTCCTTTGCCTTTGGAATTTGCTTTTCCTAGCATTTTACAAGAGCACTCTCCTGCTATTTCATAAATCTATTGAAGTAACCAGGATTCTGCAAAATGACACCCAGGCACTTCCATGGAGGCTACTAGGTAAGACATACCATACACTGTGCTAAACAAGCCGGGCAGTGGACATTGGTTGGTAAGCTTCAAACATCCAGTGACAAAACCAAAACCAACCTATCTCTGTTTGCTTGGAATTCTACTGTGTTTTGTTGTAGCATCAGTGTTGACTGCACATTTGGAAATGGCTCTCTTCATAAATGCTATGGTTTGGTTTTTTTCTCCTTGTTTCTTCCCTTTATTTCATACCACAGATACATTTCTTCTTATTACAGTTGTAATACAGACAGCAAAATAGCAGTCCAAAGTTAATTAAAGCCAATAGACAGAAGACTGAACACCTAAATCGGAGTTAGTTGTTTGGACATTTGTGTAAAACATGATGACCATATTAGGATAGTCATATTGTTTCTTCAAAAGAGGAAATAAACATTAATACCTGGTAAATTTATTTATACATTTGGATGGTCTGCTAGTCCAATAAACCTAAAAGTCTCATAAAAAAATACCATAATGTAATCTTATCAATCAACTGCAAGTCTGTTTTTCCTCTTCACAGGCATGTCTCCTCTTGATACCAATAGGACTACCTTAAATAAACCTATAAACAAATAAGCGTCTTGGTGGAGAAATGTTAAACAATATTTTCTTTCTCTGGAAAGGATTATTAATTTTCATGGCCAATTATTTTCCAGTGCTTGTAAGCAAGAATTTCCAATAGACTTAACAGAGTGAATTAGAGGCACTGTGTTTTGTGATAACAAATGACTACTTCATCAAAAAAAAAAGGCGGTTTGTCATGAACAATGGCTTGGCCAATAGACATAAATTTTAATGATAGACAGATAAAAGCAGGCAGAGTGCAGTATCATTCCTAATACAGTAATACAAGCGTTCCCTTGCATAACAGCTCTCATTATGTAATTTCCAGTGGCAATGTAATTTATCTACTGTAATTTGCAGACACATTTAAAACTAAATGCAATTAATATTTATGTAGCTTTATTTTTTTTTTCCAAAACAGATATCATTTTATTTGACCATGTTCCTCAAGTGAATTTTTGTCCTTTCATCTTTCTGGTTAATAAATCAAGGAGAATATATACATAATTATTAATGCTAATAACTGTCTTGCAATAACGTTGTGATGTACTGCAGTATACGTCCTCCTGAAATTAAATCTAAACTCTTTTACATTTCTTTAATAGAAGAGTGGTAGTAAAGATCACAACATATATGCCAAGGGGAATAGCAGAGAAACATACAAAATGTGTTTCAGCTTTTTGCATATTCTTTTAATTTATAAAATAGCTCATGCTTTAATTTTCTTAAAGCTTTTTAATTCAATATTCAATTTGCATGCAAATTGAAATGTTTCGAAATGCAATACATTTAGATGTGCATCTTCATGTCTGTAATTTCCCCCTTATTTCCTTCCATGTCTATACAAAGTCTTCCTAATGAGATTATTTTAACAACTTGCATGAAGCAGTTTATTGTAATTTTCCTCTTTTGTAAATAATTATGTAGATTCTTTTTAAACAGATAGCCATCCTTTCACTGTAAAGAATCCACAAGCTCCTGTGGCTGCTCAGCAGACAGAATTTAAGTGGCATGGTTTTATTAAATGATATGCCTGGAAGGATCTGGGTGTATCTTTTCAAAAGAATAAGCATTAGAAACAAATTCTGAGAAGCACTAAGAAACACTTTCCTCTGTGCACCAATGAGTGACCAGCCTCTTCTCAATTGCTACTTTTTTTTTTCATTAAAAACATTCCGAAATATACAAACTCTCAGCACTTTCAAAAGTGAAACCAAAATGTATTAGAAACATAATTAGTTTAATAATTAGACTAGGTTTCAAGCACTTTTTGTCCAATCAGGACATGACAACTCAGTTTTCAGGTCCTGGGTATGATGGGTATGATTCCCTATGCGGAAAGAGACCACTATAAAACTGCCCTTTTTTCCTGTACTTCAAGAAGCATCTCTAGTGCATGTCATTCATTTTAAATATCTTTCCTTCTTTTTCTAGCAGAGGAAAGATTTGTGGAGAAAAGATTCAGGTCAGGAAGTGATAAAATATTATTTACTGCCCAGTCACCTAAATGAGCCCTAGAGAGCCTGCAATTTATTAAGCACCCCAGGAAGATGATGTGTGTAGGACAGGAGGACAAGCACTGGAAATTGAAATGATCAAAAATGAAACTGTAATTAGTCAAGAACAGCTGAACTCCCTACTGCCCAAGCACCAGAGTTGACAAACCTCCAGGATTAAGTGCAGCTGAGCAGATTTGGGAGAAATATGTTTTGGATGCAAGTGCTAACACTGGCAGTTAGGCAGCACTCATAGGTTTAAATCTGATTTCAGATTTAATACGAGATTCCATAGCTCACCTCTGAAACTGGACCGGGGTGTTTTATTTTTCAAACAACGTGCTCACACAAATTGTAACCCCAATATGTGAACTCCACTGTTCAGGGATAATTTTAAATTTTCATTTAAAAAATAGTGATTGTTTAAAAATGTATGACACTGACTACAGTAAGAATATTCTAAAGCCACATACTGCTTTTTAAGCCAATGCTACGAGTATTGCTTTTATCAGATAGACTAGGAGAAAGTGAGTCTCAGAATAAAAAGTGGCAGGGAAATTAATACAAGTCTTGTTGGAAAGCATCAATAATAACAGCTGCAGTAGCAAGACAGTGACCAAGACAGTTTAAACGTACAACATAGTTTACTTAAATGAGCAAAACGTCGTTTTATCAGTGTATCTAGGCTGAGATTATTTCTTCCTAAATTTTTTACTTACTAATCACAAGAACAAAGGTTGTTAGAGTGTGCCCAGTGTGGGAGGTAAGGAGGTGGAATATATTTCCAAGATTTTTGCTAAGGAAACCCATGATTTACAGTATTGCCCAGCACAGGAATAGCATCAGTCGTTTTTTATACTAGGAAAGGATGATAACAGCAGTTTTCAGAGTCAATGGAGACTGAGTTCGCTAATGAGGTACATGGCAAAACATGGCTGAAGGTAGGAAGCAGGGAAGGACACCTACATTAGAAAATAACTGAACGAGGTAGGTGGGTTTTTTCATGCTAGATGAGAAACAGAGGGCAACTCTGAGGGATGAAAGAAACAGAAAGGGATGCTAGTGCTAGCAGATGAAAGAAAAGGATAAATGACTCATCTCCTCTCAAAGTAAAGTGAATTTTTCAGAGAGAGGGATATAGAACATAGTATGCCCTACTTCCAACACTCCCAGAGAAAATAGGATAGGTAGATTAGGGAAGTGAGGGTCATGATAAAGGTCATCTTTTGCTCATTAAGGTCTGCTTTTAAAAATATTTTAGCCACAGAGGTCCACGGAAATGAGGTAGCTGAGTTTTGAACATTCAGTTGTTACTTTGGCATTCCAGAAACACAACCACTGCTCTTCCAGCTCAGCCTGGTCGTGTTCTTGGTGGAACACTCCCCTCAGCTTCTCTCTGGATGGAGGGTGGAATCATACCAGTCTTAGCACGAAAACAGGCTTGGCTGCTCTGTGCAAGTGACAACAACTGCCATTTCCTCTGCTCACCACAGCTGGCGAGTCACAGAATATTTGAGGTTAGAAAGTACCTCTGAAGATTGGCTAGTGCAACCCACTGCTTAAAGCAGCCCGCAACTGCAGGCTGTCCAGTCCCAGTTTGAGTATCTTCAAGGACGGAGCCTTCACCACCTCTTTGAGTAACCTGTTACACTGTTTCATTACTCTTACAGACAAAGTGTTTTCTTGTGTTTCAATGTATTTTCTTGTGTTTAAATGTATTTTCTTGTATTTCAGTTTGTGTCTGTTGCTTCTTGTCCATTCACTGAATGCTACCAAGAAGAGACGGGTTCCATCTTCCTCAGCACAAGTGCTCTAACCTCCAACCAACTTGGTGACCCTCCACTGAACCTGTTCCAGTTTATCAACACCTGTCTTGCTTTAAGGGGTACAAAACTGAATACAGTGTTCCAGATGTCTATAAACATATATTCATGAAGATCATTTAACAGCAAACACTAAAGACAACATACACAGAAGTACAATATAATGGGAGAATTTAAATGAGTTTTAAATTATATACATTAGTACATAGTGCTTAGAATATGCATTTAGAAAAACTAAATAATGCTACTCTGCTCCTAATGTTCGTGTATTATCATTGCAAGTATCCAGAATTCCAGTTAGTGTATTTTCACAGTCTGATACTGTACAAATATGAATTTTACTTCATGACTAAGGAAGAAATCCATAATTCTCTTCTCAAATACTCTTTTTTCTTTAAAGTTTTAGGATGAAATCATATGAAAAATTTGATACACCTAGATATATACTAGGAAAAACTCCTCGTACTATAAGTTAATGACCAGGAAAGAAGATAAAAGAGACGAAATTACACAGAAAGTACATTAAATAACTTTTCCTACTATTCTTATAATTTAAAAGAAATCTCAAAATAGATTTTTCACACATTTATTTCAGTGCATCCTTATTATCTAAGTAGTCAGATATGACTTAGTCCCTACACTGAGATCATAGCTTTTGAGTACTGACTAAAATTCACAGTGATGAATTTCACTGCACACATCCATACTACAGCTAAGTACCAATTTCTGTGTTCCATTTTTACAGCACATTTTGTCACTATGGCCCACTGAACACTTTTTAACATGTAACACCCAGTCGCACAGTGTCTTTGTCTTACTGAACAAACATGGCAACAATGAGATTCAACAACAGCATGCAAATGCTAGATGACTATTGGGCCTGAGATTTGGCAGCATATGGTTGTGAAGCAAGGAAAGGGAAGCTCTGTGTATGTCATGGTATTTTATGTATACATGACTCAGTATGCTCTTCTAAAAATAAGGGATTGCATTCCAGGAAGGAGTGAAATAATGCAAGAAGACATTAGGACTACAGGCATTTTTTTAAAAGCAAACTTTGGCATAAGAAAAGATACAATGAAGATCAAAAGATACATACAGTATTTTTAAAAAGCTTATTTAGATACAAGCATGGGGGCAAAGAATAATAATCAAACATTCCAGGGACAATTAAGGACTTTGAAGTAACCTGAATACTGAATATTGGCATGCCGAAAGAAATGTGCTATAGTTAAACATTTGTTTTTATCTCACATCAGGAATTAATAAAAGAGGCTAAAAATGTGTAGAATTTAAATGAGGTCTTATCTGACATACCACAACAGTGAAATGAATGCAGTGCACTGCCCCAGTTCATCCACAAGTGTGCTTTCAGGTGGATACTACCTTGATAGAAAATCTACGCCTAAAAGCAGATGAAGTCATCATTTACTGTCATGAAGCAAGACAGTAGCCAAGACAAAAAAAACCCCACACCTTGTATATGTCTGTGTATATATATACTTATATACACAAACATGTTTGTGCGTGTGTCTGTGTGTATATATGCATATATGCGTATGTGCACACATAGCGAGTTTACCAGCTCGAAATATTTTGAGTATACAAAATTGTAATATTGAATATTTCTTCATTATTATTATTATTATTACTGACATTATTTATTATTATTATTTTGAACAACATTTTCATTTTCTTCTGAAAAAGTTTTTCCGTTTTAAAACTGCTGGCCCAGTCTATTAAAACAGATAATCCACATCAAAGTAATACCATGGAAAAACAGGATATGCAGTCAAGACATGAATATCTGATAAAAGATATGGAGAAGGAGATTAATTATTTGAAATCCAAATAAAGAGTTTTTCAACCCCAGCCTATCCAAGAAATGGATATACCAGTACAGAAACACCCATCTAGATCAAGCCTGTATCAGCAAGTGTTCTACTGACTGTGGAGTTCCTAGTCCTAGTAATTATCCAATGAAAATAACATATATCAGCAAAAGCACTTTCCTTACGTAAGTGAGGGGCTTTTCTTCTTATATAACATAAATAAGTTTTCTGTGAGTAGTGGAATTAATGACAATAGTTTCAAAAGAATGTGTGCCTTTTATTCCCTAAGCTCAGGCTCTGTGCCATAATACCTTTTTTTCCCTTATGCACACCACACTATGGGCAGGAAACAGTGCGTGTTACGGCTAGCCTACAATTATACATATTCTAATTTTGACATCTGGCTACTGCTTAAAAAAAAAATCTTTAATGACTGATTTTTTTCTACATTATCATTAATGAGGGGCACTAACTGAGACTCCTCTATTAAGCTGACAATATTTGCAGGACCCTAAAACCTTTTGCCTTTCTGTCAAAATGGATTGAAATTGACTGAATTAACACTTTTTAGGGGTTACAGATAGAGAACACAATTGGAAAAGTTTTACCACAATTTCGAGATTCAAGAACATGCTCTGATTTTTAGCAAAAGTATCCATGTCAAATGTGCTCTCAGACTTAAATGGTAACATTCATCTGTCTTTAGACATCAAAAATAGAAAATATCACCTTCACAGTAAATGGGAAGAATTAACTGGTTTAGGGTGTGCTATGGCTTACCTCACTTTAAAGTAGACATCTAAACTGATTGTCTGAGTCGTGCTTCTGAATTTTTCTTGGAGCTCCTACACAGATAACTAAATTTAGGTGAGAGACAAACCTCTTTGCAGATTCTCTTAGGTAGAGCCTATATTAGTTTGCACATGTAACAGGAATAGATTAGTTACAGAATTAATAGATTAGTAGTAATAGAATAATAGTTTCTCTATTGAAATGTAGGGAATAACAATTATAAAAATACAAAGTTTTAAAGTTAACAAATGTTTTAAGAGGTAATCAGGAAAAAATAGGCAACACCCATGAGAATTAAGCTGTGTTTGAATTTATGAATCTTCATTTTAACAAACTTTGGAAAGCATATTTTGGAGTATTTCATAACTAGCAATACAATTGATACAGTCTGTAAAACTGAGGTTTTAATACCCAAATCTTTGAAATTCTGAACATGTCTCAATTTGCATTAAAAAGTGTCCAAAAATCTTCTTATCACAGGATTTAAAAAAAAAAAAAATCCCTCAACTGCTTTGTTTAAGATACAATACAATTTAAATATTTTATTCCATAAGTTGAATGTGAACTTCATTTTGAAAGTGAATACTTCTACTTACATATCTCAGTTTAGAAGAATTGAACTTAGAAGACTGCACTTAATTTAAAAAACAAGAAAAACCCCAGCCAGTAGACTTTAAGTTCCTTTAGATTAATATTTCAAAATTAAGGAAAAAAATTGTAACATACTAAATATCTAAGCAGAAAAATTCTTCAAAAATCACCTCTCATATGAGAAAAATGATCATTTTTTTCCTATTTTCCTCTAGCAAAGGTACAATAGCTAATCACAGAAAGTTCAACTGTGTTAACAGTGACTTACAGCATCCTCATGAAATTGAATTGTAAAGTTCTGTTGCTGAACTGTAAGAGACCTAACCTTTTTTCTCAACCCCCACTAAATCTCTTTATGTGGCAAATAATAGACATTTAAATTAGCTTCAGAATGTCAACAAGGTTATGATGCAGACTTCAAACCTTGTTTTGACTTCATTTCTTAGGAGCTGTCAACCACTCCTTCAGAACAAAGTGGAAAGCATGGCTACTGGGGCTTTGTTTTCTCCAGCGAATCACAACTACAAAATGCAAAGAGGGTAAGTTCAGACACGAAAATATTTATAAACTTCCAAAATTGACAGCCGAATACTTTACAAAGTGGCATTGAAGTGCTAACAAACAATGTTTCTGCAGGCAGGAAAATGTGTGAGCTTCAACCAAGTACACGTTTCTCATTTACTGATTCAGCAATGGTTTCCTCTGCAATTTCTCAGTTGCAAGTTATGGAGTGCAAAAGTGGACTAGCATAAAATATGTAGTGTATTTTTAAATTAATACGTAAGAGATGAATATTTAAAATTTTAAATGGTGACAGACCATAATTTCCGTTTGGTGGCCAACACTACTATCTGCTGCACCATGCGCTCTCAATTTCTTCATTTATATTAATTTAAATGTGACGTTTCCTTGTCTACCTTACTTCTACACTTACTTCCATCAGTTCTGGTAATATTTGAACTGGTTGTGTGCGCATTTTAGGCAGTTTTCACCTTGTCTTTCCCATATCTAATGTTCTACTATTAATCACACCTCTACTCTCTATGCCAGTCACTATTCTAACTTTAAGTATTTACACTGACATCTTGTTACTATTTTTTATCTTCACTTTACTTTAAATTTTGATACTGCTATTCATACTTGCATCACAAAAGATGGGATATGGCAGCTTTGTTCTTTAAATTCTTATTCATGCATTTTGACCACACCACTGTGCTACTTGCAATATTTCTCCTTTTCTTTCACAACCCATCCCACACATGCAGTCCAGTACCGGTATATCTGTGACCAACCTCAAAAGAGGAGATCCAGAAGATTCCTGTTAAATTCATTATATAAATAACATACAGTTCATTGAAAAAAGATATATTAACAGAACATAATAAAAACTTACAAGACAAATTCTTCACCATAACTAAACCTAATGTAGCTACTTGTGTCTTGAATATAGATCATGAACCAACCTAATGACATAATTGAAATACTTTTATACAGGAACTCTACATCAAACATTGCTTTTATTTTTCTGCCGATCTTGCTAGAAACATCATGCTCAACAAGAAATAGTATATGGAATATTTTAGGTTGATTAACCCATGTTATTCGTCAGTCATTTTAAAAAGAGTTTTAATGGAAGGCATTATAATGAACATTAGATGGGGTAACTCTCATTGCTGTTAAATTGAACTAAATGGTCAGCACTTCTAGATTAAGTTGTAATGATATGAAGAGTGTTTCTATAGTGCCAATCACACTGATAGCTCTCAATCAATTAAAAGAACTGGGAAGAGCTGAATTAGCTGGGGGAGAAAGAAGGGTAACATGCTTCCTGTGGATTTAATGAAGAATTTGCATTAAAGCCCACTGAAGGAAGCATTGTACAAGGTTACACTTGGTTAAAAACAGAAAAAAAAAACCTAACCCCAAAACTTTCCATTTGTCTAAGAGTGAAAATGAAAACTGACACACAGCTGTGCAAAACCATGCAAGCAGTTGACATGTAGTAAGAGCAAACCCACATAGATTATTCAGTAATCACTGAGAGCAGTTTCACCCTTCTCTTGGTGTGATTGCACAGCAGCAGCACTATGCACATTTCCTGCTTTAATTATAAAGTAGGATGACTAAGGAAGTTGTTATTTCTGTCACATTTCTGTTAACCTGGAGTTAATAACCATGATTAACATTACTTTCTATAGCGTCCAATAAGATCAAGTTTGCCAGACAGAAAACACCTTCTTCAAAAACATACAAACAGTCCATTGACGTAGCCAAGATGAGAAGCCATATATCTGTCCCTTGAACACAGCATTTATTAAATTGTTCAAATATCTATAGCTGAGAAAAAGAAATTGTTTAAAAACAGAATTTTAGTTATGTAAATCACAATTCTATAGATTTGTAATTCTTTGAAAATACCAGGGTGTCTGTTTCACACTGCTTTTCCTACTTACAAAATATAATTCAGAATAGAATGCTAAGAAACACAGTCATCCCTATATAGTCTGCTGCCTTCAACTTCCATAGATTTGGATGAGATCTAATGTTATGGGTTTATCCTGTTATGGGTGAAGGGTTTACCCTGTTTTTGTTTCCTGTTGCACTAAATAAAATATCACCCAGTGGAGTGAAACAGCTAGAATTTAACTACCTGAATATTAGTTTCTTTACACTTTTGGCTCTAGATACTTCTCCCCCCTCCAGTATCAAATAAACCAGCAGTCTAACCTGAATCTGCTTTTTTTGTACTTACAGGTGAAACGCATACTGCTGTTTTCAATCAATAAAGCACAAGACATTTTGTCATCTGAATATTAGGGGGAATCATCACCTCTTTGGCTTACAGTTTTATGTCACAGTTATGATCATCAGAGATACCGAAGTCAGAGATCATTCAGCCTAAACGCAACAGTGCTGTTGATGCTTCGATGATTTTAGAACTCACTTCCCACAATAATCCAGTACAGCCCAAGTTTGTTATGCCTCAAGGTGTGCCTTGAAGCTCATATTTCTTCTCTAGGGGCACCAAATAAAATGAAGCTTCCCTTTTCTAACCTAGGCTCTTAGCCAAAATTTAGAGGAAAGCTCAATGTTTCGGTTACCAAGGAGAAGCTGGTGATGGTCAGGCATCTGTGAAGCAGCTCTACTTCCTTTAAAATAGCACACAAAGTCTTGTTTTTCCTGAACGCACCCAAAAAACCCAATAAACTAGAGGCAGTTTCCTCTATGTGCTTATAACCCATGTTTATAATACATTTCCAAACAGGTATTTATAAAAAGACAGGAAAATAATTTGAGATACATGCTCCTTTCCTTTGGCCTACATCAATTCGCATTTTAGAAACAAAAAGGGAAAAAGGATTTGTGTCATTTCCCTGTCATAAACCCCAGAAATTTCACACACAACCATTATGACTGCATGTTCATTGATTTCATAAGTAAGTACACCTGTAATGTAATAACCTCCATATAATTAACATACAGCTTTGCCCCCTTATAACTTTCCTCATGTTTGGAGAACTGAAATGGCTTCCTCAAACTTTCTAGAGATAACAGAACCTATTGAAATCTACATATTTTTGTATATTTAGTGAACACTAGTTTATCCAATGACATTTAATTTGGAGAAACTTCACAATTTCTAAATACATGCTTCCAATAATTGTGTCTCTTTCAGCCTACCCTGCCTGGAATAGGAAGTAATTATAGCACTGTGTAACTAAACTACATCTTGCTAATACCTAGCTGTTTGCAGCAATGTCCTCTATCACCATTAGTCAGCTGATCATATATTTCAGCAATTTAAACTGTACTTTTTCTCCGTAGTAAGTGACAGATAATAACAGTTTGGGGAATCTCGGTCAGACTATCAGAGACCTGCAGCTACTCGTGAAATGGCTAGATACTTTAGCTACGTTCTTGGAAAGACTTCAGCTGACTCATGTTATTGCATCAAGGGTGAGAAAGTAAAATTGATTACAAAACCTGGCTTCTTCAACTTGCAGCCAAGGTACCCTAAGAAATATGCTGAAGAAATGATGGCTATAATATTTGATTAGCTCTTACTTAACATGCTACGGAGATAAGTGTGACTTTCACTGAATCATCATTTGATCACTCGATTAAAGGGGTCTTCCTACTGCTTCTTCTGTGATATTTAGTGCTGTTCCAAGTCTATAATGAGGTAGGTGGATTTTATTGCATTTCTAGTTCTAAAATGTGTTTAATTTTGATAAAGAATAATATATCAAGTAGTGAATAAGCCAAGTAGAAAAAAATGAATGAACACATTCAAGCTGTTTTCTGTGCATAGAGCTTCTCCTGATTCCTGGGGAGTTCTCCTGATTAAAACTGGCCAATGGAACAGAACTCTTCATTTTAAATAACCCAGCCAAATGGAAGATACATGCAGGAATGTGTGTTTGTGGCAGATGTTGGTGTTTGTAGTGATGTGTTTTTTCTACTATAAACATAAGTCAGTAGCATGCTCGACCTACAAGAAGAAGCTGAGGGAACTGGGTTTCTGGGAGCAGATCTTATTTCTGCCTACCGCTACCTAATAGGAAGATGCAGAGAAGATGGAGCCAGGCTATCCTCAGAGGTGCACAGAATAAGGACAAGAGGCAACAGATAAAAGTTGTCTCAAGGGAAATTCCCAGTAGGTATAAGAAAAAGAAAAAAAGGTGGCCAAACACAGGAACAGGCTGCTCAGTGGAGTCAAAGAATCTCTATTCCTGAGGATACTGAAGCCTTGACTGTACAAGGCCCTGACTAACCTTCTCTAACTAGATTTGCTTGGAGCAGGAGGCTGCACTAGATAACCTCTAGAGGTCTCTCCCAACCTGGGTAATTCCATGATTGTGTTTCGGAGGTAATAAATGGTAGTAGCTTGAAGAGTAGCTACTACGGGAAAACTTCACCTGTGGTTCCAGAGGGCTTTACATCCAGTTTGTATGTGGATACCTCTCTGCTGCTACTCTACACTTTTCTGGGTAGTCAAAAGTATGACTGATCAGGGATCTCTGTTTAACACAATCAACTGAAGAGAGCTCAGAAACTATTCTGGGACAGAATGAACATGGACAACAATGTTAGAGAAAGTCCTGCAGAAGACATACCCCACTCATGCACACTCTAAATCATTTTAAAGACCACTCTATCAAAGCTTTGTCAATCGTTTTGCTGCTGAGATTTACCTCTGAAGTTTCTAAAGGAAGCCATTCAACCAGCCTGTCTGAGTTTTATGTCTGTCCATATCCAAGTGCACCTTCAGTGCATTTCAGTTTAGATGCAGACACAGGAAACAGTTTGCCTTCTTGTAAGTGGTCAGATGAAGAAAACTAAAAGAATGAGAATTTCTCTGCATTAGAGCATAATCATTGTATTTGCCTAATGTATCTTTATAAATGTTTCCACATGCTAAACCAAACAGTTTTCTATTGATCCTATAAGCATTGCATCCTCAGCTGCAACACGGACTGAATGAAATGACTTGACTGAAATAAGAGAGTCCAAACACTCTAGAATGTATGTCCCCGTGGTAACATCCATAAGGAATGTTTGTATTTCAGATAATCCTCTGAACTCCCATAGATGCTAAAATTTGCAGCAAAGAGAAATGAGCATGATGTGATAAGCGCCAAGAGCAGGCTGCTTTTGATTTATTCCTCCCCTCCCTTCATCTTCCTTTCTGACTTTTCTCTGGATAACAGCTGCAGTCCCAGATGATGTACTATTGGTGCTGTGCTTAACAGAGCTCTCTCAAATGCTCCGTAACGATGGGAGAGCCGTCTGCAGAGATCATGAACAGATGATCCATGGCAGAATGTTCACTCTTGAGGCTGCCAGTGCAGAGTAGACAAATGAACCATGGGCCCATTCAGTTCATACTTTTGCTTATGTTTATACTTTACTTTCCTGATGTTTATTTGGTGTTGTGATGCTGCCACATGCAGGTATAAGACTGCTATGATATCCAGGGACTCCCCTTCTGACTCTAGTTACCCCACTTCCCTTGCAATTTCTGTTTTGATTCTTCCTGGCATGGGTTCTCTATGTTTCCTTATTAACAGATTTTCAAATACGTATATGTATATATTAGTAAGTCAGTGCAAGCTGCAGGTGGCTGTGCTAATGAATAAAACTTTTTAAAGTCCCCAGAAAATATTATCTGATAAATAGTTTGTTACAAGTGTGCTAGCATAGCAGTAGTTGTTCATTTTTTCCCTCTAAGCAGTCTCAACAAAATGGTTCTAAGCATTATGATTAGACAAGATTTTTTCGAGCACAATCTATTGGCTACCCTCCAGCTACCAGAATAATGGGAAAAGGCAGAAAACAGAACAGCTTGCCTGCAGCCTGATCTTTCATTCAGAGAAAGCCAGAACGCAAGTCCTGCATTTTAAGCCAATTTCAGTTCTAAATCTGCCCTGGGTTTAATGTATATAACCGGACAAAGAAGACTAGCCCAACTGGTTTAGAGTTTCAGTTTTGTTAAAGGATGTTTGGTGACACAGAAAATCAAGACAGAAAAAGTGCTAAGTATTTTTCCATTCAAAGTCTGTGCTTTCTATGTTGCCATAGCTTTGGAACCTTTCTCAATTAATTAGCAGTACCACATGATCGTTTTCACTTAACCTCAATTTCTGTTGTTTGCCTGCTTTAGTTCAAAGAGCACAAGAGTCTTGAAGCTTAAAGTCTACATAAGCTTTAAGACAAAAATGCAATTCATGGCCAATAGCTTTTAAAGCAGCTTGAATTAAAAAAAAAAAAAAAAATCTATTTCTTTCCAATCTCAGATGCTTTTTTTTTTTTTTTAAATGTATCTCCAGTCCTAGTAAAAACATTTTACAAGAAACGTTTGTCCAGGCAGTATTTCTATTAAAACATAAAAAAGAGTATCTTTTCAGTATCTTGAATCCTGAAACCTGTCTACACAGCCCAGTGTTTTGGGTTCACCCAATTTCTAAGAAATAGGTAGATTCCACACACTTTGGTGATTCAAAGAATTAGGGGGACATATTTTCACAAAAACCCTAAACCTGTCATTTTTGAAAGTTTAAATATTCACCCACTCCCCTTTTCTAAAGATATTATCATATCTTCAAGTCAACATTTGTATTAAAATCATATCTGAAATTATACGAAGTCTGTGCCTTAAGCATTCATGAAAGATATTCTTTAAAAAATCTTTGATTTTTCAAACAAATTATATTTTATTGTTTTTTCATGAGAAACAACTTTTTTTTTTTTAATTTGCGATTATTGCCTATTTGCCATGTTTAAAAAGTTGGGTATGTTAAGTATAGATACAGGTTTTGAGATTTAGTGTACTGAGTAACTAATTAACAGTGACAATTCTGTCCATAAAAATTCTTCAAAAAACATTAATCGTTCTTTTGTAGAAAAGAAAGCATAATAATATAAAGAACATAAAGTTCCATTATTGATGCAGGAAATCAATGCTACCCCTCAAGCTCTGGATATTTTAATTTTTTTTTATTTCCAAAAAATGCTTTAAAAATTATAAAATACATCATATTCATCTCATCTGAGATATGTATATAGTACTTCCTGTGCATTCTTACTGCCTTCCTACCCACCTACCTTACCTTCTTATCACATCCACTTAATAAGATTTACTATAGGAAACTTGTTAGCAGTTACATACTTTTTTGCAGATGCCTAACCATGAAACCTATGCTTCTGTTAGTAAAGTGTCCTAGCAGTTTTTGCTGCACTAAGGCTTAAATGAATCACACTTCCTTTTATCTTCTGGCTAATCTTAATGGTATCCATGAAATAACCACTTTCCGTGTTATCTCATTTTGAGGGATGTAACTGAGAGGACATGATAGAACTTGTTTTCATTTAACTGAAAGGTCAGCAAAGAGTAGGCCATCAAATTTGATCTCTCAACAATCACTGGGCCTGTAGGAGATTGGGGACTTTTAAGACATTCATTTATGTGAAGCAACTTAAACCAGATCTAGCACCAGATATAAATTATTCTAACTTAAGACTTTTATTTTTCCCTGCTGAAATTCTTTCATTTTTCATGGAATAATGCAATATTCATTTGGCTACAGTAAGAGAGGCTGTCACTCACTGGCTATAGCATTCCCATGAAAAAAAAAACAAACTAGTAAGATGCTTAGACAGCTGCCTATTTTAGTAATATTTGAAGATATTCCATTTGCTAAAAAAAACAACCTTTGCAAGATGAGAATGAGAAATCTATTCCGAAATGCTCTATAGCCTTACAAATAAGGGTTTGGTTTGCTTACGAGATAATTTGACCCCCAGTCTTTTCCTTTATATCCCAGAGGTTAGAGGACTTATCTGCAATTAACATCAGGAGCTTTCTCCTGTTGCACTTGAGAAGGGCAATTAACCTGACTTAGGCACAGATTCAAGAACAAAATTTAGTCCAGAATCTCAAATGGATGCAGGTGGTATCTGTTGATTTAGGCAGACAACATGCTGAGTTAGTTCTCTTCGAAAATCTCATGCCCTGAGTTTGCTTTTGAGAAGCCTCTCTAATTTATTTACATTCACATGACTGATTCTAGTCTCCTTCAATTTGTGTGGTATGAAGAAAAGGAAGAAAGTTTATTTGGCTACTTCATGTTCAGTGAATTAATGTGGTACTATATAACCCACCTTGTTCTCTCACCTCTATTTAGCATTTCCTACTTCCTAGACAAAGGCACCTAAATTTTTAGACTTTTAAAATATACATTACATTTTGAATTCTTGTTATGCATAGAATTTCCGCATATGAATTTCCCTAAGATTTTGAGCATCTGAAACAGAGGCTTAATATTGACTTTTTTCTGACTCTCACCTACAATCCTTTTGCAGATAATGTTATTAATACCAGTAGGCTTAGTCCAAACAAGGAAAAAAATAAGATGTGGAATTAGAATGCTAAAGCAGGTATTAAAATGGATTGCAAAAGATTTATGCAAGGAACCATGTAAAATTTATGAAACACCTTTGATGGAAGAGGTGGGGTTTTTTTTCTTTTGCTACATTGATGTCAAGTTACGCTAGCTTTCAAAAAAGAACAGTAATTCAAAGAGCAGAAATAGATGAGGATGTACTATATACCATATTTCCACATCTACTGCCATCAACATCTGATTTTGGTTTCTACTTTGAATCTTTGTAACAGAGGGATACATTAAGACCAATTCCAAAGTTACCAAAAATATTACAGTATTCGCTTAACTTGTTTTAGAGTAAAATTCTAGATCTACAAAGATGAGCAAATTTATTTAACTATAAAAAAAGCTGATAGTTTTTGCTTTCAGTACATTTCTCACTCACTGTGACTGTTATAAGAAGATCCTAAAACGAACTGCATAACCACCACTGCATAACCTCCTCATAAACTGAAAATATTCTATTTCAGTTTTGAAAGGAGCATTTTCTGCTTTTAACTCATCATTATTTAATTTTTCTTAGAGAGGCAAGTTGTTGCAGGTCAGATACAGATCATGATACTCATTAAATATGCTTGATGGTGGCATCATGACAACATTCAGTCTCAAAATTTCAAGTACTTGCGTTTCATCAAGCAATGTTTTGAGGAGTAACAGCCCATCATTTCAGGACTTCAAAAGGCAATTTTTCATTCCATGCTGTGTGAATAAATGTTCCTGTCCCAAACACTTAGCCACTGGCAAATTTTGGGACTGTGCTGCAGCACATCAATGATATAGTTAAAAGTCCTTATCTGTTAGGCCCAGTGTGGCCCTGGGAGAGTTTCTGATGCAACTATAGCTTAAAATTTTGTTCTCACTCTTCCTGTGTAGCATCAAACTCAGTATTAATTTAAAAAGCAACATACTCACAATTTATGTCCAGCGCAGAGCAGGCTAATTTGAAATTAGCAAATCAGCCCACCTTACCTAAGGATAGATGTTTGATATTCCTGGAAAGATAAATTGCCTTGCATTAGTCATGGCTTGAGACATCACTATATCTCAAATTTTTACTTCCCTGTAAATGGATCATCACCGACTTAGAGGCCTTTGTCTTAATAAACACTGAACAGCTACAGAGTTTGCTACTTCCAGGTCACTTTACGAAAAATAACTAATTGAGCACAATCTAAGAAGTTACCATGACAGTTTTTAACATCTGTGTAACGCTTCTGCTCATAAGTTAAAATGGCATATTTGTTTCCACTCGACTTTTAGACTGAGTAATTTTTAATGACGAACTTAACAATTTAACTAGGAGTTATATTCTTAGAAGCTTTTCAAGACAAGATCAAAACCACAGCTTCTAGGAATCTCTCTCATCCATCCCATTTAATCTCACCTTGTGTCCATTTCTGACTTTTTCTCTCACACAGCTCAGGACAAATACACCAAATTTTGATTCTCAAAGGACAGCAATCATTGTAAACAAATAGGGTCTTGCAATTAGCAGAGATGTGGTGGATTAGTCTTGGTCAGCAGCCAGATGTCCTCTCATTCCCCATCCTCAATGGAACATGGGGACATAATAGGATGAAAAATCTCATTGAGATCAAGACAGGGACATTTACCAATTAGTGTCACTGGCAAACCAGGTTTGATTTGGGGAAAAATAATTTAATTTACTGCCAATTAAATTCCAGTTGGGTAGTAAGAAACAAAGACAAAAAAAATTAAAACACCCCCCTCCTGGGCTCAGCTTCACTCCAGACGCCTCCACCTCCCCACAGCGAGCAGCACAGCGGAGTGGGGAATGGGGGTCTGCGGTCAGTCCATAACAGTTCCTCTCTGCTAATCCTCCCTCCCCATGCTTCTCCCCTGCTTCAGCACGTGTCCTGTATGGGCTGCAGCGTGGACAGGTCCTCACCGTGGCCTGCAGGGTAATCTCTGCTCCGGCACCTGGAGCACCTCCTCGCCCTCCTTCTTCACTGACCTTGCTGGCTGCAGGGCTGTTTCTCACACTTCTTTCCTTCACTCCTCACTGTGCTGCACAGAGTCGTGCCCTTTCTTTAAATACATTACCACCGAGGCACCGCCATCTTGGCTGCTGGGCTGAGCCGCGCCCTGCGGTGGGTCGGTCAGAGCCAGCTGGAACCGGCTAGAACAGGCTGTGTCCGGCCTCTCCTCACAGAGGCCGCCCCTGCAGACCCTGGGCGGCGCCTGGGCACCTGCACAGAAAATAACAGTGTTGCTTTCACTTATCTCAAAATGAAATTTTGCTTAGCTTTTAACACCTAAGCATGTCATTCAGGATTAAAATCAGGGTGAAAAAATAACCTTTTATTCTCACCTCCGGTGAGAATAAACATCCCACCAGCCACCTGTTCAGAGTCTTGGCATCGCAGATGAAGCAGGACCTACTGTATTGCAATCTATTACCTCTCATCTCTTTTGCTCAGTTCTTACACAGAATATATCATCTTTACGCAGTGGGTATGGGAGAATAAATTATTCCAGTTGTAAAACTTGGGGTGTACATCGTCAAACAAGGATTTCATTGCAGTTTCAGACCTTCCTTTCCACTTCATCACACCATTACGCTCCCAGAAAATAAAATAAGAAAATAAAATAAAGAAATAAAATAATTGAAGAGCACAGTTGTGTTATATTAATTTACTTGTTAATTAATTTAGTGCAGTAACTGCTTACTAAATTACATTCTCTCATCTACATTATTCCTTGTCGTAAACGTCTTTTCTGGCTCTTGTTCCAAAGAAAGTTACAACTGTCTTACCTCACCCAACAGTCTTCAAAGAGCTTGCCCCAGTGTTCTGGTGCTCTGGTGTATTTTAATAATAACAATTAAAAAAAAAAACAACAAAGCAACTGTCCAAAGTGGGGTTTTCCAGGCCCATTAGAGAAATGATGTGCCTCCTGTTCATCTCCTGACGACAGAGGTAGCACAGCTTGACTTCTGCACACCGGTTCAGCAACGAGTTCAGGAGTCACATCTACGGTTTCTCTTTTTCACTTTACACTTTCTCAGCTTCACACAGACATATTCACTTTTTCATATACACAATTACAAAAATGTCTCCTCAACTGTCTATAATGGATTGGTTTCATGATCGTTTTTGTTCACTGTGATAATGATTCATTTGCATGTTCTCAGCTCTTTCTCTGCAGCATTAATTAAACTGCCATTTCGCTGCAGCTGTGTACAAAACTCAGTTCATGTGCAGTAGGTTGCACATGAGCTCCGATATCAGTCTAGGGCTTTAGAAACAGGCAGATGGGAAGAGACAGAATGTCAGGATCCTCTTTTTCTGGTATTATCTATGTTAAAAGAAAATTGAGAACATGTACATGTCTAGAAAGACAAAATAGTAGACTAGCAGCTAGGGATCGACAACATTTTAAATAATCAATCTACAAATAATGTAGTCTGGTGTGAGCTGAAGCATTATCAGAAATATATGTGTATATTTGTATTTGGTAGACAAAAGTCCAGAAGAACAAGTGTTCATTCTTTCCCACACCCCTGTGTAAGACACCTGCCGCCTGTCCAGACACAGTGACTACCCTGCCTCTCAAGAATCTGAATACAAAGTCCCCCCGCCAGCAGTCTGCCTGCATGACCTAGTGAAATGGTATTCTGAGAATGGGTTTTTTCAAAGCTCTCCTTTCCTTCACTGCAGCTGACTTGTATAGCTCCCCGACTTCATCCACTCTGGAAGCAAGAGTGCCAAACAAGTAAGCTACTGTTAGAAACATCTCCCTTTTCCTTTTTAAATTCCTGGGGCCACAAGCACTTAGCCAAGTATTTGTGACCAACCTGCTGCCCACAGCAATAGGCTGCAGAAACATTGCCAGTGAGACAAGTGTTGAACAGAAACTGGAACCCAGTTGTCAAGCCTCCTTAGCATGAGTTTTAAATGTCTCTTTCTCAGGCTAAGTCTGAATTTGAGGTCTGGAGTTCTCACCTTGAGGTGAGCATCCTAACATGAGATCAACTAAGGACATTCTGCGCACAAGACGTTTGCTGTGTTTCTAGCTGAAGCTGTCACTATCTGCGAAATTAACAAGTATTCCTGGAAGACAGAGAAATTCCTCAGAACTAAGGGCTCCAGTGAATTTTTGTTCACGTGAAGAGTAACATTGCCACAGAAAAGATTAAAAGTGTTTTTTTCTAAAATGCCTTGTAATCATAGACTGAGAAGCAGAAGCAGGAATTAGAGATGTGCTCTAACTCCAGATGTGAGAGTGCTTTAGCCCAGGAGATCTCAAGTGAAAGGATACTCTGCTCCCTGTTCCACCAGTCTTGTTCTACCTTTTTGTTCCTTGCTCTTTAGTGTTACCCACAGACACAAACTGACCAAATGCCTGGAGAGCAAAGGTAAATGCAGTTTAAAAATCAAAGCTTTGTTCAGATTAAAGATGCACAGTGAAACACGTTGAAGAAGGAAAAGAAAGGCGGACGGAGGATTTGCAGAAGGATTTGCACAGCCTTCCAAAGCCTTATGAAAATGTCAGAAGGAAAAAGCATGACTTCAAACACAATAACAGAGGTGAGACTCAGTCACTGAACTTCTTCCATCTATAAAGACAATTATGGAGTTCTATACATCATTAGTTATCACTATAGTGTGTTATAATGTCAATCTAATCTCTAAAAAGGATGACTACCACCTTGGCTACGTCCGAGGACTGAATTTTGGAAACCCAAAAGAAGTAGTGTTGAATCTGATGTTATCGATTCAAAGATGAAAATATTGGTTCCACAGGAGTAAGTAGATTTCTGACTTGCCAAATCAAAAGCTTTAATAGACAGGTATGCTCTGTGAATGAAGTGGGATAGCAGGGAGGTATAACAGAATGAGTGGTGATTACACTGTTGGAAATCTAAATTACTGCTTGCAACTTAGAGGCCAGGGAATGACTAGGCATGTTGACAACCTGTTAAAGCCTGTGTAGGCAATACCCAGGCAATTTTATAGTCAAAGGATTTCAGTTTCCATGGTTGCTAGTCTACAGCCTCTGATTTGCTTTGTGCACAAAAATCGTATAGATTAAAGGAAGGAAGGCCTTTTATTTAGTCCAGTGTAATGGAAGATCACGCTATTCATTTTGCTAGGTGCCAGAACCAAAAAACATAAGCACCCTGAAGCATTAAAATAATCATCCTAGAACACTGAATTTTAGAGTTATTTATATTTGGTTAGCTACAGAACATGCAATGAGTAAATATATACCGAAGAACTAACAGAATCTTTCCTCTAAAGAGTTTCACAGTCCAACAGGATAAATGACATTCTGAATGGAAACCAAATTACTACAAACACAGCATAGTCAAGGCAGCTCAGCTATTTATTTAACATTTTCAGAAAGAGTAAATGAAGAATTTGACCTTTACTGTTGCTGGAGCAGAACAGACCCCCTAGCCTTGTGATTTATATTTATTTTATTCTTCTTACATTCAAAGTCTCTTCCAAAATACTTTTCCACTCTTATTTACTAATTAGCTATAGTTAAGAGAAATGTACATGCCTGGGGATTTGAAATACTCCCATGCTATTGTCACACATAGAGTCCTCCATCTGCAGCTAGTTATATATCCATTAGATTCATTGGGTGTGTTTCTGTATACTAGACGAATTTGAGTTGTTTGCCATCTGCACTTGAACCATAAAATGTAACTGTTTTATTCATGTATAGCCTTTGATTAAATCTTGCTGAGATCATCTTTTGAGCCTATTTGCCCCCTCAGGTATAGCTGCCATAATAATACTTAGCAATTTTGCTCTATGTTCAAACATAAAGTTTGACGTTTATATTCAGGAATACTGTCGCTTGGCAAATCACAATAGTGTTTCTCAAATTTAAAAACAAAAAAAAAATCAAATTTGATAGGAAAACAGTTACAGTATACTTTCAGTCACAATATGCTAAAAGGAAAGTCAGAGGTGGGTGTGATCTCCATGTGAATTAAGCCATGACAAGAGGGAGGACTGGGATGGGTCAACACAGCAGCAGTGGGTCACATTCTTATTAGGCCAGGCACAGCAGTAAAATGTTGAGGTCTGCCCTGGACAATGACAGACATGTGGAAGGCCATTGGCTGCCTCATTATGCTCATCTCCTGCTCACTAGTGTTGCCATTTCTCAATCTCCATGCAGTGCTGCAAACACATTTCCTTGTTACTGTTAAGGTTTTCTGAGAGGCTTAGACATTGCTTTGTGAAAGTGATCAGAACTTCAGGCACAGCAGCAAAATGAAAGATATGATCTGTCTGATGGAGTGCACTTCTTTCTTTCCCCTCTTTTCCTTCCCCACAAAGCTCCATGCTTGGAGTTGTTTAGAAGAGCACTACCTACGTCAGACTAACTCCTAGCGTGCCTGACAGTAACACGGCCTTGTAAACAAGACCGAGAAGTATTTTGGAGGACAGGTTTTTTGATAATTTTGATGTTTCAAATAGAATTTTTTTCCCCCACAACTCAGTACTGTTAGTGTAGCTGGCATGCATGACAGTTTTTAGAAGAATTAGAGACTTCACAAAAACAAACAAACAAAGGGAAGGGAAGGGGAGGGGAGGGAAGGGGAGGAGAGGAGAGGAGAGGAAAAAGGAAGGTGTTCTGGGGGGCAAAGAAGGGTTTTGGCAAGAAGAAAATTTTGACAAAAGGAATAAAAAAAGATCTGGTGGGCAGGTGGAAACCAGCTAAGATTCAGGCATGAATTTTAGTCTGGAAGGACGTCAAGGAAAGCTGCCACGAAGTTGTTGCCAGAAAAATCCACTCTGGTGATCAAAACATGTAGGTTCTATCAAAAAGGTCATAAATTTCATCCCAGCATTTAGTTGTTCAATGAACTGGTTACAGTACCACATTTTATCTTAAAAAAATGAGGTCAAGTGAGGAGAAAGGAAACCCCTGAAGTCCTGGGCTATAAATGTGTTCTATATAACCTACCAGGGAAGAATTATTTAAAGATCACTCAAATTCCACTCTCGAGAGATTTTTGACTGGACATTTATTATTTTCCTACAAGAAACCTGACTTACTGCTGACTTACTGCTCCCATTTTAGAATGGAAATCTCAATGAACTTGCACTGATGTAAAAATAGAATGTAAAAACCACAGTAATGAATCCAGCTCAGTGACATGCTGAGTACTGAAAGTAATTTTTTTCAGTTCCTGAGTTAATTTTTTAAGAGCCAATTTTAATGTTTAAGAAGAATTAATTTCTAACTGATCTTTGGAAACACATCATGGAAAAAAAAAATTGGATTAAAAACATCCAAATCATGAAAAGGTGCCTTGAAAGCAGTACTGACTACAGCTGTCTGGGTTTTCTACCATTTTGACTATGTCTTGATTCATTTCAACTGTTCTTCCTGAATTTCTGGATATCTAAAAACAACACGAAAACTTTAATAGAAAGATATGAACTCCTAGTTTGAAGGCTGCATTTAGACAGACTCTTGCATACTGTGCTTAATGGGAAGAGGCTCTTTACCTGTTCCTCTCTATTTGTCAACCGAAATATAGCTCAGAACATGGAACCAAACCTAAGATTATATACAAATTTACCCAATCACTTTGTAGCTTCATTGAAAACAATATAATAACAGACAGTAAAACATTTAGATACTTTTCTCCTTGAAAAGACTTTAATACATTTTAAGAAACAAGTATTAGGCTAGCACGAAGGAGAAAAATATTTTTCTAAATTGCTTGAACTCATATTTAGGTATTTTTCTGTACAAGTAAGGAGCCAAATTAGGCATTAAACCAAGGCAAACCTGGAAAAACTCCATAAAAGTTTGCATATTTAGTCTAAGAAAACTGACAATAAGATCCATCCATACAGAACATGCAGATATGTAATGCATGTTTTGGCAGGTCCCCAGCTTCTGTATCTTTATGTTCATGATCCCTAGACATTAATATATTTGTCAGCCTTGAATTGAGAGGTTTATTTGTACTTAGGTAGAAAAATCAATTGCTAGTCAGTATTTTGCCCCAGTTTTGAAGAAAATCAATAACTGATCTTTGCTATATTCTGGCATTCAAGAAACTGGTAACTAAGTAATCTTGGGGGAAAAAAAAAAACCAACACAAAAAAACAGTCCCACAGTGTTTTCATGAGAATGATGTTACAAGATGACAACAATGTCAGGATGTCTAGTTTCACCTGTGTTTCATATGCAAATTCATATGCATATTTCATATGCAAATTCATGAGCATCATATGATTTTTTATCTACATGTAGGAAAACAGTGTACCACTGTTGCGAACCCATAAGAGCAGCCTAGTATACTACCTAATGCTAAGAATGTGCTATATTTCCCTTAATTTCCCCATGAATGTAAAACTAGTTTTAGGGGCAAGAAATCGGGGTCCAAGATCACACTTAGCTACCTCAGCTTCTACTTCAAATTATTTGACAAGCAGTAGGAGCTGGAAGGGTCCTATACATCACAAATCTGTTCTTGATCAGCTACCACACTCTTCCAGAATCCTACTCAGAGGGCAGCTCTGAAGAAATACAGTACAGATTTACTTACATTTGGTCTTTTTTTTTTTTTTGCGCATTCAAGGCCCGTGGTTTTAAAGAAAAAATCAGGTATCAGTTTCAAGATCTATTGTGGTTACACTCTGAAGTATTTTTCAAACATCTCTCACCGGTACTTAGTCTTCCTCCTGTTTTATAAGTTTTCTTTGATGACAAAAAAGATTACTGAATATCACAGCACAAAACTAAGTTTATATAACAAGTAAAAAGTATGAGAAGGAGAGATGACATCATAGTGTACAGAAAGCAATTTTGCATTTTCCTGCTCCTTTTTTTCATGGCTGGTTGTATGATTGTGTTCATATTTTAACCTGTTCCAAACACGCAAACCTCCTCAGACCTATTACCACCTCTGAATCATAAGCAATAATAGCATAGGTGCTGGGTACTTTTTCCAGTCCCTGAGCCTCCCACTAGCCACTACCTAGCCACTAGCTACTGTTCTAGAGTGCAGCTGCTCACCAAGCAGCAGCCCTGGACGCTCCCATCTGTTTCCAATCCCACTTCCTCAAGCCCCCAGACCAAGCCAGCTTTATGCAACCATAATCTCTCCTGCTTGGAAGAGTACCATACGCAACAGCAGTGATGCTGGTATGCAATTTTTTCCAGCAGCCTATGCAGTGATGTCCAGCTTTTTAGTAACCCATGTTCAGAGGGCTTGATTTTTCCTGTATACATTTGGTTGCTTGCGACACAATTACCTCTTGATCACAATTCTGTGATTGATATCACCCAATCTTTAATCAGGCTGCACTTAGTTATCCTTTTATGAATCCTTCATGCTCCAAGATTTTATCTTCACACTTTCAAATACTAAGATAATGCTAATTAAATATGTGGAGCAGCTATATTTAGGATCTCTTTCCTGTTTGCCTGTACACTTTATGTTCAGTGGACACACAAACTAAAGCCCATCGCCTTTATATTTAACTGGCAGTCGAACCACATTATCTTCTCAGATCTGAAAAGACCTTTAGCACCTTAATAAGTCTTTTCAAACTAGCAGTAACCTAAATGAGAATTTCTTTCAGGAAAATCATCACAAAACCACATTTCCTGGTTCTTTGACATTCATCTCAAAGTTCACAAAGGCACTTATGCTCATAAAGGTTCCCAAAGTTTCTAAGATTCTAGTTTGTGACCAACCCTTCTTTTTGATGTGTACAGTTAAGCGATTCCTGGTAAAAGAGCAGACCTTGCAGGCTTCTGGTCCTATTAACACAACTGTAAGATTGCAGATGCAGGAGTGCTATCACTGTGTTGGTGTTCAAATCTACAGCACTTACAACAACTCTTTTTTTTCTATTTGGTTGTTGACCGCTTCTCAACCCAGACATTTTCAAAATTTTTATGGATATACTGAATCACAAACAGTGGAGTCAGTCAAAGATATGGGAATCAAATGCACACACCTAAGCTGGACTAAACCATAATGACATAAGATAAAAATAGTAGTTCTTAAAGATTCTCACGTTTCATTCCAAGATCAGACTCCTGTGACAGAAACACAGCTCCAGAGAGACAAGTCCTCACTGGCAAGGGCAGACCAATTGGTCCAAATGGCAAACAGAGTGCTCTCATGCAGTGCAAGAATATAGTATCTTGTGACTGAAGATATTTAAGGGAAATACTCACAGGTCAGAAAAAAATAAAATGCTGAAGTCAAGACAAAACCAAAACTGCCTGCCAGATTTTTTTTATTACCTCAGAACTTCAAAACGTTGACCAAAAGCTGTGATTAAACATACCCTTTACCACTAACAGTTTCTTGTATTACTACAAAATCTGATTTTAGGGATACATTTTGACTACTTCTGATTCAAAGGTTATGTAGCCCACCATATACTCTACATAGCATTGACATATTCCAAAATTATGGTGAAAACTAGATAGGAAAAAGCTTTTTTGAAAAGTGACACAAGTATTTTAGAAAAACATAATATATTTTATGTGCTGTAACTTTTTAATTAGTATTGATGCTCAGAATTTATCTTTTTTTTCTTTTGTTTTCTTTTCAGGTTTTCAAACACCTAAAGAGCACTCAGCTTCAAAGTTTTGAGATAAAATAAACCTTGGGTTATTATTCCCATTTAATACTTACAGTGAAGAAACTTATTTTTAACAGAAACATAGGAAAGGCCACATAGCAGAAGTTTCAGACCCAGAAATACCACATTTTACTCTCAGTCCCCCAGTCCCATAGGCAGAGAGGTTATTTTCAATCCTGAATTTTTGTGATGTTGGTGATTGACTTTTTTCTTTTACACCTTTTTCTTCAACACTCTCTTGACACTCAACTATAATAACAGACTTTTTAAAAAGAGCAGAAAGCCTGGAAGACCACCGCTAGCAGTGAACCATTAAAAGTGATATTTATTTCACCTCATCAGGCAGAGAACCAGTAAGTTATATGTGAAGCTGGAACTAGGAGCTTTCTTGTATTTCGTTTATACAACCTATGCACACTTCAGTGAGTGCCTAGTGACACAAAGAGGTTCACAGAAACCTATAAGACTTATAAAACACATAAAACAAACACCAGGGCAAAGAATGAGTATATAGACCATTATGGAGATTTTAGAAAGAGAAGTAGGAGGAAATTTTATTTTGTAGCACTTGAAACTTATTTGAAAGGTAAGAAAACATTGGAAAAAGAACACCTACCTTTTCAAAAGAATGTTTTGGGTTTTTTCATTTTGTAACATTAACCATTTAAATTTATGAAAATTGTTGGACAGTAATGTTAATTATTTTGCTACAAGGGGCTTCTGCACTCTAACTTGCAGAATTGTAATGAGTTCATAAATGGAAACGGTACTTGGAGAGGTCAGGGGGAATGTACATAGTCATAGAATCATAGGGTTGGAAGGGATCTCTGGAGATCATCTAGTCCACGTCATACAAATATCTTAAAAGTGGTTCGTATAATGAAAAATCCTGAAACTGATTCCATCAACACGGAAAATGCAAAGCCCATAAAAACCCCTGTCTGGAGGAAAAACTTGTATTGTCTCAGCTACCAGTGATCATTCTGGGTGTGTGTCTGAAACAAGGAGTACAGCTTCACATACGACTATTATCAGTCCTTAGGGATTCGAATGCAGATCTCCACAAGCTCCATAAGTAATAATACTCACTTCACTTTTAGTGACACTCTCCCATGATATAATTTTCTCCTAACTCTGTTTTGCTATATGTGTTATACAAGCACTTTGACTTGAGAGTTTCAAAAGAGAGTTTTTCAAAACTGAAAAATCAGAAAGCTTGGGTTTTTCTGCAAGTGTCTGGAGGGAGGAACAAATTGTAAAAGAAATAAATTTATAAAAGAAAATTAGAAAATACAAAAGAAAAGCCATTTTTCAGAACAAGAGAGGAAAAATAGCAGAAAGAAGTGCATTTAACTAGCCCGACTGATCTCCTGCTGACACTGCACATGTCATACGGCTGATTTGGACAAGCTCTGCTTTGTTTAGAACTGCTATCCAGAAGGTACATGATCGGGCAGGTCACAGACAAAAGAAAGGCAGAGTAAAGTGCTGCTTTAGTGCAGGGCATCGTGGACAAAGGTGCTGCTTATTAGGTCACTGGCAGAAGTGGGCCTAGAGTGCAGCCTGGAAAGCTTTGTCAGACCAAAGGTTAGCCAGTACTTCTGAATTTAGGTTTATCCCATTTTCACTTTAATCACTCTAACAAGAAAGAAGATATAGAGAATTAAGAAACTGATGCTGGAAGATTAGCTGACTTTTTCCTCCAAACAACATGAATCTAGGGAACTTATCTAACCCTGGAGAACTAGTGTTTTACCATAAATCACACAAACAGCAAAACAATTATATATGAGCACACCTGATTGGAAATGGAACAATGTATAAAAACAAGAAGAATGAGAGTTAGCCTGTGCTGTGCCTTTCACCATAGTTCTGACCACCTAACAAACAGACAGACAGACAAGAGACAGCTAGGCTAGCTGTAAGCCAAATGTTTGTCTTCCCAGATCCTTTGCTGCAGTCATGTAAACTAGCCAGAAGATACTAGTTTTCTGTCCTGAGTGTGTAAAACGGAAGATTTCCTACCTGTTTTAGCAAAATTTGTCATTTTGTATTTTAATTCATGCACTAGCTTTTAAAAGCAGTGACACGAGCTGGATACAGCAGCCATGCACAGGGTGGTCTTTAGGGCCATCAGCCAGAGCAAACCCTTGGACCTTCAAAGCTAAAAGCACCTCTCTGAAATTATGTGAGATGAAGAGCCCATATCTGGTTGTTAACAAACGCAGAACATGTCACAGCATCGCGGAATGCTTGAAGGCTCCTCTGGAGATAGTCTAGTCCAATCCACCCCTCAAAGCGGGATCAGCCAGAGATGGTTGTGCATGCCTGCAGGCTGCCCAGTCTTGTGTGGAATAACTCCAAGGACAGAGACTCCACAGCCTCTCTGGGCAACCTGTGCTGGAGCTCAGTTGTTCTCACAGTAAAAAAGAAAAAAAAAAGTGGTTTCTTACATTTAAATGTTGTTTGTTTTTTTTTTTTTAATTTTAGTTTGTGCCTATTGACGCTCTTCCATCCACTGGATACTGCTGAGAAGTCAGGCTCCACCGTCTTCCTTCCATCACATCAGGTATTTATATGCATTGATGAGATCCCCCCAAGCCTTCTCTTTTCTTCTGTAGGCTGAACAATTCCAGCTGTCGGTCTTTCCTCATATGAGAGATGCTGCAGTCCCTTAATCATGTTTGCGGTCCTTTGATGAGCTTGCTCCCTTATGTCCATGTCATTCATATACAGGGAGCCCCGAACTGGAAACAGCACTACATGTGTCCTAACGAGCACTGAGTAAAGGGGAGGGATCATTTCCCTCGGCTTGCAACACTCTTCCTAATGCAGCCCAGGAGGCTGTTAGCCAACCTTGCTGCAAGGGTACATTGCTGATTCATGTTCAACTTGATGTTCATCAGCACACCTGGGTCTCTTTCCACGAAGCTGCTTTCCAATCAGATGGCCCCCAGCATGTGCAAGTGCATGGGATTATTCTTCTATACGTGCAGGATTTCACATGTCCATTTGTTGAAACTGACAAGATTTCTGTTTGCCCATTTCTTCAGCCCATCAAACTCCCTCTGAACGGCAGCACAGTCATGTTGTATCAATCATTCTTTCCAGTTTTGTATCAATTGCAAATTTGCTAAAGGGAAGTAAATGCAAACAAATGTAAATTTTGTGTCCATATTCCCAGAAGACCAGACATTTTGGAATATCAATGACCATCTTATCAAAACACTTCATCCAAGTTAAGATGCATCTTTATAGCACATAATACTCAGGCAAAAAGCTATAACAGGCCAGATGGCTTTGCAGTAAGAGATGAACGATACCTGGTCATAGAAAGAGGTTCTAGTGATCTCTCAGATGTGATTCCTTCTTCTGGTTCGTCTGGAGGGATAGTGTGGCCTTTAATTGTCTCTGAATCAAGATAAGGATTTGGCTTAACAAAACTTTTCTCTGAAATCAGTTCCTTTCTGTTCCTTAGTGTACTGGTTTTGGCTATGATAGAATTAATTAACTTCATAGTAGCTTGTAGGCAGCTGTTTTGGATTTGTGCTGATAGTGTTGATAATCAAATAGTGTTGATAATACAGGGATATTTTAGTTACTGCTGAACAGTGCTCACACAGTGTCAAGGTCTGTGTACCCTAAAATAGGATGCTATTTCTTCCAAACAGAAGACGCAGCAATGACCTCATGACAACTGATCAACCATTGTTCCTGAGTTGTTTGGGTAAGCCAATCTATCACCAAAACTAAGCTTCAAGACAATAAAACTATTTGCTGACCAAAAGATGTAAAGATGAAATATGTCTTCTGCAGGTGAAAACAATCCCACAATCCCCCTCAACTACCCTTTGAGTTACCTCTTTCCCATGAAACACAGGATAATCTTGTGGTCGCATCCTCCTCTCTTCTTATCAATTACAAAGTTCTGATTCAACGTCTTCAAAGATATGCCTGAGCAATTCTTCCAATGGCCCATCCATCAATCAGTGCCTCAAGACTTCTGGTCTTTGT
The DNA here is from genome assembly GCF_028500815.1 of Rissa tridactyla. Lineage (NCBI taxonomy): Eukaryota > Metazoa > Chordata > Aves > Charadriiformes > Laridae > Rissa > Rissa tridactyla. The sequence continues at coordinate 45,634,043 of NC_071467.1, forward strand.
TATTATCTCCGTTATCAACTTTTGCTCAGGTTTGGCATGTCTGCGGGTATAATGTATTAATTTTCTTGTCTCTTGTCCCATCTTTTTATGCTGACTAGCCATTAATCAGATATTCTGACAATTATCCCTAAATTCTTCTAATCATTGCACTAATTTTAAAAATATACGGCATGCCATGAGGATTAATTCTTTTAATCATGTGGTTGGAACACTATCATTAGTCATTGGCAAAACAGTAAAAGTCAAAAGATGTAACAAACATTTTTCCTTAAGTCTTTAACCTCCGATTCATATGACTAGTGTACGTGAGATATCAAGGATTTTCTCCCCTCCCATCAAGTCTATTTATGGATTGCAGACATGTTCTTTCTTCCTACAAAAAGCTGTAACTAAGTGGCAGTGGTTAATTACCGTAGGTTTTGAGTAGCTCATAACACCTCATTGTGAGATTGGATGTGATTGACAGCACTTCAGTTTCTAATGTGACAAACATCTAAAGCTAGATCCACAGTGATTTTAGCTTATCGATTTTAGCTTATATGTAAGTACATTTTTTTATTTCCTACTTATACTGCCTACCTACTGGTTCACTCAAGCTGCATTTTAGAGACAGGAAGCAGTTCACATAGGCAGGATTTACTATCCATATTTTTACAAGGTACTGTAGATATCACTGGTAAGGAACTGATTTAGTTGCAGTCCTCTGAAGATCCTCCAGCATGTCTCATGTTAATACTGTTTGAGGGTTTCTTTGTATGCCTAAACAATTAAAAACTTCATGCTTTTTCTCTCCAACTTTCTTAATATAACTTGCTTATTTGACTAGGAGAGAACACAGACTGAAAATATTTAAGGTTATTCTTTGACTCCTTAGAGGACTGTGGATGGTCTATAATGGTCATTTTACTGTTGTCAGTTTTCTGCATTGGCACATAATGTAGTTACAGCCTTAAACTTTCATTATTGCTTGCATTATCAAGTCTCACCATGAACTGCAGTGTTCCTGGAGGAATAAACATAATTGCCCTATTGAAACTGGCACATACATTTTACCAAGTTAAGCTTTCCCAAGCCATCAGCTCTTCAAATGTGGCTGGCCAGGTTGACTCAGAAAAGGATACCCAGAAAAACATCTACAGCAGGACAGAAACAAAGACTGCATAACTATACAGAAAAGCGGAGAGCAGTCACCAGCTTCCCTGTGAAAAGAAAAACTCCATTCTGGAAACCAGTAGATTTTTGTAAAACAAGTCCAATGTCAGAGTTCATAAAATCATATAACTGAAGTGCTAACTTGAAGATATAAAGGAAGTGTAAGTACAACTGTATTCTTTAAGGAGACTTGGGGAATCATAGTTTCTTAACCCACACAGATCCAAGGTGAGATATGGGTTAAAGGGCATGTGCAATACTTGGTGCACTGATGTTTGCCCGTGGGCTGATGAAATTATACAACCACTGCGAGGGTAGCAAAAATCTGTGGTTTGCTCATTCAGTCACCTAAATCTCACATATCAAGGCATTCTTGTCAGCTGCATCCTAACTGAAGAACTGATGGGTACATCCACACTGGAATTTTAGTCTGAAGCAGAAATGTATTTTCAGAGCAGAGCTCCACGCCCATTTACTACACTTTGATGTACACTGTGGTGCACGCACAGTGGAATCCTTCAGGATGAAGCAACTCAAAGATGAGAGGGAGGAGCACAGCTGATGAATGGCAATGGTTCAGTGCACAGGACCAAATCAGAGCTAGTCAGAAGGGTAAAGAACAGCACATGTACACTGTTGATGGTACATTCTTGGTACCTGTTCATGCTACAAATCTATTCAACTAATTTTGCTGCACTGTTCACTAATACAGACAGAATCTGCAGCAGCCAGCCTGAGAAGAGGTATAAATGATAGCAGGACATAGCCAGCACTGCTTACAAAAATAGTCAGTTGGCTCCTAGGGGTCAGTAAAGATTCCTGTCTGCAATGTGAACAGAAAGCTGGTTTAACCCAGGTCAAAAACGCCTAAACTCCTGAAGATACAAAAGACTTACAGGCAGCTGAAATATCTTAAGTTTACAGCAGCAGAATGGCAATCCTTTCTAAGTTATTTAGAGAGTCTACACCTCAAGGGAGCAACAGATGGTATTCATATTCCAGTATACAACCCCTACATATTTGGAAGGAAAGTGCTGAATGAAGTGACACCTGCAGTGCTTGCCATTCTAACACAGCATGCTCCTGATGGCACTGCACACCTGTATTATGACAGCTGACAATGTCACTCAAAGCGCTTGCCTCCAAGTAGAAGAGTTTTGGGTAGAGGTTGAAGAAGACAAACTGACAGAAACGAGTACTGGATGGAGACGGCGAAGGCTGCACACTGACATCACAGCTCTGGTACTGAGCACCAACTGTGGCAAGGAGCTCTTTTGCTCTCAAATTCTACATATGGAACAGCTTCCTCCCTGTCCAAGACTTTGGTTTCCTGCTCTTCAGCATGCACCAGTTTACTTTGCAAATTTATTTGAGAAGCTGAGGTATTCCAAATTCCATGAATCATAAGAAGTCGGGGTGGGGCTAGAAGATAGCATTCAGAAATGCACACTAGCAAGCCCAAGTTTAGTCCTTTCTTAATGCAGGATGGTTACAGCTGGCTTGAAAGATTTGCCTCTGACAGCTGAGTCAAAATTCACCTTATCATGTTAAAATCAGATAGTCTAGAGAACAAGGTAATTGTCCCCTTAGTTGTCCCCAAACATACCTTAACTGGGTACCAAAGCTCCAAATGTGTTGCAGAAAACTTAGAAACCTTTAAACAGTTCAGAAAGCAATGTAAAGTAATCCTTAGGAAACACCAAAGATGGGGAAGAGTGCTTTGTTCCCACTTAGGTATGCGCACGTGGACTGCAAGAGGGTCTCCTTCTTCTGTGTAAACATTTGATTGCACAGATATAAGTTAGCTTACTGGAACACATTTCCATGAGCAATTTGAGAAGGGAGTGAGACACTTATTTAAGGACAGGAAATGTCACACATATATCCACCCTAGATGTGCTCAGTTTTACAGTAACCTGCAAGATCAACTGGTTTAGTCTGGATTTTGTTTGCAGATGCTGTAGCTGTTAGTATGAATACAACATCAAGTAGCCCTTTAGGTCCATTAGGATTTTAAAACACCAAAGAGACTCAGAGGGATGTACAGGGGAGGGAAAAAACTGCAGGGCATGGTGTAAAAAGAAAACTTTACTGCGAAATGAATGAAGAAACTTCCATTAAAATGTACCAGTATGCAGTCAAAGCATTATCTCACTTATACTGAAAAGGATCTCTAAAATAAGGGTGAAATGAATATACTTCATCTCAAAAGGAATAACAACATATAGAAAACATTATGTTTTTCCTTCTCTCTCCTTCCATCTTAACAAATTTTAAGTTATCTTTCTGAAGCAACTCTACAAAACTTACAAACAAAACCCAACAAAACACAACCTTCTTTGAAGCCCCATGTATATTCTGATGTTTAAAACATTTTCCTGGGATCCTGAGTTGAATAATACTAGGTGAAGAGAAACAAAATTCTGATCTTCCACATCATGCAAGAAGACTGACAAAAATGAACAAACAAACAATAGTTATAGAAAAAAAGGGCAAAGCTCTCTTTTGTAAAAAGCATAATTCTCTGAAAGACATGTCATAGGGACTTCTCTCCTGAGGGTCTTTTTGGTATATAAATCCTCAGTAGAGGCTCCACAGCATCAAAGGCAGCTGTGTTCAGTCTAGACTGAAGGTGCCCTGTCCTCAGCATTCCCACAGGGTTAGCAGCTACCTTTAGGTAGGTCAACTTCTTCTGAGGTTTCAGTAGCCCAGACGGTGCTCTCCGGTCTCCCAACATGTGATATCAGGACCTCGGCTTTGCTTCTAGATCCTCTTCCATTCAGCTATGAAGCACCTGCTGTGAAGTGCTCTTCACGCTTCCACTACCCTAGTACAGCCAGCAGAGGGGAAAATGAAGCAACCTCCCTTGTCAGTACTCATCTGGTAGCAGGTACATTGCAAAGCAACTTGGGGAAATGCTACATCTTCCTCAACAGCAACCAGTACCATTGAGCAGTCTCACTCAACAGGTCCTTTCAAGTTCTTCCCTTACAGCCCATCAGAACCTAAAGCCATCCACTTGATCCAGTAACCCAACCACCTCTCCCTGCTCCAACTTTCAAGTAGACTTTTCCCCTCCAGCCTTCTGGTTGGAACTCAGCCAGCTCTTCAAAGCACAGGACACCAAAACCCTCAGTAAGAGCACGAGTAGTGAGATAACTACCTGAAACAAGGAAAGAGAAAAATGCAGCAAGAGTTATGTCCCAGGACTGGGGTGGGGGCAAGATAAGGCTAGAAAAGAAGGGGAAGGGTCTTAGTTGAGGCAGATGAGGTACAGAAAGGAGCTTCCAGGAACCACCTGATTGCTTTCTCCCCTAATTCCATAATCAAATAAGGCTGGCTGGCTCACGTTCGGTTTCTAAATAGGGACAGATTACTCCTTTACACTGTTAAAAAAGAAAAAGTCTCAAAATTATTGATCATCCTTTTTTTTTGTTTTTGGTTTTTTTACATTTTCCCTTCAATTTTCTCTAACTGCTGAGGAATTTATAATTAAGATTTTTTTTTTCTTTCAAGGTTTCCTCTAGCACAGAGAAAAGTATTTTGTATATTTTGCAATGTATGGCATTACATTTCCTCCTACCTTCCATACTCCTTTCCCCAGGTATTTTTTCTCTCCCCAGTTGTTTTCTGGAGTTTCTAATTTTAACCACTTTTTTATGACTCAAGCAGTCAAACCTCAGTGACCAAGGAAATACTCAAATCAATAACAATAATTAAGAGCAGGTTTCAACTTAGTTGTTGTCAGGGGAGAATTCGTTTTCTAGATGACTGCCCATGTGATACAGAAAATATAGTTGTACCTGTATTTGTGTGGAATGGGGAGTGGCTATACAAATAAAATACTATTTGCTTCTGAAGTACATATTTTTTGAAATATCATTGGTTGTTTGGTTTACAATCATAAATAATGTGTGTTTTAGTACTATTTTTCTTAATAGCTATATAATATAAATTAATGTAATCTTTTACTCTTAAATTTAATTTTCTTTAAAATAAATGCAATTTAAAAACAATAAATACAATTAAAAAATCTCTTTCTGGAGTAAACTCAGGAATGCATTCAGGCCAGGGGTCTTTGTTACATAGGTTGGGTCACTGCATGCCATCTTTATTCCCATAAATATTTCTAAAAGACACTTGAGAAACACAGTAACTTAGTTTAACGAGTTATTGTATTATTATAATATGGTGTATATGATTACACCTCATTGCATTGTTTCTAACAGTAGCAGAAAAGATGTTCTTTAAAATCAAATGTATTTTTTTTGGAAACAGCTCAGATGAAGGATCTTTTCTTTGAAAGAATGCCAAAGGAGCTCTACTACAGCAACTAGATCACTTACTGGCAATAAATGGAGGCTTAGATTTGCAATGTGTCTTCCATACACCATCCTGTTTTCCCCTTAGGAGAAGAATTAGAAGTGGTTCTGGGAACAGCATGGGGAAAAAACAATCAAGATTTTGTGCAAAATGCTGTGCTAGTATAGAACGCGTTATTTTACAGCTTTGTCACACAGGGCAATTACAATCTGTTACCACTGGTACCCTCAAGGGTGGGAAGACTCAAAAAAAGTATGTGGTATTACAGCCAAGTATTTTGCTTTCGGTTCTTGCAACATAGAACAGTACTGTAGGATATTTTAGTTTTATGTGAATTTCATGCCAATGAGATTCACCTTTTCAGCCTTAAGTGTTCAAGTCCAGTACATAGTCACAAAGCTGGTAGAGTACCAACAGGGACACTGTGGTAATTCCTTCCATTGCTGAAGAAATTGAGGTTAAATTAACTTTTCAGTTCAATTGGTTATTATCTTACATGCTTAGGTGCTGGTAAGAGGACAAGGACTGACTGCCAATAATTTGACTGAAACTATCAACAGTGTTTACAAACAAATGGCAACTGCCCCAGCTATCCAAGTTACAACTGCATTTGTAACAAAAAAGCTAAAAACGCTGTTTCCCAATAACTAACATAGCCACCACAAATACATAGGGGCCACTGCAACACAAACACAGAAGATGACATGTGGAAAACTGTAAGATACTTCCTTTTGAACATGTGGAAATGTAGCACCTGGACTCCAGTGTTTGTATCCAAGTACTACAGTTATTTCTTTTTCCTTTTTTTAAAAAGTACTGATGACTACTTTGATAAAGCTAACAAATTTTGTAACACTTTCTAGCAAAAAATCAGTTCCACACTTTCCACAAGACTTATTTTGGCTATACATTTTTTCACTAATCTTACACAAAATTGCATATGTCAGTCACAATTCTTCAGCTTTTGCATCACTTTATCAAACAGTAACCAAGAAAAATGTTTAATTATTTAAATTTTTAAGTCCCTTGAAGTAAGCTAGTACACAAATTTAAGCTAAATGTTAGAAACAACCATTTATTTGAAGTAAATTGTGTGATAACTATTTAGTCAGAAAAAAAAAAGAAGCGATAAAAGGTAATAATTATGGTATCTTACAAGCCACCCGAATGTGTCAGATGAACAGGATAGCTTCATTGAAGATCGTGAATCACATTAGAGTGGTTTTGCAAAACAAAGAACTTGGTACCAAGAACTTGCTGGCATGCAGAGGTTTTACTCTGGGTCTGCCTCTAGTCTAGTCTCTTAGATTAGGAGCTACATTCCTGGAAATCATCTTCAGGTTTTCTTTAAGAAGCTGCTAAAAATGCTACCATTCATGAACGTCCCAAATGTTTGTTTCTGTTACAGGTGGGACACCATGGAGTCACATGGCTTGAATTGGCATCCTAATGCATTCCCTAGCAACCAACTGTATTTCCATGTAGGTAAACCACGTGCAGTCGTCTTTGGTTCTGTCTCTAAAGTTGTGAAAATGTACTTCAATCATCCTGTCGCTGTCCCCATAGGACTTTTTTATAACAAGCAATTCCTTGTTTTGTAGCAGCTCTTCACCAAGCTGAGCAATAGTATCTTTCACAAAGAGTAGCCCTTATGTTAACAGTATTATTTGTTCTGAATTATCCCGTTATATGCCACTGAGGGTATAATTTCTAGTCCACAGGATGCTATGTAAACCACAACACATGTACCTTTGCATCACACCCTGCAGCAAATAGTTTTATTTATAACATACAGCTTCTTCAGGTCAATAAACCTTTAAAAGATAATACAGGTACATTGATAAAAGATGCCATTTAGGCAAAAAATAGAGTCTTTATTAACAGAAAATAATGGTAATGTTTGATTAACTTTAGAGGTTTTAGTTACACACTGAGAGTTCTTTAGAAGAGTTCAATCAGCACTAATGTCTTCACAACCACGTAAGAAAATGTTTTCTTTCTAATACAAAAGAAATGTTATGGAATTGAGTTTTATTTATTTTATTTTATTGTATTGAAAAGAGCAAAGAGCCTCACCTCTTATACTTACAGCACAAAAGTAATTTCACATAACATCCTTGATAAATGTCATGTAAATTGCTCTATTTTCTACTGGGACATTGTAATTTAATGACCTTTTGGTCTTGAATAACCTGAACAACTATTACCTTACAATAACTGCATAGAAACTGGAAACACTCAAATATTTTGAAAAAAAAAAATAGGTTTTTGGTTATAGACTCCCAGTAGGGAATCCATAAATTCTTGTGGCTCATTCTTGGAAGTTCTGTAAAATGACCTTTATGTCGTGTAAGAAATACAAGTGAGATACAAGCCTAGCAATTCAGTGAGGCACTTGGGGGTGTGCTTAGACAGAAGCAAAAAAGAATTTCCACTCTAGATATTTTGCAGGGGTCTTCCCCCTTGATCCTGTTCTACTACCTATTTACACATCAGTCTTTTACATAACAGTAATTGCAAGTTTATTTTTTCATTAACAACCACATGTATACTTCTATATTAGAATCATTCAGATCGGAAAAGATCCTTGGGATCATCAAATCCAACCATCAGCCCCACTCTACAAAGTTCTCCCCTACACCATATCCCCTAACACCACATCTAAACGACTCTTAAACACATTCAGGGATGGTGACTCCACCACCTCCCTGGGCAGCCCATTCCAGTGTCTGACCACTCTTTCTGTCAATAATTTTTTCCTAATATCCGGTCCAAACCTACCCTGTTGCAGCTTGAAGCCATTCCCTCTTGTTCTATCGCTAATTACCTGTGAGAAGAGACCAGCACCAGCCTCTCTACAATGTCCTTTCAAGTAGTTGTAGAGAGCGACTTTTAACATTTCTCTTGCTATGAAATACAGGGCACAGTGCTATATAGTGTGCCACAGTGAACATGCAAAAATTACAAATACTGTGATTTTTTTTTTTTTTCTAGACTTTTACCTTTGGGAGAAATGCAGACATGCAAGAATGCAGTTATAGAGATTGGGACAAAGTAAATAATTTTCATATTTAAAGGCCTTTTAATTCAGGGTGCCCTGTATCTTTCATTTTGATTTCCTTCATGAAAACTGAGTTAGTGAACACTTTGCAGGTGGTACTTAAAAGATTTAATCACATCACTTATTAGTCCTGATGTCATCAATATATAAGACCAAATAGGAAATATTAGGTACTGCTTTGAAAAGAGCAATAAAATAGCCTGTCTGGGTATTTTCTATGGAAGGAGGTACTTGAACATCATACACAAACCACAATCGTGGGCATTCAAACAAGGTATGCAGTGAACTTACATAAAATATTTTTCCTGCACAGCCGCTGTTTGGAATCAGTAACTGTAAATTCTAAAATTTGCCCACAATTTCCACCCTAATTACCTTCAACATTCTCTCTTTTTCTGGCTGTGTCACAGAGATTATATGAGATTTCCTTCTAAATGATGTCCAGGCTTCAGTGTAGAGGTAGGTGGCTTTACAGGAATCTTGATCCAGATAATAAAAATAGATTAAAATTTTTACTCTTTGAGCATCAGAAGAGTTTCCCATAAACTGGAGAACTAGTATATGAAGACAGATTGGAAACAGAGTTATTCTAGTAAATTTATTTTCCTGATGATTTTTTTATCCTGAAAAAGAGGATAAGTTATTTTAAATCTATCCTGATGATTGCTATCATGGCAATGATAAAATCAAAATCATATTCCTGTGCTGATAAAATATTTCTCATAAAGAAGCTGTCTAATAGCATACCAACAAATGTCACTAACAACGCAACTTAGTTTATTCTTGGACTCTTCCACACACAGTCTGATCTACTAACTCACTGTACAGCATTCAGAACTGAAATGCATGCAACATTTGAGTTATAATGCAACTGATATATGCAGTGGAATGCTCCAAATTATTCATAATACACACACAAAAAATTGGTCAACAATACAAACAATTACATAACCCAAAGATTGTTTTTTTCCAGTGTTTAAGTTGACTATAAATAAATACTTAGTGTGAAGAAGGGAAAGGGGTAGGGGAAGGAAAGAAACTCTAGAACTCCAGAAAGAAAACCCAGGAAGATGGAGTTACAGTCTCACAAGTAGTTTTATAGCTGGTTACTTGTACTTCACTAAAATATGTGCTTTGCATTTACCTTTTTCATATAAGAATAACAAGGATAGTTTGTTTCTAGCTACTTGACTAACACTAGGTGTGACAATAATCAAACATTTAGGGAAATAATTAGTTGCAAAAATTGTGGCTATCAGCTGCACTTCCTATATTTCTTAGATATATCTATCTATATATTTCCCATCTATGCACTCCCTATAGCAGCTGCACTTCTTTCAATATGAGTCAGCAGTGTGCCCTGGCAGCCAAGAGGGCAAACTGCATCCTGGGGTGCATCAAACACAATATGACCAGCCTGTCAGAAGACATGACTATCCTGCTGCATTCAGTGTTGGTGCACCCTCACCTTGAGTACTGTGTGCAGTTCTGGGCTCCACAATTTAAGAAGGGTGTGAAGGTCACACAGAATCACAGAACGGTTCGGGTTGGAAGGGACCTTAAAGACCATCTAGTTCCAATCCCCCTACCATGGGCAGGGACACCTCCCACTAGACCAGGCTGCTCAACGCCTCATCCAGCCTGGGCTTGAACACTTCCAGGGATGGGGCATTGACAGCTTCCCTGGGCAACTTTTTCCAGTGCCAGGGTCCTTGAATGCATTCAGAGGAAGGCAAAAAAGCTGGTGAAAGGGCTGGAAGGCATGTCCTATGAGTAGCAGCTGGGGACTTTGGGCTTATCTAGTTTGGAGAAAAGGAGGCTGAGGCGTGACCTCGTTGCTTTCTACAGTTTCCTGAGGAGGGGAAGTGGAGACGGAGTTGCTGATTTCCCTGGAATCCAGTGACAGGATCACAGAATCACAGAATGATAGGAGCTGGAAGGGACCTCTGGAGATCATCTAGTCCAACCTCCCTGCCAGAGCAGGGTCACTTACAGCAGGTTGCACAGGATGGAATTCAGGCAGGTTTTTTTATGTCTGCAGAGATGAAGACTCCATCACCTCTCTCGGCAGCCTGTTCCAGTGCTCTGACAGCCTCAAAGGAAAGAAGTTCCTCCTCATGTTTAGGTGGAACTTCCTATGTTCAAATTTGTGCCTGTTACCCTTTGTCCTGTCACTGGGCATCACTGAAAAAAGAGTGGCCCCATACTCCTGACACCCACCCTTTAAGTATTTATAAGTGTTGATAAGATCCCCCCTCAGTCTTCTCTTCTCCAGACTAAAAATACCTGAGTCCCTCAGCCTTTCTTCATAAGAGAGATGTTCCAGTCCCCTAATCATCTTCATAATCCTTTGCTGCACCCTCTCCAGTAGTTCCCTGTCCTTGAACCGGGGAGCCAGAACTGGACACAGTACTCCAGATGTGGCCTCACCAAGGCAGAGTAGAGGGGGAGGATGACCTCCCTCGACCTGCTGGCCACACTCTTCTTGATGCACCCCAGGATGCCATTGGCCTTCTTGGCCACAAGGGCACATTGCTGGCTCATGGTCATCCTGTTGTCCACCAGGACTCCCAGGTCTCTTTCCACAGAGCTGCTCTCCAGCAGGTCAGCCCCCAATCTGTACTGGTTCATGGGGTTATTCCTCCCCAGGAGATAAAAAATTTCACATACTTATAACAGAAAAATTCCTGAAATACCAAGTGCCTATATTCCTTGTTATGATCAACTGCAAAATTTCTTGCAGATTAATAAAAGTGAGTCAAAGAAAAATATTTTTAGGACATGAGTAATGCAACAGTATTACATGGTACAATTGGTTCCAATTTTGTAACCCTGCCTGAATTAAAGTTCTACCTCCTACTTACATTTTGTAAAGTAAATTGCATCCTCAATTTGTGCAATTGAATAGTGAAAACTGCTTTCCTTCAAAGTCTAATGGCTTGCCTTGTTGCCTTTTCTTTTACCTTTTCTATTAGGCTGTGAGTGCTTATTTGTCTGTCACAAGGGGGTAAACACTGTCGGTCTCACTGAACAAACATAATACTCTTACGCACTTGATCCAGCTGTATTTCTACAATAGGACTCATTCTTTTTCTTTTTCTTTTTTTTTTTTAACACTTTGTTAGAAGAAAAAAGAAAAAAGTCAAAAACAACGAAGCTAAGCCTCAAACTTGTTTCTTTCTTTTTTAACGTATTCTGCTAAGAGGCCTTGGGCAAAATTCAATTCAGATATAAATATACGCATCAGTCTTCAAGAATTCCAACAGGAATCTATTGGTTTTGTGGTAAAAGCTGTAAAATTTAAGTGATAATTGAGATTTAAGTATGAAATTCAAGTCTATCCAATAATTCCAACGATGGCGTAGCTGGGTATCAGTGCTGTGGCCGCATGCATACCCACCATTTCCTTGGTGGAGCAGGAACTTCCCAGCTAGTCTCTGCATAGAGGAGACAATGGACTCGAGACAAAGTGAATGACTGAGCCTTTAGCCAGCTTCACAACAGAAGTCCTAACTGTTACAGGAGCTCTCCAGGTGGGAATTTCAGACAGCCCTGGAGTTTCCCTAAGCAGCTCCTGCTGTGCCTAGACCTTTTGACAGGCACCACCTGTATGCTTAAATGCATTTATTATTTATGCATAATTTGTTATTATGCATTTTTAAAAAATACATCTACCTTGAATGAAGAATCTGGCAGGTGCATTGACTCCTCCAAGCAGTTCCTGATGCAAAACTGACCAAACTGTGTACAGATAGTCATAAACAGTCAGCAGAAACCTTTTGTACAGATACAGAAATAGGCCTACGGAAAAGTCTCTTATACATAATTAAGGTAGGAGATGGTTTGTATATCATTTAAAGTAATCAGTACAAACAGATCATCCAGATGCTGGATTGGTCACATGGGACTACAGGCAGACTGGGTTTTAAGAAATGAGTGAAAAAACAGCACAGGTAGTCTAACCTGATCCAGGTGAATACACCGCTGCCAGGATTCTTGCAGTGGAGGCTCCTGTAACCATGCAGAAAACAACCACTTTGTTCAAGAGACTGGTTTCCCCTCAGGATTGTTAAACTATGCCAAGATGCCATTTCTTTTTTGGTTAAAAAATTCTGCCTGTGAGCATCTCTACAACAGTTTCCAATTGTTAAAGAGAGTTACCAAAAAAACCTGAGTATTAACACAAATATGAGATTCTGTTTCAAAGTACATTCCTTATGATGAATAGTAAATGTCTTTTTGAAAGTCCAAGACAAAGAGATAACAGTACCACTCCCGTGCAGAAGGATGAGCACTATTTTTGACTTCGCATTTCTCTATATTGCATCCAGGGCAGTCTTTACAAACAACATGCTAAAACAAAAAATTAACAATAGCGGAAAATGAGGTTACTAAATTTGAAGACTTGTATCTTCTACCACAAAAGCTGTATGCCTAGCATTTCTTCCAGTTTAGGTACTAGGTGAAAATATTAGTCATGTATATTAGCTCCTTTGCAATAATAAAAAATAAAAAAAAAAAGGAAAAAGAAAAGGTAAAGCATGCATCACTAACATTTAACAACATAATACCTTTCACCTCATATGCTGAATAAACGCCACATCAGAGGAAGAGAATTACAATATAGATCAGAGCAGCTAAGTTCTGCCTAAAGGCCAAACACTCCTACAGGATGCGTTCATTCCCTTTGGTAAGATGACTGTATGTGCATGACAGCACTACATAAAGGCCAACACAATTGATGCACCTAGCTTTGTGTCTGCCTCTAGAGCACTAAAAATGTTGCATGACCCTGGCCAAATCATTCCTCCTCTAGAACACAGAAAAAAGCATCTATGAGGGCACTGGTGCTTGACTGAGACAGTGGCACAAGGTGACTGGCTAACTTCAAATAACAAAGTTGAATTACCCTCTGCATTCTTATATAGCAGTCTGAAAACACATAAAGAGCTCTCAGGAACTGACATAGTGAAACTGGTACTGTGTTTTATGTGACCCTGATATTACAAAGACTTTGAACACATTTATCTTAATGTTATGAACAACTTCATTTGGGAATAAGTAGACTACTCCTGACTAGTGAGGAGGCATATAGTGAATTCTGTGCAGGATTAGAGTTTAAAGCTAGTGCATACTGCAAACATGTGAAACTATTAAAACATAGATATCATTCTGTATTACATCAGGCATAGATACTTTTGGTGCACTCTGGCAAATCAGAAAACTCTCCCGGCTTCCATTTGGCACTCTCATTCGTTACTCACTAGACAGTTTTGAGCACATTACACTATATTGGATTCTAGTAATTGATAATCTCATGTAAGAGCTCTAGATGAATCTATGAAATAATTACTCAAGAATGAGTCTCTGAATATTCCGCAATCCATACATTTGCTGTAACAGTATGTTCCTACAATTAGGACAAAATATACAAAATATTCAATGTGCTTTTACATCTAAGTGTGAAAAAAATTAGCCCCTTTCTAAACTAAGCAATAAAAGTCTAAACGGTTATGTCAAAAACATTTGCATTGCTTTTGTTACTTGAGCTGTACCACAGTAATGAGAAAAAGACAATAGTAATTGACTGTGGACAATACTTCCTGGAAAATGCTTAGCTAAATGGTGAATGGGTTCAGTTTAATTGTTGCCTAGGGTAGTGATAGAGGGTACTGTTTTAAAGATGGCAGTTATAGACCCTGATAGATAAAAACTTCTAAGATTTGCTGATAATGAAACTCTGGGGAGAAGAATTATGTAGGCTGCAATTGCATTTAAGGACACAGTGCTATGGGATATAATTTCAATATGCGATATATGGGATATAATTTCAATGCTAAAGTTAGATTCTCGTGCTCATTGTAGTTGGCATACACAGGAACTGAAAATCTGATGGGTTCTTTTCAACAGCAATAGTTTAGGTACTGCCAGTTGGGCAGTATTTTCACTAGGTAGTTATTTAGAAATCAGCTCTTGCTCCATTATCCAGTAGAGATACTCCCTGCCCCCTCAAAAAACATTCCACCTCTTTACCACAGGCATCAGAAGCTTGTGTAAGTGAATTCAAGCAGAAAATTCTGAAACTGATAGGTGCTTTCCAATGTATTTCTTTGCTCTTTTGTGTTTGGTACTCTGATTCTGTTTTTCACATGAAATCAGAAAGATCAAGAAGAACTGATTTCTGTGTAGCATCCATCTGGATAAGAAACAGGTGCATGAAGTGTTCTGGGGGAAAAAAAAAAGCCTTGAAACACTTAAGCACTTTTTATTGTTAATATATGAAGTATATGCACATGCACATAATATTACTCTTGTTTTTCAGTAATATAGGAAAAAATAACTATACGGTAGGATTAAGGTTGGTATTACTTGTTTTGAAATGATTGACAGCAGTTTCCTTTTTTTTTTCCCGCCTTATCTATTCTGTGCATTCTTGAAGAACACTTTTTTTCTTAAATCATTTAACCTAGCCATGTTTCACTACATAGACCTTGGTTGTCCTTTTGTGTTTGTCTATGCCTTCCAGTTGGTTAGTGTAAATAGCAGAAAGGACTAGAGCACTTACAGCTCCTCATTCACTTTTGCAGGTTCATTGAGGTTCCAATGCTTTAAACAACATTTCTTGAAGCATCCATTTATGTTCACATTTTTGTGCAGAAACAGACAGAAATCAGGATAGCATGCAAAGCCTCAAGGATAGAATAATATGTATCAGAGAACACTGTTAGGTTCAAAGCTTTCTGTTTACCATAAAGTATTTTTTGTTCCTGTTGGAAGACATTACTCATAAGACTATCTGAGTTCAAACACTTACGACCACCTTAGTTTATGTATTTGGTTAACTATCAAAGATCAAGAACTTCATTCAACAGGTAACAGGGAAAATAAGTTTTTGTATAATCAAGTTAAACTACTGGCAATTCAAATCAAGTCATTCAACATACGATTTCTGGAATTGATGATGAAGTTTGGAGGTAATCATCCTCTTAACAATTCTGAACTCATTTAAACATCCTACCTGCAGTGTACTACTTTTAAATTGTATCGTACCTTTAGGAAAACACCTGGTAGTATTGTTTCTTGAAGAGCCAACATCATTAGAACTTTCCTGAGTCATTCTTATCTGCATCCAAAGCAAGAAATAATTTTCCCTATTGTATGTTATCATGCTGTTTCTTGATTTCATTTAGTTCTGTAGATAAAAAAACCAATGAAATAATGCAAGACCTAGTGCCTATATAAATGTGTTTGAGAGAGAGGGACAGAAGGCAAGGACAAAGATGCATAAGATGATGAAAAAGTAGTTCTGAAACCAGACAAGAGAAGTTAGAAAGCCTACTTTTGGGACTAGGAGTAGCATATGTTGTGCTGCATTCATTTTTTTCATGTGTCACTTCTTGGATTTGAATTCAATATCATGAACTCCCAAACTTTATCAGAAAACATAGTAATAACAACAAAGGTTCTTATGACATTGAGTCATAAAATATTAGTCTCCTGGAATGCTAGTTTTGTGTTTATAAATATCTGTAGTCTGATCTAAAACTTCCATTCACAAAAGCTTGCCCTTTAAAGGCACTGTTATAATTTTCTTCATCAGTCATTGATTTCTATCCCTCAATACCTAGATAGATAGGTATTGAGGGATAGAAATCTGAGTGCATGTTAAGGCTGAGTATTTTAAAAATAAATAAAATTTGTTTTCCTTTGTTTTCTTTGGTCACTCTCCTTCATGTATGTTCTACTTCAAGTGCTTTCAGGAGTGATCCTGTGTTTTCTAAGCAGAAGAGACAAGTTACTGTTTAATGAACACTTGCATTCTAAGCTGTAGTTGGAATTTATGTTAGATGATAAGCAAAAAACCAGATCACTTAAGCTTTTACTATTTACAGCTAGCTTATTTTCGCATATTGTGTATAATGATTATTCAATACTGGACTGCAACTCTTACTGAATATATGGAATAACACCACTGAAGCTCAAATTTAAGTACTGTGATCCAAAAGATCCTTCATTTTTTTCCTGTGTTCCTTCTAAAACACTTTCGTTTGTTGGAATGATTCAGACACAGAAGTTATAGCACAGAAATCAAGAATTTAGCTCTGTGTATTTTCTTTATTTCTTCTAAAACTTACCGAAAAATATATAAAAATCCTGATTCTCAGGTGCTGATCATATCTCCAGAATGGGTATGGTGCATAAAAATCAAAGCCCTGTTGAAGTGCTTTGTTTTGACTAGAAGAGACCAAGTGAAGTCGGGCTATTTCAAATCTGCACCATATACCTCTTCATGCAGACTGTATCCAAAGCTATTCTCATGAAAAAACTCTTTTGTATCATCTGCTATACTACATTGTCAGCAATGACTCTAGTATATACCCTAAATTCTACAAAAAGGATTTCATTCTCCTGGTCTGTCTATGCATTACTTTTTAAAAATATTAGGTCACATGAAAGATAACCTTTGGCTAGTTCTAAGTAAACTACTGTTTTTCATACACTGTTCTTTAACATGCAGTTATTTTCTTTAACCATCTCTTCACTCTTATAGCAAAATCATACATATATATATAGAGAGAGAGAGGTGGTGGAGGCCCCATCCCTGGAGACATTCAAGGCCAGGCTTGATGAGGCTCTGAGCAATCTGATCTAGTTGAAGATGTCCCTGCTTACTGCAGGGGGGTTGGACTAGATGACCTTTAAAGGTCCCTTCCAACCCAACACATTCTATGAGTCTATGATTCTATGATTTTATGATTCTATGATTCTATGATCAAGCTACTTTTCATATGGTAGCTTTTGTTTTTTTTCTCCCAAGGCTGTGGATAGACTATTTTTCATATGAGGACAAGTGACAAAATAAAAAGAGATATGAGAAAGTTTGATCAAATAACAAATGAGCTTCTATTGCCCCTCACAGCAATGCATCCACTTAACAGTTCCATGAAATCTGTGTATCCGTCAAGACCGGTTCAGGCTGCCTTTCTAAGCCAAGCTATTTAAACAATGCTTATCTCTGTTGCCAGTGTCATTAACTCTTCCATCTTTGTTATGAGTTAATAAGTCTGGTTATCGTGAATATTAAAAAGTGGTCAAGCCAGTGGAAAAGTAAGTTAAGGACCAGTCTCTGGCTTCTCACCCCCCACCTTTTTACTTTTCTGTCCTTGGTCAATGCACTCTGTTTGCTCAGAAGCCAGATTGCAAAGAAAAATCCTACAGGTCCTATACTAAAAATTATTACACACTACCATTGTAATCAATGCAGGTAACAAATGGGAAGAAATGCCCGCAGAAGGAAGAGCCAAAATGTCAATGGGAAACACTGTTCCCAACGTCAGGTGATGTAAAGAAGTACACAGTCCCTTCCCCCACAGCAGGTCAGGTGGTGTCAATGCCTTTCCCCACATTTAGCTCAAAGCGTATAGCTGAAACCAAGCAAAGGCACAGTCATCATCACAGCCTTCCCCAGTTCCCTCTGATCTTATCCTGTTAATTAGTGAACATACCTGCAGTGAGCCAAGTGGTACGCAGCACCATCATAGAGGAGTGGGCTAATGAAGGGGCACTACATTCCCACCTGCCTTTCTCTCTTTTGTCTTGTTACATCCATACCTTTTATTTCTTCTTCCTTCCCCCTCCCAGCAGCCTGCTATAACAATTTAATTACCACGAAATACACACAAGGTCCAAGTCACAGAGACTACCATTTTAACTGCACACTGTTGTAATAATTCTGTCTCTATTTCCAAGTTGAATATTAAATCATCTGTGATGATTTAAGAAGGATGTTGGGATTCTTCCCAACCACCTTCTTTTAGCATGAATGTCAATTTTACTGTATCCTATTAATTCACGTAATCCTCAGAAACATGTTAATTAATACAACACATATTAATTAATACAACATACAACCAGCAAGACGGCATCAAGTCGTTTACGATCTCTGGTTTTGAATCTTCTTTGCTGTTACTGGAATGACAAATTAAAAAATGTTTTTATAAAAGATCATTATTTTTATATTTTTATTAAATTAAAATATTATGTTTTGAAATACAGATAATCTGCATGTTAAAGAAGCTATGTATCGCAGGTGCGGCATTAAATTAAATAAGGTTTTCTATACAACATTGTTTTCTTGATGAAGCCTTCCTTTGTTTTGCGAGTTGGGAATATTTTTAATTGGGCCCACCTCTTACTCATTAGAAGCAGACCATTAAAACTACACAATCTTATTGAAGACCAGAAACAAGTAAAAAAATACTGGTAATAAAGGGAGACCTTTTCTGTGCACAGATAATTGAAACGTGGCATGATAGCCTTTGGTGATGAGGCTGGATGTATAATAGAAGGCAGGGGAGTCCTGTGGTTACCATTTACTTGATTTACAAGATGGAACACCAGCTTCTTTCCCTGTCAAATAGCTCTTCAGGGTGAAAAGGAATTTAACAACAACAACAACAACAAAACCCACCCAAAACCATCAGTGTTGTTGGTTTTTTTTTTTTTTTTTGTCAGTAGAGTTGGCACGTAACACTTCCAATGCCCAGAGGCTTTCATTCTCTTGAATAACAAGATGCTAGTTTTAAATATAGTTATTTCTCAGAATAGAAGTGTATTTTCAGCACCTTGGTCAAGAACACGTAGGAAAGCTAGGACTGAACAGATGAAAACTCAGATTTCCCAGTTCTGTGCTTTAATCACAGAATGTCTTTCCTCTTCTCAAATGTCTGCCAAAAGTATACCTTGCAAATCATGTGGGGAACAGTGCTATAAGTGAAAGAGATTCATCATTACAACCTATGTTTGACAGAACACCTTGAGGATGTTTGCTCATCTACAAGCAGATTTAACCTAGAAGCTAACGAACTCTTTTGTTTCATCCAAATCAGTGCACAGGCATTTGAAATTAGTCCATGAAATGGCTCTAAATCACAGAATCAGTGAGCATTGTGGAAAGCAATTGGAAAGGAGGAAACTCAAGCCTTTTGGAAAATCCTGTGAGGCTGTAGGCATCACAAAGGGCAGTGCTTTCAGCCACAGACCTCTGGCCTTTCCTGGTGTGATTCATCTCTCTGACATATATCTCTAAAAGCTAAACACGCAAACCTGGGCTATGGTTCACATGATGCAACAAGGATTATGGGAAGAAAGTCTACTTGATTTACATTATGCAAACCTAGTGACATGTCCAAAAAATAATTTAATATACAAGTACTCTGCCCCAGACAGAAATAGGATAGTTCTCTTTTTTTCCCTACCCAAATTAGGATAGACATAAAG
This sequence comes from Rissa tridactyla, assembly GCF_028500815.1. Classification (NCBI taxonomy): domain Eukaryota; kingdom Metazoa; phylum Chordata; class Aves; order Charadriiformes; family Laridae; genus Rissa; species Rissa tridactyla. Next base: position 45,653,859 of record NC_071467.1, read on the forward strand.
CCTAATTACTAAGCATTTGCACTAATTTCCTAGATTGCATGTGCATGAAAGAACATGAGCGTAATGTCAGCTCCTGTTCGTCACTCCCACATTAAGTACCTGTACAGAAACACTTCCATGTATTCTGGGCACTCCCTGTACAGGCATACAAAGTTCAAGTCCATGCAGAAGCAGTTTCTCATTTTCAAACTCACCATCAGCCCAGCAACCTTTCTTTTTCTTTTGAGTTTTCTTCATGTGTTGAAGAGATTCCTACCTGCAAGGGAGGAGAAATGGTAACTGTGAGTAGTTAGCATTTATTTTACTTTTTTTGCTGTCTCGTGGGCTTGCAAACCATTTAAATGCAGCAAGAGCAGTTATGCAAGTGGAAGGCAGATGGCAAGCACGTCATTACAGTATTTCCCAAGTTCCATTAAACAAGCACAGACCCAACCCGTTCTAAAAGGTCTTGTAATCAAAACTAAGTACAACCCTGCAAGTAATGCTAGGAGAGAAGGTTAGTGTTTTAAGCACTATTATGACATCATGCAAGTCTACATTTAGTCATGTAGAAGAACATCCTTTAGGACAGTGAATACTTTTTTCTGTATCAAAGCAAACACTAAAAGGTGTTCAGAAACCTGTTCAGAAGTCACAAAGAGTTGGGTGCTGCTTGGGTTAGTTTTTGTTTAATAGAAATTAATATTATGCTCTATTTTGTTTTCAGGCAAAATGTGTGTATTAGAGTTTTGAGGAACAATGCTTAAAGAAGCACTGCCAACACTCTATGTCTATGCTGACATGGATTTCTAGCCTTTTCCATCTCTTCTTTGGAAAGGCAAGAGACATCTGCAGCGTCCATTTCACATGGACCACTCTCCTCTGTCATTCTATAAGATTCTTCATTCTGTGTTCATATCTCAGATGAGAATGTTTCTTATCTGTATCCCATAAAGCTTAATTCTCTCAGATTTCAAAAAGATGCATGTTTCTTCCTGTAATATCTTTAAAAGTTATCCATTTATTAGGTTATGCTTTGGGGGACAGAATTTATGAGAGAAATACAACAGAAAATGGACTTTGCTGAGCAAAAAAAAATAATTATCACACACTAAATATAAGGAAAATACAGTGTCTAAAATGATATATGATGACCCTACCCTATACACCTAAAAATTAAACATCAAAGTTTGAGTTAGTCACCCCAAAGCCTCTTACAGCTAGTAAAGAGAAGCAGGCATAATTGTTCTTTTTTTGTTTAGACTTTTAACCACAGATGAACCAGTCTTCTGTGAATCATATGCCTGTTTCTCTCTACTGACTATGAAGAACAATTTGGATAGCTAGTGCAGTTTTACATGTCTCACAGTTCAGTCTCTGGGAATGCAATACAAAATGTGGGGAAGCTTCTTCAACGAAATTACAAAGAAATTTGTAGAGAGGTGCACAGCCGTTGGGTATCTTTGAGCCTATGGAAGGTTCACTGCACTCCAGTTACACTTAAAAATTTCGAGCTCCAGATGGCCTCGTCAGCATGCTTCCACCAATTCTGGTAGAGTTATACTCACACTGGAGGAAGCCGTAGTCTTTACACCTTCCCCATGCTTCCCTGGGTTCACTCTGGGTTCTTTATGCACCAATGCCTGACAAATATAAAGAAAAGACAAGGACTGGCTCCCATGGAGTTAAAGAAAGTTTTATGAAAGTATTGTTGCATTGGAAAAAGAACATGATCAATCTGAGTCAATTGTTATACATACCAATCCATCCATAGTATGGGTAAAAACCTTATCGGTATCAGGAGTACAAAAAGTTTATTATGCTACACATCAAGTACACATTCCAGAACAGCCTAATTGTATTATAGAGGTAGAAGAGGCATTCACAATATACTTTACAGTTCGGCAACACTATGAAATCATGTTCTTAGTCATTATTATTCATAGAATCATAGAATTGTCTAGGTTTGAAGGGACCTTTCAGATCATCTAGTCCAACCATCTCTGACAAAGACCATCACTAAACCCTATCTCTAAGCACTACATCTAACCATCTTTAAAATATCTCCAGGGATGATGACTCAACCACTTCCCTGGATAGCCTCTTCCAATGCTTAATAACCCTTTCCTCTTGTCCTATTGCCTGTTACTTGGGAGAAGAGACCAAACCTCACCTCTCTACAACCTCCTTTTAGGCAGTTTTAGAGAGAGATATTCAAGAGCAAATGATCATGTCTTCTGAAAGGGATACTTGGATAGTCAGTTACTTTTGTTCTAGAGTAGTTTAATGACCACAAAAAGTTAATTAGAAGAACTGAAGATTTAAATCACTAGATTTCAATACAGATGAATCATTTGCATAAATTTTATTTTGCATCAAATACACAGCTCTGGATTGATGCTCATCCCTAGAGGACAAATAGCTACAGATAGATTACTTTCAGCACAAGATACGCAGCAGGATGATCAACTTGCAGCAGCTGAAGAAAGCTTGCAAACAGCCTGATAAAACATTCACGAGGCTGCAGAGCTGTGCATTTCAGGGTTGAGAAGTTTATGAACATAACTATTTTTGCATTGCTCATCATCTTTCATTAGCAAGATAGTAAAATCCATAGCAATTTAAAGCAAGGCTATAACTTTACACAAACTCTCCTTTTGGGATTAGTGAAAATACAACACTAAGAAAGTGAAAATTCAGTTACCAGCTTTTTCCGTAGCTGAATCAAAATCCAGTGCATTTTATTCAAGGCTCCAACAGTTCATTCAAAACTTAAACGAAAAAAGTGCCTTCCACAATTCACTCCTGTCCAGAAGACTTCTGTTACAACAGGACTGAACATTATTTTCAGTCCCATTAGCTTGTTCATGAAAGCAAACATAGAAATACATCTCTTGAAGCCGCTCTGAAATGGTCCAAGCCCTAAGTAAAGCTAAATCCCATCTCCAGAAATGGCATTAGCAAGCAGTGAGATCGTTATCCGGAGCAGTAGAGGGTGGAGAGCTCATGGGAAGACAGCCTTTTCCCCAGCTGCAGTAACAGATCAACAAAGATCTGTCTGCTACTGATCACACTGATGGGACTGATCCTCCCAACTAGAGTATGAGAACATCTGAATCCCACACTTACCTGCTGTACACTGAGGCACACTCCAGCACACTCCAGCTAATGGAGACATATATTCCTTAGAACATTTCACTTTTCAAGATATCCAAGCTAGGTCAATATTATCAAGTAGAGTACACCAGCAGGACTAGATTTATACAGTGAAACGGTTGGTAACAATCACACAACATTATACACATCTCCATGTATTTTTCCTGTAGATTTCTCAGCCAGTTTGGGAGGTTGAGCCATTAATAATTCCAACTGTACTAGATGTAGTTCTGGAGCACATCTGGTGCCCTTCTGAAAGGAATCCAGTTTGTGTGCTTTGAGATTGCCCCAGGATGCTCAACTGGCAAGTAAAATTGAAGATGCCTGAAAGATTCCCTGCAGCTGTGCACCCCTTGTTTCAACTAAAACTCTGATGCAGAGGCACCCTAAGAGCCCTAAGAACAAGTCAAGTATCTAGACCAGTCGATCTGGAAACCGCTCAATATATGTCTAAAGAAGAGTAAACACTATTATTGTATTCTAACAAAATTCAGTCATTAGATTTGAAGGCACATAACTAGAAATAACATTTCTTAATACCTGGTAATTTTTTTCTTAGCTAAAGAATACTCTTTGTAATTCATTCAGCTGGCAGAGAAATAGAACTAGCTAACAGGGTAATTTTGTAGCTTTTTCAATTAGGGACTATCTTCCCAAATTTCTGAAAGGCTGGGACACCTCTAGAATTGATTTCCTTTACATATTTCCTGGAAACACTATTAAACACAAATGCTGCTTTGGTTACCTCTTTTAAGCAGTACTGCCTTGTAGCTTTCTTGGCGATGAGGTGTTGTTTGTTACAGCAATAGTCCTTGATAGGCATAGGTGCCTTTGAAATACATAAGCCTCTGGCTAAGTAGACATAGACAGGATTAATACATGGCTAGTCAATAAACAATCTCAATTATATGACCTAACAGTGGCTCCTCCTACCACACTGGTGGTTCATGCCTTGATATTAAGAGTTCATCACACAAGTTAAGCACTATTACTCAATGCTCTACAATATGTACACTAAGAACCATATAGACTAATGAGGGTAATAATGAATGGATTAAACACCAAAAAAAGTATAAAAAGATAAAAAACTTCATCACAATTCATTAGGCTGCAGTTTAAGTATAGCTTGATCAAGGATGGGATTTGGAAGAGTTCCATCACAAGAATAAAAGACAAAAACAGAGAGCTGCAGACACAGACGCAATGCTTTCACCAAAGAGTGCAAGTTGCACAGCACCCTTCCCTCCCATCCCTCCCACACCTTGTTCCAGCTTTGCTTACCATTACACCATTTGTGCAAAATGCTAAAAGCCCAAATACAAGTGCTAGGTGCCTTTTCAGAAACTGTAGGGTGTTCAACACATGCACATGAACCAGGCAGATTGACAGATATAAAAGTTTCACAGGCTGCTTCCACCAAATATTAACATCAACAAAAAATGAATTTGTGAGTCATGTGTTTGGAGAAAGGGATACTGAGCTATATGATTCCATAAAATCTACTGATATTAACTTTATGTATCTTATGCATATAGCATCTTCAGAAGAACATTACAACAAATCATCAAAATTGGTTTTGATTTTTTTGACATTCTCAGATGATAGTAAACTTTGTACACATTATTCCACAAATTCACATCAGCTTTCTCCCTGCAATAATAATGTTAATGAATTTAGACTGGAAATATTTGAAATTTTCCTGCTAATTCTTCTCTGGAGATACCATGTTACCATTAGCTTCAGGTAGCCTTATTATTCTTACAACTGTCTGATCCTCTTCATTGCATCTTATCCTAAAAAAATCTCTGCCTTGATGCTCTCTCTGGTTGTTAGCAATGCTGTTTCCAATACTTTTTCTTCTCAAGTGTCACTTAAATTCTCTGACATTGAAAAGACGCAAGTATTATCAAGACAACCAACAGAAAGAGCCTAAATAGAAGGTTGCTTAAAGGGCTCCATTTGCCACAGTTTTAATCAATCAATCAGTTTAATTTAATCTCTCCCCTGTGTTTAGTTCACCAACAGAAAAGTAATTAAAAAGTTATCTCCATTTTATAAGCAGTGAGAAAGAACAGTATTTCTCTAATTCCCTGTCAACAGTTAGTGTGGCCAACACAAAATTAAAAGGGAGGAAAATATCCAGTGTTAAACTCTTTTACCCCTTCTGTGTATCTTGACTTGACCTTTTTTGCACATTTTTATGCTTGTTGTATTTCATAGTTTTTCACACAGTACTGCTGTTTGGTCAGATTGCAGCACAGGGAGTCATAAGATCTGAAACCAGTTTTTCACTCTGCCATTGACATGCTACATGACGTCCGTCAAGTCCCCAAGCTTTGTTTTACCTCAGCATTTCTCTATAGAATGAGACCAGTGTTACTAATATACTGCTGAAAAATGTTTATTGAATTACTCATTTGACATTTTCATAGTTCACTTATTTTATACCCCCTCTGCTCCCATAGATTCATTGTTTTCCTATCTCATTTCTCTGTGTGGTTTTCCTATTCTCTTAATCTTTACTGTTTTTCCTTACCTCAAAGAGATGGCCCATTCGTCTTTTCATGTATTTTCCCTCTGGTATAACAAGATAAAAAAATTTCATAATTACCAATGACTGTAAAGGTTCCACAGCTGAAGGTCAACTTCAGTGCAGAGATAATAACTTAACAAAAATTCTGCCCTCTTTTTCCAATACTTTCTCCTAGGTGTCTAGTTATTAGCTTATGCACAATTTGACTAAACAAAGCTCTTAATTCCTCCCCTCTTCCCCAAGCCAACTCTCCTATCCATCAATGTAACACCGTAAGACCTTAGATACCATTAACCGCTATATTGCCTGTCACTCAGACATACAAATCCACGCACCTTTTTTTTTACCCTGATAAATCCTCGGCTGCAGGATATGTCTAAATCTTGCTGAGTTTTCTGTATTTTTTTTACATAATATCACTAAATACAACCTTTCCTACACTCCTACTCAGCCAAAAAAGATGCTTAGATCTTCATTCTATTGTGTTTTGTTTCTTGAATCATCACTTTCTCTTGGCAAATATAATCATGCCCTGCCATAGCTTTTAAAAATGCTTCTAAGAGCTATCTCTTCACCTGTTGATTTGACTATGTTGCACTGATTCCTTTCCAGGTAGCTCATAGCCTAGGAGTTCTGTAGTGCTCTCTGCCACTTTTATCCCTCATATTTACCACTAAATTTTGATCTCCTGCTTCTAACAGTTCCTGTGTGTTCAAATTCCTTTTTCTGTCAAATTACTCAATAAGTGTCTTTATTCTTTCTTCCCTGCTTCTTTTTATGACCAGGAGGAGCTTCCCAAAATATTTCATTATTCTACTTGCACCCTTAAGATACTATTTGGCTGTGGCATTACCAAACTATTCACACACGTGAGAGTTCATATGCACGTGTGTAAGCAAATATATTTCTGTGCGCAAATAGGCATGGGTGTACACGTGTTTGTGCATGCATGTAAACATATGCATATGTGTAGATATGTGATATGTATAGATATGCATGCACATAAGCATATACATGCACACACACAAATATGCATGTGGGCACATGTGTGCAAACGTGTACAGAAACGTGTGTGCATGTGTAAATACATGTGTTTTATTCTTTATTGGTGGCTTTTGCAACCTTCATTACATCTTTTATGCACATTTCCAACAGATATACTTCAAGCCACACTTTAATAACTACAACTGTCTCAGCATGGTTGCAAATGGCATGTAAATGAGTTCACTCAAAGTCAATTCAGAGACCCTTAATTTGCAGACCATAAGAAATGGAAAAAAAAAAAAAAACTCAGCATAAAAAGTTGGATGGATTTTGTAGATGATTAATTTAAAATTCTGAAATCATTTTTTCTTTCTGACTGAAGGACCTTCAGAAGTCCATTTTGAACAAGTACCTATACTAAATTCATACAGCTGAACGGGGCTTTCCAAGTTAATGCACTGAATAATGTAATTACTGAATTACCTCCTGAATTTAAACATGACTGATTAAACTTTATAGGGAAATAATAAGGCAACATGGTAGACTTTTCTGGACACTTACAGTATTCCTTACATCAATACACTGAAGTGTTAAGGTCTCATTCGACATTCCAGAATAAATAAGTGCTTATTTCAAATCATAAACTGCTATACGCAGGAAAATTGAAGTCCCCTATTGTTCCTTTTCTTCCTCTGCATCATACAGGAAACTAGATCTAATTTGAGACAGTTTTTAAAACTTTTTTCAGCATTAAAGTGTTCTGCTTTTTTTAAAAGAGAAAGTACTAAAAATTTGTAAAAAGTGGATTTTTTAGTAAAAATGGTAAGAATAGAAAAACAGCTAGAAATAGGCTGTCCTGACCCAAAAATTTTGTTGAAAGTTTCCATGTATGAAGCATAACATTTGCAGTATGTAATAGTTCTACATTATCAGGAAAAACAACTTTGTATTTCAGGAGCAACTCCTGAAAACACACAATATACTCTTTTTTTTTTTTTTTACGGAAACAACCAGAGCAAATATGTTTGTTTTACAAGTGAGATGTGTTATTTTCAACTGTGAAAGCAACAAACAAGTCAAAATCACAAAGACAAGAAATCCAGGTTCATAGGTTTTGTGTTTCACAATGTCAATTCAACCTTCCCCGTGGAAAAAGATCTGCAATTGGATTTCATCAGCCTCTCTGTTAGTTTTCCAGACAAGCTTCCCACAGAGTCCAGCTCTCACTCTTACAGTTACACAAGCTCCTCAGATCAAAGGTAATACTCTGTTGACAATCCCTCTGCTAAGGCCCATCCCAAGATTTAGAGCTTGTATTCAAGGCTGCTGTGTACAAAGGGCTAATTTTCCCAGTTATTCATTCAATTCTTCAATTTTTTAAATTTTTACTTTTAATTTTAGAGGCCTCACAAAACTACTAAATAGTGTGCATTGTCTGCAGGAGTATGATTCTTACTATACAACTGAAATAACCATTTTTATTCAGTACTTTTTTAACAATCACATATCTAATCTTGAGGGAAAAAATGAGTTCAACTTGGCTTAGTTTGCATGTGATAACTAGGCATCCCTAGTACAGCAATGCAAATACAAGTCATGAAAAACCCACCCTTGTGTATAGAAAACTCTAGTGTCTAGTAGCTAACAATGAATTTACAACAATTCTATGTCCACCGTTACAGAAGCTTTGCAAATCTCTCAATCATTAACCAGAGCATTTTCTATTGCCTAGTTTAAAACATTCTCAAAGCAGAAATAGGTAAAGAAATGTATACACACTTTAGAAGCACAGTCTCCAAGGTTTTGCTTCCCCACCTAAAGAGCACCTTGTTGTATTGGGTATCTCAGCACAAGGCATACTTCAAATCTGCCTTTTCTTCTACATGAAAAACACCAGCACTGGGAATAGGTAGACACTATTCAAGAGAGAGAAACAGGCACTGGGGATTCAGCAAACAACAATGGCTTTAGAAGAAATACTTTTATCTTTTACTGTTTCAGCAGTCTTCAAAAAAGTATAAAGACTTCATAAATGTCAGACTTCTGCCTTAAACCATGCTGGAGGCTGTGAAGTTGAAACTAAATAGCAATAGGCCTTATGCTTGGCTCTGGGACTCAAACCCATAGTACTGAGAAGAGAGTTTCATTTTGTAGAATTACTTTTCATCAACTTGGACAAAATTCAGCGCTATTTCTAAAGCCACTTGGGGAGCAGCAAGAGGCAGGCACCTTAGAACAATACCTGCATCCCACACAGTCATTGTGGTCAATCAGGTTCAGTATATTTATGAAAGATGGGGGAAGTGAACAGTGGTTTGTCCTTGGAGACAATTTCTCTTGAAGGAGGGGAGCGTAACAAGGACCACAGTTCTGTTCCAGCTCTTAGGCAGCCATTTCTATTAAACATAAAAATGATCCTGCCCACATGGCTCCAAATATCTGTCTTGCTTCAAGCTTTAAAAACAGCACCCTGCCGTTCCAATAAATGGAAACAGGTAAAGTACAATGGGAGTGTCATCTTTATTGCATGCATTTCATACTTCCTTGCTGGTCTACTAGTCATGGTGGAGGCACCTTCACAGTATAAAAAGAGGCATTAAATTTATAGCACTGGCATTGCAATAGAAATAAAGTACTGTACTTTTATTAAAAGCTTGAGAATTCTTAGACTATTTTGAAACTGGAGAAACCTAGCATGTATCCAAAAGTTTTAGAATATTCAATCTGAGTTAAGTGTTTCTGCAGTTACTAACAGCATTCCCACCAACATGGCAACTACCTAGGTACTTGTTAAACAATACTTCATCCCAGATGTTAAATTTAAATAAATCAGTCATCTGTTATTTTATGACTTCTTCAAAATAAATTTAAAAAAAGCTCAGGAAGACACCATGGAAATTTATGCAAATACCATTGCCACAATGGTATTTTAATCACAAAATAAATTAACAGAAACTGGAAACAAGATTTTTTTTTTTTTTTTTTTTGCAAAACTTGAACATGAGCGCATCTTGGCTTTTAAGAAACATTAATAAGAAGTCAGTGAGGCAAACAGCAAATTAAAAGTCAATCAAACAACCATTTACATCAGAGCATTTACAAGAACTATATATAGTTCTCATCTCCAAAGAGCTGCTTTTGGCAGCTGTCTTTACCCAGTTGTCTACCTACAGTCATGTATAGCATGTGGGATTCATTAGGAACGCTTAATTTTTTCTTTCACGAGGACCAGTTTATTCACATTATCTGACACGAGGCAATTCCACTCATAAGGAATTTTATCCCTGAGAATGAACACTTAGGGAAATTGTAGTCATTTAAGAGCTATTAAAAACTTTGACAAGTACACTGCAATTGTAGCAAAAGGTCTGTATTCACATATACCATACCTTGAAGACACTCTTTAAATGACAGTTTAGCTGAGTCCCTTAGCTTAGCTCAGCTGAATCCCCTACCCTTAGCCACTAGAAGGCTAAAGGCCTTCAGGCTGTCCTGTAAGAAGCTTCTCCCCTCCGGTGTAAGAAACTTCTCCCCTCTGCTGCTATCTCTCTTTTCAAAGTGATAAAGTTGCCAGAAGATTGCATTATAATCTGGATAAATCACCACCATGTTTTTGTATCCACTCTTATACCTCATGAAAAAGGAACAATTATATTATATTCTATATATTTAAATTATATTCAAACCAGGGATTACTATATGCAAGACAAAAAATGTCGTAGTCTTAGGTCTCTCTAAAACCAGAGACCTGCCCACAAGTTGCAAGCAAAATGTGCTTAGGACCCCTACCTCTCGTTTATTTTATTGTTCAGTTATATAGAAAATGGTTGAGATCCTGGCATCTTATAAACTAATTAAGTGACATTTGGCAATACCAAGATTGCCAAGGATGATTTTTTAAAGCTTAAATGCAAAATATAATTCATCCTTTTCTAAAGACTGGGTGAAACAGTGTGCACTGTTTGGAGGAACATACTGGTTTCTTAGAAGGTATTACTTTTAACACGCTAACATCACAAAAAAAACTCTTCAAAATATTTGAAGTAAGGGGGCATAAGTGGATATTAAAAAGATACAGACCTAGGAGGGCTCCACAGCTGGATAAATTCATCTCAGGTTGAGAAGAGAATCTACTACTACTGGTGACCTTGACCTCCTGCCAAGACTCCTTCACTAGCCTTCAGAGGCAAAGGTATTTAGGTAAGGTATGACAGGCTTAATGCTGATATGACATACTAACAGCCTGGGAAAGAACCAGTGATACCCCTAAAGATGACCAGAATTTTTATATGGCAATACATGCCTGAGGTTTTCTTTTGGTTGAGTGGGCAGGTTTTAAGAGGGAGGTTGCTTCTGGGACCTTTTTTCTTTCTTCCTTTTTTTTTTACCCAGAAATGGAGTTTTTATGTTGCTGGAAAATTCTGCTTTATTTAGAAAGGACAAAAAGTAGCTTCTCTGCTGCTCCCTTGGAAGGCTTTGATCAGATGTACTTTCTGTTTGCAAAGAATTAGACTTTGCACTTCACTTTAGAACTATTCAACCCTAATTTATTATTAGGGTCTATTAGGGTTATTAGGCTCTTCTCTGATTAGTAAACCAAAGAAGAATAAAACCCCACATATTCTAGTAGAAGGTTTATGCAGATAGTCGGCAGCTAAGCTGTTTCTAAAATGGAAAAGAAAAGAGAAAGAACAGAAACACTAGGAAACTAAAAACACCTTTTAAAATAGCCATCAATAAAGAGCAGCAAAATCCATTTCTTTAAAAAGTTGAAAAAAGTCAGCTTTTCATTTAGTCCAGCAAAAACAGAATTAGCAGGCAAAGAGAATTATTTTGGGAGCCGGACAAGAATAACACTTATTTTGTAAATTATTGAAGACTAGTTCATGTATTCATTGCTAAAGTTCCAGCCGGCCACACAGTAGCAGCCCAGTGTAGGAGCACAATTAACTTGTATACACCCACACATTAATAAATGACATCTCTGGAGCCTGAAAAGTCACTTTGAAGTCTGACTCAAAGGAGGGCTTTCGTTTTACTTGATAAAACTACCATTTTTGCAAATATTGGCTAATGCGTCAAGTCTGAAGCACATTTAGAGGGAAATGTTTTTTTTTTTTCGTCTTTGAAATAGAATTTGGGGATTTGTTTATTTATGCTATTTCTTTCTGAGAACAAACTGAATAAATCCATACATAGCTATGCTTTGACCATGGTCTGCTTTTCTGATTCCCCTCACTCCCAGAAAGAATTGAAAGTTAGGGCGTTTATCAAGAGAGATTATTACATGTACAAAATGCCTCCCATAATAGCAACAATGAAACAATGCGACACTTGCGCTGAGAAGAGACAGATAAGGGGCGGTACATTAGAATAACTTTGTGTGGCACAGACAAATTGAATGATGAATAGTTGTTTTCCATCTTTCATAATACAGTTACTGGAAAACAACCAAAAAAATATTATTGACAGTTTCAAAACAAAGGTACTCTTCTTTACTGTACCCAGTTAATCTGCATAATGACTTTAATGTCATAAGCACTTGTCTGCAAAAGAATTGAGGCAACCAAACTTATTCTGTATCATTAGATGTCATACAACACAGGTGGTGATGTGAATAAAGACCAGAGACCATTTTACCACCATAACTGTGAAGCAACAGGCTGCTGTGTCTATTAGAGCAATTGAAATATTACAAAAGCTTTTAATTTGAGGAGTTAAGTCAGACAAAAGAAATTACTGTCTTGAACTCCATATTCAGCTAATCTTGTTTCATTGTCCAGTCACTTATTCACTTTCTAAAACTGTCAACTCAAAACAAATTTAAGATTAATTTTTCCACTACTTTGTTATGCTTGAGAAACATTATAATCTACCAAATTAGAGTAATGCCTTTTGTTACATGAACTTTCATTTGAAATATACTTTAAAAGATGAATATCTTCCTGCTTTGAGAACAGGCAAGCAAACAAAAAAAAAGATACAAAAACTCAACTGGGTCCTTTGTTGTTTTTTTTATTACTTTATTCAGAAGATAACAACATGTCTTGATGAGCAAGAGTTTCTGGAGTGTTTTTCTCTCCCATCCAACCAAACCCATCCAGTGGAAGATATTCCTCTCTTATGTCTTCTTCCTCAGCTAAAACTCAGCCCTACAGCCAGGTACATGTACAAATCCATTCAGACATGTACTTCATGTAACTGAGGAGGACACAGGTAACGGCCTCTTTAGCTAATATAGTTAGCGCAGACAAAGTTCATTAGGAGTGGCAGGCATGCTAACCATCGCAGCTTCAGAATTATTATAAAGCCTCTGGTACAGACTGAAGCTTGTTTAGTGATCTCCACTACTCTGCCAGGGGACCAACATGTAGCTGAAGACTGAAAGAGATAATCACGAAGACTATCTTTATCTTGTGGAGGTATCTCCAGGCTGCAGTCCGCAGGCAGAGTTCAGCTTCTTCCTAGATGGCTCTAAGAAGGGCTGAACTCCAGCTGCTTTGACTTAGACATGAAAAAGCAGCTTTTCCACTGAGATTAGAAGTCTAGGAAGATCTGTTTCCCTTAGCCAAAATTAGCGTTTTTAACCTCGGCCCCATATTTTTAACATGATGAACAGGCACAAATGGAACAGGTTTATCCTGCAAAGTACTAAGATTTGCTTAAGCAAAGAAATAACTTACCTCTGCCTCTTTCCAGACCACTCTTTCCTATATAGCATATCATCCATGCTTGTTTCCCAAATCTAATTCCCAACATTCAGTTGGAAAACAAGTAAAAAAAGGTAAGCTATGTCTCAGTTCTTTTGTACATATCCTTTTGATATGACAGAATTTAGTCTATCGTATAAAAAATTGTCCCTGCCTCCAGTACCTTCCCCGAACATTCTCCCATAAGGATCTCACCAGAAGGTTTGGAAGAAATCAACACATTCCCACAGAGAGACTCTCAGTTGTGGAGACAGTCCAAGTGAGTACAGCGCTAGCCATAGTATTAATCAAAAAGGAAGAAAAAAACCCAAACCACACAAATAAAAACAACAAAGCAACAATAAAAAATATCTCAGTGAAGACCAGGCACAGATATTGCCAGTGGACATAGCAATATCTGAACCACTACTGCCATGTGAAAAAGCTGCATCAATACAGCTCATTTGCATTAAATTTTTAAAATTAATTTAAAAAAAAATCAAGAGTCAGTAAGATAAAACATGTTACACAATGTTATTCCTGTAAGGATCAAAAAGCATAAATATGCTACAGTTATAGTGGTAGAAAGACACAGCTATTTAGCCTTTACAGACCAGATTCATTATGCTTAAATACTGGATTTTGAAACATTGAGAATATATTCTTATGAGAAAAAAAAAAAAGATTGAAAGTAATGTACATGTGGAACATTCTCTCAAAACCTCATAATGGATCTAGTGAATTTGGCTGAGCAAGATACATACATACTTAAAGTTAAGTACTTAACAAAGTCCTAGTAAATATCAAAGATTCAAGTTTAGTAACTTGCTAGATGCGGGAGCTTCATGTTCACATCATATTTTTTTTTTTAAATTTCCAAAAGAAATTTTATGTTATACAACTGCAGCAAGACAACTTTTTACATTCAAAGTATTTCCCTCCTTTTCTTGCATTCCAAAAGTGAAGCAAAATGCTTTATGCAATTGGAAAAACATATTTTTAAACAAACCTCCTTACAAAAAATGTAACAGTATATACTGTACTATAATGGGATAAAATACTATCTAATTGTCCTGTGCTTTATGTTATGATTTACTCTGTCTAAACTATCTGAAGCTTGTAAATGATAATAGCAGTCATTTAAACACACTTAGTACTTATTTTGAGAAAATGCAAATAATCATACAGAGGAAAAATGGGGCTGAACTGGCTGTTCCTATTTTCTGTGTAAATTTTTTGCAGGGGGAAGAAGGAAGGAGGGAGACTACCAAGCAGGAAAGTGTTCTGTTTTCTTTATTATATGTAATTATGTTTGCCATTTTTCAGGGGAAAAAAACCAAAAAGTCTGTTGGTCTAGAAACATTAACAGTATAACACTTTTGTGGATCATTTTATCAGTAGAGATAAGACAGCAAGAGCCTGTATTTCACTGGTATATTCAAACATACTGTGACAGAGAGTACTCTTTCCCAACAAAACAGCAGGGGGTGCAAGAAATACTTAAAGCTAAACCTTGCTGTCCACTTTGGGCTAGTAAAGTGGTACACTGGCTATGTCTTCACCTGTACATCTTTATGCAGTTCAGCAGTGGTGTGGCACAAGAAAAAATCTGCATCCAAATGTTATATCTTACTGTGCCCTTGTCCAGATATTTCATGATGTTCTTGTGTTAAGAACACACTTGCCAGCTCCCTTCCATTCTATCTCAGAACAATTTGCTGATAAGTCTTAGCGGATGATGTTTTACCAGTAGATGAGATCAAGAGCACTAAAATGCTTAATAAAATAATAAAAAGAAAACATTACTTAAAAGAAATGCAATCCACAAAATGTAAACCAGTAAGGACTTTCACAGAGTGTGGCACAAGTCAAGACTCCCAAGAAGACATGCAGCAAGGGCATTCTTTTTTTGGAGCTCATGAGTACATTAACCTACTTATATAGGTGTATTGGGTGTGAACTAGTACATGGCACTGGTTTAGTTGAACTACTGCCCCCTGTTTTTTTTCTGTATAATTTCCTCATCTTCATTTTCAAAAATAGCTTCTCTTGTTTTCATTCAAGAAAGAAAGGAAGTGTGGTTGCACGGAAGTGCTTCTTTCAAAGAAAAGGTTTTGCCTTTTTTTATTTCATGAAGAGAAGTGTGTCCACTTACAATCTCATAATAAGAAAATTTCCATTGAGCATAAAAAAATAATTCTAGTCCCACCACAGGAAACATTGTATGTACAGCAAATAGAAATACAGAGTTTTCTTTCCAGAAAAAAAAAAATAAGTGAAACAAATATAATTTAATGTTTCATTGTTTTTCTATTTTTTAAATCCACTATTTTACTTGCCTACTTATGCAGAAATCATTATACTAATAAGGAAAGGTATACAACTCAGCTGTACAAAAAATGACAGAGATCCAAGTAGACAGAAATAACAGGAAAACTGACAGAAGCATAATGAAGCCTGCCTTTCCCTGAGAAACTGCAGAAGTTTTCCACTGAAAGGCCTACCAACCAACCAACCAGATGGGAGGAAGAAGAAGTAGCTCTATGAGGAAAGATATTTCTGGCTACTTTGGGTGTCCTTCAATGCTTACAGCAAGTTCAGAAAACAGTAGAATTTATCAATAATGAACAACTTGTAGTGATCTTTGCATCACAGAAAGCATCCTTCCTTAAATTTGTTTTAAATTAGACCTAGTTTGCAATTCACTAACTGTTCTTGTGATAAAAATTTTCCCAGAAGTGTTACAATTTTATTTTTTAACACAGAATAGCATAACTTTCAGTCCATGATGCAACTGTTATGAATTGATTTTGTCAGAATTCCTATGATATGTAATTACTACTGTTTAAGAACTACATCATAAAAATCTATGACAAAATGACTGTACTCATCGTTATCCCATTACAGAAATGGTATGAAATCATTTGAATCTGTATGGAATAAACTTACAAATCTTTAGGTAACAAGTTTGACAAATTGTTTAATCATAAAAATGTCAGGGTCCTGAAATTAAATTTGATACAGAAGAGTGATAGGACCGTCTGGCATAAAACACAAATTTCAGTTCTCCTTGACATTCCTGCTTTAGCATGATAACAGAGACCCAGAGACCAAAAGTATTCTACTGGAAAAGGAGTATTCTTACTTGCTGTATCCTCACTATCACTCGCTCCTGTGAACACCAGAGTATCCTCTTGTATGCTCAGCAGCTCACAAGAGCTGCTTAGAAAAAGTATTTAATTGCATACTGCAGGGACAATACAATGATTTCATTTTGCTCTTCAAAGTTGTAAATGATATTAGAGGTGAACGATACCTATACAGCATATAAAACTTGGAACCCCAACAGGACTCATTTTCCTGAGATCCACAGTACTATCCTGCTTACAAACTGCAAAGTCCTTTCTCTCGCTGGGCACCTGGGCTTTTTCAAGCAGGACTCCGAAACAATCACAGTTTTAAAGTGGTTGTACCTAGACTTCCTCGTCTCTGTGAGCTCTCTAAAAATGTTCTTAAACACCACCACCACCACCACCCCCTGCAAAAAAAACACACCAAAGAACAAAAAAAAAAAAAACACACAAAAAAATGGTGAGCCTAATATTGCTCAACAAAGCCTGGAAATTAAACTCTCAAAGAAGGCTGGCTCAGAAAAAGTAGGCAAGAAAAGGTAGAATTATGGGGTCTTGTACACAAGTATTTTCTTGCTCACTGTGTCCTCAAAGGTGAGTCCTTGCTTCCAGGCACCTCAACAATTTTTTGAGTTGCAGTGAACTGCAGTATCTTCTGGCCCCTGGGAAGATTTGAGTCACCGCTGAAACCTGTCTCCGGTCCTCACTGCACTCTTTGTTTAAGCATGAGCTGTGGGCTCCCAGGTCAGTACGGTGACTTTTGCCTCTCTTACCTTTCTGTCTCTGGGAACTTCTCCTGTTAGCACAACGCCTAAAGGAAAGAGCAGTCCCTGGCCTCCAGTGGGCTTCACAGGTCTGGATGCCTGAAGAAAAGCAAACACAAATTTAGAGAAACAAGTAAAAGAGATAAAAAGCCCATCATAAATCTTTACAAAAACATCCATTCACTACGTAAGGCAATAAGTTCCTTTATTTATGGGGGTATCAAGAACAATACTTGAGCTGCAATGCAAATTTCTGTCCAGAAGAAAGGCAGGTCCCTTCTTGCCAAACTATGATCCTGCCCAAATACCTCCTGAGAGACCTTCTCTTAGGTCATGCCCAGACCTACCACCTGTGCCACATTGCCATGAAACCCAGCTGCACAGAAGTGTCCGCCACTCCTTGGCGAGGCTTCCCCCACCACCAAGTGCCTTCTCCTGGCGCCACCAGCCCACCCAAACACCTTCCGGCCCACCTCACCTGCCTCACAGCAGGCATCAGCTGCTCCCAGGCAGGGCTTTCTGCTGCGAGGCACCCCCACCCATGGGCACCTTCTCATGGGGGCAAGGGGTAGGTGCTGGCCATGGGCACCCATGGGCAGGGAGGAAGCTGTCTATCCTGCTGCCATGAACCTCTCCAGCGTACAGGGCATTGCACATCTCACAGAAGGAAACAGGGCAGCCTCAGGGGGCGCCCAACTCCACTGGCAGCTCTTCCTCCTCTTCCAAAAAAGAGGAACATCTTTTTAGCTGCAGGCCACTTAGAAAAGCTATGGAGAAAAAAAATGTGGACTTTTTAGAAAGCGATTTGTAGGTTTGCGGTTCGCTGGCCTGGCTGGAGAATGCTTTTTGTGGGGTAGCTTAGAAAAAAGATCAGTTGCAAGTATAAAACTTCATGTCAGAGTTACTGCAGCAAAATATAACCTACTGATTTCATTTTTAAAATAATCTTTCATATGAGGCTTTATTGATCTTTTTTCTTCTGTTGCTGTTGTTTTAAAATGTTCAACTACTGGTATCTCCTTAGCCAGCCCTCACTTTCAAAGTACCCAAGTTATTTTTAGAGATACTTAACTCTTCTTCAGATATGACCTAAATAGATCTCCAGGGCATAAATTCAGAACCTGAGACTTATTAAAGTCAGTGGCATTATTCAAAAAAAGTCTTGTCATATGTATTTTTCTTCTATTTCCATCTAAAGGGAAGGACAGTTTCAGTTAGCGACATCTGTCTCTGGAACTCAATGGATCTAACACTTCTGTGTGATGCAAGTATTTGATACATATGACAGTTCCTTGATCATCTTGATTTCAGCATTTTCTGTTCTGCAATCACTCCATACCAATGTAAATGTTTAATTTGCCAAACAACCTATTTCTCTAAGACTCCTCTATCACCACTGTTACCTAGTCTTCCATTTTTTTTCTTTGTTTTCTTTATTCTCTTTTATTCCTTTCATAAGGAGACATATAAAAATAAATTTATGTAGGTACCTTCTCTTATTTGACAACATCCACTTGTAGTTTAGATAATAGGTTTCATCTGTCTTTTAATTTGCATTAAATTTATTCAAGAAGACTTTGTGTCTTATCAACCTGCTCTAAAATATCTATACTTAAAACATCTGTGAAATCATGCTTCATAAAACAAAGAATTAATACTGGAGCATTGGACCACAGGTATTCTCTCACAGAAGGCAGAGGGTGATTTACGACTGGTTTTAATGCATGAAAAACCTACCCCAAGAGATAAAGAGGAGTTAATTCTTTAGGCAATAGGGAACCATTTACAGGAGTCACACCTATATAAAGAAGAGGCAAGGAAAAGCCTCTAGATAATGGTCAATTATTACAAGTATACATTCACTTTATTGTTGCAAATATTTAACTATGGTCACTTTAAAATTGCTCAAAATTGGAACAGTAATTTTACCGTGATTCTTCCTGAAAAGACAATGTTCTTTTTCCACTACTAGATATGCCAGATATACTTCACTGCTTTTTCTTTTTTTTCTTCCTATAACATGGGACATTAGATCATCACTGCAAAAACCAAGAAAATATCAATAGAAACCTGTAGTACAAACCTTGCTCAGGAATGTTGTACTGCTGTGCGCTAATGAGCTGTTATGTCAAAGTCTTCATTTTGCTTCACGCACTACCCAGCTTCGTGATCTGAATCTACAAATGGTTTTCTGTGCAAGTATATGAAGATATGTACAGGTATATAATGTATGCAAGTGGCATATGCTTAATAACTTTTGTCCACGTTTTCTGGATTTCTATGTACGGTGCTTCATCTTAGAGATAGGCCAATAATTGGATTTCCTCAATAAAAATTTGTGATGCTGATTGTTCTGATGACACTTAATTTTCTCCAGTGTTTTTCCGGAGACCTGAATTTTCTTTTGTAGCCACAGTTCAGGAAGGAACACAAAAGAAGCCTATGGCAGGATGAATCTGAGTGGTCGTTAGCCACACATCAGGGGGAAATTGACCTATAAAGTTATTTAGTCTTTGACTTTCTATTCTTGGCACCCTACATATTCAGGTATTAGAATTATATCTCTGTGGTGTTTAAAACTGCTTTGCAAGAAGAAGAAATTAATCTACTCAGATGACTGTACATTATGTTTTAAGCTAAATGTTTCTATAGAAGAATCAAGTAGGACAACGGACAAAAAGCAACTGTGCAAATCACATTATTGAAAAGTTGATAATTTATCAATTGGTTAGTAATTTGCAATTCCATTGTAATTTTGAGAACTTAAGTAGGACACAGAATTGTTTGAAAAGCCTTTTGCCAGTTCCCTCTTTCCTGCAGTAGCTTCTAGCAATTTTTAACTGCTGCCTTTGCAGCTTTCGATATAATGTCTGAAAAATAGAAAGATAAAGATATTGTACTGGGGAAATTAAAAGTACATGAGGCTTGATACTTCCCAAAAAAACAGTGTTTTGAACAATGTCTGCTACTTAATTAATAAAATGATTCAAAAGTGTGTACTGGTATTTTGTGTCAAGAGAGCATCCTCATATAAAAACATAAAAATCTGCCTTTGCAAAGGAAAATGTAACAATTATGTCTCTTGATTTTTGCAAAATATTTGTATTTCATGGCAGAAGGTGATATTTATGTTGATGAATGTATCAAACTCATGGCAATCAGAATTGGAAATATGAACGTACATGACCCTTGTGTAGCTTGATCTCATTATTACCATTTCTTAGTATTTTCATGGAATTCTCTATTGCCAAAATTGTGTTAATAGTACTATTATATGCATACATAGTTATATAGATAATAATGCACTAAGCAGATGACCTTGAAAAAGCAAGATAACCCCCTAGAACAAACGGAATTGCTATTTTCAGTTGTGATGCCTTCATTTTAAACGTAAATATTTGAAGTTGTTACTATTTATCAGAATCAGCATTAATGCCATACTGAATTATTTGTTGTTACTGTCTTAATTTTAAAACAAAGCTCAATTATTATAAACTTTACAAGATGTTTCCCTTAACAGGCAAGGCATTTGGATCTCTGATGGCCATTTATGTTGGTCCCTTTTTCTTCACCGTCCGTGAGTCTTCTGGAGTCTTCATTTTTATTGACATATTGGGAAATACAGTATATAGTAACAACCTTCTTTTCATAGGTTACACTACATGCAGAAGTTTTAGTCTGTTAATTGGGCTAACACTAATAATACTGCTAAACTCATGGGAATGTTCATCTGTGCATTAGTTTGGGATTGTTAGTGGAAGATTTTGATTGCAGAAACAGTGAAAAATATCTAAGTAATGTGCTGAAACATGGAACCAATTTCTTCAGGTCTATGAAACTGGATTTACTCTAACTTTTTAGTAGACTGATTATATGCCATATTTCGGCGTTTAAAGGGAATGTATTTCTGAACAGCACTTGAAATTCTTAGATGTCATTGGGGTGGAAAGGAGGACTCAGAGTTCAAAACAGAAGACAGACTAGAAAAAAAGAGTTTCATTGCTGAGGAATTTTTTCTTCCTGTGTATTCAGTAAAAAGTCACTGTAGAGATGAGACTCTGGTTAGAACATGACTAGCAATTGCCTTTGATAGTTGTCTTTGATTTATGATCTCCTTCTGCCCTGGAGAGCTAAGGACAGATGCTGGTGCTGCGTAGCTCAGGCATACATTGGTATACTAGTGCCTATGTAAAGAAGACAAATCGTCTGGCAGCTTAGAAAGGACAGAGAAAACCTTGATGCATTAGGAAACCACTAAACTTGAAACACACTCCCCAGCCTCCAATCCTCGAAATAAACACCAAATGTATGCTGATTAAATGTTGGGATGAGACCCAGGAGTGCACCATCCCGCCTTTGACGTTTGTTCACCCTTCTCCAGCTTTTCTCCAATGCCCTGGTTTCTTTTGGATGAAAACTCAAGTATACAGCAGCACCGTATACTTGGAGGGACCTCTGACAGTTCTCCTATGGTGAAAAAAGGTGTGGGACTAGAAGTGCAGGGAACTCTGTAAAACACTTATCTGTCCCCTGGTTTGGATCTAGCACTCTTCTCAGCAACCAGTTTAGGAGCCAGGACCAGTCAACGGAAGTATATCCAGAATTCTTGTACAACACAGCTATAGTTGTGAACTTTTACAAATGGTAATAAATAGGAGATTTTTAAATAGCTCTGATTTCAAACAGGAAAAGCTCTTATGTGGAGCGCTTTCAGGCATTTGTTTATCACTTGTATATCACCAATCAATTCCTTGATTGTGGCTGAAGATTTGATCCATGCTTTGTAAATGTGAGAAAATGGATGAGGATGGGAAGGAGTCCATTTGGAGAGGTTTTTGGCTATTTTTGCACACCCATGCATTGCTGATTCCTTCTGTACTATCAAACTGATACGTGACATAGATGAGATGAATCTGTTGCCTCCTTGCAATTCTGTTTGCTCCTACAAATAGCTCTACCTACCTTTTAGCAAGAATTTTCTACTATAAATGGAGCCAAAGTTCAGAGCAGCTACAGAAGTTGCCTCCAGAAAAATTGAAAAGCATCTCTAGAAAACTTATAGCAAGACATTAGAGATACCCAGGCAGGACTACAGTAATGGAAATGAAATGAAACTTCTTAGGCTTCAAACACAGTCATGCGGCTGTTCTTCAGTTCCAAAACCAAACCAATATATCCCCTTAGAGTGCAGTGGAGTGCTCTGGGAATTACACAGACAGATAAACAGACAGTACTGAGGAACAAAGTGTTCCTGTGTTTGTTTTACACTTCAGAAATGCCTGTAATTGACAACAGCAGTACCCAGGGGGTAGGGAAGCTAGTGAATTGTAGTTCTCTGTAGGCATTAGAAATGTAAAGTTTAATTTTTCTTATGCTGGCAAGCTGTAAGTTTTGGGCCATTTCAATTAAAAATATGGAATAATGTGCCCTTAACTGTTCATAGCAAGACTGTAATTCCATCAAGGAACTATGTATAAAGTGAAACATTTGAGTTGGTCAATATTACTCAGACTCCAAGACTGAATAACAACTTCAACACTCATTTTCATTACACACTATTTTTGTTTTTTTCAGATGGATAAAGCAAAAGCAGAAATGTTAAACACTGCTGAAATTAATATGGTTTTATGTAAATGTCCTTTTATTGAAGCTAATTCAGCAAATACATACTTCCCTGCCAGAAACATTATTCATCTCATAGGAGGTATTTCCTTCCTGACAAGGACGGTTGGTATTCTGCTGCTGCTTCTCATTGAGGCTTCATAAATGGGAGGGAGTGGATTTATTTCTATTATGTCCATGTAAAACCTTAACTGGAAGACAGCCAGACTTCTTATTTGACCTGGCTAGACTTTCTTTTTCATTATTTCTGATGAATTTATTTACAGCCGTTGATTAAGAGTTGCATTTTACAGCCTGAACAATCTAACAGTTTTTTGCTAATAGAAGTGTCCACCACCATTTACTGTTGTGCAAACAAAATTGATCCATTGGTGACCTTGGCACAGTACTCATTTTAAAAGACATTAAAGCTATTCACACCAGTTAGGTCAAACTCTCCAGGAAACAGCTCTCGCTATATTATTATAATTTATAAATGATCCAAAATGTCCAACAAGTAGAATTTTTTAACTGATGCAATTTCAGCCAATCGCATATTCACAGTCTTATCTGGGTATTGCCTAAGTGCTTAAAACTGGTATGAAAATGTAACTACAAGAACCCTGAATCAAAAGCATATTATGATAATTTGGAAATAAGAACTCAGTTTGTTCTCAGAGACAATTGGTTGAATTGGCATTCGTATGCCTAATGTCAGTATAGCAGCAGAACACATTTAAACTTAAATGAGAATCATTCTGGAAGGTATTTTTGGTAGTGGCAGTTTTCAGAAATGCCTGAAAATGTCTGCGGTTCTTCCATGGTTATGAAAAATAGCTTTATTTTTTCATTTCAGAGGAATGATGGGATTCTTACAGCTGGCGAGCACAGCCTGACTTGTGCAATTTTCAATGCATGAACTGTAGTATTTTCTGTAAAGCAGTCTGTTCTGACTTTATGTTGTGTGTCTGAATCCGGGCAATATTGAACTCAACTCTAAATCCTAAACCACGATCTCAATCTCATCACTATAAATCCAGGCTACTGACTTCATTGCTACTAGTCTTACCCAACAGTGAAGTGTGACTCTAAATCTTCACCAATACTGTCACCTTCCCAGTTATTTTCTATCTACACTAATACACAACATAATTAGTTTCACTACTTGCTTTCCCTGTGTCTTCCCCCTTCTCTATTAGAACCCTAGGCTGGTATATTATGCTGATCAACTTACATGTAGTTGTTTTCTTGGCCTGGAATCACAAAAGCGTATGATATTAACAGAATACTAAGAGGTTTCATGGTAGATGGAGTGTCAGCCTGTCTTACGCATGAATAAAAATGCTAAGCATCTGCTGAGTATCCAGGACAGTCACTGAACTCAGTGAGGCGTATCTGAGAGAGGCAGGTTTCTTAGTTTTACCTTTTCTTTACCTTTTACTTACACTGCTTTTTATTTTTCTATTTCTTACTTATTGTGGTATTTCACCTTTTTGTGCAAACTCATGAGCAACTCTGTATTTTGCCATCCTAGGGCATTCTGCTTCCCATAGTTCATTTTCCTTTATCAGTTGTCGTTGTTAGAAACACTTTGACTTTTTCAATTTTTGTTTCATTAAAAAACTGGAGCTTACAATGACAGCTTCTTTTTCAATTTCTATTCTGTCTCACTAGTGTATGAATAAACTACTTCTATATTGAAATATTTGTCTCCTGAGTCATCTTCTGTACTTCTCAGAAATGAGAAATTTAGTATGTAAGAAATTCAGTATGTATGACAATTCAGCTTGTTTGGGTTTTTTTTCAGCCTGTTCAAGTGCCAACTTATACTGTAAGTTCTCATTAGGTGTTTGATTTTCTATGACTTAGGAATCATTTGACAGATTTTCATGAAGCAACGTTTAACAAGTGTCCTCGCTATTATCGTAGTATGTCATCTACACAGAGTCGTTGCCACAAAGAAATGCAAATCTTGTTTTCCTACATGTGTATTTTCCACTACCCTCTATAGAAACTAAGGATATTGCTGTAGACATTAAAAGTCCACAGTACTCCATCATAACCCATTTTTCATTCATCCCAAATGGAATTTGTCTTTCCTGACTTTAGATGTCTGCAATGTAGTCATCTTTAGCTGAGCTAGTCATCTGAACTACTTTTATAGTCCGTTGGGATAAATTGACACTCCTAAAGTGAAGCTCCTCTGACCCATGTCATCTGCAATAGCATGAAATGAACTTCACATTTGATGTATCTTAGTCCTTACAGTAACTGTTTAGGAAGTTTCCTAGTCTACATTGCGGATGTCTACACTGGGTCAACAGAATTTCTTCTTATTTCTCATGTCTGAAGTATTCCATTACTATTCCTCTTCTCCAGTTGAGCCATGCAGTAGATGGCAGAATCTCACTGTTTTATTTTGTTTCTTCTCCCGGTGTTGAAATTACTGCTAGTGACGCATGGCACCTTTTTAGTGGCATCTGCCCCTCTGTATGTGAGATAGTTCTAGTATTCTCCAAACTGCTGCCTCCTGCAGAGTCCACACTGGCATCTGCATACGTACCTTTGGGGGAAGAATACATGGAAACAATAAAGCCAAGGTTTTGTACATTTCCACTCTATTCTAGCCTCCAACTGCCTCTGCCCATACTGGGAAGGAATTAAGTCCATAACGGTGGTAACCTACAGAGGGATATGTGAAACAAGCCATTATACTTTTCTCATTTAAAACAAAGTGGACTTGCTAATCTAATTTCCATGTTAGTTTCATTTTGGACAGAAAAGCAAAGATGGGTGAGATGTTTTAATTAGCAGGCCCACTATGCATGCTGCAGTATCAGATAACAAATGTACCTTCAGCTAATCAGTATGCTGCTCTGTAGCTTTCTTTACATGAGCATCCCAGCCTCCCCCTACAATATCAAAAGACTGTCATCTCGAATGAAAGGTTCAAATAAATCTTTGGAGATTCTTCTTAGAGGCACAATAGAATAGATAACAGCACAAAAACCTGACCTTTTGAGATACTATACTCACTCTTTACCTAGTGCATTTTATGTGGTCCAATTGTTATCTTCCAGGACCATCTATCCATGAATATATTTCATAGCATTGTTCTGAGTAAGATATATAGCTAATGACTTAATTATGCAGTTAGATAATGTACTAATTAAAGTGACTGTAAAGTGTTGGCCTACTCCTGGAAAAAAAAAATAGGAGGAAGAGATGTAATAACAGGCCTGCTAGAAGATTCTGATATAATGAAGATCATAAAGAATGACTTCATTTGATATTTTATGACACACTATGGTGGGAAAAGAGTCAAATGGTCTAGGAAGCCTCTAAAGCTGGATTAAAGGGAAAAATTACTAGCATCAGTGTACTTAAAAAGAGAGAAAAACCAAAATCGATAGACTTCATGGCTTTAAAAGCCAAGTATAATGAAATACCTTTTGAAAAGGAAACAGTAAATAGAACTGTAGAAGTAAGGGACAAAGTAAATGCCTTCAGTATGTAAGAAGATTGAGAATTCTTTGAAGCTTACACTGGATCTTTTATGAGGGGGGAATAAAGCTAATAGGCTGCTATCTTATGAACTTAGCCCCAAAAGAAGTGCTGAATAAAGGTCCAAAATGATGAAAGGAACTTATCCCATTCTTCTCCTATAGGAATTGTCATCGTATTCTCCAGGAATTTTGTTAAGACTGGCAATGATTAATGCTCTGTGCCATGTCTCAAATCTAGAAATTTTCTTTAGGATGCTTCAAATTGAGAGATTCTTCAACTTAACTAAAAGATTGATCTGTAATTCAAGATCACTTTATTACTTTCTAACTGAGAACATTTATTGTTTCTTTTAGGATCACACATGATACCCCACATTCATAGAAAAACCCCAAAAATATACTGCTAAGATTTTTGCAAGGCAGCTAAATGAACAAAAGGGGTGTGTGTGCATGTTTGAGGTGCATTGTAGCCGCTCAGAGCTGGAGTTACCAGAGCTTCAGTTAAAGCACCAGCAATATTTAGAAAGAAAGGGACTTCAACACTCCTAAATGCACCAAAAAAAGGTGGATGAATGCACAGTTTCTCATGGGCTGTAGTTTGTGCAGTGTGTTGAAGGCCACCTGATGGCTGTACTGCAGCTGCGCACCCACTTACCCAAACACACTTCATTGATACACTGAGGACTGAGCCTTCAAACCTTAGCGTTCTCTGGGAAGAGGGAGGTAAGGGCTTATATTTTTGGTAGATCACTCTAGAGCAGAGATCGTACTCATCTGTAGGGATAGTGTTTATGTTGCATTTTTTGCATGTGGAAGTTGGTTGTGGATAATTATAGTAAAACATCATTCTGATGGTATTTGAACCAGTTGTAGACCTGTATATCCTACCTTAACAATCATTGCCATTTACAAGCAAACACAAAATAATTTGTAATTTTCAATTAACCTTTTCTTGTGAGTCATAGCACTGGACTGAAAAATTTATAACCAGAGTGCATAGCTGCAGTGCAGTAGAAGGCAAGACCAGCGCAGGTATATCTGTATTCCAGCCAGATATCATAGCCTGCTTGGGTACCAGTTACAGATAAGCTGCAGAACTGCCAATTTCAGCCATCAACTCTATCTGTAGCATGCTGGACAGGTTCCTACAGCCATATTGACTTCCAGTTGTAAGACAAAAACTCTGTGCGGAGAAGGAGGATCATGAACTTGGGCAGCAAGGCTCCCTCTGAGAAAGTGTCAGCAGGGAGTACAGCTTGACAGGTCACATTTAAAAGCTGATTTAGTAACTAGGAACCCACTAAGATTTTTAATATCTTCTAAACCAGGCAAGACTGCCTGCAGCACAGTCCTGGAATAAACATCAGTTTAATTTTTCATATGCTGCAATTCTTTTTTCCTTCTAGCCATTCCTGTTGCAAGCTGGTAAACCTGACCTGCAAAGGGACAGTATTTCTGAGCCTAAAGGTGTGTATAATGCATGCAGAATTTGTTCCATATTACCCAAGAAAGCAAAAATTCTTTTAAAGTTAAACCACATTAGACTTCCTATTATTGTGTGGGCTGTTTTGCAATTCATGCTATATTTTTTTTTGTGAAATTATTGAGAGTTTGATTTGTTAGAGAATGGTCCAAAGCAGTGATTGTATTAATGGTAAAACTAGAGAGAACATTTTCTACCAAAAGAGCAGTCACATGCTACAGCATGTTTCAGTTCATGCTGCATGAAAACATTCTTCAAATCACCATGTCACCTGCTAGAAATGAGGATTTTGAAGAACATTCTTACGCATTTCCTTCTACCAGATGCAAATAGCTGTTCAAAGCAGAAAGAGTTTTTAATTCTTTCAAGTTTCAGAGTGCCAGTTTCTTCCCCAAGAATATAGTAAGGGAACCATCAATCCGAGTCACACCTTGCCATGGATATTAAGTCATATAACACCATTGCTTAAATAAGAAGTAATTCTCAGTTACCTTTATAAATAAGAAGTGACTCACCTGAAAACAACTCTAAAATAATTAAATTTGTAGATTTATTTTGTATTTCATCTCATTTCAGGCAACATTTGTAGATATTGGTTTAAGGTGGTTAATGCCAAGAATTTATAGTCTTAAGAAAATTGATTTGTTTATTACCTGGAAGGTGTTATTCTCATTATTGCCTAAACTATATATTTCACCTGTTTAACAATGATTTGAGATGCTTCCATGTTTTTCCTTTACTGGACACATTTTATGTGCCTCTCAGTAAATTTATTGATCTTTGTAAAAAATTTATTTGCAAAAAGTTGTTAAAAACAAGTTTGACCACACAAATCTATCTTAACCTGAGTTCTCGAATTAGTTATCGAGACTCAGAGCCATAAAGCTGCTGGGCAGGGCTGTGATTCAGAGAGACCTGGACAGAAATGGGCCTGATGAACTTCCTCATGAAGTTCAACACGAGCACGTGCAAGGTGCAGCTGGGATGGATGGTGGGTTGACCCCAGCCAGCAGCCAAGCACCTACACAGCTGCTTGCCCACCTCCCACCCTGCAGCTGGACAGGGGAGAAAACAGGAAGAACAGAAATTGGAAAACTCATGGGTCTGGATAAAGACAGTTTAATAGGTGAAAGAAAGAAAAAAAAGTAAGCAAAGCAAAGGAAATCTCTCAGCACCACCCACAGGCAGACCGATGCCCAGCCAGTCTCCAAACAACAGCAACTTTGGGGGGAAAAAAAAAAAAGAGAAAGAAAACCAAAACAAACCAAACAAACCAACAAACAAAAAAAAACCCCAAAACAAACCAAACACTTTCTTCCTCTACCTCAGTTTTTATTGCTGAGCATGATACATGATATCATACAGTATAGAATATCCCTTTGGCCAATTCAGGTCAACTGTCCTGGTTGTGCCCTTCGCAACTTCTCGCCTACCCCCAGCTGACTCTGGAGGGGCAGAAGGGGACAGAGTAGGAAGAAGAGGCAGAGAGCCTTGATGCTGTGCAAGCACTGTTCAGCAACACGCCAAACAGTTGGTGTGCTATCATCAACACTGTTTTAGCCACAAATCCAAAAACACAGCATGGTAGGGGCTGCTGTGCAGAAAGTTAACTGCATCCTATGCAGACCCAGAACAATGGAATAACCCCATACAACAGTATGGTTGGGAAAGCAGCTCCACAGAGAAGGATCTGGATGTCCCAGGGGGCAGGGTGACTATGACTTAGCAATGCCTCCTTCCTATTGAGGCTGGAGAATAAATGCTAATTGGAGACCTATTGCTGTTTAAAATACTTAATCAGAGGATGCAGATAAGATGAAGCTAGGCTCTTCTTAGAGGTGCAAGGGAATAGGACAATTGACACAAATTAGAGCATGGGAAATTCTAATCAAATATTAGGTAGTTTGTTGGTTTGCTTGTTCTACCCTAAGTGTGGGATGGCCTTGAATTCAGGAGACATATTTTGACCAGGGAATTCAACTAGATGACCTCTGGAGTACTCCTCTAACATAAATTATGATTCTGTTGTTCTAACCCTGATTCAGGAAAAACTCCTACACTTATGTCTATCTCTTAAGGTAAATATCTTAAGATAATGGTTAGCTGTTTATAAAGGCAGACTGAAATCACTGGGAGGATAGGTGCATATTTAAGGAGTTTTCTGAACAGGGGTGTGCTCCTCCACAGGACACAGATACACAGGAAATTAAACTACTCTCTGATACATTTTGTTTATAAAAAATTAGAAGTTATCATAAGTTCTACCTCTGTCTCTTTTTGCACACTAATGCAAATAAAACACAAAGAAAATTTCTTCATGAGGATCCTCGTGAAGTTTTACAGTTGGGACTGTAACAAGGGCAATTTATAAGCAAACTACAGCATGCAACAGAAGTTACCCACCATCAGCAGTCTACCTTAAAGTAGTATTTTTGGTCAGAGGAGCAGTTTAAAGCCTGAATACACAAGATTATATCTGCATTTGGTTTGTTAACAGCAAACATTTCCAGAGTGGTAGATAGGAACACTGGAGGAAGGTATCCCGTTCTCACTGATTTCAGTAAGCATTTAGGTATGCAACTGCCCCATACACCTCTGAAGGATATGCCTTTGGGAACCAGACGTCTCAAAGGAATCCATAGCAAAACCATTGCTTTAAGCTACTACTTAACTTAGCAAGGGAAACAGATTCCTTAATGTTCCCATATGGCTACATTTCTCTTTCTCTTTCTCTTACTTGCTTTTATTCTTAGCTTGTTGCTACTATCCAGATATAACAACAAAATATCTGCTTAAGCTTTTGCATGATGATTAATTTTCTACGATATGACAGCATCCTTGATGTCTTCCAGGCTTGCTCTTATATTTTTTCTTTAAAATGAGTAAAACTATTGTTCAGTTGTGTTATTCCATCTCCCTTCCGATGGAGCGAACAGAAAAATGTTTTCTTTCATAAATGTGAAAATTTTTACATTTGAGCAAAACAATCGAGTTTGTTTTGGAGGAAAAACACACTGATATATTATCTTCATCGCCATATTGAAATAGACTTCTTCCAGTTTCCCAGCTCGTGTGTGTTTGCGTGTGTAAAGTAATCACAGGCAGCAGTGGAAGGAAAAATACAGAGTCCTGGAATGATATAGATAGAAGTTTTATTATTCTATTTTCTTTTAACTACCATGTTCCCTCTGTGGTATTTCTGTTACAGATGGCAAATTCAGGCAAATATGAAACTGCCATTTATTATGGCAAATATCTGCATCTGGACCTATTCTAACTTCTATGTGTTCAAGTTATATCAAAAAAAACAGAAGAAAAAAAAAAAAGGAAAAAAAAGAAAAAAACAAAACAAAACACCCAAGCACAAGCTTATACTCACAGAGAATCAGTACCACTCTCTATGTTTACTGTACAACCCAAAATGGGGAGCATGAGGGACCAGAGGGTATGGAAATATGCTGAGGGAGGGGAGGTCTCCACTTCCCAGGACCAACAACTTTGAGGCCAAAACAGATATGAAAGAGGCCAACATCATCCAAGAGATAGCAAGATTGCAAAGAAACTATGAAAAGTGCAAATTCTGCTTCCTAGATCTGGCCAGATTCAGCACCAAATTCGCAGCAGCACCGAGGCAGAGGGGTCATGCATAGATTCCTCCCATTTCCCTGGAAAAGCAAGGCAGGCAGGCAGTCACACAGGTAGCCTAGTGAGGGAGGCAGGGGGTGGTGGGAGGGGGCACTCCACCTTGCTAGTGCCAACGTTGAGCAATGCTGGCGATAGTACTGTATAGTTATATAGTTCTATCTGAAAGGAGCTTGCTCCCGCACTCATTTTCTATGTGCTGGATATTTGCTACTGAGTCATAAATAAGCTTTCAGGTATTTTTAAATGTGAAAATGATAAGTGAAATTTACAGTTGTTTAATGCTTTACACAATTTTACGTGTTTGTAGTTATTCAACAGAACAGATTAATTGCAAATTATAGTTTTTAGGGGCATGATAGAAACTCTTAAATTCTGCTATGCTCTGCCAAAACAGTATTGCCTTTTAATGCATCTTCACCTCTGCAAAAATACTCTCAACTCTTAATCAAAGCACCAATTATCAATTGCTGTATTTTTGATAACTTTGCACAGGCGATTTAATTTTAAACTGTTAATCCAAACACATAGCCATCAGACTTACGGCTTTTTTTCCCCATAATGGTATTACAGGAATAACCAGACTGTGATGGCCTGCCTACTTAGATACCAGAGATTAAATCCTGGCCTAATGAAGATACTGACAAAATGTTTTATTGTTTCTGAAGGGAGTGAGCAGCGTATTCCATGTCAGATTAGTCTGCGCCCCGGGGGTGCCAGGAAAGGAACTTGGAACAAGTTAACACTGCAAAGCTCAATTTCTAAAGGGCTCCAAGCAAGGAATCGGCTGTGTTGGGAAAAGTGCACAGACGCATGTGCGCACACACGTGCACCA
This sequence comes from Rissa tridactyla, assembly GCF_028500815.1. Classification (NCBI taxonomy): domain Eukaryota; kingdom Metazoa; phylum Chordata; class Aves; order Charadriiformes; family Laridae; genus Rissa; species Rissa tridactyla. The sequence goes on from NC_071467.1 coordinate 45,686,162, forward strand.
TCAACCAAGGGTCTTCACATCCAGCAGTCAGCACTGGATGCCAACGAGAGCAGCCCACAGCGATATCATGGTGTATCTTTCCAACAGTTTCCGCAATCGGTCTCTTATTCATTGCTGGTCCATGGCACAGGTCACCTGAGTCAGATGGTTTGCATTGTACTCAGCTCTTGGCCAAAGTGAGACCATGGTACTGTTTCTTTCAGGCCATTTATGTTTGAGGAACTGGAATTTCTTATTTTACTGTTGATACTTCTTCTCCCCCCAGCCACTACGAGTTTTCAACAGGTTCAAACAGGTAAGAGGCTAAAGATTGCTCGCTCAAGCCATCATTCTTCCAGTCCTCTGCAGGCTGGGATCTGCAGGCACCAAAGCCTCAGAACATTGTGTTGAATGAAAGCCTAATTTTCAGTCCATTTTAAGAAATCATTAATGTTATTTGCAATGTTTCTTCTTCCCTGACAGTACAACTTGTTCTGTTTTATCCATTTTTAGTCCATCTTTAATTTACATTGGATTATTTCTGTCCTTTTAAGTGTTTCTTTTCAGTCTTTTAATTTAAACGCAAACTCTTCACCCATAAAGAATAATTAAAAAAAAAATTGTCTGTAGCTTTTCTCCCCATTTCCTTAATACGAAATGGTTATTTTGTTTGTCTCAAGCTCTGATGAGCACATAGTATCATTAAAATCAGCCTCCAAGTTACCTAGAGTTTTTTTGTATGATCGATATATAATTTCTGGAGATAAGTTAAATTAATTGTATTTGCCTAGTAAGATAAAAAAATCAGAGTGTGTGCGTAGGTGTTTGCATGTTTTATTTAAAGCAGTTTCTATCAGTTGCTAAATTTCAGCTTTAATATTCCATTTGATGCTGCAAAACTCTTCTGACTAGTGTATTTATGTATTTGAAGGCTGTGTTACATTCCAAATTCATCAAAATGTCAATCATTTGTTACAACAGCCTGCTCCTTTTTTATCAGTTCTATGTATTATTAGGTTGCAGATGCAATCACACTTAGCGCTGGCACTGGTGTGTACTTGATCTGCCCTCCTCCCCCATAGATCAGATACTTCCATGGGCATTGATAAAAAGCAACACACAGAGGTAAAATTAAATTCTAATCTGTTGGCAAATCTACGCTGGCAAGCACTGACGCTCGTGGCACTTGTCCGACATTCTCGTGCTGGAAAAAATAACAGCTGCTTATCAGTGACGCATTAGAGATGGGCACAAACCAACTGGTGTCCGTATTCACATAAGAAAGGAGAAAACATTCATTGGTAAAGTGATCCCTTGCCTCCTGCTACGTACATCTGTACCTGCTGTGGTAACTGTACTTGGTTTCAGAGCCGCGGTCACAGAGGTAACTGCCCAGAGTCAGATGCGGGCATACTTCCAGTAGAGACGCAACTTGAAAAAGAGCAGTCCTGGTTTTCCTTATCTAGATAGCCAGCTGTTTCCCTCAAAGCTAGAGGTTAGATGGCAGCCAGCAGGTTGTTGGTGTGAGTGGCCGGGAGGCTGGGGCCAGCTAAAGTGGGATATTTGGTGTATGAGCCTCTTACTGATTTCCAAATTCTGATAAACATAGGAGCTGGAATTTGTATCATCATGCCATGAAAACTCAGTTGATGAGAAATACATGTCTTCTGTGGAACTAAAACTTCCATAAACAAATACTGCTAAACACAGACCAAGTTGCTATTGTAGCAAAGGAAGTTTGACATCCAAGACTGTGTCTGCTAAATACTTGCTAATTCAACAGTGGGTTAAAAAACCTCTGGAAAATTTAAACTCAGGCCAGCTCAACACTACATGAAGAGGACATGTTTGTTCATTCCAGCCAGTCAGGTTTAAAGGAATAGTAATTTATTTGGGTTAAATATAGCCAGAGTGACCCCATTTTACCCAAAGAATAGGTGACTTGCTACTCGTTCTGTTTCATCCTTCCCTTATTAATACAAGGAGATGTAAATTCAGACAAACCTTGATTACCATGGTTAGGGTACCGTACACAAACAGGTATGAGAAAAAGAAAAGAAAGGCATGCCACGTCAATTTTGAAGGGACGTCTGCGTGGAGGGGTACAGAGCACCCGGCAGGGCATGGGGCCGTGGGGGAATAAACACTGCAGAGCACTGCAAGGTGGGCACTGGCACGCTCAGGTGTCCTCCAGACAAGGTGCCCAACCTGCCTCCAGGGGTGCAGGGGGGGTGAGGTGAAAGATCAGATCTTCCACCTGGTTTTCCAGCTGGATCACAGAGATGCATCCAAAGGCACTCTTGGGATTATAGACTGCAAATGTCAGGGAGCATAGGGTCCCTGTAGGCAGGGTCATGGCTGCTGTAAGAGGACAACCTTTTAGCATTGGCTCTATCTTAATAGACCTGAAATATTTTGCGAATCTTGTCCTAGACTGAATATTTAGTATTATTTTCTGTGCACAAATTATGAAGAGAGTGGGAGACTCCATAAAATAAATAATGGACTGTTTCAAGTAAAGTAATAGATAAGTTAAATGGCTTATAAATGTCAGTGTTACATTCGGCAGTCACTGCCCCTTGGTCTTAACTTGCAAACTTGAAGAGAACAAATTGGTTTATGCAGAACTGGAGATCACAGTGTAGCACACAATTATTCTCCAGACCATCTCCTTCAGTTAAACTGGAGAAGCTTCTGCTTATATATATATATATAACACCAATATATATATACATACACACACACATATATGTATGTGTGTATATATATAGGTTATACATAATATTTTATGTATATATACACACACACACACACACATATAAAAACCCTAGGGTTATATATACACATACACACATACATACATATATATGTATGTATACATGTTATTATATATTACCTATATATATGTATGTATGTGTATATATATAGGTTACATATTATTTGTAATATTATACATAACCTATATATATAATATATATAAAATATATATAATCTATATGTATACACACATACATACATATATATACACATATATATAATATATTTATATATATAAGGTTATTTATATATATTATATATAACCATCTATATATATTTATTCTGGTAAGATTTTGAGATTCATTTTAGCATTTCTGTGGTGTCTTGTTTGGACTGTAGCAGTAATCCTGCGCAGCACGCTAGATATTTTCCAAACAGAAGTCCATACTCCAGGGACTTTCAGTCATAATGCATTGTTTGAAAAGATTTCCATCACAAATAATTTTGCATTTACCCAGGCTGTTAGGTTCTGTTTGTTTCTTCAGCATGCATATTTGCTAAATATTTGAGGCAGTGCCATAGAGCACAGGAAAAATGCTCAGCGCCACTGTTGCTGTAAGGGTGTACATCTCTCCAGAATGGGTAGATCAGAGGACATCCTCGTCGAGATGCTCCTGAAGGAGCAGTTTGGTATATAGGTAGGGTATATGAGAGAATGGCATCTATGAGAATGGTATATATACCATTCTGTGATTCTGTGAGTCCTAACCCACCAGAGATACACAGAGGTCAAAAGGTGCTGAGAGCTTGCTAAGGAAGTAACGATTCCATGATTTCCAGTATTTACTTGTGAGTTCCAAGTTAGAAAACAGCCTCTGAGTTTGCAGAAGCTTGTTTATAACTCCTACAGACTCTGTGTGTGTTAGTGTGTATGTGTGCATGTGAGGGTGTGAGAGAGAGAGGGGGAAGTGCCAGGTTCTCCCAGAAGGAGTAAAACAGTGAAAGGAACCACTTAAGACTAGGAAAAAAAAGGTTACTGGTGAGAAATGCTATGCTCTGCTGCACATTTCAGGTATGCCACGGATTCTAAAAGGTCATTGCCAAGAGCTGTCTCCTCTGTTGCACAGACACAGTAAACGTGTGAAATGGCCCCGAGGGCAAGGCTGATAAGATTCAGTACAAACATGTTTGATCTGCAGGGTTTTTCTCTCTCCTTTCGGATTTGTTTTATGTTCAGTCCTGTAATAAAGATGTTAGTCACACCCATTTGCAGGCAAAACTGTATTTTTAAAATAAAAAGATGAGATCTTAGAAATGGGAATAAGACCAAGGGAGGAGAGTTGTTTAAAGAAATGGGTCTGTCAGCTGACACAGGGAAAAACAATTTAATAAGTGTTGAAGATGGGCATTTTTGCTCTTTCAGGGACAAGCAATGGCCAAGTTTTGAACATCTTCAGGCAAAGCTTCATGCCTAGTCTTTCTGTCAGGTGCCAGCAGGAGCAGAGCAGGGCTCATTTTCAACAAGTACATATCTTTAATGAACAGGACATACAACACAAAACAGTGTTACAGCTTCATCAGCACTTTAACCCTCTTCTATCTGTAGGTTCACTGCACATTTCTTAGGTAGTCTGGTCACTTTACACAGTAGAACAAACAATATTTCTTCTGTTTCTTCTATTTTGGTGCTTCTGAGTACCAAATCTGCATTCCAAACATGAAAAACTGTATTTGTGAGGGAAAATACCGCCAGTCTCCAGCTGAATGAGAAATAGATATTGTGACATGCTACATCATATCCCCTGTACCATCCAACATAGATTGATATTCTGCACCCCGTCACAGTCCAGCTCCCAGTATATACATTTCTATCCAGACTTTTTTATCAGTGGATGAGTAATACTCTTCCAAAGTCCTGAGACTGACAGGTGTCCCTCTCATTTTTTTTTTTCCAGGGATTTTTTTATATTCTTTTCCATGTAACCTAGTTATGGTTACCTAGATAAAATAACTGACCTTACTGAAGGTCACAGTGCTTCACCTGCCCCCATAGTTTCAGGAAATAAAGTAGGGGGGTTTTGGTTTTTTGGGGTTTCTTTTTTGATTTACACCCATTCAAGGAACAATTTAATGCACCATGCTATACCTCAAAGTCTTTAAAGGAAGTAAAATGATCTGATAGACAGGAAGGTGACACTGGCTCTCTAAATCCTATTTTATTATCACTGTGTTAATCTCTATCAAATGTTTGATTGGTTCTACCCAGTTTCTGACCAGCTATTCTGTGGCTCTCAAAGATAGTCCAGAAGCTGTCTGAATAGCAGGCTTGTTCAGATTATGCTTGGGGTGCCATTTGTTCCCCTCTTCATAGGTCCAAACCAGCAAAGAATTTCTTTCCTCCTGGGCTATGCAGTTAGTATACCATCTTTCTGTTTCACAACAGCTCTGTCACCTTAGTAGATGTGGCTGGCAATTGCTTCAGATACTGAGTTACATAGAGCACCTTCTTGGTCATCACTGTTTCAGGCATTGGCAGTTTCACTTTATTATAATAGCAGTAAAAGACCACCCTGACCAGTGAATGCTGGGGATATGGCTAAAGCTCCTGAGAGTCACATACCTAAACACAGGTTTGGGTAAGTCTCCTTACGGTCATGAAGGGAGCTTTCAGTTCGTACCATCTGAGTCACCATCTAGCCCTCAGTGATTTCCAGCTTCTTAAAACACGTTTTGCATGTCTCCTATGTTAGTTTTCAGAGAGTGAAGTCTTTTGGCTATTTAAACCAGAGCTAGGTTAAGACCAAAGGAAAATTTCATGTAAGAGTCCAGTTCCTGTTAATGGCATTGTTGTCTATATATCACTGCATGCAACAGTTAGCAATGTGGACATGTATTTCAACAAACAACTCTTACACATTAGTTTATGCTCAAACATATATTCAAAGACAAATGTAAATCTGCCATCACGATTTTGCACACGCAATCCCGTTGAGCACTCAAGCACACATTAATAGCATTTTGCTTTTTTCAGCTTACACCTGCATATGAGAAACACGCTATCATTCTTAGCAGAAGCTGTTCTACTAATGTACATTTGATGAATGTTTACTGCTGAGTGAAAAATAATGCAGTAGTGATTGCGGCTTTGAATTTTAGTTCATATTATTTCTGGTAAGTCCTTGAAATAAGTCTATAGTATCAGGTAAGGCCTTGACCTGCAGACCTGCTTTTGAGAGGAGGTATGAAGAAACCTTTAGATGGTGGTACAAACCTGCTGGGTTCAATAAAATTTTAGAAAATTTATTTCTAGATGACTTTTAAAATTAGTTTACAACAACATATCAGGCAGTGTCTAGTTGTAAAAATGTCCAAGAAAGGCTTTTGTGTAACTGGTTGTTGTTGTTTTTTGGCAGCCTATAGATGAGATAAAGAACTTTCTTCTAGAAGCCACAGTTAGAATTTTAGTTCCTTACAGTCTGCAATATACACCATCTAGAGCAGAGCTTCTCTTTCTAATCAATTTGCACCTGAAAGGTAGAACTTTGATTAAAAGTATTAAATAAATATATTAATATTTCACTAAAAATGGCATTACAAGTTGTAATAGAAAAGGTACATGTGAATAGACAGGTGTGGAAGGATTAACAGCAAAATATCTTCCTGTGACCTGCAACTCATCCCCACATGACAAAAATCAGACCCAATACAGGGGAAAGAAAGTGAGAAAGACTTGAGTGCGCTTACAAAAGACTGACTTGTCCATGCCAGAATACCTTGTGGAGTCAGGCTGTTGCATGGTGTTATGGGGCATGTGCCCAAGCCTGCTCTTGGCATAATAAAACAAGATGGGAGGGAATGAGAGGTGGAGAGATGAACAGAGAGGGACAGTAAGTCTACAGTGATGGCACCAGGCAGAGGCATAGATAATAGCAGACATCTCTAGCCAGTTACAGCAACCTCAGTGTGGGGTTCTTTATGTCACTCATGTAAAGGATGTCCCAGTACTAACAAAGGTGCTGCCCACAGAGCAAATAGTAACACAGAGACAGGGGAGTAGACACATTTGCGTATATGTTGCTGATCTGCATTAGTAGCCAATGATCTTGCACCTCAATTTTCAGTGCAAAAATGGTGTAGGAGAGGTTTATTATTCTAGGGGAAACTTAGAATTAAATAATGGTTTACGAGATTTGTTTTGGCACATTTTATTACTCTCATCTGCCTTGATCTTACTATTAGAGAACAGCACCCTATATGAGCTGTGTTACGATCTCAGTGTTTTGAAAGAGCTATTAAGCTCACATAATTATTTTTTTTTGAGTAAGCAAAGGGAAAAAATAGGTAGTAGATATCTGCAGCTGAAAACGGTCACTTTTTATTAAAATAAAAATTTTTACTGTGTGCTTAGTTAACTTAAGCATTTGCAGTTCTGTCATGGTCCTCTGAGAGTCTGATTGATTGTGACGTGGCTCCTGGATCAATACTGCTGTAGCATATCAAGCAGTTGCCAGTGCGAGTTGTGTGATTGCTTTATGGGAAGCAATCTGTCACTTTTCCCTGTCTTGCAGATATGCCGGTTCAGCTCTTTTTCTGTATGCAAAGCATTTCCTCCATGAGTGATATCTGTGTATATGTAAAATGCTTTCATTGGCGTATTTTTTCTGAATACCTGAGTTCTTAATGAATTAAATGGAAACCGTAAGTAATTAATTTTGTTATAGCCTCTAGCTGATAGAAGAATGCCTCCCGATTCAGGATATAGTGCTGCATCTTTTCTTGCGCTTCAGCTGCGGAATATTTATTTTGACTACTGCTTATAATGTTCTTAACCATCGCTCGAAGAAGCAGAGTCTTACAGAGCAGTTCCTTGTGGTTTCTTGCTTCGTGTAGGAGTGATTTTTGTCTTGATGCCTCATTATATAGAATGCTTTTAAAAGCTCTAGTTAATAGTATTTTGCACTTGGAAAAAGGAAAGAAGGGGCTGAAAAATTTCCTTGTTACCTGTGGGAATCCATTAGTCCTTTAGAAGCTTTATGAGGCGTTGTAGGATCAGCTAGTGAGCAGAGAAAAAGTCTGCAGTCATTTTCTCAGCAGAGTTACTTATACATCCTGTTCTATTTCCATTTTTCATAAGGCTTTAGCATTCATATCCACCTGGGCTGCCTCATAGTCAAACCAAGAAGAAGAAAAACTATGCAAATATTACTGAGGCATGATCTGTATTGCATTGGGCGGCGCATACCTCCTGGCTAATCCCAGAGAGAACATGGTGCTTTATTAAAGCTCAACACCACAGGTATGTCAAAAAAATGTTTACTGTGGAGCAGTTTTTCAACTGGACCTCATTGTATACAACAGAAAGTAAAGCTGAACAGGGTAGATGGACTGCAACACTATCCGTGCTATCAATTTTGTCTCTGTTTTTAACTACAATATAACGCATGGTTGTTATGTTACTGGCATTTTGAAAGCATTTCTCTTTTTGGGCCAATCTGAAATGAAAGTTTGAAACATATTTTTAATAGAAGTTTTAATAAAGTAATGGCTATGGCAATCCATTGTTTTCTACCTGTTCTTTTGTTCTGGTAAAACAAAAAAATTAAAAGTACTAGTTTTAGATTCTAGTGCTGAAACTAAAACTGCTCTTGTGCAATGATGCCTACATATTAAAATTATGTCTATTCAAGACAAAAATCTTTATTTGGCTTATTCAGAAGTGTTACAGAATCAAGTTATCACCTTTTTTCTTGCAGGCTGTAGAGTCAGAGAAAAGTCTCTGGTTCTCTAATGGCTAACAAGTCTTCAAACTAGATATTAAAACATCCTACAGAGCACTGAACATAAAATTGCTTTATGAAAGTAATACTGTCAGTATAAATCAAATTCCAAGTTTAAAGAGAGAAGAACAAAGACATTTTTAGAGTGCCCATATACAAATTAAAATTAACATATTAAAATATGTTACAGCAACAATAAGTTTAAATCATGCCTATAGCAGCAGCAGCGGCAGACGCTTTCAGCAAGAGGAAGAACAAATACTCTTAACTGATGTTCAAATAATGAATACATGATCAAGCTAATTCTCAGGAACATACATACCAAACAGTTCAAGCACCTGCAGAAACATGCGTAAGGCTCAATTCAATTATAGTTTCTTTTAAAAAATTTTGTCTGCCTGCATTGCTATCTGTACTTAATAGTAATGCAAAATAAATTGAAAATTAGACTACTCAGAAAAACTCAGTTCCAATAACTGCTTCAAAAAGGTGCCATACAAAATGAATGCCTGCACAAACAGCAATTTATTGGGTTTGAATTTAATGAGACTTATAAGAGGACCTGTATCTTATATAATATAATATCTGTATCATTAGTTGCTATTGTTTAAACAGAAGAAGAACGTAGTGCTTAAAATTAGAATATAAACCTTGGTAATAAGCAAAGCTTAGATGGGTGGGTTTATTTCTTTAAACACCCTGACACATGAAAGAGTACAGCAACCTTTTAGCAGCCCAGGTCAATGTAGGCAAAGCTAAATTTAGGCCCTTGGAGTTTGATCATGAAATGGTTGTTTAGAGCTAACTTGTTAGTGAATTCTTCCTGCATCCTTTTTTTTTTTTTTAACTTTAGCAAAAATTTCACTTTGAGCACTGTTTCTTTTATGACAGTATCTCCCTAGTTCTCACAAGGGGAAAAAATGCAGTATCTTCCCTGCTTTGGGTGATGATAGGTTTAAGAAGATTGTTGCTGCCAAGGGTAGTCATGGAATACAAAGCAAATAACTTCATGATTAAGATTGCCTTTTTGGAACAAGCAGTACTATGGAACATGAACATATGAAAATGTGTAGCAAAGCCAAACCATTTTAATTTGCTGCATCCTACATCTCATCAACCCATTTGAAAATATGAATCAGATCCCTATGCCTATGCCTGCACTTTGTTTTAAATCACCTGGGACTTACTAGTAGCACAAGAAATTCTGAATAAACTTAATTTCCTTGACATTATGCAGAATGAACACAGCTTTGCCTGTGAGGTATGCAACTATTCTTGAGGTCAGACAAAATTCTGTAGTCTCACTACAGATCAAGACCCCAGATGAAGACTGAATGTTAAAGTGTCTAGTGCTAAATTATGTCTTTTTCTGCATGGGTGCAAAAGGAGAAAAGCACAGTAACACTTCCCATGCAGTACCTATTCAGAACAGGTGTGTGGAGTCTCTATAATAAAAAGCCAAAAAGAAATCCAAATTTCTGACCATATGAAAAGGTCTGTACCTCAAATATACTCCTCTGAAGGGTGAGGAGTAACCACAGTTCCCTCTGACAGTCTAGCTTTAACATGTTACTGCTTCCCACAGCTCTGGCAATTTTTGAGGGAAGGTGTAGCAGTCATCTCCTTAAGTTAGATGGCAATGCCTGTCATCCAGCAAGTAACTGAAAGATGAGGGCTTTCAACTCTTTCTGCTCTATGCCCTGGTCCTCATGAGTCTCACAACAATTCTCTCTGCCTGTGAAGAGAGACATGCAGGCAGACCATGAGAAAGACAAGTTTTCTGTGGGTTGGATGGGTCCATTTTCCACCTTAATCTCTACAGGTTTTAGCTTGCGTGATATGAACCTATATGGATGGGTGAAGACAAGTTTAAGGTAAATTCAGTTCCTAATAGCTAATACTCCAGTGGTCCCAAAGCTCATTTAAAGAGCTAAGCATTTCTTCCCTACAGTTCATTACAGTGCCTGAGCACGCTGCAGAAACAATTTCTCATTCATTTATAGGAGGAGATGTTATTGACATTACTTTTATTTAACCTTCAATAGTACCTTAATTGTGCTTTTCAGCTGCAAAGAGAGACCACAAGAGAGATCTCTCTGAAGGAACAGACATTAGAATTTTTTTGGCAGACCTCTAATTTGGCAAATCAATGACCAGCATGTACTTTAACATGTGTGGTTTTAAGTATTCAGGACTGAAAATGTGGACCTATGATTTATGGCTATCTCACAATGGCTATATCTGAAATTAGGGTAAATAATGTCCTGGAAAAAAATAAAATGCTTTGTGACAGGACCTAAATTCAGCCAACGCCTTGAGAGGAATCTGTCTGCTATTTTTCTTAAGGAGACCATGTCAAAAGTAACACAAGATAGAAAAGCTTTCTAGGCACAGCAAGTTTCTGATCTACTGGCAGATCAAAATAAAATGCTTTGGGAACACGTACGTCTTTCATAGCCAGTGGGCCCTTGCAGGTTGCTCCAAACTTCCAAATCTCAGTCCAGCAGCTTCCAGTGGCATTTGGGGTTGCAGGAAATAAGCACAAATACAGGCTGGTCAGAGAATGGATTGAGAGCAGCCCCGAGGAGAAGGACTTGCGGGTGTTGGTGGATGAGAAGCTCAACATGAGCCAGCAATGTGTGCTTGCAGCCCAGAAAGCCAACCGCATCCTGGGCTGCAGCAAAAGAAGCATGGCCAGAGGGGATTCTCCCCCTCTACTCTGCTCTCATGAGACCCCACCTGGAGTACTGTGTCCAGCTCTGGAGTCCCCAGCATAAGAAGGACATGGACCTGTTGAAACGGGTCCAGAGGAGGGCCATGAAGATGATCAAAGGGCTGGAGCACCTCTGCTATGAGGACAGGCGGAGAGAGTTGGGGTTGTTCAGCCCGGAGAAGAGAAGGCTCCGGAGAGACCTTCTAGCAGCCTTCCAGTACCTAAAGGGGGCCTACAGGAAGAATGGGGAGGGACTCTTTATCAGGGAGTGTAGCAATAGAACAAGGGGTAACTGTTTTAAACTGAGAGAGGGAAAATTCAGATCAGATATTAGGAAGAAATTCTTTACTGAGAGTGGTGAGACACTGGCACAGGTTGCCCAGAGAGGTTGTGGATGCCCCACCCCTGGAAGTGTTCAAGGCCGGGTTGGATGAGGCTTTGAGCAACCTGATTTACTTGAAGATGTTCCTACCCATGGCCGGGGGGTTGGAACTAGATGATCTTTAAGGTCCCTTCCAACCCAACCCATTCTATGATTCTATGAAATAACAATCCCAAACAGGGTTCATAGGAAACATCTGTCTTTTCATCACCTTGGAAGCCTTACTGCGAGTGTGTTCCCTGTTGCAGATTCCTTTTCACACCCCTTCAGCTTTTTTCCACCCAACATCCTTGATGTTCACACATACACACTCTGGAATGCACATGAAGATGTCTTTCCCATAGCTAATTCATCCACCCATGGAGGAATTGTCATGTGTATAAACTCAGTAATAGTGATTGCTTCTTCTGAAGAGAAGATTCCTAATAATGACTCTTGATCATTTAAGAGATCTTCAGATTTTCAGATTTTGAGAAAACAATGGGCTATTTCTGGCTTCACATCCTGAACACAAGAAAGCCACTAATCAAAGATGGATCTATTTGCTTTCTTCTTAAACTAGATTTTTGTCAAGGATGTGAGAGGAAGAGACATTTTAGAAATGTTCCTTTTTCCTGTTAGGAGCAACACAAAACCTTTGGAAAAGCTTTCCAAAAATAGAAAATGAAAAGGGATAGAAAGGAGACTGCAATAAAGTTAACTTCTCTTTCTGAAGGGATAATACTTTTCAGAAACATTTGAGTAGTCGTTTGAAAGGGAAATGGGAGAAAGGATGAAAGAAAATTCAAGTTATGTTTATCTGGTCTAAACTATCCTTTTTAGTCAGAACAAGAGAGGCTAATTAAAGATAGGAAGCGTTCATATTAGACATGAGATTCCTAACCACCAAAAATTTAATGAGAATGGGTTTTCACAAAAACAAATAAAAATTGTTTCATGTGCCATTTTTCTAAAAAAAAAAAAAAGTTTTATCACCTTTTGGACATATGAAAATGGCTAGGATTCCGTGTTACTTCATGCAGTTTTTTTAAAGGAGAGCTCTCGTAGAGCTTTTAAGAAGCCCTAAATAGTCTAGGTTTAAAAAAAAAAATGGTATTATCAATAATAGAAAAGGTCAGTTTTACAGAAAAGGTCAGTTTAACAGCAGGTATCATACCCTGGGCTTAACCAGAAGAATTGTTCTTTGCATCTACAGACGGTTGAAAAACACCCTGATCCCAAATATTTGCAGCAGATCTAAAGTATGTCTAATCTTCTCCATTCTCTTCAGTCACACATGAGAGCAAAGGCTGAGAATGCTACTTTTCACAGGCATAACACACGTCTACACATCTTCAGAGCTTTTGAGGTACAGCTTTACTCTCTTTTTCAAAATAGAAAGTAGCTTCAGATCTAAAACAAGTTACCATGGAATAGTATTAGTCAGATTCATAATTACTGGAAATTTAGTTAAGTAAAATCAGATTTTTCAAGGTAAAGGATGATTTTGTGATAATCAGTCAAGAATTTCATCTCAGGAGGCATAATAGAACTACAAGTTCTGCAAATTACAGTACTCTAATAAAACACCACCGTATTCAAAAACATTATAAATATTCCTAATAAAACAGTATGGATTTTACTGCCTAAAGAAATGGAACCAGAAGGCAACAACAGGACACAAGCCTACCTAAACAAGTTAATGTGATTTGTACTTTGGATCTGGTTCAGACATGGCCCATGTCTACACTAACATCAAGCCACATCCTGGAAGTTCTACATGTCCTACATTTGTAACTCTCTATTTCTTGAGTAAGTGCTGATGTAGCCCTGAGGAGCTGCTTCACAGTTTAAGAGCAGTTAAGAACATAAGCAGTCTCATGTTCAGTGTGCTTGAACAATTTAAGCATTTTCATCTTTAAAAGAAAACTATGCAAATAACAATCATCGTTGTTACTGTCCACCGTTAATCTCTTTTTCCTGGAGGCGGCTGGTTTGCATAAACTAGAAATGCAGAAGTTGGTTACCTCCTTGGTTGCCTCCCTGCCAGAGCTGTTCCCCCCACTTTATTAACATTGCCATCTCTATTTGATTTATATGCAAGTAAGCTATTTATTTGCAGCAGCAATCTGTTAATTAGTATAAAGGTTTATATTTCTTACGTCAGAAGATTCTCATTAAATAAATCCATTGTTTTCTATCGTTGCACTTTTTTTTATTGAGCGAACTTCTCTCTTTCTTTACCTGGTCTTCACAACTTCCAAATACATCAATATTTCTGGGTTTTATCTGTTGGGCTGTGGGGGTTTTTGGCACTTATTTACCATTTATTGAAACAAGAACTATCAGCCCATAAATATTTTTTGTTTCCAATTAACAGTCTTTCCACCTAACAAGTCTTTAAAAAGATGCTGTCCTTTTAGCTCCCTTTTCTTTGTCAAACTTGTAGATATGTGTCTGAAAAATGCAAAGAACAATTTCACCACATCTATATGCAGAATGTTTATCATTCATTTTGATAATGTGGTCTCCTTGAATACTCAGACTGTGGATAGTGAGTTCTAAGTATGAAAGGAAAGTTTGCCCTGAAGTTATAATTGTGGTGTAGCAGGGTACTGGTGCTGTGCCCGTATGCATGCTCAGTGCAGGCTTAGTTCCTTCAGTGGTTCAGGAACTCCCCAGACAGTCATCTGCGCAGGTGAGATCACAGATCAGCTTGAAGCAATGGACCAATTTGAAAACTGACTGAGCCTTCACATTTACGCATTTGACTGATGGCTACAGCAGCCCTCCAGTTGGGAATTTTGAACGGTTGTAGAAATTGCCCCAAGGAAACTCCCTCTGTGTCTAGCCCAATTTGTATGCCTAACTGTGTTGATTAATGTCTTGGGTGGAGTGTCCCAAAGTGCAGAAGTATCAGATTGTGCATAGATAAGACATTTGTAGAAGTCAATAGAAACTCTTCCTGTCAAAATGGTCACAGGTACAGTCTTCTGCTATCTGCTTACTGTCCTTTACTGCGTCATCTGATATTCACTCGCAGCCACTGAGGTCCAGAGAAGTCTGTTTCATTCAATATCCCTTAAAACATGCCTTCTTTGTTTAACATGAACTTATGGCCTGACACAACATCACTGATGAGGGTCTGGTAAAAATACAGTCCTCTACAAATGCTTTATGTTAAAAAAGATTCATTTCCAAAATATGCTTGGTTTATCTCCACCACCAGTTCTGTCCAGTAAACCTTGAGAGAGAGACCTGTGGCCCAGTCTATCAAGAGCATAACTTTTAGCAAAACATATTGGAACCAACTAAGAGTATCACATCCCCTCTGCTCATATATAAATACAATAGAAGTCCAGTAAAATGGAAAAGAAAAAAATAGCAGCAGCAAGCAAAAAAAACCACAAACACCAACATGGAGCCACTTCTAACAGTTTTACAGTTTCTAACAGTTTTACAATGCTGCCATGATATAAGCAGATACTTAAGCAGACTGCTTAGAAGTAACTGCATATTGAAGTTGGATATAAACTGGATATAAAATGGTTATAATCTTTATCTCCAGTTTGAGAATTCTGATTGCATTGTTGCTGTTGTGCACAGGTAGTCTGCTCCTACCCAGACTTTGGGCACCTAACTCAGTGCCTTATGTTCCCCATAAAAACAACAGAGATAGACAGGGCATCTAAGCTTAGTCATGTTTGGAATCATTGTTTGGCAAAAAAGTAATTTTTTTCATAAGTAAGAGCTAGCCAAAGACACCACCTGGAATAGGTGCTTAAATTTGGGTGATATAACTGACTCCATGTACACCAAGTATGCAAAAATCACATAGAAAGAACAAAAAGTCCTTCAGTCTAAGTTTTAATGTATCTTTTGCTATGTAGATTATGATTTAGTAAAGCGATGGAGAAATTACAGTGAAAACAAAACATCCCTCTGTGCTGAAAGAGGTTTCAGTCCGGTTGCACCTGATTTGGAAATGTAAAAAAATAAGAAATATGTGAGTCACCTTGTAATTGTATGTGAACATCACTGAACTAACTTTGTATTAAAAGGTAAACTTTGCTTTTCTTGTACTAATAATTCATGATCACAGCTTTCTCCTTCAGACGTGCCTTGACTAATCTAATGTTTTAGTCTTCACATTTGTTAGAAGTGTGATTTTTTTTTACTGTTGTTCAACTTTCATTTTATGCCTTAATTAGTGACTTTTGCAAAATTAACTAATAAATTCTTAAAGACAACTCAGATGTTACATGTTAATTTTGTGGAACTATGTGTGGTTACTCTGCTGAATAAGTCTGGGAAAAAATTATCTCCCTTCAAAGGCAGAGGACTTTGCTGTCTCAAAAGCCGTTTGATTTGCAATCCTCAAATAAAGAGTTCTAGCCTAAACTCTTGAGGAAAAACTGTTCATGCACTCTTGGGTGAGATTTCAGTGAGACCAGATTCTACTCCCATGTTTTCACGTAGTTTAAGAAGGTGGTAGATGCGAAAATTAACTGCCATGAATCCTGATATAAAGTTGCCATGAAGCTCCTAGAAAACAAACCATAGAAGATCTTGAAAAATAGAGATAATGCCTGAAACCAAAAACATGGACATCAGCTACATTGCTTATTTAGCCTCGCTAGTCACATGCCTCTTCTCAGGGACTCTGAGTTAAGGTGTTGGGTTTTTTTTTTGCGGGGTGGGGCGGGGTGGGGCAAGGGAGGAAGTAACTCTTTATTCCAGTTTTCCTGACTGAGAGAGTCTTACTTCAACATCACAGACCTTTTTAGTTGAAGCAAATTGAGATTACTCTGGCATACACCAATTTGAATCCTAACACAGGGGCACTAAAAAGAGATACCATTCTATTCTTTTTTTTCTTTTTCCCCACCAACATCGATGACTGTGGACTCCTATGTCACGGACCATGGGTTCAATGCTCTGTCAGGCTGGACTTCAAAAGTTTGGTCTACAAATGTCACTCTTGTAATAGAAAATATGGACTAAATTAGGTATTTATGTGTATATTTTGAATAGTGAAAGGGCAATTAGAAACTGTGATTTATATACTGTATGCTGAGTAGAAACTTTAATAAATTGTACAGCTATCATCTCATCTGGACAAATTTAGATGGCTGTCTGAAAATCACATTTATTCAGTTCATGAACACAAGTGAGGGCATGAAGTCATTAGAAGTTATGAAGTTATTAGTGTCATCTACCAAAAAGGTTAAAAACCACTTCTAGTAATTAAAAGGCCATGTGGCATTTTCCACTGAAGCAATACAGAAATCAGTTATTAAAACCAAAATAATTCCAATTATTTTTTTCCCTCTAGTCATTTCACAAAAATCCTTCCTTCTCTAGTACCCACGCTGTCTGACTCCTAACTTTGAGGAATAGGCAGCAATTACATTTTGCACAGCTCTGGGCATGTTGTTGGTACCTAGCATAGAGTAAAGAATGTAAATGAGTGACCATAATCAACAACTGAAAGGCCATTTTGTTTGTTTGCCTGTTTGTTTACCAAAATCTTGTTTGGATAGCAGTATCCCACGTATCTGAAGAAGTGATTTTTAAATTTAACTTCATAGAAAAACAACACACATGATTTATTTTAGGGCAAAATGTGCTTTAGAATTCTTTTAGCTACTGTCCTCACTTCCATTTCTAACACCTGCGGTACTTGAAATTGTCACGTTGCCTCCTCAGTGATGTATTTTCATAAAATCTAGTCATCCCTGCAGCATTTGTAAGAACACGCACTCAGAAACCCATGTAAGGAATGACAGGGACTCGGTAATACCCACTCCCACATTGCATTAATTTTAACAGGAAAAGGATAAGGTCTTTATATAAAAGATAAGAGTAATAACACTTATGCCACTAAAGATAAATATATACCAACACACTATACCAACGAATGTCTCCCGGGGACAGCTGTTCCACTTTGTGAGTTTACTGGTTGATCCTCTTCCCACTATGGAAGAGCATTTAGGCCCAGCAGGTGAAACTCTTGAGTCCTAGATCCACCAGTAAAATAAAATCCCATTATAAAAGACTTCTAGCAATGATTAGAATTATGTTGCAACCTTTGCAACCTTTGCAACTCATTTTTGGTGATTCTCCCTAAATATGATGTCTGTTTGAGAAGGAAGGCCATACTTGTCCATGGTAAATGCAAGGTCAAATTATACCTTCAAGAAAAAATCTATCTTTAAGCCACAGAAAGTTTAAAGTTTAAAATCTGCTTTAATGTATAATCGCACCAAGACAATTTGTCTTTCCTGAAATATGCTTCTTTATAGGGCCAGCCTCTCCAAGTAGGCTAGGGGTGAGGGCTTCGTTATTGTTATTACTATGATCATCATCATGATTACAGTAGAAATAAGATTCATTCTTGAGCAAAGAACAAGATAGCCATGAGACAAAGCTTTGATCACTGGGGCTTGTTGTGTTGTAAGGCACAGGCTACTGCCATAGGATAAGAGAACTAGAGAACGTCTTTGGCCAGCAGAGTTGATGTTTGTGACTTTGAAACAGATACCAGTTTTTCTAAATTATGGTCTTATAACACGAGATCATTACTACTTCTGTGTGTAGCACTGCAGATTTTAATGCATTTTTCGGTGCACGTTTTAGCAGAGAGTCATGCAGAATATTGGGAACATCTCTGGACTTGACGATTTTACTTGATTTACTGAAGGATCATTGAACTCGTCGACAGTTCCCTCAGACACAGGGGAGTCCAAGATAGACATGAAAGGAGTATGATATAATATATGCACCGATCAATCACTAAAAAATAAAGCACCATGCCTTCGGTAGTAGAACAGCCTACTTGAGTTCAGATTCATGATTCTGAATCCAGTGGGTCTGTGAAGACATCTTCCATCATACAGGCCAGGAAACTTCACCCAGTTAATTAGGACAATTATTTTAATATATCACCTGATCAGTAAAACTGAAGATATATTTTGTATATTTTCAACTGGCTTAGTAGCAGCTGTTACCAGAACTGTGTCATCAACTGTGCCTAAAAGATAAACCACATGAAAAACTGTACAATGTAAATTTTTATTTCAGTCTGAAGCTCAGCTCTAATTTAACAGTATTTTAATGCTTGTGTAAGCATTATAATACATATTATATAATATATATAAAAATGAATATAAAATGTGCTATTTTTAATATTATTATTGTTAGATTTTAACAATAAAAACAATTTTAAAATATACAGTGTATGACCATTCCTAAATGTAAGTTTACATGTACGCAAAAAGAAGTGCATGAAAGTGCATCTTTTTACAAAAATGAAGCAACGTGCTAGGAAAAAGAAAACTGCTTATAAGAATTTGGTATGTTCAGAAACAATTTTCCCTGCAGAAATGCAAGCACCATTACACAGTGTCCTTGATTATAAACTTAGTCCAGTGCAGACCCCACTAATTAGGCAAGGGCATCATTACTGGTGCTTTGGTGGTTTGATATGAGACTGAAGACAGGGAACTAGGATATGAAATAGATTGATCTACAAAAATACATGCAGCATTACCCATTTTATATGAAAGAAGAGAAAAGAAGCTAATACAGTTTTAAGATTACACAGCCAAAATAGTTTGAGTATGCAAGTAAGAGTTTCTATGAAAATGCCAAACACTGAGTTGCGTACAGTAATATAGGAATGCTAATTTTAGGGGAAGAGGCTGTTAATTCAATAAATACACACTATGCTGTTTAATGAGCATTGTAAAGTATATATGTGTATAGAATTTCTAAATCAGTTCCAGAAATATTATTTTTTGCATTTGGTAGGATATATTATTGTTGCTTTACCCTCATATTAAAATAGACTTTGCAATAACATTTTACCTGTTATTGAAAGAAAAAGCCTGTACCTATTGATGCTAGGTTTTAGATTCCAACTTCTACACCACATAAGTTACACATCACTGATGTTAAGAATGCTGATTTCTGTCCAGCCAGAGTCTTGACTGGCAAAAGTAAGATAGTTATGACGTGGAAAAAATCCGTTTGATAACAAATGGTCACTTCGGAATTTTCAGAAAACTGCAGAAGGAAGAAGCAAGCTGAAGTCAGAAGGCTTATATTCCACGTTCTCTGCTTCTGTCTCTCCCCTCTCAAACATCTCTGTCTTTCCATATCTTTAAATACTGACTGCACATGTTGCAATCTGTTGGTTTTTTTAATGTACAACTCATGAAACAGCCCAACACCACTCCACAAGTTCAGAAATCTTTGTGTCCTCATTTCATGCCGTGTTAGAAAGCAAGGCTAATTAGACAATGCTAAAGGAAATCTTGGTAATCTCAAAAGAACATTCTCAAAAGAGTGATTTTCCTTATGCTTTTACTGCTCAAATTGTGCCTACTCTTCGTGATGACCCAAAAGCTGTGCTGTTCAATATACACTGAAAGTACAAAGAAATCTTTCTCTTTTTCTCTCCCATGTGCCTTTACGCACATTGGTGTAGGAAGTTCCTAAAATTGAAGCATGAGGGATGAGGGCCTTTATTAAGCTGAGGCATAATAATTTAATACAAGTGTTATGCACATAATGTGTTGACTTGCAAACAGAACAATCCAAGATCTTCAAATGCATGCTTTCAATAAAACAGTATTTTAAGAACACTTTTTTAAACTAATGCATTCAGACAATGTATGCCTTCTCTATTACCTATTGATGAATCTGCTTCTCCTTCGTACACTTGGAATAAATGTTGAATTGACTTGCCAACTAATTATAGAACAGTGCTAAGCAAGCCCCAGCACAGTAACTTCAACTCTAGTGTCCTGGGTGACTTGTGTAATACTAGAGGCACTTGGATTTCTTGGAAATAAGGAGCTACGTGAGATGAACTCCTCATCCTATATTTGTAGTACAGTATTTCAGACGCCAAATACAAGCAGTGCTCTTTCTAGGTCACTCCTCCACATGAGGGAAATGGAAGTGAGGTTTGTTAACTGAAATTTACTTTCAGCTGAACAGTCTTTTCAATCCTGAAAAGACACCGTAAATACATCCTCTATTTGTTCATGCTGAAAGTGTATCCCTTTCATCAACTAAATGGATAGCAAAGTAGCTGAAATCCTACTAAAAATATGGTCTTACATATATTCTACCATAAGCTGCATAGTCATTCTTCATATTGTAAATAATGTAAATAAAAAGTAACTTCAGTTAATGAATTTGCATTATTTTCAGCTAAATGCATGTCAAAATCATAATAATATATATAGCTAGGCTTTAGGGAGAAATTCACAGGAGCTAAAAAATGCCAACATCACTTTCTGGGCATCCATTTGCCCAAGAATTTTCAGCTCATTAGAGATTTCAGTCCCCATAGCTAAATTGTTTGTCTTGATCTTTTACTGTAAAATGGTGGACAACCTCCGCTAGTTCTGTGACAAGAAATTTGTCATGTTAGGTCTGGACCCTAGATGAGACTGCAGATTTTCTTCCTTATAAACTGCAGCAGCCAGTGAGAGTTTGGTTTATTCATCCCCCTTACCTCCCCCCAGCCTGCCCATTTGATGGCTCTGGTCTAACTACAGACATCGCTGCTAGTGCTGTTTAGAATCATTTAGGTTGGAAAAAGACCTTTAAGATCATCGAGTCCAACCATTTACTGAAAAGGGGGGGGAAGAATCAAGCCCCCATATGCAATTTAATACAGTGGTTAGCATTGCTTTCTCAGAGATTAGTAAAATGCTTCCTCTCTCTGATGTTTCAGGTTAATATTAAATTCAGCTTTTTCCTCACACTACGTTTCCTTGTAACAGTCGTTATTACAGTCAGTCAAAATGTTTTGACATATATCTTTTTCTGTTCTTTCACTGAAATACTGCAGATTTTTTAAAAATTATGTTTTCCCCAAAATTCACAACATTTTGAATTTAATACACACCTGGTGTACGTTTCAAGGAATTTTTGCTTGGCTGCAGCCCATCACCGTCTTCCCCGTAAAGACTTAATCCACTTTAATGTAACGTGCATAAAACTGGGGGAGGGGGGAACAACAGAAGCAATTGCTGAACATACCAGCCCATAAAAAAGGTCTTAAACAAAACTCCCACTAGCCATCGCAGGAACATATCTTGTCAACATATTTCAGGGATGTTATTTTTCAGCCCAAAAGTCAAGGTTTTATTGAGGTAAAAGACTGTGTTTTACAGTGAGGCTGTGGATTCTTTCAATCCATTTTCCTTACTTGAGAGTTGGCTCAAAATAAATGATACCAGTGCCTGGTCTTTCTGAGCTTCTGATATGGTCTAGATGATTTCTTGTCCACAGCAACATTTTATTTTATTTTTTTTTTAACCAGAGACGGAAAGATGTATGTCCTGAAGACAGGCTGAACAATTCTAGGATTAAAGGGACTGCTGTTTGCCCTGGCTGTCCTTTCTGTATAATTTTTGTATTATTCTTGTGTAGGTACTAAAAGATTGTTTGGGTTTTTTTCAGTTAGTGCAGAGAATGACTCAGAGAGAGGAGAGTGAATGAACGAGCATTAACGTAAACTTAATCTCTGTGATGCATTAAGCCATAGCAATTCTTATATATTCTTATCATTAGGATTTTAGGAAGGTGGGAATGACTATCAAAACTGTTCACTTTGTGACCTTTATATTTTTTTACTTCAAACCCACCATCAACGAATTTACATTTATTTATTATGAGAAGCACTTTCAATCTCAGTGGCTTTCAGCATTAGGTGACATTGAAGAAGAATGGCCTTCAGTTTAAATAAATCTCAAGTGACTTTCCTGTTTGGGGCTGAACTAATGCTACGGGCGTGAGCAAGTTAAATGTATAGAGGATATAGTATTTGATTGACATTGTACAGAAATAGGCCTATTCTCAGTTGAGGAATGTTTTGGCCAATGAATTGTAGTCCTTACTCAGGGCAAGTCTTCCTTGAAAATATATAATAAATACTATGGATGCTTTAATGTCCAAAAAGAAGTGAAAGGACATCCTTTTCCAGAGTTAGTTAAAAAGGCCTCATATAATATTGTAATACCTAGCAGTTGCCGCCTTTCAAGACTGATGTCCAATGCTATGTTGTAAAAATGCAGAATAAAAATCAGTCCTTACATGAGAGAACTACAGTCTGTGCACGTTTACCTCAGAAGGTCTGAGCTGACCCACTTGGTCGCTGCAGTTCTCTTTTAACGGAGTGTTGGTGTTTAAAAAGTGTTTACACCACAATGCTGCCCCCAGCAGATAGCACTCCTGCTGCGTTCACAGTATGGTGACAGGTAAACAAACAACTCCCCCACTAAATACGTTAAGCAATAATGGGATAAGATTAATGCAGGACAATAATTATGACAACCGGGAGAAGTAATAGTGAAAGTAGCAATCTGCTTGCTTAATGCATTTCAGCTTGTCATTCTTTTGCAATGAAATTAGACAGAAATACAAAGCAACTAATGATTCACCGTGGAAAATATGTTTCTGGAAAGCGCAGAATGAGAAAAGGGAGGGTTTTTTTGGTGGAGTGTTTTGGATTTTTTTTTCCCCAAATTGTGTATTTTGCAGGCAGACATTTTGTTGTGACAGAATGGGAAGGGATTACTACATACAACCTACATTTACCTTGCCTTTTACATTCAAGTCTTCACTCAATCTGCTACTGCCATGGAGAAATTGTCTAGCCACTAACACATCCTGTCGGTGTGATTCAATAGTAATTTTAGATTTCACCTGAACTTAAACGTACGGTGGGTCTGAGCTGGAATCATGACAGCATTAAATTAACCTGGTTAAAATATGATGTGGAAATACTTATTCAAAGGAAGTTATTTCATTGTGCATTTTACCCCTAGTATTATCCTTTCACTCCTGCACTATTATGAGACAATGAAACTTGCAATTTAGAGGTTCTTAGAATGATAGATTATATCTAAAATAGGTTTATTGTAAGAACATATTATAGGTTCCAAGATTTTCTTCAAAATTTGAAGCGTTTTTTTTTTGAGATGAAGATATATAATGTATATAATGTGACAACAGAGTTAAACACAAAAAATTGCACAACACATATCATCAGAGAGGACTGAAAATTATACTAAAATTAATTTTTTTTTTAAATGTGAATTGGTGTGCTATTTCATACAAGTGGTTAGTTGCAGAATGTGGAACTCTATGAGCATATTAAGATTTAAGATATTAAGGATTCTGTTCATTAAATTCCATTTTCAAGTGAATTGAGTTTAGCATGAGGTTTAGGTTACAAGATTTCAAACTGCCCAGCATTTTTATGACATCCCAAAACCGCACCGTTACTTTTTTCCTTCTCATTTACCTCACTTAGCAATAGTTTGTACGCCCTCACATAATTGGAAGCAAGAAAACTACAGAGTGGGAAACATACTCTCAGAGCCTGGCTTTTAGCTTTCACTCACAGAAGCAAAAAGCATCTCTCCAGCTGCTTCCACCTATTGATCCGTTCCCATTGTGCTGAAATGCTTCTTGAAGTCAGTGTATAGAATCGTAGAATCATAGAATTGCCTAGGTTGGAAGGGACCTTTCAGATCATCTAGTCAAAATGATGCAACCTTTTTGGAAATCACTGTCAAGATCCTCAAAGAGGAGGTGGCATCAGCAATTTAAAACTTTTTTGCCTATTATTTGAGTCATGCATTTCTGGCTAACCCTTGAACCGCTGTTCACAGAGAAATTCAAGTTGGCAGCGACGGGAAAGATCTTTAAAGGTGACTGTGATCAACTATTGAAAATTTTATTGAGGTGCTTTACAGACTCTCTGTCACTGACTACGTCAAAGTAAGGATGAGATGGTTTTTCGCTTGTGGCAAAAAGAGCAACAGCAAAACAAACAAACAAAAAAACCCCACCAAAACAAACCAAAACCTGAATAATGCCTTTTTAAAAAGTTATTCCCGGTATTGATGCATTTCTCCTGAACATCCCGGCCTCAGCCTGTCCAGGAGATGATCCCAGCAGGCTGACTGATATCCGGCCAGTCCTGTCAGTCCTCTTCTGTGAAGGTAGAGGCTGTACCTCAGCACACCCCACAAACTGACAAAACAGCTTTGTCTTGCACCCAGTAATGTTACCTCAAATAAACAAGTGAGATTATGGACTCTGCTTTACAGGTATAAGTAAAAATTAATTTTATTGAAGCCAAAGATGGCGAATTTTTAAGAAGTTGTAGTGGCTGACACAGCTAAGAAAAGCAACAACTTTTTGAGTGTACAAGCCCTTTTTTTTCCTGTTATGAGTTGATCAAACAACAATACTATATCTCTGTCCAGATTATGTCCTGTCATCATGACTACAAGCACTTCTATAATTTTATTTTTGAGATAAAATTCAATAGAGTGTCTCTGAACATACCATTGAGTATTGTAACTGGGAGCTGAATCTTCTCTTTTGGCCTAGGGTTGGGAAACAGTGATTTCTTTCTCTATAGTTTCTAAGAGAGAGAGAGAAGTGGAAAAAAGGAAAAATGGTGCTTTTCCCCCGACTTCCTCCCAATATACTGATCTGATCTCTTCCCTATTAGTGATAGCCTCTTTCTATCACAAAGACCAATCTTCTGGTGATTACATACAGTACATGTCACATCTGCTACTGCCACAACAGCTTAAAATGGCATGTGACGGAGTGCATGACAAAAGGAATCTGACAGAATCCCTCCATCGCTGAAGAGTCAGCCAGGGCACCGAACATGGTCACAGTCAAAATTTTCACAGTCACCAGCTGTAAGTGCAATAATGCGAAAAATGTTTTGCAAACACCATTAATCCTGGTAGAAATGGATGAATGAACTCTGCTTCTTTGCAGAAGTAGTGACACTAAGAGAGAGTCTGCTTTCAAGAAGTAAAAATGCATGATTAGCTAAAGTCATGAAAAAAAGAGAGCGATTTGTGCATATTTTAAAAATCAGAATGTTGTAACATCACAAACAGAAACGACCCTTCAAATAAGTTTTAAAAGGAATGCTAAAGGACATTATTTATGGGAGTCTTAATCACTGCACATATTAGAAAAAAATATACTTATTCCTAACAACTCAAATTGAGTTTGATTTGCTGTTTGATTTGCTGTTCATTCTTACATTGAAAACTTGTTTCTTCAATGGGTTCATTTATCATTCTTGCTTCTGCAGAAAAGGCTAGTATACCCAAAAAAATCCCATTTCAAAGCAATATCTATAGTCTTTACAGTTAATCCTTACTATTGTCCATCCACAATATGTAGTATTGCTCACCTCACATGCAGGCAAGAAAATCCTTGTAAAGGAATGCAACTTTATGGTATGTCTTCAAAACTATAAAAAATGGAGGGCGGGGGGGGGGAATTACTTCATGGCAATGAATTTCTCTCTCTAAATGTGCTCAACAGGAAGATTTCATCCTTCTTGAACCAAAACAAATGATATAAGATTTGTTTTTTATTTTGACTCCTAAAATGGGGGATTACTAGGACGGGTAGACTATGACTTCAGCTTCCCTTTTAGAAAATAAATGGAAGCCCATTATTGAATATCACTGCTCTATGCGCATTTGAACAAAAAAAAGTACTTTTCAAGCCCATCTCTCCATTCTTACCTTGGTGACAATAGTTGGATCTAACAGTACTTACATGCTGGCACCAGTCCTGTTGCTGATACTTAATTTTTTCCAGATTGATAACAATATACAGATTAACTTCATCAAAATAAATCTCTACCTATAGTCCTTCTAACAGGAAAAAAGATTTTTGTCTACTTCAATCAATCTTTGATGAAACATTTGTACCTGTCTTTCCCAGATCCGTAGTAAAATCATATTGTTTTTCTGTTTTTCTCTTTCTAAGCTTCATTTAAGTTTTACAATATAGTTTCCCCTTCATATTTCTCTCAGCATCTCTTCAAATCACTTAAATTTTGGCTTTTCCCCCACAAAGTTACATTATATTGACATTTAATTCAAGAAAATTGAGATTTCCTTATTACTGCGATGTAACAAAACACAGCCCTTTGATAGCAAGCACTTTAATGTCCCATTTACCCATATCCTCTCAGGAATTTGCCATAGCAACATTAGATGTTATTTAACAGGGCTGATTCATTGCCGAGTAGCTATACTTTGAAGAACTGGCACAAATAACTATGAGTTGGCGGTAGTGCCGCTCTGATGCTGACCTGATCACAGCAAAAGATGATGGGGATGGTGCAAGGGCAGCTCTCCAGTACAGCTTTCCATCACAATGATGCCATTACAAAAGCAAGTAGTTCAGAGAGCCTAAGCAGAT
The DNA here is from genome assembly GCF_028500815.1 of Rissa tridactyla. Taxonomy (NCBI): domain Eukaryota; kingdom Metazoa; phylum Chordata; class Aves; order Charadriiformes; family Laridae; genus Rissa; species Rissa tridactyla. The sequence goes on from NC_071467.1 coordinate 45,713,031, forward strand.
GAATGAAAACAATAATGCAGTCCCCTTCCTCTTGTTCTTCCAGCCTTCCACACTCAAAAAAAAAAGTTTGGTTTTATTTTTTGTAGGTCTTAACAGTTTATCAGCTCTTTCAGTATGTTCTCCACCCCACTTGCTAACTACATAAGGACAGAAGCTTAAGGTCAGTGAGCAATATGGAACCTTGTCACTGTACTTTTCCACAGTGTTTCTGAATCCTGTATTTCCCACGTACAATAAGGGCTACAGCATTTCTTTCTTCTATGGCTTCAAGCATCTTCAAAGATAGGCACAATCGCCTTCCTGCAACTAGCAGGTCTGTCTTTTTCCCTTTCTTTATAACATGATGTTCTAGAAAGATGTGTTAGGGTCTTTTTCCTAGCTTGCATTCCACCATCCCTTTTTCACCTCGCATCAGACTTTAAAGTGACTAAAGGACAACTGTGACACACACCCCCCGCAAAGACTTCTGTGGGAATTTTAAATTTTACTAATACTTCACACAAAAACCCCACCCACCAACCACACGCAACACTGAACACCAGTTAGAGGCCAAAAATAAGTCAGACCAAATACTGATTAAATCTTTATTAATAAAAAAATCTTAGTATAAAAAATAGTTCATTTTGTACACTTAGAAAAAGGACAAAGATGAAACTACACAACAGCAGTAAAGTAAGATACATAACAAATCAATTTAAAGATTCCTGAAACTGTGTTTTCAGAATTGTGTTCTTTTCTGTTGTCATGTGCCACGCATTTATTGTCTCCACCAAAAGGTGGTCTGCACCAATGGTGTCATGTGCCACCATTTATCGTCTCTTCCTGAAGCAGCCACTTGATACACTCTGGAGTTATGCATAACCACAACCACCACTAACATATAATGAAAAATGTTGGCTACATTCATGTTTGCTATTGCTAGTTTATCCACTGGTGGACAAAAGTTGGGTAGGTTTAGTGACAGTACATCAAAAAGTTGCACAGATAATTTACAGAAATTATATCATCCAGCCAAATACTTGTTATTTTTCTATGACCTCTGATGCATTGCAGCTATACCCAGTAGAATAAACAAATCGGATGTACTGCTTTGCAATACTGAAGATCAAATGAAGCTACGTTACAGTCTCTTTCAAGAGCACGAATCATGACAAAGGTAGACTTGGTTAATAACATTAATGCAGTTCCTTTGCCAGATCTAGCACATAACTAAGCCAACAGACAGCAGTGAATAATTGATAGGATTAGTCACTTGAGAACAAATAGCTCTTTAAGCTACAGCAAAAGCAGGTGACAGTAGTCTAAAACAGAGCTAGGAGCATCAATTCTGATTAAGGTAATTCTTCTTCTTGGAAGATGTCAGGTCCATTAGAATTACTAATTTCTGGTCTATCTCTTCTATTCTGTCCTCAAATACCAACACGTGTAGATATGAATGGAAGTTGTACCTGGGTATTTCAGGTGGTGATCTACACACCCTGCTTGAACAAAAAGACCAAACTAATTACTGTTTCTTCGTGTAATTGTGCTTTCTAAAAGCAAAGCTGTTAATAAGCATTCTTGTAAACTTACTCCCTGTAACCGGTACACAAATACTCGATAGAAAGCATGTACCATATAACAGTCCTACTCTGGACTATGTATCTGAATCTTGTTTACATCAGTGTGACTGCATATAGAGCTGATATCTTAAAGGTAAAACTTACCAGTATCACCCATTGCAAAGTCATTCAATACATATGCTTCACCTAAACCTACAATATCTTACTTTTACTGTCAATTTTCTCTAGCTATCCAAATAAGTCATCAGGTTATTTAATCCCGGTAATTTGAGAGACATCTCAAAGTACAGCAACTTTGTAACGGACAAGGTAGGCCATGGACATGTCCATTAAGCAATGTGACTTAAGCTACTGCCAAATATTTTGAAAATACACTTTTCCGCTCTCCTAAAGGTTTTGTTTTCTTCTTGCAGCTGAACCCAGACGTTAGGAACATCACAAGCCTCTTGGAAAAAGGAGTCTGTACGTAGTATCTCAGTCAGTAAAGCCAGCATGCTGTCCTATTCAACTGTTGGTACTGCAGAAATATATATAAAAAGGTTGTGAGTCGAATTAGCATTGTATTTTCCTCGAAGCTATTTATTTGCCTAATATTTTTGAATGCATTCAAATAAACTTTTTAACATGAAGCAAAATGGGTAAACTGCATGAATGGGTGTGCAAGTGCTCTACGTAGAGGATTAAGTAAATATCGCTATAAATGTAGTACTGTTCTACACAGTCACTAGCAACTGCTTAATGTGAAGTAGCATATGAGTTCATTTATTAAAATGAAAACATGCGAAGCTTCTATAGCCACACACTTGCAATATCTTTTATTTAAGTCATCAAAATAGCATCACACCCCCCAATAATAAAAAGCTGATTACAGTTTTTTATTACCACTTTTACCAAAAGGCAAATGGGATGACTAAGTTATCTCCATCAATGTAAAAACAGGACTCACCTGCTTGCTGATAGTGTTTTTCTGCCAACAGTTGGTGGAGACGGTTCACTATGGAAAAAGTTTTTTATCCACCAACATTTATCAATTAACTCAGGCAAACCTGCCAAAGGAGAACAAGCCCACACCATTAGACACTGGCTGAATAGCAAACAGGCAAGACTAGAAAACTGCTTGAAAGAAGGGAACAATACCATGAAATGCTTTGTCCTGATCTGTAACGTTCACAGCATCCGAACAGCAGGAGGAGCTGGAAGAAACGCTGGATTCCGAGTTCTGTCTTGCTGTTCATAGAAAACAGAGACACACATAATGAAAAAAATGCTTTGAGAGAGTACACTATGCCAAGAATTTTTCAGATCTGCTGCTATCTTTGAAAAAACAGTCTAAAAGACAAGGTTACTTAGATAGAAAGTATAATTTCTATATTATATACACCATTCTACTACAGTGGTTTATATAAAACCTTCTGTATAAAGTTGACCTCTCAGCCTACTTACTCTTCACCTAAAAAGCATACTGAGATTTGTTTGCATAGCTTTCACTGAAATCAGTGACAAACCTTATGATCATGTACACACCACTATCAAAACAAATGAGTCATTCAAGTTCAAAACAGCCTATAGTTTCCACTGTGACACAGCTAAATACTGTACTCACACTATGGTGTCCATCCTGCACAGAGGGATCCTAATACACCAGATGTACTCTCAAACCAGTAACTATTTCACACTTTTAGAAACAAAAGCGTGGAGCGGATTTTATGTTCTGTCTAAGCCGGCAAAGTAAATGTGGAGTATAGCTAAAAGACAGGACTTGCTGGGCTAATGCTTTTTCTAGGTCATGTTTTAAAGTATAAAATATATATATATTACATATCCCTAATGAACAGAACAAAAAAAAAAAGTAGATGAAAAACCAGAAGCAGATGCTCATTAGAACTGAAGTTCCTTGATATAACAAAAAACTCTCCAAGCAATTAAAAACTATCAGGCAAAGACTCCCTTTTGCCTCCAGCTCACCCAGAAACCACCTCAAACCCCACCAGCGGTAACAACCCGGACACCGGCTCGGTGGAGCTCTGCCTCCCTCCTCCAGAGGAGCCCCGTCCCGGACGGCGGTGTGGGAGGAGGAGCCCGGGGCAGCTCCGGGACCCCCATCCCGACCACTTACTTCGGTAGTACTGGTTCTTGGCCAGGAGGCAGCCGGCGGAGGGTACGGAGGCCATGGCAGCGCCGCGACGGGGAACCCGCCTCTCTCCGGGAGGAGCCTGGAGAGCGAACGGCGCGTTTTGCCGGGAGAAGGAGCGGCGCCCGGCGGAGGAGACCGGCCCACAGCCAGCCAGCCCGCCCGCCCCCCCCGGCCCCTGCCCTGCCCGCCCCAGCAGCTCACCTGTGTCGCCGAGGGAAAGCAGCCGTCAGACGGGAGCAACGGGACCGCGCTCCCCCGGGCAGCGAGTGCCGGTGGCTCCTCGGGACGCCCCTATATGGGCCGCGGCGGGCGGCCCGCCCCGGGGGCGGTGGGGAGGGACGGGACGGGACGGGACGGGACAGAGGGGGAGGAGGGAGCCAGCCCGCCCGCCCGCCCCAGGGCACGCTGTCCCCCCCCAGCCCCGACCCGAGTGGGACAGCCCGCAGCCGCCACCGAGTCCCCGTCCTGGTCCCCTCGGTCCCTCCGGCCGGGTGTCGCCTCTGAGCGCTTTTCTGGGGTGCATTAAGCCGGGACTAACCGCACTAGTTATTCTCTGCCCCGTGGGGATGGGGAAGAGGGGGATGAAGCAGGCAGGTACCTGTTTCAGGTATTATGCACACACACTAGCGAAAGTGAAGTCAAAGGAATGTTCTCCACTCTCGTTAAGTGAAATCTGTGATCATCTGAAGTCTTGGTAAAGTTACAACGAAGTCCAGGACAGATCACCAAATAAGTTTTTTCTTCCCGCAGAAGAATGTACAACTCTAAATTGTTGTAATCCTAGCTCATGGCAAAAATTTGTCCTACAGTGTGTTTCCTCACCTTTCAGAACTATCAACAGAAAAAGTAACAAAGAGTTTTGTCTATTTGAATTGCTCCTGCTCCACAAGGAAATGTTTTATCATTGTTTTTCACAGCGGGAGTTGTGGGTAAGAACACAGCCGTGTGTGGCGTGTGATGCCATGTTACTGTGACGTATCTGACTGCTTGAATAAGTGCGTCCTATCTCAAATGATAAGGAAATAGTTCATAATAGCTTCTAGCATATTTGCAAGGATATAAAGCGTAGTGTGGGAACCTGCCTGTAAAATAATATTCATACAGCAGATGCAACAGATAAGCATGCTGTATTTTCCTGGGCCTTTTTGTTGACCTGCTGGCAGAGTCTCAACAACATGGTGGTCTTTCCCAAGGAGAACTTGAAGGCTCACCTGTGTGAAATCTGCAAGATTGACACAGAAAATAATTTGCAGCTGGGTTGGTACCAACCACTGGCACCAGTTACCCCGTGTGCTTATCTTTGTATGTAAAAAAACACTGTAAGTGTAGAAAAATTTACAGATTTTTTTGATACCCCATTCACAGTGTACGTCTCTACACGCTGTTGCAGCTCCTTGTTTATGGATACCTAAATGTAACTGAACTATTAGCTCACTGCATCAGTCACTTCTTTTTCTGTCTTAACAATGAATTTCCATTTTGAGCCTTGTTCTGTTTGTGGGCAATAAACTTCTGCACCATCCCATTTGTTTTTGTCACCATAAATGCCCTCACACTGGGCACTCTTTTAATTGTCAGATCCATTCCTGAAAGAAGGGAAGCTTCTCCCTGGAGAGCCATAGGAAAGGCTCCCCTTGGGCTGTGAGTGTGGGCATTTGTAGCGACAGCACTGTGCCCTAGATGGAGCTAGTAACATTATTACTATTATAATAATCCTTTATTGTATCTGCCATTCTCTTTCAGCTTTAAGATCCTGTTTTAATCTACTCATAACTTTGTCAAGGTGATTACTTTGTCAGAAAACTGTTCAGGCACTAACGTGCCCATGGTGTAGGCATTGCGTTTGGCCAGAAAGCAGACATAAGTGGTTCACTTGCAATCTGCACGAATATCCATCCATTTTGGAGTCATGCCAAAACACTCCGGAGCTGGGGAACACCAGGTCTGTGAAACTTTAAATTGCTTCACTGCTGTGTGTGTATTATTTTACTATATCATTTAGTGTAGATGGTCGTTTGCTAGTTTTTTCTGGAGCCCTGTTTCATGCATTGCACTGGAACAGAAAGTACTTATTTAGCGAAAAGTTTTCCACCGTTTCTCCCACTCGAACTGCCATTATCTCCTATCTATTGTATTTTCTTCAAGTAAAGCTCTGCATACGGAACTACAGAGTTCACCAGTGTTTTTTCTTCCATGGTTATTTTGACAGAGTGCTTCTAAAATACTCGCACATTTATTTTCAGGCATTGCTACAAAACCAAGGTATGCTATTATCTTCAGTTAACAAGTGGGAGTTCTGAGATCCAAAGAAGGTAAGATAAAAGAATCCACAAAGCTTAGGTGTCTCACAGGAGAGCAGTCTAGGACTTTATTTTTTTATAACTATTTAACACTGTGCCATACTTAATTTATCCACTTATATCTCTCATTCACTTCAGATCCAGATTTAAGTACTCAGCACACTGATAAATCGGATTCTCATCAGACATTGAAAAAACTGGTTAGTGGCTACCTATGATAAATGTAACTGACATAGCATCAATTACAAACTGAGGGGCAAGGTTATAATTTACCTTTCAAGACAGCGTTCAATTGCCTTAACCACTGACCTGTTCTTTTCTCCCTGGAAGCCTTTGCTGCAATCACTACCCACTTTTTAACTTCTGTCACAGACATGGAAGAAGTCCTGCCAAATGCACTTTATAATCTCTTTAACTTCATGAGCTCAGTTCATCTCCATGCTTCATGCCAAAAGAGGCAGGGTCCCTACAAAATAAATACTATATAATCCCCAATTTTATAAAAATGCATTTACGGAAGGAACATTTCCAGCCTTTTGACTGACTAATATTGTGACATTAGCAGCAGTGTTCATTTAACAGTGTTTATAACTACAAAATGGATGAAACACGGAATTTTATGTCATCTCACAAATCACGGACACTTATCAAAAGTATAACTTAAATTTAAAAATGAAATCAATATGACCCATTAAACGAATAAATCTCCCACCTAATCCTCCCAGGATTACCTGGTATAACCCTTTTTAAACATTAAAATTAAAGCACCTGAATCACAACAACAAAAACAGGACAGTCTATATTGAGCTTCACCTTGAAGCTGACCTGTTAATTATTCACCAGACAAGGTTTACCTAATAAACTTAGCTACTCTCAGTTCTTGGAATACCTGTGAGCATGATGCCAATCTTTTTTTGTGTCTTGTTTTGGGTGTTTTCTTCCAAGCACTTTTATGGCAATTTTTGTGACTTTTCCTTGTTACTTAACCCTGTGGAAGAGTAGTGTGGCATCGGAAATTGTACAGTGTTGCTTCACAGCTGTGCTCTTTGAATGGTGGTATGGGTACTCTGACGGTAATGTTTAGAGAGATGTGAACAATTTCAGTGAAAGTATCTTTCCTGTGCAGAAAGGTACATTTTTGGCCTATGAGGGTCGAGTATTCCCAAAATCTGGAAGAGCACATTTTGCATATTTTCCTTGCCTGGTCTAACTGCCCATCTGCAATGAACATTTCAATCCAATTTTGTACAGCAAGTGTAAATCACTCTGATCTGAAGGGAATTCTGTCTTAATTTGACAGTATGACTCTCCAGGAGAAGAATGAACTTCCCTGGGTAGTATTTTGTAATGAGTGTATTAACATTTTCAGAGAACTTTCAGAAATGTTTCCTTCATGCATCTTTCAGTAACTCTCATTATTTGCTGTCTCAACAACCTGTTTTGCATACTTGTTCTGTCAAATTTTGAAAGGAGTCTGTAAAAAGAGGCTTGCATTAAAGAAATTAGGTAGCTACACTGTGTAAAGTTACAAACCTTCGATATGCAAAAATTAGTTATCAAAACCTGTTTGGTTTGTTATCTGCTTCCAAGAACCAGTACCATCATTCATTGTTTTATTCTTCAAATATTCCTCCAAGCCAGACAGCTCAGCAGGAATGTGAGGCTCATCTATCAAAAGCAAGAGGATTTGAAGAACTGATGAAGAATTAAATGACAGTGTGCGAGGCAGCAGAGAAATGGAAATTTTTACCGTATGCAGCCTGCGAAAGAGACAGGGGGCCATAGAGCTGCTTGAGAGAGCCTGTGCACAGAAGGGACAGAAAAAGCCTTTCTCTTCGCTGCTGCAGTGTGTGGCACCGCTACAAATCATCAGCTTTGTAGTAATGACCATTCCCAGTAGTGAAGTGAATGCTTACTGGCAATTCTGGCACATCATCATCATCATCATCATTATTATTATTATTATCTAATAATAATAATAATAACTACAAATGTGAATGGAATAATCTGGGGGGAAAAAAAGCGTTTAATGAAGAGAAAAAGAATTTATTTTTATTTAAATTCCTGACTATTTAAGATAGCGGATGACACTGAAAGCAAAGACTAACTACTGAACTCTAGGCTCCATGCAGCACGCCTCTGAAGGATGCACATGGCCTGAAATGTCAGCCAAAGCAGAAAAAACGTGTATTTTGACCTGTAAACTGCATGGCCAAAATACTGGAAAAGACTATACGCATTGCTAAATTGTTAGTACAACTTTGTGTACTTACAGTTAAATACATTGAGTTTATCTTCATTCAGTTCCATGTCCTGTGTAGCACTACACTCATAAGAAAACAAAGATGTTTTAATGTGTGTCATTTTAGCTGTATTTTAGCATTTAATTGAAACACATTTTTCTTTGGATCCATATACAACAAACTGCACAAGTTTGATGAAATTCTTCCAGCAAGTTACATCTTTTGCATCTTTCTAAGGCAGCATATGAGAACTTGGGCTTTCTATTACTTTTGTCTCTCAAGTATGCCAAAGAAGAAGCCTTAAGGCTCCAGCATGACCAACTATGGGGGTTATAAATTGTACTCCTATAAAACAGAATATGTAATTGAATGGAATGTAATTGAATAAAGCAAAATCAAATCATAGGCATGTTTATATACCCCTTTAATATGTCCCTGGAGATTGATTGATCTATAGAGACGAGAAGGGTTGGCTTGTTATTCAATTTCACATCCTGTACAGAGATGCAGGGACAAAACCATGTGTATTTTAGTATCCTTGTCTATTTCGGTTCAAATAAAAATTCTGTTGTGTAGCATCCACTTTTTCCAATTGCTGTAAACAGCACTGTTGCATTTTGATGTACGCACACAGATTCTGCTCTGATTCACTTCTCTACCTTCTCTGTCATTGCAAATAGCATGGACTCAGCATCACCAAATTGAACACAACCTGACACCTCTGCAGCTCTGCAAAGGCATCTTAGAAGGTGCTTATAGCCTAGCATGCCCCACAGTGCACAGACACCATTCCTCAGCACTGTGATACGACACCCTTGGCATCCTCATTTCTTGGCTAGTTGCTCTGTCACCGGGCCAGATGCTCAGAATGGAGCAGCATGAGGTGCAAAAGGAATCAAGGAGCTTGTGAACAAGAAGCACACATTCGTAATTTTGCAGCTGGGAAATTTCCCATTAACCTAGCAACAGAGCTGTCCCAGGCCAGCATCCACCACATCACAGAGCAGAACTGTTTCAAGTTTAAGAAGCCAAAGACAGCTGACAGTTGCCTTAGCTCTACATAAGTCACAAATGTCCGCTGATTTAGTGAAAGCCATATTATGACACTGTTTCCCACAGCATTCTCCTGGAGAAACTGGCTGCTCATGGCCTGGACAGGTGTACTCTTCGCTGGGTAAAAAACTGGCTGGATGGCCGTGCCCAGAGAGTGGTGGTAAATGGAGTTAAATCCAGTTGGTGTCCGGTCACAAGTGGTGTCCCCCAGGGCTCGGTGCTGGGGCCGGTTCTCTTTAATATCTTTATCAATGATCTGGATGAAGGGATCGAATGCACCCTCAGTAAGTTCGCAGATGACACTAAACTGGGTGGGCGTGTTGATCTGCTTGAGGGTAGGTTGGCTCTGCAGAGGGATCTGGACAGGCTGGACCGATGGGCTGAGACCAATGGTATGAGGTTCAACAAGGCCAAGTGCCGGATCCTGCACTTGGGTCACAACAACCCCATGCAGCGCTACAGGATTGGGGCAGAGTGGCTCGAAAGCAGCCCGGCAGAAAAGGACCTGGGGGTGTTGGTGGACAGCCGGCTGAATATGAGCCAGCAATGTGCCCAGGTGGCCAAGAAGGCCAACAGCATCCTACCCTGTATCAGGAATAGTGTGGTGAGCCGGACTAGGGAAGTGATCATCCCCCTGTACTCGGCACTGGTGAGGCCCCACCTTGAGTACTGCGTTCAGTTTTGGGCCCCTTGTTACAAGAGGGACATTGAGGTGTTGGAGCGTGTCCAGAGAAGGGCTACAAAGCTGGTGAGGGGTCTGGAGGACAAACCTTATGAGGAACGACTGAGGGAGCTGGGCATGTTTAGCTTGGAGAAGAGGAGGCTGAGGGGAGACCTCATCATCCTCTACAACTACCTGAAAGGAGGTTGTAGAGAGATGGGGGCTGACCTCTTCTCCCTGGTGACTAGTGATAGGACGAGGGGAAACGGGTTCAAGTTACGTCAGGGGAGGTTTAGATTGGATATTAGGAAACATTTTTTCACTGAAAGGGTTATTAAACATTGGAATAGGCTGCCCAGGGAGGTGGTGGATTCGCCATCCCTGGAGGTGTTTAAAAAAAGTGTAGATGGGGCACTTAGGGACATGGTTTAGAAGTGGCTTTTGTCAGGGTAGGTTAAAGGTTGGACTCGATGATCTTAAAGGTCCCTTCCAACCTCAGCAATTCTATGATTCTATGATTCTATGATTATCAGGAGGACCAAGCAGCCCCATGTGGATGGCTCACTCTTTTATCATCCTGTCCTTCTCAATAGCACTTTTGTCTCCTCCAAAGCCACTCTATAGTAAATATGCACAGCATGTCCTTGTACGTCTCACCCTGCTCCATTGCAATAAACACATCCAGTATGTCATTATATGTCTCAGATACCTGCTCCATTTTCTGCAGGGACACTTGAAGCAAAATGAAAGTCTTAATCCACTCTCAAATCTGACCAGCCTGCAGAGAGGCATAGAGGAGGAACACTGACAGTGTAGGACTTCTTATGCAACGATGATAGGCCAGACTCGTAGTTCATTATGCTTGTTGTTTCCTTCTCCCACACTTTAACCAGTTGGCCTCAGAAGTGCAAACATCATTAGGACTGACCAGGGATTCTGCCATTTTTTCTAGACTCCCACACACTTAGAGTTCATGTGTACCAGTAGTTTAAAATATGCTTCGGACCACTCTTTGGTCTTGAAGACAGCTAGTATGGAGTGGCCTATATCCACACTGTTTTATACTACAAAATAATATGGTTACATCCAAAATGGTCTGTGAAGAATTGTCGCTTGCTTATGTTAAATCCCAAGCTGCCTGGGAGTTTTTGGGGAGGGAGACAGGGAAACCCCCAAGCCATTCCAGGACCTTTCTAACATTTTAATAGTACGGACAGTCATGTTCTGTTCCCTGACAAGGTTCCCTGTCATTAACTTACAGGTTAGCTAATTTAATGTGATGTCACTGGTGTTTAAGATGTCCAGAGCCCAATAAGCTTACAAACAAGTGAGTCTTTCCTAGGCATCCATTTGCAAACTTAGAATGTTTAACATTAGGGGGTAGGTGGCTAATTAGGGTCCAGTTATTGCATTTCTTTAGATCTTAATGAATCTAACGTCTTTACTGTTTCTGTCTCCACAGACGCTGCTGGTGGGAAGTCTTTTGCTCAGGCTGCTGCAAGGCTGCCTCTACACCCCCAGTGCCAAGACTTAGCCAACTGCCAACTTAGACAACAGTCTAAAGAATAGAGTCAACAGTGTAGTCAAAGTTTAACACAGCTAAATTAAGTTTTCCTATTTATTTTCACTTGGTCAGTGTCTATCTACTTCGTATCACTAAATCTGGTATAAAGGGTTGAGTTTAGCCACTTTCTGATTTATCTCTGAGAAGAATGATAGGCATTTTTTCATTTATCTTCATACCACTGAAGTGCAACACTTGTAAAATGGTCTTACAAGGGTCAGTCTCACCTTTGAGGAGTCTGTTCAGACAGAAAGTGCGCAGCCCATTTCTGTTACCTTGCGTAAATGCAAGTTTTTCCTCCATTTTGCTTGAAATGCTGTTAAATTCAGTTAACTACAAGTTTCTGGAGTGAATTCAAGCCCAACAGATCCTTTATAAATTTGGAAATGGAACGCATTTCACACTCTATGTGAAAGTTGACTTTTGGCAGAATACTGGAATTGGCAGCAATTGAAAAGGTACACTAAATTATTATGTATGAGATTACAGATTAAGATTACCTCTAATTTGTTCCCTCCATCCCTCCTCCTGTTTCCTATCCTCTCATGTCTGTGACAATCCAATCTACTCCCTTTGAAGAATTTTGCTGAGAAAAATAGAAGTTCTAGAAGATGACCAAATTATAGAAGACCACCAAAACTGCTTATATACATAGGTATTGTAGAACACATCAAGATTTATAGTGGAATGGAATGGGTGAAACAGTTACTCCAAAAAAACCAGAAACTATTAACTCACTGATAAACACTTAAGAATCTCTTAGAGGATATGATACAGGGTATATGTCTGTCTTGTGGTAATGTTCAGAGAATTAAAATGTAATAATTGTCTCAAAGTGGTAGAATAGCAAACAAAGTGGAAATGGTATTGAAGGATGTACAGATTTGCATTTAGAGATAGTAAAACTGACCCAATGTATGAAATGCAGTTTTTTGAAAGCCTCTAAATATTATAGACTGTTCCTCCTATGAAGAAAATTATTTACCAGTTCATGATTGTGAAATCTCCCAATGTCATAGATGCCTCCAGCTTGGAACCTTAGCCAGAAAATGAAAATATGAGTATTTAATATGCATTTAGGAATAAAAACAGAGGCTTACTGCCTTGAGAAGGAGGATGACACAAAGAAGAAGATTATTGTAAAACCTATTACAGTTTCCTGGCATTATCCAATTTTAAGTGGCCTAACAGAGACTGAATCTTCAAAGAAGAAAAAGGAAATTATTAGAGCAAACTTAGAAAAATGATGACTCAACTGACAAGATGAACAATCCCTCAACTGTGACAGACATGAGCCCAGCCCAGTGACAAAGAAAATAAGAATTCATGGATTAATCCATCCCTTCATGTAGGGAGAATGAGAAAGTAAAGCAAAACAAAAATGGCTACCGTCACAGAGACCTAGATCAGAAAACCTCCTCAAAGCAAATACTAACTTGTCTATACTCACTTGCCAAAATGACTTTCAGCTCTAGCCTGAAGCAAACTAGATCGTCTTTTAAAGTCTCCTAAGGTGATGACCTAATCATAAAATGACACCAGATCATACCCACATGTAGAGCGAGATTGCGCCCTTTTTGCCTTTTGCTGATGGTCATGTGAAGGAATCATGGTCAAAACCATAGTTTCACTAGAACTGTGTGTATGTAGCTGAGTGTATCTACAGAGTTTCTGATGAGACGCTTCCCAGAAAGAGCTCTGGTTTTCAACAGGTTACCTCAGTTATAAATTAAAAAGATGTAGTGGAATATTTGCTGTGGGAATAGTAGGATTATCAAAAATATGTGCTGTCCAAGAAACAAAACTACAAGGGATGTACCAAGACTCTCCTTTTCCAGTTTGGTTTAGTAAGAAGGAGTTTTATTCTTTTAGTCTGCTTACAGTGCTACAAAATGAAAGCATGCGTTCCCTCCTGTACCATAAAGAAAGCTTGATAAAGAATTTATTCTTTTACAGGACCCACTGTGACATGTGAACCCTGGCGAATAAATAGAAATCTAGATACTTATGAGAAAATGGGAATTATCTTATCTCCATGACAGGTGTGATGTTCCATTGTTCTACTAGTCTGTATGAAGCTGAAAATCAAATCAAATTAAAAAAAAACACAACTGTTTGAAGAAGTGATTTAAGAATAACTAATCACTCAGAAAAATTATGCATAATTTAAAACTTGTTATCTGTTTTTTCTGTTTAATTTTCTTTTTGCACACCAACCATTTGCAGTAACGTTTCTATAATGCAACCAGGGCATTAACCAAACACCTTATTTTCTGAAATCTGCCTTTTGATAAAGAAATGTCATTTTACAGTCTGCCAAGATAAAACCTACTTTAAAAAAATGCTCTTAAAACTTCAGACATATCTGTACTAGCCTATGAGTTTTTATTTGCAATGCTTTCTCTAAAATTTAACATAGACCATACACGACCAAAACCATACAATGCTGCAATTGAAATTGTGGTCTTTTCATAATCCTGTGCAATTCTCAGCACTAAGAATTCACAGATCTTGTGATCCAGACTCCTAAGAGGCTTTGCTGTAGAAGTGTATCCTCTGCAACACAGACGTCAGGCATGGTGTATTCAGGGATAATAGAATCATAAACCCATGCTGACTAGGCCTGATCCCCTGCTTGTCCATTATATGACTTGTAATGGCACTCAAGATGATCTGCTCCATGACCTTCCCTGCTACCGAGGTCAGACTGACAGGCCTATAGTTTCCTGGATCCTCCTTTCTGCCTTTTTTGTAGATGGGTGCTACATTTGCTACCCTCCAGTCCATTGGGACCTCCCCAGTTAGCCATGACTTCAGGTAGATAATGGAAAGTGGCTTGGCGAGCACATCTGCCAGCTCTTTCAGAACTCTTGGATGTAACCCATCCGGTCCCATAGGCTTGTGTGCATCCAAGCAGTGTAGGAGGTCACTGATCACTTCCTCTTTAATTGTGATGACCTCGTTCAGCTTCCCCTCCCTGTCTCCTAGCTCATGAGGCTGGGTGCCCAGGGAACAGCTCGTTCCACTGCTAAAGACTGAGGCAAAGTAGGCACTGAGTACCTCAGCCTTTTCCTTATCCTTTGTGACTATGTTTCCCTCTGCGTCCAATAAGGGAGGGAGATTTTCCCTAATCCTCCTTTTATTGTTAATGAATTTATAGAAACATTTTTTGTTATCCTTAAGAGCTGTAGCTAGGTTTTGCTCTAGCTGCGCTTTGGCTCTCCTAATTTTCTCCCTGCATAGCTTCACTATATCCTTATAGTCTTCCTGAGAGACCTGCCCCTCTTCCAAAGGTCATAGACTCTCCTTTTGTCCTTGAGGTCCAGCCAAAGGTCCCTATTTAGCCTGGCCAGTCTCCTTCCCCACCTACTTGTTTTTTGGCCTCCTCCTGTGCCTTTAAGACTTCTCTCTTGAAGTATGTCCAGCCTTCCTGGGCTCCTATATCCTTCAGGGCAGCCTCCCATGGGATAATGGTAGGTTATGATTTTGTACACATAAACTTAATTCTTTCAGTCAGTGAAAACAAAATACTGACTGTCTACTTAATAACACAGTACCACTACCATGGTTGATAATGGAATGAAAATTGTTACCTGCAGATTGTCAGCTCAAGAGGAGCGATAGAAGGAGAGATAGATTTGTTGCTGTTGATTAAAAGTCACCATTTACAATGAAGATAATGGTTATGATCGAATGATTATTTGTTAACATATAAAATGAGCCACTGTCATCATTTCTTTCCTTGTGAAATAGCTGTTCACGTGGTACTGTAGATAAAATTCCCCTGTGCATCTGATATTAACTGGATCCATTTTGACAGCCTGGGTAAATGACTAAAGACTAAAGAAATAAGAAGATGCTATCCTTTCACATCAAGACCTAATCACTCTAGGAAAAAAAAAAAAACAAAAAAAAAAACCAACAAAAAAACCAGAAAACCCACATAAGACAGGAAATTTACACTGTTGGTGTCCATGTAATACTTACTCTGACTGAAAAGAAGGCCATCTGACACTTCTATGTGGAAATAGAAATATTCTTTCCAAATGCTTGCCTTTCTTTGGAACCTGCAATTATCTACAAGTCTTATTAAATGCTTAAAGAACTCATTATCATCCACAAATGAGCCATACAGAGTCTTGACCCACCCTGTGCTTGCAGAAGCGAAGCTCTATTCCATACAGAAGAAACATGTGATCAAATCCTGCATTATCTGTCTCCATCTCAAACAAATTCTGTAAATCCTCAGTAAATAAAGTGTCAAGCTGTAACAAATGATTGAGGCTTCATCTTTGCGTCATTATTGGTTATGTTTTGCTTCTGCTTTTGTAATGCTCCAATTGCATGTATCACCAAAGATAAGTGGGAGCAAAAGAAGCCGGGAGAAGTGCTGGATTAATTTCACATATCTTTGTGTCAGCACAAATGCAGAGACTAGAGTATTTGACCTCAGCAAGACAATCTAGAAATATCTAGAACTGGGTTATGCAACCCTGAAAATGTCACCTCCACTTGGATCATCTCCCTTCTCTTCAGCTAGACTCTCCAGCAGCTTAGCTTCTCCAGATCAGCCAAGAGAGAAGAGCTTATAATTGGCTACAAGCGTTCGTATTCACTCCTTCACCTTGGAGAAAATGAACTGCTGTCAGCAATTTAAGGTGGTTATCAATTCCCTGGGTAGAGTAAAATCCTGCTGCCACTAATCATAGGCTGTCCTCACTTGTTAATGTGACAGCTGCTGCCAACCTGGGAGAGACAACTGCTGCCATATGATATTTGACCAACCTACCCAAAGCCCTTTCAGGGTCACCAGAAACGTATGGACCTGCAGTTTGAGAAATAATTGTTAAAAAGAACAGCTTGTCATTATACGTACGGCTTTCTTATAAGCCGCCTTTGGGAAAAGGTAGTTCTGCGTGTCAGAAAGAGCTTTGGTATTGGAGCTGGGAGACACGCAGAGAGTTTAAAGTTAGGCAAGCTGCCAGAACAAAGTAGTTTTGCTCAGCATTGGCTTCAGCTCTCACACATCTGCTGTATAACTCACCAGCTTGGTACCGTTGGCCCGTGCCTGGGCAGAAATCAAGAGGAATATTTCTAAATACTTCTGGGGATCCGGATACAGGTACGTTTTGCTTTATCAACAGACCCCTATCTCTGTAGTCTTATCTGGGAGATCCAAGGACACCAAACACCTGATGTTAAAGCTTTTTTTATGAATATTGTTGGAGAGATTAATTCTTAAAAACCCATCTATTTTTGTTTCAACTCTTAAATCCTGTAACTTTATAATAAAGTGCTGTTTTCTAATTAGCTATTAAAGAAAGTATTCACAAATAAGAGCAGTCCCAATTCAATTGTTTATATCTTTAAGCATGTTCTTTTATGCACAATTTGCAATATACAGAATTTCAGGCAAATATACACAGGATAGTTGTGCACCAATCAAAACAGCACATAGAGCAGAGTTGGCTAGTCAAAGATAAATTAAAAGCCAACAAGTAAGAACAAATCTCAAGCTCAGACACCCAACTTTATGCATGTAATTACTGTGATTTTGTCTGTATATCACAGATATAGTTTTAGATTTTTTGATTTGTCTGAAAGTGTAGTACTTATAATAAAGACATAAAATATCATCTGAACCAAACAGCATTTCTGAATGTGAAAGCAGTGATTCAGATCCAGTTCATTGACCTCATTAATTTTAATCATAATCCAGTCCAAAATTACATCCTTTTTTATTACACTATAATGACTTCTTTAATTTGCTAGAAGTACAAAAATGAGCAAAAGTTAGATCAGAAAACCTTACTGCAGAACTTCACAATTTTCTTACAAAATAAGATTGCAAAATATTGTTCTAACAGTAATTTGTATCAAAGAGTTATGTTATAGTTTTGAAATTGATTGGAACTTTGATAGTTCTGGAATGGATTGTCTCTGGTAATTTTTAAAGCACTGTTTCCTTTCCCTTGATTCATTTATTAAAGGTTTCTCTACTGTTCAAACTCAAGCACTTAGTATATGTCTAACATTTCATTTGTATCATAGTTAGGTAAGCTTAGAAATTATGAGCTAATGGCGTAATTCGGTCCCATCACCCCTCACTGGAGGCAGAAGGATGCCTGCAAATGCTCAAGCTCAAAAACAGGAGATTGAACTGCTGCAGGTGTCTGCCCGAGGAGCAGGGCTCACAAGGACCACCAGGGTGGCCCTGGCAGCACCTCAGAAGCACAAGAGGGTCTGTGGAGCAGCTGTGTTCCTACCGGGTGAAATCCTCTCCCTGTGGTTTCCCTGATGTACTATTCCAGGTACTAAATGAAATCTGGCTCATCCTGTTCTCTGCACTGGCAGCAGGCTCAGCTTGGAAAGGAGCGTCTCTTGGCTGCCTTATGGCTCCAGATTCCATCTTCTGCAAATTTGCAGCAGTTTGCCAAAGGATCATTAGAATCATTTTTGTCATTTTGGGCTTGTAGGAGGAAAAAGGCACAATTTTAACACCTACCTAAGAAAATCTCACATTTTTTTCACAGAGAGAGATCTGAAAGCAATGATTCAAACCTTAAGAAATCTGTAATGAAGCCTGGAAATGCATCATTAGCACTGGCCTTTTAAACATATACACATTCTTGAGCTACGTGGAAATGTTACGCATAAATATTTGCCTGTCCAGCTGTTTCTTCCATGGATCTGCAGTGCTTCAAGGCAAGCAAGCAGAATTAGGCCATGTCTACAGTGCTCCCATGACCACAATTAGGAGGCTCCAGGCTGCAGCGCCTTGTTTGTGTCTGCAGTTCCCTTAGCTTGCCACAGGTTCTTGCTTTATCGAGGACAAGGTTCTCAAGGACGTGACTACAATCATGCAAGCTCTTGTATCTCCTTCCAAGGACACCTCTTACTCCTGCACAGACTACAGGGCCTGTAGGACCACTGCCTGCCGCCATCTTACAGCATCTGCACTGTACTCGATGCATGACAACAAGCTACAGCTTGTGAGGCTGACAAAGGACAACAGAGGCAGCAAAAAGCTCCAGGTATCTCCAGATCCAAGGACAGTAAAACTCATCATCCTGGATAGCTGCTGGAGGCCATTTGGCTACTGGATCTCCTAGACTGCACTCTTCAAAAGTTGTGCCAGCACCAGCTGAATCTCTGCAGTTTTCTGATGCATTAAAAGCATGGCAGATGCCACCATCAAACTTCGTTTTGCCAAGTCTTAATAATTCTGGGCATGTACCATGAGGCCCTCCTGGTGATTTACATTCATGTGTTGCTAATTTCTGGATGCAAAAGATTACCTTCATGGGCCTGTCTTAGAAACTCCTCAGTGCTGGAGATGCATCCCACCTCTTTCTGTTTTCCTTTTCCCAGTCTAGAAATGTATGGCCACTTCTCCTTGGAAGCTGTTTCTGCCAGACTCCTATAGATCCATGGCACAGCAATCTGGTGTTAGTAAATCTGTTGCGGCTGTGGATGTAATGAAAATCTGCAGGCCATCACCATCTGCTCCTTTCCTGTCTGGTGAAAGCCTACACCATCCTGGACATCTTTACTGTATTCAGGCGCAATAGCACTCTCAGCTGTGCTAGGTAAGATGTGAGGATGACATTTTTCCCTAGCCAGTTGTTGTGGTTTAACCCTAGCCAGCAACTAAACACTCTGTCCCAGCCAAAACCAGGACACCAGTGTTCCCTCGGCAAGCCCAGTGCTTAATACAATCACGTGGGCTGTCGATCCATCATATTCCACAATCACTGAGATCCCACAGGCAATTCATACACGTAAGAGTGAGCCATGTGCACATCTACTGCAGGTTTCAGAACTACTGCACTTCCTTGCAGTAGTTGGTCAGCAATCACTCATCCCAATGAAAGTGGTATCTGTGGTGTGTAGGTGCTCACCCACAAGTCGTATCCTCTTCTGCCAGCTGTATGCAACTCTGTCCTCATGACTCCAGTGTCCATGGGGAGTTCAGCTACATAACTAAATCTGAATGGCAAGTGAGGTACTAGGGGCCTGATATGCCCTTTCTATGAAACGTCCTTTCTATGAAAATGCTGTCACATTCACTGCAATTAAATGAGTCTGTGCAATTAGGATACGGAGCTCTTTTCTGGCCTAAGTGGCTGCGGAAGTACAAATATTTAGCTCATTCTTTTGCAAATCCTCAGCACATGAACAGTTTCATCCTACTTCATTGTGCAGTCTTATCGGAGAGCAGTTTCTAGTTCATCTCTAACTCAGTTGGCCCTTCTCATCAGCAATCTTCAAAAATGTTTCTAATTCACGCGCCGTAGGCACTTTAAGTGGGGAAAGTCCAGCTGGTGAGTTATTCAGATTTTGTGTGGGAGGGCCTCCAGAGTTTTGTCCCCCAGTGGGTGCTTTCAGTCCACCCTCAGGAGCATTTAACAGACTGCGCGACATGGAAAATTAGGCTTTTTCCTCTAGCGTGCTGCAAGGAATAGGGTTGTGTAAATATAAGCAGATGTCTGCCCAGTGGTGTAGACCTCCTCCTGATAATGCTGTGATTCAAATCGAATTAGGTAGAAGTCTTTCAGAGCAGTGGTTGAGAAGCTGTTGCTGTGCAAGGGCCCATCTCATTGTGCCGGGACACAGCCCACAGGGCCGTAACAACTTGCATAAAGATCCTCTGACATGTAGGGAAGGAGTCCCTTTCCTTCCCATTTCTAATACTTAGCTCAGCACTTAACATATCCACTTTGGGCATGCTTTTGCTTTGCAACTTGCACATTTTGCAAGACAGGGAAAAACGCAAAGCACTCAGTACAACAAATTGCTTTCTTAAGGTTTTATTTTCAGATATTTCTCAGGCTTCCATCTGTTGATCTGTATTACCTCCAATTACCTTGATCCTCCATCTGCTGGCCAGACTTTCTGCTCAAACATTCTTCACACTCTCCAACTAATACTTGGAGAATAATTGTAATTCCACATAGACTTTCACCTGAATTTTCAAATAATTTTTTCCTGATCTTTTGCATAGGCAGTAAACCATAGCTCTGGGGAATCTTTCAGGTTTGCTAGCAAAGCTTTCAAATTTGAAGATCACCAAAAGGTTTCATAAGATTTTAATCTAAATCCGAAACCAAAAACCAAGGAGGAAATTGTAGTTTAAAAATTAGCATTACGTATTCTATTATCTTTTTTTTTTTACTTTCAGGTCTGCATACATAAAAAAAGCAGGTGTACTTGTTTCAGCGCAATCTTTTTAATTCCTTGACCAAATCTTCAGCTGTAACAGGCAACAATAACATTTTTTCAAGATTTTAATACAGTTTGACAGGTAAGACTATGAAAGCAGTAGTTCGTTATTTTATATTTATGAACCAAGCTGAGATTCTATAATATCCTGTCCTGACGTGATCTATTGTTGTGCTCTTATTTCCTGCCGCTGTTATCTGACTGCTGCTGGAAATTTTACCCATAGGTGCTGATGCGTTGCCTTTGAATATAATCATGTATTGTTGCCTGTTCTCTCAGTTTGATTTACTTTGGATGATAAATGGACGTCTTGAGGCAGTCATCAGACTTTAATTTGACTGAACAGATCGTATCTGAAAATCACAATTTTCCTAGAGCGCTGTTGAAGAGCAGCCAGTAATTTCACATTTAGCCATACATTGTTGGCTGTTTGTTGGTTCTCTGCGATATGTACTACAATGCTTTTTCTAGTACTTACAGCACTACTCACGTATATTACTATTAAAACTTCATAAGCTACCAGCAACAGGAAAAAAATATATTTACCTACAGAGCATGTGATACTAGGCAAAATACAGAAATGCAACACTATTAACCTCTACACATCAAACAACAGTATGTTTTACATACTATTAAAAATAAAAATTCCTTTATGGGTGCTTTTTTTACCTTTTTTTTTTTTTTCTCAAATCCTCTGGGGAGACTCAAATTTGAGAAGCTTCATACTTTCCTTTGCAAGGCTTTTTAACATAGATGCATATTGGTCTTGTTCTGCTGTTACACTGATGTAAGAGGGATTCACTTCTGATTTATAAGAGTGGAAAGGTTCTCTCTCCTCTCCCCGTTGCTGTCTTTGCTTTCCCTTGCCTTTCTTTCAGCTCATACAGCCCATACCAATTGGGCTGGAGCCCTTCCTCTTGTGTTTCATAGATTCATTGAGTTTAAGGACCAGTAAATAAACTCATCCAAGCTTATGCACAAGAAGCTACAGGATATGGACCTCCGCTGAGTCCAATAACTTGCACCTGGCTGAAAAATATCTTTCAGGAAGCACTTAGTCTCGCTTTGAAGGCAGCAAAAGAGGGAGACTCTGCCACTTCACTTGCCAACGTACCTGCATTTTCCCATACTCTCAGTTTTCCATCTTATAGACAATGTCATCCAAATTTATATCTTTACTTACTTTTGGCTACTGTTAATTGTTAAGCGCATGTAGAGTTCTAGTAAAAGTGATATGCAAGAAAGGAACTGGATCCTAAAATCCATTCTTATTGTAACAATCCCATCGACTACAGCAGCAGCTGATTTTAACAGAATTGACTTTAGGAAAGCAAAGTTTTCTGGCTGAGTTCTGATACAACAGAATAAGCACGGTCAGCTTTCATGAAAAGCTTTCAAAGGGCCAGAATCTCTTTGCTCTTTTCAAAGAAACACCACCAGAGCGCTCTTCCCTCTGCTGTAAGTAAGCCCAGTACCGCCGCAGGCTTCACTCTCTGGGGAACATGGGGCTGCGCCATCCGCTCCTCTGCTGGGACAGGTAGGACTCCAAGGGGACAGGAAGGAGCCCAGGTTGTACGTTTTTTCTCTAACTCTAATGCTCAGCACAGCAAGGCATCTTTTGTGCCATTTGATTTATCTCAGAAAGGATATGTATGAATTGAGACAACTGTTCTCTGTGTGACAGTCCCTCTATACTGCTCAAACTTCGAGTTGGCCTCTATGTGGGAAGTTTAAAACTTGTACCATCCTTATGAAGGTTTTGAGTCCTAAAAACTAGATCCTTTGAAATGTGATCCTGTGCACCTACCTGGTACAGTTTCTGGTACTATGAGTTAAAAAGCAAGACTTTGTTACAGTCCTTGAAGGTCAAAATCCTCTCCTAGGGCTGCTCTGTAGTAGCTGATGCTTCACATGGTTTTTTGTTCAAACATTTATGCACCATTTTTCTGGTAAACCTATTTATTTTTGTTATAGATGCAGGGGAAAATTCTAGCATTTTCTAGCACATTCAAGGGAAAACACATTCTTACAGCAATTTTTTTTTTTGAGTTATTCGGTGTGTACCTCATTCCGAAGAAAGCCTTGGAACACAGTGCCACCTGTCAAAATCCATTAACTTCTAGATGCACTAAATTCATTTAAAACTATATAAAGAATGAAAAAACAATTGTATGACCTGCTGCCACAAGTGTATTGATCTGAAAAGAAAAACATTTGTGGCCATGCCCTGCTTTGAAACAATTATGGGGTGCTGTTAGGAAGTAATTTTCACTACTCGTGCTTACAAGTCAGGAAAGCAAGCTAAAAAGCACGACAATGGTAACAACTAGGTACTGTATATGTCCAGAGTCTCTTTAAGAAAGTAACTTTCAAAGACATATGTGGAAAAAAATACCTGTTGAAAGCATGTTAAAGTACTTTGCAGAGGTCTTGTAATAGCATACATCTTTTGTGTAGTTTGGCCTGTAGTTTATGTTTTCTCAGATTCTTATTGCAATCCCTTCTGCAGTTGCCTTATGTTACATGAGGTGGTTGAAAAGCACATGATGTAATTATGAGAAACTCTGGAAGGTGGACTGACTATCCATCTAAGTGGATATGTCAAAACATTCCTCTGCTAACATATTATATCATATTCATATAAAGCTGCCTCATACATGGTAGGCCAAATCATACATTTTAAATTGCTTATAGCTTCTTGTGGAAAATGCTTTTATTTTGTTTGGAACAAAACCTCAAACACTAGTTCTGTGGTATAAAGGACTGCTGCTGTCACTCACTGATGTTAATTCAGTTGGGGAAAGACTGCACTGGTGAGAAAGTTCCAGAATAACGCTCATTCTTCCAAAAATGTGTTCAAAACAACATCATGTACTTTTCATCTGAAACCTCTCCTGCCTCCCTTCCTGGCATCAAGTGAGGGAGATACAGAGGATCGCTGGAAGAACCAGAGCAAACATGCAGTAGAGCACCTGATAGCGCAGCATGCCAAGTTACATACTGCACTGGTAGAAGTCCACTGATATTCTGAGAAATAGGAAACAACATTAACTTTACTCTAAAAATCTCTGTTCTTCAGAGGTAAACAAAGTTTTACTATCTGCCCAGCCTTCTGTGAATAATCTACACTTAGTACTCTTTAAGAAAAACTTGGCTTGATTTACCATAGAATCATAGAATGTTTTGGGTTGTAAGGGACCTTAAAGACCATCTAGTCCAACTTCCCTGCCATGGGCAGGGACACCTTCCACCAGACCAGGTTACTCAAAGCCCCATCCAACCTGGGCTTTAATACTTCCAGGGATGGGGCATCAACAGTTTCTCTGGGCAACCTGTTCCAGTGCCTCACCACCATCATAGTGAGGAATTTCTTCCTAATATCTAATCTAAATCTACCCTTTTTCAGTTTAAAACTGCTCCCCCTCTTCCTATCGCTACACTCCCTCATTATGAGTCCCTCCCCATCTCTCCTATAAGCCCCCTTTAGGTACTGGAAGGCTGCTGTAAGGTCTCCCCAGAGCCTTCTCTTCTCCAGGCTGAACAGCCCCAACTCTCTCAGCCTGTCCTCATAGCATAGGTGTTCCAGCCCTCTGAGCATCTTCGTGGACCTCTTCTGGACTTGCTCCAATAGGTCCATTTAAACACAGTCTCCAGTGAATATCAAACTAATAATGAGTGCCTTCCATAAGGTATTGTAAATTCTTGCATAAATCACGTGCAGGGAATGCCCCTACCCCATAGAGTGAACATGAGCCAGGCAGCCGGCCTAGCCAGCCTCAAGCCTGGCTTTGCAAGGTGGGCAGGAGGAAAGGTCTTCCCGTGCTCTGGGACAAACTCCGGACTAAATGCCTGTCTCGACAGGAGTGTCAGCCCGAGTACAAGGACAGCTCAGTGCCTATGCGAATACTGATCCAGACCGGCAAAGCCTTCCAGTTCAAACTGCACCACATAGGAGGTGGTACTTATGCAGTCGGGCTGGGGAAGAGCTTTCAACTCCTGTGCTGTTGATGCTCATGTGGAGTGGGAGAGCTCATCTGGTTCCTCCGCAAATACTGACACTCTCTGCACTCCAGACCAGTTCTGCCCATCTCTGTCTCTGCATTACCGTGAGTTAAACCCTGTGGGTATTCTTCAAGTGTGGTAATTTAAGCTGACCTGGGCAATGAAGTCAAGCCCTAAAAGAAGATAATCCTGTTTCTGCTGAACTACATTTAGGAGGAGCACAGCAAGAGGAATAAACTGGTTCATCCTACTTTATATTTACAGCCAAGGTATTCATCTGCCTTGATATGTAATAGCTCGAAAGTAAATTTCCTTCATTGAAATGTAATGCTGGAGCTGTCTCCAAAAGATCTGTGTCAGCAGCTCCTTGTTTCAAGCCTTCGTATTAAGAAACATTATGAATGCTATTTTATGCCTGTACGTTCAAGCCAAGCATTTTATGGTGTTTAAAAATTAATACGAATTGAAAAGCCTTTGATAGTGCAAACTTCAGCATTCTGGATTTCCTTTTTCCCTCCCTTATATGAGCTGCCAAAATATTTGTTAACCAGCTGCAACCTTTAGCCTAGTTTCTCTGGGTACTAAAATAGTCTGTTGTGCTGTAGACTTGTTTCTCTGCTTTTAGTTTGCTGTTCACGTATACTATAGTGTGTAGTAACCAACAGCCTTTTGTGGGGCAAAGGTAACCCATGGAATACGGCAGAAACAGCATGAGGAAAAAGTTGAAAGTTTAACCCTACGTACAAGCAACATCCTCTGACATTTAGGCAAACTTGAGTCCGGATTTCTGAACTGAACACGCATGATCATGAGTCACATCTAGAACATTTTCTATGCAATCTCTTTTTCGTTCCCTATAAACTCTCTGTACTCTGATTTAATGTATAAGAAAGGAATTTCCATGTGTCTTAAGCTAAAATGCTGCAGGACCTCAACACAGGTATGAGAAAATTAATAATTCTGGTTTTGCCTTCAGTAATGCAGCTTGAAACAGTTTAAATCCTCCTGAAAATAGGCAAAACAAGCTAAAATAGTTCTCTTAGTATGCTTTAATAATAATAAACAGGCCAAATGCTAATTCAACTAAAATCCCACTGACCAGGCAAACTGAAAAAAAGACTTCAGGGCATAGTCCTGTAACTGGAACTTGCAATATGCAGCACCTTTTGTCTAAGGCTTTTATAAATATTAAACCCGAGAACATAATAAGTCATTGTAGACTTAACTAAAAGGAGTATTTACCCTCAAACAGACAGTCAAGGTCACAGTCACAATTTCAGAATTCAGGACTGTTCCCTTATTCAACTGCCATGTCCCAAAAGACTGGTAAGAAAAGGAGCCATTGCAGACTGGACAAGATTGCCCAAAGGTAACAATAATAGGCTGCATCAGGCCACAGAATTAATGATCTGCACCATCCTGATTAGCCTGCAGATTGGGAAGGCATAGAGCATCTATGTATTGCAAATTGCTAATTACGGTGTGCCGCATGCAAGGCTCTTTGTCTTGGTGGCTGAAAGCCATATTTTAGGCTTTTTGCTCTATTTTAGGCTTTTTAATCTATTTTTCCCAGAAAAACAAGATGGGATATGTCTCAAAAACACATTGTTTTGAGGATGCGTATGTTCTGTGATTCCTAGCAACACGAAGAGTCCCAAACCTCTGTGGATTTTAATGGCTTAACCAAGTCTGTTGATATTGGATTTAAACCTGAGAAAGAACATGTGTCTATTGTTAATAGCACCAGGAGAGTCCTGTCCTTAACTTATTTTCTATTGTATGGAAACTATTCCATTTCCATTATCCGTATGTGCATGTGTAACTGTTTTAAAAATACAACATTGTAGAAACAAATTTTTCTCTTAATGTACTCTCTCTGTATTTATGTATCCTTACACACACATTCCACCTCAAAACTACATGCTGAAAAGTCACACATACATATATATAACTTAATTATTCATAAATAAAAGTGGCATTTTAAAAATTCACCGTGAGACTGAACTCAGCAAGTTGCCCGGGGAAGCAAAATACTCTGCAGATAGTGAAAAAAACCCAAACCCCACCCTTCTTCCTCAGCCTTATGCCCAGACGTCAAAGAAAAGAAAGATGGATTTCAGGCAACCTTTCTTCAGGAATGTTTTTCTTAGCTATAGAGATGCCAGTCTTCTACATTCATAAAATATAAATGTTTTGAGGGAAAAAACATTCACTCTTTGACTGATAGAAGAATATAATTTGCAAAGTTCTAATGGTTATTTTTAAAACACTAAGGTGGACTGCTGCTGCAGACAGGAGGTATGTTCTGATGTCTGTTATATATCTATCAATACAGAGTTATTTTCAGACTTTTTCAAGAACAGAAGTACAGAATCCATAGTCCAAACATACTACGCAATTAAGTATTGTCTCCAATTTGTTCAATTTCATTAAGAAGCTTTAGAATCCTACTGCAAACCGTTAGTCTTATTTTCATTATTGTCATGTATTCACAATATTAATATATTCATAGAAGTAAAGGAAATACTGTGAGGGTTCTGAAATAAATAAGTGTATATGTGTGTTTCTCACAGTTCTGTTTAGCTCGTTACATGATTTTTGTTTTGTTCAGTTAGTGGGGATGGGGATTCTTTGGCTGAATAATGTGTTCACTGTTGTAACATGGACATAAGCGTAAAAGCTAGAAAATTCATTATTGGGATCAAAATTCTTGACTCAACCACTCAGCAGTGTTTCTTGTTCTTAAAATTATCTTGTATCAGTCTGTAGTTTTATGAATCGTACATGTTATAAAGGATGAACTAAGATTACAGCAGGTATTGAACCTAAATGTGTGTACTTTTGTAATTTTCTAGTTTAGTATAAAGGAAGGGTGAACTCTCTCTAATTTCAATAACATGTGAAAGCTACTGAATTCTTACCCTACTTTGAGGACACTGGGGTCAGTTAGAAATTTAGTGAAAAAAGCAGAAAAGAGAAAATGTCAGCTGAAAGACATTGATATGTGAAATAAATTCTGCTTTTACCTATGTGGGCATATCTACATGGGGAAATCAGTGTGCTAGGGTATGTCATGTTGGGTTCCTCCATACTATATGTTAAGACTGAGATACTTTGCCCCATATGGAATGTCAAGTAGGCTTACATCACACTAAAATACTTCTAGGGGTAACATATGGGGGAGACATTTTGGAGAAGTAAGGGCGTGTGTGAAATTAGAGCGCATTACCTTCCCTGCACTCAGACCCTCACACATCCTGCTCCTGGTGGCCCTGTCCCCCATGAGGCCACTCATGCATTGACTCACCAACCAGTGGCACCTCATATACAAGACCCAGAGCTGTAAAAAGCCCTTACTTCTTTTCAGGCACCAAGGCCAGTAGCCTTACTTCCGTGCAAGGCTCTGCAACTACCAGGCCCCTCTAGGCACCAGATCATCTCCATGTGCAGCCTTGTGCATGCCTCTTCCATGTCACATTGTAGCTGGGCCCTTGCCACATCACCTGGTGGTCCTGCACACGGTGGCCTGACTCCCATTGTGTGACCCAACCTACAAAGCTTCGTAACCGGAAAATAGGGAGAGGTCTTTTAATTAGTCAGCCTTGCCACTCCTCTGTTCAGGCTGTACCTAATGTTCAGTGCATGACTCCTACAAGGGCGTTTCTTATGGAACGGCTCATTCCCTGCCGTGTCTGCATCCTGGCTTGACTCACAGTAACCTCCGTAGTCAGGCAGTTCTTTGGTTCTAAAAAAGGCAGCTCTAGAGGGGTGTTAGTTTTCTCTGACTGCTTTCTGAGCTGGCCCACAAACTAGCAGGCTTAACAGCGGTGTCTTGCTAAAGTGATCCACCACACATAGCTCACAAAGTCCTGGTCTGAGGCCAGGGCAGAGTGAGTACAGAGTACACGTGTGTATATGTCATGTAGACATAGTTAAAAGCACCCACAGGGAAAGGTGGTGGGGAGTTAGACGTAGTTAAAAGCACCCACAGGGAAAGGTGGTGGGGAGTCACTAGCAAGATTTAAATTAACAGTTTAGCTTTCTGTTCAGTAATTTGTATAGATGGGTAACTCATTACCTGAGTTTTAATTACTGAATAGACACACAGACTACAATTGGGAAAAGAGTGTGGCCCATATCACAGTCTCCCTATGTAGAGCACTCTCCTGAGAGCGTTCTGCTCTTTCATAACACATGCTTGCTGCAAAGGGAACGGGGCTTACACTGCGGCAAGAGATAAACTCTCTAATGGTGAGATCATGGAGTAATGGAGTAGACTGCTTGGGGAGCTATAGTGTCTCCCTCGCTGGGATTTGTTTTTAGCAGGACATAAAACAGCGTCTGTCAGGGATGATTTATATATAGCTTATCCTGCCTTGGAGCAGGGGCTAGACTAACTGACCTTCTCGGATCCCTTCCAGACCTGTTTTCTGTGATTCCCCATGCTAAGATGCTTCTGTAGATGTGAAGTATGCTTTTACATATTGTATTTCCTTTGCATTCTAAGGGCAAAACCTTTAACTCTTATAATTTATCTTTTTCATGAAACCAATTCCATTTCATTAAGTGTAATGACAATTTAATGCACATTTCTTCATCCTATATATATAGTATTCTTATTCATCTGTAACTCTGCAGTACTGGAACATAGTCACCCTTCACTTTTCATTTAACAGAGATGATTGTTCACGTGTTGTTAGTTAAAGTTGGAAATGAAAGCCAAGCAGAAACGTAAGAAAAAGCTGTGGCACAGACAAATGGGAAAAAAGCAATCCATGAGATGTTTTCTGTGATGGCTGGACGACGCACTGCCATGTGATGGAGTGCACCATCTTCACCAATGGGGAAAGACGACCCTGGTTTTCTTGTCCACAACCATGTAGGACTGAACCCAGTGATTCAGTGGGTCATCTTAAATTGTTTGTCCCAACTGCACAGTGAGATAGGCAAAGGCAGATTATTTCAAGCTAGTAATTTCTAATGTTGACAAAAATACCTTGAAAGCAAAAATAAATTCTGAATCAATACATAGTGCCATAGGCAACACCTCCAGTTCATTACTTGTCTCTCAATCTTACCATCTTCAAAGATGGTCAGGGTTTTTTTGATGGTAATTAGCAGTTTCCGTTGGCTGTTTAATAATCCCGTCTCAGGTTTTCTCTGTTGTTTACAACTTAGCTTATGTTAGACATTTATTACATTCTCTTTTATTTTATGCAGTTCACTCTCAGAACACCTTATGCAAATAAAACCAGTAAGAATCAGATTTCTCATGCTCTTCAGGTGCTGTTTTGTAAACAGGATATCCTGGTAGATTCTTGTGTGCCATTGAAATAGTTCTAACTTGTTGACAAATTAATTGACTACACTATAATAGAGTGCTTTGTGCTCAAAATCTCTTGTCACTGCCATGCACATAGATTATCTTTGTATACTTTCTATTAAAAGACAGAACCAAGTAAGCTGTCCTTCACCATAAGCCAGTCCCAACTGTTTTCTTTTAAAGCGTGCAGATGTTATGTGAGCTATTTATAGAACAGCAATGCTAGGAATATTATGTTAAGAGTAACTGTGACCCATCAACATTAACTATTTATTAAATATCTAATGTTGATCTGCATATTATTTAGGTTATAATAGGTGTATATGCATGTGCGTATGTCTGCTTAGAATTCAGGAAAGTCTTGTATCGTCATTTTCTTCTTGAAAATACAGGAAAGGGGGCATAGGAAAATACAGGAAAGTTGCACTAATTGGTGTGTAATGACTCAGCACTAGCTGAGTTATTACAGGCCATACAGAAATACTTCAGTCCATACAGAGATACTATTGCTTTACTTTTTTTCCCGATGATCTCATCTGACTGGAATGAGACCTTTTTATTATGGGCTAAACATTTTCCAGTGCTTGAAATACAGGGGAGCTGCTGAGGTTGGGAACAATATTCCCTTACCTCCTTTCTCCCACTGTATACCAAAGAAAATTAGAGCCAGGGTATGTTTATTAGTGCTTGTTCTTGGTCCTTCTCCTGCCTAAGTTTCTATCAGGTCCTTTGTTCCAGCGCTCTGAGGCTCGTAACACTGGACGTCAAGTGGGAGAAAAGAGAGAGCCTATTTCACATGCATGACCCATTAAGGAGGGCATGTCATTTAAGGTCAGCTGGCACCTGCAAATAGAGCTATAGCGAGATCACAGACTGCACTTATAAATAAAATAGAACAGGGTCTGTTTTCTGGGAAGGGGCAAGGAGTATTTTATAACCATATGGATATACTGTCTTCTTTCCAGATCAGATTGCCTGTGGATAGAAACCCTGGTCTGTGCCAGCCCCAAAACCACACCCAGGAATTGCGTGTGAGAGACTAGTTGCCCTGGACTGAAACACGCCAGGAAGCATGCTAACAATTAAATTAAGTTTTTTATTTAATTCAACAACATGCTAAAATTATGTGACAATTCCTGAGCTGGTTTGCTTGTCCTGTGTCATTAACTTGAGTAACTGCAGACGCAGTTTCTGTGTAAGA
Organism: Rissa tridactyla; assembly: GCF_028500815.1. NCBI lineage: Eukaryota > Metazoa > Chordata > Aves > Charadriiformes > Laridae > Rissa > Rissa tridactyla. Next base: position 45,744,296 of record NC_071467.1, read on the forward strand.
CACAAATGCCAGAAGGGACACAAAATTTTGTGTTGACAGCATGTAAAGAAGGGACTATATCCCTCAACCATAGTAACAGCAGCAACCCTGTTGCTACCATTTTCCCTCACAGGACATGCTCTCTCCGGATCCATGTCAACACCATGGTACATCTAAGGGAAAGAACCAAGCCTAACAGGATTTACAGGGATACAGGAACTTCAAATCAACAGCATAAAAAAAGTCCCACAAACTTTTTCAATCTGCAAGATCCACTATGATGGATGAATCTCTCCATTTCCTTGTCCTTGTACAAACACAAAGGAAGACACAGGCACGGTCCAAGGACCTAACAATTTACAATCAGGCAATTTACTTAAAAGTTGCTGTGAATGAGTGTCTAATCTTCAGGCAGGTACCACAGTTCTTTTTCTCAACTGGACATTGTCCAGAGTGTATGGTATCTGAATTTCAACAGATACTTTCTGCTTTCTTTCATGATATTTTAATGAAATGAAATATTGCTGAACTAGTAATGTAAGGACTCTTGGATAATAAGCCAATTAATAAAGATTTGTAATTCATTTACTAGTTTAAAATAGGAAATCAGTATGTTTCATTAACAGATGAATGAATAATTTCATATTGTCTTTGTATATCTACTTAACAGGTAAAGGCTTTGATCTCCTAATGCACCCATGTGGAGAATCTGAGGCTGTGGGTTTTATAAAAGGCAAGTTGCTGGCCTCTGAAGTACACATATTTTAAAATCTAATGCCATATAAAAGCTTTCCTACATGGCACAGTTCTTCCCCTTGTTGTCCCCACTGTGTCCCACCCAGAATTTTACCAAACGCTGCCATCTCCCTTTTTGGACAGAGGCAACATAGCAGAATGCCTCCATGGTGGTAGGGCCATCACCAGCAGAAACATGCCAGTAAACCTTGCTGGCCCCAAGGATGTTCTGCACTGCCATCAACAGCCATTGTAAGGTCACTTGGCAATATTTCAGAGTTTGCTCTCCATATTTATACCCATTAGTATAAATAATAATAAATCATCATCATCATCATCATCATCCATGCAATCTGCATTGTACTGTGGGTTTTGATCTTATGGTCCTTTCTCATGAGAAATTGCAGCTAAAATTTGCCAAGAGTTTGCATTTGTTATTATTTACTTACTGCCAGTAATGTTAAGATTTCCTATACTTCAACATTTAACAAAAAAAAAACCTAAATGGTTTTCCCCTCTCATTTAATCACTTTGGCTCTCCAAAGTGTTTTTCCCTTTCAATTTCTATTAGACTTTTTGATAAAACCAAAATAATTGGGGTAAAAAAATAATTTAAGCAATGGAATAATTTTTGCCATTTCAGTATGAGACTTCTACTGTACTCATCAGTTTTGAAATTAGGGTTATTAGCCTCTAAAGCATACATATTCAGCACAACATGTGACAATGCAGTTGTACTCTTCTTATTAGCATTAATGAAATGCTCATCACCAACTCCCTTATCTTCAAGCTGCATACCTTATGCTTTTGTGTGCTTTTGTGTTTTTATTTCATTTCCCCATAGTCACAATACAGGTAATAAACACCAGCAGAGCTTTGGGAATTGGCTGGTTTACCTGCTCTGTTCTGAAAGGGCAGAGATTCCTCGCTGGGGTTGCATGGAGAAAATCCAGTCAGGAACAGAAGGGACAGAAAAAAAATCCCAGGTCCCTGGGTATATGGGGCAGTTATTTGTCCCTTATGCTCTTTCAAAAAAAACCAAACAACAATCTAAATCACCTTGAAAAGATTAAGGGTGACAAAGAGCAGTTGTTCTTTTTATGATAAACCAGCCTCAATGTAAAAAAAAGGTATGATAAGAGTGAGCCTTGGGAGCAGAAAAGCACCATGATACAGATATTAAGCTTGATGGCAGATGTAAGCAACAGTGAACCATCCTAGAGTGATTCTCTTTGCATGTATCACTTACGTGATACTCATATGCTGTATTAGCTTGCAATTGTTCTGATATTTTAAAGATAGTTTGAGTTTTGATTATATTTAGGTTTTGAGCTTCTTTTTTTTCTTTTAAATCGAAAATGCAATAACAAGCAAAGACAGAAGCTAGTACCGACCCCTGCATGCTGAAATAGTACAGCTTTTCATAGTGCTGACTTGTGCAATATGAGACTGAAATTAAGAAATAACAAACAGAACTGTTTGAATGTTTATTTTTACAGCACAGCTGTCTATTGCAAAATGTTGTTTGGTCAAAAAACAAAATGCTCATTTTGAGTATGTTTCTGGAGGGAAATTATTAGACTTATTCAAACTCAAAACACAGTATTTGGTATTGATTTCTCTCTACAGTTCCATCTGAGATCTTAAATTCCATGCCATAGATGGCAATTCGAAGTTAGTGTCATTACAGCAGGCATTACCGGAATTAAGCATTTGGACGTAACTAGGGAGAAGAAAGCATTTTAGCCTGATCATTTTGATGTTTCCAAATCAAAATTCTCTGGAAAATTTATCTCCTGAGAGAAATGTAAAGTTTTATTGTTTAGGATGAAAACATTACAGAATGTCAGAATTTTCCACAGGGTAAAATTTGGATTTCCAGCCAGGTTGGCAGCCACTCGCTGTCCTCTAGAGCACAAGTACTCTGGAGCCCTCACCCTTCAGCAAGAATTCTCGAGAGACAAGCAGCACTCTCATTAGCTAACACTGCTACAACACTGTTTTAATTACAGATTTTAATAGAAGAAGAGACCGTACACCACCGCAACAGTGAAGCTTGCTTGGAAATACATATGCAGAGTCAAAACTTTTTAGGTTATGAGAAGAAAGATTAAAGATAGTAGAAAAAAGCAGAAACCATTTCTTCCACTTATCGCATAGAACAGTTAAACTGTTTATGCCACATGCATTTCTATAAACAAGGTAAAATCCCATCCTGGGTATTTATGGCCAAGCTCTCTTTGAACTCATCTGACATTTGCCAAGGCGTAAAATCTTTTCCCTTATTTCAATTCAATATCTGTATTGATTCTGTATTACAGGCAATTCATCCTTTTTACAATGCTGCTCAACTTGCAAACAAGCTAAAAATTGTTCCAAATCAGAAAATATCATCCAAGTTTGGGAAGAAACAAACAGAAGATTGATTTAACGGCACAGAACGACCTATTGACTCCCGCTTCCACCTCTGAATCCAAAGGACAACCTTCCATTTCCTCAGCTTTTGGTTCTCTTTCTGATATTCAAGTGAAGGAAATGAAACGTTGCCTGGTCTCTACTTAAATAATATCTGGGCCTCCAAGATAGGAAATGGATTTTCATGCTTTTCTGGTTACCTAAGATGTGCTGATAACCTTAGACTAGTTCCATTTACGTGCCAATAGGGTGCATTTAGCACAAGTTAGCAGTTGTTTCCTGGTGAGAGTATCTTACATAAAATGGCATTTCCAGTTCTTAGCTCCTGAAACATGAGATAATAATAAATGTAAATAGTCCACACACGCGCATTCCTCAACTATCATAGAAGTAAAATAAAAACAAGCAGTGTTGCGGGTTATGATGGCTCCCTGAAGATCTATATGCTATTATACTTAAGAATGTCAAGGTTCAGGGTCTCTAGTTTCTCTGAGCGCTGCTGCAGTTTCCCTGAGTGTGTAGCATTGGACAAGAGAACGCATCACCACTTCAGCTGGAGTTCTGCAGCTCCCTCGCTGTGGTTTGAACCTCAGAGCACGCTGCACCAAGCAGGACCCTTCAGTCAGCCTGATGGGATTTGAAATCTTCTAGCTTTCCTCTGGAAAGCAGCGGCATTTTGAAACAAAGTATGATTTAATGTCAGGAGAAAGAAGGAAGTGCTGCAAAAGCAAAGGATTTTGGAATACCGCAAGGAAGTATACATGCACCTTTCTTTTAACTAAGGCTTAGAAGGTCGTCCTTTATCTCATTCAGTACCAGCTCCAGGGATGAAAATGAGGTTATTGGTCTGCACACAGTCAGTCTTGTTCTTACCCTCCTACTCTTCACAAGCTGCCGTGCTTGCTTATCCCAATTCTCTTTCTTTTCCTGTACCTCTAGAAAAATCTGTGGTTTATTGAATTGTCCCCAAACCAGTATGTTTTCTTAAATATCCTTCCAGGCAAATCTTCTTGATTAGAGGCGCACAGATCTATGTTACACTCTTAAAAAAAAAATACAGGCATATTTTTTTCCCCCTGTACTCAGCAATGTTGAGGCCACACCTTGAATATTGTTTTCAGTTTCCAGGGACCCTCACTACAAGAAAGACATTGAGGTTCTGGAGCTTGGCCGAAGAAGGGCAATGATGCTGGTAAGAGGTCCCTGAGGTCTTACTGAGGAGCGTCTGAGGGAACTGGGGTTGTTCAGCCTGGAGAAAAGGAGGTTCAGGGGAGACCTTATCGCTCTCTACAGCTACCTGAAAGGAGGTTGTAGCCAGCTGGGGGTTGGTCTCTTCTCCCAAATAACAAGTGATAGAACAAGAGGAAATGGCCTCAAATTGCGAGAGGGAAGGTTTAGATTGGATATTAGGAGAAATTTCTTCACCAAAAGTGTTGTCAAGCATTGGAACAGGCTGCCCAGGGAAGTGGTTGAGTCACCGTCCCTGGAGGTATTTAAAAGACATGTAGGCATGATGCTTAGGGACGTGGTTTAGTGGTGGACTTAGCAGTGTTAGGTTAACGGTTGGACTCGATCTTAAAGATCCTTTCCAACCTAAATGATTCTATGATTCTAAATGTTCATACTGCTACTGCTATGTTTTGGGGCCAGTTTGTTTATGTACCTTAGGCTGTGCAAAGATGATATGTAAGCACTTAAAAGTACAAAGCAGTGATTTAATGGCCAATGCACACAGAAGCTGGCTAGTATTTCACAGGCTGCTAGGCTAGGCATTAGTGTATTCTCCACCCCAATAAGATATTCAAAGAGACTTTGCTGGTAAGGAGAGGTCCAGTCATGAGGGGAAGAGGTCACCTCCACAGCTCCCTGGAAGAGAGCTGCTGACTTCTGCTGAGTTGCCGACTTCTGCTGAGCTGCCATCATCCACCATTTCCATCGATACCAACACACCAATGGCACTTGACAGCTGGAAAAATCCTTATCACCCTCTTCTTCCCTTTAAGATTTTACGCCCTACCAGGCCAATATTTTTCTTCTTGAATTGTTGAGCTCCTCATGATGCATGTCTCAAGACTTGACAGACTTTGTCACAAATTTGTCTCAACTTAGCAACTTTCTCAGACACCTTAGCCAAGGTTGTGCTTCCAGGATGTATCAGAGATGGACTGTGAATGCTTGAAATATCAACAGCTGAAGCTCTCACCCCATTTTGTTGCAGAGGGTGCTACAGACAGAGGAGGTTGTAGCAAGGAGAATCACCATCACAATACAAATCTAGATATACCTGTCTTCATCTCTACCTCTAGGAATAGTAAAAGTTGACTACTACTGATGCAAAACAAGGCACTACCCATACTTTTGAACTACTTTTGTTGTCATATCAACCAGGATCCTCTTTGATACTCGTGTTATGATTGATGTATCAACCTCAAATCAGCCTCCACAGCCATTAGTTAACTCATAAGCCATAAAATTGTATGTTTTGATTAAAAAATGATAGCCATCATCATTTGGCTAATGGCAGAGTCTTCTAATTACATTCTTGCAATAAAATAATGATGAGCAATTTACTGCTTTTGAATACACACAGCAATAGAATCATAGAACCATAGAATTATCATCTAAAAGATCATCTAGTTCCAACCCCCCTGCCATGGGCAGGGACATCTCCCACTAGATCAGGTTGCTCAGAGCCCCATCCAGCCTGGCCTTAAAAACTTCCAGGGATGGGGCTTCCACCACCTCTCTGGGCAACCTGTTCCAGTGTCTCACCACCCTCATGGTGAAGATCTTCTTCCTAACATCCAGTCTGAATCGACCCATCTCTAGTTTTAATCCATTCCCTCTAGTCCTACCATTACCTGACATCCTAAAAAGTCCCTCACCAGCTTTCTTTTAGTCCGCCTTAAGATACTGGTAGGCCACTATAAGGTCTCCTCAGAGCCTTCTTTTCTCCAGACTGAACAACCCCACCTCTCTCAGTCTGTCCTCATAGGAGAGGTGCTCCAGCCCTCTCATCATCCTCGTGGCCCTTCTCTGGACACATTCCAGCACGTCCATATCTCTCTTGTAGTAGGGGCTCCAGAACTGGACAGAGTACTCCAGGTGGGGTCTCACCAGAGTGGAGTCGAGGGGGAGAATCACCTCCCTTGACCTGCTGGCCACGCTTCTCCTGATGCAGCCCAGGATACGATTGGCTTTCTGGGATTTAAGTGCACACTGATGGCTCATGTTGAGCCTCTCGTCTACCAGCACCCCCAAGTCCTTTTCTTCAGGGCTGCTCTCAAGCCAGTCACTGCCCAGCCTATATGGGTGCTTGGGATTGCCCCAACCCAGATGGAGGACCTTGCACTTGGTCTTCATGAGGTTGGCATGGGCCCACCTTTCCAGCCTGTCAAGGTCCCTCTGGCTGGCATCCCTTCCCTCCAGCGTATGAACCACCCCACACAGCTTGGTGTCATCGGCAAACTTGCTGAGGGTGCACTCTATGCCACTGTCCATGTCACTGACGAAGAAGTTAAACAAGACCGGTCCCAGTACTGATCCTTGAGGGACTCCACTTGTCACTGGCCTCCACTTGGACATGGACCCATTGACAGCCACGCTTTGGGTGTGGCCGTCAAGCCAGTTGTTTATCCACTGAATTGTCGACCCATCAAACCCATATTTTATCAGCTTGGAGACCAGGATGTCATGAGGGACAGTGTCAAAGGCTTTGCGCAGGTCCAGAGCAGAGCCCCACGCAAGCTCCTGTGAAGAAAGTGACCTCTTAACCAGTACCCCAGGGCAGCGGGGAGTCGCTGAGCCAGGGGGGTCCCGAGGGCGGGGCCGGTTGCCGGCCGTGCCTCTGATGCGCTGCGTTGCCTGGGACACCACAGGGGACGGGTGACAATAGGGGCAGCTATAAAGGGCGCCAGCGGGCAGCGCTGCCCCAGTACGGCACGGGAGAGCGGTGAGTGGGCTGGCGGGGGGAGGCTGGGCTGGACCAGGGCCGGGGCAGAAACGCCGGACCCCGGGGCGGGGGGGTGGGTTCTCACCCAGCATCGAGGGCCCGGCCACTGCCGGCAGCGCCTTGGGCCAGGCATGGTGCCACCGGTGGGGCTGGGTGCAGGCCTTGCTGCCTCCCCGCTGCCTCGCCCAGACTCCTACCTGCCCCCAGCTCCCTGCGGCTCCCGTCCCCGCTCCCCCCACCGCCCTCTCCCTCCCTCCCTCCCTCCCTCCCGGCCCCACTGAACCCCTTCTCTCCCTCCTCCTGCAGGCCATGGCTGCCACAATGTCGTTGTCGCTTGCCCTGCTTGTGCAAAGGGTCGTCCAGCGCTGGCTGGTTGCTGGTGAGCAGCTGGACGAGGCCACGCGAGAGCGCGAGCAGCAGCGTGAGGAGCACCTGAGCCAGCGCATGACTCGGGTGCTGCGGGAGCTGGAGCTGGGCGCCCTTGCCTGGGGAGCCCGGCTCTTTGCTGCCTTGCAGCAGTGGCAGTTCTGGGCCACTGCTGCACTCCTGGTCCTGCTCTTTGGGCTCTGCTGCTGGCTGAGGAGATGGAGCCACCAGCCAGGCAGCAGCAGCAAGGAGGGCACTTCCAGAGACACGGCTGACAAGGAGGAGAAGACGGAAGACAGACCCAGTGTTGCCCTGGATGCGCACACCATTTCGGCCAAGCGCCTCCTGGACCTGTCAGAATCCTTCACGATGGTGGAGGAACTGGTGGATGAACTTCTCCGTGTCTGCCAAAAACTCTCCAGGAACAGCTTCATGCCACGACTGATGCCAGTCATCGGGGTGGGCAGCACCTTGCGAGGTTGGAGTCCCTGTGAGCAGGATGCTGTCTACCGCCTGCTCGTGCCCCTGAAGCCTCCCCGTGGGCACGCCTTCCACTTGGAGATGGCCACCGCCACCGAGGAGACGCCGGCAAGGAAGTCCAGCCTCCGCGTAGAGCTGCAGTGCACCTGCATGAGGGAGCCGCTGGTGGAGGACATGCTCTGCTTCCTCCACCACCCCCAGGAGGAGCTGAGGCAAAAACAGGGTCCCAGCCCCCTGCGCACCCTCTGCACCGGCCCCTACCTAGACATGGAGAGAACCGCACGCTGGCTCCAGATAGTGGTGAAACACGCCTGGGCGCTTATGGCGCCGTCCACAAACTGCCGTCTAGCGGTGCTGCCCGCCAGGCACTCCTGCAAGCTCCAGCTGACACTCGCTTCCCACAGTACCGTCCTCATTGAGATGACGTTTGGAGTGAAGCAAGGCGACTCGTACGCCTTCCTGAGCTGGGAGTAAGCAGAGACCACCGTTACCGGCAGCAGGTCGTGGCCAGAGAGCTGTGCTGTGGCCGAGGCACAGTTCTTCAGGCACGGGGTCAGCTCCCGGGGAAGCTGCTGCTGCAGAAATGAGTCCATGTCCCTGGGGAGCTTTGCCCTGTGCTAAGACGGCAATAAATCACTTGTTTAACACAGAGACACTGCGTCCGTGAGTGTCCGGGCATCACTTTGGGGGGGAATGCAGGCATAGGGTGCTGACAGCTCAGCTGCCACAGAGCCAGGGAGCATTTTGCTCATGGCTTTGGACGGCCATAGGCTTCGCTGGGTAATAAGCTGGCTGGCTGGATGGATGGGCCCAAGGAGGTGTGGTGAATGGAGTTACATCCAGTTGGTGGCCGGTCACAAACGGTGCTCCCCAGGGCTCTCCCCTGGGGCCTCTTCTCTTTTTAATATCTTTATCAACAATGCAGACGAGGGGATCGAGTGCACCTTCAGTAAGTTTGCAGATGACACCAAGCTGGGCGTCCGTGCTGATGTGCCTGAGGGTAGGAAGGCTCTGCAGAGGGATCTGGACAGGCTGGGGCGCTGGGCCGAGGCCAACGGTGTGAGGTTCCACAAGGCCAAGTGCCAGATCCTGCACTTGGGTCACAACAACCCCATGCAGTGCCGTAGGCTTGGGGAAGAGTGTCTGGAAAGATGTCTGGCGCACAAGGACCGGGGGGTGTTGGTCAAGAGCCAGCTGAAGATGAGCCAGCAGTGTGCCCAGGTGGCCAAGAAGGCCAAGAGCATCCTGGCTTGTCTTGGAAATAGTGTGGCCAGCAGGACTAGGGAAGTGGTTATACTTCATGTAGTCAGCGCTGGTGAGACCCCACCTCGGGCACTGTGTCCACTTTTGGGCCCCTCACTAGAAGACAGACATTGAGGTGCTGGAATGTGTCCAGAGAAGGGCAACAAAGCCCGTGAGGGGTCTAGAGCACAAGTCTCACGAGGAGCCGATGAGAGGACTGGGGTTGTTTCGGCTGGGGAAGAGGATGCTCAGGGGAGACCTTATGGCTCTCTACAACTACCTGAAAGGAGGTTGTAGCGAGGTGGGGGTGGGTCTCTTCTCCCAAGTACCAGGAGACTGGACAAGAGGAAGTGGCCTTAAGTTGCGCCAGGGGGGGTTTCGATTGGGTATTAGGAAAAAATGTTGACACTGAAAAGGGTTGTCAAGCATTGGAAGAGGCTGCCCAGGGAAGTGGTTGGGTCCCCGTCCCTGGAGGTATTTAAAAGACGTGTAGATGTGCTGCTCAGGGACATGGCTGGCAGAGTTAGGTTGATGGTTAGACTCTTAAAGCATCTCAAAGGTCTCTTCCAGCCAAAACAATTCTGTGATTCTGTTCTAGATTCAGCTTGCCATCAACCCAGACCCCCACATCTCTTGCCCCACAGATGCTCTCCAGCCATATGGGCAATCAATCTATATGGGCAATGCATCGCTGAGTGTAAGGTTAGAGGAATGTAAGGAATGTTATACTTTCTGTTCTGGTTTCTTGTATAATATAATCCTAAAAATTTAATCAGATTATATGTGCATTAAGTGAAATAACTCCTGTACAAAAATCTTCACTCATAAATACAATCTAGGTAAGATCTTCACCTGCATATCCTTTTCTGCGACTCATATTTTTCCTCAAATTTATTGTCCATTGACCCTTAAGAACAATTTGAGTCCTTTGAATAGTACTTTAATTTTGAGAAAATGTTGAATTCCTTTCAAGTCCTGAACTGTTACTTATGCTACCCATTAGACACCAGTAAAGGCAAAAATAACTCGATGTGTTAGTGTTAAGTCATAGCCTTTGACATCAAGAACACTTGTCTGGTAAGTCTACATCTTTAAGCGTTGTCCTGGAATAAGATGCCTTGTTGAGATGGCAACATTTTGCACTGTGTCTCCAGATCAGCCAATACTTTAGTGATTCTAACTATGTGCAATATTTATGGTTTTGTCAAGAATTCAGAATGTTTCTTTTACATGAAAAACTGTCACGCAAACTCAGAAAAGCTTTTCCTGAAATGAAGGGAGAAAGGAAATTATAATCTCCTCAGTCAAAAAAACAAGAGGGATGAAGTCTAGCAACTGCCATATACCCTTTACTTTGTTTACATAGAGACTACAGGACATGATATACCCTACTTAGTTTCTGTGCCAAATTAATTAGAACTAAAGGATCATAAAAATATGCTGATAATTAGAAATTTTGGAAAGAATCTGATCTGGCAAAATCTAATCCTCAAATAATTTAACTCCAGTACCACTCTGTTGATTCCATTAAGTTACCTCTGATTTACCCTTAACATAAAGCATAGGACAATTGATGTCTTCTATTAAATGGGATGTTTTATTTTTAATGAAGAGAGGTTACTTCCTGCTTGAGGATTACAACTCAATTTATGCCCCATGCTATTCCACTGATGTCAGCAGATAAAACAGAGTGTGACCATCCTGTACCTTTGTAGAACTGATTTTATTTTTAAAAAGTGAAGCTAATAGCAGTCCTATTGCACCACTTTTATTTTATTGAATTATATTTTTCCTCTCTCATATTCTGTAAATTGCCTGTCTTCTTAAATTGTACATTTTGGTGTTAGATATATTTGTTTATACAACAGGTATCACAAAGCATCCCTCTATAGACAGTCCTGTAGACTGCTTGGACATTAAGAAAAGTCACTCATGCAAATATGGAACAGAGCCACAAACAGTACTAGATAATGTGGGAAAATTAGTGTTCAAATGTTCCTTCCCATTCCTGCTCATGTGTATCCACCCTGTTGTGTTTGTTTCTGTTCATCTCTTGCCATTTCTCCTGAGGTGCCACAAGCAGTCACAGACACATGGAGTGTATGAGAAACCATCTGTACTAAGTGGAAGCATCAGGAGCATTTTCATCATGATCTAAAGATGATTTAGAGCTGTTATTTCAGATAAGAAAGGGTAATGGACCTAATGCACTACCTTGATATTCACTATATTTTCTATTCTAATTATCACGAGGCCTGGGACATGTTTGACATGAAATAAAGACTGAGAAAAAAAACCAAAAAAAACCCCAACAAACAAAAAAAAAACCCAAGCAAAAAGCACTGCAAAGTGTTGAGAGGGTTTTATATTATTTTCAGGGTAGTATAGCTTTATCTGTTAAGAAGATTGGTCTCATGCCACCAGACCTGACTATTCATGGATGTGTATTTAAATGGAAGGAAAGAGAGCTCAGCACCAGAGCAATATATTTCCAAGCGACCCAAATTTTTGAACCTTCTTACAAGACTGCAGAAAAAAAGAACAGTATACAAACATACCTCTGAGGTTTACATTACCACGGTGTAACCACGGTGCATGTAGCTTTGTATTTGTAATGATTGCTTTGGTACCATACCTATAAATCCTAACAAATCCATTTGTGCAGGGGCAAAGGCCATTGGTGAAGCAGAATTTTATATTATGTTACAGAAAATTCATGTTATATTGTCATAGAAGCTTCAGGTTTGTTCTCAGTTTTGCTTTTTTCCCTTAAATTGAGTTTAGATTGAAAACTACTGTGTTCTGTAGCTGTAAGAAATATAACAGCACCTGAGTTACTGCTTGGCTATACCAGCATAACCAAGAGCATAGTTTGTTCACTGGCTATAATTTACAGTCAATTAACCGTCAACATGCTGAACTTCAGTTAGAACTCTGACAAGATCTCACTTTCTTAAAGCATTAAGTCATAAGGACTTTCTTCAGAAGCAACACGAGGCACAGAAAAAGGTAATTTCCTGAAAAACTGTGCATTGAGTCTTCTGATCCCTAACATGATCCACATTATGGAAGCAAAAGCTGGCCTCTCTCACTGATATGTCTGTGGGAAAAAAAGGATATATGTAATCAAAATTCCACTACTAACAAAGTTTCTTTTGTTGGAGAAAAAAAAAATGCTCTTTTTGCCTAAATTTAAAATGTTAATCTGTTTGGTGTAAGCCTGTACTTACCTGTCATCTTATTCTATCCCAGAATTTCAGTATTTTCTCACTAATCTGCTCTTTCAGAGAGAAGGAGAATCAGATACTGATATCCCTTTCCTGCAGATATCATTATCAAGCAAGAAATCTGTCTCATCTCCTCATCTCTAACAGATGCCAGATTTCCTATAGCTTTGTGGGGAGCTTCAAGACCTCTGTATTTTCACCAGAAATCCCCATCAAAATCGGAGAAGCCATCCCTGTTACCAGATTATAACACAGAAAATCTTCTCTGTTCCCCATTAAAGCTGTCAAGAGAGAAGATGAAGAAACATAAATGAACTATCAGGAGGTCATGACAGGATTGTCTTCATAAAAGAAAGCCTTGTTTGACAACATGAGCATCTTTGTTGAGCTCAGGAAGCCTCTTCTGAAGTGATTGTCTCCACTTGGTTCACATAGCAAACTAACCTTGAACTGTGTGAACTCAATTTCTTTAGATAAAGCTAAGCCAGGAGAGTTGCTCTGCAAGCAAACCTAAAATTCCCTTCTACGTCTGGATATTCAGTCTATGAGATGAGACTAGGAACACTCCAGAATACAAAAAGTGTATAATATTGATATCCTATTAGAATTTTTATTTATTTATTTGGTGGTGGGGAATCTCCATCCTTAAAGATATTTAAAACAACCATAAAAGTTACTTAGCAGCCTGATCTATATGGACCTGCTTTGAGCAGGATGCTGGACTAGGTGACCTCCAGACACCACATCAAATCTAAATAATCCTGTGATTCTTTATTTTGCCCAACAGATTAAGTTCTGTTGGTCTGTTCTGCTTGACAGAAATAGCCTTTGTAGTCTTCAAGGGCTTCACTGTGTGCTGGCAGAAGCTTCATCACAAGAATGATCTTGCATAACTTATAGGTATAGCAAAGATTTTAGATGCAGTAAATTATCAAAGTGTAGTAAATGTCAGAACTGACAAAAGAGAGAAATTTGAGAAGTTGAGACAGGATAGAGTCAAAGGAATCATAAGGGACAGCACTATGTTCCGCTAAACTTTTTATGAAATTAGCATCCAAATTTTTCTGGACTTATCCCAAAACAGAATGAATCAAAATTTTCAAGTCCGTCTTTTCTTGCCTTATAGAACCATAGAATCTTCAAGGTTGGAAAGGACCTTTGATATCATCGAGTCCAACCATACACACACAAAAAAAACCCCTACAATCTCTGTCACTAGAGCATGCCCTGAAGTGCCAAATCTACACATTTCTTAAATACCCCTAGGGATGGTGACTCAACTGCCTCCCTGGGCAGGCTGTTCCAGTGCCTGACCACTCTTTCAGTAAAGTAATTCTTGGTCTCCAGACCCCTCACCAGCCTGGTAGCTCTCCTCTGGACATGTTCCAGCACTTCAATGTCCCTCTTGTACAGAGGGGCCCAGAACTGAACACAGTACTCGAGGTGAGGCCTCACCAGTGCCAAGTACAGAGGCACGATCATTTCCCTGCTCCTGCTGGCTACGCTGTTCCTGATACAAGCCAGAATGCTGTTGGCCTTCTTGGCCACCTGGGCACACTGCTGGCTCATGTTAAGCCGGCTGTCAACCAACACCCCCAGGTCCTTTTCTGCCGAGCAGCTTTCCAGCCACTCTGCCCCAAGCCTGTAGTGTTGCTTGGGGTTGTTGTGACCGAAATGCAGGACCCGGCACTTGGCCTTATTAAACCTCATACTGTTGGCCTTGGCCCATCGATCCAGCCTGTCCAGGTCCCTCTGTAGAGCCTTCCTACCCTCAAGCAGATCAACACTCCCACCTAGTTTGGTGTCGTCTGCAAACTTACTGAGGGTGCACTCAATCCCCTCACACAAATCATTGATAAAGATATTAAACAAAACTGGCCCCAAAACTGAGCCCTGAGGGACACCACTGGTGACCAGCCACCAAGAGGATTTCACCCCATTAATCACAACTCTCTGGGCACGGCCATACAGCCAGTTTTTAACCCAGCGAAGAGTACACTTGTCTATGCCATGATTCGCCAGCTTCTCCAGGAGAATGCTGTGGGGGACGGTGTCAAAGGCCTTACCAAAGTCCAGGTAGACAACGTCCACAGCCTTCCCTGCATCCAGAAGGCGGGTCACATGGTCATAGAAAGAGATCAGGTTGGTTAAGCAGGATCTCCCTTTCCTAAACCCATGCTGGCTGGCCCTGATCCCTTGACTGCCCTGCACTTGCCATGAGAGCTCACTCGAGACGATCCTCTCCATGATCTTTCCTAGTATCAAGGTCAGGCTGACAGGCCTGTAGTTCCCCGGATCCTCCTTCTGACCTTTCTTGTAGATGGGCGTCACATTAGCCACCCTCCAGTCATCTGGTATGTCCCCTGTTGACCAAGACTGTTGATAAATGATTGAGAGGGGCTTGGTGAGCTCTCCCGCCAGCTCCCCGAGTACTCTTGGGTGAATCCCATCCAGCCCCATAGACTTATGTGTGTCTAAGTGCAGAAGCAGATCATTGACTACTTCCTCCTAGATTAAGGGTGGGTTGTTCTGCTCCCCATCCTTATCTTCCAGCTCAGGAGGCTGAGCACCCTAGGGATAGCTGGTCTGACTATTGAAGACGGAGGCAAAGAAGGCATTAAATATCTCAGCCTTCTCCTCGTCCTTGGTTGCAACTTTCCCCCCTGCATCCAGTAAGGGATGGAGGTTCTCCTGGGCTCTCTTTTTGTTGATGTATTTATAAAAACTTTTTTTGCTGTCCTTCAATCTTAGTAAATCAGTTTGTAAAAGGCTATTCAGTCTTTACTCATATCTGTCATTATTATGGATTCAAAATCTACCTTTAGAACAGTGAATAGTATCTTGTTAGTGAATTTTTAAAATATGCATTTTTAATCACAACAATATTCAACATGCTTGAAGCTTTTAATTCATTTATTTTGTTGTGCCTTCACTCAATGCAATGTACTTGATGTTCTGTGGCTCCACATTCATCTCACACACAAATAGATATATTTATTTGAGAATCAGCTATTTTGTTATGAATTTGAAACACAGTGAACAATACTTATGAGGAGCAGCTGCGGGATCTGGGGCTGTTTAGCCTGGAGAAAAGAAGGCTGAGGGAAAACCTTATCTCTCTCTACAACTATCTGAAGGGAGGTTGTAGCCAGGTGGGGGTTGGTCTCTTCTCCTAAGTAACAAGTGACAAGACAAGAGGAAACAACATCAAGTAGTGCCAGGGGAGGTTTAGATTAGATATTAGAAGAAATTTCTTCACCGAAAGTGTTGTCAAGCATTGGAACAGGCTGCCCAGGGAAGTGGTAGAGTCACCATCGCTAAAGATATTTAAAAGACGTGTAGACATGGTGCTTAGGCACATGGTTTAGTGGTGAACTTGGAAGCATTAGGTTAATGGTTGGACTTGATGATCTTAAAGGTCCTTTCCAACCTAAATGATTCTATGATTCTATATTGGTGCATTTGACTGAAAGGTTTTGAACACCTCATTAACAAAAATGATGCCAAATGTTCCTGGCAATCTCAAAGAAAATAAACAATAATTTTATCATAATTATTCACTTATTTTATTGACTATTTCTTGAGAGTATTCAAAATTTTTGAGGTATGGAAATGTAACAGCTCCCGTCCTGAGGAATTTGAAGTTATTCAAAACCAAATGCAATAACTGTTTGATTAGGAAAGTTATAGTGATTTCAACATAGTCATCTCAAGTAACTCTCCCTACAAAATTAAAGTTAAATTAAGATAAATGAAACAGGATAACAGGTTAATGAATCTTTGATGTGCAATTGTGAAATTACACAAAAGATCCAACTAAACAATAAAGTCCATACTGAACTCTCATGTTACAAAGATGCTCAGTTGGAGTCTGGTGTGTCGCATGGATTCAGCCCAGCTACACATTGCACAAATGTTCACTCAGGGAGACTGAGCTGCAGACACACAAATTTACAGGAAAAAAATTGAGGGCAAGGAAAATATTACCAGACTGTTTACATGAGGAAAGTGATATGAAATATATGATTTCCTTGTGCTTCTCATTATTTTTTAGCTTAAAAGATTGCTGTTCATTTTGAAGTTCCTAACGTACTTTTCTCTGTGAGGTCCTTTCCTTTGTAAAATTTACCTTTGTAAAATCTTCAAAATGTGAACCAAGTCTATTTATAACATCTAGTGTTGGTGCATATTTAAATTAGAAGGGAGTCTGTATCCTCCCTTTTCTCCTGTAATGCAAGAAAAGTTCTTTGCTGCAATTCATGTCCATCTCATCTCTGCAACAGATGTGATTTATATAGATTACTTATCCAAACCTCAGATAAGCAAAAAAATATAAAAGCTGTTATAGCTCTAATGAAATCCCACAGTCCTGGGAGAAGCAACTTTTCATATTGGATGACCTGTAGGCTTATTGAGTATGCAATTGAGTTTTTTTGTTCTTGTTTTGCATTTTTTTTTCCATATCATTCTTCTCCAACAGTGAATGTGAACACAGCAGAGAATCTACAACAACCGAAAGGATGCCTTAACCACAAAGGCATTGAACAGAGTCAGAGTATGTAACTACACAGACCAAGACAATGCCTGGTGTTTGGAAAAAAAGGTTGACAGAATTGCAATTGGTAACTCCCATGTACAAGAGTTTCCAAGCATCAGCAAAAGACATACGAGTTACACAAAGAGGACAGAAGGAGGAGCTCTGGCTCAAAGGAATTGGTTATCTGAACAAGAAAAAAAGCTGTGGAAGGTCTTCAGTGGTCAGCTGCACCAGTATGTTTGTGCTCAAACAGACTACCAGGTCACTGCTGTTCAAATTCTCAGACAGAGTTTTAGAAACTGAAAGAATTGAAGAAGTCCCGGTCTTAAGGTATTGCAACAGCAAGTACAAAATCAAACTTTCAATGGATATTTCCAAAGAGGTCCCCAGCGCAAAAAGAAGAAATGGATTTCCTGCCATTCAACAGCAGAAGCCTACTACAGACACCTGTAACCTGTGAATATGAGAGTGGCAAAAGTGAAAGAAGGCTCAGACACACTAAGTTTACTTTTTAAAAAAAGCCATCCCCTACATTTGCAATACCAAAATGTTGTCTTTTAGGTTAACACATATGGGAACAAATATAGTCACAGCCTGGGGCAAGAACAGTTGCAAAGGGCAAGGCTGGCTTTTCCTTTTGTTCAAAAGCACAGTCAGGAAAGGAATAACAACCAAAGTGACTGGCTTTCCCTTTCTCTTAATGGCTTTACTGAACAGATAGAAAACACATTTTCACACAGAGCAGCACAAAGTGCTGCTCTGTAGTACTTGGATATTAACTGTTACTATGAATGCGATGCCTACATAAAGCAGCAGCATTTGAAAAATATTTGCTGCCTGATTTTTCATTCTTCATATAAATATTGCCTGAGCAATTTTTACTTCAACACTTATTTACCGTAACTTCTATTTTCATCATAACTTTGTGAAGTGCTGAAAGTTCACTAAACACACCAACCTTTTTCCCCATATCAACCAAAATTAATAAAAACATGCCAAAGGCAACTGCTTTTTAAATTCCTTGCAGTTTCTCATTACCATTCTCCTTCTCGTCTCCTCCTTCACTTGGATGCTTGGATCAGAGATTTGCTCCAAGGCTTACTTCGTAGGTAACAGGCACTTGTTCATTTTAATGACTGTCACTCCTTCAACATGAATACAAGAAAAGCTTTACTCTTTTATTCAGATAATAGTCCAAGCATTATGAAAATAAGTCTCATGTAAAGTATTTCATGCTGGGCATGTAATGAACTTGAGAATACCAATTGTTTTCAGTCCTGCCCGCAATTTCTGCTGGCTGTCTAATGGAAAAAAGTGCTGGTCAGGGAGCACACAATCATGTAATGAAAATGTGAAGATGAAAATTCAGAAGTGCTAGGTCTGAATCAGGCCAAATCCAACATTTTTTGACATTTCTCATAAAACTGGAGTTTTCTTAGGCCTGTAGCAAAATCAATGCCTCAGTGAAATCAACGACCCTGTCAGTTCTACTTTGAGTAGTTTTTTCAGATTCTTAGGGCCCTGGGTACATCCCGACTTTCATAGTCTCTCATCTGTGACAGACCCTCCTGGCTCAGTTATCAAGACCCTGAGCTTCAGTTTTGCCTCATCAGATAGCATCTCATCAAAGATCAAATTTAGTCTGGCGTTACATTCACAGTGCATCTATTGCCCTCTCAGTGTTTTCAATTTCTATTTATCTTAGCCCGTATTTGTGTTTCATAGAATCATAGAATGAGTTGGGTTGGAAGGCACCTTAAAGATCATCTAGTTCCAACCCCCCTGCCATGGGCAGGGACACCTCCCACTAGACCAGGCTGCTCAAAGCCCCATCCAACCTGGCCTTGAACACTTCCAGGGATGGGGCATCCACAGCTTCCCTGGGCAACCTGTTCCACTGTCTCACCACGCTCACAGTAAAGAATTTCTTCTTGATATCTAATCTATATTTACCCTCTTTCAGTTTTAAGCCATTGCCCCTTGTCCTATCACTATATGCCCTTGCAAAAAGTCCCTCTCCATCTTTCCTGTAGACCTCCTTTAAGTACTAGAAAGCTGCTATGAGGTCTCTCCGGAGCCTTCTTTTCTCCGGGCTGAACAACCTCAACTCTCTCAGCCTGCCTTCATAGGAGAGGTGCTCCAGCCCTCTGATTATCTTCATGGCCCTCCTCTGGACTTGCTCCAAAAAGTCCATGTCCTTCTTATTTTGGGGGCCCAGAGCTGCACGCAATACTCCAGGTGGGGTCTCACCAGAGCAGAGCAGAGGGGGAGAATCACCTCCTTCAACCTGCTGGCCATGCTTCTTTTGATGCAGCCCAGGATACAGTCGGCTTTTTGGGCTGCTAGTGCACATTGCAGGCTCATGTTGAGCTTTTCATCAACCAACACCCCCATGAGGCAGCAGAATTAAGGAAAGAAAAGAGTTTTAATGTTCACCACTGCATAGGATCTACAGTGACATTAAATGATAGCTTAACAGCACCAAGCACATGTAAAATGCCACTGAATATTCTTGTTCTCCTATTACAGGATATTGTTATGCTAGCAATGACCTTTCATGAATTAGTATCAAATTAGTGTAGTGTTCTGGGAGCTGAATCACTGCTCAAGATTTGTGATCTAATAGCAAAAAAAATGGAAGTCAAATAATCTTGAGTTTCTGTCCTGAATTAACTGCAAGAAGCCAAATGTACTCCCATTTTTAATCCAAGAAAATGTTGCAGCTAGGACTATCTGACAGTTTCACTTACTACAGCTACAACAAGGGAACTAGCCAGGTTTTTGGTATTTTTGTTGTTACAAAAGTGAATTTTGATGTATCCCTTGGCCTGGCTTTGCATGCTTAGATCTGCCCTAAGGCTTCCGTCATCAAAGTACCAGTGCCAGTAGTCCGTGCCAGGTTCTCACTGCCAGAGCCAAAACCTGCACCTGAACAGCAAGTCCCCACCTTGTCCTCAGCAGGGCACACAGACCTGGCTTACACCCTGCCTTGGGGCTTGGCTTCTTTGGTAAGTCAGGAACAATAACAAAAAAAACACAGTCAAAGATTCACAGCTGTCCTAGGGATTCTCCTCAAGGTCTCTTCTTTCCCCCAGTGCCTTTTTCACTTTGCTTAGAGAGCTACTGAGTTTTTGATTATCCCTCACAAGACAGTTAGCAAGTAATATTTGAGACAGTTCACTGGAAAAAAGAAACACCACACTATTTCATAAAAGATTTGTAAATAACTTTCCTGCTGATATATTCAGAACAAGAGCCAAGGAAGTGGAATAGCTGCTCTGTATTTCTCCCGGTTTATAACCAAAGAGATTATCAAGTGAGATATTGGTGCATCTAAAGCAAGAGGTATAGAGGAGGTATAGACACAATTTTACTTTCACATCTTGCTCTGCAAATCTACAGGCTTCTTTATGCTCTGGACAAATGAACTGGGCAACTGAACCTGCTTTTCAATATGATACCTGAATACCTCAAAGCATTCATCCCACCAGAAGACAAAATAGGCAAGTCTTCCTCCCATCACTTTTAAAGGAACATTGTATTTGATTTTCTTATTTTCTGCAAATACTGAAAATATTATCTTACCTTCTTGAGACACGAATGATAGTTCTTCCATCTTTCATTATGAAGCTCCCTCCCAAAGCCACTTAATTCCAGCCAGGTTCCAACCTAAGGTAAGAGTGAAAATACACCACCTCTAAATAGAAGTGCCAGCAATCTGAACCACCACATGTGCCCTACTGCTCAATCTTTAGCTGCAAAATGTACCCTTTCCCGCCACAACCAGTTTTGAGATGCAACCAAAACATGGAAACTTTGTCTATACTTTCTTTTTATGGAAGAAGTTGATTACCGTAGGATACAATGCATCCAGTCAACTGACTGGAAGGGGGAAATCTTTCAGACAAGCGACTACACATGCTACTGAGGACCTCTTCCAATCTGCCACTGGGGCCAGGATCACACCACCAAATCTTGCAATTACAGTCATAAAAATGTGGTTTTGCATGCAGAGTGAGTCCAACACTGACCTGAGCAGTAATGTTGTGGCTTATTAGCAGAAATTCTCTTTTCAGCACCCACTGCACATCCTTCAGCTTCATTGCAAACAACCCTGAATGGCAAGTTTAAGTTCATTACTAGTTTCATTCTGTGTTCCTTATTGTTCAGGCAGAAAGATTATCAAGAAATATAATGCATAACCTTGTCTTTGCCATATCATTACATTTGTTTCTCTCAGCCTCACCTCCAGTCCTAATACTTTTTCTTTCTCCTTTTCAAGGTACTTGCAAAGGCCTAGAGCCATCCAGCAGAGAGAGAAAGTGCAATGCAAATTACAGGCTATTTTAATCTGGTCTCTAAAATATAATCCCTACAGAATTGACACCATTGTTTGATGTCATAGAACCATCCCTTTACTCACAATAATCTTTCGTTGTTTATTTTTGGTGAGTTTTGGAAGTCTATGTTGTGCGTACCTGGACAAAAGCTGCTCAAACGTTACTGGATTCATTGCTGGAAGATCCTGTAGCTGGCATGTTTGGCAGGCACTTACTGATATTTCTCTGTTAACCCTCCTAAATAGACTTCATTAACCTGGCAGACATAATACATAAAATTCTATCTTTTTTAAATCCATTCCATTATTATTTCAACCCACTCATTATGCCACCTCATCCCACCCCAAACAGCTGATGTGCCTCTGGCACAAACTCTGATCAGAGGCTCTTGTCCCACTGTGCTCTGCTTCCATTTCCCCAGCCGCACACCTGCTGCTCAGCGGCGAGGCCTGAGGGGACACTGTGTCTCCCAGAGAACAGCCCCGTCCTGCAGATGGTGACAGATCTCTACGGCAGTGCAATGTCATGGGAGTAAGGAAGGGGATTGCAAGACAATGTGGAGAGAGGGTGTTGCGCTTTCTTTCAAGCCTGCACAAGAAATAACTCCCCATCTGGAAACGACACACAAGGAAGGGGAGAAAATAAGGCGAGACTCTTGGAGCAACCTCATCGTGCAGCATCAGCAGAACGTGCAAAGCAGGGTGTGGGATTTTCCAAGGCTGAACCAGGGGAGAGCTGTTAGCACTGATCTGGCAGCCTCCCATCCACAGGGGTGGAATACAGTCATTGCTTGCTGGAGAAGCTTGGAAAGAAAGAGATGTGAGGTGGGCAGTCGTGTGCATGCCCAGAGTCTGGCAGGGTGCACAACTGAAAATCAGGTTGCTTATGCTGCCTTCCAGCCTACTCTTCTGATATTCCTTGCCTGGAGCTTAATTTCTCCTTTTTCCTTCCTGATTTCCATTTTCCCACTTCTCTGCTCTCGACCCTTTGTTTACTAGGTTTTTATTCTTTTTTGATGTTGAAAAAAAATAGTGTGTAATCTCTCTCAGACTTTCTTTTCAGCATTTCTCATCTTTCTTCCACTCACAATAAAAAAGACAGACCTCAGCCTTTGCATTTTCAAGGTAGGGTTTGTTAATGATGTTTTTCTTAAAAACACACCATTCAGTAATGTAGAAATGCAAGCATTTCAGACCCAAAAGGACAAGTAAAACAAATATATGGGCACTGAAATTCTCAAGCACTGCTTGCATTTTAATGTTTTATGATCTGCAGTATCACTCACGGTATTTTTCAAAGTTATGTGTAATGAAGGTGACCTGTTCACTTCTCAGGAAAAACCCTAAATAATTAATTATCTGTCTGATACGAACGTCAATAAACATAGTCATCATTTCTTGAGCTTTCTGACAGCAGTGGGGAAAAAGCAACACATTTAGGTCTCATGAACTTCATGTGCTTGAACTGGCCGTTTTTGGATTTACAATGCTCTCTTGTGGACAGATTAGGCATCTACAATACAATAATCTTCTACTACCCTAATACCCTTAGTCTTTTTGGCCACTGTGGTAATTCTCCAATTGCCACAAAATGCTACAGATGTCAAAATCTGCCAGAACAGATGTTTTAGAGACACGTGTTGTCTTTTCTTTTTTTTTCACTAGGCAAGTTACCTAAGTAGTCCATTTATCAAAAGCACCCTCCAAATACTTAACTATTTGAAAACTGTGTGGGAAAAAAGTTTGCTTCTGTCATTGAAAGAATAATTTAATATGACCTTTTTTTTTCAATCAATGTTAATTTTTAGCGTGGATCTTTTAAGTCTATCATTTGTAAGTTTTCAGATATATCACTAAGTCTCCCTGAGAACCGCAGGCTCAATGTTAAAAAAGAAATGCACCTAGAATTGAGGAAAATGCTTCATCCTGCCAGTGCATGCTCTGCCTCCATGCTCCTCCATGTCAAATGGGCACTGAGCAAGGTTTATAGACCCGCGTTTCCTCGTGCCATAAGGTGGGATGCGGGAGTGCACGCGAGGCAGCCACGGCAGGGCTGTAGGCAGGCAGGTATCACAGAGACACACTCTGGTGACACTCCTGTCCTCATGAAGGGGCACAGCAGGGTTGGGGTCCATCCTGCAGCAGAGCCTGCCCTCGTCCCCTTCACAGCCCCATCCAGCCCTTCACAGTCCTCCCCTTTCTCCCACTCTAACGACTCGGGGCTACCCCATTAACTGTCTAATTAACCTCAGATGCAGAGAAAGGTGGGCAAAAAGCTGCCAATAAGCTCAAGAACATACCAACATCAAACGAATTGGTGGGAAATACCTTATCCGTTTCTCTGTGTGGGGGTAGTAGATTCAGGAAGAAAATGCCTGTCTACAGGAGGGTGGTATCTCACCCAAAGTCTTCACTTCTGTCTAATTAAGCATACACCATAAAATCTCCCACATTTACATAAACCCAGCAAGGATGCCTCAACTTCTCACAATCTTCCAAATTCATTGATTCACAGACATTCATGGAAAGAAACAAAATATGGCTGGCAATTTTCAGTTATGCTTTTGATCAGTAAAAACATTGAACTGCAAAGGCATGAGAGATGGAGAATCTCTCAATTAGGCTAGAACATTTATGTACTTACCAGATTCAACCTCATATGCAAGAAGTTACAAAAAATATAAGCAAAGAAGGAAGCAATAAAGGAAACCCAGAATCAACAGGCAGAAAATATCAAACTGAAAACCTGGTTATTAATAATTAGTATCTCTCACTGATTTGGGCATTTTGCTTTACAAAGAATATCCAATTTTATTTTCACTGGTTTTACTAGTAGTACAAAAATAGCCCCTCAAAGGAAACATAAGATGTAACATATCAAGTGTAATATTTAAGCCTGCTTCATATACAGTTTTCAAAGAGAAAATTTCAGGATAAGCACCCTTTTTCTCTTCCTGATGTTGTTCTCTTCCTGCTAAATTTGGATCGCCCTTCAAATATTTCAGAGTTTGTAAATAACCTTGACATTCTTTCTCTGTCTTACTGTACAGCTAATTTTAACATCACTGTTGGACAGTTGGTGAATAATTGCCTTGGAAAATAAAGAAACAGAAGACTAACCTGTAAGAAGATTTTCATTTTTACAGGCACCAGTCAAATTTCTAAGTGTAAACCAGAGGATGAGACTTCCTTGAGATTCTTCCTTGAGTTTATTATCTCTTTGGAGTACCAAACTTCTGCTTTTAAAGAGCAGATATACTTGTTTCAAAGACACTTTAACCTTCTATCATCTTGAATAAGTAAAAAAGATGCTAGAGAGTGTTAAGTGAAGAACATAAAAATATTTCTTTAATGATCTACTGGTTAGCATTTTATAGCATCATTAAAAATATTTCCTGTTACATTACATGCTAAATATGCTCACATGTACTAGTTCACTTTAGACATCTTTGAATTTGCTGAAATTTGAAGACCTAATCCTTAGCTCTGTATATGGAACTATGCAAATAAACGCCAGCAAGTGGATGGATGAAGCAATTTAATTTTATTTTTTTTCTCTTAATCCCCTTAAATTATTCTTCATGCTTCTGGCAAGCCATAACTCCTTTTTATCCCAAAGAAACAAGGCTTATGCAATCATCTTTTATGTATGCATCGCATATGTGAGCTTGCACAGCCTTTAATTTTTGCTTGTAGTATACACTATTAAATTTGACAGATAGAACAAGTCCTAATGTGCTGAGTTCCTAAAATGTAAAGAAAAAAAAAAAAAAGGCAGCCAGTTGGAGGAGGATGGCTTTCTTAGTACCTTCACTGAAAGGATGTAGTCTGACCTCAGCTATCAAAAAAGGTTCAGAAATCCATTGCCAAGAGGGATGTTATGACGTTTCCAGCCAAGGAAATGCTGTAGTCGGAACTCACTGCTTATTTGACATGAGCAAAAGAAGCAGAGGAAGCAAGTCTAAAAACCAGCTTTCACCACTTCTCCTTTCCACGATGCTGCTTGTTTTTCCACCAAGGCATTATAGTGGTAAACTACTGATGACATTGAAACACGTCTGTTAGCTTATAGTTTCCTTTATTCTGATTTTGTTTAAATTTTAAGTACATTTTAAATTATACATACAATTAAAATGATGAGTGTGTGCTATTCTACCATCCTTAAACAGAAAAACTGTTGAAAAACAAACAAACAAAAAATATGTGGTCATTTGGCATATACCAGTAGCATTCCAGTGTCACTATGGGTTTAGACTTCATACAGAAACTTCATGATGGAAGATGCTTTTCAAGTGTCAAATTCCCTTCATTTAATTTTGGCATATAACTGTCATTACATATCTTTAATTTGC
Source organism: Rissa tridactyla (assembly GCF_028500815.1). Lineage (NCBI taxonomy): Eukaryota > Metazoa > Chordata > Aves > Charadriiformes > Laridae > Rissa > Rissa tridactyla. The sequence goes on from NC_071467.1 coordinate 45,769,920, forward strand.
ACGAATATGTGTTTGGTTCTGCCATACCTGTGGCCATTCATGCACCACTTTTTTTTGCAACAGTGAATAAATTCAGAGTATGACTGATTTTTAAGAGAACCCTTACAGAAACTTTGATTTTACTGTATAAGCATATTGAAATGTCAGTATTACATTAGTTGTGCCACAGAAGATACTATACTGGTAACATTTAAACTCAAGTCTTTAATACAGTGTTGTCTTGCATAGTATTTTGGCATGAGTCGGCAGCTGCTCCTCTCACATGCAGAAACAGCTGTGAGCTTTAATGCAGTGAATCATCTTTTTGTCAGCAGCCTTGCAGAGGGCCAGTTTAAGTATCTTTTTGATCAACTAGATCAAAAATGTTTAAAAAATGCAACCACCTTTCTGCACTTTTTTCAGTTCCTCTTGGTTTTATTCTTTGGTGTTCCTTTAGTTCATTGTTAAAACCCAAAATGGTGGGATAGCTTTCAAAGAGGACTTTATGAAAGGCAGGAACATCTCGACACTGGTATTGATATGAAATAGCTGTAAGAGTCTCATTAGTGTTTCAAACAAGAAAATTTCAGAAATATGCAGTTCAGATCTCTGGACTAGAAGACCAATGAAACATAGGGTTTGTTGGAAAGAGGAGGCAACCAGAAGGAAATACATTAAAATGCAATGCAAGAAATCGTGAGGAAATTAAGCCCAAGGGCCAATGCAGTCATCTGAGTTAAGTGAGTACAATGCCATGCTGACAGAGGAGTCTACGGCTCTGGCGCCGCTACGCACACCGAGAAGACTTAATTGAAAAAGCTCTGTAAATTATTACAAAATTCATAGAATACTCTTATGAACATGGAAGGAGATTCTTAGGCTCTACAATATGTGACCCCAATATGTACTTTAACCCAGTCTAACTGTCCCTTTGATAGAGCCCCTGTCAGCAAGCATGAGTGGGAACAGACAGCGGGTGCCACTTTATTTGCACTATTACCAATTAAATTGGAGTCTCAAAAATAAATTGCATCTATGCTCAAAGGCACAAATTGGCGAGGCCCCTTCCTGTGAGTCCTACATCCTTCTCTCATATGAAATAAGAGAATCACTCTTAAAACAGAAAAAGTATTTGAGTGTTATATTTAATTTCCTCAATCTTATCCAGAGGTACACTGATAGACCTCAGAAAAGATTGGCAACAAACTTAAATTTCAGTGTATCAAAATGGAAGCTTAGAAAAAATTTTGGAAGAGTACAAAATAATAGTTAAGCAAAGATATTGGGTTTTAAATTACTGTTTCTGGCAATTTAAACTATAAGAAGTTGTAGTGATACTACAATATACTATACTATATTTACAGTATACATATGCACATTATACAACTTTTTTCCTTCAGAATTTTGGATAATGTTGCAGTGATAACATAAACTGATGCATACTTCTATTTTATATCTGTTGTATTTTATATTAGCAGAAGATACAGCATTTTTTTCTCAAAGTAGAAAGTCAGACAGGCAGATAGTGAGCAAACTTAAGTTGTAGTCATCTCTCTACATTGTAGACTATGGCAAAACTTTATGACTTAATTTGACAGATTATGGATTTTAATCATATGAATATTGTTGAGTAGCTTAGAAAGCTTTATTTCTTCATCATTCTTTTACTAGTTTTATAGCAGAACATTTGTCTTCAGTTTTGTATAGGAATACGTGACTGGTCTATGTGATTGATTTGTCTCTCTTTTTTAAAGGCGGCTTAAAATGTAAAGAATCGATCTCACTGTCTCTTGAAAAGGAAAAGGATAAGGAATTCAAGGTGGCCAATGTTATAGACAGATATGTAAACGCTACACTCTCTGTTAAAAATTAGACATTTGTTTTGGATGTCTTCAATGCTTTGCTCTAGTATGAAAGGCTTCCAAACCGAAAGTTAACTTTTCTATAGTGAATACATGGAAAGTATGACAACGCGAATGAAAAAGCGAAGCACATCACTTCTGTATATTGATGGTAATGGATGAAGTATTTTATGAGTCATAAGTCTCTTCGGACATATAAAACCATAATAAAGATTAAGTGGTTTTCCACAGTTTAGGCAGAAGTTATTGGATATCAGAATCACAAGATAGTCATATGCTGGCAGATCGTCCTATCTCACTTTCATAACAATGCAAGACTCCAACCCTTTAAAAGGAAAAAGATCAGTTGCAACAGCGTACTCTTTGTTTCATTGTCTTTTTGCTAATGAGACTCCATTTTCAGCAAAACAGCTTTTCCTTCCTTTCTTTTTTATTCTTAGTCATACAAGATAGATACATGTGGGTCTTTGTTGGAATTTTTCAGGAGTAATTTGGTGATTCTCAGAGCTTTGAATAAAGAAGTCACAAAAGAAATGCTGGTTGTAGGCAGAGTTTGGCTATATTTTACGACATTTGTCCAATACGCCACTGTGCTACAGCAGCTTAGATCTAGTCTCGCTCCCTTCTTCTATTACACTCTTAGGTCTGATAAAGGCTGGATTTCCCAAGTGTGATGAGTTGTCACGGTCACACAGAAAATACATGATTTGAAATTCATCTGTGCCTGAGTACCCTGGGACTGCAAAGTTCATTTCATGTAATGTAAAAGCTGAGAGGCACAATTTATATGAAGTCAAACTATTAACAATGTGATATGCTATGCTTTTTTTTTTTTTTAAATTTCACATATAATGGCTACTGACAAAAGTCTTATTGCCAAAATCATATACAAACATAAGCTTATCACATCTTAACTTTACTAATGGAAGGGAAACTTACTGAAATGTTTAGTTTCTTTACATTTGTCTTTCTGTCTCTTTCTGAAGACACAAATTAGAAGGTAACCTTTCTGAACATAGTTATTTTACTGCTATGTCCATTTCATACTTTTCTCCAGTAGTGTACGTGTATGGCTTTTTTCAACATTATGATTGAAATTATTCATTTTAGTGCCATGAGACATCAGCCTCTTTTAATTTCTTTGGCTGCTCCTTCTCTTTCATTTACACTGTCATTGCTGCCTTTTTATACCCTTGTACATTGCTCCGCTCCATTTTCAATCATTATCTTATTATTCCACCCTGTCTCCTTTATGGTTTTGTCTATATTTTTCGTTTGACATCATGTCACCTATCTTGTTAAATTCTATTTTCCTTTGATTTCATTTGCATTTTTTCCAAAGTTATTTTACCCACCTCATTCATTTGTATTGTTATGTTCTGTGTCAACCACAGAATCACAGAATCACAGAATGGCAGGGGTTGGAAGGGACCTCTGGAGATCACCTAGTCCAACCCTCCTGCCAGAGCAGGGTCACCTAGAGCAGCTTGGACAGGAACGCGTCCAGGCGGGTTTTGAATATCTCCAGAGACGGAGACTCCACCACCTCTCTGGGCAGCCTGTTCCAGTGCTCTGCCACCCTCAAAGTAAAGAAGTTCCTCCTCATGTTGAGATGGAATTTCCTGTGTCCATTTGTGCCCATTGCCCCTTGTCCTGTCTCTGGGCACCACTGAAAAAAGCCTGGCCCCATCCTCTTGGCACCTGCCCTTTAGATATTTATAAGCATTGATGAGAATCCTCTCAATCTTTTCCAGTGTCTATTTTCAGTTCCCTTCAGATTGTCTTTTTTTCAGTTTCATTCTCAAAGCATATTTTTGGTGGGGAGGGAGAAGGGGATACATTTATATGTGAGAATATTTCAACTATTTCAAAAAGGATTTTTTGCCATTAAGCTAACCTTTCACTTGGATTTTGAGATAAAACATCAAGACGTGCATGCAAATTTTAAACCTAATGAGAATCTACAGTCTAACTTAGAAATTGCTGGATTTAGTATTAGTTTTAGTAGTAGATTTCATAAGGTAAACATTATGCAAATGGGTGAAAATAGGTCACTAGTTTTTAATAGAAACGAGTAGGATAGTATATGTATGTATATGCAAACAGAGCCTATTGCATAGCTGTGCTTTTGACAATACGATATAGCCATTTCCCCTCACAAACTGCATTATCTTCCTTAAGAAAAGACCAGCCCTTGAGAAGGAAGTTAAGCACAGGGATTTCTGCTGACTTAGAGATGCTACATGCTTCTCCTTGATTTCCATTTGTTTTCTCTTGGTATCCGTCTTTTCTGTGTACATCAATGCAAAGCTGTAAGTGTTACGTCCTGATCTCCATGAAATCTTTTCCTCTTAATGAATAATGTTGATATGGCAAGATTAAAGGAAGAGTTTTTGAGATGTCAGTAAAGCCTTTTCTTTTGGCATAGAGTTGTTATTCTTTTTCACTATTGAATGATATGATAAGTAATGTATGATACGATACATAAGCCTTATACCAATTTAGGTGAATACCTTCCTCATGACACTTTGAGACATAATAATAGATGAGGAATGAGGAACCACATAACACAAATATTTTAAAGGCAGACTTGAAAGGTAACCGATCCAAAGATGATTCAATAAAAAACGATGGAGTGAATTATCTAACTGTAAAGGAAGCAAAAGAAGGTGCTTCTCCCTTCTGGTCTCCCTCCATGCCCTCCACACACGCTCTCTTGGCTTTAAGCTGTCTGTCTTGCCAATATTACTCTCAGCGTATTTATGTCACAGATAAGAAATAACAGAAGTAGTGTACTTTGTGGGTGGAGGTACTTTCTTCCTGTTTTTCAGTGAAGGACTGGCTTTCAGGTGGAGATCCCAACCTAAGAATCATAACCCAGAGGTCAAGAGAGCCTTCTTAATTCCAGGTCTGTTCTCTCCGACCACCCAAACACATGAACACCTCTCAGAGGCAGTTCACCACCATATATTTGTATTTTAGCACAGAGGAGGTGGTTTCTGGTTTTTGCTGTGATTGTGCTTGGTGATCAATTCTGTAGACCTTCAGTTTAACTTTCAAGGAGACTTGCAAAGCAACTGTAAGTTATTTTTTGAGATGGATGTGATTTGGTTCAGTGCTGCCTAGCAGACCACATTTTCATATCTTGACTACAACATGGGATTTACTGAGCAAATCTGTATAACCTTTTGTCCTGTACTTATGTTGTGCTTCCAGAAAAGGGAGATCTAAGAAGTTTTGCATGTAGTGACTTCTTTATGCCTGGCTTTCTGTGTGCTTCTATGATATTAGACAGAGAAACTATAATTTTAAGACAAGGAGATCAGTTTTAAAAATGTAGCTTGGTTCCACTAATAGTGTTTTAACTAAGCCTATTTCAGTCCATGCTGAAATTGCCAATACCTGATTCTTTAGCAAAGTACTGATTCTAGACCCCGTATTTGCATTTAGAGAGGACTTAAGGACCATAAATTTGCATCTGACCCTGTGAATACTGATTATATGACTCACCCAAGTTACTTCATTTCTGGAAACCATACAATCTTTCATTGAAAGGAGGATGACAGGCTGTTTTCTGTCTTTCATTGCCATGATTCTGTCTTTTTAGACTCATTAATAATCCTAAAACTAATTCTCATCTATATGCAGCTAACAAATGCACCTAAATCAAAGTCATGCTTCAGAGCAGGACTGCTGATGAGCTCTGAGGGAAGTAGCATCCAGACAAGAATGTTGAACGTAACTCCTTAAATATTCCCTGTGCTGGCCTGAGACAAAAATCTCTATACACAACTAATTCTTTTTCAAAAACAGCATTGACCAAACAGACATATTCTTCTTTCCTTTTAAAATAATATTTTAAGTGATCAAAGGGAATCTAGCACTGTGTCAGACAGAAGAGGCACTGACTGAAGTAAATTGATAAAGGAAATGCACTTGCTACTCAAGGCATGGAGACAGACCAAGACCTAAGCTTCAAATTACAAAAGGCAATGACTTGTCACATGTCACTCACTAGGAAAGTCCCTTTGCTAATACAACGATAACAGATTATCCCATTCATTACACTTTGTGTTTTTCTATGGGTTTTATTTGCGTTTCAAGAATAGAAGAAGAAAAACAGCCCTCATACATTATTAGAAGCTGAATGTAAATAAGCAAAGGCCTTAAATGAGTAAATCCTATTTGTTTCTCTCTAACAAGGCACTTTGCTGAGAGTAAATGTGTTTTCTCTTGATTTCTGTTTGCCTTTTCAACCTTTATATAGAGAAGCAGCAGTTGTGGTGATTCTTCAGCTTTTACTGACCAGCGTCAACCCCTTCCACATCACACCCTGAGATCGGGTGGTTTTGTGGAGCATGGAATAAATCAGCAGAAATGAAACACCATCAATGTCTCATTACAAGCTGGGTAGAAAGAATGTGCAATACCAGAATGCAGAATATATTTGTGAGACATAGCAGGACCACAGCAAGAAAAGTTTGTATTGTTATAATTTATTGTTCCAACCCAAGGTCCCAGTCCTTTGTATAGCACTTGGCTCTGTAATAGAAAAGCTAGGAACATGCAATGGTGTAGGCCACGGAGCCACTCAGTCAGCTCCTGAGGAGTTCATGTGTTAACATATTACAGTTAAAATTTTCCTTTCCTGCTTAAAATGCCTTTTAAGGCAATGCGATGAACTGGGACACCTCTTTTCTCTGATGAGTGCCCTACTTTACCTCCAATCCAGTAGGCTGCAGGTACAGGCTATAACTGTAAGCCTTACAAACTGTCCCCGCAGCTGTTTTCTCAGGAGGAGAGGATAAATCCTGTTCTCTCTTTCTGCTCCCCACAGTTGAGTGTCTGAGAAGAAAATCCTACAAGGAGAACAACAGAAGCCACTTTCCTCAGCTGCTTCTTCCTTACCCCCCTACACACAAACACACACACCCTCCCATGTGGGCTTCTGTAGAGGGAAGGTGTGATCAAGGCAGCAAGAGGTAATAAGACACCAAGTGACAGCATTTTTTAGCTGAATCATGCCCTTAAATGTTCAGCCTACACATTAATCATCAGGGATTCACTTCAAAATTGGATCTGACTAGTGCACTTAATTTACCTACTGCACCCAACAGCTGTTCAGCTTCTGTTGAATTTGAAAGCAAATGTAATTAGTGTGTGTTCACTGCTGCTTCTTCATTACATTGCCAGCCCATATCATTGGAACAGTTAATTACTGCAGAGACAATGGCTTGACTTACCTGATATAGTACATGATTATTCATCATTGATTCATTTTTTCTTCTTCACTGGTAATTTTGTTAACATCCCTGACAGTACTTAACAGTGAATCCCCTTGATCTTTTGTGTTATTATGTCTTCTCAAATGTTACTCAGATTCTCCAGATAGCTTACTTCTCTAGACTTTAACAAGACATAAGGTATAACATCAGTTGACACTGCGTGTAACTGGAGAAATAACTTGATTATGTGGTTCACAGCAAAACGTGCTATTCAGTTACTGCCCATCTCAGCTGCCTTTGTACTTGGGGACTTTCCCCTTGCTCATGGATCAAAGGCCTGCTGATGGAATTGTCTTCTTTCAGCGAAGGCTTAAAACAATGCTGAGAAAAGGAAAGATTGTTCCATAATTAGTCTTGTTGTCAATAGACCTTCTCCACTCCTACACGGTTGGGTTTTTTTATGTCTTTGAGTGTGTTTTTTTAGCTCCTGTGCCTCAGTACTCCATCGCTAAAAAGGAGGCTGCTGATTTCCCATCCCTGCCTACCAGAAGTCATGGGGTCCCCTCAGATACAGCCTCTTTTCTCAAAAGGAAGGTGTGTCTGGATGAAATCTGAGGACTCTACAGTTATGGGCGACCTCCAGGCTGGTGAAGGACAAATTGCGCAATACATCTGCCACTCCTGGATATTTCTGCAGTGCACGTGCAGATCAGCTGGGCTGTGCTGGCACAGTCATGCACCATACTTCTCAGAAATGCCAGATTTAGTCATTTACTGCACGTGTTCAACATTATTGCCAGGCATATACAAAATAGCCCTAAGCTGTCCTGCTGCATCCTTCTCCCATCACATTGCAGATATACCTGGCTACTCTGGCAAAGGAAGGTCACCTAAGTGGTTAAGACAGGTTTTAGTAATTTGCACAGTGCTGCACATTCTTTTGTCATCTTTTTCATATGTGAAAACTTGTACGCATTCCTGGAGGAAAAAAAGAAGGTAAAGAACCAAGGAAATGCATAAGAAAAGTGTGTGATAGTTTAGGATAGCAAAACTATGGGAAGTTCTTAGCAAAGACGCTTGAATAAAAAGGAATTTTTGAAGTGTGATGTTCAGGGAGAATCTGAAGGAATTGAAACATCACTCCTAAAGCGGTTCAGAAGGCAGAGTCCTGTCATCTACCACAGCACTATGCTGGCACTTAGAGGTCAGTGAAGTAGAATTGAAAGGACTTCTCTGCCATCTGAAAAGACTCCATATTTTTCAAAGGCTTTGCATGATCGGAGAAATCAATACCTGACATTTATTTGGTTTGCTCATTCTTTCTTCTCACGACTATGCTCCTCTCTTTTTATCTGACTCTCTTTCACCAAGCTTTCTCATCATTATACATTCCACAAAGAATCCCCAGCAAAAAGGCTGCATAAGCAACTAAGTAGTCCACAAACAATAAACTGTAAAGCAATATCTGATATGTACATCAAACCCATGCGGTAGCTGGGAGCTGCGTAGAACAGCAGATATTTGCTTTTACATGCTATACCATTCAGTCTGACTTTCAGTAGGCTTTGAAGCTGTTTCAGTATTAGCTCATTTTATTAGTTGGGTTTTTTTTAAAAAAAAAAAAATGCCTTAGACCTCAAGGTTATTTTGGGTACCTCATTTCATTCCATAAGGAAAAAGTGATCAAGTGAGAAAAATCACCGTGTGGAGCGTAGGTAATTTGGCAGTCACTGCTGACGGGGGCACAGATCAAGTTAAACTTAAGGCCAAGTTCCCTTTCACCTCCTCAAGGAGCAGCCTCTGTAGCCTGCTCAAGTCACTGAAAAAGCCTGAACTTCACATCAAAGCAAACTACTCTGCCTGTGAATAAATAAACTGGGGATTAGGCAATTTCAAAATAGGTAATTGCCTGAAATGAGCAATTTCTAGCAGCTAGTATAGCCAGCGTTATCATCCACAGGCCCTGAAGACCTCTTTTTTCTACGTTCTGTGTTTGTCAATGCTCTAAACTAGATTTTGCAATGCACGTTTTCTCTGCTGATCTTTAAAATTTCAGCAAAGCATTTCATAGTTATTTTAACTCATGAATTATGCAATAACACATGACAGGAGCAATTCATTCATATCTCTGCTTCACCAGGAGGCAGAGAAATGAAAAGCCTGAGCTCCAGCTTGAGATTTTTTCTCATCCAGCACACAATCTCTCAAAATGGTACCTCAGAGATTTACTCTGCAAAACGATAAGGACACATGCACAAAAGGTACAGGAGCAGAATGGCTGAACTGAGGAGGGAGGACAAGCACAGAGTAACATGGCACCACCTTTTGCTTCTGGGACGGGAAATGACGCAGCCTTGAAGGAATTTCAGGGCACACATTCCAGCTGTGCCTGCCTCCTCCTCCTCCCTCTGTTCCCTTGTCATCGGCCTCCTCTGGCTTTGAATTTTCTTCCAGACCTCAGTCCACTCCAAGGCACTACTAATCTCCTCATTAATATTGCCTGTTCTTTGAAGCAGTAGTCCTGAGACCTTCTTAGAAGATAGGGAAGTGCCATAAGACCCATTTTAGAAATGAGAAACAGCAGCTGAAACACAAACAGTAGTAGTCTGCTGCAGAACTGGGACTTGTTTCTCAGGATGAAGAATCATGAAACATGTCTCTCAGGGTGAAGTGAATCAAGCCTTAACCATAGAGTTACCTTTCATCTTGAAATTCTCCTGTTTGGACTCCTGCTCTATCTTGAGCAAAAAGAACGTAAGGTAATCTTTAGAGTCTTAAGGATGTGACTCTTCCAAAGTTCAAACATCTCTCCACTTGCAATATAGGTTATCACATATATAGTGTCCCCACTACATTTTTGTTTTCTTTACCGAAATAGGACCCAGCCACAGAATGCTTCTTCGTTGTGATTTTGCAACAGGTCACCTCCTCTTGCAAGTCTTTATTGCTTCCACTTCAAAAGCTGTCAGCTGGTCATACTGGTTACTCGTTATTCCTCCTGGTGATGCTTGTAATGTGGGACTCGGCATTTTCAGTTTATCACCTGCCTCTATCACATCTGCCATGAGGAACAGTGAGATATTTGGGATCAAAGGCAGTTTTTTTCCAGATGTCATGAATATCTAAGTCGTCTTGAAGTTATTTACTAAGTACCTAGAGCTTTTTCAATAGCGGTGTGGGTAAGAGGATAGGAGAATAGCAATGGATGAGAGGCTAGGACCAAACTGATACAAAATAAATTGAGACAGATGCTTCATAATGAGTAAATGAAGCTGACATGAAGTTTTAAAGAGCAGGGGTAGCAGTGGAAAAATCTACAACCTGAATTTTAGAAATTCACTGGCTGATTTAGAAGTTTTGAAATTACGCATAGTAAAATTACAGCATAATTTGGGTTCAGTACATCATTTTTTTTCTCTTTCCCCTCCTGAACAGATACATGTTAGGACCTAATACACAGTGTAATGTAACTTGTTAGGAGGAAAAGAACTTTTATAAAGAAGGGTGTAGATGAGGCACTGGAGAGATTTGTCCTGTTTTAATACCGGCATTCAACATCTTGGCAAATACTTCCTTCAATGAAGAATCAGGCTGATTTCAGGAATGTGAGCTATGCCTGGATTAGCAGATGAAACAGAGCCAAGGCACAGGATTACAAATGTCTACAGTGCTTCATTTTTCATGTTTTCCCAGCAAGACTTTGGACTATAAGCATTAGCATCCTCCCAGCTAAGGCCTAGGCATCATTCAGCATTTTGCAAGACTGTTTCTAATAGGTATTTTAGCTGTAGCCACCCTGTTTTACAGAAAAAAGATCAGTGTACACATGAAGACCTGAGACAGCTGTGATGCTAAGCATCACGGCAGTCTCTAACCTCTTCCATGTAGTAACATACATATCTATATCTATACATCTACAACGTACCTGTGGCAATGCAATCTTCTCAGTGTTATTATAGTGTTATAAAACAGTGTTATAAAAGGCAGTACAGCCTGAAGCCAGGCTTCTTGATACATGCTACCCACAAGCAGGGACATGCGGGGAGCCAAAATGCAATCTGAGCAGAGGTGAGGGAATGAGGGTGAATCCCCAGCAGCCTCTGTGGGGAAGGCTGGTGAGATGCTGGTGAGACCACACTACCAGGTTGCAGCAATGTGGCAGAACGACCGGTATTAAATAGAGCAAGACTGTAGAGAAATGCTGCTTTTATATGCCCCAAAAGGAAGCAGAATGAGATACTTGTACCACAAAATTGAGATTGCTGGCATTTTCATGTAGCATTGGAGGCATAAAAATTGTCTTCCTAGAAACCTATTCATGGTGCACTTCATACCGCCTTACAGAGGCGATTACTGAAGGAAATATTAATCCTGCATAAATGTCTCTATATATAGCTATAACTGGACATTGGGATCAACAGCGATGGATCCAGTTCTAGCCAATGTGCAGAGACAGCTACAACTCACTCCCACTGGTACCAAGAGGCAGCACAACATGAGGGTGAAGAAGCGTGGCCAAGTGCTGGCAACACGCAATAAAACAGTTTTGAAGCCAGTGGGCAGACACGGGCTGTTAACACAGAAATTAAAAAAACAAAATGATCAAAGCTACTGTCACTTGAAATGTACCGTAGTTGATGCAAAGGTGGCACCATTGCCAGAGAACATTACTAAAGCAAGCCACCAGTTTTCTTGAAATATGACGTCTGACTGTCCTCACCATGAAAGGAAAAGATAATAGTCACTCTGTGCCCTCTCTAGCAGCCTAACAGAGACATCCTGTAAGGGGATCAACTCCTCCAGCACATGCTGTAGTCAGCTGAAGGCTGTCACAAGAGCTGGTGAGAAACCTGAAGTGCAGACATCCCTCAGGCCTGGTGGAGCTGCTGAGGAAGGAACTGGGGAGACCAGAAAGCCCAGACACCCTCAGCCTCAAGGAAACCAGAGTTGGCAGCTGTGCCTTTTCATTTTTGCAGCCTTTAGCATTTTTAAGGTGGTGAAAAGGCCTCAAGAATGTCTTGAATGTTTGGGAAACCTCCCATCAGGGAACAGAGCCCCGCAAAGCAGTCACTATGTGGTAATCCTGAAGATATACTGCTTGGTTTGTCTGGGACTAAAAAGGTCTCTGATTGCAATGTAGAAAATAGGTTCTGGCATGCTGAATCACCCAGCCCCCTGACAATCTGCGCTATGCCTTTTGCCAGGTACCACTGAAGGAAAAAAATAAAAGGCACCAGACATCAGCCTGCCCTCAAAGCTGTTCCAGCGATAACAGATAAAGACAAACCAGGACTTTCAGACATCAGGCCTGCAGCTGGCAATGGTTATTGTCTAAGGCGATAGCAGAAGATAGTGCAGGATGTCTTTATCAAGCCTACCAGAGCCAGAAGCAGAGTACTGGTCTGAATGCAAAGGAGCTGGAGCTCAGAAGAGAAATCTTCACTATCAGAAATCTCTGGGGTCCTGGGAACTTCCAAGCAGACCTCGAGAAATGGAAAGACCAAGTTCTTGAAGTCAATGTGAGAAATTAAAAGAATAGCCAAGTACAGCGCTTGCATGGGATCCAGTGTGTAAGCAATACATAATGGCAAATCAGGGAATGAAGACTAAGCTATACAGGTGGTGAACCAGCCGTGTAGCACCACTATCGTTTTGAGCAGCAGGGGTTACAGAAGGTTCTTAGGACTCAGGGTGAAACAGCAGAGTAACGCTAAAGCAAAACCAGCAGCTCTCACCTTCTATTGCCACAGCAAAATGATGAATTTATACTGAAATAGAGATACTAGCTTTATGGAGTGACATCATCTGTTCATTTTGGAGCACAAAGATAAGCGTCCCAGCTGTTAGCAGTGCAACTACAGTGCACGCCACCGAGATGCCAAGAGCTGGATAGATGTGGAAAAGAGCTCATGAGTTTGAATCCTTTGAACAAATAAATATGTAACTGATAAATAAACAAAAGGAGACACTCACTGATCCACTAATATAGCGGCCCAAGAGAGTCAGTTACATTTTTTGGCAGATATACTACATATATTTCTGAGCACTGAGTTCAGCAGCAGAGGAAAAACACACAGCGTGCTGCCCCACACAGTTATTGCTGCTCGATAGAGCCCCCGACACAAGACCGTAGTCGAGGGCTGGCCGGGGTGTGAAAGCTGAATGCCTGAAGGCGACAGCCGCTTCCTGCACCCAGCACACCTGAAGGCGAGGGGAGTGAGCAAGTTGTGCCTATTGGGCAACAAACAACTGTCTGCGCTTTAAAAGGAAGAAATCAGAAAAACGTAACGTAGCTGGTTATGTAGGTGTGTAGGAAAAGTGAAAAAGAAGAGGAACTGTCATGTAGATACATAAACCTGTCCCAAAGGTAGGAAGTTGCTACCAGCCAATTCAATCTAATATCAAAGAGTGTATGATGGTGGGGTTTACATTTGCAGATTCTGGCAGGCCGTCACTACCTCAAGGACACTCAGTCAAAAAACAAGATGAGGGGGAGCCCAAAGGTACATTTGGCAAGGTAGGACATGCTCAGGAGTGGTACCATGGGCTTCTGCAGAGTGGAAAAAACACTTCAACCATTGCGTGAAGTATTTTGTATGAGAACATCAGAAGTAAAACCTAGGCAAAACATAGATGGCCAAATCCAAGTCCACTAGTCCACCAACTAGAGTGAAGGGACAAGCAGATAATTTTAAAAAAGGTATCAGACTAGTTTTTATTGTATTTAAGAAATCTATGAAAGGTGAAAAACTATCAAGCTGCAGCAGGCTGTGGATAAAGGTCACGTAAGTATAAAGTATAATTTTATAATAAAAATTATATTCTGTATAATCCTTTATTGTCAGAAAACTCTGTAAATAAATATAATAACAATTGCCACATAGGAAATGATATAGCAACTTGTGCTGCATTAGGAGACAGGAATATAGACTGTTGGAGAGAAGGGCACCGCAAGGCTTTATTAAAAATACACTTAAAAACTAAGGCTTTAAAAATTTACATCTTAATCTCTTCATGCTTCAGTTGTTACTAATTTATAAAATAGGGACAATGACACTTTCTCTCCCATAAATATTTGTCATGTGGTTGAATTGTCGGTGTTTGAAATATGGTCACAAGCATATGTCAGAATACGTACAAACAGATGTATATAGAGATACATAAATACATTGTAAATATATATGTAAATACATGGCAAACAAATGTACATCTCTGTCATATAAACACACACACAGAGACATGCATTCCCCAGAGCAGGAAATCTCAGCTGATGCCTTCATGTCTTGGTTTGCTGTAGGCAACAAAGAATAATGACCAAAAAAAAAATCCCACAAAGTCATAGATCTCAGCCATATTTAAAAATCCGGGGGGTGATATAGCCATTTCTTGACCGTTTCCATCACCCCGCTGCTTCTCCTCCCGGTGTCCCCACCAGCACACACACACACACACACACACACCCCGCCTCCCACCATCAGCGCGGCGGCGGTAGCTGCCTGCCCGCGGTGCATCCCGGAGGCCTCCCAGCATCCCCAGTTCACCGGCTGGCCACACGGTGGGGCGGCTGGTCCAGGTCTGGCTGCGGAGAGCAGCCTCCAGCCGGCTGCGGCCGTTGCCCAGCAGATGGCTCTTTCCAACCGCCTAACGCTTGTGCGAGCCCTCGCCTCACTCCCTGGGTCCCAAGGTCAGCGTTTTCAAATCTTTTGTTCCTCTCCAGTGGCATACTGGAAGGTCAGGAAAACGTAATACGATGCAGAAAGCATTGCTTTCCAGGGTGTAATAGCTTTAGCTGGGCTGTAACACACTTCTGTTTAATGAATACTTGTCACAGTACTACGCACATAAACAGAGTTATATTTATTGGACTAGAATCTCATCTCAGTTCTGCTTGAGTAAATCTGAAATAGCTCAGCTGTAGCCAATGGAGATACTACAGATGGGAATGACAGGGGAATTTGGCCCATTGTTAAAATGTAGAAACAATGTTGGAAAATTGAACTATGACCAGGTTTCTTCATTATGGGCTAAATTGACTCTAAAATGAACCCTCTTAAGCCTGTGAAATTACACAGGTGTGAAGAAGAGAGCACACAGAAGCCAGCCTTGTTTGTACTACTTGATCCAAAAGGAACTATTTTGCGTCTTATTAATAAATGCAAGTTTCTTTGCCATGAACATTATTTTTTATATATGTATCTCAAAATTAGAGATGGGCTTAGACCTCTAAGATACCCACTTCAAAGCTCCTTGACTTATTGGAAAGTTCAGACTGAATCAGACTTTTGTGGTTCAGTCATCATCTCTTTAATAGGCTTAAACTGGAATTACAAACCTGAATTGACCAAAACATGGCGGAACACTTAGTTCTGTAATATGTCCTAAAAGCAAACCTGTTTTTTAATCTGTTTGAATCTCACAAGCTTAGATCCTATTACAGAACTGTACTTGATAACTCTGGCTTAAAGTTACTGATTTTAGAAAAGCTGAAAGTTTGCAAAACCTTCAAAATGTGGAGAATTTTTACTTAAATTGGAAAAACTTTTCAAGATGCAAAAATTATTTTGACTCATTGAACTTTAAGCCTACGAGACTGGAACTTGATGTGATATCATAATGGTCCTTCTTTAAATTTGCTTCCATTTCTGCTGATAGTTCAGGTGAGCATTTGGAAGGATGAACAAAACATGAAAGAAAAGGTATCCTAAAAATGTGTTCCAAAAAATTTTTGAAGGCATATGTGTTGGGGCAATGGGAAGGAGTACCATTTTCTAACTGTTTCTCTCCACTCTGTTAATTTTGGACTTATTCCTCTCTGACATCCAACTTAATCACAGTTGAGGTCCTCTTCACCTTCTAGCTCTATTAAATCTTTTCTTCTTCCAAAAGTTACACCACTTCTTCACTTTCCCAGGATATACCAGCTGGCACTAAGAGGGAAATACAAAAGCAAAGGGTAAGACTGAAGCCTGATATGTTCTACATTTAACTGCCTATTGGAAACTCATCATATTCTTTTTCCTTATATTAACAACTTCACACTTTCCTTTGAAATGCAGGAGGCTTACGAATTGCAAGAGCTACACTGTAGGTGTGAGTTACTTGTGCTTTTACCCCTTCCAGGATGAAGTCGTCACCCGCATCAATAAACCTCCAGAGCTATTTTTGGTATGCTCCACTGGGCTCAGTGCCTCCTGGGGGTTCCTCTGAACCTCGCGGTGCTGCCTTCCGTGGGCTCCATGGCAGGTCCAGGCAAAATGTGCTTAACAGTCCTGCCAGAGAAATATATTGTGCTCTGGGAACAGTGATCCAGCATAACTCACTTAATATTCTGAAACTGTTGGGTGGGTTTTTTTTTCTGCATTCTGCTGTGGTTTATCCAGATATTTAACATTTTCTGATCTGTGATCTTGCTAGCAATTGATGCTCCTGACATAAACGCTGTCATGAGAAGAACTAAGGTGGCAATAGCTTAGCGTGGGCCCTTCTTCCCTCTTTGATAACAAACATAGTTCTGGCACCCTTCCATTTCCATAAAGCTGAGTTACAAAAATTGCTGCCCTTCTCAGAAAGCCTGACAAGGAAAGGGATTTGGTGGAGCTGTCAGAAACGGGGAGACTAACGTGAGGCGCACAGGTTGTTATTTAGGCACGTGAACAAGTGGGCTGATGTGAAATAAAATTATTAAAAAAAAGAAAGCCATTTCTGCTGCAGGGTTGAAATTTTGGAAACTTCAGGCCTAATAATTTTGTTGGTGCAAAGCACGTGCCAAAGTTTCAGCAACAGAATTGCTCGGATCTTTTCCTACCTGCTTCGCAGAGCGGCAATTAGCACCACAGTGCCATTAACAAGACAGCTTTACACAAGCTTTCAACGTGAAAACATAAAGAATCTCTAAAAGGCCAACAACTTGTAAAATGCGAGGGGGGGGAGGCCCTAGGCCTTGATTTTTTGGAGGTGGGAGCAGGGCTTTGCCCGCAGGCGGCATGACCGTCAGAGCCATCTGCCGCCCTCCGCCACCCCCGCGCCTCCCTGGCTCCCCCAAGGAGGGGAAACCTCCCGTCTTCTGCACTCCACCTCTGCATTTTGTTTCTCGCAGGGGGATGGATGCTGCACGTCTCCCGGTGCCCTCTCATCCACATTTGCCATAAACACTCAGAGCACCTGTTTACTCTGACTCACCCACTCCTCACGCAGACTCTCCCTTTTTTTGACAGCAGACCTCACTCAGGTAGTATGTGCTGCTAATATCCTTTCAGGACCATGTAATAACATGCCTTCCACCCAATTCCTAACATCCTTCAATCAGCTCAGCCAGTGGGCTAACTGCTTACGCTCCTGTGATTTATATAAGTGCAATTAATTTAAACTGCATCACTCCGGTGTTATGCTGGTGAAAATGCCCCGAGAGGGAGTACCTCACTGGTGAATCAGACCCTTTACTTTTAACAAACATACAAAAGAACAGATCCCGAGCCAGTGAAAATCTGCATGGCCCCATTCATTTCAACACACAAACTTAAACCAGCTCAAGGGCTGAATCACAGCTCATGTAACAGACTATTTAGATACAGACTAATGCCTCACATCCTGAAATGCAATGCTTTCCCAGAGTTGGCAGGGGACGGGGACTTCTCAGATGGAACAGAGCAGAGAGGGGGGAGCAGGACCACAAATGCAACCTTTTAAAAATGCTTTGTGGATTTCTTCATTTCTGTGGAGTTGAGGAAAGCAATGGCTTGTGTCTCTGCAAACACTGCGCTCCCTCCTGGGAAGAGCTGCCTCTGTTCTTCCACCCCAGCTGCGGAGCAGGTACCTGGGAAGTCCCTTTCCTTGCCACTTTCCCCTTCCTCCCATAGCCTGGGTGTGTTCCCTGCAGCTTGGAAATCCATGTGACACCTTTCCCCGACAGACACCGGAGTTAGATGCTGAACAGATGAATCTTTTTAATCAGTTCTTGAACATGGCTAACTTTCTCTGCACTTGTTTTGGCATCCCCGAGAGTAAGAAGTCACGCAGCTTGACAAAGCACTTTACTCTTACGTGTCTTAACAGAACCAGAGGGAATTTTTTTTTTCTTTTTTTTTTTCTATATCTATTCCAACACCTGCTACAAAAAAGGGCTGGGGTGGTCTCTGTAAAACATCCCTCCGCGCCGCCTCCCGACAGGACAGAGGCCTCGCCGCACACCGGCACGGCATACCGGTATGTGCCCAGGCAGGTGTAGTTAATACACGAGGAGGAGGGGGAAGGGGTGGGGAGGGCAGACCAAGAGTCAATCAGAGTGTAATTTGTGCTAGAAGTTTACTAGCATTCAGCTGCCCGTATTTTCAAAATGCAAATATTTTAAAATTAAAAAAAAACCCTATCTGTGACTAAACATCGCCTCTAATTCAATCTAGATAACCAGAAAAAATTCTGTGGCATATTTAAGAGACTTTCATCCTAAATGAAATACATAATACAGATTATACCTTCATAGGAAATCAAGAGGTCCTAAATATACTAATGGAGAAGGACATTTAAGAGACGTTTAAATTACCCAGTCTATAATTTTGGGGGGTTTGCTTATCTGTTCATCTTTTAACTGCTTTAAATAATTAGGAAAATTTCCTTGGCAGTGCTCTAAGAGGATAGGCAAAAGAGTGACATGACTACTCCCAGGGAAGGAAAGGTCGAGGTTTTGCATTCTGCAGATTTTTAAAGTAGAAAAGAAAGTATTCTTCATTTGAACAGTCTGAAGCAGTATGCATATTATATAAAACCTAGCACTCTGCTTTGAAATGTCATCTTTTCCAGGGCTTCCCACTTTCCTTGAACTCACTCGCAGTATCTCGCTGGCCCTTCTGCCTGGAGGGGCGTAGGGCAGGGAGGCACCAGTGCTCCGCTCTGGCCTTGCCTAAGTGCAGCTACTCAAAGGCAGTTCCTAAAGGGAGCAGGCACACACTCAGCTCAAAGGCTTCCATTAGCTCTGCCGGCTAACTTGTTATCTTGTAGTGTGTGTCCCCCTCCCTCCTTTCTGCCCTTAATGAACAGTTTGTTCCATTGTAATTCTTATATCAAACATCTGGAAACCAGACTCGTTTAAAAATGAAAGAAAAAGAAGTTTCAGTGCCTATGACTTATCCAGGTCTCTGTCAGAAGGACAAAAAGAATTCAGATGAATCAGTAAACGGGCTTTTTTTTTTTTTTTTTTTTTAAAAAAAAAAAAAGCAGCACTTTGACCAACACATTTTTCTAGGCAGAAATTCCGCAGAGCAACGTAGACCCACTTTGTAGCAGGCGGACGCGCTCTGCCCGCTGCTTGCTCCTCCGTTCACAGCTGTCTCCAGCGGGAGGAGCTGAAACCTGAACCAAACCCTGCGAGCGGGGATTGGATCCCTCCCTCCAGCAGCCGCAGAGCCCTCCCAGAAGGAAAAAAAAAAAAAAAAAAAAAAGAAAAGAAAAAAAAAAACCAGCAAAGCAGCAGCCTGTTTGGAAAAAGTGCTTGAGAACATCCCGAAGTGATTGGAGGAGCGGGAAACCCTTCCCCCCTGCACCTGACTTGCGGGTATTTACAGCACTTTTCAAGGCGCCTCTGCGCTGCCGCTACAGGACCCGAGTGGATGGACGTCGCGGGGCAGGCGAGGCGACAGGGACGGATGCGCTGGCAGTGATTGCGTGCGTGTGGTGCCGCACACCCGCCGGGGACCGCTACACACACCCGCCAGGAGAGCCCGGGAGAAGGAGAAACCCTGCCTCCAAGATGCCACGCTCCTTCCTGGTCAAGAAACATTTCAATTCGTCCAAGAAGCCGAATTACAGCGAACTGGACACTCATACAGGTAACGAAACGAAGGCGAACGCCAGCGCGTTGCTTCTGAGGTCGCGGTCTTTGCGTGGCGGTAATGAGGAGGAGTGGGAGTGCTTTTCAGGCGCCAGGGAATGGGTTAGTTCATGGCTAGCTCTTTTTTTTTTTTTTTTTTTTTTCCTTTTGCTTACCAGGAGGGAGTTTTGAGAAATATGTCAGTGCTGCCCAGGATGAATCACAAAGTTTGTTCATCCACTTGAACTCAGTTACTTAGAGAGGAGTTGGAGTTTTCTTGTTCTGTATCTGCTCGTGGTGGAATTGAAACTTTTATACAGATCCTGCAGGAAGTTTCACTGCCTCATTGTAACAGGCTGCACAGATTTAGAAAGCACATGCTGCCTTGAAGTGACTCTCCAACTCTAATTTGGCTGTTCAAGAGCACTGTCTCTACCCACCAGAATATATATATGAAATAGTACTTCCTTAGTCTTCCTTATATTCAGATGACCATACTGAGTTGTTTAATTTATGCACCTTTTAATCCCCAAAATGTTAATTTTGCTGCCTTTTGAAATACTTTTTGGTTCTCTTACCTTAAAATTTCCTTCTTTCTCCAGTGATTATATCCCCATACCTGTATGAAAGCTACCCAGTCCCTATCATACCACAGCCAGAGATCCTGAGCTCAGTAGCTTACAATCCCATTACTGTGTGGACTACAACCGGGCTGCTACCCTCTCCATTACCCAACGACCTCTCTCCGCTTTCCGGATACCCCTCATCTTTGGGAAGAGTCAGCCCACCTCCACCTTCTGACACCTCCTCCAAAGATCACAGCGGTTCAGAAAGTCCCATTAGCGATGAAGAAGAGAGAATCCAGTCCAAGCTTTCAGACCCCCATGCAATCGAAGCCGAAAAGTTTCAGTGCGGTTTATGCAACAAGACCTATTCAACTTTCTCTGGGTTGGCCAAACATAAGCAGCTGCACTGTGATGCCCAGTCTCGGAAATCGTTCAGCTGCAAGTACTGTGACAAGGAGTATGTCAGCCTGGGAGCGCTTAAGATGCACATCAGGACCCACACACTACCTTGTGTCTGCAAGATCTGCGGCAAGGCTTTCTCTAGACCCTGGCTACTTCAAGGACACATTAGAACTCACACTGGTAAGACCAACCATTACAATTGCAGTTTCTTGTTGCTATAACATCAGGATGCCCTTTTGCTATTTTTCCCCACAGGTGGTGGTGGTGGGGGGGAACCAACAAAAAACCCCCAGTGTTTCTTTACTAACCTGAAATGCATCCACAGAATTTCAAATATATTATTGAAAGGCTAAATTCTCCCTTTTGGGGGGTGGATGGGAGGGGAACGTAGGATGGTCTCATAACTGTGGACCAGATACTGACATAAATCAGCATTGCTCCCTTGATAATTTTAGGATGGTTTAGCCCATTTCCACTAGTGGAAGGTTTTGCTTTAAGGATTTTATGTTAACCTTCAGGCTTTGAGAAGACTCTGAAATCAAGCAGCAAAACAGAAAGGCAATGCATGAGGGGCTGCTTTCTGACTCCTTAAGCAGTTGGCAAGTTTTGCAGGCGCTATCTCAAGTCCTTAAGAATTAGAAACACATCATCGCCAAAGCAGGTTGTTTGGGGTTTTTTCTCTGCTGAGGCAAAAACTTGATTTTGAGTATAACACTGGGTAGAATGTACTGTCTGTGCAGCTGTCTGCTGCTTTTCAGTCAAAGCCCTTGTCCCCCGTAACTCAGACAGCGTTAAGCAGCAAAAATTCTATGAAAAGATTTGAAAATGTTGGGAGGAGCCCATCCTAAAAGTACTGCCTGCACCTGTAGATGCAGAAGGACTCAGCAGCTTGTCTTCGGAGACTGCACTTAGCAGCGTATTCTGAAAAGACACAGTTCTGCAAGTACGGTCAGCAGTGCTGAAAGCTGTTGTATTTCTGGCCTGATTAACTTTTTCTTACACGTTCTTGATTATAACAAATCCTTTCTGTTTGTTTGTTTGTTTCTTAGGACAAAAGCAAGTGTTACCTGTCTTAAGTGTGTACTTCTTTTTTAAAGATTTACCCTGTTTTTCCTTGATGTTTCCTTTTTAGGAGAGAAGCCGTTTTCCTGTCCTCACTGCAACAGGGCTTTTGCAGACAGATCCAATCTGAGGGCTCATCTGCAGACCCACTCGGATGTGAAGAAATACCAGTGCAAAAATTGCTCCAAAACTTTCTCCAGAATGTCTCTGCTGCACAAACATGAGGAATCCGGCTGCTGTGTAGCACACTGAGTCATGCAGTCAATGTTTACCTGGACTCGATGCATTTCTCCACTCCTGTTCCAAATGATAAGTGGAAATCCAAAGGCGTTTTCTCGTCTGCTTTTCAGCCAAAAAAAAAAAAAAAAAACCAAAAAAACCCAAAAAAACCCCAAAACACCACCAAACAAGCAAACAAACAAAATAGTGGAAGAACTTAGAATGTCAGTAGGAATGAGCTTTAAGTTGTTTCTGTTCAGTCACGCATTTGCATTCTTAAGTGAAAATTCTGAAATATGGGGAAAGACACCGTGCATGACATTTCAAGTAGATCTAAAGGAAGCAGCATTATCAGCTTGCTTTATAGATGAAGCCAAATGTATGTTGTCTTTTCTTGCTTAGAAAAGGCTGCAAAGTTAACAATACATTCCTGCCAAGCCATTTCAACCAAAGAAACAGTATTTTGAGTGGAACTTTTAATAAAAATACTACCCAAGTGAATTTTGCTAGACACCATTTATCTCAGGTGCCTTAAAAAGTATTCCAAGTTTACCTTAGTAAATGTTTAATATTATTCATTGCTGTGTTTTTTATTTTTTATTTTATTAGAAGCCAAGGCCTTCATTAATGATCCAAAATGCTTTAAAACTGCATAATTAAGACAGGAAAAAAAACATGTAAGAGAATGTACGGAAAATTGAAAGCCACAAATTAACCGCATGTGCCTTTTAAAAAAAAAATATATATATATATAATGACTGTAGCTTCAAACATTCCTGGTGCATGCTTGACCATCTTTTAATATGAAATAGTTCCTCTAAACTTTAATCTTTTTTAAAAAACGGGAATAAGTGCAAGAGAGGGGGTTCACGGGAGTTTGACGACTATTTTTTTTAAATGCACAAAGGAAATGCAATATTTTCAGCATTACCCCTCCAAGTGCCTTTTTTATTGATGATTTTGTAAAGTATGTGGACATAATGTAAATATTTTTATTTTTATATGACTGAATGTGTTATGAATGAAAGTGAATTGTTGCCTATAGCATCTATAGATAACTTGAAGAAAGCGTGAAGTGAAATTTATGTTGTTTTCTAGCCACTTTTTTACAATAAACATTTTTAAGTAAGATTTCTGTTGTTTGTTCTAATTAAAGAAAACACCTGTGTCTGGTTTATCAAGGCTTTGGAACACAGAAAAATGTAAGTGTCTCTACACGACCAAGTGAAGATTAAAGTGAATTTCAGATGCAAATCCTTAGTTCACAAGTACTGGACATTAGAAAGGAATATGTCCACTGCATTATAAAACATTTAAAACCATACAGAGCATTCTCCTAGAGTGACTGCTTTAAAACGCTGTTGCTTTTTTGCTACTTACGATAGTACAAGAACATTGTGAAATATACTTTATCAAAAACATTTTTAAAAGTCTTCTTTCTTGCATTTTAACAGTTGAAAGGATGCCACTCGAGCAGCCTTATTATAGTACTTTTCCTGAGACTCTGACGTTAGGAAATCTGGGCCTGATCCAAAGTTCATCAAAGTCAGTGGAGCCTTGCAGGAGTCCAGTAATGTTTGCATGATGCTCTTTTAAAGTAGCAGTCAAGTCACAGTATAATATACTTTATATAGCCATTTCAGAAAGATTAAAGATATTTCTGTTAAACTGTTTTACATATCAGAACTGTCAAGTGAATGTATTATGACTGTATATCAGCTAATATATCACAGGAAAGAATTATCCAGTAATGAATTATTTTTCTTCAGATGATTTGAAAAAGGACTCCAAGACCTGAACTATATAAAAGCATTACAACATCATCTAATCATGCCTCCTCATTACTGGCTAGTGCGAAACAACACTACTTTCAATTTTCAACAAAGCGCAAAGCTCAAAACCAGATAAGCAATAGGTGGCGTCCAATCTAAAGAGGACTATGTCTACATTAGGGTACCAGCAGGAGCAAGTAATAGCAAAATCAAAATTCCAACAATTTATTGAGAAGATTACAGCTGGATAAACACAAGGTGCAAATATCTAGAAGAAGAGTACGTTTCAGCAAAATAATGCAACAGACCATATGCACACCTTTTGTCTCCTCCAGCTGAGTCCTGCAGAGGACTGAACTGGAGTAACATAGGCAATAGGCACACGACAGAAGTTTTGTACCTTTTCCCTACAGGAAGCACTCTACCAAAAAAAGACCAGCTCAAATAAAGCTTTTCATATTCTCCAAGCATCTTCTGACAAAAATCTCAAGGTTATAACAACGATTCCCTAGGACCTGTTAGATTTTTTTTCAGGAAATAGCTAGGGAGTTCAAGAAAGATAGGGTTAGTGGGAATTTGTGAGGTAACATTTCGAAATGAACACATGAAGGCATCAAATACCCTTGAAAAGTTTCATGTGGTTACTGTATTGATTTGCACTTCCATGTCATTCACTTTGAAGTCCTTAGGCTCCAGCAGCTCTTTGTGCGGCTTTCTCTTCCCAGAGCAAATCTTTACTGGTGTATGAGTAAAGCTCTGGCAGTCAACAGCTATTTGTACTGTCAAAGTTCTAGGTTTGCTCTCCTGTGTCATGTCACAAAGGCTTTTCCATTGTTTTAATTCACACTTTAAATTCTCTACACCCATAGTAAATGAAATAGCATAAGAGCTCAACTTCTTGAATGAGTGGAAATGCTACTGTTGTCCTTAAGGGAAATCAGATGAAAACTTCATCAAAATACAGTATGCTAAACCAAACACAAGTGGAACTGGTCTGATTTGGAGATGACAATTAAGATATGCTACTTTGCATGCCTGTAACACCTGTATTCATAAAGCACAAAGATGGGAAAGGCTAGAAGCTCTTCTGGCTCATCTCTTTAATTGAAACAGAGTGCTCTATCACAGATCCCTAGCTCTCTGTCCAGTTGCAGCATAAACTTCCCAGGCATCTGAATTTCTCTTGCTTTTCCTGTGAGACTGCTTTCCATTTGCTGTCAGGACACTTCTCCAAAACATTTTGCATTAATAGTTTTACCTCATTACTCTAGAAATGCCCTTCTGTACCTGCACAAGCTATTTACCAATGTAAATTGAATTCTGTTCTGAGCTGCTGGTCGATGACTTTCTTGAAACATGAGGGAAAAGCTGCCTCCACGGTGAATCTATCCACTGAATCTCTTTGGCTATCACTACATTCTCTGATTCTATATCCAAATAATCAGCTGTTAAAAATCTTCCTTAGGAAAACATGCTCCCCACACTCCAAATACCTTCATCACTCTTTTCTGAAATCAATTGCTTTTTTACGTTTAATTTTAGACACCAGTGCTAAATGTAATTCTTTTAAGAGCAAAGTTAAGCTATGAAAAGGCCAGCCTCTCCTCTAAAGGCACCTGCATAATAGCAACCTATATACCATGTTTCATAGCTTTTTTTAACTCTTCATGAATGAGTTGCTTAAAATCAGTAGATCTGAGGACGGTACTTTTGCCCAGAGGTTACTCCAAATACTCTAAATATATACTTTTTTTGGTTTTATGATTGCCCATTACAGGGAATAAGAGCTAGATCCTTCCTTTAGTATGTTCTGGCAATTTACTTTCACTTCCTAAGTGTGCTTTCCGTGTGCAGAGAAGAGCCGACCCACCACAGCACATGTGCGGTTACAAGTTGATTGTATGAGTTTCTCAAGGCTGAAGGCAATAATTGAATCACTTTGGTTTCCTCTTTTCTCTTCCCTTGCTTCCGTTTGGGCGTGCTTTTCACTTCAGAGGCTGCAGAATGAAGTAATATGTACAAGAAACGAAGGCAGAACAAAGTGCACATTTATGCTCAAAGCACTGCAATTATGCTACCAACTAATGTGGGGCTCCGAATAGCATCTTATGCACTCACCAAAGGGTTAAAATAAGTGCCTCTCAGATTAAGGCACCATGAAATTTGTCTTCTGTATTTTACTCTATTATTTGGGTTATTATAGTTCCTTTTATCATTAAGCAAGCTCAGGGCCTATTACTCTAAGCTCCATAAAATCATGTAAAAAAGAAGCACCCTAAAGATCCCACAATTTTAATTTAAAAAGGAAGGACAATGGGAAACGTGGTAATTTAATTCTGGTGTCTTGTGCTACAGTTGATTTCCCCTGACACAAAACCAAATCAATATTTCATCTTAAAAAATATTTTTATTTTTGAATAAGACATTTTCAGTGATGAACATTATTGTTTAGAAATAATGGGGTTTACTAGCTGTCCCAGATGCTTGGTTTTCTCTCTTTAAAGTAGGTGTTTAACAGTTAAAATATATAAATTATAATTCTGGTTCACAGAAGTATAAAGAATGGAATGTGAGAAGCACACTCCAACCTGCGTGTATTGCAGTATCAAATGATGACAGTAAGAAATAAGAACAGACTCAGTGCAAGCGAAATCCCGGAGTCACAGTGCGGTTTAGGCGGGAAGGCACCCCTGGAGATTGCTTAGTCCAACCCCTCTGCTCAAAGCAAGGTCAGCAGAAAAGTTTAACCAAGACTGTTTCCAGTTGGGTTTTGAACATCTCCAAGAATGGAGATTCCACAACCTCTCTGGGCAACCTGTTCCGATGTTCAATAATCCTTGCAGTAAAAAAAGGGTTTTTTGCTTATGTTTAAATGGAATTTCCTGTATTTCAAATGGTGCACACTGCCTCTTGTCCTGTCACTTGGCAACGCTAAGAGTCTGGCTTAGTCTTCTTTACTTCTTCTCATCAGGTATTTATACATATTCATAAGATCTCCCTTGAGTTTTTTCTTCTCAAGCTGTCTCAGTCCCTCCCATGTGAGAGATGCTCCAATCTCTTAATTATCTTTGTGAACATTCATTGGACTCACGTCAGTGATACCAGGCTACAGATTAAAAAATAAATAAAATAAAAAGGCATTTTTTTTTTTCTCTTATTTGGCAGTTTGGTCTCCTTCTTCCTTTCCGCTTACTGCTTCCATACTTCAAGAATGCCATCCAAACCAATACTTTTTTCTGTTTTTAATTCTCCTGGTTCACTCACCATTTTGCGTACAAGAATGTAAGTGCTCTTTCATGGCATTCTTTCTTTCATTTCCCCCAGACAAAAGTTATTGCAAAATGTAACGGTTGCTTTCTGTCTGCTCTCTCTCTTTTACCTGGGCATTGAATATACCCTGTCTCTTGTCTTTGTTCCTTCCTGCTTTATATGCACCACCAGAAGTTTGTCTGGCGTGCACGCTAAGTAACCAGGAGGTGGATGAAGATGACAGTTTGGCAGTCCTTGCCAAGAGGGAATAAATGCCCTTTTATATCTGTCATACTTTTACACTATTTTTGTCAAAAGAAGACACAAAAAACAGCAATCACACAAATGTCAGCTCAAATTCACATGGCCTCCCCCATTTTCAGTAGCCTTCACGCTGTAAGCTCGGAAGAGCAAGAGAGGTACATGCAGACATTCACATGGTCTCTTCACACAGGTAGACATGCCGTGGAACAGCGTGCACATTCAAACATGCAAATGCTTTCACTGCAACCCTAATTTGGGGTATCTGCTTCAGAAAAACCCATAGACAGAGCCCTCATTTTGTTGCTGGAGCCATCCCCCAATTAAAAAAGGCGGATTTAAATGCAAGCACAAGGGTGCTTTCTAGAAGGACGAAGTCAAAGAAGGGTGTTCTTCAAGTTCTTTGCCCATCCTCTCAGCATAGGTAGGACCGAGAACACTACACATTCTGTATCAGAATGCTTTCCCAGAAGTTTAGCTTGATGTTACTTATAGTATAAAACAGAGCTTTCTGCCTAGCCGAAGAAGACTACAGAAAGCCATTCCTCGTCTTGCTAAGCCTCTACATTCTGCTTACTTCTCATGTTTGAGCCCCTCCTGTTACTGCTCTCTCTGCCTTACATAGAAATCACCTCCTTCCCAGATGAGGTTGACAGGGGATCAGAGTCAGGGGATCATGGATCTTTTAATAATTGATAGATGTGGGCATTGCCACATCCTCTAACCAGCCCTAGACAACACGCGTCCGAACAACAAATCCAGGTTACATGCTGGACCATCTCCCAACCATCACCTTTTCATACCTTCTCCAAAGGCATGACCTGGGAGCGCAGGAGCTTGGACTAACAAATCCCTCACAGAGAGGTGCCTACGTCTCGCTGAGTCCTGTGGTTCCCAGTACAAGCACTGAACATCAGAATACGAAGTCACAGACATCTGTTAAGTCGCTAATAAGAAGCAGTTATAGTATAAAGTTGCACTGCAATTAGCTCAGATTTTGCACATGTCCCTAAACCAAAGTAAATTCCTTTGAACGTAACCTGCCCTCTCATGTGGGCTGGCAGATCACCCACAGCTGACAATGAATAAAGAGTCAGAAGAATGAAAACTGACAGTTATTTAGTAACTCCAGCAAAAATTGAATGAATAACAATCAACAACTTAAAGCAATAATATTATGCGTAAAAGACTAATAAAAATCCCTCCTCCTGTAAAAGACGCATCATATTTAGCATTACATCATTAATCTTCACATCTTTAAATTTCATAAAAAGATATTTTGGAAGACAGTTCACCAAGATTTATAGCAAAGCATTCACTATTCATCTGTAATACATGAAACCGGGCCAGGTTGCTATGTCCCGGGGAAATTAAAAAAAGAATCTTGTGACTCGTGATGGACATTTTGGTGGTGTTTGTGAAACAACTTGGCATCTCAGTCCAGATCCTAACTAGTTCTGACTGGACAAGGCCCACACTCAAAAACAGTCAGGATTTTTTGACAGCCCTGACTTGTTGACAGTAAATAGCTTTTTTGGGGAAAATGGCTTTCAGTTTCTAGGTAGTTTCAAGAAATTACTCTATTCCTTTTCTCTGTCCCCACTTTTCACACTATTGGCAGAAAAATAGTTGCTCTTACTGATACTTCTTTTTCCCAGTGACCTCTCCTCACAGGTTACAAAATCACCGCTGTAGGTTCTGTTTTGGTGGTCACAGCAGAGAGCCATGACTGAGGGCTGCTTCCCGATATTTGAACTCAAATGTTCCAGCTGTCCACAGAGAATGTCAGTACGTCACACTGGTGCGACAACATGGGTTCTGGAAACAAAGAGAAGAAAAAGAGAGGTCTTAGAGGCTGTTTAAATGTGAGCCTTTATAGGAGAGCATTCTATTTAATATGTATTTACAAGCAGTAAATATCAATTACAAATTACCTTCCAGGTCAGGCTTCTGTAACAGGAGAAACTCAGTAGTTCAGCACTGTTTGGCTCTGAGAGGAAATTTTGACTCAAGCTAAGACTGCAGCTGATAAATCAAGTATGTCTGATTACTATTCTTATTGCCACAAAATATAGTAGGAACTAAAGACATAGTTGTTGGTTTTTTTAATTACACAAATATAAACTATGAATAATGGGAACATCCAAAATCATGATAAACTCCCTCTATATGTAGATAACATATAAATTTAAACATACAAAATTAAAATTGGGAAAATATTTTAAGAAACAGCTCTGCTACTATTCTGGGGGGTTTTGTGTTGTTTTTTTTTTAATCTAAAACTTAACTAAAAATATATTTCCATTGTTTGTCAGCTTTTTAAAACAAGAATGTTCATATTTTCTCTCAGATAGAGCATTCTTTTCAATTTCGCTAAAAAAAAAAAAAAAA
Source organism: Rissa tridactyla (assembly GCF_028500815.1). NCBI lineage: Eukaryota > Metazoa > Chordata > Aves > Charadriiformes > Laridae > Rissa > Rissa tridactyla. Next base: position 45,799,710 of record NC_071467.1, read on the forward strand.
GAGTATTTTTCCTTTCTACCAGGATCTACCCGCTTAGATCCCAGAAGGCACTGAGGGGAACTGAGTTAGTCTGAAAATCATTGTAATATGGTTTTACTCTTTTTACATCTACGTCTGGCATTCTGGTGGTGAAAACTCTCCTATGTAGAGGGTATCCTGGGATTGTCCCATACAGTGATTTTCTGCCAGTGAACTTTATATTTGCCACTGCCAGAAGCAGTATTTCAAATCTATGTTGCCATTTGGTAAGAGAAAGGGCAATTGTCAGTAATCCTTTGCCGCAGTACGATCCCATGTACAGCATCGTAAGTATTATTTTCTTAGGTTTGTAGTATTAAGAAGGGAGTAGAGCCAGAAGTCCATGGGCCAAGGCATTTTGGTCTTCCTAAAACACTGTCCTGTTTGGAGCTCGATGGGTCCTTTCTTCTAGTAAACCTTTTTTCTTGCTGTATAATCACACAGGCTGGAGAGGAACCAGAATTATCTGTAATGAGCTCTTGCCTTTTCCTGCTTTGCTACAGTTTGTGTGTCAGGTTGCTGTGCTAACAACTACGAGGTTGTAATCCTGAATTTCTGTGGTAAGTTTAAGGTTTTTGTAACACCTTTCTCCGTGCTTTTTGTAATGTACTGGTGGAAAGGATGTACCTTATTTACTTATCATTTAGGTAAGGTTCAAGTGATTTTTTAAAACATGATTCTCCACAGATTTTCTGATAGCTGCAGACACAATATTAAATCTGAGATCCCATATAGTTGAGAAGCTTTTTCCATTCATCTTCAGTAAACATCTTTCCACCTTGTTTATATCCCCCTACTTAAAACACAAAGTAAAAATTTCACAAGAGGTCTCTTTGGCGCAACCTGAAATTATGGATCTCCTCTTTGCACTTTTAGACAATGTGCTCAAGAGGGGAAATGCTGCACGTACAATGCTTGCTGCTTCATGTTGGCACTGTAATAAGAAGCATCACAGTTCTTAAAGAAAATATATGCTTGTTTGCATCTTAGGTCATTAATAGAGAGGGAGGATCTGTTCTGTAGCATTTGCAAAAACAAAAATATGTTGCCGTCACATGTGTGATTTTGGTTCACCACTTTAAACAGGAAATAGGTTTTAGGTCTTTTAGTCCAGATAATCTTCTTTTGCTCCCATTACTTTGTTCCTAAACATAAAGGAAGTTGTTTTCTGAAAAAGATATTAGAATCTGGCATAGTACTTTTTTTTTAGGGGCCCATAACTAAAATTGCAACACATATTACCTACAAAGAAGAACACTAGCTCAGTACCCATCCCTCATTGTGAAAGGAGGAAGTAATATTTTAAAGAGGTGCCATGTAAAGTCAAGCCATGCATTTGTATTACTCCTTCATAGACAGATTATAAACCAAGTCAAACTGTCTAGGACTGTCCTCTCCCTTGACACAGCGCCACTCTTGTGAATGTTAATGGTCACTATGTTGGATGAGGTTGTCCACCCATGTTGGAAGAGGTTGTCCAAGGTGCCTTGCTCTCATGTTCTTTAACACCCCGGTAGCAGTGCCTAACATATTGCCAGGACCCACCATGCTCCAACCTGGTGCAGCTGCGAAGAAAGCAGGTAAGTATTTCACTTACGTATCCAAGGATGAGCCTTCCCTCCAGCAGATTTTGCTGATGTAACTGTGCAGCAAACTCTCCTGGCATATACGCAATTCACATTGATGCAATGTGCTTTGACAGCAGTGCTTCTCCTGGTTGCCCAAGCACAAGAGCAACTTGCAAGCCAATATAACTACAACTAGACTTTAGTTTTTGCCAGTACAGAAGTGCTGCAAGGAAAAAAAAAGTGGGGAAAAAAAAAAAACAAACAAACCCCCAAAAAAGCAGTGCTACACTCTTGGCAAAAGTTTCTGAAACAGACCCAATCTTGAGTCTCAGGGCAGTGCAGCTTACACACCTCCTTGCTCTCAGGATTGTACCTAAAGTATAGCCCAGACATTAATGCTTAAATGACAGGATTTTGAGGTGCCTTGTGATGGGCGTTAGGGGTGGGAAAGTGTATGCTTGGTGGTAGAAGAAGAGCCGGAAGCAGTCCTTCTCACGGTGGGACTGCAGCAAATATGCTAGAGTTAATCTGTTTGCTTTCATTTTATTTTCTCCTTGCCTGGTTTTAGTGAGGATGAATAATGTCCATGTCTTGTAACACCTCGGTAATAGTTCAGCAGGATTGCTGTGACCTTTCCTGGCTGGACCAGGACTGATTAGCTGCAGATTTCGATGTATGAAACTCAGCTGACAAGCCAGGCTTGCAGAGTCTGTACTGCTGCAGTTTCTGTTGAGGAATGTAAAAGGATCATTTCTGTTGCTTTTTGAGGGGGAAACTAATAAGTTGGTGGAAATGGAGAATTTAAGTGACTTACTTCTTCTGATTTAATTTTTGCAAATAGTTACACATGCTTGGACTACGCTGAGCTGGGAGTGTTGCATTTTGGTTTTAGCCATTTGAGCCTCCCATCTGCTTATGCCAAAGATGAACCTTTCCAGGTGATCTAAAATGTAGACTCCTTAACTGATGTGAATGGCAGCCTTCCTGTTTTAAATTCCAAGTTGTAAAAAGAGAGTTGCATTGTCAATCAGCCAGCAAATGGTGCTGCACTGGCCTTTCTAGAAAAACAAACAATGGGTAATAAATGACTTTATGGTGGGATTGAATTTAAAACAAAAAATCCTTATCAGTGCAATGTGTTTTCTGGTCCACTAAAACTCTTCTGTTTTAATCTATTCCAGCTATGTTAGATTTCCCATTTTTTTTAATTAAAACAAGTCCTCCTAAACACATGTGTGTATGTATACATACAAACGTGGGTATGTATATACAAATGTACACATGGAAATGTTTTCTGCACTTAGGCAGAGATAGAATTAGGGCAAAATTAGACTCTAGATGATATTTTCCTTTTTTTTTTTTTTTTGAGTAGTACTATTAATATGTGGCACATTTCTGTCCTCCTCCCTATTCCAAAATGTCAATTTTCATTAAAAAACTATGGCAACTCTCTTGTTCCTATAGTTACCCAGAAAAAAATAGAGTTTTGACAGTGATCAAGTGAAACCAGTACACTTGTAGTCACCTTCAAGCAGCCAAACAACATACTGCAAAGGCAGACAAGCCTCGAAGAGATAGGCAGCTCAAGGCAGTATATTGGCACTGCTTCACTCAGAAAGGCTTCAATGGGGACAGTCCTCAAGGAGATGATAAATGTTAGCAGAGGAACCAGTTCTCTGGCTGACCAAAGCATGGAAGGAAAGCGTGGGAGAACACCATAGTGAAGATCTTCACTATTTATTGAGTGGCATTTTGCTTTGGTGTTGCAAGCAGCAGAAGGCAAAGAGAAGAAAAAGCAAACTGCTTAGCAGGTAAAAATAGAGTGCAGGCATTCCACTGCATCCCAGGGGCCTTTTGAAGCTAGTAGGTACACCTGAAACCCAAGAATACATGGAGCCTCTTGGATCCTATCGGATTACGTTTGTAAAAATATAGAAAAATTTCACTAGGAGTGGCATCTCCTAGGAGGATTTGTGAGATTCTCAGCACGGGCAAAATAATATTGGTTCCACCTTTCCATTCAGTTCATGCTTTTGAGCCACATAAGATGCATGGCACACTAAACCAGTCCACGGACTGGCTTCCAGAGCCAGGTAGCCAATATGCTGCAGGCTGGCTAACAGACCTAAAGGGAACGCACTGTTTTTGTTTACTCAGACAACATGTTTGCCTACAGTTTTCAACATCTGTAAAGGAGACTCGAGCACATAGTTGCCAAAGTAGTCAAGAAATCTTCTTTATGCTTACGGAATACAGGCAGCTTGTGTTCTTTACTTGGAATTTTCCCCGGCTCTTTAATGGCAGCACTGGAGTATAATGATCCTGTGTAGGTTTACCATGCACCTGTGTTATCCTTTTTCTCTAGCAGAAATTAAGTTGGGACACAACTGTGGTTTTGGGTTTGGATTTCTCCTGTATATTCAGCAATCTCATCAGACCAAAATAAAGAGCCAGGTATCTTTCTGTGCACATGAATATATCACTTACGTTTGTTCAGGAAATCTGATGCATTCAGGAAACACTGGTCTTACCAGGTGTGAGCAATACAGCTGTGCAGAGCACTCACAGCATCGCATCAGACCTCTTGCATAAATGCAAAATCTTGATCGGCGCCTAAGTAAGAAGTCACACGCATCTCCAAAGTTTCCCATTTTCTATACATTCAGAAACCTTCTGGAATATCAAGGAGAATATAACAATCCTACTCCTACACAGATGCTGTGACAAAGGGGAATCTGGATGTGCCAGCAACACAGCAGAGAATTTCACCTTTTAAGAGAGATGAGGGTGAGAGATAAGACTCTGCCTACATATGCATAGGATATACAGTGCAAATCCAATCCTCCTTCATCCACGCCTCAGCCCAGGAGCTGTGGATTATAACCTTTCACCCTGTACTGCACACAATCAAGTGTTCAGCTCCCAAGCGCAGAGCTAGTTTTGTCCTGGAGTTTTCAAAGCGCCTGGTTCCCGTGAATAGACACAGTCTTCTCTTATTTGACTCCCCACTAAGTAATGCCTGCAGAACATGTCAGTCGAATGCTGGAAAGGTCAGGGGGCAATGGCTAACAGGAAAGCTGGTTCTTATGGCTCTATCCACAGGATAGAGTGGATGCATTTCCCAGTGTGTCCCACAGTCCTGATCTTTTGGTGCACATCTGGTTACGTTCTCACTGCAAGTCAGGGCAAAGCACCAGTGGGCAACCTCACTTTCCTATGGAGGGAAGCTTGGCCATACAGGCAAGGTATATTTCAGTAGGTGTCCTGTCCTACACTAGGGGAAAACCAACACTGTTTTGGTCCAGAGTCTATTTGGGCCATTATATCCCAAATTTTGTTAACATTATATATCCTTTCCACAGGCCAAAGTTCAAAAACATTTCTGTCAAGAACACGCTTTCCAAAAGCAGCGTGGAAACGGTGTGGTTTCAACACATCACGTGTGTCAGAGAAAGGAAAAGACCACAGGAGATCTGTGTGTGTCCTTGGCTTGCCCTTCAGGCTGCTCCGTTCCACAGGTAGCCATTCCACAGTCACATTCCAAAGCTTACGTGGAAAACTCACAGGACGGCAGAGCTGAACAGAATCACAGCTGGTGGCTCAACGGCTAAAGCTTTCCACCCCTGTACGGCTATTTTGAGAAGGGACAGGGTTTCAGAAGCTTTCAGGAAAAAAGCAAACTGAGATGCTGCTCTATTTAAAATGTGGCCCTGTGCATGCTGACTTGAGTAGCAAGTTTGGAAAGTGTCATCAAAGAGGTTGTGCTATAAATTCAGGTTTAAACCCCTATTAGGTAGAATACAGGCTTAAATCTGTCTCCCTGGACTGCCATGCTATGAGTCATAGTCCATCCTCCTCTCTTTTTCTATTTACACCTGGATACCTTGCAGACTGGTGGTTAGACCACTTGGAGGTGGAAAACTGGTTCAAATCCTACCAGGTGGGGTGATGCCTAAACCAGGAAGTTCCCGAGGCTAACCAGACACATCTGCTCGCAGCGGTGCATGATTCACTACAAGAGGACAACCTTTTTCTAAAGTCCTATGAATGTTATACCTTCTTACATTTTATTGCTGACAGCTCCAAAGATACACTTTGAATGCATTAAACAGATTATATTATATTATACATATACATTAAACATAAACCTGTGAGAGTGATCAAACACTGACACCAGAACAGGTGCTCAGAGAGACTGTGGAGTACCCATCCTTGGAGATATTCAAAACTTGACTGGATATGGCCCTGGGCAACCTGCTCGAGCTGACCATGCTTGAGCAGGGGGGTTGAATGAGACAATCTCCAGATATGCCTTCCAACCACAAGAATTCTGCAATTCTACAGATAAAAAAGAAAAGGGGGCAGGGTGGTGGAAGGAAAATACTTTTTTTTATATTTTCAAGTGAGCAAAAAACCGTAGAGTAAAATGAAATTATTTTGGATAAGATTGATGAAATGTATTTAGTATTTTAGCCATGGAACTGCAAATTCAGTTATGGTCTTAATTCCAGTTACTGACCCCTCCTAAACTCTGGCCTTGTTTTCACTCTGTTGAGGTACAACAGTATTGATGGATGTGTGTGGCACCAGTGTGACTGGGATGTGAAATCATGTGCTTTCCCCTCACATGAAGAGGCATTTCAGCAATGATTAATCATGTATTTTCTCCTTTGGCAGCTATTCACAGAGGTTTTCATTTGCAAGGCACGATTTCTTTTTCTTTTTGTTGTCATCATGGTGAAGTCCCTAATAATTGACATTTACCGAGGAAACTGGGTTGCAGATCTGTCTGAATGTGTAGGAGATGGGCTAATTCCATGTTTTATCAAACTGGCTTCAAGAAATCTCAGAAATAAAAGTCTTCCAACTGAGATTTATTGAAGTTTCTTAAAGTCCTGAATTGTTTTCCCTTGAAGCATTTAGTTCAGTAGATCTTTATCATTCTATACCTGTACATACATGAAGATCCATATGCAAGGACACATGTTTACAACAAATTGCTGAGACTCTCCACATCTGACGTTGTTTCTGCATATTCATGAGTGCACCTAAGGGCTGAAATATCTTTTCTGCATGACAGGTTTTGCCCTAATAATTTGTACAGTATATCATTCAAAAAAAATAACGACTTTTAGACAAACTTTTCTGAAACACACTTTCATTGTTCCCTGAAGTGTTCTTGGTGTATTTAATTACAACAGGTGCTATTTCATTTTGGTGAAGCAAATGGTAAAATCTTAGAGACTCTTTCATGAGAAGTATCTGTGATAAGTTCGGAAATCCCACAAACTATCGCATTTTCTTCTTTCTATTGATAGTTGCCATGTTTCTTAATGCCAGATCCTCCAGATTCTGGAAAAATCAAAATATTAGTTAAAATTACTAAATAAGCATGGGGAATAGAAAGCAAGTTGGATGTTGAAATACAGGCTTGTATGATTAAAAATATATTCCCATTTCTTATTTATTTAGAATTACGATTTATTTATGGCAAAAAAACCCAAAACTTTTAAAGAGGTGAATGACATTTCTTAGCCTTACTTGGATACATTAGGCAAATTTACCACTTTGTCTTTTAATTTAGTACACAATCTATTTAAACCTGGCACAATGGAGCAGCATGCATGTTTCCAAGCAGCAAGAAATCCCAGTTACTTCATTTATTGGTTTACAAATTTGCCACATATATCATTTGTGGCATCAGGTCTTTTTTCTCATAAAGAGAGCTTCATCAATCAAAGTGGAAATTATTTGCCATCAAAATGAATTTGAGTATTTACAATTAATTATACCTTATTCTTCCCAGGGCATACAAAGCACAGCAAGCTCTGTACTGTCATTGCCGATCATCTCTAAAACACAAGATGTCAACCACACATACTTAATTAAGCAGCGTATTCAGTTAAACCAATGAAATTACATTGTTCTTATCAATATCATTTATTCCACTAGTCTGCAGATGAAAAGTACATATTCCTACTTGGTGTTTTATTGATGGCAGTGGGAAGAGAACTCATAGCTTTCCTTCTTCTTGGAGCTCTTCCCACAGCCCAGTTTGTTCTTTGTCTACCATCTTTCCTGGTATGAACTCTGAAGCTGGCAAATAGGCTGCAGCAAACCCTGGAAGATGAAGTAGTGTTTTAGGTGCAGCTCAGTGTGGGGCTACCTCTGGACGGTATGTACATACTGCCTCTCCATATGTCATGCAGGGGTTAACTTTCAACTGCTTGTGCAGGGGAATCAAGCAGTTAAACCTAACTGACAAAGACTTGTTCTCATCTTTTTCCTAAGCTCTGTTTCATATTCTGAACTTCCAAATAAAAAGATTTTCAGACTCTTAAAAAGATCATCACTAAGCTCTTAAAATTATTTTTTAGGGTTTTTTTTTAAATGAAGTCTTGCATGCCTTTTTTTCATTAGACATCTGTAACAATGAGTGCACATTCACAGTGGCCACAGCTTAGCAAAGCTGGTTAAGCAAGTATGTGCTTTACTTTCTACTGGTGTTCAAATTAGTGCAATGTAAAATGTACCTGATTTAAAATAGGTTGTGAGTCGGGTTTTGTTCCACTTTTGATGCCCAGACATGGGGCTAGATACACCCACAGTGTCAACAGTCGATGCTGACCATAGTGAAGACTTTCCTACGTGAGACTTTTCCAGTGGTCATGTCATATAAAGTAGTGCTAGAGGAATAAGGTGGGTAAGAAAAACTTCCTCCATTGGATTCCTCCTTTCCCTGGGCTATCACTTCCAAAAAGGCAATGCTCCAGCATTTTTCAGATCAAAACGCTTTTTGATCTGAAAAAGTCAGTTGCAGGATTTGTCATATTCAAAGAAAGAAAAATGACTCCTAATAATAAAATTATTAAAAAACCCCTGATACATACATTTTCTTTCATTCCAATTCATCCCAATGTGTTCTGCAAATTCAAATAGCCTGACATTTATATTAAACTTAAGAGGTCATTGGATCCAGTTCTGCAGAGCAAGACATCAGAGTTTAGAGTCCCACTGATCGTTTCTGTCTCTCAAGAACAGGCTCTGGATGAATTAGCACCACTATTAATCATAATAATACATCTACGTCTTGTTTCTGAGATTCTTGAGATGTTTTCCAGAAACTACAAACTGGCATGATACTAGCCAAAAAAACATTAAAGCATAGATCTTAACTCTCCAGTGAATCCTTCAGAAACTGAATAGCTCTCACAGAATAATATTTCTGACAGGAAATATACACTTGAGATGTTTTAAGCCTGAAATGTCACATACACAACGGGGTTTAAGCCTGAGAATAGCCTCCCCTGTTTCCGAGATCATAACACTAGTATTATAATTAAGAGGATAAAATGCCACTTCCTTGCTTCCCATACCCCTCTCCAAATGAAATGTGAGTCACTTCATGAATTTCATCTATGGCAAAGCCGAATGGAACAATTTCAGCCCATCCTGGACAACCCTCCTGCCCAATTCCCTCACACACACACTCACACACGTTATTTCTGCTAGCTTGGATTTCATATCCGCCTCTGCCCAATCGCTTGTGGCAGGTTCTAGTGGTAAAGCAAATGCTTTGCTGCTGTTTTTCCCCTTAGAATTATAGATCACTGAAGAAGTAGCTTAAAACATTTCCACTGGAGAAAAATGTGATGAAATTGTTAAAGGTTCAGCAGCCTTGAAACACTAGTAGGCTATTGGCATGAGGATTATTCCCAGACATGATCTTTCCTTTGGAACCTGCAGTCGAAGTTTGCAATATTTGTTCGCTTCATGCCTCCTCAGCGTAGCCTGTCTCTCTGGCTGATTTTCTTCCTTTCTTTATCTGAAGCTGGCATTTTTTCCACTCTCAATAATTAAGCTGTCTCGATGTTAGAGACATGCCTATTTTATCACATGTATGTCTCATACACAGTTGAAAAAGGAGATCTCCAAGGGAGAAGGCGGCTGGCGTCTCTACTGTTGAAACGGTTTCAATCTGGCCTGAATAGTTTGCCTGCAGTGCTGCAACCCACAAGGGGGTCTTAACCTCTGAAACCTGCTGACTCAAGAGTAATTGGCCAGCATGATGCCACTGTGACCATCAAGTGGAACAAATAAAATTACCCACCATTTCAGTGCCGTGATTGTCCTCTCCCACTGCGTGATTCCATGAATACCCCGGAGGACTGACCTGCTTATAATAAACAAATTGTTTTCTGGGCTCCTTTTCCATTGCCTGTAGGGGAGTTACAAGAAGACAGAACCAAGCTGTGTTAACTATATTTAGTAGTCTTTTTTTTTTTTCCTTAAATTGCATCAGATGGTGCAGATGACTAGATACAGTATGATCTTTTAAAATTATATCCTCAAGAAGCACACAATTAGAGAGAGCAGCATCTCTACAAGGAAACTCAAGTTTACACAGCAATAGAAAGTTATAAATTTAAAGAATTCAAGAGGATTGCACATATCCAAGTTGGATGACTTAATTCCTTTTCCTGAGCAAGACAGCTTAAAAGCAGGGATTCTCCTACTCTATACACAATTTTGTAATTTGTTTGCATAAAAGCAAGCTGTTTACACTATGGGACGTGGCTACATAAAGGTCTTTGCCAAAACTTACTATCTCCTGTAACAGTGCAAAACCAGAATATCTCCCATGATGGCAGTGGGTTTATTCAGATACACACCAGTGTAACCGAGAACTAAATTTGGCTTTCCAACCCCATCTAAAAGAAGCTCATTGAAGATCAGAGGGGGAGAGCTAGGGGGAGAGTGGGATAGAGGGCAAGGAGGTAGTTATTGTTCATTTGGTTTGTCTTCTTTATGACCAGATAACAGCACCCCCAATATCTGGATTCATGCAGAGGAGATGATATGGCCTGCTAAACACATCAGCAGGACAAGTAGTGTGAAACTTTATTTTAGTGTTTTCAGTAACTGCCTGAGCTGATAATGGCCCTAATGTGGCCACAATTGACTGCCGATGTGCAGATTTGGTCCCAGTCTCATAAAGCTTTGTACTAACACTGTGAAACTGCAGTTGTTTTGAGTTTTCAGCCTTCATTTGAACAAAAGCAAAACTTGGAAGATGAAGATACATGTGAACTGTTTTTTTAGGAAGGTAGGTAGAGGAGCCCAATGACTTTTGCAGAATCAAATCACAATGAAGAATAAATTGACGAGACTGAGAAGTACAGTGAGCTACCTTGCTGTGACTAACAATAACCATCTTAAATGTTGATGTATTTCTGAAAACACAGCTTGCTGTTTGTTGCCAGCTATTTCATTTAGACCCAATTCACTAAAATCACATGCTTAAATGTAGGCAGACTGTTAAGCACATTGTTAAAACAAGGTCTTGAGAAGCCAAAGAAAACTAATACTTTAGTTTCCCTGCATTTTTTTCAGTTGCTACGTGTGATTACTTTATATCACTGATAGATCCATTTCACTTAACTTGTTAAGGTATTTTGAGGGATATTTTACACACATTTTCAGTTTTCTTTTTTAGTTTTGAAACCAACGCAGTAAGAGTATTTAAAGAAACAGCAACAGTGCTTATATGGTTCTTTCCATGCAAAGTAATCTCTCAGCCTGAACAGACCATTTAATCTGGAACAGTTCTTGTAAATTAGAAGGAGTCTGACCCCTGTTTCGAATTTAGCATGCATCTTTCTGTTCATTTTATTTCCCAGCAGATAAGGGATAGATCAGACCTACAATGCTTCTATCATACACAAGTCTGCTCCTTATCTACATACAGCTTCTTTCTCCCTAGCTCCTCTTTCACTTCTGCAACCATTTGGATGTCAAGCAAGAGACAGAATAAAAACAGAGAAACTTCTATTTGGGACCCTGATGCTATCAACACGGGAAGGACATAACAGTTGTGTTTTTTGCCAGTCTGCTTCTCTCATTTATATTTTGTTACATTACTTCTCCTGGCTGTTCCAGATCCTCCTCTCAAGTGGTTTATAGTCACAGCTATAAAGCACATTTCTCTACATCTCTGCTGTAAGGGAATGAGAAGCATTGACTGGTGGATCTCCTTCTCTTTTACATGTAGCATCCTTCTCAGTCAGCCTGCATAACAGATAGATAAAACATGGGATACTAGAATTCCTTTTTATAAATAAACCCACAGAAAACTGGTCTTCATTGTTGTGAAGCATTTCATTCACAGTGGAGGGCTCTTTGGGGTTTGAGAGATACATTTCCTCAGGGAAAGGATTTGAGATCTCGGGGCTAGTATCTACCTAAGTATCACAAACAAAATTGTTCGGTGCCCAGGCATCTGTAATTTGCCATATTATGATGCAATCTATCAGCCTAACCCCCATATGTGAAAAATTTTCTGAATATTTTCATAGCCAGTAGGCAGATCATGCATTTGCCATAACATACACCCAACATGTAGATCATATGCTACACACAGGTCTTTCGTCATCCACAGAGCTTCTTTAGCTCTCTGCTCCAGAGGATTTGAAGCATGTCACCTACCCCAGAAGGCACACATCCTTCTGATAGCACAGCACACAACCGCATATAATCCATACAAATGCACTAACAACTCCTCCCCACCCATCCCTAGGTGAAACTGGAAGCTGATCATGAAACCAGGGCAGAAAAGATTAATTTTCTTTGCTCAGAGGCATTTGGTGGTGGTGATGTTTGGGAAGTGGTACGTAGTTAATTATCCTTGAACAGGGGGCACTTTTCCATTTTTCCTATAGTTTTCTCTTGTAGTTGGTCGCATTAGTTCAGTTTTTCAATGAGCTTTGCTGATCCCAAGACCATTTGGCCAGTCTTAAGCAAGCTGGCCAGCAAGGAGATGACTGAGCAGCAACAGCAGAAAGACGCTGGCTCCTGCCACACCGAGCTCCCTGAACAGGCTGCCGGGAGCAGTCAGCTTGGACAGAGACAAGTTCATTGAAACTGGGAGAGAAGACTTTTGCACAGTTAGTTTTATGCCTTAGGAACTATGGAAGGCTGTAGGCTTTGCTACGAAGACAGAGAGAAAACAGATCACAAACATGAAGAATAATCTCTGGCAGATAAATCTACTTCTCTGCGAAACATAATCCCCAAATACTCTGGCAAGAAGATAGATCATTATACCGTAATGACAAGCATTAGTCGCAGGTCTCAGTTTTTCAAAGAGACTAAGTTTAAAAATAGACTTCCTAAACCTTAAGGCCTGGAACCTTGTGCAGACATTAAGTTTTGTCTGCAGCTCCTCGCTTTACTCCTACATTTCCCCATCTGCAAACAACTGCTACAAATGACTGCTTAAGACAGACCTGGACTTTATAGTTCTCAGTGAAGCAATATGTCACCTCTATTTATACTACTGTGATCTTATTAAAGAAGGAAATCCTGTTAGTAGTCATCTCAAATTCCTTCAGTTATCATAAATTAAAACTCCCCACTTCTCTCTTGCTACAGGATTTTTTGTTTTACTTTAATGTGCATACGTGTGCCTATTTGTACATGTTTTTTAAAGTCTTTGTTGTGTTTTCAGTGAAATCCTAATGGCAACTGACCACAGAAATTCTCCAAATGTTAGTTAGTAGCTACAGAGACATAAACTCACAAAAGCCTTGACTAACTTTTGCTGATAAACATGTCCTTGATGTAATTATTGGCTTAAGTCATAGGAAGTGTAGTTTTGTGTCTATAGCAGTCAAATGGCATCTGGAAGATCTGAGGATCTTTTTGTGCCTTGCTAGAGAGATCTTTGTGAATTTGGCAAATGTTAAAGTAAACTTTCTGAGCCTATATATCCCTTTCTGTGAGATGATGACATTATTTATACTCCCTCCACCTTTTCTAAAGAGGAATTTGCAGCCTCCAGTCACGAAGATGGGCAGTTTATTGCCGTTCTAGGTAGAGGATATTAGGAGACCATGATCAACGATCATGAGACCATGAGGGACAAGCTTCTAATGGTATTTTACATTGCAAAATGTAAAAAAACCTTTTCCATTTTTCATCGTTTTCTGTATCTCATACTGAATTCCTGTTGGCTTTGTTAAGGTCAGTGGTGTTTGTTATATTTTTGTAAGACAGCCAAAGCAGTGGTAATAACAAATACATTAATTCTGCCTTATTCGACTAGTCCAGATTCTCAGAGAAATTTTTTTTTCTGAACATGGTTAAATCTCCTTTATTAAGAACGGAAGAGGTTTATACTTTCTTTGGGGATACTGTGATGCAGATTCTAAGAGAGAGAAGTTGTCAAATGATAGGGATTTCTTGTACAGATTTCATGGTCATAAAACATGAAGTGATTTCAGAAACTGCAGCCAAACAAAAGGCCTTTCTATATTTTGATCCACTCTGAATAGTTCTTATAATTCTATAGCAAACTTAAGACCAACAGAAAGGCACTAAAAGTCATGATGATTAATGTGACAAGAGAATGAGGAGGTCAACTAAAGGCATTGCCATTGTCCATAGCCCTTGTCACAGCAGGTGATTTGTGGGGTTAAATCCACTATAGAGGAAAGCAAAATATAAACATCGAAAATTCCCTGCTGGTGCAACCTGTGGGAAGAGGGCAATGGATTTTGATGCCAAATCAGCACGTTGGTTTGATGTTGTGCGAGGACCACAAGCCAAACAAGCACCTGGAAGCTGCTATTAGCACACCCATTCACCTGTCTCTAGCCATGGCCAGTCTCTAAATGCTTCAAAGGAATGCAAACAAATAAACAACCTAGAGGCCAAGGTATACACCAAGGGAGAAAAGGAAGTGGGAATTCCTTCCTGGCCAGTATAAATATGGTATAAAACAAATGATCAACAAACAGAAATCATGCATCCCCTTGGGAATACCAATAAATCACCTACTTACAAGCTTTCATTTTTAAATCCTGATTTGTCTTTTCTCTAAAGATGAAAAACTCTTCTCTTAGCAATGTTGTAGTCTTTTTCTATTAATCACCTGTTTGGAAGGTCATTCCAGGATATTGTCCCCAAAATACTGAGAAACCTCTGAAATCCAGTCTCCAAGCTACAGCTGCGGCATTGGGCAGCAATGCAGCTTATGACTAGAATAAAGCCTGTAGATAATTCATACCATTTGTCCAGCATGTTGAAACTAGAAGATGTAGGTAAGTTAAGAGCTCACAGTCCTCCCCGTGGCCTTTGGCTCCTTTCTACTATTCAGCCCCAGAACTGCTCTGAGTGCATGGGAAAAGTGCTGCCAGGGGAACGCAAAAACCTTGATTGAAGTGGTTACGGCCTTTTGGACCTGGATGGATTTCAACTCCTATCTTGGATAGGTTCAGAAAATAGTCCAGACATTACTCAGTTCAACTTCAGTGCACTCTTGGGAGATATGTAAGCGAGACTGCTTTACGTCTTCCACTCTGGGCAGTTGTGAAGCCACTGAAGGTGATGCACAAATGTTATGTCATTGTTATGAGGGTCAGTGTTATGTCCATACCATATCTACACAATTTTTCTCACAGGACCTTCATTCCTCATGTATTTGTGTTTTGGTTTGATTTTTGTTTTTGTTTTGGTTTGTTTTGATTTTTTCCATCCAGTGATTTATCTTTGACTTGTAAATGCTTTAATGTGGAACCAGTGATACTTTAACAGAGTTTCTGTTATCACAGGGTTTTGGCGATAGCAGCAATTCTTGACTAATAACACTTAAGTGAAACACTGATATACAGCTGCTGTGATTGGAAACCTGGGATAATAGAAGTGCTGTGATTTTAAAAATTACCATTGCAGAAATAACGGTAGAATAGAGAGGCTGTTAAAAGGACTGTCTCATCACACTTTAATCACAAGGAGATTCTTTAAATATTTCTGAATGACTAAAGAACCATGAAATATTTAACAAAAAGAGTTATATTGCATAGATATTGCAAAATATGAAATGGAAAACAAATATTCTGTCTCTATACACAGGCTGAAATAAATTATTTCCTTCCCTGTGTAATTTTTTAACTAGACCAGGACAAAACACATTTTGTCTGGAGGCTATGTTTTGGGTTGTTGTGGACTCCAGGTCTAGAAGATGCAACGTAGTATCTCAGAAAACATTCTGTAGATACCATAAACAAAGATTAAATATGAATTAAACACACTTCTGGTGAGACAATGAGTGATGGTGCTTTTCCTTAAGACTACTGAGGAACTGGGAGCTACTACTTGATAGTCCTCAGTAATGGAATACAAATCTTGCTGGGCATATAAAGAGGTGGGCCCAGCAATTAAGATCTTGAAACATCATTTTAAGCATGAAATAAAGAGGGATTATGAGAAAGGAGAGAGGGAGGTGATAAGAAGTCTGACCAGTTACTCATCTGTAGCACCTGCACATCTTGCCAGTTCAACTACAGTGGTTTGCATGTTTGGGATTGTTCAGAATGGTGAATCCGTCGGTATGAAGTGAAGTCCCGTATTTTCAGTCAGCTGTCGAAATGCAAACCCACCGATGGCCTTTTACCTAATGTATGAAGACAAACAATCATGAAGATTTTAAAGGCTCACTCTACTTATTTTAGCTGCTCTAAAACACGCTTTACAGAATATAAAGTGGCTTCAGTAACTGAAATGAAAGGCTTCTCTAGATTTTAACCCATTCATTCTGGTGCACTTGTTTCAACGGATGCATCCTTTCTTCTATGAGAAATACAGCCTGATCTCTTTCACATTCTCCAGACAATAAAGTAATAAACTAAAATAAAGCCTGATGCTGCAATGTGATGAGAGCCTTCTGAGAGTAGAAGTGGCCTCCACCTCCTTTGTCTTACAGGGCTGGGTACTCCATATAGCAGCAAGACGGAAGGAGACAATGTCGCTGGAGGCAATTCACACCTTTTGTCAGAGAAGAGACCATTTACATTATTTTCACAAAGATGATTTGGAAAATGCTTTCCCATAAGTTGGAAGGACCTTCAAAGCTTTATTTTCAAACGCTGGTGTTCCTCACTGTGAAGGATATCTTGCAATTCACCAATAGCAATATTCTCAGTTGGTTATTTCCAGATGACATTTTCAGTGTAGTCACTTGACTGTGGTGGAAATCTCAGGGCAGATGCACATTTGAGATTAATTTATTCTGGTTTTGTTGCCTTAGAGGCCACAATGGTAGCATATTACCTTGCTACAATAAAAAGCATAGATATGGGAAAGTCATCTAGTCCCTCTCACTAACAGTGCAGACTTGCCCTCTGCAGCGTGTTCCCTAGTGCCTTGTCCAGTCTATTTTTAAATGGTCTAAGTGATGAGAATTTCTGCAGAGGAGAGTTCACAGGCAAGCCTCTTTCCTCTAACAAAGCTTTGGATAGATAAAGAATAATAATAATAACTTTATTTATCCAGCTTTGTCTCTCTCTTTCAGCCACCAAAGTCCTTAGGGTGCTACGCAGACATCATAAAACAATTTCTTGTCCCAACCAAGCTCAGCAATGTTTTGAACTGAAACAAAAGACAGGGGAGGACAAGGGCCCTAGTAGATGTGCAGCTCAGGAACAAAGGGGTCTTACAGTAAGGATCGTTGCAGCAAACCCTCTCAGCAGAACCCATAACTGTCCAAGCTCTAGGGCCAAATTCATGGAGGTTTAATTGTCAGTGCTTAGCAGAAGATTCAAGGCTCTTCAAGCGTTCTCAGTATCTCACAAATCCAGACCTACACTGAGGGAAATTTAAAAAGACCATATTTCTGAGCAAGGCTATTGAGGTAACGGAACAAAAATAAAGAGATGTCATTTTGCTTTGCTCATTTGCATTAAACCCATAAAGTGTCAGTGTTACAATTTTAATTATATTGAAAATCTTCCAGATTTATCTGCTAAATCCTGATTTACTGGTAGCTGTGGTCATTTGCCTGATATTAAATGTGAGGAATGGAACCAAAAGCTTCACTATCATCAAACTCAAACAAATGTCTTCAGGAAAAAGCATTAACAAAAAGCTAAGTCAAGTGCCTGTCTTTTCCATCCATGTTTATCAATGCTAAAACCCTACTGGTTGCTACTTGCACCAGAAGACTATTGCAACTTCTGTAGGGGGAAAAAAAAGTGTTATATTTCTTTTTGACAGAACCATTAAGGAACTCTGTAATGTTTCAATCTGTGGTCAGTGCTCTGTTTTGCTTGGCTCGCTAAACCCTCAGCCTCAGCTGGCATTTCCTAAATTAACAGCACATTCACTCCCCACATTAAGACAGTCAGACAAATGGTTCAGCCTAAACTAAGCAGTTTGACACTCATGTGCTTCAGCAAAGCTGAACAGCATCTCATGACGCTTACATGATTGGATGATATCATAATCATATGATAAAAAGCCATTAGGCCAGGACCAAAATCTAAAACACAGGTCATTATGTTAGATATAAAAAAGTGTACCCGTTTAATCGAAAAAAAAGAAACAAAAAAGAGTTCTGACACCAGGGAACATCTGGCTAATATTTACATCTCCTGTTTAATTTGGATGCTTCAGTTTAGTTTTCAAGATGGCAGTGTATAGAAACAAATTAAGCCAATCACTCTATCCGCAGTTTAGAAAACCAAGATTTGTTTATAGTTTCTCATATTAATACCTCATCCACTTGGCCAAAATGCCTCGTGAAAAATATACCTCAAACACACAATTCCCCTTTAGTAACAAAGCCGTAATTCAGCATAATTCTTTGTTGATGGGATGAAAAGGAGAGTCATGTAAACTTGGCATATTGAGATGGAGAGATAAAGTTGGGCCATAGGAAACAAAACAGTGTTCAGTGCTGTAGGGTTAAACTGAAGCCCATTAAGAAAGTCAATAGAATTAGCATTTTGGGCCCCATCCTACTTCCCTTTAAATCAATGGGATTTTGTCACCGACACCAGCCAGAGCACAATCACAGACATATTCAGTGTTAAAATAACAAGTTGGATGCAAGCTTGCTGAATGAGCCCTGTGCCTGGGAACCTGCAAGTTTAATTCTGTGATGAGTTTGATACAATGCTCATTTCCTGATACAATGCTCACTGAGAAACGTGAAGCAATTCAGTGATGCATATGTAGAACTTCATAAAATATTATGTCTAAGAGGAAAACTGGCCAAGTGACAATATTCTTATGTCATAGGTAATTATGTAAACTCCAAAATGTTCAGGTTAATAAAAGGAGATACTGATTTCAAAATACTGGAGAGAATGCAAAGCCTGAAGTCAAAACTTTTAGATACAAACTCAGAGGGACAGGCAGGGAAATCTTCTCATCAGGCTTCCCAATTTTTGAATAGACAAGGGATCTACCGGGCCAAAATCTATTCAATATTACTGAGTATTGTTGGTGGATATAAATAACAGTATTAGCATGAGTGAATTACAGTATCCAAACCCCAGATCTAGCTAAACAGTCCCACTGGTTTGGGCTGTTTCTAGTCTGCTGTTTCTAGAGGCAGAAGAAAAGCCCAAGCAAGCTCGCTGAATGTTTCTCATGTCTGTTTAGACTGCCATGACAAAAACATAATGTAGAGACTCCAAAATTAGTACTAAATTAGCAAGCTTTCCTCTAGCAAGCAATTCACCCATGGCTGCTAGGATCTTAGGGCTGGAACCAAATCCAGCTGCTAGTCGGAGTGCCAGCAACGTAAACCTGATGTCAGGTCTGTATTGCCTAGCAAGCCCAGCTCATGGGCTGAGCTCGCACAACCGCAAGGAAAGCCGAAGGAAAACCCTGTGTGTCTGCAGTATGTCAGTGTGTCTGCTGCTACCTGGCAAGAGGCAATGTCAGGAAAAGCAACGAGAGCAGCAAGCTGGCCGCAGCTAAGGCAGCAGAGATGACAGTGCCTGCGTTTGAGGACGTAAGGGGATAATTCCCCCCTCCAGGGACCACTTCCTAAGAGCAGTGTGGCTAAGATGGGACCAGATTTGGCTCCCTTCACTTGCCCCATGCCTCCAACGCTGTCCCAGAAAACACTGCACACTGAAGCACTCCTTGAGCCCTTGTGGCACACCTCTGGGTATGCAGCACATCCATTCAATCTGTGCTATAAAAACACCGCTTTTTCCTTGCAACATAGCCCTCAACTATTTCAGATACTTTGAAGTGAATAACAAAGAGTGACATAATAATTATGTCTTAGGGTCACAGGGACACCCCACGGCCCAGAGGAAACCTAAGGTTGCCCTCTGAGACGCAGGGGTGCAAACTCCAGCTGCACGTACTGGTAATTAAGCATGCCTGGAACTGGTCTCTGGCTCTGAGGCTAACTGGCAAGAAAGAGCATCCCCATCACACTCCCACCAGAAGAAGGGGGCTGCACCCAGCTGGCCTACTGGGAATCGTCTCAGGGCCATAATGACCTCTGGACCATCTCTGGCTATTGTCTGACAGTGCTGGTGGGCACTGCTCAGAGCCAAGGACCAGCCTTGTGATGCAACAGTGCAGCCAACCCACTTCTCTTTAATCCAACCATCTCATTTACTAGTAGACCACTATCCCACCACGGCCTCTTGCTCTGAGGACAGTTGAGCAGGCTTGGGGTCGGGGGGGTCCATCAGCCTCTTTCTTTTAGAGGGATAAATATAGCCATAAGGGCTATGTGCTGTGGTGGATACAAGCATGTGGTGTCCTCAGCCCTGCTCTTCCAGGGAGGCAGAAGGAGAGCCACGTGCCTCCTGGCAGCACTGACAGAGGACCTGTTTCTTTGTTCATGAAAGATGACAGCTCTTCAGATTTATTTAAACAGGATGTCACCTGTGTGCCACCCACAGTCACGTTGGTGAGCACTCACCACACTCCCACCCCTCTGCTGATGGGATGGCACAGCCAGGTGCAAGCAGCAGTGGGTTGCTGTTGGAGGGCTGTTGTGCCTCGTGAGCACCAGCCCAACAAAACGGTGATTCTCTGCACCTTTGTGGAAAAATCCCATTTTGTCATAAAGCGGTGAGTGTGAGCACTAGAAATATTTCTTCCTCGGTGAGCCACAAGAGAGGTACAAGAGTAGGTAAACATGCTTCCTTACAGTCAGATCTGTCATTTCTTATACATTGATTTATACTTACTACAGAGCCAGTGCAGGAGGGTAACACATGAAAACAGTGTGCCAGTTTATACTTGAGAGGAACACTTCCTCCTACCTCAGCCATCAAAAGTAACCCTTTTATGAGGTAAAACCAAATTGTCTGTTTCGTAGAGCAGCTGCTTTAGCAATGCCTTGTTGATTTGCTGTTTAAAATCCTCTAGGCTTCAACATGCCTTTGCAAATTTGAGTGGCCAAAAGTGTACCCTTCCATATAAAAATCTCAGGTTTGTTCTTTTTTTTTTTTTTTTTTTCCCCTCTGTATTAGAGCATGGCAGAAATGGAAAGGCAGAAATAGGAAATTCAGGCTTATCCCTTCCAAATTGCTCAATCTCTGCTTCCAAAAATGCTCAGGGAAAAATGGATGGGAACTTGCAGGCAGGGTATAAAGTGCTCAGAGCATTGCAGAAGTGATGCAGTCGTTTAAAAGGCTGACTTAGAAAACAGCATGTTTCTTCCTTTGACATCCTCCCAAGAATGTCTGCATCAGCCAAGTTGCTTAAAGTGACAAAAGTCATTACAGATAAACACAGTGGATTGTTTATTTTGGAAAGGGACTGGGGCATAACTCCTCTGAGGTAAAGCACAGGGCGGTTCTTTACCTGCTGCGGGATCCAGCAGAGAGGCAAGGTGCTGCATGCTTTGTGTTCAAATGACTAACAAGACCTTTGTCTAGGCTTGAACTCTCATACCTGTTTTCAGTTCCTGGCATACCTCGGATCCCCCCACCGCCCGCCGAGCCCGCACTGGAGCACTCGGATGACGAGCCTCTGGAAACAGGATGCCACTGGGATCCACGGGGAAGACAAAGCCCCTCAGAAAGGCGAGGAGCCTCGGGCCACTCTAATTACAAGTCCCTGCATTGCTTGAAGGTACTCAGCTGACATGCCTGAACTGTGCAAAGACCTTCAAGTGAACTATTATACAAAGCTCAATGTATCACATGGTTGCGAAGCAGCTGCTAAGTCTCACTGTAAATGAGGCACAGAGATGATAAGTCACATACTCACATATACAATGTGTTTAAGGAAACCCCCACCCTACGGATTTTACTGCCTTAGGCTAGGATGAAACTTGGGAGGTGAAGGGGAGGGAGGGGGATGTGGGAAAGAGTTTTATGTGAAGATGTTCTAGTCTACATTAAGGATGTGTTTACTTCTAGTAGCTTTGGCAAGTTAATCATAACATGCATTTAAGTTCTTTCAAAAACATCCCCCAAAGTGGATTTTTTTAAAATGTCACTTCCCTGTTTAAACCAGCACAAAACTGTATATCAAGATAAATCTTACGCATGAGACACAGAAAGCAGTAGTAACTAACATTTGGTTTCTTCTTTGCTCTCTTTGCTTGGATACATACAAGCCTGAAATGTATGTTCTCAATTCAGATAGGAGGACTGTAAATTACATGCATTTGATTGCTCAGATACGACATGCAGAAAGACCGACATGATTAAGAACAAAAATCTAGAAAAACAGAAGACGGCAGGATGATTTAACCCACAGTAATAAATATGCAGCTTGTGATCATCTCAAAAATGACTGAATACTGTGGCTAAGGCTAAATGCCTGCAAAGTAGTGCCTTTAGCACACCCAAGGAGGGGTTTCCTATAACCTGGTGACATACTGTGACTAAAGGCATTTCCGAAATCCCAGATCCATAGAAATGCACGGTTGGGAAGGACCTGAAGAAACCATCCAGAAGACTGTGCTGAGATGGGCGCTGCAGTAGGAATCGGTGTGATGCTGAAATGGGAACTCAAACCCATGAGAGCTATTATTTCAGGCTCTCTGCACTGTCAGTAGGTGGCTCATCTTTTCAAGATTTCCCATCCATCCACAACAAAAAGTAAACATATACCTGACAAAGTAAAAAAAACCCAAAATTCTTTATATTGCGAAAATATTGCAAACTAATAATGCAAAAGCAAATTTAATTCTCTTTTGAGAAGGTCTGGAAGAAAAATCCTGGAACTTATTTCACTGGCACGTGTACGTTTTTGGACAAGCATCCATAATCCTTCCCACACCTTCTCGATTAATTTTCAAAGAGCTCTTTTGAAACAAAATTTTCCCTGTGTAAAAGATGTGCATATAAAAGACATTTAAAGATCCATAAGTGATAGCACATTATTTGCTACACATCTATGATTCCTTAGACTGTGTTACAAAACCCTTTGAAGCAAGGCATAGAAACTCATAAAGAGACAATAGTGTGAAAGTCTAGCAAGGAGCGGGTGATCAGAAGTTACTAGGAGGAGACTGCAAGAACTAGACAGCCCCATCAGGGCTTGGAAATCTCACTTTTCTCTGTGGATTTACTAGAGAAGAAAGATCCATAAGATTATGAGTAAATCTGGGGGCATGGGAATGATGGCAGGAGATTCACACTCCAGCTGTTACAAAGGGAAAATATTTCATCATCAAAACTGAAGCCAGAGCTTTGTCTCCTTTACAACAGGTCTCAAACCATACTTAGCCTCCTTGGGACTATCCGAATAGTCAACCATTTGCTTAGGTGATTTGATTCTGCTCTCATTCAAGGCAGATGCATCTCCCTCCAACTTCAAAGAGAGCATGATGACACCTTTGCGAACTGTGTTTCAATCTGGCTAACAGAGGGTTGCACTTAAAACATTTTCTAATAGAGATACTACAGAAATCAGAAGTAGGTCCAAACTATGTTAAAAAACCACTTTTTCTTTTTTTTAAAAAAAGAGGTTAGAACATCCCAAAGTAAAGTTGGACAAACAGGTTTAAAACTAGCACAGATGGACCAATGTGCCTTTTACCCCTTATCACAGACATTTATATTATATGTCAAAATAGTGCAGAACGCAGCGATAGTCAATGTTAGAACACTCTGTCTGGGTCATGCAGATTCATCACCAGCTGAAACAAAGTGTATTTTCTCCTGGAGTGGGTCACTGTTCTCCTCAATCATCTCACGCTTTTGTTGTGTTTATTTTCAGCACACAGTTTAATCTTAAAGATGCCATTTAACAAAGAATTTGTCCTGATAGTAGCAACATATGGAAGCAGCTGTTTGCGGTTCTTGTTCATAAAATGAGTTACGTCTTCCTTTAAACAAGACAGTTTTTTATTTTGCTGCTAAACCTGCAGTGGAATCAGTACAAAATTATAATAAACATGTCTAGAGAGGTCTCCAGCTCAAAGCAAGAGTTACTGTCCATGAACTCTGCCACCCTTTCGTTCTTATTTCCTAGGACAGGACATTTGCCTGATTTGGAGAATAGCTACAAGATGCAAAACATGAGCTACATTTTGGCACTCATTTCTTAATTATTGTTATTATTGTCATAAAAAAAATCTGGTGGCTGAAAATATCTTAAAAAATGTTAGTGTCTGATATGTTACACATTGCCTTGGTACATTTCAGCAAAAATAAAATGCTGAATTTTTGCTTCGTACAGCATGTCCAAGACATAGACTACATCTATACTGTTAAATAAACCAGGGTCAGGGAATGAATTTGATTACTGGACTATGATCACTCATTTTGCTTATTTATTAGTGCCTCTTCTGGCACAGTTTTGGCCTGTGCTGACTACAGGTTTTCAAAAATACTGACTACTGGGAGAGCATATGCAGCAGGGAGAACTCCCAGCAGGTAACGTGGGTGAGACTACCACAGATAGAGTCTGTATTGTCCTCAAGTAACATCTGCATAGGCTTTGTGCATTCAAAGAGCTCTACACACCTGTGCACCAAGGCATGCAACACAAGCCCACAATTTTCATGCTATGAAACCCTGATTCTGATGGACAGAAACACAGCCCTCACCTTACTAAACATACCTGAAAAGAATACAGGTAAAGTAATAGTTATATCTTAGATCCACTGGGAAACCATATGCTCAGAGGAGATGTAGCACCACATGCTGTGTGATAGGGGCAAAAGAACAGTCCTTGTCCATGACATATTTATCAGTGTAAACATAGCTATAATATCTCAGATAGTTGAAGACCTTCTGGGTATGACTTCTTGGAGAGAAGGAGATTATGCCAAACAGAATGTAAAAGGAAAATGAGTGTTTTGCAGTCCATGGGGAGGGAAGGAATAGCCAGCTAAACTGGGAGGGAGAATGAAGTACACTCTAGGGAGGCCATCAAGGAAAAATAAGGACAAAGACATGTAGAGAAAGGTGGCTCTAGGATAGTGACCAAGGAGCAGACAATGAAAGGAGTTGAAACATGTGAGTCAGTGACAGGCTCCAAGCAGGGTCAGAAAGGTGAGAGCTGAAAGTCTACCAGGACACCTACTTCAGTGCTGTGTGTGAGGGATGCTTTCAGGATCATGGTGGGTAAGTGCAATGACTTATGTATCACTGAAAATCCAGCTTCTTTTAGTAGCTGATGTCAGCTACCTCTTAGCTATAAACAAAACTTTCCCTCTCATGCCCCTTATTTGTTGTTTATTGAGATGCCTTCCTAACCTCTTTAATTTGGCTCCATCCAATAGTTTCATCACTTTAACGCAACAAACTAGGAAGACATAAATTCATTTAGGTGTCTATCTCTTCCTTCCCTGCTTTTGACCAGCATTCACAATTGGGAAATACTAGACATGCACTTGGCTCATAGTGAGTCTTAAGACAGGTCTCATTAAATAGATGGACTATAAGACCTGATAATTTGCAGTAACAGGGGGCTGGATTCTGTGGTCCAGGAAGTCCCTTTCAGACCCATCTGTAGGTACTACCTTGTAACAAATTAAGGATCTCTTTTCTCTTAGCAAAACTGAGTTGCAATTAAGCTCAGTAATATAAATCACAAATCACTGCACTCAATGGTGTAAAACTAGCAACACAAGAGAGTTAGACAGACTGGTTTTGTACTGCCAGAACCTATGGCAAGAACTCAGCCATAAGCTTTTGTCAGCTTAGTCCTGGCAGATCTTTCTGTGGTGGTCGCAGGTGCTATCTTTTCTCACATGTCCTGCCATCTCTTTGGTGGAATTTAGCACTCTCAAAGCAGAAACATCAGAAGGGAGTATCTGCCTGCTTTTCAGTCTCTGCAATATACTGTCTAGGTTTAGCTCACCTTAACTGGTATTTTCCTTGCTAAGGTGCTGGGAAGATCAGATGGCGATAACGATTTTTTCAAATTTGTTGTTTTATAGGGACAATTCCACAGTTACAAGTATATCAGAAACAGAAAAATAAGTTAATGCTCTCTGGAAAATAAATACACCCAATAGGTTGCCGATGCCCTTTGTGCTTTAAGAGATAAACTTAAGACTTTAAATGTCTCATTTACTTAACGTTATAAAAACTTTTGATAACAATGGCATTAATGGCTTACTACACACACAGTTGGGGAGTTTCTGTTGTGTTTTGTTTTTTTTTTTAAATAAGCATTTGCAATTCTTTATATATAGGTCATAAAAGAAGGCCTAGCAATTTACCTAGTTCATTGCTGTGCTTTGAAAATACCTGCATTTTTTGGACCACAGTTATTTTTATTCATCAACTCTTTAAAAACTCTTCAAACTTCGTAGGTACCTTGTTCAAGTGCTTAGTCACCCTCAGAGTGGTAAAAGGATTTTCATTTTTATAGAGTTTTTTCAATATTTAAGCTAAACCTTCTTTATTTCAAATTAAAGCAATCATTTTTCTGTGCTTTGTCAGTGGACTTGGAGTATAATTGATCACTGCCCTTTTTACAACAACCTTCTACATACTTGAAGACTGTTATCATGTCCTTCTCAGGCTCTTCTGTTGTAGACTAAACAAACCCAATTCCTTCAATCTTTCCTCATAGGTCATGTTTTCTAAACCGCTTATCATTCCTGTTGCTCTCTTCTGGACACTCGCCAATTTGTCTACATCTTTCCGAAACAGTGGTGCCCAAAGTTGGGCCGAGTTTCCCAGCTGAGAGCTCAAAGCGCCAAGTAGAATGGAATTCCTACCTCCGTCTGACACGCTGCAGTTCTTTTAATTCACCAAAGACTAATGTTGCTGTTCCAAAAAAGACATTATGTTCTTGAGTCATACTTGATCTGTACTCCACTATCACCCTCGACTCCTTCTCTGCAGCACTGCTGTCTGGCCAGTTACTCCCTGTTCTGTATCTGTGTGTGTGACTGTCCCTTCCCGGAAACAGCACTTCACACTGATCTTTACTGAATCTCTTTTCAGGGGCTCCAGATCATTCTTCCAATTTTTCACAATAATTTTTAAATTTGGTTAAATTAGAAAGCAATTCCAATCTCCCTCACTCTCAGGACATACAAGATTTTGTAATGACAGTCTATATAGTCATCCAAAACACTGACTAGAATGGATTTACCAACGACCCATTGTAACAGTGAACTGCTCACACCTGTTCCCAAACACTGATTTTCAGCCACTTTGTAGTACTTTCATTTAGTTAATTTTTCTTTAATTTGGTTGTGAGAAAGTTGTATGAGGATGGGTCAAAATACAAGACGAATATATATCGTATCTACTACATCCTTTTATTCACAAGGACAGTTACCTTGTCAAAGAAAGTAATTAGAATGACTTGACATTCTTTTTCTTGATAAATCTGTATTGGCTTTTTCTTATCATCTAAGTAGTTATAAATTGACTGCTTAGTAAATTGTTTCGGTATCTTTCCCAATATTGATATGAGGCCAGCTGGACTTAATTTTTCAAGTCTTCATTCTCTCTCTACTTAAAGACCAACACTATATTTCTTTCTTCTCTGCTCCTCCAGGGCATCACTTATCTCTTAGTATCCCCAAAAGATACTCAGTAATGTTACAGTGGCTGCTTTGCTTGTTCAGATACCTGTTCTTTGTTGGTGAGGAAAAAGGAACAGAGACATTACATGAAGGTGTTTCAAATTATGCTTTCAACAAATAAGATGTACGTATGCCACTTTTAATCCTTTTATGAATAATAATACCAAGTATAACAAGGAAAAAATGTCATGTTGAGATGAGAAAACACAGATCTTCTCTCAGGACTGTAAGCAACAGTCACTGAAGGCAACAACTTTCATAAAGCAACTATGATTTAGTGATGTAAATCACTCCTACAGTTTTGTTATCACTTTCTTCTCACTAACAGTTGGACTATGAAGTTTAAATGTCCAGTCTCCCGATTTCCCAAAAGATGCCTTGATTAGTGGACTATCCTTCTTGACTATATTCATTTTCCAGTTACTGAAATAATACAGCTGTTTCAGTTTCTACAATTAAAGTTTGTAAAAGGGGACAGTGGAAAGTTTGTGAACACTTCAGACTGTCCTACAGCAAAATCAGGTCCGATTTAATTAATCACATCTATTAATCTTTACTATTTACACTCTTTCAGTGCCAGAAGCCTTTGTTAGGGACCTCAGGCTTATCGTTTTATGTACTTCAAGTTCCTGTTGAATAACTTTTTTCTTTGCCCTCAAGTATCAGTGTAGCCTCTGAGTGAACCTAGCCTTGTTTTAATTTTGCCATTTTCTCCCTCAGTTACATTGGTAAAATGTCAAATTCTGTTTTTTCTGGCAAACGCAAACCCTTTGAAAAGGAGGGGAAGAGGAATGTTTCTGCCAGTCTCTTAAACTCTGAAAGAAGATAATTGGAAGGTGAATGAGACAATAAAAAATATTGTTTCATGTACCCATTTATTCTCCACATGTAGAAGTTTAAATTCAACCAAGCAGAAGCACCTCAGCTCTGAAAAACTCTGGTCCATGGCATTCTGTTGGGCGGGGACATATGAGACTTGAGAAACATCAATTTTTGTCAGTGATCCTGCATGTTGCCTTTCAAACAGTGTGGTCAATTTGTTGCCAATTGCATTGTAGAGAGAGACATCCCTTGCAGGATGCTTTAATGAAAAAAAGTTAACACAAAGAAACGTGGACAAGTCTTGTCAGCATTATCAGCTAGAAGACAAGGATCTTTTCAGTCAAAAATGACTTTTTCACATAATCAACTCTCTAAGAACCATGCTTTCAAAGGAAGTTCTTCTTTAACATACTTCCAAAATGTTCTCCACAATAGAAAAGCTGCAGTTAAGTACCATGTCAGTTACAGAGAAGCAAAATGCTATAACGGAGCTTTATGTGGCTACTGGTTCAGAATTTCTTAGCATTTAGTTGATGAAGACCATAGGCTCTAAAATACCAGTGCCTAATTTTGTAAGAAATTAGGTACCTGTGTGGAAATTAGGCTCATAAACACCTTTAAGAATCTTGGCCTTTATGTCCAAACACAGATAAAATATGCAGTCTAAACAGGCACAATGTGTCCTAAGTAGAGGTTTTGTCTGTTTAGGTGGGACATCACTACTAACTTTCTCTCTTCCAGTTGGAAGCACGCGGGACAATACAGTCTGAATTTGATTCAGCAGAGTAAAAAGATGTGACTGCAGTCACGGGTTTGGTGCCACTTGCTTGTGTTTCATAAAAGCCACAAAGCTCAGACATCAGGAAGGCTTCAGAACTTTTAAGCCTAAGACCAAAAGGATACTTTATATATAGGCCAGATACCACTGCTTTCGATTAAATTATAAAGCTTCTGTGACAGCTGTCCACTGTCAAAGGTTTTTGTTTACACATATTCTTGAAAGTCTATAGGATTTGTATGTTAACGATGTCAAATTACAGAATTTAGATTCAACTTCCAAAGTTTCTGTCCTCCAGCAATGTCTACAGCCTGAGGGTTTCACCTAAACTCATCTCCTGTTAAACCATGCAAGTTCAGACACAAAAGGATCGTGCTCTGCTGTCGGTAAAGCTAATTTGTCCTATATTTTTGCTATAAATTGAAAGGGAGGAGGAACCCCAGCCTACTATACTACATTATCAACCTAGCATTTGATTTAGCAATATTTTAAAGCTCATTTGCCTAATGATCTTACAAGTTCTGCATTGTATACCAGAGCATGAATTATGGTGCAATAATTCACACTCAGAAAGCCCACTCTTTCTTGATCTTTGGCACAGTGCCTCACGGCTTACTACCTTTGATGTATCGAATAGTAATTTGCATGCTGTTGTGTCTTGCTATTTATTCTTAGTATTCTTTACTACAATTGGAACGGTAAGTGTTCCAAGCTGATGAATTTCGATAACTTGAATTGGCATATTTACTGTAAAACCCCAGTCACTTTGGAAACTCCTAATTTGTACTGAATAGTTTCCTTCTACACACACCTTCAGGATGTAGATTCAGGCTAGAATTTGGAAGCAACAAATTGTGCATCAGTCATTATGAGTAAGGACATCATGATCTAGCCCTTCAGGTAGGCTTTAAAAGATCTGTCAGGACTTCTGAGGGAAAAAATTAAAGTGTGAATATTAGGAGACTGTGCCGGGAGAAAAATCTCCAGCACAGGGTAGATTTTTACTATTACCTAGAAAAAAAAAAACAGAAGAGAAAGAAATCAGTGCAGCTTGACAAAGGCAGCACTTTTCAACACATAGGATTAATAATTTCATATTACTATATCAAATCCTTTTATTGTTTCTTTAGAAGATCAGTCCTGACAAAATACAGACATATATAATATGGCTTATTTACTATAATTTTAAATTTCTCTAGGTATTTAAAATTATATCTTATAAGATCCCAAAGCTTTTCTCCCTACACAGACATGTATAAAGGATTCATATTAAGCAACTGACTTTAGTTACCCTTGAGCGTAACACTGAAGTGTACTCAAAGCTAACATTTTGATGTCAGTACCTCAGCAAAAATTGGGCTGAGACTGTGCCCATTACAGGCTCTGTAACCGTCAGGACATCAGCAAAAGTAGTTATTTTGTTCCAATATCCAACGCCTAGGCATCAGATTACTAAATAGTAATCTGTGCAACCTACATAGAGAAGTATCAGCAATATTTAGAGTGGATTAGTTTGAACTCAGATGTCATTATCAAAAAAAAAAGAATACTTTCATCCTATTTCATATTTGTAATATTTATCCACGTGACAGACTGCAACCACACTGATTTAATTGAAGTTTGTCATCAGTGTAGTGGCCCTGATTAATGGCATTAATTAGGTAAGCTCTCAGAAACCAAAATATCAAAAAGGAGGTACTTGGAGGTAATAGATCACTATGGTTGTATAAATCATGGTCAGCAATGAGCACCATGTGTCTACTGAGTCTTGTGTTATCCAGTGGGGCTCAGAGAGTCCAGAAGAGTGCTCTTGTTAGCAGCCTGCTGGACCACATAAGAGATGTAGGTAGGAGCTGACAGCTTCTTCTCTCATGTTAGTGATTTCTTAGTGCCATGTATCTGGGACAAAATGTAGATTCAGATCAGAATTTCTTCCTTCCAACTCCTAAAGCAGCAACAGAGCAAGGCAGTGGGCAGCTGCTGCCCACACGCTCTTTCTGCCGGCTCCCTCCTTCCTCTTTCCCCGCTCTGCGCTGTGACTTCGGAGGTAACATGCAGCAGATTTCTTTTCTAGACCTGTGGTAACACAGGCTGGGTCCTGGGGTTTTCTGAGCTCTCTCAGGTCTGCAACAAGATACATCATGCCTGCGTGCTGGTCATGCACCGTTCTGCAAAAGACTTGATTAGAACAAAAGTCTATTATTTCATTTTGAAACCAGTGGCTTAGATAATCAGGAAATTGTGACATGCTTCAAAGTCTGACAAATATTAGAATCAATTTGTTAGATTAATTAATGCTGGAAAGGCTCCCTTCAGTAAAGAAATCTTACTTTCATTTTAACCCAGTGCAAATAGACCTTCTTACCGATAACCCTTGGGTTGGCAACGGGAACATAAGACTCGTGTGGGTCACAAGGGGCACTGAATTCTGCCCTCTGTAGTCCAAGGTGTTTCATTTAGGAAAGTCCACAGACTGCTGATACTACACCCCACTCCCCTTCCTCTACCGGCCATAAAATAACTTCATTGCCCTCTAACAAACTTAAAACCAATTCTAAAGACGAAAAACAATTTCTAGAATACTTCCTGCTGTCCAGGGCCCCTGCAAGCACAGTGAATTCAGTGGAGAAAGCTCTTAGGAGCTGAGGGACCACACCCACAGTTCGGAGAAAAGCAAAAAGAAAAACCAGAAGCTTACCCCCACAGCTTTCCCATAATCTGATCCAGAATAATAATTAAAAAAAACCTTCCTGACTTCATTTTAGCAATCAATTTAAATAGCCCAACAATCAATTCTCTTTCAAGGAAGGTTTTTAACATTGTTTGTTTATGGGGCTTTTTCTATCTCTGTCCTCAATAGCATTCACACAATTCTCTCTAATGCATTCATTTTAATGGGTTTCTGTTTGGCCTCTACTGATCCGTTAATAAAGCTGAAAATGAAAACCAGACTTTAAACTGTTCTGTACCAGAATCAGAAACTTTGCCACATTTTGTTTTCCACTGGTTTGTTATTCATGTGATAATTTTCTTACAGAGGCTAATAAGAATTAATCTTTACAGAAAAGGCTCATGACCTAGTGTATCAAATGCTTTAACAAAAGTTCACTTATAATTCCTACGTTTTTTTCATTTACTTGGAGACAGATCAGTTCTCTCTTGTGAGAACCCATAAGGAAGGGCCAGGCAATTGATTTCTGATACACACTTCCCTTCAGTGGAAAGCATTCATTTGGTGGCCGTGGTCAAGTTGAAGGTTACAGAGACTTCACCACAGGGATTTCTTGACATCCAAGAAAAAAAAAAAAAAAAGAAAAAAAAAACAGCACAAAAAAATCTCTTATGTTGCATATCATCTGGAACGAGCAGGACAAAGTGCTGAGGAGATACTACAGAGTAGTACAGAGACTTAGGAGAGTCTTCTCTACACTGCCCTGAAAGTCAGACGCTTAAATACAGTCTTTCTCTCTCCCATAGTCCCACTGATGACAGCTGGTGCTCTGGGGAAAAGGAAAAGGGTCTACTTAATTCACTTTCGCCAAGTACTCCTTCTTCTGCTCTTTTTCAGCTACACAGGGTGTTCAGCTTCCCAATTGCTCATCCAAAGCCATTTTCTAAGGAGCGTTTCAGGACTACATGCTATTTCATGTTTCTACTGCTTCAGCAGCAAGAGCAATACACAAATATATATACACACATGAAAATGTATATGAATGTATGTATGTGTACATATGCACATATATCTATGTAAACTTCAACACTAGGTTATCCTATTCAATAAACAAACGGACACCATAGAGTTTTGCCAATGATGATACGAATGAGACTGACAGCTCCTCAGGACAGGCCAGAAATAAAGTCTTTGCTTGGGGCCAGTGGCAGCCCCTTGACACACCTACATTATTATCATGTGCTTGAACTTTGACCAAAGAATGAAAAGATTTGCAGCTGAATCTGACACGGAAGATCCTATGAGAAACTGCAGTGCTGTATTCATGTTCTTTCTCTTTGTAAATATAATGTCTAAAATCAATAAATCAATGAATTTGTGGCTTGGGGGAAAATCATACAAGCAGCCAAAGATCTATTTTGATTAAGTAACAATACTGTTGTTTAGAGGTAGTCATGGGACCAGATCCATCTTTCAAGAAAAAATATCACTGGAAATAAATCATTAGGGCTCTTTGATTATTTTATATGTGGTCCTGTAAAGCAGATACAATATTAAGAAAAACAGATTCCTAATTGTGCATTATTTTGTGCTCCACTAATAATGTACCCTAGACTGACAGAGCTGTTATGGTACAGAAACTGAACTCATAGATTATTTCTTAAGTCATTGGTTTAGACTCCCTCTGCATAGAACTCATGCTTTATGCTAGCATACATGTAGAAAATCAATTTTGTGCTTAGAAATTAGAGCATTCAGAAGATCATGTGGTCACAAGTAATCAGAGAGCTAAAAATGCTAGATCTTTCTGTAGGAAAAGAAAAAAATATCAATTTCTGCAGGCTTCAGTGTCAGAGTAAGAAAAAATCACAGCAGAGTCAAAGCTTTATCAGACATCCAGACATTCCTATTTTCAGTCATTAATCCCATTTTCTAAACTGTGATTAGCACATATTTCTAACTAACTGGTTTAAAAATGGGATGTACACTGCTACTGGTAAGAACTGCAATGTAATAATCAATAATAGTGTAACAAGAAATATATCCTAATGTTTGCAGCACTGTATAGCTGATCATGTGCCCAAATGGAATATTTTTCCTCCTCTGAAGTATATCAGGCTCAGTGTACACATTTCAGGCAACACATGCAAACACTTTCAGGAGACAATCAAGGGTTTGTGTTCTTTACTGAATCTATTAATAGCATTTCAGGTAAAAAGTTCATACTTTACAGTGCCTGAGTGTGGTGTACAACGAGTTTCAGTGAGGAGCTTTCTACGGCTTTTCAGTTTTTCCTGTTTCTTGTTGCTCTTCCCAGTAGTGAGCTCAGTAGGAAGGGAACTGCACACTGGGAGCCTGGGTGGGTCGCGTGTTTCTGAGAGAAAGGAGAAAAGGTGCTTGATATGTAAAACCAGGAGAGTTTCCCAAATGTGTAATTGTGATCACATCATTTAAGCCCTTGGAAATAAGAAGACCCATTCCCCCAGGCTGCGAATGAGCACAGATGATGTACAGAGCAGTATGAAAGTAAGGAGTGAGGTCTGATGCAGGCTGAACAAGGGGCATAAACACTAATAAAACAGCATAAGCATTAGTGAAAAAGACTGAAGGATGAAAAAGGCTACTAGAATCTCTGAAGGTACGACAGGAGAGAGTCAAGAAGTGTAGTGCTGCAAGAGAGGAGAGTGACGTTTTCAGGGTGACAGTGAGAATCCAGAAAATGCAGGAAAACCCTGGATGCACAAAGGGGCAAATTTTAATAGCATTATGATGGGGAAATGAAATATTTTTGCACATCTACACAGGAAGAAATCTTAATATTTGCAAAAAAAAGCCATAAGTGTATATGAAGGAGGCGAGACAGTAGACAGAAAAGGTAAATATTTAAATACTCCCCGTACCACTGTGAGTAACTAGAAGTTTTGCTAGAAGTGATAGCAAGAGAAAAGATGCCAGTAAAAAGATTGCTTTCAGACGTACTCAGCTGTACCAAAGTGAATACAGAGAAAAATCAAGAAATGATGCAAGATTAAACTGGACTATGCCCTTCTCCCAACCTCAAATGGAGATAAAAGTGCACCATTAGTTTGTTTAACACAAGAATAAGAGAAAACCTCTCCATGCCCAGATGCCAGCTCTTCATCAGCAATAATGTAGTATTAAGCTAAACTACAAGATTCTTGTGTTTTGGCACAGAAGTAAAACACAGGTTTTGTAAAACACAGGCTTTGGCCTGTAAGTAGACAATGAGCTAAGGTGTGGAAAATATGCATTTATGCAGGCATGCAACCTCACTGTCCTGAGAAGTATCTAGCCTGGACTGTAGCTGGAGGGAGGGAGGATGATAAACTTCAGCTAGTTTACGGGTCTGATCCAGGATGGCAAATCCTGTAATTGCAATTCAAACTGAGGTGGAAAAAAATAAACCAAATATCATAGAATTTATTTTTTTTTCTTGAAAAAAGCATGATAAAAGACAGGTCTTTCCTACACTGGAGCTGAACATGAGTTTATACTATATTACAGCAATAATAACGATGTGCAATGCATAACAGTAATAACCAATTTTCCTTGGTAAATCTTAAGATACTTTTGTTATCTCTAAAAAGCAAGTGTTGCATCAGGTTGTGAAGCAGAAGAGCAAAGACAGAAAGAGTTAATTGGGAAGCACCTCCTGTGCCCATAGGTACTGTCTGCTCTGATGGCAAAGGCTTTGCAGTGAAAGAAGCCAGAGTAACCTACTGGAGCAGGAAGAGGCTGGTAGCAATTAATGGGGAAGTTTGTTTCTGCTCTGCAGAAAGGCAATTGTCTAGTTAATCCCTTTCCTGCGGGGACTAACAATGACCTGCCCCCAGCAACACTAGGCTGTTGTGTGACACTTTGCCTTCTGTGGGTTGAGAGCCAGCCAAATACCTCGTACAGCTCAGCTCACAACCATACTATTTTAAGACTTCCTCCTCCATGGAATTCCTTTGGTCCTGCTCATTAGATGCCCACTTAAAACATATTTAGGGCAGGGGCAGTTCCATGTTTGCTACTACGTACTATGTTTTTTCCTGGTATTTGAGAAAATGCAGAGTTGCCACTGCTCTGGATCAGGGTGAGGGCTTCATTTCTACCTGTACTAAATAAGCAGCAGGTACTAGAGATGCAATGTTTTGTTACATGATAATGAATACTAACTACAAACCACAGAGGAAGCTGAAAAATCACATTTGATTTTGTAGTTCGGCAAGTATTTGGACTTCTTTCGACAGTTTTCTGCATCTCGCAGTTAGTCATTCATGCCACTGAGTTTAAATTATATGAATTAGAAACTGTTTGGCAATCTTCCATTTTGTGGAACTCTGTGGCAGGGCGTCGTTTAAGGAGCTTACGGTCGGACCAGTGCCATGATATGCAGACATGCCTGACAGCTGAATTCAGGCTTTTTCATGTTGTGGCTTATATTTTAATTACTTTGAAGAGTACTGTACTAAAAAGGAAATGCCAGATAGACTGTATCATGGAAGCCAGGGGAATATTGCAAATCATCAGAACCTTCTAAGGTGAAACAACAATTAATGCGGGGAATGTTGGGTGGAGGAAAGATTCAGGGATTATAACAAATTCGGTAATAAAAAAGTGTAAACAGCCCCTACTGCATGATCGTTGCCTTAGACAATATTGTTTTACCAGAAACCCAAAGGCAAAACTTCTATCTTAATTTCCCTAATATAGATGGTAGGCAAATTATTAGGAATTTCTTCAAAGACCAAAACTTAAAAATTCACCGTGCAAAACTTTATGACTATCCTTTCTTAAATGTTAACATGTCAGGAATACAATGCAATCAGTCTGTCTGGTTAAAAATCAACACTTTTTTCACTTACCAAAACACTAATCTAGTATTTTTATTTTAAAAAATCAGTGAGGAAAAACTTGATCACCTCTGTGTGGAGAAAAACATCGAGGAAGAATGAAGAGCTGACTGAAAATGTTACAGAGAGAAGACAGATGATACACATAGGAAGCCACTTGTGTTTAGAAAGATGAATGCACAGAAAAATAATTGTGATATCCTTTCCCTTCTACTCAGCTAATACCTGCACAAATGAACCATGCCTAGTCCTCTAGCAGATGCTTTGCTCCAAGCTGTATGAGAAGAATACTCTATTATTTCCACCACTTAAACAAGCCAACATGGTACAAAATACAATTCAGTATGAGTTTCACAAGTTATGAGCCATTCACTGCCCTTGATCTGGGTGAGGAACTCCCATTGATCTTGGGGAGAAATGTGAGCTCTAGAAAGCCTTCAAAAATAAACTGCAGATCAATCCTGCCGTGGCAGGAAATGGATTAGATGAATGAATATGCCTGTTCCATCTCTAATTTCTATGATTAAAGTATGTGATCAAAGGCAACACAAGGCTCTAAGTATTACCACATTCAAAGAAGGAACCACGTTCAAGGACTAACACATTTCAGTAAGTGAGAGGCAAATGCCTTAGAAATTCCTCCAGTCAGTGGCTGCATATCCCTTGAATTTTGCCAGGTTACTCCTCTATGTAGAAGAAATCAAAGCTTGTTGTGTAGACCTTATAATACTAGACAGAGACTGTATCAGGTCTCCCTCCACCAATGCTATTTTTAGAAAAGGGGAATGTAATTTGTATCTCTTTGAAAATCATTCCACTAAAGTTAAATCCAGACACAGGTACTTACTGTTTTAATTATCACTTGAAAAAAAAAATCTGGTATAATGAAAGTTCAAAGTAAACTAAAGGGTCTTACTGGGCAGAAGGAGATATATTATTGGCGTTAAGAAACACATACGATTAGATCCCAGTCTTCAGTGAGAACTGTGTGAATCAATGAGCTGTCTGGGAATGAACGTCTACCTGCATCTTCTCCACTGACTTTTCAACAGCCCAGGGGATCTGGGCGTGACTTCTGAGGCAACACCATGACTTAGTGGCCCCTTCAGTAGACTCACGTGCCTGCATTTCAGAAAGCCAAGAGTGATTCAAGCCACTTACTAGGGCTTCCAGATCTTCAGTCACTGTGGAATCCCTGAAGGGAAGGTCATATTCAGGCTATGTTCCAAAGGAATATAATTTTGTTCATGCATTTTTGTCCTCTTTTAGACAGGGACTCTGAGTAATGGGTTTTCTGCAAGACTGATCGTTGTCTTGAAATCAGATGCCAGAGTGGACATTTAAGTCCATTTAGGCACCTTAGTAGGTCCAAATGCACCGTTGAAGCCTTCAGTTTTGACTCTCTGTGGAATATACAGGTAGCTTGTGTTCCAAGTAGTTCCTCATACTGCTACAGACTCTCACATGCAGTGGTCAAATAAAGAGAAAGGATCAGAGAAAGGAAAGGTTGGTGTTGTTTGGATGTTTTCCTTCTGCTTTCAGCTGTCTCTGCAAAGTTTATCTCCCTAGGAGTCCACCAAATATTTGCTCTTTCTTGTCTTAAGATTCTAGATGCCTATTTAAATCCACAGGTTTCTCTCAGTGCATGCAGCAATATAGAATTACTGACATGAAAATCCCACTCACGCTGAAATGAGAATAAATTCCTGTGAGGATGTACATTTTTTTCATGCCTAGAATTTTTGCCTGTGTTTCCAAGAGTGCATGATCTCTTTTACCTTCCTAACTCTTTCCCTTACACTTTGTAGCTTATTAACACATGCCATAGCCTACCCTTTTGCAAGGGAGAGGGAAACAGTAGCATATGCAGTATCGCTGTGAACAAAAAATTACTGTCTGCTAATGACGTAAATACATTAGTAATTGTTGAACCAAGGTCCAGAAGAGTGAGCATATAGGGGTGAAATTTCTGCTTTTGGACTCTTTCTACCATGACTAGTCTGTTAAGACATATAAATGTTGGTTTCAATAAAAATTGGTGGAAGAAGAACTTTCCGCACCAAACATTTACAAGAGGTGGTGTCCTGGCTGCTACCAATACAGTATCTGGGTTACAGTTCATGCAAATTTTGTTCAAAAATGCTGCCTCCTTGTAAAGAATTTGGGATGATCACCCAACTGGCTAATGTAAATTGTGCAAAAGCCACACTCAGAATGAATGAATAGCAGGATAACCCTCTGTTTCCCATTTTTTCTCTACTCCTCTTCTCCTTCTCCCTCCCTCTCCTCCCCTCTTCCAATCCCGACACACTTTCGGCAAATCACCAAATTGTCTCCATTGGCTTCCCTACTGCCATGGTTTTATTATGCTTACAACCATTTTGTGTTCTAGTGCTTGATTAGACACAGAGACTCAGATTAAATACATTGATAACCATCACCCTTGAAGGTATAACTAGGCATAAAGCAAATTGTTTTTTCATGCACATTTTAATAGCTGCTTCATTTTATTTGGCACATTCTTGGCTCCAGAAAGCTATCAGAAAAGAGCTCTTACACTGAGGAGGGATCACATACTGTAGCATTATGCAGCACACTTCAGCAAGTGAACAAGTTCTAACAATAGCACTGCAGAGCGAGAGCTGTTATAAACGGCTTCTAATTTTACTCGACTGGAACAATACTGTTCAGATCTTTATTTTTATCCTCCTTTACTCTGGGGACAAGGTGTTAACTCATTCAGAGGGCATGGTCCTTCAAGTCCACACTGCAAAACAACCACAAGGCAATTGCTCTTTGTGTTTGCCTCTCTTTACCATGAGTAACTCAAATCTTCAATTAACTAAACAGAGAAGTGGCAATCATGTCACTGTGAGACACTGGAGACTTGCAGTCAATAATCCCCAGGAAACAGCCAAGCAACTTTGGCCAACTAAATCCTAAAACAAGATCGCACATAATTTTCCAAACAGATATTTCAGATTTTTCAGGATGCTGTTTCTGGATATATTTTGGCTTTAACTTCACTCATTTTTACAATCTTCATAGTTTCTATTCCCTAAATAATTATATCATGCTCATTAGACATCTCTTCCTTTTAGGAGTTTTAATATAATTTCACTTCCTTTTATTCTAACAGATATTGAATGACCCTTTTGAAATGTATTGTGCAGACTTGGCATGAGCATTTTGATCTATTTATAACACAGAGAAAGTACTCAGAAATTCTAGAAATGTAGGAATAGACTTTGTATAAGATATGACAACTTACAAAACCAAGAATTATCCAGCAAGAGAAGAATATTTCACTCACCTCTACTGTCAGTTCTAGGGGAGACTTATGGTATAAAAGAATCGATGATACAGAAAGACATAATGGAAAACAGTAAAAATCACTGCAAGGAACTATGGAAAGGAAAATGAAAATAACTTGACAGTGAAGATCTTTTTAGAAAAAGGAATTTTGTGTAGTTTTTTTAGGTTTTTAAATTGAAAATTTAGTTGTAAAAGTTTGAAATTAAGATGAACTCTTATTAAAAAGCATTTGAAAATATTAAAATGAAGTACTTCTTTGATGTAAACATTTTTCCGATTGTCAGCTCTGACATTTTTCTACAATTTCAGTTTTTTGCTTTCAGTCACCTGGGAAGTCATCCCTTTCTCCTGATGGACTTTAGGAATTGAAATAACCTTCAGGGAATAAATATTATGAAATCAAAGCATGCAAATAAAAAAAAAATAAAAATAAACATTTTTTTATCCATTTCCAGCCATTTCCACAGGAGTACAATGATTTCATTTAGTGCTTTTGACTTTATCAATATCTACCAGCATAAGACACCATTGGGGAAAAGTTTTCAAGAATAAGATAAAAGTGTCTGCTTTGGTCTTGCATAAAATATCATCAAACTCAGGCTGAATGCCCAGTTCAGCTGATGTCCCATTCTTGAAGCAAATTAACTTGTATTTTAACTGACATCACTTGAGTGTCCAAGCTGTTGTGCTCATGCGTGAGCTGCTCTCTTGGCATTGCCCTTAGCTTCCAGTTTGCTGCTATCTCTCTTTGTATGGAAAACTTGTGTGGTCTGTGTTAGCTCTGGGGTCTTCCAAGTGTGCCTTCTGATTTATCATGTTTTGCAAGAAGAATGGCCTGCCAATTAGTCTCTTACTCTCCATGGCGGAAGTGACCTAATTTGGCCAATCAGTCAAAGCAGGCTAGAAAATAATCAAATAGTGCCACCATACAGTATTTTGTGTCCTTTGGGTCATGCATCTGTCTCACTTTTGGTAACTACTGTCAGTTTCCTGGAGGGAAACGGGATACATGCAGTATGACCAAGCAGACACCCTTTTTCACAGATCTCCATCTGATATCAGATAGAGATATAACTTCCTTCCATTGTGCAGCTTCTTGTGCTGACAAATCGGTTGCCCATTACTGGGTTCTGCAGTCCTTTGTCAGTGTCTCCCCTTTCCCCACTAGAATTACGTGGCTAGAAGGGGATCCCTGATCAGAGAACCATTTATTCCTCTCTTGCCTTTGCTTTCTTCCTTGCAAAATGATTGAAAAAGGTGCAATTATTTGGAGACTTGTTTTAAAAAAAATATTTGTAACTTTGGTCCATGGACCAGCCATGGAAAGAAGTAGCATGTAGAAGGATTAAGATTCTTAGGGCAGCAAGGAGGGCACGCAGCAAGCTCACTACCATGGACTTCAGGAGAGCAGACTTTGGCCTCTTGAGGGACCTGCCTGGCAGGGTAACATGGGAAAAAGTACTGGAGGGTAGAAGGGCCCAAGGAAGCTGGTTAGTATTCAAGAATCACCTCCTCCAAGCTCAGGAGCAGTGTATC
Source organism: Rissa tridactyla (assembly GCF_028500815.1). Taxonomy (NCBI): domain Eukaryota; kingdom Metazoa; phylum Chordata; class Aves; order Charadriiformes; family Laridae; genus Rissa; species Rissa tridactyla. The sequence continues at coordinate 45,841,045 of NC_071467.1, forward strand.
CCAAGAAAGAAGTTAAGCAAAAAAGTGAGGAGGCCTGCATGAATGAACAAGGAGCTCCTGGAAAATCCCAATAGCAAAAAGAAGGCCTACAGGGAGTGGAAGCAAGGACAGGTAGACTGGAAGGAATACAGAGAAACTGTCCAACTGGTCAGGAACCAGATTAGGCAAGCTAAAGCCCAGATAGAATTAAATCTGGCCAGAGACATCAAGGACAACATGAACAACTTCTATAAGTATGTCAGAGATAAAGGCAAGACTTAGGGAAGATGTGGGCCCTCTCCAGAAGGAAACAGGAGACCTGGTCACCCAGGATATGGAGAAGGCTGAGGTACTGAGTGACTTTTTCACCTCAGTCTTCACTGGCAAGGGCTCCAACCACACCACTCAAATTGCAGAAGGCAAAAAGAAGGTCCATGAGAATGAAGAACCGCCCACTATAGGAGAAGATCAGGTTTGAGACCATCTAAGGAACCTGAAGGTATGTAAGTCCATGGGACCTGATGAAATCCATCCACGGGTCCCAAGGGAGACGGAGGATGAAGTTGCTAAGCCGCTTTCCATTGTATTTGAAAAGTCATGGCAGTCTCGTGAAATTCCCACTGACTGGAAAAGGGAAAACATAAGCACTATTTCCAAAAAGGGAAAAAGGGAAGACCTGGGGAACTATAGGCTGGTCAGTCTCACCTCTGTGCCTGGAAAGATCATGGAGCACATCCTCCTGGAGTCTCTGCTAAGGCACGTGGAAAATAAGAACGTGGTTGGTGACAGCCAACATGGCTTCACCAAGGGCAAGTCATGCCTGGCAAATTTGGTGTCCTTCTACGAAGGTGTTACAGCATGGGTAGATAAGGGGACAGCAACAGATGTCATTTACCTGGACTTATGCAAAGCATTTGACACTGTCCCACATGCCAGCCTGGTCTCTAAATTGGAAAGATATGGATTTGATGGATGGACCACTCAGTGGATAAGGAACTGGCTAGAAACTAGCCGCACTCAAACCATTGTGGTCAATGGCTCAATGTCCAAGTGGAAACCAGTGACGAGTGGCGTTCCTCAGGGGTCAGTACTGGGACCAGTGCTGTTTAACATCTTTGTCGGCAACGTTGACAGTGGGATTTAGGGCACCCTCAGCAAGTTTGCTGATGACTCCAAGCTCTTTGGCACAGTTGACAAGCTGGAGGGAAGGGATGCCATCCAGAGGGACCTGGACAGGCTTGAGAGGCGGGCCCATGCAGTTCATGAACTCATGAAGGTCAACCAGGCCAAGTCCAAGGTCCTGCACCAGGGTCATGGAAATCCCAAGCACAAATACAGGTTGGGCAGAGAATGGCTTGAGAGCAGCTCTGAGGAGAAGGACTTGGGGGTGTTGGTGGACGAGAAGCTCAACATGAACTGGCAATGTGCACTTGCAGCCCAGAAAGCCAACCACATCCTGGGCTACATCAAAAGAAGCATGGCCAGCAGGTCAAGGGAGATGATTCTGCCCCTCTACACCACTCTTGTGAGACTCCACCTGGAGTCCTGTGTCCAGCTTTGAAGTCCTCAGCATAGGAAGGACATGGACCTATTGGAACAGGTCCAGAGGAGGGCTACGAAGATGATCAGAGGGCTCGAACACCTCTCCTATGAGGACAGTCTGAGAGAGTTGTGACTGTTCAGCCTGGAGAAGAGAAAGTTCTGGGAAGACCTTACAGTACCTAAAGTACCTTATAGTACCTTCCAGTACCTAATGAGGGCCTACAGGAAAGATGGGGAGAGACTCTTTATCAGGGAGTGTAGCAATAGGATGAGGGGTAACAGTTTTAAACTGAAAGAGGGTAGATTTAGATCGGATATTAAGAAGAGATTCTTTACTGTGAGGGTGGTGAGGCACCGGAACAGGTTGCCCACAGAAGTTGTGGATGCCCTGTTCCTGGAAGTGTTCAAGACTAGGCTGGATGGGACTATGGGCAACCTGGTCTAGTAGGAGGTATTCCTGCAGGGTGGTTGGACAAGATGATCTTTAAGGTCCCTTCCAATCCGAACCATTCTATGATTCCCTGATTAAAGGAATTGGAAAAGGAATGCTTTGGAGAAGCTAAGAAAAAGAAGTGTCAAAGCAAGAGTCCAGGTTTTATAGACTTCTTCCAGCCCTGCAAACCATCTTGAAACATGCGGAGTTGCCTGGTCAAATGAGGGATGCTAGTGTGCAAAATAAAACATACCCTTTTTTTTTTCTCATAGCAAGCCTGCAGTCTCTTTTGACCTCTGCAAATTTCCACTGAATCAAATGTACTGCAGTTCTGCCTTAGGCCTTTCCACATCATTCATTGTCAGGCTCACTCAATAAGCCTAAGGTCATGAGGCTTCATGGGTCAAGTTCAAAGAGAAGCTGGAAAGTCCAAAAGAAGCATCCTTCTAGTGTGTCCTAACAGAGAAAGTGAAAATTAAACAGGCATGGAAACTGAATTCCCTCTCATCCCTAGAAACTTATCCCAGAGAAGTCAGGATTGAGGGAAGTTGTGGTGTAGCTGTGTTGCTGCTAATCACACTCTTTCAGTTATGTGGTTGAAGACCTGAATCAGGATGTCTGTCACTCCAGCACTTTTCAGAAATAGTAAACTACTTTGAGAGCAAATGTACTTTCTGTAAAGTGGCAGGAAAATTAGAAGGAATCTAGCACTATATTTTGGTTTGGCACATTACCATAACACTCTAGGGAAGCTGTAGTGGATGGACACTGAAGCCTATCTTTTGCAGACAAAAGTTATGAGACTGACTAGAAATGATTACACAGATTGGCTGAAATTCTAATGAAGGATATAGAAGTGGAGCCCAACAGTCATGTAATATGCACTGAATGGCATCTGCAGCTACTTGCTGTAATGACTTTCCGACCATGACAAGTCAAAGTTCAGAAGAGGAAAAACATTTATAACCATCATCCAGAATAATGGAAAGTTCATATTTGTCTGTCTCTGTTTTTCTGAGCCAATATCAACCCTGTGTTTCTGCTTTCTCAATTAAGATGACTGTCATGAGATGGGAGTATTTCATGTATTGGCGATGTAAATCAGTAGGACTGCAATCAACAGAGGGGTGAAGAGATGAGATGGTTACTAGTTTTGAGATACAATGATGAAGTCTGCTTACACAGTCAGCACAGTGAGTGCTGTTGGGTGAGTGTCTTGTTTAAATCAGTACAACATGCTTGCATTTAGTTTCTAAAACTAACTAAAAAATTATGCTCAGAGTTAATTCATAAAATCCTGGAACAATTGACTTCTGAGCTTCTCCAAAGGTACATTTCCCTAACAGGAGATTTAAAATGTTGTAAAATGAAAGAAGAGCTAGATGAACTCCACGAGTCTGATTTATTTTTTTTCACTACCGTTTTTCCATTATGGTTGTTTTTCTTGACCTCATAATCCTAAAAATAGTCTAAGGTTTAATCTTTATGTTATGATTTGTTTATGAGAAGAGGGTGTCTGATGGCTAACATTTTAGCCACAAGAAACAACAAAATCTCATAGAGCAGAACTTTGAAATGAGAAAACCCCAGGTCTTGCTCCCTTTTCATACACAAATTCTGTCTGTAAACATCCTTATTCTCTTTTTTCTCTTACTATATTTTTACTTTTCCCACCCAGGATTGCTTTCCATGGTCCAGAATGACATTACTTCTTCCAAGAAAATGTAGGCTTGGAAAATGAGACATTGTCATTACAAATTTATCAAGAACAATGTTCCAGGGAGCATCTGCAAATTTGATCCAGGGCAAAATGTTCATTTCCTCTCATAGAAGAAATGGCAATATCCTGAATCTGTTCTTCTCTGAAAATTCACTCCTTTTTCACTGATGTTTTCTAGGTACTAAAATTAGACCCAACTCTGCCAACATCAGGATGTATCATTGCATCTGTCAATGGCATTATGAGGCAATGTGAATATCCAAAACAGTCAGCAGAAAAGAGTGTGGAACTCGATAGCAGCAGCACGACAGAGAACCGGGAACTGTGTCCAGACCCAAAACCACTATTAGCGAAATCCCAGTTGTTGCCTCCATTAGTCTTCTTGTCTTCTACCCTTTCTGCTTTATACGTCACTTTGAAGCAGTAGCTACTCCAACAAATGCAATTAAACAATATTTGTCTCAAAATCAGTCTGAGAAGAGAATCAGACCTTAGTCTCCAAAAGTAGGTCAAGGAGTCTGTTTGTAAATACAGGAAAATGTTAGAGCTGGCAGGCCATAAGCAGCAAACGGGCACAACCAGCCAGTGATACCAGCCAGTGGCATACAGCCATTCCCCAAAAGAAAGGTACTTTCAGAGTCTGGGCCCCAGAAGAGGAAATTAGCAGTCATATCTCTGGACACCCAAAATAAATCTTCTTCATTAGATTGCACTTATATGCACTTGATTTTTCACTAGAGTTAATTTTCCATTACCTTATTTTCCTTGCAGGCTGAGGAAGAAAACACAAATTGCGCATTTTGGCACTTCAGAAGAAAAAGTAGTGAATATGCAGCCTGAAGGGGCTCAGGGTTTTGATTCTTGTTCCCTTCTGTAGATATAAGAAAAACAAAATAATGGAAGCTTGACTCAAGCAAGTGAATAAATGAATTTACAAAGGATAATCTAATTTGTGTCTTGGACTGCCTGCAATTATGAATGTTTATTAACTAGTCTGTCTGGCTTTTGGAGGGGAAGAGTCCGGGAATCCCTGGAGCAACCCTACTCAAATAGAATTATCAGTCAAAAGAAAAAAAAAAAAAAAAGCCCAAGCAGAATGCTAAACAGTACAAAACTTTCAGTGTTACTGTTGGCCTTAACACGGTCTGAATTGAGCAAGCCTTATATGCACAGTGGTCTTATTGACTGCTCAGGAACCACTAGCATGAGGAAGGGGATATCAGGAATGACGGGATGCTCTGTCCTGCTGAGATAAAAAACAGGTGGCCAAAGCCCAATCCAGCAGCAGACGAAAACATGTGAGTACACTTACTGACTTCAAAGGCACAGCCCACATGTTTAATGTTAAGGATGTGCTAAAGTCTTTTGCTGAACTGGAGCCCGTGAGATTTCTGAGGTCTTCACTCCCAATGACTTTGGGGTTAGCTGAAGTAGCATGTTAAGTCTGTATTTCCCCAAAGGATAGCATCAAGATTTTCTCCTGCTGTTTTGACAAAAAAATAATGATATCTTGGAAAATTTTTTCTTTGAGACAGTCATGCAGTCAGCCTTAGGAGAGAACTTCCACACAAACGGGCTTCTAAAAGAAAAAAAAAAGGGAAAAAAAAAACCCACCTAAACCACCACTAAATTATTTATTTCTGAGATGTTAATGTGTTACAGATAAGTTCATTAATGCTGATATCTCACATGCTAATGCTGAATTCAGCACTGAAGCAAACAGCTATAGCAGACACGGCTTTTTAATCTATTCACTCCAAGATATTTTTAGGTAGCTGACAACTTGCATAGACTCCATACACACAGCACTGTGCATGTCTATTTGAGTGCACAACCACTTCTGTACGTGCAAGCCACATGGTTGCACAAACCAGAAGATAGCTGGGCAAGTGGTCATTTGTACATATAAATATCCCGATTACAGACCAGTCTTGGCAGCAATACCTACAGCTGTAGACGGTTACAATCAGATGCAAATCTTGGTCTTCCCTTTTTAAAAAGTATGGGAATATAGCATAAGGGAACTCCTGGAGCTGTGAATCTGTCTCCTACAATCTTAGACAATGGACAATGTAGTCCCTTCCTGAGCTGATTGAGCTTATTACTGAACTACACTAGGCCTCTATTTTACCCCTGCTACTCCTTGTTAATAAGAAACTCATTCTGATTTACATTCTGAATGTATTCAGGTCCAGTTTATGAACAATTACTCCTGTGCCAGTATTGTCCTTTGCCTTAACCAGCTCTTCTGTCTTCCCGGGGCTTCCCTCTTATGTGCATGTACACGAAGAATAATTCATTCATCTCCCCTCTTAATCTTTGTCTCTTTATGAACTAATTGGATTCATATTTCTTTGTCTGTGCAAGCACAGTCCTTAGACAGGTGTGGTGCTCAGACTGCATCACCTGAGGAGCAATCCAAGCTGGCAGAGTGATTTAGTGACACACCTGTGAGTCAACATTTCTGCCCAGCTTTCTCTGTGCTGAAAGTCAGTAGTCATCTGGCTTATGCTCTTTCCAGCAGTCATTGGCTCCTGGCTGTTTAAAGTACTGCATTATATAACTACTGGAAAAAAAATAGCCCTTTAAGACAAAGATTTCATCTAAAAAGAGAATGCAGTTTTTAGAAATTGGATTATAATTTATTCTAATAATGCAATTCCTGCTCTTCAGTACGAATAGAGCACTTCACAGTGTTCATCTGGGATGTCATTAGACAGTAGTCTCCTGCCACTGCCAGCATTTTGCACTGCATCTACTGTTCTGCATATGTCTTTCATGCCTGACCATTGAGTATGTTTCCTGGCTCATCTCTGGAAGACTGACATTTTCATTTAAACCTTCATGCCTATCCTAATCCAATAGTATGACTGCTTGGCCCCCTGCACTCAAGAACGTGTGTTGCACACCAAAGTCACTACTCACCACACAGTAAGAAGTAACATCCTGTGGTCTTTTATTATGAAGCGATTAATGCTGGAGTATGAGTCATTTCACTGTTTCTAGCACATTTGTTTCAGCTGCCTGGAGTGTCTCATGAGGGATGGAAAGGTACTGTAACATGCTCAGGGATTTTATGTCCTCTTCCAGGGTCCCAGCTGCTTTATATTCACAATAGAATATACTGCATATGTGTATGTCACCCCTAGAAATTCTCATAAGCATTACTATTTCCTTCATCATCAACGCAGTTTCAACTATATAGGATAGTTGTTTTGATGTCTTTAATATTCAGCTTGTTCATATTGCTTTCTAATGGACTGTGGTGAGATCACATGTTCATGTTGTACCCAAAGGTGAAGTAATTGGATTTCTATATTCCAAAAGCTCAGGAATTTCATCCTTTCCAGTAGAAACATACCTCTTTCTCTGTGTAACAAAGCTCCAGTGACAATTGCTGTGGCCTGCTTCCTTTACTTCTTCTCATAGCCCACCTTCTAAGACCCCACGAGTTGTGTCCATACAACACCTTACCTTGTTCTTCAATTTTAAGAAGTGTCTAAATTTATCTTGTACCTACATGCGCAAAGACCCTTGTATCTGCAACGCTAGACGTAAGCATTTGAAAGTCCTACCCTCCAGGAATACTGGGCAGCCTTCAACACCAGAGTCCAAGGCTTCCCTTTTTCAAGTGCCAGGTGCACCTAAAAATTAATCAAGGTGCAAATCCTGAACAAGGGCATCACTATGCTTTGTTCATGTGAAAGCCAGTCAGACAGACACATGTTTTTCACTTACACCTGCCCAGTTCGCCTTATCCCCAGTCTGGGTTGGCACAGAAAATTAAAAAAAAACAGCTTCACATTATCTGAAACAATCTTGTTGACTGTATTTTTTTTTCCCAAAGACTTGTTACTTTTATAGACTTGCGATAGACATTTGATCTTCCTAAATTTCAAAAGCAGACGACTTGCAGTAATTTATTGCAGACATATGAGGGAGAGGGAAGTAGACTGTTGACACCAGAGTATCACTTGGATGGGCTTTGCTTTGGGCACAGATTTATGGTGCTTGGTCCCAAGGAACAATCTCAGTTGTTTAAAGGTGTGTCTATGTAGACATAGCCGCCATAGTTCCAGGGCTGCTCTGCTTGATAGTACTTAAAGCCTGATATATCATTTACATTTTTCTTTACTCCTTCAAATGCCTGTTTCTTGGTATCTCACCATACGCCCACTATGTGCTAACTGTCTCAAGAGTTCACAGGCTTCTGATAAGCATGTGCAGAATCTAGAAAGATAAGTTAGGCATCCCTATAAATCACTGAACTTCTTCCCACCCTTTAGTTCCTAAACACTCTACATTTTTTGGAGTGCAGCTGGAGTCTCTCAAAAGTCAACAGATGTCTAGCGTAAGAAGCACGAGTTTTCTCACCAGTTCTCTGTGCTTGTTTTAACAGGTGTATTGTTACCTCTTCTTTGCAGAACCAACAGTTCCTTCTGCTCAGTCTTCACTGGAAACTCTCTGTATTCTCACAGTCTACATGTCCAATGTGTTTCTGTCTTCAGCTCGCCGTAAAGTATCCTTCTCCACCTCCTCTAATACATGCTTTCTTTGGCTTTGCGTATTTGGTGAAAGCCAGGGTGACTGTTGTCCTTCCTTTTTCAGATTGAGGATATTTTGGTGTTGGACTGGAGCACAAAGGCCACAAAGATTTGCAGTTCTCTAGCTTTCTACACAGGAAGTCACACGTGTCATTCCTGTGTCACAACCAATTGAAACTGGTTTTCTAATTATGATTATTGCTTAAGATCAAGCCACAAGCATTCACAAATACACAGCGATAGAGGATCTTGCCCCAAAAATCCTATTTCTTAGAGAAAGAGGTAAGACAAAGGCATTCAGTACAACAGCAGAGACAATAGGACGTATCAGCAGTTTCAGTACCTTTATTTTTCTCAGAATACAAATCCACATCACCTGGTCACATCTTTACCACCTGACAGTGGTCTTTCACAGTGGTGTTCAGTGGGGATATGCTGACTGAAAAGACAAGGGGTGCGTGAGAAGGATAGAGCAAGACCATCCTTATGAAGCTCAGATGAAGAAACCAGAGAAAGGGGAAGAGAAAGTTTTTGACCTAACTTTGCACAAGCAGAATCCGGTCAAAAGTTCATCCAGCTGCAATCATGTGGTGGCATATTTTGGATCTTTTTTCCTTTGCCACATGGCCAGCAGTGAGGAGGGGACCTGGCCTAACAGTAATGTTCCCAAGTAGAAAGGTAGGAGCATTTTTCCAGCTGTTGTTATCAAATTGGGGGATATATTCTCAGCTGAGTTCCATCATTTGTCCTAGCACAGGGTCCCTGCTTTATCTCAGTGCTCCTAACAGCTCCAGACTCTTGTTTCATGAGTTTCTTCTTGATGGCCCATGCTTGTCTATGGAGTCAGGCTATTTTTATTGTATGCCACTTGCCACTTACACTTGGTCACATTTCCCCAGTCTAATACTGCCATTTACCATAGCCATTGGGATTATATTTGGCCTGGCTATATAATATAGCTCTATAAAATATAGCTGAAATCAAAATTATTTCTATCCACTGAAGGAAACAGAGAACTTAAACAGTTTTAGAGCAGGTACCAATGAATTTATGAGCAGGGTCATGGATAATTGTCAGCAGTATCAGGGAATCCCAGGCTATGGTCTGAGTTGGGTGTTAGTCTAACAGCGTGGTTGCAAGACTCGTTTTCCCAACAAAGCAGGGTGGCTGCATCTGGACTGCTTATTCAGATAGATCCCTGCTTTGTGCTATCCTCTAACTCACATGCAGAGATTATCTGGAAAATGCTTGTTGCTATTGCTATAGCAATATCAGAGACCATGCAGACAACTGAACTGTTTGAACAATCATCAGCCCCTGCTCAAGGCCTGACCTTGTTTTGTTTACTGGTATAGACATAGCCTACAGCACTCAGAGAAATCTGTTCACTTTGTCATTGATGCAGCCTTGTTGTCAGCCGAATAAGCATTTGTCTTTTTCAGCGTTCATATTCCTTCATTTTTTTCAGGTTGCAGTTAGGTCTACTTCACCAGGTTTGAGGACACAGTGCTTGTCAGCCATCATCTTCAGGTGGCTCTGAATGCTGAGTATCCACTATGGCAACTGTGTGATCCATTTTATTCCACTATTTCATTTTAACTCCTCTCCTCGTCTCTTTACAGAGACTATGAATGCTTCCAGAGATGCAAAGGAGAGTTTTTTCTGGAAATCCGTCAGTCCCAACATCGCATTGCTTTGTTTGACTTCAAGTTCTAATGTCTTTTTCCTTACCAAACTCAGGACACCACAGTAGGCAATAGTACAAAAAAGTCCATGTTCTTCAAGTGGCTCTTTATTAAGTTTCAGAGATGCTGCACTTGTAGCCCACGAGCTGCACAAAGGCTGACTTCCTCATGGTCCTTTCAAGCTCTTCCTCCTTACAACCTGTACTCCTTCCTTCAGGTTCAGTTGCAGGAAGGAAGCCATCATCTAAGCCATTCTCCCACCCACTTTCCTCTGGGGCAGGAATAAGCAGGTACAAAGTCCTAATTATTCTTTGACTCCAGGACCCAATTCTCCTCAGGTAACGTGCAAAGAGGAAGGGGATTCTAGTTCCCTTCCGCTCAGACATGCATAGTCCAGGTCACAACCTAGGGAAAGTTCCTTAGGTACCAGCCTTTAAAGAATATCACAGAACATCCATTGCTGAAGAAAGACATCTGCATCCTCTGGATTATGTAAAACAAACATCTGGCAGCCATGGCTTCCTCTTAGCTTTGCTGTTGTATGTAGTGAATGGAAGTCCCAGCTCCCACAACTGTCATTTGGCTCCAGCAAGCACTATGACTCCCCTTTTGTGAGAAATGAAGAATAATCTGGCTAAATCCCAGTTTCAGAGCTAGCAAACACCAAAGGTCCAGTCCCTCCTGCTGTTGTTAAAAGCTGGCTCCCCACTTCCAGGGATTAGCAAACTATGTGGACATTCTTAGGAACTGAAAAATCGGCAGACTTCTGCTTCACAAGCTCACAGCAGAAATGGGTAGAGCTGCTCCCCATTTCATGTCACAACCAGCAATTTTCAAAGCCCTGGAGCAACAATGATATCAATATCAAGCAGACTTTGGATTCTCAGCTTTTGAATCTTGTTGCTTCTCAAGTGAACACGTGGAATCTTCAGCAAACTCTGGACTAAATCATTTCTGAGCAAATAAATACACAAACATCCTATAATAACAAGCTCAATCCAGAGACCTAGCAGCCAATAAAAGCGATGAAAAAGGCATCAGTGTCTGCAATAGCTTTCTGGAGTCCCAAAACATTCTCAGAGAAGGATACGGCCCTGCCTCGCTCTGTATCCCCATAATCAATCCCATACCAGAAGTCCCCACTGAGCCTGTAACAATGCGCACTGTATATACTGCCCTTCTATTGTCTCTTTTGTCTTTGCCTAAGGAAAATACACTGATTCTGCTGACAGTAAAGGCTCTGTAGCTGTGGAGCTGAAAACTAGATTTTTCTCCAACTCAAACAAAACTAAGTTAAAAGGGCGAGAAAACACACAGCGGAACAGTGTGTGTATCTCAGTAGAGCTATATCCTATCTCACCTCAACTGCACTCCTAGGGATGAAAACAGAGGTAACAGAGGCAGAATTCCTTTTAAAGGGGAGCTACAGAACCCCTCTGAAAGTTTCTTTCCTGCTCTATATGTAAAATTCCAAAATGAAACATCTCTACTTTCCAAAATATAAATAAAGTCTTATCTACCTTATTATCTCAGGTTCCCTCAAGAGGAAATTTTCAGCTTTCTCTTTTTAATTTTCAGATTTAGTAACATCCAGACAGAAAGAGCTCATGTTATCCATCTGAGGGCGTGGAGTGACCTGTGATTCGCATGCAATCGTTTTTACCATTTTAAGACCTCTCAATAATTGGGCTTTGGCTTCAAGAACTCATCTTATACTAAAACAGCTATCACTGCTGGTCCCTGAATTTTCCACCTAAAATCAGCCTGTCTGAGTCTTTCCTGTAAATCCAGGTACTCACTATAAGTAGTCTATAAGGGGCTATAGAGCTAGTATGATTACAGTAAGAATCACAAGATTTGATTTTTCTGCCTTTCCCAATGTACACATCCACGTTCTCTCACTAGACTCTAAGAAAATTTTAATCAATATATTCATTATTTGGTCACATTTATACGTCTACATAGTTAATAGTGCTAGCAGACTGAACATAACTGTGGTAGTAATATCTGATACTAATAAAGAACAGAATAAGTCACGTGCAGTAGCTGAGGTAGTTAATAGAGTGATTAGTGGAGGTAGAGTTGATTTTGCTTATTATACAAGTTTGCCTTTGACATTTCTCAGTGCACTGTCTGTCTTTTAAGATCAAATCTGGTGATCTACTGCAACAATGACAATAAAGACCCTGTTACCACTGTTGAATCAATGGGCTTTGCACTGTATGTACAGTAAGAAATGCATGCATGAGCCTGGCAGCTGCTAAACTCATTGATATATAACACCAGTCCCAAAATAGTGATATTTCATTTCTGGAGCTTTATAAATTGTTAAAGAAATAAAATCTGCCTTTGGGAAATAATGTTTCTTTATGTATCATCATACCCATTCCCTCCCTCCTCCCCTCTCTTCAAGATTAAAACAAATAGTGTTGAAGCTATAAATCACCCCTATTGGCACTCGAAAGCCCTCAGAGATCTTCTTTCTGTGCCATTTCAGTAGACAGAAAGTCTAATGTACAGAGAGGCAATGTTGCTTTATTTCTTTTTTAAGCAGAGAGTCAGAAAAAACATGTCCCTCCTTGATCTCTTCAAGGTACATCAGTATTTCTTCAGTCATTTTAAAGTCATTGCACATGCTCCAAGTGGTTTCAAGGAAAGTCACTGGGAAATGAAGCATACCTGGGAATTTTAACTATCATCTTGCGTGGAGAGGTGCATCTTGAAACACCATTTAAACACTGTAGGCAATGCCAGTAATGGACTGGACAAGTCGCTCTGTCCTGAAATGTATATGGTTTTGAAAACTCATTTGCAGAAATTCAACCTCCATTCCTTGTTTTTCACTGAACACAGAATCTCCCAATCTATAACTGGATAAGTGACAATCCAAGAATTGGATTTGTACCATGAAAACTAAAGTTGAGAATTTCAGTAGTTTTTTTAAATTGTTTTTCTAATGTTATTCCTGAGGGCAAACTCCTTTCCTAGAAATTGCTCCCGGTTTTCACAAATATTGATCCAGCATTTCTGAAACATCCACCCACTTCCATTTTTCAGTAACATGAACTGTTTCTTTTTCACCCACCCATCATTTCTTACCCTCATTTCCTTTGCTTTCACTTCAAGAAATAGGGGGAAAAACTTAAAGGTTTTCTCAGAGCTTCTGAGCTTGGTAAACATGAGCTTTGCATTAGAATTTCTATCAGTTACAGAAAATTCATAGCCAAAAAGAGACAGCCTTCTCTCTTACTTTTTTTTTTCTTTCTCATTGCAGGGGAAAAAAAATACAAACCCCAAACCAAAAAACCCTGGGACAAAATTTACAATCCTTAATATGAAATCATAAAGTTACTTTACTCGTAGAAACAAGTAAAATAACTTTGTAGGCTGCATTTTTCACTTGTAACACTGCAGAGTGCAACTGAAGCAGAAGAATTCCCAGTCAGTCTTCCTTTCCACCACAATTGCACTCCTCAATGGAGAGTTGTTGGAGGAAACACTGAAGCACAAATGGTACAGAGCCACCTCAGCCCATCACTGCAGAATTTGAAACACCCTTAGGCACCCTCAGGCACAGACATAAGCAGTATAAATTAGCTGATAGGAGTATGAGTCCTTGGATCCTACTTGCTTAACTGAGCACATGGAAAGCCTGTCAGTAACAGCAGCGTTACTGTATGTGTGTAGTTAAGACCATGGAAGTATTTTTGCAGCATTGGGACTTAAGAAAGAAAAAGATATCCTGCTTTGTCACAGTAAATTATATCACTTTGATCTTAGGCATATTTCGCCCTTTGTAGGCTTTCTTTACTAAGCTCCAGTTTAACAGGGATGAGCTGGATTCGCATTCCTACGTCAGCCAGGTGAAGCACAGTCTCTGCAGAGTGGGGCTGGGAGCCTGTGAGACCCCGGGAAGGGGTTTGGGAGCTCTACTGTTCTATGCATGTTTCGTTCTCCAAGGGAGCATCTTTCACAAGTGCTCAAACACGTCCCAGGCCTGTTCTGCCTCTGAACAACACCCTTCCCGCCTGATGACACGGGTACGTTTAAATAATTTTTGCTGAGCCGTTTGGGCTCTGGTTTATTCTGCACTTGCCCCCATATTGAATCAGCATCTGCTGCGATCATATAATACAGGTACAGATCGCATCCAAACAAGGCTGATCGTATCACATCATCTGGCCTGGCATTTGTCTGTCACGCTGGGGCAGGGAATGTGATACCAAGCTGACAAAAAGCAGCACACGGCCCTGCCTGGAGAGCCCCTTTGTTCATCTAAGCCTCCCCTGCTGCTTTTGTAGCTCCAAATGGATTTCTGATTCCCTATCTCTCTGCCTTTTCAAGCCAAATGGTTTGGTCAGATCACAAGACAGCAGGTGCTGCTCCGCTCAACATTTGCACCTTCCAATCCAAACACACCTCTCTCTACCGACCCTTAAAATCAATCAAAGGGACTTATCAGTTTGTTTTAAGCTTTGATGTTTGTCTGGGGTTTGTTTATCTAGCAGTTTATTCCTGGGAGTATGTTCTTGACATCTTGGAGTAGGTGGTAATTAGCAACAAGGAAGAAGGGCTGAGATAAGAAGTGGAATTTGAAAGTGGTGATACTCGGGGAGGCAGCTGCGCCGCGTCCCCTCCTGCTTTCCTCTCAGGCACTGAAGCGAGCTGGAGACAGCAAAGGGGCAAAGAGCCACCCTGCCCTTTCAACGAACACCGGCCAGCCATGCCATGCCATGCCGTGCCATGCCGTGCCGTGCCATGCCGTGCTGTGCCGTGCCATGCTGTGCCACCCGCCGTGGTTCTCTGTGGGGAAGGAGCCCACGAGGGGCCTGCGTCGGCCCCCCGCCATGTTGTGGCCTCCTGGGCTTCACAGGCACTCATTAGGCCTCTGCCTCTGGGGAGCCCGTTTGTCTGAACGAACTTTCTACCTGTTGCTTTTGCCACAAGAGCAATTTGCTTAAGAGGAGGCCCGAGGATTCAGTCTTGCCATCGCGTGACATCCTATACGTCTGCTGTCTTCTACTAAGCAGCCTATAAAGCAAAGATGACTCAATTGCTTCTGTAATAGGAACAATAAAGGCTGCTGTGTCTCTGCATTCAAGGCATGCACTACACACACGCATAAGGGCTTATGTGTGGATGTGGCTTAAATAATCACACAGGTACCTGCACATCGTATGGACTGTCTGGTGCAACACACACATACAGAGAGAGGCATAAAAGCAGCAAGAGAGAAGAGCAAACATTTTTGCTCCAAACAGCCTTGGAGTTAGCACATGTTTGAAATATGAAGCCAGGCCTAGACCCGAATTTTGCAGATGGCCCCTATCTTTATGACCTTCCCAACAGAATTCCATACAATAATGTAAGCCTTTAATTGCATTTTTGAGTACATAACGTGGAAGCAAAAGCACACTAACCTACTCCCACGCTGCGCAGCCTGCAAAAAGGCCCACATAAATACACATTGCGTGCTCAGGGGAGGAAGGGACTCTCGCAACCAGGATGCTCCTGAAGTGCCCTAAAAGGTACAGAAAGAGACTTATTCTCTGTACTGGCTTGTGGAGCAAAGCCAGAGTGCAGAGAATAGTGTAAAGCGCGAGTGTTTTAGAGGCTAACTGAAATAAAAAGCCTCCTGGTCTGAACCGGGCCACAAAATTGCTTTCTCAGTTTGATGAGGGGACCCTAATAGCTAAAAGAAAACCCAACGTGTTTTGGGACAACCCAATTCATGATTTATCTTCTAAGCAGGCAAGACCAGGATTTCATTTAGAACAACCAGATCTTGATGAATTACCACTTGCACTCCTCCATTTCTGGGATGGGAGATAATACTTTTAAGTCCACATTTTTGTTTTGATTATTACATTTCTCAAGGATCAAAAACACTGATTTTGTAAAAAAAGAAGCCTTTACCAGAAAGATTCTTTTTTTTTTTCCTTTTTTTTTCTTTTTTTTTTTTTCAGGGGAAAACGACGTATTAAAATTAACCAGAATATCTACATGAGCAAAAATCCTCTGCCTTTCTTAAGAACAGACTCTGGGCAAACTATTTCACCCAGCTGTACTCCAGAGGATCCCTGTGGGAGGGTGCAAGCCCACTTGGCGAGGCACTCTCTGTTCAAGTAGTAGATGACTTCACTCTCATTACACACATAATCTTTTCCTACATAGTGTACATCAAACCAAAATTATACTGCATGTGTTAAGCTTGTAAGTGCACCATTTTATAATGATCACATTGTTTGTGTCCCAAGGACATTATAAAGGGGGTATTTCTGCCACTGCTTATGATTCCGTACATTGCCAATGAGCAGCAGGGTTTTAGCTGCATACAGAGCAGGGCTGTAGCTGTATACATTAAGAAGACAGTACTTAATAAAAGCCAGCCTCGTTTGAAGTTGCCTTTAAACTAAATGCCTTTTATGCCAATTTTTGCTCAATACCAGTATCTCCATCTGCAAGTGACAAGTCACCATTGCTAAATATGATGTACAATCACAGTTTGTATTGAAACGGTGCCTTCAAAGCACTGCAAATACCTGTCATTAGATATTGCATTACAACCATTTGTTTCTAATGGAGCTGTCTTTTCCTGTTGGCATTGATTTACCGTACAGGCATCTGAATATTAACAGATACAGTCCTGCCTCACATATAAGAAGACTGTATGACATTGCAGAGTCCATAATCCTGAGACTATTAAACCTTTTTTTTTTTACTCTATTAGACATCAAACACAGTAAAAAATAAACAAAACAAGGCAAAAAAACCCCTCAGCAAGACCAGGCATTTGCCTTCTGCATGCTCTTTATACCATATAAACATAAATGTTCTGTTCTGTTTTGTTCTATACAAAACTCAGCAACATTGTCCACTTTCTGTTCCAATGTTTGGTGTCAACATAAGTTTAGGATCCAGTTCTGGTCCCTACTGAAGTCATGGGAATCTTTTACTTGATGTTAATGGGAATTGGATCAGGCCAGTAATTGGATACGCTGAAAAGAATCCCAGATGCTGCATAACAAATGAACTATCCACTGAGGTATTCCCTCTGCTCTGGGAAGCTGCCACTGGGAATTGCTGCTACCTTTCTGTGGAAAGGCTGCAAAAAAACGGATGTCAGATGTCAAAGCTGCCAGCCTTACAGAGAGTTTTAGTGACACAGGAAATGTTTAAAAATCTTTAAAAAAAAAGAACCCCACCAAGTGAAAGAGCTAACTATTTAGGCTTTTCCTGGGGAACAGGGATACTTGAAAACAGCAAAATCATGCTGCTAATAGTTGGGAATCTGCCCACTGGTAAAGCAGGTCAGTGCTGCCTGAATCTTGTTCCCTGAACAATGGTGTGAGACAGAATTGTTCAGCTCTTCACATGTAAAACTTAATGAAAAAAAAAAAAAACAGGTTAGTAATTTTTTTTTATTATTTCTTTACTCATTATTGAGATCCCATATATTTTGCCTAGCAGTTTCCACACCTGATCAGCTGTGGTAGTTACAAATGTACTTTTGCTCCCCCAAACTTTGCAAAGGGTCCAAGCATTCTGCTGTAATGTGTGCCATTCACCTCCTGTTAGCATTAAAAAGGTGCATCCACCTCAGATCCAGTCACAGCATTGATGTGCAGAGGCAGAACCACAGTTAGAGAAAAGGATGTAGTGATTCATCCTTTCTTGAAAAATGACTCAAAGAGGAAATTACATGCTCTGAAATGACATACCTCACTGTAACCTGTTGTCACCATGCCCGTCTGCCATACCATACTCTGCCTTTCCCTTGGAAATTAGACAGACGTGCCAGGCATGTTTCAGGTATAAGCCACTACAAAGGCAGTGAGCTTCCTATTTGTCTGCTATTCCTTACACAGCTGACAACTCCCAAGGTCTTGCTCCCACGATGATCCAACGCAGTGTCACTGGAGACTCCCAAGGTAAATTCAAGTGAGTAAGAAGAGGTGTGAGAAACCAACATAAAATGCACATAAAATTTAGTACAAAACAAAAAGGCAGTATGGAAAGAAAAAAAAGCATGCCCAGTGTAAATTATTTACTTTTCTACATTCATAGTTTCCACTGAATAGAATAGTAATGAAACCTTTGCTAGAAACAGTTCTTAAAATTGCTGGCTGTGGCAAGAGGTTTTCACATCAGAGTATGGACCCCTGTTCTACTCTAACCCTACAACATGGGACAACATGATTTTGTAACTAAGGCATACATCTATTCCTAGTCCTCTGCTATAGACTTTCTACATCACTTGCATAATTTGCTTTACTTTCTTTGTTTTTAAAAGAACACCTTGTTCATTGTGCAAATTAGTAGAAATCAATGATAAATTAGCACAGAACGAGTGAGCTTCTGTGTCCATCCACCTGTGCAACACAGAGCCCTAAAAGGGCTAAGTTAGTCATCTACAAACATACAACTGCACTTTAGGAAAAGTTGCTGACTGCTGAGTAGAAGTCTTTGGTTCTCTAATGCTAGCTGCTCTGCACAGCACAGAGAATACAGACTTCAGCTACTTTTTCTGAGAATAGTGTAGCAATATTTGTCTTTGCATTTTTGTGGAGACATCATTGATGCATTGACATTTTACTGCATTGAAAGAAGCCTGAGATTTCCCTGCTCAAATATCTTAAAAAACTAACAATGAAAACCACACTTGCAAGTTTTCTATTCCCCTTCTTCTGATTGCAAAAATAAAATTCATTATAACCAGATTCTTTGCAAGCATGGTGAATTTTGCTTCACTGACTTGAGTGAATCAATGTTTTCTTGCAACACCAAGGCTTTCAAGACATAATCAGCAAGGCTTATTATTGATTTCTGGGCTAGGTAAAAGAATAAGTTAAATGTTCATTAAGGATAAATCCCCATTTCCAACTCCCATAAATCTCCACAAAGCTACTTCTCATGATGCACGTCTCCAGGATTTTCTTAGACCATTGCTAACTTATTCTGAAACATTTGAGGAAAATTATTCAGCCTCTTTCTATCTCAGGTTCCTGGCTGTGAAATAGGGACCTCGTTCGCTCCTCCATTTTGTGCATGGTTTGTCTGTTTAATCTCCGGTTTCTTTTGAATGCAGATCTTTTCTGTAGTTGTATGCATGTTAGGACTCACATTAGGTGACAAATCCACACGCTCCTGTAACAACAACAATAAAAATGAATCCTCAAGTGTTTTTAAAGAGCCTTAAAGACAGATACACTTTTAGCTAAAGCAGAGGCTGCTATTTTTGCTCTACAGAAAACAGTAAATGTCTACATTGAACTGCCTTACTAACTGAGTGAGTCTTCTGATAAGTTTAGGGTGAACTGTCTCTTTCCAAAAACAGCAAGCACCTCACAAGGATATTGCTGGGGGATAAGAACTTTCTGAAATCTTAGTATCTCTGAAAAATCATTGGGAGGCTGAAGCAGCATGCTTTCTTGGCAAAGTCCTAGTATAAACTGTGGCAGAGGGAACTGATATGAGGGCTCTTGCAAATGTCTCATGAAAAGCTTATCCCAAAAGCCTCTCAGAAATGTGCCCTGTCAAAGAGGACAACAACCATGAAAAGACAGGAGAGCTTATGATTTTATGTTTTCTTCATCGTTTTGCAGCATTCTGGTGTTTTATAGCGCTAACAAAATACGACATTTGGCTTTCCCATGAGGCTTTGTTTCCCAGCTTGTGGGAATACCACAAAAGTACCAGATGACATGATATCTGACAACATATATGGCTCACTTTTTGGCATTAAAAAGACCAATGAAAATCATAAAGCAACTCACATACCGAGTTACTCAATTATATATCTGGTTCATCCAGATTTCTTTTTTCACCCTCTTTCCTTTCTGCCCATCTCCCTTTTTGATCTCGTAGGGCTATGCGCAGAGCCCTAGTACGATTTCAATGAGAAGGGCCAGTCTTGCTCATACATGCAGAAAACTTGATTTGGGGATCAGTTTTCGCCAACTAGCTCTGACAATGGTCAATGCACATTAATAGCGTAACGCCAATGAGCAGATAATCTAATTGCCTCAAAGGAAAGGTTAACCAATCTACGCTGTTCCTCTCTCTCTATTACTCTTCAGTCTGGCACTAGAGTCTCTAGCCACAGACACAGAAATTGTTCTGTAATGACAGGCATCACCAAATATAAACAGCTGGTAACCCTAAAATTAGACCCGCCGGCTCTCTCTTGGTTTGGGGATATGTTTTATTATACCTTCCAACTGGCAAGCAAACTTTAAAGTTAATTTAACCCATTACAAGACCCTTTTATCTAATGGTTGGGCCTGTTGCTTTATGTGCACTCTCTTTATTCTTATGAGGAGTTTTGCCAGCACAGAAATAGAATTTAGCTAAAGCTAGCTGAAATTTTTCCATCTAAAATACATTCTGGCAGATAACTCGAGTTCTTGATTAAGGGAGATTTTTTACATCTGAAGTTTCTCCTGTCTTCAGAAAACCTCAGCTTTCCAGTGACGAGACAGAAGAACCATTCAGCAACAAAATTAACCTGGAATAATTTTCAGTTTTCAGCTGCAAGGCCTCCTGGCCAAGGACTCCTACAACAGACTATATGGGACAAGAAAGCAGAGATACGATGATTCCACTCTGGGGATGCATGCTAGTGAAGAAACCTGGTGGATAACAAAAAGCTCAGTCATAAAACATGCTAACTACAAATATTGTACTGCATCACTTAAAATTAATTCTTTATTTCTCAGTCTAAAATTTAAGTTGTTCAGATTGCCATTAAATTTTGAAATGCTCTCTGGGGAATAATCAATAAAAGGAAACACAATTAGCTGTAGATTTTGCCTCAACCTAGAAACAGACTGATATCTTCAAAGTTAGATATACATGTCTGAACCCTGGTGACTCATCTTTAATAACTATACATTTAGGGCCTGATTTCTTACACCTGTATTTAACTTTTTCTTTTATCTCTGAGCTCAAAATTAGCTGGAATAGTTGAATAACAAATTTATGTTTATTATTTAATTAATTTTATGCAAACACTCCCTCTTTGACAAGACAATACTCATTCTGTCTTCTCATATGACCACCGTTACTGGAGGCATATGACAATCTTGGTAGTACTGCTGGATTCTATTAACATATTTCATTTATTTTTCTTGTATGGACTGTTTGGATGTAAAGCTGAATCTCTCCTACAAGAATTGAGCAAAGTGAAATTTTCTGAGCCCCTTCATTTTTTCCGTCGCTCTATATTTAGTTTAAATGCTAACAATGACTGTGGGTCAAGATATTCGCTCTGACATTCACAAGTGGGTGGAACTGCTGACACTCTAATAAAACTGCTAATTAAGGAAAAATGTAGGTGGGAATCACACTTATACATTGGTCACAGGGAAAGCTGGCAAGCTCAGGGAACCTTGCACCAAGTACAGAACGAAATCCACCTCATGAGTCATAAGATGAAATCACTTCTAACCGGGAGTACCACACATATGGCAGCGATGAATGGCAGATGATGGGGTACCTTTTTTGTCCTCCCTTCTCTAAGGCTACCAGAAATCCCATGACTGGCTTCTGGTTCTCATGACTGTTAACAATAACAGTACACAGGCAGGAAGAATATTTCTTCAGATTTCAATCCAACAGCTTTTCCCGGGGCGGCGATTGGCCAAGCCTTCTCCACAGAGCTGCAGGAACATCACGTGGGTTCTTCAGTGTTCCCAGAACATGAGGTCTTCCAGCATCTCCTCTTCACGAGTGTTTATCTGATTTTTACTTCAGCTTTTGAGGGAAGTTAGCTCCTGTCCCTAGCACCACCAAAGGTGGAAAATGGCCTGTTTCATGACTTTGTCAGAGTCTGTTAACACACTCTAATAAAAATAGTGATCACATGCAACATCATTAGAAGAGATAAGAGTTCATTTTTTTTTTTTCACATTCTTTTCCACAGCTTCTTTATCTGTCTGAGTTTGTAGCTTAGAAATCCACCAGTATTTCTCAGACATTTTCTTATCTCGAAGGCCACCATGTCCATAAATGTTAAAATACCTCATTCTGGGAGCACAATGAGAAACATGAGATGATTTACAAACACAATACTGATTTAGTTTTCAAACTTGTGTGATCTGCTTAAAGTAGATCCATCTTTGAAAATTCTCTGGTCATTTTATCAGCTTCTCTTTCTCCCTCAGCTTCTTAAATAAATGGCAAATATACTGTTTAGTGCACTGCTACAGAAGCAAATGAAGTCAGAATTCTGCTTTATTATACAGAAGACTTCATAGTAGTTTGGTGAGTCCTAGTTTATCTCCAGCATATGAAATACTGTGCATTACTTAGTAAAGTGGAAGTCATGCATGTATGGCAGACACACAGACTACTTTTCCAATTTTGTGTTGCCTCTGAATAGTCCAGTCACAGAACAGTAGAGCCTGTTGGAAATCTTTCGATTCAATGTTTGGGGGGTTGCTTTGTTTTGTTTTGTTTTTTTCTTTAAAAAAAAACACATATTCCTCGAAACCAAAACTATTTGCGTGAGTTTTCACTAAACTGGTTTTAGGACAAGTTTCTCAGGGTGATGATCAATTTTTGTCAAAATATAAGAGGGGGTTGGCAGAGAGGGAGAAAGAGAGACAAACAAATAGCTGGGAACTACTGTTGAAGCACTGTCCCAGGCTGCCCTTTTGGTTAGAACTTCTACCAGAGTGTGGGAAAACTGGAGTTCATGTTTCAGTTATAAGGGCCTGGACTTATGTTTCTTACATCTCAGGTAAGTGGTATGTCCACTAGGTAATCCGTGCCACAGGAGCACTCTCTGGAGTGCTAATAGGTGTTTTGTTCTGTCTACAAAATCAGTTTTCATTGGAATAGAGGTTTGAATCTGAGCCTCCTACATCAGGGTCTTTTCTATTGACTCTTAACTAGCCTGGAGGAGGACTCTGTAGCATACAAAAATTTTAAGGACTGGGTTTTGTGTTCATGCAGAATGGCAAAAAGGACATGTTGCAAACATTTTTAAGGGAATGGTAGATAGAACCATCACCCACCTAGTTTTACTTCAGAAACGTAAGGTCTAATGGATAGATGCAAGATACTTCAGGTAAGAGATTAGCTTGGTTGTAGAAGACTTTTGAACACAAGTCTTCAATTCAATAGATATGTACCGGTCACTAGCATCACTATTGGCTGCCTGGATGCATTCAGTACCATTTTTAGTTTACGTTAGCAGTATATGCAAAATATTGCTGAAATAGGAGATGCAAGAAAAATCCAGGTCAACCTTCTCTTGGGTAACTATCATGGCAGTAGCACCAATTTACAAAAGTGCTTCTCAGCCAAATTATGCCTAACTTCCACACAAAGGCACATCACTTGGGCACATCTTCCTACTACTGCTGTGTACTTCTGCCCCTTTTAGTTCCACAAACTACAGAAATAAATTTTCCTTGTCCATCCCTTTGTAAGGATCTCAACGCTATGGAAGGGCAGGTCTATTAAAGGGCTCAGAAGAACATTTAGAACCAGCCAGTGGCCAAACCAAATAATAGTTTTGCTCCTCTCAGAAGTAATGAGGAAATATTCTGGTAACTGTATCCTATAATTGTGATGTAATCCTCTTGCCACAAAAAAATTATTAGCATAGAGAAATTCACTTAACACAGCAAGTACAATGCTTTAAAGAAACATCTTATTTAACTGTCACTTTCATATCTTTGTCTGGAACAGTGATGTTTAACTCCGCATATGGAGAAAAAAATCAAGCTAGCTCTGCTGAGAAAGAAATGGACTCATGCTTCTGTCTACAGGGTCGTGGGCAATTTTTGGATAAAGATACTTTACTTTGAAAGAGATTGCATATTTAGCTTCTTCAGGCAAGGAGTCCTCTCTCCCTTATTCTAACAGTCTCAACAGTATTGGCTGGTTCCTTTTTTTTTTTTTCCTTTGTTGCTGCGGTATCACCATTATGGGGAGATTTCATTTTGATTTGTCCTGTTTTTAACTTGAACATGCTATCTCAAAAGGAGACTTTGGAAAGAACTGGAAAAGAGAGGGATATTTCAATTCAAACTATATTCATTACTAGGCAATTTTAATGTATATAAGAAATTCAGGAATGATTGTGTGTGTGTATATATATATACAGACATATATATATTGCAGCATTCTAGTAACTGATCAGTATTGCAGTAAGAAGGAACGCTAGGACAGTTCACTCTCAACCAACACAACAGCCTATGAGAAGGGAAGGGAAAGGAATTCTTAAATGTGTCTTCTACCAAGAACAATAATGCTGGGTGACTAGGAACAGGCATGACAGCCATTATAGTGTAGCAACAAGAAGGTAAAAGCCCCCAAGCAACAAGTGCAATTGATTAGAAAATGAGAACAACATTGCAAGTACCCTGCACAGGAGATGAAAAGGCAGAGGAGTTCAATGCACGTTCACAGACTTTGTACAAGAATATACATGTAACTCATAAACAGGTTGTACCGCACCACAAGGAGCAGCAAGTGCTGACTGCAAAGTATATCATTCTGACAGACCCGTGAAGACAATGCGTCCTCACTCATGGATAGGCCACTTTTTGCATTCATCCCTCTGTTCTACACTGGTTTTGCTGGCTTTTGTTTGCTCAGTCCTTCCAGAGCAGCTGTCAGGGGTAGAGGAGAGTGTGGTGGTCTTAGAGATAATCAGGCTCTAACATCAGACTTGGGCTATATTCTGCTTGTCCTTCCTTCTCCAGTTTTTCTGTGCTATTTAAGCATAAATCTTGTTTCTGTTAGGCCAGGCTGAACTTCTGCTCTGGTTACCTGGTTGCAGGAGCTTGGGACATAACATAAGCTGATAGTGGCAAACCCATCCCAGTCTGGGAAGGTTTAGTGAACAGTTTTCATCTCCCAGTATGTTCCGTTTCTATACAGCACCACTTTATTAGAAATTTTGGACTACAAAACCTTTATGGCAAGGGCTGTCTTCCTACATTTGCCATGGCAACACTTCTCAACTGTATGAGCTACCTACCAAGACCATTACACAGCCTATAAGTGCGCAGGAGAGGTGATACAGCTCACTCAGAGCACCAAGGGAAGGGCAGCTCTACGAGCAGCAGCAGGGGTGACCTGGCCATGCTTTTACAGGCGTTTTCCTGCTCACTATTGCACCAGCCAGGCCAAGTGTGCCAACGGGCATCAGGGACTCCAGCAGCGCTGATGTGAGCTGCACCCACTGCTTTGTTTCCCCTGACGGCAGGGAGTGGGTGTAGTCAACAGCCCCTTGCCTTGCTGCCACTACAGAAGCTGCAGCTGACTTCCTCAGGAGTTACTTGTGGTCCAAAAAATACAAGTCAGTTATCTCCTCACATGTGCATGAACTATTATTCCTCCAGCCTTTATCTGCCAGTGGGAATGACTCCACCTGATGTAATAGTATGGAAAATCAAAGCATCTGCACAGCCAACCTTAAGGTTAGAGATATGAAAACATCATTTTGGAAGGTATCCTAAATGGCATTAAAATGCAAGCAAGATTTCTAAGATCCCACAGCTGGTTTCTGAAGAGGTTAAACCACTTGATTTCTGTCCTAGTGAACAGCTACTATCAGTTTTTGATAGTTTGTGTTCTCAGGGCTGTGTTAAGAATATAGATAAGAACATCAAAACAAAGAAAAGTCTTCTTCGCAACAGGTTGGGTTGGTCAAAGAAATTCTGGAACAGTTTTTTTCCTGAAACTGCCTTTTAACAGAGGAAAAAATGGAAAGTTTTGTAAAAACTGTTCTTTTTTTTTTCCCAAAGGAAAGGAAAACCCAAAAGTTTCTAGGGAAAAGTTTCAGACTTACATGTAAGGCATATATTAAGTTGAGGTGGGGGTGGGTAAGGGGGCAGCAGACGGGGCAAATGAAGTAGTACTTTGATGAGGACTGACTAAATGTTTTCATCATCGATTTTTTTTTTCAAAGGCAACAGAAAAAACATCGTTTGCCCATTACCCATCCGGTAAGAGTTCCACCTCCTGAGATTCTATAGGGACCTGGAATTGGAAATGGAAATACTAATTGGTCAAGTGGAATATAGTGCTGTCTAGAAAGTGATATAATAACAGAGTAATTATTCTCCGCATCTTGCATTTTGTTTTGCATTTGCTAAGAGCTTAGCTTAGCTACCTCTCTGTTTTACATTATATTGTTTTGTTCCAAAGGGTTTTTAACATTTTGAAAACTGCAGACACACAGGTAGATGCAGGTCCAGATATCCCTAGTGCATTAAGTGATGCCTTCAGCCAGCTGAAAACTCATTTTGATCTCTCTGATAATACCAGGCAAGCACTGATCTGAAAAGGCAGATTACCACCAAGGATTAGGCAGTACAATAGCATGCTGAGAATGCAGGAGGATGATGAGGTTTAGCAAACAGCCTTGGAACATATTTGAACTCAACATCGAACCCCAAACCAAGGCATGGGAATATTAGAAAACTGTCTTGAAAAATATTTTATGAGAGAGGGTAAAATTGTCTAGTTACTAGGTTTTAACTTAAAATCAGGACAGGGCTAACCAAGAGAGCACATTCTGCACAGAAGGCTCTTCTCAATGCTGAAGGCACAGACTGAATGGACACAGAAGCTCAGCTACACTCTAATTTTCTTGAGACAATCCTTTAAGGCATGTGGCAGGAGCAGGTCACTCTGCTGTTGCTGCTGTCCTCAGGCAGTATGACACTGTGAAGACAGGACTTTACAAAGCCCTTTTTTTAAAAAAAAGAGCTTTTTGTTTTTTTCAGGACTAGCCACAGTAAATAGAGTGGTTATTTGGTATGTGAGATAAGTATTGGTCAATATCATTTGAGCACACTAGTTTTCTTTCAACATTTTGTCACTTGACCAGTTTAATGCTAAGGTTAAAACGCTGTTACACAACATGTATCCACCCTACTGTGTGTCAGAAATGTGAGGAATGTTTGCAAGAAACAGCAGCTTGCGCACAATTCCTGTCACCAAACCCCAAAGTCGAAATGGCTAACATTTCCTGGATCTGCTTAGCTCACCTACAGAGAAAGAGTTTGCAGTGCATGTGTGCAAACAGGAGCAGAGTCATTAAAACTGGAACAGCTCTTGGGCAAGATCCAGTTTGCATGTTACATATTCATAAATAGCTGTGTTAGAATGGCTTCCAACAGTGCAAACGTCAATGGAGCCTGCTGGAGCAAGCCTTAGGTATGCCATCTATGTGTCTGATTGCCTGGAGTTCAGAGGAACTTGCTGAATGTATTACCGACGGGAATGAAAAAGCTTGCATCAGGGTAGCTAGCCAGGTCCAATTGCTGGATGCTTAAAAGGACGTGTCAGTGTCGAAGGGTTTTGCAGCTTTAATTTTTTTAACTCATTTGTTGTTTGTATAATCCTTGAGAATCTCAAACAGGAATATTTCATTTTGTTGTTCTTTCAAAGAACACATATTAATTTATATTATAACAAAAAAAGTTCATTAGGGCTTGGCTAATAGCACTGATTATTTGTTTATTTTCACTCTGTTCAGCCTATTTAATTGTGTGTACACATGCCTGTAATTACCACTTTGAAATGCAAATACACAGTTACTAAGGATAACCCTTCTCGTTTTCAACCAGCTAACACTTCTTTTTTATAAACGCTAACCATATCCTAAGCTCCCTGGAAAACAGCACCTTTTAAGCTCTCCCCACATTGCAATGACTGTCACATGCTCCAAATTGTTCTCTCTGCCACTGTCACAGCTTCCTTTAATTTGTCACCAGCCATAGCCTCTGATGAGGACCACAAGGTCATTTGAGTGAGGTACCAGCCAGCTTACAGCTGACCTTATGCTGGGATTCCTCCAAGTGATAGGAACAGAAGTGAATGTATATTCTGTGTCAAACCATGTCTCATCAAGACTCCAAGTCCAGTTGTAACTTACTTATGGAAAGACCTGCATTGGTACAGAATCATTTATTACTCTCGGTTATTAATCATATAGGTTATTGTTATTTATTTCCACTCATAGACTGCCCTCACACTTTCCTCTGGGAGAGGATTTGCCTCCTAATGGGAGGATTTGGGGATTTGATTAAGCAGCATGAACAGCAGATCTCACATAACAATGGGTTTGCTTCCTAACTGTCAAACCCACAAAGTGCTTTCAAAGTGACAATATCAACCCACCTTCCCTTCCCCACCTCTCCCCCCCAAGCCCGAGTCCTTCTGAAATTACAGACATCAGTGGTTACCCATGGAAGTTTCTCTTTCAGCAGTATTTTGGTGAACAAATATTTGCTTGTCCCCCTGTTCACAGAAAGAGCATTAAAGAGGCATGTCAGTTAGAGTGTGGGCTGTCTTTGAACAGATATTATGAATACTGTTTTGCAGGATTTGCCCAGCAGTAGATGAGAACAAGTAATGAGGAAACTAGGAACATGGGTAACGAGGCCAGAAGGTGTGGAAGCTTTCCAGGAGCAGGGGGAGCTGGGTGGAGAAAAACTTGCCTTACCAACAAACATATAGCCATGAACCTTTCTCAGACTTTATTTGTACTTCTTAATGGTCACTCTCAAGAAAAAGCATTTACCAGGGCTCATTCTCTTGAGAATTAATTTTCCTGTGGCTTAAAGGTGAACACAGGAACATAGGCTTCCATATAACTCTTGTAATTCCATAAACATGGTACATAAGAGTGGGAAATTATTTGGGATTGATCTATCTTATTTAATATTTGTAACTGTAATCTCCTTATAGAGCCACAAAGAGCTCCTTCACCTGTGCACTTTTCAACCAGTTTGTTAGTTGATCTGTATAAAACATAAAAAGATAATTAATGGGCTGAATTGTAAAGCATTCTCCTTATCTTTTAGTGGGCAGCATGGGAAGAGGTAAAATGACCCAAATAATAATTTCAATCAGTGAATGAACAGATGATATCTCAGTTCAGCTTGAAGCTCTATCCAACGGTACTTTAGTAGAAATACCAGCAAAGCAGCACACAAATAACATGCATATCTTGTAGATTACATAATTTATTTGGAAATGTTTTCATACAGTTAAATAAACTTCAGAAAACTACAGTGGAGCCTTCTTATAAATTAGCTCCAGTGCCTAAAATCCCATGAGCTATGAAATGTTAAAAAAGAAAAAAAAATTAAATACATAGTGTTGCTGAGCAACACAGCTCACTCTTAAACAACTTTCCCTTGTATGAAGTGCCTCAGAAAGGAACTACTGTGGATTCTGTGTAAGTACTTGCCCTATAGGTAGTGAGATTTTCTTACAATCCTTCAAAAAACAGCTACACAGACTGTTACTGAATTCAATTATAAGGAGTCTCCAGGGTTATTCCATTACCTCTGCCTTTAGCTCACAGTCTCAAATCAAAACTTAAGCTATTCCTTTTTAATTTCATTCATTAAAAAAAAACATGATATGAACTTTCAACATGGAAATGGCTCAAAAATTCTTCTGCAGTTTCAACTGAATAGGAGTGCATTAGGAAAGTTCTACCTTTACAAACTTTTGCTAAGGGCAGGGTAGGTTTCCCGCAGCCCTGCCCGGATCCGTGCTGGATGTTCAGGGTCTTGGAAAGTGCAGAGCAGAAGGACAATGCCTGACGGGCTTTGCTCTGGAGCGGGTCTGGGCTGATGCTAGATTGCCGGCCCTGGGTTGCTGTGTGAGCATCAGCCCCAGGAGGACCAGCCCTTTCCCTGCCTTGTGGGGTCTCTCCTAGTGAGCCCAGAACCCCAAAACTGACCCAAACTATTAAAAAAAAAAGGTTGTAAAGTTGTTTCCCACAAATCAGAAATCTCACTTGTTATTCTGTTCTCACAGGCACTGAGGTGCTTAGTGAGGTCACATTGAGTTTCTCAGTGCTGACTTCAGCTTCCGTACATCTGTGTCTCATCTGCATGCATCTACATGCATCTGCAATGAGGTTTTTAATGACAAGGAAGGGGTTAACCCAGAGAGCAGGTGGAAAGCAACCCAGCTGCAAAAAGATTTTAAAAAGTGGTAGGAGAACCCAGCCTGAAAGGGAAAGAGGCTGGCAGGCAGGCCAGGAGAGGAGAGTAGAGGAGAGGAGAGGAGAGGAGGGGATGAGCCGGAGGGGGGGAGGCTGCCAGGGCCACCCTGGGGCGGGGGGAGCTGGCAGGCTGTTGCCTTGAGTGAGGCAGGTGTCTGCTGGCAGCAGCAGATGTGGCTTTGATCTGTGGGCATACCCGGGTGGGGAGAGGTCTCCATGGGGTGGGGACACTCTCCACGGAGCTGACGTGTTTGCAGGGTTTGGTTCAGCTAGGCTTTAGCTCTTCTCAGCTTCTCCGGGACCTTGCAAGAGGGATACTTTACCTGGTTGGAGCAATGTTGTTATTTACAGATTGCTTTTTAAAGGTCTTTAGGGCTCTTCTGCCCATAAAAATGGCAACTGAGCGCTTAAATACCTCTTTAAAAATTGGGTCTTGCTAAAACTCCTCCCTCAGACCAGACCAGAGCCAAGCTTTCTGCTGAGGTTTGAAACGCTATAAATGAACCTTCTATATTGTTGCTTTATGCTTTCAACTTCAGGCACCTCATCCAGACAGAAAAGTAATGAAAGACCTGAAGAAAGTTGAGGGTTGGAAAGGAACAAAGCAGTCCTGTGGCCACAGCGCAGGACGAGGAATCGGTGGCTCTGGGTCCTGTTCCCAAACCTATCGCTCACTTGCTGTGTGGCCTTGAGCAATCCACTAACAGCCTGATCCAGCTCCCAGTAAAGTCACTGGGAATTTTCCCATAGACTGCAGTGAATGCTGGATCTGGCCCTTAGATTCCTAACAGTCCCCTCATTACCCCCCCTGCAAAGCTGGGATAACAATATCCTTGTCTCACAGGGTAGTAAGGGGACTAATTCATTAATGTTCATAAAGCTTTTTCAGATCTACAGATGGAAGGCATTATGTCAGCACAAATTATTCTTAGTTATTATCATTCTCATGGTATTTCCAATTGTCTCTTCTCACTAAAGCCAAGAAGTTCCAAAAATCTTGTGAGAAAGTTTCTTCTCTGGAGATCAGACTC
Source organism: Rissa tridactyla (assembly GCF_028500815.1). Classification (NCBI taxonomy): domain Eukaryota; kingdom Metazoa; phylum Chordata; class Aves; order Charadriiformes; family Laridae; genus Rissa; species Rissa tridactyla. Next base: position 45,871,969 of record NC_071467.1, read on the forward strand.
CATTTCTGGCCCAATGACACTTGGAAACAGATACATTCAGATGGCACTGGAATGCGGGAATATTTACTGAAATAAGCCTCCAAATCTTTGGGGTTTTTGCATGAATCCTGGAAGCAGAGGAGTGTGCAATGCTGCAGAAAGGGTCATCACTGAATTTTGTTAAAAGCCCCAAAAGCCAGTAGACTAGCAAGCAAAATGCCGAGGCCAAAATGTTCACATTTGACTCTCAAAGCTTACTACCAGTGGGAATCCTATAAGCTCTGCTCACTGGTATGTCAGAGCACTTTCAGAGGAAAGGTGGTCTCCGGCTCAAGTTCCTTGCTGAGAGCAGGACAGGAAGAGTCCTTTCTATCCCCACACCCCTATTACCTGCTATGGGTTAGTCAGGCATCAGGTCCAGGCACAGAAAAGCAACCAGGTCAGCTGAGTAAGCAGCAGATAAGGGATTTTATTGAGGGAGGTCAGCATGAACAAGGGATAATGTATCCTTTGGGAAAAGGAAGAAACATGCTGCAAATCTCACATACACACACACTCACTCATTTGTATGTCTTTCTGTGTGTATATATGTGTCCCATAACACTCCCTACAGCTACTCTCTGTTCCATGTCCCCTGACCTGACTTATGGATCTATACAATTCTATGATTCTATACAGCTTTGTATAGAATTTAGCCATCCTCATTACTAAAGGTGGACACTGTAGAAATTCTACAGGTGTAAAAGTCATCTAAAGAGATTGCGACAGATGCTATCAGGAACACTGTACTGTAGAAACCAGTGTCATCTCACTCCTTCCCCACACGTAACCACCCCCTTGCAGGTAGAGAGCTTGCTACACTGCTTTGGGAAAGCAGGTAAATTTTAATGTTCTGATGAATCCAGCTCTTTTAGCTCATGCATTATGTCAAAACTGGTCAAAGACAGGAAATTATTCTCCCTCCCTCCCCCAACTGTGCACACACGCACAGACACACGCATGCACAGCCACAGCCAAGGCCTTCGGCAAGCCATCTGATAGCAATCAGTATTTTGAGAAGTGATAGCTCATCTGTAGATTCAGCATTCTTTTGCAGCAGAAGGTATTATGCAAACTAGCCCCATTAGAAAAGCAAACATCAAAGCAAAACATGTTTTCGAAGAGACAAATGCATAAACCATGTGGTACCTGACACTGAAACAGAAATAGAATAATTACCCTTGCTCTCAATGGAAAGCATAGCTCCAGAGGATAATAAAGACGCCTCATACACTGTACCCCGTAGTTTCCTGTACTGTGCATGAAAGGGAGAGCAGTCAACTAGGGAGATGAAGCCAGGAAGACCCTGAAAGGGCTGATACCGTCCTCCTCCTCAGTGAAGGACAGAACATGAGCTAGGCTGCAGCTGGCTGTGGAGCAGTGCAGCTACGCCATGCCCTCGGCACCAGCTGGAATGCAAGGTGCCACTCCAGCCTTAGGGGGAAAAAAAAAAAAAAGAGTGCAGCTAAGGTTACACAATTACCTGTCTTGAAAGTGCACAACTTTTAAAAATATGCATACCTCCCTGACCATAAGTAGCCACGAAATATGCTCCGTGGGTCCTTTGACTGAAGTCTAAACAGAGGAAGCTCTCTGTAGGCAGCCTTTCACTTAGCAGTGGATGCTGTTTCTCAGTCACTGCCACTGCAAGAAAAAAAAAAGCCCTCATGGGCAGGATGGAAGACGGAAGGTGTGAAATCAGGCTTGGATGATGCTGTCACAGTGCTGGTAAAACAACACAGCCAGGTACCACTAATTCATTTAAATCAAAAGCGGAGTAAATCAGAGACTATCAGGAACTCTGCAAAAGTCAACAAACTTGCTTTAGGGAGGAAATGTTTGCTGAAGTTCCCAGGACAAGTTGGAAGTGCATACACGTGCTCTTTCTTTTCTTCTCCTCAGCCCCCCTCTTTTCGTCTTTCAGAGCTCATTTCTCCAGCGTGCAGATCAGCTATCAGGCCGAGAGAAAGAGAGAGTGTGAGATGGCCGACCTTGTCCTCCAGTGCCGAGGGCCTGTGGGTTTGGGCCAGGAACAGGAATTCCCTGTACAGACACTGAGTCTGCTGGAGGAGACAGGAGAGCCTGCTCCACAGAAGAGCACTTTGTTCACTGCCACCAAGGAAAACTTACACAACAGACACACACAACCATGGAAATATGAATATTTTAGAAGTGTGTTTTTTTCCTAGAATACACAGTGCTCTTATTTCCTTAGGGGGGCAGTAAAAATTGGGCAAGAGCATATTGCCAAATGCATAAGAGTTCGTGAGGATATTAATCCTGCATGCTGTAGTTACAGAGAGCAGGGCACCAGAGCAAGGTCTGAATAGATCAACAATTCAGAATGAATTACTGACAAATGAAATGCCCACTGATCATGTCTAGCAGAGAGATTGTTTAGGTCCTCTCTGTTTTTTAATATCTTTTCTGTCAATTCATCACTTCTCGAAAACTGCCACGAGTTAAAATCTTTTCCCTTTGTGCCCCAAAAGTATATGTGCATCTGTGTTTATGTGCATACATAATTTCTATGTGAAAAATTTGAGGCAGATATTGATACCAGATAGTGCTGTTCTGCTTCTGTTTTATCCTGCATCACTAGCGCAGAGCAGCCCTTAAGATGGCCGGAGCAGGCCCATGTTAATATAGATAAGATGGAGAGTTAAGACTGCAGCCTTTGTATTGGGAAACCTAGCCTAATTTCACATGCTCCCTAAGGTACCTTATTAAACTGTTTGGAAAGGAATTCCTCTTGCTTTAACCATCTAAAAGGTAGATGCCACACTGGACACTCAGGCTTACCATAAATGCAAGCAAGTGGTGAGCCACCTTATCTTCACAGTTACTCCATTTGTCTTCAGAGTTACTCCATATATCTTTCTCCCTTTGTCCTGCCTGGAGAGTGAGCCCAAATGGATAGTTTAGACTTGATAGCTAACTTTTAGATGTTTAATGTTAACTGATCTCTCTCTTCCTAGTCCATACTTCCCTATCTCACAGGGGTCATATGGGAAAACATTCATTAAAGATTATGGGCTGTTTCTCTTTTAAGAAGACACCTAAGGAGATCTTAGATGGTGTATTGGTAACTGTGAACATCCTGATGTTATTTTCCATGCAGTCAAGGTTACAGCTCTAAACAGCAGCAAAACACAACCCAGTTCACAAGGATATATGTCTGGATGTGGAGGCCACAAAAACACGCTGAGGCCCACGGGCTGGAGCGGCCCAGCACACGAGGCTGTGGAAATGGAGGATGGCTGGAGAAAGTTCCGATGGGGACGCTAGGCAGGTACTCCTATTTCATTCCTAGCACCAGGTCTCCAACAAATACACTATGCCACTGTTTACTTGTGGTCTTCTAACTTAAATTGGGGAACTGGCCTAGCAAATAGTCACCACAGGAAACAAAGTCAGCTTTATATCACCTTTCCAAACCCTACCTCCTAGACCAAGTCAGGAGCTTCTTGGTGAGAACCTCAGCTGTGGTCGGTAGGGTACATGGATACATTACCCAGTGGTTACCATTAAAGTTAGTTTCTGAGAACTGCTGCAACACTGTGTATGCGTGTATATGCACATACACAGAGACTCTGTATATTGTACATAGGATCATCGTTTCATCTTTACTCGGTCCTGTTTTAACTCTATCAGTGACAGATTTGCTCAAAAAAGAAAAAAAAAACTCATCTGAAATCATGTACAGTACATTTTAAAAATCTGTGACGATACTAGTCAAAGAAAATATATGCTGATAGGACACAAAAATACTACAGTCGTATGAAGACTGCTGTGTTGGAGATGCCCTTTGCTTAGGTTACAGGTATCTTTTTGTGTCACATCAGGCTGGGAACGTTACATATCTTCACCGTGCTAATGTAAATAACTGCACAATGTAGAGTTGCATCCCCCATTCTAGAAAAGTTTAACTTTGTCGATCTCAGACCTCTTGGCTTGTAAGAAGTTTTAGTATGATATTCGTTGACTCATTTTACTCTTGCCTTTCATGTCACCCGTCTGAGGATTTCAGTAGGGTTTTAAAAACATTACTTGCTTCCTCCTGCCCACCACTCCCCTGTCTCAGTCTTTCCTTCAAAGTTGTTTTCATGGATTGTAAAGGATTTCCTAATTAGTGTAGATGGGGCATTATAGTATGTGGTTGATCAGAGAAAGCAAAGAGCCCATTAGCTGTAGATGGAAATAAGGGAAGAGCATGCATTCAGTAGTTATGCTGATGGATCTATCAGCTATGAGGTTGTCCAAAGGCAAGGGAGTCACTGAAAAGGGTGATGAGAAAAACTGCAGAAACTTTCCAGTCAGCTGGAAAAACCTACAGAAGATTTCAGTGAGTAGGAAACTGAGGAAAACCCATTGGACATCACACAAAGGAGGGGGAAGTCAGTGCACTGTTGAAAGGCAGTGGAAAAGTGGATGCCTGGGGTCAGGAAGACCAAGTCAAAGGCTGGAGGAAACAGATTGTGTGGTTCAAATTTTTTTTTAACCTAATAAATATTAATTTTGATTCAAGGAAAGGGCTTAGGTTCCAAGTTGGTTCGTATTTTAATTGGATCAATTCACATGTTTATAACTACAATAATTCGAAGGTATATGATTTGTAAATATCAAATAAGATGAAATCTAGCATACTGAACACTTTTTGCTTTTTAATAATATCAGCCAAGTTTATTGGCTGTTGCATATAGTTGTATTTCAGATGTATACATAAAGTTGTCTTTCTTTTGTAGATTAGTATCATTACAAAACATTACAGATGTTTCATCCTAACATAAATTATATCATGATGGTCAAGATACTGTTGTAACATCCACACACTGAACAGTGAAGGGGTACATGCAGCTTTTTATCAAACTTAAGCAAGTTCCAAAGACCTGTGGAACCCTGTGCCCTCAGGTGAGTTGGCATTGACTGTAACACATAATTTGGAGTCTGGGGGAATGTTTAATATACGTAAAAAGTTATGCTTTCATTTCTGTTAATGCCAAAGCTCAAAACATGTGTTTTGAATTCCGCAAGTGTACCAGGTACTTGGAGATCATAGCCTACTGTTTTGCCTTTAATAGATGCCTTTTGCATGCGCCAATAATGCAGTTGGATCACAAATAGAAAAACACAAACAGAGAAGTGGAAAAAAAAATCACTTGCTGTTTTAGAGACCTGGCTGAAGTACGTTACAAGAAAAAATGCTGGGAGAATATCATACAGTGTTACATTTTGCACAACTTCATAACCATTCAGAAAGCAGCATTTCTGGAGGCAAACTGCTGCTAAATAGTGTTTTCCTGAGCATCACTAGGATATGCAATTATTCTTGTTTTCTAGGCATCATTCCTTCACTTTGGGCGGTGAGCAAAGGACCCTAATGTGTAGTTATAGAAAATACCCTTTTAGTGTTTTTCCCTTGGCACACACACAGAAAATTCAACTAGTGGCTCTGGAGGAATCTCAAGTCTGCCACATAGGTGGTCTGCTGCCTGATGAAGTCTGGATACCTTTATATTTGGGACATAATTTTTCTGTCACATTATGCTCACTGCTCAGAAATTCCAAACTCACTCTTTAAATCAAGCCTGAGTTTTCTCAAACACATAATTAGAAAAAATCCTGAGGAATCATTTTTAGTGCTACCACAGAAAGGGTCAGAGAATCCCCGCAGAGGTGAGGTTTAGCCTACATATAGGTATGGCAGTTACCAGATTCCTAGGTGACTGTAGGTGACACATTTTCTGTAGATTCTCACAGAAAGTCTAATTTCTTCCAGTCTGAACTCCGCTTCAGTCATCGCAGAGCTAAATGCTATGTCCTTGCCAAAAAAATAAAACAAAACAAAAAAAAAATCCCCAAACAGTAAGCGGGACTGAGACTTAAACCAGGATACTCAGGTTACAGAGTACATGTGTGTGAGCACGTGTGCCTGTGCGTGTGTGGCTGTACACTCTGACACATACACATGCACACACAGGCAGATACGTATATTGCACGCTAAAAGCATGTAGTATCTGGGGTGCACAGAAACAAAACGTTCTCTTTCACGCAAAAAGCAGCTACTCACCTTGTACAGAGTGCCTCTTCTGGGAGGCACATATCCCCTCCGACAAATAGAAACTGAAAAAAACCCCCAGAAAACAGCAGCAGAATCATAGCATAGCCCAAATGTATTCTGGTCTGGAGAAGAAGCAGTCATGCTGCTGGTTGGCATAGATAATTAATTCTGAGTCAAAGAAACAAAGTCCTTACTATTCACTCCTGGAAAAATTCTAATTGTTAGAAAACACCAATATTCTTAGGAAATATGTTTATATTCTGTAAAAACCTGAAATATTTGTAGTGCCAAAACCACTGATGATTCTCTAATTATGCATAAAAAGTCAGTTTTTTTCTATTTCCTCTGCTCTCTCCAAAAGTTTTTGACAGCTTTTAAAGGTGTTATCCACAAGAGAACAGATTGTTTGTTCAAGACTTGCATCATTATATAGGTACAGACTGTGTTTACATTATACGTTAAGCTTGAAACCAAGGAAAGGTGCATCCAGTTGGGGATGGAGTAATCCAGAACTGCCAGAATTGTGGCACTGTTTCAACGAAGCCACACTCAACTATGACGCAGAAAGGAAGAGATCCACACAGAGAGAAAGAGTTCCGGCATGGAAAGTAATGAATCTTTCATTAACCTCAAGAAAGGTTAATTTGCTATGAGTAGTGCCATAAGTCTGATTTCAGTTGTATGGCTTAATCATTACATGAAGCACAACAGAAGATACCTGGCACTGAAAGAAAAATTCACATCTAAAACAAGTCTCTATTCAAGGATCCTAAGGAAAGGAAGGATCAACTAAGGAGAAATATCCAGGTGGAGTTACTTTTCTCAAACTCATCACCATAGCATCTAGAAAAGGAACATGAGAGCACACTCTCAGAAGCAGCTGATCAACAAAATACTCAGAAACCTATTTGCTCTGGTTCCACTTTGTTTACAGACAAACCAGCTCAATAGTAGACAGTAAAAGGAGTACAGCAGAAGAACAATAAACTGTGGTCATACACAGAAAAACTGAGGGTCCCTTCCTGTTTCTGAGCACGTATGCCAGAATATGTAGGTGGAGAGCATCTCTCTGTCCTCCTATTTTAGGTAATGTCTTCACACAACCAACACATGACATATTGATACAATTCTGACAATTCCACAAATATCTCCCCCAGAGAAGCCTTCTGATGGGCAGTGTTTTTAGGAATTTACCTCCTTTAGTCCAGCATCGCTTCAGGTGACCCAGGAGAATATAAAAGCAATGCATGCTAAGCAATGGATATTTGGCTTGAATTACTAAGATTTCTCTGAAGTGGAGTCTGCTAGTCTCCCAAAAGACGGTGCAAAATCCCATTTGAGTAGAACCAATCTCATAAACTGTAATATGACATCCAGTGGAAATAAACAAATGACTTCAAGGACCAATTGTTCAGATTTGATTAAAAAAGTAGGTCTGTAAAAATGAATCATGGCTAAAGTACCTGCCAACTTTTATTTGCATATATGTAGATTAAGAAATTAAATTTTAAAAGCAAGTATTCCATGGAAAAAATTACATTATTGCCTATACTAGTTAAATGCACCATTGGGCTGATTTTATTTTCTAGTCTATCAAATAGTAATATACCACATAGGTTATCAATTTCAGTATTACGTGCTCTTGTTCATGATTTTAAAAAAGGGAGAGAGGGGTCAAACATATATAAGCATGGTTTTAGCTGTTTGTGTGAGGTACTTGGGATTTTTTTTAATGCATATTTTTCCTATAGGATTTGAAAGCATAGTTGCTATCCAGTGAAATTATAGCATGAAAACCCTTATGGATTGTATGAGAGAAAGATGGCTAACATAATCCATTTTGATAATCTCACTCAGTTAAAGGCTCTGATTCAAAGAAATCCTTTAATGACCACCGAAAGGCATATTCAAGCCCATTCACTTTGTCCATCAAGTAACACTATACTTAGTGCTAAGTATGAGCATAGCTGTTTTACTGAATCTGAACTGTGAAGAAAAAAAAAAAGGGTTTATGTTACTAAGAAATTATTTTATATGAAAATAATAATCACCTAAAATCCTCTACATGGATATTGATACTCTTTTTCTAAAGGTGGACTTTTGCAAGGTTCTCAGGGTAACCACTAATAAGCATATGTTACAAATCCTCTGCATTTGTCAATCCACCCTGGATGTATGTTCCTAAAGCCCCCAGCTGCAGAGCCTTGGCTCTCAACTCAGGCGCTAAAACTTGGGCTGTTCACTTTGGGTCCCTGGTATGTCAGCTAAGAGGGCAGCTGACGCATAAACTGGGACCGATCCCAGACTCAGGCTGCTGTGGTCCCGCATACTTGGATGAGCCACCTTGGAGCATGTAACCGTCTAGTTAGTGTGCATTACAAACCCTCCCAGTCTCAAGAGCCCGATCTGCAGAGGTTGTGAGATTTTACAACAGCCAGCTTAAGAGCTTTGGCTTCAGTTTTATGGCAGCTTATGCTTTGTAGCTGCATTCAAACCCTTCATGTCAGTCTAAAGGAGGTTGTCACTTTGAGTGCTCTCCACTCCTGTCAATAGCTGTCAAAGTTAAAGACACTCAAGGATTCCTAGCTGCAAATCAAAGTGATGCTTTAGCAAACAGAACTGCACTGAAGCAACATACAATTTGGGCTGCAGATCATAGAATCATAGAATCTTCTAGGTTGGAAGAGACCTTTAAGATCATTGAGTCCAACCATTAACTTAACGCTGACAAAACCACCACTAAACCACGTCCCTAAGCACCACGTCTGCCCGTCTTTTAAAAACCTCCAGGGATGGTGATTACACCAGTCTTATTTTGTCTTTCAAATAAGCTTAAATTAGTGAAAAAAATTTGAACCTATTTATTTATTTGATGCAAGCCTGCACATTAGACCAACCCTAAGTGAATAATTACAAATTGCAGAACTGTACTCCCATTAGTCTCAGGCTACCAAGGTACCACACATGTGTGACAACTTTTATTCCATGTGCTAAATCAGGACGAACTCACTGACGTGTGTTCTTTTATTACTATAATTTGCCTCAAAATCATTTTGTGGAAAGAAACTGTGGAGAAAATCTGCAGGGCTGTATTTCCACTTGAAATTATAGAATGTCTTGGCTACCAGTACAGCAACACTTGGATTACTCTATCAGTGTTAGTGAGTTGCTGCTGGAGTCTTCAACTTGAATAAAGTAACAGAGAAGCTGCATTACTTTCAAAAGTTTGAGCACATCCAAGGTACACCCAAATAAAATATCTGTAAAGTAAAATGGGACAGGTATTCATACAACAAATAGGAATTAAAAAGGCCCTTCTATATGAGAAAAAGCATAATGATTAGTGTTGCCAATATCTTGCCTTATAAACTGACATCATCTACCTGGACTTATGCAAAGCATTTGACACTGTCCCACATGCCAGCCTGGTCTCTAAATTGGAAAGACATGGATTTGATGGATGGACCACTCGGTGGATAAGGAACTGGCTAGGTGTCCGCACTCAAAGGGTTGCAGTGAATGGCTCAATGTCCACATGGAAACCAGTGACGAGTGGCGTTCCTCAGGGGTCAGTACTGGCACCAGTGTGGTTTAACATCTTTGTCGGTGACATGGACAGTGAGACTGAGTGCACCCTCAGAAGTTTGCCAATGGCAAAACAGAAGTTTGGCACGGTCAACAAGCTGGAGGGAAGGGATGCCATCCAGAGGGACCTGGACAGGCTTGAGAGGTGGGCCTGTGCAAACCTCATGAAGTTCAACCAGGCCAAGTCCAAGGTCCTGCACCTGGGTCATGGCCATCCCAGGCACAAATACAGGTTGGGCAGAGAATGGCTTGAGAGCAGCTCTGAGGAGAAGGACTTGGGGGTGCTGGTGGACGAGAAGCTCAACATGAACTGGCAATGCACACTTGCAGCCCAGAAAGCCAACCGCTGCATCAAAAGAAGCATGGCCAGCAGGTCGAGGGAGGTGATTCTGTCCCTCTACTCTGCTCTGGTGAGACCCCACCTGCAGTACTGTGTCCAGCTCTGGAGCCCTCAGCACAATAAGGACATGCACCTGTTGGAACAGGTCCAGAGGAGGGCCACTAAGATGATCAGAGGGCTGGAACACCTATGCTGTGAGGACAGGCTGAGAGAGTTGGGGTTGTTCGGCCTGGAGAAGAGAAGGCTCCGGGGAGACCTTATAGCAGCCTTCCAGTACCTAAAGGGGGCCTGCAGAAAAGTTGGGGAGGGACTCTTTATTAGGGACTGTTATGATAGGACACGGGGTAATGGTTTTAAAATGAAAGAGGGTAGATTTAGATTGGATATCAGGAAGAAATTCTTTACTGTGAGGGTGGTGAGGCACTGGAACAGGTTGCCCAGGGAAGCTGCGAATGTCCCATCCCTGGAAGCGTTAAAGGCCAGGCTGGATGGGGCTCTGAGCAACCTGGTCTAGTGGGAGGTGTCCCTGCCCATGGCAGGGTGGTTGGAACTAGATGATCTTTAAGGTCCCTCCCAGCCCGAACCGTTCTGTGATTCTGTGGTCTGTCATTCTGTGACCTTGAAGTTCTAAGATAAAATAAAAACCTGTTATATTCCATTAAAAAAATAAAAAAGGAGGAAAAGAAAGGAGAAAGAAAGAAAAATGGCAGCAATAACAGAATAGCCAACTGGAATAGATATTTCCTTTATGGAAAAACTGTGGTTTAGATTTCCCTTTGGAGTCCTCTTCTTAAATGACAATATTCAGGAACTGTTAGGAGAACACAGACCCAAAAAAAGTGCATTGAAAATATTTCTGTTCACTCTGATATACTCATATTTATGCTCATAAAAAGTTCTCCTCCCTTTTTTATACAATGACCAAAAGAGACCCAAAAAATGTAAGCAGTGTTGCTGTAATTATATTTTGTTTTAAATGACACCTAGAAGGGTTTTTTTCCTTTGCCCAGCTATGCACTGTATTGAGTTTGTCAGTTCTCCAGAGCACTGCTCTGAAGTGCATTTTTTCCTCTCCTCAAAAAATAGAAGCTAAAAATATTATAAAAAGAACCATTGCCATTTGGAAAATGAACAGACCTCATTTAAATAGATAAAGCCTATCTGGTAACAATTACACTTCTATTGAATAAGTTAAAATGTAGGTCCTTCATCAGCCCTAGTGAGAGAATGGTGAGAATTGTCTTCCTTAATGTATTTGATGTGAACAACTTGTACAGCATGCATCTGTAGCTGCAGAGTTCAAAATTTCTCAGACAGAGAAGTATCTCCATCACTTGTTCCCATATGGAAGCTCGTTCTCCTCCCAGTAGCTCGTGGGACTAGGCCAAGCCAAGCCAAACACACCTACTTGGCTTTTACAGTTCCACCTGTGGCTTCATCACAAATTTAGTAAGTCACAACCATTGATGTTCACATAACAAAGTGGCTGCCACTGACCCGCATACTAACACAGGGTCTTATTTTCTTTCCTTACCCTCAGCTACAGAGGCTTCAGTCCCAAAATACCTTCGGGGACTGTCAACACCTTTACTCTCCGGTAACAAGAGCCTATGTCTAAAGAGCATCCCTATTCGCAGCAATTAAATGTATTTCAGATATTCACATGTGCTGTGGTTACCCCATAACATAAACATATTGGAGTATGAAGAGATTTAACTTTTCTGAGCTGCTGTCATCTTGCCACCCGTTTCATTTCAAAAATAACAGTAGCCACACATCGCTTCATGGTTGTGTAGATCCAAGTTTAACAGGATTCCTTGGGGGACACTAAAAAGGCACATCAAGAGTGAGGCTTCAGGGACACAGACCGAAGGTTGATAAATATTTTCCACATGCTGGGTGCATTGGGGAAAAGCAGAAAAAACAACAGCAGCCTTTGTATCCTTGACCCTTCGCCTACTGTGCATTCTGGACAATCATATGCATGCAATCAGAGCCTAATGAGAGCCTGCATGACTTGCCAAAGCAAAAGTTTGACCTCAATCAAAAAGTGATTTCTGCAGAGATGAAGGAGGATTAGGAAAAATGTATTCCAATTTCTCATTAGGCCAATGTTAACCAAGCCAAGGAAGTTATCTTGCCCCTGTAGATTCAATATTTTATTAAAGAAACCCCTGCCGAAGTTCTGAATTACACAACCAAGTGCTGTGCCAAAAAGACTCTCAGTGGCATGGTCACATCAGATCCTTCCCCACTATAATAGGGGACACTGCAGCTGGTTACGTCTGTGCTGAACTGCCACTAGAGTTGATTTTTGGCTGAATCCCAGGGGAGATTCTATAAGACTGACAACAAACATCTTGGTTGGTTGGTTGGTTTTTGGGGGAAAAAAAAAAAAGATAGCTACAGATTTCGACTGTCTAAATGTATTATGCAACTCAAAAGTTCTCAAGGTTTCATCAGCTCCAGATATTTCATAGGGCATTCTCCACTTGTAATTTAAATATACCATTTCAGTTGGGAATGTAATCCTGCCCTCATACAAGCAGCAATCTGCAGAAGATGCTGAATATTCATCTCATTACTGTAGCATTGTAAATAAAATAACATGCCTAATATGCTTGCTACCAGCTAATTTAACATGATTGCAAGGAGATGCTTGGAAAGGGAGTAAACAATATTGCATTTTTCTTCACAGAACAGCAGATGCCTGCATCCGCAGAAAACTATTCAGCTTAAGAGCTGGAAACAACTTCTCAGGTGCACAGTGAGATGGAAGATCTGCACTTCTGTGCTCCACTTCTGCCCACCAAGAGAGCTAGCCTGTGCTACAGAAATGAGAACAAGATGTTTATGGCATGAACTCAGTTAACTTGTGGAGTGCTGAGACATAGTGTACATTCAAGGGTTGGGCACCATTAACGTTAATGAAAGGCTAGGATGTACTTCCACAAGTTTTTACAGATGATGCATTAATGGATATGTATCATACTTCCTAAGGGCACTAAATCAGCAAAACGGCAAACCCAAAATTAGACAGCTCTCACTAGAACACAATACATTGAACAACTCGTTTCTTTGAGCAAACAGTTTTGTATGAAGGAAATCAAAATTTAGGAAAATATATATGTGGAATGAATATAAGGATAAGCAAAACAAAGGGCTCTGCTTGTGACCCTGTGTAATGAAATTTTACATTTAGTATTTGCAGTGTTTGCAACTTGCTGGGGTTCGGGTTTTTCTTTCTTTCCTTCTTTTTTTTTTTTTTTGGTGGGGTGGGGGCGGTGTAGGGTATAAAAGCCCAGAGGAAAATAAGGAAAACAAAAAGAAAAGAGAAAAAAAAATCATAAAAGCATTTGAAGAGGAAAATATGGCACTCAAACATAGCATGCCCAACAAAAGAAATACCATACAGCGTAGTCATATACCAGCATTAAGTGATTCAAGAGTGCCCCTCCTGACTGTTACTGTCACACTGCTGTAACAATGGCTTGGCATGAGGGGAGTGGAGAATATATTTTAATTTTGTATTCCTTTTTAGTGGGCCATAAGTCTGTCTTCAGTTACACATTTGCAACACTGCCGTTCTTCCATGGGGCCTTGGGTTGCATAGTCACCTGTAAATAATATTTCTGTTGAGGCAGCTAAACTGTTAAAATAGAACAGCACAAGTAGTTTTCTTACATTTTACTGTTCAAAACAACACTCTTGAACTCAAAAGACAGGAAAGCAATTTAATTTATTTTATTTCTGATGTGAGGAAGGGTGTTTGCCAGCAGGTGGTTCAAGCAGTGCCCTGAGGTCCCCTAGCCTTTGGTCCCTTCCATCTGAGCTGCTGCTTTTCCTCCACAGGAGCAGCTCTCCCTCCCCCAGAGAGGGAAAGGGGGCAGCACTGTGGGTCTGCAGCTGCCTCCGAGTGCACCCCAGCCCACCACCTTGCTATGGACCTGATGCAGTGGGGGAGAGGGAATTTGGGGAAGAGGATCATCTTCACAGATTTCTTCACAGAAAGGGTTATTAAGCATTGGAACAGGTTGCCCAGGGAAGTGGCTTAATTACCATCCCTGCAGGTATTTAAAAAACGGGTAGACGTGGTGCTTAGGGACATGGTTTAGTGGTGGTTTTGTCGGTGTTTGTTAGATTAATGGTTGGACTCGACGATCTTAAAGGTCCCTTCCAACCTAGACAATTCTATGATTCTATCTCAGAACTGTGGCCATCTCCAGAAAGGTCGATCCACCCTAAAATGCTACCATTGGCCAAATCTGGAAAACAGGGGATCTAATCAGTACCTGTTCACCCAGGCTATTCCCTTTAACCTGTCATGGACAACCCTGATCTGCCCACCAGGTATCTGTTTTCCTTTGGAAATTAATTTCACATTCTTTATCCAGGCAAAAGGGTCTAGGAGCAAGGGATCAAGAAAGCAAGCAAGCAAGAGAAAATGAAATAAGGGGAGAAAGCAAGGGAACAAGACAGACGGAGGGAGATGGAAGGAAGGAAGGAAGGAAGGAAGGAAGGAAGGAAGGAAGGAAGGAAGGAAGGAAGGAAGGAAGGAAGGAAGGAAGGAAGGAAGGAAGGAAGGAAGGAAGGAAGGGACAACCCTGGCTTAGACACTTACAACAAGTCATGACACCTCAGTCCAGCCCTGGGATCTACACTTAGTATCCACCCAACCCAACCCTCCTGCTTCCCACCCCTGGCACCTGAGGGACCAGCCTGCCATCAGGCCAGAGGAGCCAGACATCTAGCCCTGCCACAGCCAGCACAGCCGGGACTGGGATGGACACCATGCACAGCTCTGTGGCATGGCCAGCACCTGGAGCTTGACTGCCCCTTGGCTCTGGTCGGGCAGCACCACAGCCTGCCGGGGTCCCCTGAGCCTCCGGGAATAACAGCGACCACAACATCCCGAGAGCCTGAGAGACTCACAGAGGCATTAGGCATTCACCATGACATGGGAACTGACAGCACTCATTTTTTAGATACTAGGTTAGTCATCTGAGCATTCAGCCCAGCAGTGATCCTGCACTGATTTGAATCTACCCAGGTGAGGGGAGCTCCCTTACACAGACTTCACAGAGGTGGTCTTATTAACTCAGGGTCTGACAAGTGGTGTCTTCCTTTCCCTTGTTGAAGGTGACCAGCTATATATAAAGCCCTATGAGACAGTAAGACAAAGAAGCAAGTTGAAAATTAAGCCTATAAATCTATTAATTAAGGAACCTTGACAGTATCTAGAAATCCTTCCAGGCTCAGAGTCTCTGCTCTTAGAGGTATTCCTTTTTCTTATTAAATGACTGTCTAATGTAAAACATGCAAAAATGCAGAAGAGGGGACCAACATGGAGAACCACATATGAAACAGAAAAGGGTAAGACCTGCATGGTTCTTTGGAAAGGGTACCACGTGCCAGTGTTCATGTTAAAACCCTCTGCAATGGGAAAATTAATCATCCAAGAAGCTGATGGGTTCAAGGTGATGGAGGTGCATTGATCTGGGCATTTAATCTCCAGGCAGAGGGATCATGGTTTCAGTGTTCCCTAATGCAACACTGGGAAAGAGCTGCACCCTGTCCATCACTGGGAATTTTGATCTCCCTTCTGAAGCCCCAGCAACAAACTTAGAGGTCCAGGTTTCACTCTAGGGGCCAGGCCTGTACAAATTACGCATTACACTGTATAATGTGTAGACACATTTGTCCTCCTCGCCCCATCTCCCACAGAGCTAGTAAAGTTTGGTTTATTATTCAAACTTTTCCCTAAGGTCTGATTTTACTGAGAATTTTCTTGCTGTACATCTCAACTGCATTGCCTCTATTCAAGCTTGTTTATTACAGGGTCTCTCAATAAGATCTCTCCATTTCAGCTATCCCAGCACAAACAAAGAATTCATTTTCTCACCTTAGCTTACATACCCTTTGGTGCTAGTTGGCATGGTTTGTACAAAAGTACAAAATTTAATGGAGGTTTTAATATAAAAAATAAGTTGACTCAATAGAAATATATTTCTCTGTAGCATACACTAGTAATTTATTACACTCTACTACTGCTACAAATATTGGAAAACACTTATCTCTGAGAAAATTTTATGAAAAGATGTGTGTGTAAGTTTTTACATAGGTTGCTGGTGGCATTTCTGTGGCTTCATCAAAACAATGCATGGAGACTGCAACATAATGTATCCTGCTTCATTTTCATTGGAATATCTGTAGGGAGAGGACTGTGATTTTCTCAGTTCTTTTAATGGAACTAAAATCCATTGCTTCCAAATGGAAAAACAATATCATCTTGATTTCCCTTGTGATAGCTATTTTATATAATAGAAGGGAAGTATTATTAGTAGTACCACTGTTATTAAATAAAAAACTGCCTCTGTTCTGTGGATGATTTTCTGCCTTGGAGGACAACAAAGAAGCAGAGTGGTCAGAAAGGAGTTTGAAACAGATGTGGATTTATTTCCATACTTTGGGCTTAACTGAACCCTGGTATTTAGCATGTATGGTTCTGTCCAACTGGGAGAGCTGTGCATCATCATGAGCAGCCAAGTTTACTCATGTTACTTCGAAGGGGTTAACGTCTCCGCTCTGACAAAGATTTTCCAGTTCCATTAATTAAAAGGGGCTTTGTAGGCAAGTAACCATTGTTTTAAAATGCCAGATTACCCTTGTAGTCGACAAGGAGATAAGATAGTCATAGACCAGAGCTAGTTTTCATTTTCATTTCCTCATTTTATTAGGTTTGAAACAGTGAGAGTGGGCTGCAGTGATTAGTACAAACAGGAGAGCCACACTTAAAAGCTGTTAGGGTTTTTGTGTATCTGTTTAAGCTCCCCAGGCTAAGAAACAAGTCTATCCTTGCATGTTTACAATGCCTGCTAAGCATAACTGACAAGGATTTCCAGGCCCAACTCTAAGGGCAGAGCTCTTGTCCAAGCCTTGGACAGCTTGTGTCAGTTTTTTTGTAATCCGCTCTGCTCTGCTATCAACAGCTATAAAAGGGTCCCCCTCGAGATAATTCAAAGCGCTGCTGCTAACCTCTGCTTTCCTACTTGTGGCTATGTGCTACCTTCAGTGTAAGCCCTTCCCCTTTTTCACCGTATCCAGCACAAATTTCTTGGCCTTATCTTCAAAGCCCATCACAATTTCGCCCCACCCTACCTCTCCCTCTGGGTCCTAAACCGGGGTTAACTCCCACCTCACTTCACAACGCTACGCTTTGTGCTCTGTCCCACTCACAAGCCCTCACCAGCAAAGTTTCAAGTCAGATGCGTCTCCTGACACATAACCTTCACCCTCCCAGGCCCGCGGCTCAAAGCCCAATGAACAAAGCAGGACTGAGCCATATTTAACAGTCCAGGCTACTGGTTGCAGGGTTCCTTCAAAAGGAGGGTGTCATGTCACCTCCTTCCAGGGGGTACAATGCCCTGGACTCTGCGCTGAGGTGCTGCCGAGGGGTTGCAGGATCGCTTCTTCTAGCAGGAAGGCTGTCCTCTGCTCGCTTGAAGTATTTGTGCAACTGCAGCCTCGCGTTCAATAGGTAACAGGATCTCAAGCAATGTTGGTATTATCAAGTCAGGTTTATTATAGTGCAACGAGGTCTGGGGATTTAGAGATTAGTGTGCAGAAGAATTTATTCTCTTGCTTTTCTATCATTTAGGTCAGAGTGTAACCTCGGTTATCCAGGGAGATTTCTCAACATGTACATTTATTATTGTTTGGCATCAGACTCAGCAGTCTGATCCTTAGCTGTCAGAGATCCCCCATCTATATCACTTTTTCCATTGCCGGGCAGTGCAGTTGATTGGCGCTCAACTTTCAGCTTGTAAAATAAGAGCACGTTACTTCACACTGTGCTTGTGCTCCTGAGCAAACTCCCAGCAAGATACCACGTACGATGTTTGCAGAAAATTGTTGACACTTCCCCTAAATGTGCTGGCTGCTAGTGTGGGCTTGCATATCTATCCACCTAATACTCAGGTTTGACAGTAATGTGTATTCAGCATGTCAGGGGAGGTGGTACTTAAAGATACTGGCACGAGCAGGGCAGGTGGAGACTAGGAGGCTTTTCCGTTGCCAACAACAGCTGCCCTTTTTACACAGTCTCTCCCTTTTTTCTCTTTTCTTTTTCTCTTTTTTTTTCTTTTTGTGTGTGTGCGTGTGTGTGTGTGTGTGTACACCGAAGATTTGCTTCATTGCAAATGCTTCCAGGAAAGTAACATTTCTGTCTACAATCCAAGTGGCTTGTATAAGCATTGGCGATTGGCATTTCATACCTAATTACAGTTTTAATGAGATTCATATGAGCACCCAGCCAGCCAGTTCAGTGGGCTATCTAAAGCCTCATTCTGGAGACATCTTTTTAGCCACATCTATCAGTCTAACAGAAGCAGGATGCCAATGCTGGACGGAGAACTTCCACCTGAGCTTGCGTTACTCAGAATTAAAACTGAGATCAAATTTATAAGCATAAATTCCATATGTGTATTCTATTTATCTTTTCCTTATAAGAAAAATAATTTAACTTTCAGGTTTCCTGCGCATGTCATACATGATGGATAATTTGGCCAAAGCAAGAACTAGGTCTGGCACTAAAGCTATGTGAAAAATAGCTATTCTTTTTGAACTCCTTTATGTGAGTAAATAGAAGCAAGTGATCTATTAATTCACTTCCTGATCCTATTTGTTATGTATTCATGGCAAGGACATGCAGAGGTTCAGTGATTAAGAAAAGGAAAAACTTACCAATCCAACGCTGTCTACAGTTATTAATTCTCACAGATCATGATTCATCTTGTCAGAGAACTTGTCCATGAGGACACCTGGCTTTGCTATGGCTTTTCTTCTCTAATTTTGTTTGTTTCCTTTGGTTTTTTTTCCCTGTCAACAGATATTTGCCCTCAATCTATTTGGATTGTAAATGCCCAGTGAGCTAAGACCTGAAATGGAAAGTTGATGTTACAAGATACCACCACAACGAATCTCACCAGAAGCAAACATGACACAACTTTAGACCCAAAGTGAGGCTATTTTATTGTCCTTTTTAATCATCATCACAATTAAAACACAGCCACACTGCCTCACACTTTTCCCACCAAACCCCAGAGAGACTCACTCTGCTTTTGATGTTTTAACGCTAGTGTCCCTCACCTGCACCAATGGTTACTGATGTTCTCCTGGCATTCACAGGGAGAAGATGTATACTTGAAGGTGTAGTCTGGTGAAGGTGTAGTCTACCTGAAGGAAAGGATCAGTTATGAAGTTGCAACTTGCTGGCTATATGAAGTTGCTGGCAACTTGAACAGCTAGATGCGTCTTGATTTCTAGGTTGATATTCTCAACAGCACTTAGGCACTGCTAGATGCACTCATGCTGCTAGGAGGCCGGTTTTGCCCATACTTAGAGTTTATAATTGAGCCTGTAAGCTCCACAGCAAGGGATACTGCTTTGTGTGCTGCCCAGAAGCATGTCTATGATTTTAGGCTGGTACAGTGATCCAAAAGATGATAGAGTGTATATATACATGCGTGCATGTGCTGTGTGACTGAGGAAGATACGAGTAGCTAAACACTCCTAAAGTTACCTTATGTATTTGCCACTAGAATGAATCAGGATATGCATAGAAGATGGGACCTTTTAAATACTGAGTAGTGTAGTGGCAGACAAATCATACCAAATAGCACAATACTTTCCATTATACACTAATCACCACATTTAAAATTGTTATCATCAGATTATGTGGATGCATGATTCACAGCCCACTCCCTGTCTCCAAAGAATCGGTTTTTAAGCAGGCTGCCACGCGCCTACTGCACCTGATTGTTTCATCGGCACATTCCAGCTAACAAAGGCGGACGAGCCGGGGCAGAGCCCGAGACACTGATACACTTGTTCTATCCCCACAGGTGTAGCAGCCTTCTGTTTTGAAAGCTTCTGGGTGTAGGCGTTAGGGCTGCATTCTTTCTTTAATTTGTACTCACTTCTTTCGGAGTCAGATGGAACAGCAGCCAAGTGGGGAGTGCACAGAAGGAGAAAAACCTGCGTTCAAAAAGCCCTGCTAGGACACGGACCGTTACGGCAGACCCTGAGCTCTTGCTCTCAGCCAGAGGAAGAAGAAAAAGAAAGGAAGGGAATGATACCGGGGGGAGGTTAACATTAACAGCTTCTTCTTATCCTCGGTCAATATTGCTGGCAGAAAATATATTCTCTATAACATGCAACAACACGCAGCCCCATGTGAATGTACATTTTATGTATTATTATTGATAAAAGCCATTTTTTACATGGTAGTATAGGGGTACATTCCATATATTTTATATATGATTTTTATAACCAGACGTTATTTATATGGGACTACAGATACATGTACTATTTTATTGTCAAACAAGCAAAGGGGAGACCACATTCTCCTCCCAGTTTACACCATCTCAGGCCAGAATGGACCATTGTACCCATCCAGTCTGACCTCTTGCACTCTCACGCACTAATTTCCTCAGTTGCACCAATTCTAACTCTGAAGTCCCAGCCCCCAAAAGCCAACAGTCTTCTAGATTAATGCTTGGGCAAGGTGTTGAATTGGTGGCACTAGAAACTGAAGTCACTTATGTAGCTGGAGGACAGCTGTGTCAGAGGTAACATGTCACTTTCTGAGGGGAGGGGAGAAGTCCCTGCCACTTCTACTAAGGTGGCCCACAAGATTTCTTGCAATGAGTCTTGTGACAATCACCTGTTCACCAGGCGGTTTATGGAGTTTTACCAGTGTCTTGTAGATTAAGTTATTTTGCCTGCATTGCATTGGAGCCCTTAGCCAGCCAATTAGGAGATTAAATTAGCTCACTGATGCTTGCAAAATGTCTGTGAGCAAACTGAGGTTTGTATGAAAATTCAATTTGAGCAGGAACAATTTTTCATGGTCCATAAAAGGTAGTGTAAGATGCGCAAATCTGACATTCATGACTCCTGCTCATAGCTCAGTGCTCTGTGTTTAATTCCCCACGGATGGAGCTAAGAAATTACCCTCACATTTATTAGAGAAAATATTCAGGAAGGCAGATTTCTTGCAGCTCCACCTGTTTTTAAAGCCAGCTTCGGATAAACGCAGAATTCTGCAATTTGAGAAAATAGCTTACAAATATCTTCTATTTCCTTTTCTTTTGTTTTGTTTTGTTGTGTTTTTTTTTTCACCAATCTAGAGTTCTGTTATCTTATACTTATTTTGATAAGTTACCTTCAGCTTTTCTGTCTGCACATGCAAGGAAACAAATCCAGCCCCACTTCCAATGCAAGTTTAGACAACGTGGTTAAATTAACAGCTTGAACATTAGAAAAGAGATTAGGATAATTAATGCCAAGATGATAGAACTAGGAATGTTTTGTACTGTAGGTAGGGCCACTATTTGGGAGGCCAAAAGAGGAGTTTTACCACCAGCTTGCAACAGGTTCTAACAGTGAAACTTGAAAACTGGAATCACGTTTCCCTGAAATGCTAGAGTCATGCTTTCAAAAACCTGTGCCACAAGCTGGTCCTCCAAACTAGAGTAGAAGCACCTGAAATATGCCCTATTTTCCCCATTTTAACAAGAAGAGTTATTAGATTCCCACACTATTCTGGAAAATTAAGCATTTCTTTGGATTACTTTGTGTGCTTCAGCTCAGAGTTGGCCAAAGAAACACAGGTTTGACACCTTAAAGAACAGAGTAGCTACTATCTATCAAAAGCCCAGAAATTAAGTCAGGGTTTTTTTGGAATTAAAGAAACATTTTATTTCCTTGCTCCAGGGCCTGTTCAATGCCCTCCCTGAAGACACTGAGATCATGAAATAATTAAGAGCATATTTCTTGACCTGGAATTATTATTCACTGTCAAACTGCCAGGTTCTTCGCACAAAATGCACTACATAAAATTATACGGGGAATTAATGGCACTGGTTATACAGACCCAGTCAAATTTCAGGAAGACAGTTTCAAAGCCAAGGGGAAAGGGAGATGCTTGATTCATGTCTGAACCATTTACAATATGCTAACATTGTAAATAAGTGAATAAGATGGACAAGAATTTTAGTATTTTAAGAGCTATTTTTTCAAGAAACAAATATAAGCTTTGCAAAGTCCAGTTTCAGAGTTCTTCAGCCTTCCCAGAGCGTGTACCTGTAAAGGCTACTTCCTAAAAAGAAATAAAATCACAATTCCCAGCCTCATCATAGTGCTTGATTTGTACAGAGGTCCACTGATGCTTACCCAGAAGGTCCTCAAGGGGTGCTGTGTAGGCCAGAATCCCATAAGAAAAGTGAAATTTCTCCGGAGAGACCCTCCAAATCCCCCAAAAAGGAACTAAAAGATGTGAATTTTTTTCATTAAAGTAATAAGTTTGGTTGTCCTCTGTCTTAAGGTGAAATTTTCTGTTACTATGTCTGCAACCTCCTGTGACAGATGCAAGAAAAATGGATTTAGAGAGAAGCATGTGAAACAGAGAAGCAGGAATGCTGAAAGTTAGATCCATGGTTAAACCGGTAGGTAGAAATGGCCTGATTCTGAGAAGTGCTGAGAACTCAAGGTCCTATTAGTTCCCATTCACATCACTGGAAATTTAATACGATAAAAACATTTGAATTTACATTTCCATAACTGTCTTTCTTACCTTGGCACCGGAATACAGGTTATCAAAAGTTTCTGTTCTTCTGTTGTAATGCCCAACCTGAGAGGACATAAAAAGACTCATGGCTCAACAGGCTCAACAGTCCCCCAAACCCCAGCTTTCCTAATGTCTGGAGTTAGAGCTGCTCACCCTAAACTGGAATACCCAGAAGCATTCATTTCGTTTGAAAACCCAGACTTTCGGTTCCCTAGTGTCTGCACCCAAATGTGAACCTAGAGTAGAAGACAAGTCAGTGAATGGAGAAGCTGCTCCCTGAATCGCCAGAGCTGAGGCCACCAGAAACACATTCAGAGTCATTCTCCCATCTCTTCTCAGAAGAAGGTGCTGGAAAATCACTTCATCAGGGCCATTACATCCCAAAGCAACATTAGCTTCGTTTGATCTGCAAACTGCTCTGTCCTCAGCAATTTGTGGCTTTCTGTGTACCCTTACACCTCCAGCTTGAATCCATCCAAAAAAATATTCCTCCCCCAAAACACACATCCTTTTGTTTATTTTTACCTACCCTCCTGCGTGTTTAGCTGTACACTGCTCTATTATGTGGTCTCTGTGTTTTCCAGACAGATTTTCCTCATCTAAGGGATCTCTCAAATGAAGGCTGTTTGAATAAATGAGGATGATATAGCCCACCTGCCCTAAGCCCCCTATCTGTCTTCTGAGAGCTGGCCTTTACCAAGAGCCAAGAGCTTGTCTTTGGACTGCAAAAGCCTAGAGGGATTCCTTTACCAACAGACTAGCTCTAGAGGTTTGCAAATTAATAATTTAGATATATGTGTAAAGAAAGGCCAAATATCTTAGAAACATAGACTTTTGAAGACTTCTTTTCTTGCCGCAGAACATGAGCTAACCCCAGAACTAATTTTATGATATCCACAAATCTGAAATATACTTCTGGGAATCCTCAGAGTCCCTAAGTCCAACCATACCAAATTACAACATTTTAGCTTGTGTATGCACACAGAGAAGGTGTCTTGGGCCTTGAGGCTGTGTCTGTCCAAAGGAATACTTCCCTGAGATGTCCACGCTGATATTTCACTGGGCAGTAGATTTTGATTTCTCTATCAAACTCACTCATATCAGTGTTGCAAAGCTTATACTTGCAGAAGTAGGATCGAGTTGTGGCTGAAAGAAACATTGACAGGGAAAGGTTTTATGTATCGATACATTGAGCAGCTACAAGCAGGATCATGCCAAGTGATGCTTGGAGGTGGGGGCTGGGAGACGGAGGGGCTCTTTTTGTACTGAAGGAATTGCTGAATATCAAATGACAGGTATCAGAGTGACAGCTTTTGTTTCCATAGCCTATTGAAAAGTTAACGAAGTAAAGAAGATATAATCATTCAGGTAAAGCAGGATACGAAGCAGGCCAGGGCTTGCACTAAAAATGCATAAAGTTATTTCACTAAAAGACAGAGGCACTTGCCCATGGCAGGTGCAAAACTTAGGCAGTGCTCTGATTGCCTCGAGAAAGGAAAAAACCTGCAGAAAATGTTGGGACATGTTCTAAGCCTCCTCAACAGCCGTTCTCCTTTCCCCCCCCCCCTTCTTACTTTTTTTTTTCCTTGTTGAATACTTTAGGTTGTATCTTTATTGTCTGCCAGCAAAGGCTGTGGTTTTCAGGGCTCCAAGCAATTGGGGAAGGAGAGCACACACAAAAATCTTGAGTGGTTTAGAGAAGTCTCTGAATCAGGAGATTTCTTTTCATGACAAAGATGATATGGCAGAGCTTTAAAGTATGTGTCTGCTGTAAACCAGAGAAAGGACAATATTTGAGGCTGACTCACGTCTGTCTGACTCTGGTCATGGGCTGACGGAAAAATGTCAACCTCACCTCAGCTGCCGCTTGAAAACTCTTGAGTGTTTGGTTTCCTTGGTTTCCCCTTGCTGTTAGGTGTTCAGGCCCTGCTTCTTTTGAGACACAAATGCCCCTGTTGCTCTCAGCATGTATCCATATTGTCATCTCACGGCATGCCCTGGTTCACACCAGGCCCCACACCTTCCAGGCCCCCTCACCTTCCAGAAGGTAAGCAAAGCCCCTTGCTTGGGGAAGCCAGAGCACGGAGCCAGTCCAGGATTTGGCCCCTACCTGCGGCTCAGGTGTGACCTGTGAGCCACCACCATCCCCATGGCATGAGTCCGGCCCCCACAGTAGAGCCCTGCTGACCACTCGGCTCCCGTGGGGACTGAAGGGTCTGTCATGGCCGTCAGGACACTCTCACCCCCTTGGCTTTCCAAAGAAAGGGTCTAGAGTTCAGGCCAAAGTGTTGCCACGGGACATGCTGCTCACCCATCCCCTTCCAGTTGGACAAGTTTGGCTCTCACCCGCACTCAGCAAAGACCACAGCTGACACCAGGAGTGTATGGTTTGTTCAGATCAATGCCTATAAAGCAAGGGCGAAAGGACACATGGGAAGTGGTGGAAGCTCTTGCAAAGTAAAATCTTAAGATTTGATGAATCATTGAGTGAAGAACTTCTCAAAGCTGCCAGAAAACACAGAAACAGACAAAGAAACTTGTCTGATATCAGAGTAGTCCAGAGATGCCAATTTGTTCGGCCAAACCCATCACTGTGTGATAGCACATTGATATCTGTTTTGCTAGCTGCCTTCTTTTGAAATGGTTGGAGACTCCCACTGTAAGCAAGAAGCAGTGGGGATCGAGTTGAAAGGAAATTACTAATTTGGACTGGAAATTGAAGGTACTTAAAAACAAGTTCAACTTCTCACTATCATTGGGGGGAAAAAAAAATGGATGCAGCCAAATTTATGTTATGCCTTATTGCTCAAGCTCGGCAGTACCTGGAAGACTCAGAAGCAGGCACTGACCTGCATGCATTTTTCCAGTCCCAGCCCTTGATGATATGAGTAAGAGACAGGAAAACAGACGAAGCTTTGAAAAACACAGGCTCAGAGGACAAAAGTGCCCGAGTGAGTCGTTTCCAGCAGCAGCAGCCGCGCACTGAGGACTGTACAACCTCTCAAACTTCCTCCCAAAGCAAGATGGCACAGGCACTTCAGCCAGGAAGAAAATTCCCTCCTGGATGTATTTTTGTTTGTTTGTTTGTTTGTGTGATTCACCCCCACGCACGCAAACACACACCTGTCTCTCTCTCCTTTCCTCCCTCACACACACAGCCAGGAGCAGATTTGTGTAGGAGAGCCCTTCGGTAATGCAGCTCCTCCTGTCCCAGCAGCTCCTGACTCTCCCTGGCAGCCACCGAAGCAAATGGATCACGGAGCGCTTCCCCGGAGAGAGGAATTTTGGTGCCTACAGGTAGACGGTGTGCAGGGGAGAGGCAGGGTTATTGCAGTGGTTTCCTGTCAGCCTGCCGTTCACCAGCCTTCCAGGCACGCGCCTTTCCTCGCAAGGCAGGCCACAGCACACTTGATCTTTCCACATCAAACCCAAACGCTTCTTGACTTCTACCTCCCTGCTGTCCTTTTCCCCTCATTTCCCATCCTGAGTTCCTCTCTGCTCCAGGTGGGTGTTTTGAAAAAATTCGCTGATCAGAGTCTCCCTCTGTGAGCCAGATAAGCCATAGGGCCAAAGGAGAAAGAGATCAAAAATACCACTTTTCTTTTGGCAAAGCTCAACAGCCGGCAAGCTTGTAGCTACCAGCCGGCTAGAAAGCAATTGTGGTGACTGCTTGGACTTGGGCCGTCTGTCATAAGCCAAGGGCTGTAGCTGAGAACAGAGCTTCGGTGTAGTGCTAGGAGCAGCCAGTGGATGGAAAGAGCTCAGGCAAGTAAAATGAGAATAAAGGTGTACAGCCTACAGTCATGTCTATTTGAGGTAATGGAGTTGCTGCACTGCTGCAGGTCTACTCCGTGTAAGACTCGGTGCTTTTAAAGGCATGTAGATATAACCTACAGTCTTTGTGGGGTTTCAAGCTCCAACACTTTCAGACTCCAATTCAGAGTCACAAACCCAGGGGGATACACCTTTATTTGGCCAACCTTATTGGGAGAAGCACTTGAAACAAGAAAATGCCTAAAAAAGTTGTGTTCGGTACTATCTTCACAGTGGTTGATAAGCAGTATGAAAAAAAGCATTAATAAACCACCAAAAAAGATACATAATAAATAAAGACATGCAAGAAAACCAGTAGGAATGACACAAGAGCTTAAAAATTATGGAAACAGACTGGCTGAGAACAGAACATCAGTGAAAACCTGTTTGCAGATGAGAGACAAACGTGTCCGTAACTCTAAAGGTCTCCTGTCACCTTTATACAGAACACTCTAGAGCGTAAATAAGATGATACGTCAGTGAGGCCTGCTCCAAGTAAGGAAGATGTGAACCCTTGCTGATAGCAGGGGATTTTTCCAGCACAAAGGAGGATAGCTTGGCAGGGGAGACACACGAAGATACTGGACTCAGAATTCCAGTGTGATCCAAGATCTTCTCAGAGCAGGATCTCCGTCCAGATTCCCAGCTTGCCTGTCCACACTCAGTCACTTGGGCCAAGGATTATTTTATGTCAATAAACTCAGCCCTTTTCCAGGGAATAGGAAATTCATCCAGTGTGGATGAGTTGGCTGAGATATGAAAGGAACAGCTCCAGAGAAAATCATTCTAATTACACTGTAGGAAAGGCAATGCAGGGAAACAGTAGAAAGTAAAAAAAACTCAAGGGAAAAGGAAAAGCTGATTCCAAAAGAATAAACCCAAAAGAGGAGCGTGTATCTGACGTGTCTTCAGTGTACTTTGCACTTCCCTAAGATGGAGGGATAAAGATGTGACATGTTAACGTGTTGTTGCCTTCCTCTGAATAAAGAGCGTACCACACTTCAGGAATCTCCCATCCTCTAGCCAAGGACTGAAATCTGCAGAGACCACATATTCCACTTGATGATAGGTAAAAACAGAGTATCTGCATTTTTTAGCAGAAACCTTGAATCTAGAACTGCCTTATTTTTTTAAAAAAAGGCAGCAATCACTTATGCCTATTATACGGTGAGAAGGAAATTCCAGGGAAAAAACAAAGAAGAAAAAATTTCCCCATTTTAAGTCACAGATAGCTATCAGATCATTCAGATCCTGGGCTGGTAGGAAGTGGTGGGTATTCTGAGCTCTGTTTAAAAGGAAAAATAGACTTTCTCAAGCTATTGTTCAAAAGCAATGTGAGAGGACGGAATTTTTCTATGAAGAGCTGTTCTGACAAGCTTTTTACTACTGAAAGTGGCAGCTTACTTCTGAAATTTGCCCTGCTTTGCACTCAAATCTGAGGAAAGGTTTTTGTAAGAAGTCTTCTCCACTCTGCTGAGTGAGCGGTCTTAGCACTGGTTTAGCCTTGAAGCCACACTTTAACTAAAGGCCCAAATCAAACTGGCATCTGAAGAGTGCTTCCCTGATTTACTCATCTCTGACTGGTATATTGCAGGGGTGAAATGCCACCAAATGGACTAAAAAAAAATTAGAAATTGTTTTGTAAGTGTCTTGGCAGCACATTTATTGCAATTACGAGGAAATTGCATTTAACCATGTTTTATGGGTTTAATTTTCTGTTCACTTAATGCAATTGTTTTCCAGTTGCTAACTCTTAACTTTAGCTCAAATATTTAATACCAAGGCAGAACAAATTTTTTAAAGAGCTTTATGGAGCTGATTTGTTGTGTGTATAATAATGAGATCAGGTTGTTATAAAATGAAGGAATTCTTTATTAAATAGTCAGCTTTACTGATCTTAATTGCAAGCTGCATCTCTACATGGCACCTGTACATTCTCATGTGTTGTCATAACCCTCAGAGCTATGTAAACAAGCAAGTCCTGTCGTGTTGCTGGCTGACTCCAGCAATCACAGAGACAGACAAAGTGATCTCCAAGGAGTCAGGTATACCTACGTAGATAAAAAAAAAAAAAAAAAAAAAAAAAAAGAAAGAGAGAGAAGAAAGAAAGTAAAGAAGGAAGAAGCAGTGGTTAAGCAATAGGACAATTTAAAAAATGTATGTTTAATGGGGAAGACGGTGAATCACTTCAAAACTCAAGAGGAGTACAAGATGAACACATCTGAAGAGCTAAATTCCTGATTCCAAACCCAGTTTTCACAGGTGCTGTGGGATTCTGTTTTCCACAGAGGTAAAACTGGCACCTCTGGGAAAAAGCCCACTTCAGTGTCTTCACTTTTTTTGTCCTGGTTTGAAACTGGGGCTTTCCTATTTTCTTGAGGCCAATTTTGAAACATGCGGCTCTCAGCAACAGTTCCTCTGGTTCATCCACAGGTTTTTAAAAGAAAGATTTATAAGTCAGTGCATCGCTGGTAGGAATACAAGCAGCCAGATTCTTAGCTGGCATAAATCAGCATCGTTCCACCAAGGTATATTGTGCAACATTGATTTACACCAGCTACGAAATTAGCCCTCAGTGCTCTGCCATGAAAAAAATATAACTCCCGGCAGCAAAGAGGTGAAAACCTTCAAGCTAGCCTGATATTTATCTGTCTGGACCAGACAGATTTTGATCACTGTCGCATTCCCCCTTCATTTATCCATCTAGTGCTGCTTGGCTCCAGAGATGAAATTTTCAGAAAAGACTAATATTAGACTAAACTGCTTACACAGTGGGACCAGTGTGAAGCTGAAGCTAAGCAGTTTCCGAAATCTTGACACAGGCTACTCCTTCCCAAGTTACAATATGCACTGGGAACTTTCTGACAGAATATGATGCACCCAGAGGAAAAGTGGACTTTCAGGAAGGAGGCTGAGGCTGGTGGTGTGTTTGTAAGGGAATGACCGAAGAAAAAAAAAAAACAAAACAAAACAAGAAATTTTGCCTGGTGATCTCTGCCAGAGTTTGAGTTGGACTGTTCATGTTCTTGTCGTTCGACCATTCGCATCTGAGAAGCTGGTAACATCTCCCTGTGACGTTTCCTCAACCCCTTGTGATACCAGCTTTGAGCTTCAGAGAAGCATAAAATTTTGGGCTGTATTTATTTATATCTGGCATTTTGCACTTCCTTTATCTGCAGCACTTAATAATCCAAAAGTACTTCTTAAACAGAATTAAAATATTGAGGCAAACATCAAAGTTCTGACTCCTCTGGCTCTAATGTATGCATTGTAGTGCATGCTTTTATTTGATCAGACCATCTGTAGCAACAAGGAGAAACAACCTGATTGTAAGTTCAGACTATCCTTTGAAATAGCCAAAATTTGCCAGAAAGCAGTCTTTTGAACCAGCCACAGTGTTCTCAGACACTTCGGGAGTCACTGGCAGATAAACCCTTTCAAGCAGTGATTATTCAGGCCTTGCCAGCAGTATCTGTCTGCAGCACAATTTCCTTTGCCTCACCGTGTGATCAGAGAGGAGTTTCCATAAGCTGTTTTCTTATTGATGGAAATCAGAAATGATGCCTTCACCACTCCTCTCTCAGACTTTCTCAATACCTTTTTCCCAGGGTCAAAACTCTTTAGCACATGCACAAAAACCAAACAGTGTTAGCAGACATTGCCTTTTTTTTTTTTTTCTTCAGAGTTTCGCCTTTTTTTCAGCTTTGGCTTTGTTTTTACACCAAAGGCAAAGCAAAATACAAACCAACAACTTGCTGCATGGAGACGCATGCGATGAAGGGTGGCTTCAGCCGGGTTCCCAAGCCCATACCTCCCTGCCAGCCCTCTCTGAGCTCTGCTGCACAGCTGTGCACACCTGCAAGGTGCTGTGCAGCTCGGGGAGGTGTACATGTTCATATGAGTGCCCCCCTGTGGTACTGTACTGTCAGTTGAGGTTTAGGAAAGAAAAGCCACTTGTTACCCTGCAATAACCTGTTCCTGCAGAAAGCATCAGGTTTCACGGCAGGTTACCTTCCCTGCACTGTACGAGCAAAACAATTAGAATAAGCTGTTGGAATCACCCTTGGTAAAGCCAATCTGGAAATGCTCCTAGGAGCATGGGAACGAAGCGATGAAGCTCTTCACAGTGTTGAAGCTGTATTGAACAATGTCATTAAGGGCTGGGTTCAGCCGCAGTTGTGAGTTATTATGGTTTGTTTATTGTTAGCATTGCCTGGCCAGGCCTTTGAGGCAGAGGAGCTTAGTGTGTGAATGGCAGCGCCTGAGTGAGAGTCACCACCGCCGTTCGCTTCTGATTTCAGCAAAGCTGTGCTCTTCGACACTGGGTGACAGGGAAAGGGGGCCCAAATGTGAAAACAGGTTCTAAGCAAGGGGAGCATCAGAATTCCTCAATCGACTGCGATACCCTGAACTAAGCTTGGGCAATCTTCTAGCTGTTTCTCTAACTGAATGTAATGGCAGCAGAAACAAGCTGGGGTAAAACAGTGGAGAATTGGGCCCCGTGCTTGGATGCTGCTTTCCTTTCCCCAGTACGGTGGGGAGCAAAACGTGGCCTGCCCCAATGGAAGGTTGTTTCAGCCCACCGGCAAAACTCCACCAGAGTCCTTCCCCTGAGGCTGACTGGAGCAGGAAGGGAGGAAGCTTGAAACCTTGCAAGGCTGTCACCTTTCACCTTTACTTCTGTCACCTGCTTTGGAAACCAAGGTACTCAGTTCCCCTTCTTTCTGAAGAGTGAAATTGCTCAAGTCTAGATCAACTCTCTCCCTTCCTGATCTTTCCACCCATTTGTGTTGAGGGTGGCTCTAGGTTCTGGCTCACACCTTGGGAAGCTGCAGAGGAACAGTCACTTCCATTCCTTTTCCTGGGACCTCTTGGTGATGATGTTCCTCGTGTCACTTGTTCAGCTGCTGACCTGTTCTTTGCTACCAACAGTCCTTTAATCCATGTCTCCAGTCAAGAATTCCAACCATAGGTTGGGTGTTCTCAATCAACCGTGTAATAACTCCGTTTTCTCTTGCTTTGATAATAATTTGAGGCTTTTTTTATGTGTAGTACAATGCAGTAAGAATAGGGTTTTTTTAGACTACACTTTTAGGCAATTTAATTTTAATTCTTAATCTCAATTATTCTCTGAGAATTGGGGCTGAGACCTTGAGCTTTCACTACTCTTAATGACAGTCTGTGTGAAAAACACCCCACCTTTTTCATATCTTCCTTTGGATATTGTGTCAAACTTTCAGAACTCAGTTTTGAAAATGTAGCCCATACCTATTTACTCATCCTTGTAATTAGATAACAGTGATGGGAGGAGTTCATCTTTCTTTTACGAATGCCTTCAAGTAAGGGCACGTCCACTACCTTTCTCTGGAAATTACTCAGCCTAATAGCCTTGCGTTTCAAATGTTTTTCTTGACAATCGGATGACTTAAAAAGCTTGCTCTCTTTTCAATTCGAAAGACGTTTCATTCTCTGTTCTTAGCCTTTGTGAGAAGCATTTCAGCATTTGAAGGAAATACTAGACCAATAAGTCTGGATTATAAACTCCACAGAGCAAGTTTCCTGACGTTGCTTTGCCAAAGTACCTCAAGTATGATTTGTAGAGGTTGGTTTAAAACTATGGTCTGTTGTGTCAGATCTCGCTCTACCCCTTCTTAGCACTTTATCTTTCCATTAGGCCCATGAAAGGGAGGGGGAGTGACTGGCTATTTTGTTGCATATATTAGGATATGGAGATCCCCTCAGGACCTGACTGCAACTAGTTCCTTGCCAGCTTCATTGCTAGAAATCTCCCAGATGGCATGTGATGTATTTTCAGTCACTACCAGACTAACTTCACTTTGAACAAGTGACCTAGAATGGTATCTCATCATCAATCCACTGAACCATCCCATCCCCATAAATACAGTTTCACTTAAAAAAATTACATTTGATGATTAGTTAATCCAGTTTATGCTTTAATCCCTTTTGGTATTTCAAAGAAAAAAAAAATCAAAGCAGCTAAATATTGAGGAGTTTAAATCACAACTGAGAACAAAGTAATGCTCTCCTGCTAAGGATTTCAGGAGAAACACATTTTGGGAAGGAAGAGAGGAGAGGAGAGGAGAGGAGAGGAGAGGAGAGGAGAGGAGAGGAGAGGAGAGGAGAGGAGAGGAGAGGAGAGGAGAGGAGAGGAGAGGAGAGGAGAGGAGAGGAGAGGAGAGGAGGAGGAGAGGAGAGGAGAGGAGACAACTGAATTTATTCTAATTTAAAATGCCAGGATGGCAGGTATCCTTACCTCTGCTTTTACATCACTTATTCTTACATATATTAAAATTATAATGTCAGACCATTCCACAGTTGCATGTCTTTAGCCAAAACCTGTCATATATTACAAAGAAGATTACAAACAAACAAGATATCTCCCTGTAAAAACAAATAAGGACTGACCCTTTTTAGGGTGCTATCCTTATAAGTATCTGTAAAAATCAGAGGTCTGAGTGCCCTTTCAGATCTGAGTATAAGCAGCTTGCCCAGAGAACGAACAAGGTTTTTCCAAGTCCCAGGAAAACACCTGAACCATCTTTCTGCCTTGCTAATGGTTACAGTAGTTTGAAGAACCATAGAGAAGAGTGATGCGCTTGAACACTGTGGGTCCAGATTATTGGACTGGGGGTTTTTGGAGGAGTGGAGGAAGGTGTAATTATTCAATAAGATGTGTAAGAGAGAAAGAAGAAAATAAATCTTGAAGGATTTTGAGCACGATATAGATATTAACAGGGCAATACAAGACCAGTTTACAATACAAGCAAATACAAAGTTATGTGATATGTTTTGATCAGCAGGTACAAATGCAAATACTATTTTACAGTGTGTAAGGTAGAAGGCACAGGAGGCAAGATACCTCTGTGAGCCATCTACCTTCTGCTTTCTAGCTACCACTTCTTTCTAGCATGATGATAAGAAGCCCCTCCAAAACAACTTTGGGCCTCCAAGGAGGAGAGAGGTCATGCTTGTCATTCCTCAAACCCATCCAGCTGGTTTTCGTTTCCGCATCGGAAATGTCCATGATGTTTTGTCTGACACTATGCTACCTGCACATCTATGCAAAAACCTGCCCTGCCCTTAATCAGAGAAGATTCACAATATTCTTGAGCAACACTGACTCTAAAGGATTGCAAAAGCGAACCATTAAATGCCAGCCACCATCCCTTTGCCTGTATGCTAGAGGAGAGTGTTGTTATAGTATCTTAGATATGTTGGATGGAGGGAAAACCTCTGGGGTTTGTCTATGCCAGCCAGAATGAGACTGTAGCCAACACGAGGTCAGGTTGGCCACGGCTTTGATAGATGAGGCTTGAAAACCTCCACAGATGGTGATTCCACCACCTCTTCAGATATGCTGTTCTAGATCCACACTACCCACTGATAAATAAACTGTTCAAAATTTATGGTCTGGACCTCCATAGTCACAAGTTCCTATTATTTCCCCTTGGAAGTTTAACTATTTGCTCGTGTAACTAGCCTAACTGACTAGTAACTAACAACTGGCTGTCTGGAAAGAGCTTGGCTCGTATCTTTATAACTTTCTTTTTAGAACTTGTAAGCTACATTTGATCATCCCTTTTTCTTCTCTATCAAATGAAACAAGGTCATGTCTCGCAGCCTTCTCTGACAGGCCATGTCCTCTACATCCCTAAGTATCTTTGTAGCCTGCCACTGGACCTTATCCAGTTTCTCAGTATCTCTTTAATTGGAGAAACCAAATTTGGCACAGTATTTCAGGTGCAGCCTCACCAATGCCAAGTAGAGATAGTTCCCTCAATCTGCTGTCCAAGCTCCTCCTAATGTAGTATGTGGTTTCCCCTATTTACGCTGAGAGCACATTGCTGGGTTATTTGCAATTTGGCGCCTGTCATAACCCCCAGGTCCTTTTCCACAGCACTGTTTTTCAGCCAGCCGGTTCCCAGCCTGCACTGATGCAGAGGGTTACCCCACCCCACCTGCACAACTTTGCACTTCATGCAGCTTCTGTTGGCCCAGATCTAAAGTTCCCCTCAGCCCTTGCAGTTCGGCCGCACTGCTTGTCAACTACTCCCCCTGACATACCGCCATCCACAAATCTCCAGAGAGTGCATTTTGTCAAATCACCCAGGTCACTGATGAAGATGCTAAACAAGTAGCCCTAGTATCAACCCTTTGGCTACTGTACTTATTGCTGTCCACCAAGCTGGCCTCAAGACGTCAATTACCACCCTTGCAGCCTGCCAGTACTGCTAACTTTCAACTCTTCTACTAATCTATCCATCCCACATTGCCTCAAACCGCTATTGAAAATGCTGTGGGAGATGGTTTCACAAGCCTTCCAAGATATATTGCACTCACTACTCTTCCTTCATCCACACTCATTTTGTCATAGAAGGCAATCTGGTTGGTGAAGCATGATGGCCTTGGTATTTCTATGTCTACTGCTCCTGATTACATTCTTGTCCTTCATGTATTTGGAAATGCAGTCTAGGAGAATGTACTCCATGATTTTTCCAAACGCTGAAGTAGAGCTGACCAGTAGTTCCCTGAAGGGATTTGGGTCTCTTCAGTCTGGAAAAAAGACGATTGAGGGGGGATGTTATCAACGGTTATAAATACTTAAAGGGTGGGTGTCAGGAGGATGGGGCCAGGATCTTTTCAGTGGTGCCCGGGGACAGGGCAAGAGGTAATGGGCACAAACTTGAACATAAGAAGTTCCACCTAAACATGAGGAGGAACTTCTTTCCTTTGAGGGTGGCAGAGCACTGGAACAGGCTGCCCAGAGAGGTGGTGGAGTCCCCAACTCTGGCGATATTCAAAACCCGCCTGGACACGTTCCTGTGCAACCTGCTCTAGGTGACCCTGCTCTGGCAGGGGGATTGGACTGGATGATCTCCAGAGGTCCCTTCCAACCCTATGATTCTATGATTCTATGATATCCTCCTCTTCCTTTTGTAAAGGTGGGCTCGTTATTATGTTAATCTTTTTCCAGCTATCGGGGACCTTCCCCAGCCACCATGATTTTTCACTGAGGACAGACAGCAATCTTGAAATCATGTCTGCACCCTCAGTACCTTCAGGTGCATCCCACCAGCTTCTCCCTAACTTTTTGCTCCCCTGTTGTTGGCTGCCCCTCCCACTCTAATTTATGCCAGTACGCAGAGAGGTCTGGGAAAGGGCTCTACCTTTGAAGGATGAGGCAACAAATGTGTTGAGTACTTCATCATTTCCCATGCCATGAAGTCTGGGAACCTCAACAATTGTTTATATGATGTGGTGTTGCCACTCAGGGTGCACATCAGTCCTTACGTGATTTCCTAGTCCATGTAAGTTTGGAGATGAAAACCGTGATGGAGATGATCTTTTAGACCTAGATACTGCTTAGAGTGTAACAGCCAGTAGCCATTATCTACAAAATCCCCAAATTAAGGCAATAAATGTTAGGTGGAGCAGGAGGGATCACACAACTCTCCTATTCCACACAATACTGAATGTTTACATCTGTTCAAAGGGAAATTTTCAAAGGAATAAAGGAAATTAGGCTGCCACTTCCCCCTTTGAAAATCAGTAGGTATTGCCATTTTCAGCCATAATGTAGGTGTTTAATTTAGAAGATTGCAGTCAAAGGAGAGAGAGGCTTCCAGAAGGCAATTCAGAGTACCTTAAAGGTAGGTCTCTACTCTGAAAAAGCTGGGAGTTGGGGTGGAAAGCAAGCAGGGATGAGAAGGGGTGACTATCTCCTTAGATGTTCTTCATATTTTCTTGAAAGGCCTTATCAAGTATTTGTATCAATTGTGCAGTGTTCTTACTTCACTCTAGTCTCAAATGTCGTACACTCTTGATTGTGAAGCTAAACTCCTCTTACAAAGTGTTTAAACACAGTTTGTTGCTCCACAACTGTATCTTTTTTTCACAAGAGAGAAAATAGCAGCACATATTTAATGTGCTAGTGCCTAGATAATTTTTTTAAGGAGGGCTAAGTAAAAGAATGATAGATAAAAGCTGGATTTTCCCAGCATATAAAAGAAAAAAAATCCTTTTCATTTGTCATTTTTTGGAAAGGAGAACATGACAAGTATGTTTGATGTGGAAGAAAAGATTGTTTGTAGATTTTGGAGAAATTATTCAAGGACAGTTCACTCATATAAAAAATGACCCCTGCATTACTGCCAAGGTCAATGAGACCTAGAGCGACCTGCCACAAAATTGTAATTTTGTCTGCTTGTTTGGGCCAGTTTATCCCTTTTCTCCATTTCCTTTTGGCTCTTTGGAGACGACTAACACTCCCCCACTTCCAGTGTACTTGGCACTTTCCTCAAGATGCATGAAAATGCCTCAGAAGGATAATACAGGCCTTATGAGGTCATTTTTTCCCACTCATTCTTTGGAGGGAGGTATCAAGTGATGATATTACATTGCCTATACATCAGGTGACAGATGCCACCTTGTTTTTCACTAGTTCTCTCTCCAGCTCTTTTGCTAACTTCCACTAAGTCTTAGTATGCCAGCCATTGATGCTTCGTATGATCATAATTAGTTGCATCCTGCCATGGGTTTATCTGCTGCTATCCTCTTAAGAAAATCTGTTCCCCATCTCATGGCTCTCAGATCTTACTTACGCCTGTATAAAATACTACTGTTGAGAACATTAGGCACTATACACTCTTTATGGTTAGTATTCTTGTGACAGCACTTTTGTTGCAGTGCAGTTCTGTTCTTTCCCCTCCCTCTGACTCAACGGAATTTGAAGCTGCTCCTTGAAAAATTCACAGGCCACATAAAACTACCAGTGACATCAACTGGAGCCAGTTAAGTACGTCAGAGGGATTAAAAACTGATAAGAGGGGGAAAGAGTACGACTGCTTTGACTGCTTTTTCATTTGTACATTAATCATACATTCCTCATCACTCACCTTTTTTGAATTCTTCGTTATAGTCAAATGACCCTAATTATATGGTAGTCTTTGTTATCTAGGAAATGAAATACAAATCAGACTTTGTAACAAAGGACAAAGAAAACACCAGAAGTAATAATCACAAAGCAAAGACAACCCTCTTAACTACCCCCACTAAACCCCAAAGACAGAGTTGCTGCAATTTTGTTTATGTTCTAGACTGTAGGAATTAGTAGGTGAAAATCAACGGAATGTGCCACATAGAGAGTGAAAACGCAAGAGCATATTCTTTCTCTCTGCCCGTAAGAACTATGAATGAAAAATTTAAGGTGGTAATCTACAATGTATTTTCATTCTCACACAGTACTTTAACCTTAATCAGGGCACAAAAATCTCTTCTGTTACAGTTCCATTTGCCTAGTTATTTACTCTTCCGAACATTGAGTACTTATCAAGTGAAAAATGTCATACAGAAGCGTGTGCATGCATTT
Source organism: Rissa tridactyla (assembly GCF_028500815.1). Lineage (NCBI taxonomy): Eukaryota > Metazoa > Chordata > Aves > Charadriiformes > Laridae > Rissa > Rissa tridactyla. The sequence continues at coordinate 45,909,803 of NC_071467.1, forward strand.
AAGTGTGTGGACATTCATCGAGGGCTTTGGCTTCCCCCTTAGCACTGATCACTTCAGCCTCGCTGTGCATCGTGTGTTGGGGTCACAGCTGCATGGCCCTCCCCTGCCCTTCCAGTCCAAAAGATCCCGTTTCTTCAGCCTCTGTCCCTGCATAGATGCATACGTACGCACACATACGGACACTTACTGCCTGCACACACCCACGCATATACGTTGTGCAGTCAGTTTACCAGAGCCCACTTGAATGACTGCACAAAGATAGTATATGGTTAAAAGTGAACTAAGTGAAGTAACAGTCATTTGGAGCTCCAGGAAAACGAAGTGTTTCATATGGAAGGGACGGCATGGAGCAAGTTTTTATGTCACTAGTATAATATTAAGAAATCTTACCTCATTTCCTTAATTAGTCTTTTCCCTTTGTGCCTATAGCCCAAAAGGTTTACTTACTTGAGCTCAAAGGGGTGGATTGTTTTGACAGCCACATTAAGTTGCTTTTAATTGAGGTTTTTGGCTGTCTGCTTACATTTCTTTACTATACTTGATGTTGTGAATGTTACATAATAACTTTGGTACAATTCTTTTTTCTTGGTTGCTATATTCAGCTAAATCCAGACCAAAGTGCCACTGAGGCATTGAGAGTGACACAAAAACGTACATCAGTCTTCTGTCCATATGAGCATTTACAACTACTGCAAACTTTCAGACTTTTGTGGGGACTTAAAAGTGTAGAGATGATCAGGTTCTGGACTGACACCATCCAGTTATGAATTATTGGAAACACACTCTTCCCCCTCACCAGAAAGGCCACAAAAGCTTGTGCAAAAGCCATGTCGAGTGCAAAAGAAGAGGGCTTGTTACCAGTTTAAATGGACTATTCAAAATTAAAACCCAATTCAATTTTGTTAAAAGTGATTTGGTTTTTCAGTAGCTGAATTACATGACAAAATTATTTTTTTAATAAATATTACTATCAACTCTACTGTTCAAAGAAAATTTAAAATATCATTGTAACACTTTGCAATATCAACTACTTATATGTTTTAAAAGTATCACAAAACAAGAACTAAAATGCTTTTACAAAGGTTCTAGGGTCACCTATTGGACATTTACGTTCTTTTTAAGACTTCAGAGAGAGACAACAGTGCTTAAGACTAGCTGCGGCTTTGAAAGGCATCAGAAGCAACTCCATACAAGTTCATGGAGTTAGATTAGTGTAAAACCAGATTCATAGTTAATGTCTACATAAGGCAGATATGAGAAGATAGCACTGAGCTTCAGGGCTTGTATAGACAGAAAGCCCAGGTCTGGAGCTAGGGTATGAGTTTGGAGCACACGGTAGCAATCATGTGCTATCATAGCAGTATGGGCTCTCTTTGTGCACAACCGTGAGGGCTTTAAAGAATAAAACCTACTTCAGTTGCAAAGTATTTTTTCAAACTCATCCTGAGCCATATAAAACCTGCCTTAGATTCAGTACAACAGCAAAAGAAAACTTCAGTAGTCACCACCAAGTTTTACAATCTCAATTTGCCCTATGTGTACTTGAGCCCGCCTTACCGAGCAAAAAGCACTTTCACAGAATCACAGAATCTTCACAGTTGGAAAGGACCCTTAAGATCATCGAGTCCAACCAAACAACCTACAATCTCTGCCACTAGAGCATGCCCTGAAGTGACACATCTAGACGTTTCTTAAACACCTCTAGGGATGGTGACTCAACCACCTCCCTGGGCAGGCTGTTCCAGTGTCTGACCACTCTTTCAGTAAAGTAATTCTTCCTAATATCTCACCTAAACCTCCCCTGCCGCAGCTTCAGACCATTTCCTCTGGTCCTGTCATTATTCACCTGGGAGAAGAGGCCAACACCCACCTCTCTCCAGCCTCCTTTCAGGTAGTTGTAGAGGGCAATGAGGTCTCCCCTCAGCCTCCTCTTCTCCAAGCTAAACATGCCCAGCTCCCTCAGCCTCTCCTCATGTGACCTGGTCTCCAGACCCCTCACCAGCCTGGTAGCTCTCCTCTGGACACGCTTCAGCACTTCTATGTCCCTCTTGTACAGAGGGGCCCAGAACTGAACACAGTACTCGAGGTGAGGCCTCACCAGTGCCGAGTACAGAGGCACGATCACTTCCCTGCTCCTGCTGGCCACGCTGTTCCTGATACAAGCCAGAATGCTGGAGCTACCAATTACGATATGAAATGTCAGCTCAAGATTCTCTAATTAACTTCTTCCCATCATATCCTTCCTACTGGTATTATATTTATTGACATATATTTATATTTATTTGGGGCTTTTGCTTCTCCAGAGATAAATCTGGGAAGGCCTTATCAGTTAGAGAGAGGGGCATAAGTGGGGGCTCCTCCAAAAGAGGCATGTGGAAGGGACAGCTGGTTCCTCATAGGCTTCCTGCTTTCGTACAACAAAATTGGGCTATACCAAGCCTTTTCCTCAACTTTTTTACCTAACACAAGGGCACAAACACAGAGGTGTGCAGGCACACGCCGGGGAGAGGACACACAGCAGAATGGGGTGTAATGACCCAATCTCAGACACACTGGCTCTCCCATCAGGTAATGCCATACCTTCCCCTAAACAAACTCATTGCTGCCTTCCTGCTTTCTGTAACTTTGTTGGTCTGCCTCTAAATGGGACTTCCCCTCCTGTCACATCATCTGCTCCTGGGGTTTCCCTTTTTGTTCCCCCTCCTGTTCACTCCTCACCAGTTTTATTAATGTGTAAGAAAACACTCTGTTCACCCTCTTGTGTCCTCAGTCTTTCTCCTAGTGACCCAATATGGTTTTCTACACCACTTCTACAGTCCCACTACGCACAGCTGCTTTTTCTTGTATCTTTCTCCTGCTGCCTGCTCCTCTGCCAGCGTCCCTCCTGGGATTGTCCCCTCTGTCCAGCTGTCCCACAAGTTTTCCCCTGCACGGCAGCTGTGTGTAGTTGCACACTGTATATAATCCCAGGGTGGGTTGCACAGGGATGCTTGCAGACATATAGCCGTGCTGGTGATTTTTTAAATTAGATGAATGGTTTCACAGAAATGATCCCCAGCAACGTGCTCCACAGTTAGCACTTGAACCAATGCTCCCAGCCTACCATTGCCCGTTTCTTTCCACCCCTCTTGCTCCAAGTTCAAGTGATAGTTGGGCATGGATGTTTTTTTTTCTGAAGTAATCAGCATTCTGTACAAGTGGAGGCTGTTAAGAGATAATACTTCTGTCTCTGAATCTTTTCCCAGCTGCTCCTTGCTGTTGTTCCTAGCTTCATAAATTGACTTCTAAATGTCATATCCTTCATTCTAGCCAGACTAAAGTTTTCAAAACAAATCTGAGCATATCTGGACTATTTAGTTGCTATATATAGACCAAAAGAATCCCCAGCTACAGTGTGAGCTAGTGAGAACATATGGAATGCCTCACAGGCTTTAGAAAGAAACAACTATCTGTGGAAAAGTGTAATTAACTCACAGGAAGGCTACTGTAATGTGAAGGAACAATTTCTACCAGGTTTTGCTACTGGATATGATTTGGTCTTGTGGAAAACTATACTCTGATGTAGGGAACTTTTGAGACTTTTGGAAACTTTTACGTATACATACACACACACACACATATGAGGCATAAAGGACAAAAATGTTAGAGGTGCTGGATTTGATCCATGACTGTAGATGAATCTTGGGGAGGAGGGGGGAATACCACAATTTTGGTAATGCTTCTGTTTAAATTATCAAGTCAAGTCTACCAAAATTCAAAGTATAGGGATATTGAGACTGATGCCTTGAGAACAGAATTTTGTTTTCTGTACTGAATCAGATCTGACTTGTTTTGACTCTAAATGAAATAATTGCTTAAAAAAAATCGTTGCTATTGCAACCAAAAATTTTAGTAAATGCATACGGTCACATCATTGTAATTTAAAATATGCTTTATTGGCCATGGTGCAAAACAGTGACTGAAGGACAGGACAGGACAGGACAGGACAGGACAGGACAGGACAGGACAGAATAATCTCAACTCCCAGAAGCTCTAGGATGGGTGGCTACACATACTGGCTCTAATCAAACTCTTGGCACAAGTGATGGAAGTATGGGAGACAGAACGAAAAATCGGAAGAGCTTTGAAGTGCCCTTTGAAGTGCAGATTTTGAATTTCAGTACCACTGCCACGTATTAAGGGAATCTTCAGAAATGCTGCTAAAGTTTGGCATAAGGTAAGACCGCATATGCATACTGGGAGAAAATATAAGCGCTGACCAACGGAGCAACCAGTGAAGAAAAGTTGCAATCAGTTTAAAAGCAAACTGAACAAAGCCAATGACTGCTCCACATATTCTCAGCTGTGATACATTAGTGCACAGCAAATAGGTATGAAATGTCTGAGACGAAACACAACATAAAGAGGATTTGATGGATTAGAAAAGATCAGTGACAAAATTCATTTTATTAATTTCACCAACATCCCTAAACACTCTGAGCAGATCCTTAGCTAATTTGCAGCAGCTGAGGTTCTGCTCCCAAATTTTGGATACTAGGCACTTCTTAGCAATATTTAATCTGAGGTTACTTCCTATTTTATTGTTAATAATCAGCCGCAGCCCACTGGCTACGTGCCACCGATAGGTGAAAAGTCAACAGACTTTGCAATATGTTTGTCCTGTTTCAGGCTAACATTTGCAGGCCGCACCTTGCAGGAATGTTATTATAGGAGTTATTAAAAATCTATTTTTGCTGAAAACAATGCAAACGGAAGGAAGTGAGCCTGTCAGGAGACTTATTTCCTATTCAAGCCGACAGGTAGTTGGAGAATGGCCATCTGGAGTTTAAAAATTGCCAGTCAAGCCTCTCAGATTTGTCCCTTCCTGGATTAACACACTCGCTCTGGATAGCGCAGCAACGTTGTCATGGCACGACAAACAAGAAGCGACTTTCGGGGGGGGGCGGGAAGGAATCGAAGGAAGTTAGTTAGCCATGAGAAAACTTCTTTGCTCTCGCAGCACTAATAGCCAAAAGGCAAACACTTGGACATGATCCATTCATCTGGAAACACTTTTGCATCGTGGGAGCACCGAGGTACCGAGGGCGAGAAGCCACAGGGCGAGGGCTTGGCTGCCAGCACGGCTCCCTCCCTTCAGCCCTCCTGCTCCCGGGCCCCCGCACCCAGATAGGCCAGCGTCCCGGCTCCCATTGCTCCTGGAAAGATCATTCCTCCCACCCGTGGTTCCGGGGTGCTAAATCTTCATTTCCTGAAGATTGGAAAACTCTCTGCCTGAAAGCCAGCCTTCGCGCTGAGTCCCGCCGCTCCTTCTGCGAGGAGTGGCACAGGGCCCCATCCCTCCGGTCAAGTGAGTCTAACGAAATCACAAACAATCAGCCTGGAGAGCAAGTGAAGGCTTCAGGAGAGAAAAACTCAGCAGCCCTCCATCGCCTCCCCCCACAGCTGACCACCCTTTTTGCACTTCACTGTGTTAACAGGATTACCCTACAGTTTTAGGCTTAAAGCAACATAGGACTGTGGAGATGAAGTTCATTTTTCTCACTGATGAGAAAATAGGAAACTACCCATGACCCTGGTTTGCCTGGCTTGTGGCAGTTCTTGTGCTAGCTCCAGCAAAACTTGTTTTCATCTTCAGCATCCTTAACCTCGTGGCTAAGCAAAACGTCACACTCCAAGGGTCTATCACCAGAGCATGGTTTGGCAAATGCATATGTTGCAAAATACTGCCTGACCTAAAAAAGCTTTTACATAACAGTAAGGCGTCCCACTTTACAGTCTTATCTCTCCCCTTCATATGCATCATATGCCTCAGTAGTTTATACAATACACATAACACAAAGGCAGAGTTTGGCTTGTAGAAGCTAGAAAAAAGGCAAGAAATAAAGAAGTCAGAAAATTTTGGAAGCAATACCATTGGACAGGGTTGAAAATTATGGAGGTTGGTGGGGTTCTTTTCCAGCTTTTAGAAACATAACATTTTGGGGGAAGATTACCCCTTTTGCTTACCAGAAACTGTTGTACAGCCTGTGTACTTGGGAAAGAAAAACATCTATCTTTGAAAATATTGACCAGCTCCATGAGAAAGAGCCTGCTCTCGCTCCACCAGACTTTCGGCCCCATTTCATTACCCCACTGAATCAAGGCCCTCGCGTGCTGAACAAGGGCAGCCGGCATTATTGAACATTAATGCGGTAAGGTAATCCCTCAGCGATCCACGACACTTATGTTTATGGTTTTACTTAAGTTGTAATTTTCAAAGTTGGACAAGCTTGGAGGAAAAAAACCACCTGGCAAACAAACAAACTTTAAAAATTAAAGGAATTTTCCAAGTTTGCTGGATTTGCAAGGCTAGGCATACTGCAGCTTAATTACTAGTCAATGAAGGAGAAACAATTACACACCAGAAACTAACATTTGAGAGCTCATGAAATGTGGCCCCAATGTGTTTCTAATTTTTTTTTTAAACATGAAGGACTCAGCTGCCATGGTGATAGGCAAATAAAATAAATAATTATAACAAATATTCCATGAATCGGAGTTGTGAAATCTGTGAACAACATGTTATTTTCTCCTTCCATCCTCTATACTCCAGATTGGAGGAAAGAGCTGGGCAAATGTGCTTCCTTGAGCCTAAACTTGACTGATCCTCTTTTATTTTGTTCATAACTGTTCTGATGTACGCTGCCAGCTGGAAGGGACGAGGTGATGCAAGGTGAGAGTCTGATCTCAAAACTACTTTTGGAGAATGCTAGGAGACAGGATCTCTCACAACATCACAGAAATATGCATGAGGCTTATACAGACACAGTTCCTTACCCCAAAGAACTACATTAAGAGCTACCTACATGCTACGTAAAGATACTTAGACTGGCATGTAAAGCGTGTATTCCTTATCTTCTTTATTTAATCACATGAAAATTAATGTAATCAGGTGGACCTTAGGCTAGCCATCTGATCATAAAATCCATTTTCTTCCTGTATTTGCAGTGCAGAGATCCCATTCTGAACATTCCTTTTCATTTCAGTCGCCCCATTGGATTTTGCATGTGTAGTTTATACCTGGGTTATTTCAAATTCTGTTTATTGTTTTTCTTTTTAAAAACTTGTTCTTCACCCCAGTTGAATGATAATATTATTTGAATAGCATGTTCTATACTCAGCCTTGAATTCTTGGCAAACCGTTTACTCAAGATCCACTAAAAATATTTTATCCTTGTGGAGATAGTAAATTCCCTTGAGCTTTTTCTGTAAAGACAGATAAGTACCATAATCATTTGCCTCAATTACACCTGCTATGCCATTTGCACTTTGATTTTGAAAGGTGAATTTATTCTTTTTAATCATTATTAAGAACATATGTATTTCCTGCCAAGGCAGTCTTATAAAAACATTGGAGGCATATGAGAAAAATTCCTCTGAGGCCTCAGGCATATTGAACTGTCCTGAGAATGTGAAGTGAGGAGAGATTGATGCATGGACTACCTGTCTAGGAATTCGGTAGTACTGGATTGGATTTTCCATGGTTTCTCTCTCTCTCTATGAAATTATACATCATTCACATGCATGCATCTGTGCACGCATACAGATGTACGCATGCACACACAAAGTGCTCTTACATAGCAATGAGGATAACGTTAGACATGATCTGGCTGCAGTTTAGTTACGGAGGGAAAAACGAATTTCCACACCTTCATATATATTTTTGAGAGTATAATTTCTGTTTTAGCTATATGGTTATAGCTATTTGCAACTTAAATATTACATATGGTCAATGTCCCTCCAAAGTAAACTAGGTGAAAGGAATGAGTAGTTACCACTGGAATTATAATTGTCACTAAAGCACAGAGCCAAGCCAGGCAGTTCCAAAGAGATTCTTTGATTTAAAAAAAAAAAAAAAAAAAAAAAAAAAAAAAAAAAAAAGAATCATTCCATCTATTTATCTTTCTTTGTTATCTCCTGGAAAACATGTGCTGAAGCCCACTGATATTTTTTCCAGTGATGTGAATGAAGATGTATACAGAGCTACACAAAAGCATTTCAAAGTGAAGTCAGCTACTATTCCAAAAGTTCACCTTCTATTTTTGAAATTCCAACTTGGGACTGTAGCCACTTCTGGCTATTGGTACAAAATCAAGAACATGAATACCTCTTCTGCCTCTAGCAATATGAATTATTAAGGCCAGAAGACAGACAGTTACGAGCCTTTAGTCTGACCTCCTGCATAACTCCAGTCTTTGAATTTCACCCAGTGATTCTTGCAAACCCATAACTCCAAGTTGACTTCGATCATAGTCTTAGAAAGATGTTCATTTTTGATTTAAAGACTTCAAGGGATGGAGAATCCATCAAATCCCTATGGTAATTTGTTCCAACGGATAATTACCCTCACCTTTAAAAATATGTTCCTTATTTCCTCTCTGTATTAATATAGCTTCAGCTTCCAGCCACTAGATCTCTATTTTTCCCCCTTTATTATTCAGAATTAAAAAGCATTGATCTACATAGGTACTTACAGATAGTGATTAAATCTTTACTTAACAAGGACAAAAAATTAAGAGTCTTTCTTACCTTGGATTCAAAGGCTTCCCCTTTCCGGTATGAGAAAGGAGTGAATACTGAGTGGAACTACTGTGAAACAGAAAAGACCAGACTTTTCTCTCAAGTGATTTTACTTGTACAGGCAGAAACAAGGCATCTAATCCATAAGGATCTATATTAAAATCAACAGCTTTATAATGCCCTACTTTGCACTCTATTTCCACGTGTCCCACTGTTTTGCAAAATAGTTTTGGTGTAGATTGAACAGTGAGCCTCGGCTCCAAATTTTCTGCATTTGTCAGACTCCCAGTATCACTTTAATGGGATATTTAGACCAGCAGAAACTTGTCTTGACTTCCTCACTTCAAAATGAGAGAAACTACCTCTCTAGACGTAGTAGCTTCTCCAGGTGGCGTTTACTTGAAGCCAGATTGAATCCTAGGGGACAGTTCCAGTGCTGCCTCGTACCCTCTACCACTCAGTTGCGTGGGGTGGCACAGGACGTACATCAGTACAAAACTTGGCCTACAGGCGCTGAATTTCTACCGTGGGCAAGGAAGCAGAAGGGACAGTGTCTTCAGCAAATTAGATTGTTGCCTGACTAACCGTTTGTGGTAAAATTAATGAATGGCATTCCATTTTTCAGCTTACATTTTCTTTGCAACCATCATGGTAAAAACACATGTTTTGTAGTCTACAGTCTTTTTTGGCACGGCTGAAACATTCTGCATAGCTTACTGATTTATTGTCTTGATGATCTTTTCTTTTGTCTTAGCAGTTCAAGATGTCTCTTGTGGCATTGCTCATGTCAACCTGATACCTGAGTAGAATTCATTCCTCTTTAGCCACTACCAAAAGGTAACGATATCAGTGGTAATTTAATGGCTAGTAATATATACATAAGCCGCACAGGCCAGATCAGGTGACATTCACATGAAATGCTAGCCCCAAAAGTTGGTCCCTAAATCCCTGTGTAATTACAGCTATCAATGTGTTTAGTGCATATGTATCCACCATCTCCTATATAAAAACTTTCAGTGTTCAGTTTGATCCTTTGCATGCGGATTTGCAGCTCCTGTTTGGTAAAGTCCAAGCTCAGACACTGTGTGCAGGAATCTTAAAGTAGAGCAGAACACAGCAGACTCACTCTGACGATTTTTTTGTTTAATTTAAAGAGCATATACACTGCCCAAATGTAAAATACTATTTTTCTCACTGGTTGGATAGCCTAAATTTATTGCAGATGAATTCCTTCTTTATTCCTAGTTAAATTTGCCTTTGTTACCAGTGCCAGATTTGCCAGCTAATACACAAAACCATCACAGCCTTACAGTCTGTGGATCAAGAACAGATCCTGGTGCTTCCTTTTGTCATTAAGTTCAACTACTAACAAAATACAACCAGTAAACCACAAATAGACTCAAGAAATGTTCAGTTCTGAACTCATTAACCGGTTTTCATTCTCTTTGCAGCATTTGCCTATAAAGGCAACTTCCTAAAAAGTTGCATGATCTTCTCTTTGGGAAGCGAAAGGTCTAGAGACATGTCGACTGGGTCCAAACATGAAAGGATTCACTCATTTGCACAGTTTGTTTCTATCTACCATACCTCAACACACCAGCGTTCCTTTCTGCAGTGCAAATTGATGTCCCAGTGCATTTTCAGTATCCTAGCTTTTCTGACAAGACGGGAATACAAACCATCTGCTTTTCAGAGAGAAAGGCGAGGGCTCTGCCTAATATCACTTCCTTACGGACAATCAGGTTCGTGCCAATTTGGGAGGGGGGCAGGAGGGAAACCTGCACTCCTGCCTTGAGCCCTCACATGCCAAGCTGCAGCCTGGAATTTTTACAGCTCCGTCCTGAACCTCTGACAAGAAGGGTTTACAACAGAAATCTTGCCAGACCCTTAACTATAGCGACGCCACTATAATATTTATAAGTACATTATACTCTTTCCAAACATATGTGCTTATTACTTATGTCTCCGCTCCTGCCTCTCTTCTAGGGGACTTTTCTGTATAAACAAAACAGATTCTCTTGCTTATACTTAGAAAATCTAATTGCTCTGCGTCTCTAGCTGTTATGCACAAGCCCAAACAGCCAAGAGATTCTTTCAGTGCATTTACACAGCAGCGAGTCTCTACAAAAAACATAAACTTCCTTTTCCACTTTGCTCTTCTTTGCTTTCATAAATCTGCCCATTTCACTAGTGTTTGGATAAGATTCTTCTTTTAAAAAAAAGAAGTAAAAATAAAAAATGCAAGTCTGAGGTGGATGGGCCATCGGTTACGCAGCCCAGCCTTACAAGAGCTGACAATTCTGGCCCATTAAGTAAACAGAGGAACAGAAAAGACACATAAACAAAAAGACCACTTGCAGGGCTGACAGCTTGTCTGCTCCAGCAAAAGCAGGTTCCCAGGGAAAGTGATTGCCTAATAGTAATAGGGAGTGACAGGGATTTCCTAGCTTTTCCGTGAACATCTCAAAGCAGTTTGGTCCTGGGCACAGAGATGCCCGTTTCTGCTGATGAGTTAGACCGATGTGGCCCGCAGGTGAGAAACTGCTGGAAAGCAGCTAACCCAAAGCAGCAGAAGTTCCCCTGCACAAGGTTTTAGCTGGATTCAAAGTCATCAGAGCTTTTAGTGAAGGCAGGCCGGGATGTTCTTAGCTGCTTTTGGGTTGGGTTTGCGTCAGGGGTTCAGGTTTGGAAATCACAGTCAAACTGAGGAACAGTCTGAAAGTGCCTTCAAGTGAGCTTAAAGCAAAATGAAATCGGATTCAAAGCTGAAATAGTAGAATTTTACTGAGATCAAATGTCTTGTGAGATTTTAGCCATGTTTCAAACAGCACGTAAGATAGGTCTCTTCCAACTCTACACCAATAGGAAATCAAACATGTAAAGATATGAATATGTAGCCTGATTCTCGTCAGAGGTGCCAGGTACGTTTTTTACTTCAGCTACCTTTTTACCCTGGCTAAGAAATAGCAGTTGGATTGTTGTATCTATTTGAATGCTTAGATAATTCAGAAATTAAACTACTTGGAATTATGGTATGTATATAGCCTGTAAAAAGGTGTTTGGGGAAAAAAAAACTTTTAAGTAAGAAAGTAATACCTAGAGCACAGTATATAGAGGAATTGCCTAAGTCAGGTAAATGACTCCTGCCTGGGATTTTGCAGAAAACAGCTTCTCTGGTCTGTCTGATGCAGATGCGGTCTCTCTTATCAGGAGATAGATCAGGAGAAAAGCAGAGTGGTCAGCATTTTTCTTCTGCAGTTCTTCTGCAGTCATAAACAAGTCATTAAAAAAAAAAAAAAGTGAAACTATTTTTTCAAAGAAGCTACTATCACATAACAAAAGCTCTCTGAAAATATTCTTTCCTGTTGCCATTTATTCTTTTTGAGCTTTCGTTTTCTCAAATAAAGGATTTAGTTTTTGATGAGTAAGCTATTCTGTCTACACATACATGACATATGTGATATGGCTGCAGAAAGAGTGAGGAAATGGTAGACTCAAGCTATCCTTAAATTATATGATGAGTTGTCTGTATGACCGATCTGATCATACCAGTGAGAAAATTATGTGATGTTGGATGAATGTCTATGTTTCTAACCCTGATAATTCTGAGGACATGAAGACGAAGTTACCTGTAGGAAAAAAAGAGAAAAAAAAAAAAACAACCAAAACCAAAACAGCATTATGGAAGACCAAATATAACCCATATGTGGGACGAATTGTATATAAGATTGTTCTGTAAGTATATGGAAGATGTGATTCCTCCCTCGAAATATTTGCATTAAATTCTCGGGATTGACCTAAGTGGAACTTCCCACAAACCACCTCAGAACTCAGTCACTAAAGCTGAAACCTGGCGTTGATAATAGAAGTTAATTTTATTATCTGAAAATATTTCTGATCACTCCTGATTCTTCTGAATTTGGGGAATTCAAATAGGAATTAAACACTGCACTGAAATGATAAGGCATAGGTATAAAGTCTAATAAATTGTTTTATTTTCCACTTATTTTTGGCATGGATTATGTCAGAGCACTTTAGCCTTGGATGAACTGTATCCTGACAACCAAAATCAGGAAGTCAGGAAATTCAGACACTATTAAGAAAAAGGAGACCAAGGGGGAAAAAACCATACAAATAGGTTTGATGACAAGGAACAAATTTCATTAAGAAGAAACCCACATGAGGAAAACCAGTTTTTACTTTGCTGTTTTAACGGACAAAGTCAGCAATATAAAAAGACCAGGTCATCCATCTATTCCTGCAGGAAAACCACTGGAGCCTTCAATATCATAGTGTCAGCTGCTTTTCTATAGCCTGACCTCATGAGCTAAGAAGCATGAACTCTGCTAAAAAAGATTCCTTTGGGTTCAGTAAGACTGCCTCCTGTTTTTAAGTTTCCTCTATGTGTGTGTGTGGGTATTGTGACACCTGCAGTCTGATAGAGCTGTTATTGCTCTAACTATGCAAACTAATTTAGGCACCCTGGGTTTTTTTTTAGTCATGCTTAAGTGGCTGATTTTAGCCTTTGAAAACAGGAAACAAGTGCTATAATTTTAAAGAAATAATCTGGCAATCAACCCATTAAGAACAAGAAATCAAGGGCGGCTTTTTGAGGGTGGGGGTTTTTTGAGTCAGAAGCTTAAAATTGGACACAACTCAGACACAACTTTCCTTAACTAACCCCTGACTCTGCTTACAGCAGTAAGGAAGCGGAGGAGGAGCATGACTTAAATGGACTGAACCAGAAAATAATAAAAGAAAAACAACGCTATTCTCTGGAGAAAAGAGTGTCATGATGAAAAATCAGTTTATTCTCATAAATAGAAATAAATAGAATAAATTTTGAAAGAAAGAAAACACAAGAAGATAATTTTCAAAGGAACTGCTCTCGTAAAAAATTGATGTGTGTATCATGGGGATAACTTTATAAAGGAAGCAATAATTTAAACACTATTGCCTTTCCCAGAACATTTGCTGCAAATTTGTAACAGAATAATCAAGTGCAGAGGTGTTAAGAAAAGCAGTCAGATTCACCTGAAAGTGATTTGGGCAGGTTTTGTTTTCCCCCCTTTTGTTAATTTATTTTGATTAACAGCTAAAATGTATTTCAGTTATAAGCAGATCTAAGTTGTTAAGTCAAACTTAGTAAACAACAGTAGCTAGCCAGGGGGAATGCTGAACTCAAGAAAATCTCACTTTGCCTTCCCAGTGCCCAGGACAAAATCAAAAGCTCTGCTTCTGCAGTCCATGGGTCAAGTCTTGACCTCAGATACACCTGTAATTGAAAGAGCAGTAGGAACTATAAGTGCATAGCTAATTAATAACTTTGGTCCTGGGTGTTAGAAGATGAAGCAAAGTTCCAGTAAATCTCACTCCTGAGAAATTCAACCCAAATTTTTTGAGAAACAGGATGACAGATGTATGTAGCCAGCTATGTAAATCCTTTACTTGGCTTGTCAGTGATGGCATTAGGCAGAGATCCTGGGCACTGTAGGGATACAGCCATCCTCTGTCTTATGCTTTGGACTCGAAGAACCCAATTTTACTCAATTTTTCCTTTAATGCTTATTTGCTGATGGACAGAAGCTGCCTCTAAACTCCTGCCTATCTTCTGGCACTACTCACCTGATCCGGTCTACTTTCACCCACAATCCTCAGTATTATTCGACAGGCATTTCCTCCCGCGCCACTGATACAACAGATCACATGAAAATGGAACAAGTCCTAAGACACTGAGTATTTCCCCTCCCCATCCTGGATGTTTACAAGCATTCTTTGCTGTCAAAACAATATTCGTACAAACCAGTGACTGTGCTGGGGTATTTCACTCTAAGCATGTGGCTAGATATATAGAGAAACACTCAGAAAACAACTTTCTTAAACAAATAAACAGCTCAGCTCTTGAACTTTATGCTCACAGTAATCTCTGTCATCGTTAATCACACTCAGTGTTTGACTTAGCAGCCGACGTGGTGGGGGGAGGGGGGAGGCAGGGGAGGAGGGCAGAAAAAAGTCATAACCCTCTGCTCAAACCAGCTGAGAACCCTTTTCTTAAACGTGGAATATACCATGGGCCTGATCCAGCCACTGGGGAGCACAGATCTTGTGAGGAGACAGACCTGATATCTTTGGCATGGGTGTTACCACAAGAACACGGAGGACTTTCGTAGATAATTGCTAAAAGCCCCAAAGTCCCTTACGAGAACACTCCACAGACCAGCAATATGTCTGTGGCTGTATATTTGCCGTTCAGAGTCTGTTTCTGTTTAACAAATGATAAAAACACATCCAACTCCTAAGACAGACAGTTTCTGCATTAAAAAGATGCTTGGGGAATAGGAACACTTCAGAAGCCTTGAAGAGAAGTCGGATAAGGAGCTCACAAAATACTCTTTCAAGCAGTACCCTTCTCCTAAAATGAATCTCTCACCTATAGTCACAAATCCAGTTGGAGAAGCTGAGGTAGTCTCTGTTGTCAACATTTATTGTTCTCATTATTCTCCTGTGACACCAGAACATTCTTGATTTATATGCAAGCTACTGGAGTCATCCACATCATTTTCTTTGGGAAGGGTGAGGAAGAGAAGATGGCTGCTGGAGAGGTCGAGTGGGGAAAGAGGTGTGGGCAAGGAAAACTGATTATTCCTGCTCGCAAAGCTTGCTTTTTTTTCCCCATCATTGTCAAATAGTGCTGTTCAGCTGATGAAAACCAGCTGGGACCTCAGACACTTGTCGGAGCAATAAGGTCCACATGCTGAAGGCTAACATGAAGCAAAGGTGCTAATTACTGGCTTGTAGGAAAAAAAAAAAAAAGAAAAGAAAGGCTCCACCTGCACACTATAACTTCTGAACCTTCATTTTCCCAGGAACAGGAAAACTATAATTTAAACAACCTGTCCCCCTCATTGTTCTTTTATGAGGGAAAATTTGAATTTTAAGGCAGATTATGACCCTGAGTGACAGGAAAAAACTATGCAACCAGGTCTGCACATTGAACTGATTTAAGAATCAAACGGCTTCTAGATAGAGAGATTAGCTGACGTGCAGTGTGGGACCAGCCGTGTCCCTCATTATAGCCTCAGCCTGGACAGAAATAGATTCTGAAAATCTTTAGTCTCCTGTAAACAAAATTACCAGAGTCCCACAGCCTCAGCAGATGGGCCTGATTCCCAGCTGCTGTAAGTCAGCCGTGGATCCTGTTACAAGACCATGGACTTTTGCATCCACTAAGTTACTGCTGCCGACGGAGCTTGTTCTGCTGCTGAGCTTGTTTGCTTGTTTTCACAAACAACACGCGCTTACTGAGGAAGCTACAGGAGCCAGGAAGGTGACAGCCTTCCTTCACCTCCTCATCCTTACTATTACATCCCATGATGCCACCATAGCATGATTAAACCTTGAGTCAAATGATGTGCCGTTGGCTGCTGCTCACATTACCTTCCTTGCTCTGGCCCCTTTCCACACTGTCCCATTTCCTTTCTTGGACTGCCTTCTCTTGCCTTCCTTGAATTTTATTTCAGGAGAAGTTTCCACCTTCCTTCACCATTCATTTTTTCTTCTCAGAAGTCCCTACACCACAGAGACCTAAGTGTGGCTGAAGCAGGGATGTAGGTGAAGGCATGGGACCAGCTGGATGCGGATGAAACCCTACCTCCAGGGCAGTGCTTGGAGTAAAGGTAGGATTGCCTCTGGCCAGTTATCGTTCAGCAGCACCACCGTGTTGTGCCCCTGCTTCTGACACACTTTCATTCAGCAGCTCTACATGTCGAGCTAGAGAGGTGGGCCCAAGCAAACCTTATGAAGTTCAACAAGGCCAAGTGCAAGGTCCTACACTTGGGTCGGGACAGCCCTCGTTATCAATACAGGCTGGTGGATGATGTGATAGAGAGCAGCCCTGCAGAAAAGGACTTGAGGGTACTGGTGGATGAAAAGCTGAACATGAGCCAACAATGTGCATCCAGCCCAGAAGGCCAGTCGCATCCTGGGCTGCATCAAAAGAAGCGTGGGCAGCAGATCCAGAGAGGTGGATCTGCTCTGCTCTGCTCTGCTCTCGTGAGACCCCACCTGGAGTACTGCATCCAGCTCTGGAGCCCTCAGCACAGCATCAACAGGCTTGATGAGGCTCTGAGCAACCTGATCTAGTTGAAGATGTCCCTGCTTACTGCAGGGGGGTTGGACTAGATGGCCTTTAAAGGTCCCTTCCAACCCAACACATTCTATGATTCGATGATGGAGAAGGCAGCAGCAAAAACATATTCATCGGATGTGCCTGTCTAAAATCAGCAGAGCAGCGCTCTCCTTGTCAACTTGTACCCAGCTTCCTGTTTTGAAGCACTATTCCCTGACTGCTATTTAATCCCAGTTTGGCTCTAAAACATTGCAAAATACGTTTTTTGGCAATAGCTTTTTGAGATTCCTAGCAAACAAAACTCGGTTTTGGGAAGATGCCGAATTTTAATAAAGCTCTTCAGGAGAAATATTTTCTAACTATAGCTACTATGACCACTTACTGCATTTAAGCACTGATGTCGAAAGTCAGCCGTTAAGAGACACATTGAAACTCGCTTTTCTGGAAATTATTTATTAGTACTGTTGTCACCAAAAAGACCACCACCCTGTGGGACAGTGTGGCCTCAGAACAAGATTAGACATGAGGCTCAAGTTGAAACAGCTCTTGAATTTGATTCAGAGAATTGTGTCCTTTCACAACTGAAACTACAATAATAGGAGACATGGAAGTAACAAGTGCCACCAAATCATTTCTCAGATACTACTAACTTGGAGATATTTCTATAATGTGGTATTTTAAGCCTAAGGAATCATATGGAGTAGATCTCTTCAGAGTCTGCAATACATAGGTATGCAGCTTCTGAAACTAGAGTAGGGTATATGATTTTAAGAAAGGTAAAATTAAACAATTACAGTAATATGTGTGATACAATCCTAATAATTTGTGGGGTAGGAAAATATACGGTATGAGAGTACTGCTCCGTGGTTTCTGATTGCACCAGAAATTTCATCTGGTTGGTATTATTTTCAGCTTGAAGGTGGTGGTGTCTGTCTTCCTTTTATTTAAGTTTTTTTTTGTTGTTTTTAAAGAGTTGTCACATCAAATAAAATTTCCTCTGATGTTTGTTAATGTATGGATAAGATTATTCTGCAAAATGAATGTAAGAAGTAGCAACGGACACGCTCTGGATCCAGCACACAGCTCCCTTGGTCCATACAGGCAGAAAGATCCCACAAGGCATAAGTGGACTGAAGATCAGCACTTTCTTCATTTCACAGGTTTGCGAAGTCCATTGCATATTCTGAATTTTGCTGTAATTCAAGGGGTGCTTTTTAATCAATTAGCAAGATCTCAGAGGATTTCTTAGAAGCATAGCAGTGATAAACAGTGCTCAGGTTAGCAGGTATTCTGTTAAAACGTTTGGAAAGCAAATGTTCCTCATGTTCCAAACAATGTTTAAGGCATACAGTAATTAAAATCTAAATACAGCCACTACATATGATTCCTACTTTAGTTCTCTCAGAAAATGGTAGGAGACCAATTTGTATTAATTTTCACTTAGGACCCAGACTCTTTCTTTGTGGTACTCACTCTCTCCTAGGTCAGATCTAATAGAAATACAGTTGCTTGGCAATACCTATTTTCTTATAAATCCACAAATATTCTACCTAGATAGCCATAGTAGAAGACCTTTTTTTCATTCTTCTTTTTTTTTTTTTGGAGGAAAGTCAGACTACTGATTCCTACAAAGGCAGGAGGTATGAGCTTCAAATAAAACAAGAAGTTGTTTGCAAAGGTTTGGATAATTCCAATGTTAAAACGGCTGGGTCTAGTGCACTCAGATGCTAGACCATGTAAGATTTTAATATGCATAAAACTTTTAAAAGGCATTACAAATTGACTAATTAAATCTTGGAACTACTGACAGATATCATTAGAAAGACGTGTCTGAGGTGAGACAAAAAAAAGACCGGGAAAGAAGATGTGTCTGAGGTGAGACAAAAAAAAGACCGGGAAAGGACGACAACAGTGTCCACCTTTTAAAAAGAGGCAGAAGAGGAAAAGGGCGATTTTTACACTACAGCTCCAGGTTGCCTGAGAAATGCTAGAACAAATAAGCAACACACCATCTGTAAATACCTAGAAAATAAACAACGCGATAAGCATGAGCCTGTTTACATTTGCCAGAACAAACTGTGCAAAACCAAAGTAATTCCTACAACCACATAACAGAACTTGAGGATAAAGAAGTCATAGTTGTTATACAGCTCATCTTAAGAAATGTACCAGACGGTGTGACATGATGTGCTCTGGGGAAATTTATGAAGTGTGGAACTAGGTAAAAGGAAAATAAAATTCCCTTTTCAGGAAGGACCAATCGATGCTTAAATCGATGCTCCTACATCAAGTATTACTCAGTATTTTCACTAATGATGCAGGAAAGAAAAAAAAAATTATTTATCAAATATCAAAACCAACTTATTCTTCAAATCTGAAGATGACACCAAGTAAGAAAAACTCTTAATGCACTAGAGGACAGAAGTCGACAGTCAGAAAGCCATAGGACACTGCCCACAGGAGAGAGGACTATTTATCTCCTCTGTACAGGAATAAACTGCTGCAGGAACAACAAATAGAGAACAGGTGCCTAAGAAGCATTTAGGTAGGAAAGAACTAAAGGTTACGTAGGGGATCGTAGAGTGAACAATGATGCTGTTCAAATGACACACAGGAGTAGCCTGCAAAAGAAGATACACCGACTGCAAGAGACAAGATTCTCCTTCTTTCCCTTTTAGAGCTTGTGAGACCTCAACTACTGTATCCAAGTAAAAATGTTGAGCATTGAAGACTCCACAGGAGAGCTACAGATCAAAAGTCTAGAAAATATGCCTTAGAGGAAAGATTGAAAGATTTGATGTTGTTTGTTTACTGAAAAGAGGATGGAGGGAACTTGGCAATTGTCTTAAAATATACAAAAGAAAGCTGCAAAGAGAATTAACATGTTTTCTGTGCCTTTGGTATATAGGACTAGATTAATGGAAAGATTTAGACTAGGCATTACCAAAGGCTTCCTAATAGTATGAACAGTGAAGCTCTGGAGTAAACACATGAGGCGGCTGTGGACTTTTCATCATGAAGCATTTTTAGAAAGGGATCCAACGCGTGTAAGACATGATATGAATATGGTTGACGCTGTCTTTCCTTGTCCATCACTTAGAAGTCCGCTTTATTCCTGTGATCATATGAAACCACAGTCCATAGCAAACTGATTGGTTCTGAGGTCACGGTCTCTAGACCCCTACAAAACAGTGCATCTCTGTAGTATAGTTCTCAAACAAATGTTTAATGGTAAGGGAAACAGTGGTCCACACAAAAATTTGGGGTTTGCCAATGGTCGGTTAGCTGAAAAACTTGGAGATACTGGCACAGGCCCTAGCTCAGAGTCTGAACTCATTTTAAATCCCACCTTTATTCAGCCAGAATCTCACTGAAATACGGTAAAAAAAACAAAAAAAAACAACAAAAAACAACAAAAAAAAACTTTCCCCTCCCTCCCCCTTTCTTTTTTAAACTCATGGAAACCAGGAAATTCTCCCCTTTTTGCCAGCAGTACAGTGGTACAATTTTTATATATTTTTTCTTTTTCACACAACTAAGGTGGAGTAACTTTAACCACCCAAGATGTATAATTATCACCCTGAAACGCACTGCCTGGAATGTATTATTGCTGTCATGAAATGGAATTTATACACAGTAAGGAAACAGTTAGCCCCACAGATTTACTGGACATTATCGTCAGGGCTATGACATCAAGGGCAGCCAATCCAACAGCTCCAAGCAAGCTCAGCACTCATAAGCTATTTCATGCTTCTAAGTACTTATTACCAATAAAACAAATGTTATGACTGTATTTTTAGATAGTCCAGTTGATTTGTCAGCCAGTACACTGAAGAGGTCCGTGTGGCACGGTGAGGCTAGCTTGGAGAACTTGAAGACAAGGTGTTTTCTTACGCAGCTTTGGTTCTGCATTTCAGGAGCTGCTTTATAGCAGCGCTGCTGAAGCAGAAGGTCACACGCAGAATAAAACCGCTGCAAAAAATCATTTCTGCTAATGGAGAACAAATCCTCATGCCATTTTGACTTTTCTGGGTATCAAACTGCAGCTGTGCTCAAAGAAGAGGAAAGAACTCCTGGATATTCCTGCTGCAGCCCCAACCACAGCAAGCCCCAACAGGCAGGCAGTGGTTGCGTGTGTCTCTGTATCACCCACCCTGGTCCGATGGAGACACTCTGAGCAATATCTCGGAAAGGCTCCAGCTCACCAGCACCAGACAGACCTCACCACGCATTAGGAGCTGGCGAAGTTTTAGAGCCATGACACATTTTGGCAGGTTGGCATCCGGCGGTTCAAATGCACCTGCTTACAATTAGTTACAAGAAATTCCACATAAAATACCTCATTGCTTGGATCAGGGTACCTTGTTCATATACTCATATTTTAACCCTTTCAGTATCCTAGTTTTATTAAAGGTTCACCACAGAGGATTCCTTTAACTTTCCTTGACCTTCTCTTTGTCACGGCTTCCCTTTTAAGAGTTCAATTTAAGGACCTGATATTGAGGACAAAAGAAAATAGTCCATTAACAGCAGCGCAGGAGATTGAATTGGACTGGCTGAGGACAATTAAAGTAAACATAACCCACTGAACATTCTCTGTGATTCTGAGCAGAAATGGATTAACTCCTAATATGGAGTTAATGCTCTTCCAAAACATACAATAGCATTTCCTTGTACTACTAATTATGACAATAAAACAACTGTGTTTGGAGAGGAAATGAAGAAACACCAGAAATCACCTGGTCACCCAATACACGTGCATTATTGAGCTATAAACTTCCATTTTTGGTTACCACTACCATGTTCTTCTGCTACATCGATATTTTTAATGCCTCTCAATATGAACTTTAAGAGGGACAAATTGCCTGGTTTATATACTAGTGTGGGGAATAGAGATTTTTACTGGGACAAAATAATGAACTATCAAACAAGCATGCTCTAATTGTAGCTAATAAATAGTCACAAAATCCCGTTAACTACAAATAGCCTGGGGCAAAAATTTATTTATTTCAGGAAAATAAGAAGTAAATTAATTTGGGATAGGATGCACCTGGAGGAAGTTTAGATCTAACTGTTGGCCCAAACCAAACATGAAGAATGTCTGGATCCAGTTCCATATTCATATTCCATCTTGCTTCTAGCTCTATAACATGATGGAATAGGAAAAGCCGAACTCCAGATCCAAGAATACAGAATATTTCAAGGATCAATAGAAACTCTTCTTCTTCTTCAGTGAAACATAGAACATCCTTGTAGTCACCATGGTACAAAGTGAATGCAAACATAAGCATATGAAATTTAACTGTCTTCATCCATGTTTTATTTCTTTTGGCAACTCTGACTTCACGTTATTCTCTCAAATGAAAGGAAAGATATTACACCCCTATAACAACAAGAGATACGGATTAAAGATTGAGTAAAAAACCTTACCCCCCTGCTTAAAAGAGGGTAAGGAGATTCATCACCACAAAATCTTTTGTGCTGCTGGTCTCCCATTCTTTTTATTTTTCACTTAGTACTTCAGTTAATTTGAAAAACTATCTGACAGTTAGACTGAATGGGCATTTAGAATTCAATATGTTGACAGTGAAATCAACTCTTTCATGTAAAACCATGGGATTAAAAACAAACTATACTGCAACAAACTTTTTTTTTCTTTTTTTCTTTTTTTTTATTTTTTTGGAATCATTAAGGTCAAAATAATGTGGTATGTTTATCCTCCCCTACTCTAGCTGGCAACCCTCCTGCTTCCTTTCTCCAACTGAAGGGGAAGGTGAGAGGCTGCTTTGCATTGTCTGGCAGGGGACGTTTGTCTCATGGGAGAGAAAATGCCTTCCTACAGACTACAAAAAAAGTCTCTGTAGACAGGATATACAGCACACTCCATGTAAACTTCATTTTGATGTAATTAAGTGAGACTCGCGAGGCACATCACTTTATGTGTTACTAAGTTTGCTCTGGCATTCTCCAGGAGCTAAGCCCATCTGGGGCCAGAGAGCAAGGAAAAGGCTGAAGATTGCAGACTTCCGAGTGCAAAACCACCTGGTAGGTTTGGGATGCTTAAAGCAGATTGTCACATATAAAGGCACAAACTGTTTTAGGCCACGTGGATCTCAATGGCATCAGTGTTAGAGAAGCTATCTGTTACACTTAGACAGGTAATGATAGATCTATAGGGGGGCACATAAGGAGGACTGGAAAGGACACGGCGTCGCTTACAAACTTACACCATTAGTAATAGGGTTAATCCAGAAAACATCTCTGACACTGTAGAAAACTTTCAATCTATCAAAAAAACTAAGAATCACTGTTGCAATGTACCAGAGGAAGGGAGCAGGAAAATTGCTGTCCACAGCTTTAATCAGTTCAAACTTCTATATTAACAAAGCAACACAACCAAAGTATTTTTTCATATCTAGTCCACAGAAGCCAGATGCACTTAGAGAGTGTGTGTGTGTATATATAATGCTAATTGAAGTTAGTGAGAGTTGTGCAGCCTCACAAAAGGGGCACAGGCCTCTGACTTGAAGCACTTTAGCCATGGAAATTACAGAGAACTTCTCTCTAGTCTCTTGGGGTGCCTCTGTCTCCCACACACTAGTTCAGGTTAAGCAATTAAAAAGCTCTGTGAGGTTTTATTAAAGATTTTTATGTAGACTAGGGTTCAACAAGACGCTTGCTACACCAGCAAAGGTTTATGCCAACAAAAGCCAACTTGGGTCTTCAATATAAACCAAATCCCTCTATATTTACTGAGCTTAAAGGATTCAGTATCACATTCATGTGAATCTAATAGCTGAGAGGACGGAATCTATAACTTATATTTCTCTCCCTATAATTCTTGTTGACTTGACACAGTACCACTCCCTCCTAACGTATTCTTATTTCCCCAAAGTTTGAAATTCTAGTGAGAGCTGTAACAGCATCTCAGTCCAACAGCTTTCTGATTGCTCCATCTTCATATAATGATTTCCCTGAGTTCTGTGCTTCCTTGACAGCTCTTTCTCATTACAGAGCTTTCCCTACCTCATCACTCAATATCCTAACCTAGCCTGTCCTATATTGTCCTTGAACACAGAGACCTCCCCCATTTCAAATCTCAGTAGGAGCCCATGAGTCATTTTTATACTCCCTCCCCAGGAACCATGAGTTTCCCAGGTGCATTTCACGAGGGAGAAAGCAAATGGTTGCTTAGGCAAAAATATCTTTCAGGTGAATGCACATTGGGGCAACAGACAAGCAGCACGGAGGAAGCAGATTTACCTTTCCCATTGTTTACTTATTCCCAAATCTAATTCCCTTCATAGGCTTTATCACCAATTCCTCCAGTTCTTCTTGTTTTTCACAGTTGGCCTCTGCCTTCCTATATCCTCTTCCCTCTTAATTTTAGCATGCTTAGGAGAAGCAAATCACCCCAAAGAAATTCCTGGGGGAAAGTCTTTATGCAGCTATGTAGTACATAAAGAGGAGCTTGTTTGCTCAGCTTATTGACAAGTAGAAGCTTTGCCAAGCTATAAAGAGCAGGAGTGTTACTACTGATTACGGACAGCTGCTTCACACTGTTACAAAAGTCAGTTTTGCTGAATATTTGATTCTTGGCTGGTTTTTTTATAAGTACTCTGTAAATGCTTGTGAAAACCTCCAAAGCAATAGCCTTAACAAATGGTATTTACCATCCTTCTTTTCCTAGGGGAGTCATTCTTACGTTATCCTCACAGGTGTTTTCCTTATAGCAGCCCTGGTATGCAAAGTGGGAATCAGCAGCTCCGCTGCATCAATTTCATTCTTTCACTTGCGCTGTGGTGTCAAGATCATTCTGCCTTCCCCGCCTGCTGCCTTCTCTGATCTCTTTTTCACTGGTAACAACAGTCTTTCCTTTTAATTCCTCGTGTATCATAGAGGGATTTATTTTCAAATGTGCCTAATTTCCTGTCGCCGGTTGTGATGGATCTTCCTAGAAATCACTATGGTCAGATCAGCAAACTGTGGCCTTGTTCCCCTATCAAATTTCCTTGGCATTGGAAAAGAGTGATGGAGCTCCAACATGAGCAAAAGTACTTGGGCAATTTCTTAGCTGGTATCATCAAACAAATTAATTCCTCCACACTGAATTCTTACAGAAGTTGAAATTACACAAGGGTTTGTACTACAAACTGAGAAAACTTTGATCTCCATCATTCCATCTGAAAGTAGCAGAAATATTTTTAATTTCTCCAGGCCTCGTAGGTGATTTCTGAAAGGCACAAGACTCAGCAGGAGTGTAAGAGAGGAGATCACGAAATGGAAAGGAAAGGAGGAGAAGAGGCCCTCTGTAAGAACAGCTGGGGAGAGACAAACCCTTCAGTTGCCTCAGGGCGGCTGTGCTGGCTGCCTCCAGCCCTCTCCTCGGAGTCCGCCCAGGTGCCGGGGCCACTGCGACCTGTGGGCTGATGGCGCGAGTGATGAATCACATGCTGAAGCCGGTGCTGGCCGGTGACCTCCAGGTGGGAGCCCTGCCGGAGTCAGGGGTCCTTCGGCGGCTGCGGGAGTGCGGTGCAGACGCACGTGGCAAAAGAAGATGGATGAAATACATCTCGCCGGGGGTGTGAGGTATGCTGCATTCCCACGCACAGACCGTGCCGCTCTCTTAAAACCTAGGTTGGGTACGACTCTTTTCTTCAGCAGGTTAATGAAGCACATTAGGAAGGAGGTCAATGCTATTCCTTACATTTCTCTGATGGGGAAACTGGGGTACAGGTGAATGCAGTTACTAAGATCACCCCAATTCTAGCCCGGTGCCTGTGTATGGCTTGGGTACAAGATTATCCATTCTGGCCTGTCATGTATAAGAACAGATATTTTACAAGCAACCTTTCCTAACAAGATTTTTTTTTCTATTATTATTCCTCATAAAATTATCCTGCCGTTAAAACACAAGCGAATTCACAGGCATAAAACTCCATTTAAATAACATTACATTGACAGAACCTGACACAAAGCCTGGAAATTCAGAGTTATGGTTGGCATTCCCTGCTGAACTCGAGTCACTGTGCCTTTTATTTTCCACATGAGCATTAGTGTCAGCCTTAAGTGTGGATTTCCTGACTTTTTCAGCCTGTGTCACAACCTTCACTTTATTTAAACACTGAATTTTTCCTGCAAATATCTACTGAATAGGTCACCAGAATTACAGTGTCATTTTGCTGCTTCTAAAGTAAGATCTGGCAAATAAACTAACAAACAATACAAGTTTTCTTCCAAAAGCCTAACCAAACCCAGTCATAAATTTTCTGTCTTTATGAAGAAGAAAAAAGATGGGCTGTGGGTTTCCTTAAAAAGCAAAAAAACAAGTAGTTTTTTTGTCTCTTTCTCTCCAGGACTGGAAGGAGAAATTAAAAATCAAAGGGTCTTCTTGCATTGCCTTGCTCTGCTTTTGCAAAGGCAGGAAGAGCAGACAGTTCAGTCACGGTCACTTATCTGAACAAAAGCTGTTTATCAGATAAACCCCCTGGAAGAGCTGCCAGGGCTTCCACCAGTGTGCTGAATTACTGGCCAGGGAGAACCAGCTGGGCAGTTACAGTTCCTGCTGCACACGAAAGGGAGATGTGTGGTAAATATAAGCTGTGGAATAAGTAATATGGAGGAGAAACGCATGCATCTTACTGTCAACATGCCACCCTCTCCTTGCTACTTGACAGGCACTTGTCCAGATACATGCCATCATGTGCACTTGGCACGTGCCCAGGTGATGTGCTGGGTACACAATCAGTTTGACCCAACAGACCTGTCTCATGAGGTGAGGACTCAACGTGTACGGTCACACCTGCGTACACGCGCTCTGTCACTTGTGCCTGATGGAGGTGACACCAGCAAAGAGCATACTGCCGCAGGAGTGAAATTAGTCCTCCAACCCCGTCTCTGCAGGACATGGTAAAGAAGGTGATGGGTGATCAGGCCACAGGTTGGCTGTTTGGTCCTGCAGTGTCAACTTTGGATCATGAGTGTGACAGGTAGAAATCATCCATCCACCAGCCCTATAACTTACCACCAATGTATCTGTAGTGCCTTCACTTTAAAGCTCCCTAATGCCAAATCCCCTAATTTGGACATTTGGCCTATATTCTACCAATTAAAAGTATATGTGTGCTGGGACCACTCAGCTGCACCTGTACAGGACTGAAGACATCAACAGGGCTTTCCTGCTTATAGCTTCACTGAGCCCTGGCCCAAATCTGGCCCACAGCCCAGAAGACTCAGGGATCAGCTTCTCCTTCACCAGACACTGACCCAGCACACAAGCTCCTCTCCCTGTGATGGCCAATAGTCTGGTCCAGAGAGCTGGAGGGGATGAAGGAAGAGCTCAGAGCAGTGGCCAAGTCCCCTCCTCTGCTGGCAGCCCCCCTGAGGTGGGCAGCATCCCTCCTCCCCTGCACCCCAACCCTCTCCTGCCCTGGTGAAGCTTTCTATGGCACATGTGGATTTTATGACTGTTGGTGCAAGGGATGGAGATGCAGAACAGAGATCCTAAAACTTCAGTCCATCTTTCCAGGGTTGGATCATCCAGGTATAAGTCATCTTCCGCTAATCCTGTGGTGTAAATGCAGGGGAAAATCATTCTCTTCAAATTATGCTGAATTTCATATTAGCCTTTTAACCTATGAGTATCTAAGCATGTAACTTTATTCACATGAGAATTCCCAAGGAATTACATGAGTATTCTTACCCAAACATAAGTATGGCCAGAGCTTGGGCCCTTGTACTGCCTTCATCAAGCACATGTACAGTCTGCACTTGCATAGATTGCATTTGTACAAATCGACACAAGCAATTAACAGTTCCTCATGGAAACTCTTTACCACGTTTGCTCAGACTCTGTCATTACTGGCTGATTTCTCTCTATATTAAGGCCATATCTAAGTTAAAGTTCTTATTGCTCCGAGATGGTAAATTGAAATTTTTAGGTGTTATTTCAGGTTATCAGAATTTTTTTTGTTGCCTAATTCCCAGCTTCTCAAAAACATGGCTTTAGAAAGTAGCTCAGTGGTAGAAGACTGGGAAGATTATATCTTTATTTGTCTCAGACATAGCCTGGTATTTTGAAACAAAATACCAGATAAAGACTATTTCTATCACTTACGCAATTTCTCAAGTCCATATGAGAAACTACAGGAGAGGGTCCAGTTCATATAATCCTCTTTAAGACAGAAAATAAGACAAGTCCTTATCACATATTTTATATATAAGATCACCATATACTGTGTCTCATTTAAGGCTTGGTAATGAAGCTGCAAAGCTGAGATCAAAGTAGTATTCAAAAACATAATCTTCTTCTTTTAAGAAGGATCTGTAGATTATGCAGTGTTTTCTGGGTACACATAAACAACCAGCTTCATGAAACCTAATCATTTAGTAGCCTTGAGAAATGCTACGTTCTCATAAAGCATGTTTGTGACAACTCATTAGTATAGTAGAAAGCTAAACTAACACGTCCTTAGGCCTTACCACTGGAAGGTCTATTCTTAGCTTAGGATCACATTCTGTCTTACACACAAAGAACACAAAAAAAAAAGGTGCTGTATAGCCAAAAGAGAAAAACACAGCCCAGACTAAGGACAGCGTACACTTGGACTTACATATGCCTACAACACATCCCAGTATGAGGATCCACAGGTCTATGAACATGATCCAGAAGGCAAAGAGGCCAAACGCTTTGCATCTCAGTTGTTTCGGGGCAAGAGAGGCGTGCAAGGCTGCTGGAACTAGAGCTGTCCCTGGGGTTTGCAGCCACACTTGCTTCCCCAGGGCCAGAAATGTGCGGCGCAGAGCTGGCCCAGCACTGCTGGCAACCGTGAGAAGTTCGAGGGAACGAGCAGCCATAGCCAGAACCGTGCATGTAGCATATTTTTGCAAGATCTCAAGACTTTACTCACTCTGGACCAAACCAGGGGTCTCAATGCCTAAATCCCATCTATTTGGTGAGGAAGCAGGCAGCTGATTTCCACTTCTCCAGGATTGGTTCATACAGGATTTGATAACATTATTTACTTCACATCTCTGTTAGTGCTAAAGCACAACTGTATACGTTTTGGGGTTTTTTTGCTGTGTGCTCCTTTTCTTTTTTATAAGCAATTAAAAAGGGGTAAGATCATCATACCATTAGTTTCCAAGATTGCTTTCACACCATGAATAAAAAACTATATACAGAACCAAGCAGCGCACTGAACTCCATTCCTCACACGGAGGTCCCGAAGATGGAGCAAGCAGAGGAGGAACAAAAAGCCGATCCCCATCTCATTTTTCCACTGGGCCGGTGCACGGTGCCGCACAAGCACTTCCCACATTGCACAACGGCGGCTCCTGCTCGAACGCAGCCTTGAAACACTGCCTTAAAAAGTCATATTTGTGTTTGAGCGTCTGTAAAGGCTGTGAAGCCGCCGGCCAGGAAGGAGATAACACCTGTCAGTCGAATTCAAACCACCTGTGAGGACTGGGTGGGAGTGAAGCCTGTGCCCCCCAGGACCCACGCTGGCCGCGGCTCTTCTCCCACATCAGGAGACCCATTGGTAACTGGCAAGGGAGGCTCCAAACCACAGGCTCTCAGCTGGGAAAAGAAAAAGTGGCAGAAGTTTTTTAATCCGCAGGATAGCCTTTTCCTCAATACATAGTGTTGCGAAATCCAGTTTCATGCTTTTGCAATGCAGTAACCCACATGCAGTGCTTGTTCCTAAAATTACATCGGAAAGACTTAAGGACACGATGCATAAACATGCATGTTAGAACATAAAGGCTGTTCCCAAAAAGGTAAAACAGAAAAAATCTATTTTTTCTCAAATCCAGAAACTTTGACATCACATGTATGCATAAGAGATTAAGCGAAAAGCCAAAAGTAACAGTTCCAATTGGATTTCATTACTCTTGTGATGAGGTTGTCCTCTGTTATTTTTGGTATAGCTCTTAATGAGCTGAGCAACCATGCCAGTCTAATAAGCATTTGCTTTACAGTCTTTCTTTAATATAGAAAAAATAGTTTTAAAAAGATCACGATTCATTCTGAAGAAGGAGTGACATAAAAGACTCGGTTACAGAGTAAACTTTCCTTTTGTGTTCACATTTGTGTGGATAAGAGGGTTATGTTGGTGACCTCCCTAACATTTCCTTTTTTTCCTTTCTTTTTTTCCTCTGGATTTCCGCGAAGAATGAACTGTTCTTTTAATGGTCTGGAACTAGAAATTTCAGGGGGTGGAGGTGAAGAAAATGGGAGAGAGGAAAAATGATTTCACACTTAATACCTGATAGGGTGGGTCATTTTTGCAGAATGGAATATGATTTTTTTTTTTATTTCTTCACTGAGTAAAATACATTTGTCCCATGTTCCTTACACCTCATTCAGACATGAATGTCTCCTTTCTTCACGTACGCTGGAGAAAGATGTCTTCACTTTGGAAAAGACTAAGTTAGACAAATAAGAAGGAGATTCTCTGAGCATGAAATTGCTTAAGAAAAATGGCATATTTCATAACAGAAATGAAAAATCAAAAAGACCTCTCCATGTCTCTGGATGAATTCTTTGTCTAAATGAGTGCCACATGTCAGGGCTTCTCATGGAGAAAGGGGAATTTTTCTTTTGGAATCTCACATATGGTACACAGCCTAAATCAGAGGGAGATAAAAATGCAACCAAACTATGCAGTTTCATTATGTGGGCTCTTAGGATATTAATGCTGCCTGTTTATCAGAAAAAACAATTTTTTAAAAAATGCACAAAATACTCAATTTACAACGGCCAGGCCCACTCTTTGCTTTCCCAGTGAGATTATTAGTGGTAAGGTAGAATGTAATCTCATTAAAGCATGATTTAATTTCCACTTTGGATGCTTTTCCACATGCTGCAAGCGATAGGCGTCATGAGACTTGAAAATCTGTAGAGTTTGTTTTCAGTACCTCATAAACCTTGTTATTTTCAAGGTCATGGAAGACCTTTTGATGTATCAATGCAATGATGCTACTCTGCAACTGGAGGCCTTGGATGCAGGACCTCAAGTGCAAAAGACTGTGGGATTAGGTCCCAAATCTCCCTGTTTACCTCCTTAAACAGCTTCTTCAAAGAGACCTGAAAGTTCTTGGTGGGCTTAAATCCCTTGTTTAAAAATACAAAAAAGTTAGTAAAGGGGAAAAATTTTCTTTTTTTTTTTTAACCAGCATTTGAGAAGCAAAACTATATAACTAAGAGTATATTACCTTAAAATTCTCACAAATAATGATGTTAACATATATCTTTCTAAAATAAAATTCATTCTGATATTCCGTCAGCACTAACCATATAAAAAAAAATAAAAAAAACCAACCCATGATTACCTCTTCTTTAATAAATTACTTTTTCTACTTACCCTGCCTTTCAGTCTTCCAGGAATAGCCTGGCATATGCTCGGGTGTCTGTTATAAATGGAGATTAATAAAGCTTATGTTTTAAAGGAGTTTAATAAAGTCCAGAACAAATTAAACCAGAAGTAGCACAACAAAAAGCCTATTAATATCGCTCCACCAGGGACCTTTTAAAGGCACATAGCTTGGTGTATTCCAAGTTTCATCTTGCACACAGTACCTTGAACAGGATGTGGGTTGAGAAGGTTTCACAATGCGCCTGGTTCTCAGTAAATCAGTCATTAACTTTTGGGTTAGTTTTCACTGAAATTGTCAAATGATCATTGTTCCCAATGTGATTTCTAGAGCATTTTATTCTCTTATTAGATGTGTATTTCAGGGCACACAATGACACACACTGGGTTTTGTTTGATCTACCTCTACAGAGTCAGTTACTAAGTTTAATTATTGTAATAATAACCCTCACAGTTAAGAAATGTTTCTGCCTCGATGCAGTACTTATACCCTCTTGGACCACCCCAAATAATTCCTTTTACCATGAAAATGTAATATGACTTTCAAGTCAGTAATTTGTTACTTTGGAAGTCAAAGAATAGAGTAGGATGTAGAATACATCCCTGGGATGAGAAAAGGGAGAAGAGAAGGAGTAATTCATCCATGTTCGTTTTAATTATCTATTAATATTTAGGGCACTTCACTGAATTTGAGATGAAGAACAATTACATGAATCAAAATGATGAGCTAGTTAGCTGCTTAGTTTGCGTTTTCAAAAAGCTGAATATATTCATGAAAATTTAATTAAAGTTCAAAACAACAAAAGATAGAAAATAACTTTTGAATACGTGTCATCATTCACAAGTAGGAACAATCACGTAAAGGAAGCAAAAGCAAAGATGTCCATATCATATAGTTAATTTACTAACTCAGCAAAAAAGTATCCCATGCACAATCAGAGCTGTGTTAAGTCAGCTGGCTATTTATGGTTAGGTATCTGAGGCTAAATCCACAAATGGGTGTAGGTATGATGACTCTTCCTCTTTCCATAGCTAACTTTTGGGGCCAGTCTTAAATCACAGAATCACAGAATCACAGAATCATAGAATGGTTCAGGTTGGAAGGGACCTTAAAGATCATCTTGTTCCAACCACCCTGCCATGGGCAGGGACTCCTCCCACTAGACCGGGCTGCTCAAAGCCTCATCCAGCCTGGTCCTAAACACCTCCAGAGATGGGACATTCGCAACTTCTCTGGGCAACCTGTTCCAGTGCCTCACCACCCTCACAGTAAAGATTTTCTTCCTGATATCCAATCTAAATCCACCCTCTTTCAGTTTAAAACCATTACCCTGTGTCCTATTGCTACACTTGCTGATAAAGAGTCCCTCCCCCTCTTTCCTGTAGGCCCCCTTTAGGTACTGGAAGGCTGCTATAAGGTCTCCCCAGAGCCTTCTCTTCTCCAGGCTGAACAACCCCAACTCTCTCAGCCTGTCCTCATAGCATAGGTGTTCCAGCCCTCTGATCATCCTCGTGGCCCTCCGCTGGACCCATTCCAAGAGGTCCAAGCCCTTCTTGAGCTGAGGACTCCAGAGCTGCACACGCTACTGCAGGTGGGGGTCTCAGCAGAGCGGAGTAGAGTGGTAGAATCACCTCCCTCGACCTGCTGGCCATGCTTCTTTTGATGCAGACCAGGATGTGGTTGTCTTTCTGGGCTGCAAGTGTGCATTGCCAGTTCATGTTGAGCTTCTCATCCACCAGCACCCCCAAGTCCTTCTCCTCAGAGCTGCTCTCAAGCCATTCTCTGCCCAACCTGTATTTGTGCCTGGGATGGCCATGACCCAGGTGCAGGACCTTGGACTTGGCCTGGTTCAACTTCATGAGGTTCGCAGAGGCCCGCCTCTCAAACCTGTCCAGGTCCCTCTGGATGGCATCCTTTCCTGACAGCATGTTGACTGCACCACACAGCTTGGTGTCATCAGCAAACTTGCTGAGGGTGCACTCAAATCCACGGTATTGACAAGTCTGAGTCAGCTGCCTTACACCCCTCTCACCATGAGCAGGAAAATGGGCAGCACAGAACAAGGCTCACAGGGCAGCAGCAGGGACACCCATGGAGTCAACATAGATTAAGGAAGGACAGAGCATGTCTGCTGTCCTGCCTCTCTCCTCCTCAACCTAACAGCACCGATTTAGGCACTTGTGGGAAATTCATCTTCAATTTCTTGCACTGGGCACCCACGGTTTCTGCCTATGTGTGTGCACCAGTTTTACGTTTTTTTTTGTATCACAGGTGGAAGAAGCATCAGCACAGCCAATCTTATATGCAAGTACGTGAGCAGCAGGCCCTCCTCCTGGTTGATAAGATGCATCCTAACTTGGAGCCTGATGTTCTTCATACCTCTTAAAGCTGGGACATTGCAGAATCCAGCATAGAAAATATGCTGGACTCACGCAAAGGCTGTTGAGGAAGAAAAAACAAGACAATGCATTACTTGTGCCTTAACAGCGAGAGCAGTCTTGCTGGGAGAGGAAAGATGTGGATGATGGCCAGAGAAGCTTATATAACACAAATTTCTCTCCCATTTGGTTCACACACACAGAACAATACATACCTACCTTTTATTGACCTTCACTTCTCCCCTTGGAGGCCCTTCTCAACTCTCCATTCACTCCCCATGAATTCTAGGGAGTTTTCCATCCTCTGTTATCTCATGCTTTTGGTAACCTTCCCTCAGCCTCTCTGGATTTAGCGCCCTCTCATTGTTTCTGTTTGAATGAGACAGACAAGTCACTCACTCCAGGTTGTTCCCTTCTTTTTTCCTCTCCCACGGCCTCCTTGCCTGAAGTGGAGCATCCAGCTCAGTCACTGCCCAGCCCATCTCTGCACGACACCGTAGCACACAGCTACGGACCAACTGTGAGCTATTAGAAAGCACACAGTGTGTATTGAATTCCTTTGCTGTTAGGGTCAAACTTTTATCCAAATACCACATTCAGCAAGAACGCTATTCCTGGAAATCGTTCTTCACGTGAGACTAAAGACCCTGTTCTGCCATGTTTTCTTCTTTCAACAAAGAAAATTATAGCACGCTAGGAAATAGGTTGGAAGAGATGTCAAAAGATTCTTTGAAGAGATATCAAAAAATCCCAAATTTTTTCTCCTTGACACAGGCTGGAATCGATTTCATCTGAGCTAATCCTGATAGGATGTCTGTTCAACCTATTCTCAAGCATCTCCAGTATAGCAATTCTGCAGCCTTCCTCAATATTATATATAAGACCTAAGTTATCTTTACAACTGGGAAGTTACTCTGAATGTATTATTTAAATCACTCTGGAGTACAGCTTATTGTTTTCCCCTTCTAGACGCCTTTTATGTGTTTAAATACTGTTATTGTGTCTCTCCTCAGTCTCATTTTCCAGATAAACAAACTCAGTTTTTCCAGTCTTTCCCATATCTCAGATTTCCTAGCCTAGTCTGGATCCTTCTCAACTGTTTTATGTCTGTCTTGGCACACAGTACCCAAAATGGTCACAAGTCTCCAGCTGAGGCCTTAAGAGAGGAAAGATGGAGCGGAAGAATTATTTCAAATAGGCCCACTAAGATGAATTTGACTCATTTCACAGAGAAGTGTGGGCCTTGATGAGCAAGGCTGGCACAATCACAGTGAGATTTTAAAAAGTACATAGTATTTTCTTAACCCCTGTTATTTTACAACAATGGTAGAAGCTTTGGTACTTTTTGAAAATCAGAGATTTAAAATGCATGTAAGCAGCATTATGTAGAATCAAACTGTCATTTGAAATGAATATCCCTGAGTAAGGGATGGCCAAAGGCTGATGTCAGCTCTTATATCTGATACTACTAATCATTGAACGCGCTCCTATAATTTTTAGTTGGAGGATGAATTTCAGTCTTGATCCTGCAAAAGACTGTATACACCACCTAAGCTATATTTATGCCTAGTATTAAGGGGCACCCTCTGCAATGGGATTAGTTTCTGCTATGTAGAAAACCAGATGACTTTATAAGGTGGAAGGGAAGAAAGAAGAAATTTGGGGGTTCCCAGAAGCTATAAAAAAATTTTACTTTGAATATCGTCTTAGCCAAAAATAGTTCTCGTAGGAAAAAAGCATTCTCTTTTTGTCTAACACTTTCCAAAATGGAATAAAACCTTTAAACGCGCTAAAGTTTTTATACCATGGTATTCTACAAGGTTTTAAATTATAGGTTCCTGATTCTTCCATCCCTAAACAGTAGCCAAATATAATAATGTAGGGACTATAATGCCAGTTTAGCAGGTTTGGAAATAATGTTGTTGTGTTTCTTAATACAGAGCACTTTCATATGCTCCCTTCTGTGTGACTTTCAAGAATGGTGATGTGGCAATGTATAGTTGGCAAGGTACACTCCATGACAACGGTTAATTAGTAAATAAATGATCCCAGGCCCATTTCCACTGAGTTCCAGTTGTAATAGCACAGTATGCAGCTTTAAGCTCCAAGCTGACTAATTCTAATAGTTATAAATGAAATGTTGCTTTGCTTTGATATATCCTTTAATTTCTTCCCTTGACAAGCAACGGATCCAGGATCCAGATATAGTTCTGGTCTACGGTGCAGCGACTCTAAACTGTAGCAACAGCCAGTGAAACTTCTTGGGATGGTAAGACAATTTATACATTTACAAATTATTTTAGAGAAGCTAAAATTGCTGTTAATTCAGAGAAGCTGTTAATTCAGAGAAGATCTACATAAGGAGCCAGGACTGTCCCCCTGCCCCAGCCTGTTTTAAACGTACACAGGGAAGACTCCTGCACATCCTCGTCCTGACATCAAGCACAAGAAAAGAGGCTATAGGAGCTCACACAGGGATTCACCACATCATGTGGTCGTTTCTAGCAGGAATTTATGCTTTCCTCTTTGACTCTGCCCTAAGGCAGAGTAGGAGCACTTACACGGCAAGTTACAAAAGGGAGACAATTCAAGAAGTTACTATGCAATAACAGCCAAGGGAGATCTCTTAACACAACGGCACGGGAGGATTCAGCAGGCACAATTCCGTGGACACTGGCACGAATTTTGCACGCTTGCAATGATGGCGAATGTGGGCTGTCATCTCACGGGAGTGGGAATAACCTCAGGAAGAAAGGCTCACCTGGCAGTCTGGGATCGGAAGTCTCCGTTGGACTCCTTGCTCTTGTAAAAGTCCTCTGCGTGACCTGGGCAAGCCATCAACACTCACCTCGCCCAGCAGGACCTGTCTGTCCCGCTCTCTCCATCTCCCTCCCTTCTCTATGGGGGCACCTACCTTTGGTACCGTGCTGATACAACGCTATCTTGGGTACAATGCTGACACAAGCCTTCTATTTTAATAACCTAAACAGCAAAATCCCCTGCAATTTATAAAATATGGAAGCAGCTAGTGGCCTTTTTTAAATTGCTAAGCACACTATCTAGGTCAATTGAGCTTCATCACAGATTCTAGGTCAAGATTTTCACATGCTGAGGGAATTCATGTGTCTCTTTCCTGTCTTGTTTCTCTGGTCTCTAATAAGGGAGAAATTTATGCTTCAGCCTTAGGATACTTCCGTTAAAGTCAACAGCAAGGTACAAATGCCTTAAAAAGCAGGCTTGATTAATTTGTGTGTTCATCAAACCACTTGTTTGGTCAAATCCATATGCTAAACGTTGCTACCACCTTCTAAATAACAGAACTTAATAACAAGGAGACCAAATTTTCTGCTGCTGTACATCAGCAAAACATCAAGGCACTCAATGAAGATTCACACCCACTGTGAATCTGACTCAAAACACAGCATTTTCTGCATGTACAAGTCTGGAGGTTGGCTGAAGAATAAGATCCCCTACATTCATACACAGAATTTCTATTGATGCCAGTGGGAAGGCCCGGGATAGTATAAATATTTTACACACATGCTGGTATATCCTGTGTTTGTAGAAGAAAATGTTTATTTAATTTAAAGTAAATGCATGTAGTGGGTCACATCCTCAACCTGACTACACTGGCTTCTCTGCCAGAACCAGGCTATCTTCTGACACTGAAAGACTGTACAACTTTTTGGATGCTAAAAACCCCAGAGAAGCACGAGGATATTTTAAGAATCATAATATATAAAAATAGTTTTGCCTTTCATATATTCTGTAACAATCATTGCCACGAAATATTAGAAAGGCTAAAAGGAAGACAATAGCACAGACACTTCCACAGTCTGCTTAAGATGAAATAGAAACTCATGATCATGCAGTCACATTCCTATACTTCTCTGAAAAGGATATCTTTAGGATTGGGGGGAAATTTAAATATTCAGTAGATATTTTCCATAAAAGAAGATGTATGCATCGTAAACCTTGTTGTCAGAAAGTCACTTAGGTAATCTTCTAACTCTCATCAGCTATTACTCTCCTGAAAAGTGTGAAAAATCCACCTATTGCTATGTTTTCTAATAACTAATAACATACACAGCGACAGTATATTTCCCCTCCTTATGTTAAGGTCAGCTGAATAAATGTAAGCACAAGTATTTTTTTTTTAAAGTCTATTTTGTTATTTTTAAGGTGCAATTTCATTGAAAAGGTTTGTTTCCTAAGGCACATTTTGTAAAATACCCTTAAAAAAAAAAAAAAAACACCTTAGCCAAACTTCTCTGAACTTCATCGTACCAAAAATCACACAAACTACTTGACAAGATCTGTTTTCTATCTCCAATGGCCAAAATTTCTTTCTCTTGAGTTGATTTCAAATATATAGCACTACTTCGTTGCAGCCCTGCTTCATCTGTGTGAAAAGCAGGTGCAACCAAGTAAAATCTGAAAGACTGTCATGAACTATCTGCAGTAGAGTTCTAAGCAATGGTTCGCTTTGATTTGTACCTCTACCCATGCTTATTCTCCAAAGAAAGAAAACATGCAAAGGATGCAAATATGCTGCTTTAAGATTAGAAAAGGCATCTTTGAGTCTGATCTCTTCCCTATCTCTGGTCAAAAGATTTTTCAGTGTAGGCTGCTTTTTTTAAGACCAGCAGCTGTTTGACTAGAATGTATCTTTAGAAGAATAGTGATCTTATTCATGTCAAACAAGTCTATAGTCTACTGATAGAGAATGTAAAAATGTAACTCGTCTCTAATACCAGATATCCACAGTTAAACCACAGGCCTTATTTCTACTTGGTATGTGTTTGATTTTAACTTCAAGCCTTCGGATATTGCTAGAACTTTCTCTGCAAGACTGAAGAGTCCACTGCTGATGATTCCCATTGCTTGTGTAGGTATTTCAGAGTATCATCAAGTGACCCTCTAACCTTTATTTTGGAAATAAATGAATCCCTGCACTGCCTTTGTTGTAAAAATGCTTCTGTAATGTTGTTTTCATCTGAAACTGTACAGTTTATCTTCAGCCTTCTTGAGTTGTGAATACTAGAATTGAACGCTATAGCTGTAGCAGTGCTTCTCCACCAAACACAGAGGTAATGCAACCTCTCAGTTCCCAGTCACATACCACCATTCACATACCTTTTTTCATCTCTTTTAGCCAAACGTTAAAATGAGAACCCAAGGCCACAAAAACAGAACAACTTCTACAATTTTCTTTCTTCCCAAGATAGACCACTCAGCCTCAATACCTTTCTGCAAGAGTGACATATGTTTCTTGATGTATGACCTTAAATACAGTCGCACTAAAAAAATATGGCCTATCTTTATAATTCATCATTCCTGTCTTTTTTTGGCACTAACAGTTATTATTAGCATGAAATTCATAGGGCTCCCTGCAAACCATTGATGAAATTGTTAATGTTAATGAACTTCCATGGGAACATTGTCACGCAGTGATGATTTCCCATTTCAATTTATAGCTGAGCCCTATGACTTAATGAAATCTTCATCTATTTCACATATGACACATTAGTTTTGAATCAGCCTATCTTGTTAATAATCACTATGCCATGCAATCCCATGTCAAACAGCTTACACAAGTCTAGCTATATTCCATTAACATTTATTCATTCCACTAACCTTTATTCAGGGCCAAAGGAAGAAAGTTAAAGACAGACTGAATCACATTTACTAGCACGAAATAGTTTTGCAAAGACCCATAGGCTGACATCTACTTCCCATCCCAGGGAACCCTTAATCTGCCATGCTGGAATCCAAGTCCAAGTTTCAGGTCAACTTTTGGATTCTGGCTGTCAGGCGGGAGTCACTTGCTTTGACCAAGGAAGGGTTGCTTCTACCATTGAATGCCCATTGTACCAGTTTATTCATTTTCAACCGTATTATCAAATGTTTTCATATTAACCAATTTTTCAAACTTCCAGTGGGTGGTTGGTACGGCTGAAGAAGCCTAATGTAATTTTATACAAATGGTATGACAAACAGTTAAAATAATTGTACTAAACCTAATTTTTTTTATGGTATTAATGGTGATGGTGACACATTGGTAAATGAGAGAAAAAATGGGGAAGGCTCAAAATGGAGATGGTAGCCATGGGGTGGATTTAAACCCAGACTCTATTGAGCGCATTCGCACTATATTTTGTCTCACTCTGTGCTGAGTGGGCACAGAGTGCTCTGGGGCAAAACATTTATCAACGTAGTGCCATAGTGATTTACTCTTCAAACAGTGCTACTTCATGGAATAATACTTGGGTAGTAAAACAATTGGGTCCAGTACAGAGAATCACACAATCCTGCCTGGAAAACCATACCAGTAAATTTACCACACTTTCCACACCCACAATACCATTGATCCAAACTGTGTGAGGAGGCCCGATGAAGTCAGGGAGGAAACCCATTCAGTGGCAGCTTCTGCATTGCATCTTTGCAGCATGGCTGTTTTCCCAGCGGGTGTTGCTGCACTGTTTGAGGAAGATTCGGCCAGCAATGCCACAGCAGTGTAGGGCCAAACTGTCAGGAGGTGTGACATT
Organism: Rissa tridactyla; assembly: GCF_028500815.1. Classification (NCBI taxonomy): domain Eukaryota; kingdom Metazoa; phylum Chordata; class Aves; order Charadriiformes; family Laridae; genus Rissa; species Rissa tridactyla. The sequence continues at coordinate 45,949,792 of NC_071467.1, forward strand.
GCATTCCTCAGTGTCACAGCGGGAGGTATCATTGGTGCAAGGAATTGGGGAGTAGCAGCGTGTCCTGCATAGCTGGCCACTGTCCTTGCTACCTGAGCATACTGGTACCTAGCACACGTTCAGCAGCCATAACTCAGGGATCATCCCAGCACAATGTAGTCTTAGGCTTGCAAGAGTTCGGAGATGATTTTTCCCTCTCCCCTTCAAACTGCTTGATGAGCAGATCAGCCAGACCCTGGGAGCTGGCATTGTGTGCACATTTATTCAATTTTCTCTGTATCTCTTAACTTCCCAAGAACCTCCACCCTACCCCTGAGAAATGCCTTTGTTAACAGGATTTATTTAGAGGTTCAGGTGCCAAAGCCACTCAGCAATTCCGTCATCTTGCTGATGCACTCAAGCTCTCAACACCACTAAAAGAAATACACAAAAAAGTATGATTTCAAAATCTGCACCCTTAATCTCTGAAATAAATACAACACAGTAGAGAAAGTCCAGTAGAAAAGAAAAAAGCAAAAGCAAGACAAAGAACAGAGTAAGTAATGGGGAGCTGACCTCCTTTCAGATGAATTACAGACCTTTGGAAAAGAGTAGGGAGATGTAGTCATACAGACATCCCAGAAGAGTCAAGCTCCACACCCAGGACTGGAAGTGTCTGTCACCTACAGATCATGCATGGGTGCAGACATCAGTAGAGATTAGTAAGCATTAAGAGAAGGAGAATTTTGTGTGATTTTTGAAGTTAAAAAAGCATACAGAGTTCATGAACAGATTAATGTTTTATGGGGAGAGATCTAATTTATCAGCCTAGTATATTATGGTTTACCCCTAATGTCTCTGTCACAATGCTGCGTTAAAAATCATGTGCTATGCATACAGTAGGATTATAATTCGCAATGCTCAACGCCACCCTTCGTATATAAATGCATGTGGTGTTTTGTGGAAAATATTCTGAATTCAGGACAGCGTGAGTCAAAGTATAGGATGTGCACAAGTAAATGCTCAGTGCAGCGGAGTTCAAAAAAGTGGCAAGAATTTACTCTGCCAGCTCTCGCAAGGAGGTGAACGGTGTTACCAGCTTCAGCTGCCTCTACCGTCCCTCTGATCACGGTACTCATGCAGAGCAGAGCTGCCAGCAAGGAACATGTGCCTGAGCTTTAGCTTACCCAATTTACACATCTGCAATAACAGCATGCTTGTGTAACCACAATTAACATCCACATGGGTTTACTGAGATGGTATTTGAACATGGAAAAGAGCAGCTTGTGGGAAGGAGGTCCAAAATTGATCCCGCCATGACCTAATTCTGAAATTACCCCAAGCAGAATAACAGTCTAACGTCCAAGGTCCTGACGTAATGGCTAAATTATGGTTCAAACACCAAGCTCCTCCTCTGCAGGTACAAACGACTGGCCTCGCAGCCTACTTCTAACAGTTTAGCGGCCACAAATTTCACACGCACAGTTAAGAGCGCTGAAACGCGCTGGCCTCTCTCCACCTCTTGAAAAATGGTTACCAAGCACCTGAACCTTACTTAAGAGTATTAAGGCATGAAGGAAGAAAGAGAAACGTGGATAAAACTACGTGAGGCTTTAGTTTCGCAGTCAGAAATTAATTCTCTTTTTCAGTGTTCAGGGAGCCTTGACAGCACCCTGTGAGCACACACCTATGTAAGAGAAAGACACCCTTCAGAATGGAAAAATAGATGCATGAAGAATTCCTCATCATATCTGTCTGTGAGACCTGCCCAGGATCTCTGAAAATTGCCTGTGTCCAGTGACCATCTCCCCATGGCTGATCTTGGCAGTGGCTGGGAGGGAGGCAGGAGACGGGAAGAGCCACGACTCCCAGCTTTTCACACAGGCGCAGTCCCAGCATGCTGTGACAGCAGAGACGGGGCTGCTCCAGGGACCTGGGAAGGGCAAGGCATCCCTGGAGACGTGGCTGGCACCAGCTGGCCAAGCCCAGCAGATGCACCAGCTGCAGGCAGCCCAGAAAGTCCCTGTGAGACAGTGGCTCCACAGCTAACAAAATAGCCACCCTTTTGTCCACGTTGACGCTTTCCTTTGCTGCCCCTTCCTCACTCTCGTCAGTCGCGGTGAACCCCCCCTGCAAAGCTGTGATGGCTGAAAAGAGTCAGGAAGAGCTGAAAGGGATGGGGCAAAGTTTCCCTGGGCAGCACAGAGGGTGCTGGCACCAAACAGGAGTCTGCCAAGGCAAAAAAAAAAAAAAGAAGCTTACGCTCCTTTTATCGCTAGACCCATGGGAACTGCCCTGGGCTCCTGCCTCCTTCCTCCCCCACCATCTTGGCAGCCCCCTCTGTGCTGTCAGGCACAAGCAAACCCTCCATTAGTCAGAGGAAAAACATTCATAAGTACTTGCTATGGATTTATTCAGTATAGCTTGTAACCGTATTTTGAAATGCGAGATCAATGGCTCTGTATATATACCATTATTTTTTATACGGAACAGATTCATTTTCACACTTGGCATGCAATTAAGCACCAGAGCCATGAAGAAGCACAATTTCTAAAGGCCAGCACATTTCATGCTGGGAGAGCACCATATAGCTACCCCTTAATTACATGCAATACAGACCACAGCAAGGCACATACAGCGTGTGATAGTTTGATTAAAGTGAACACCGTGGCCAATAAACGAAGTGCCTAAAACTGTAAATATTACCTAAGCTAAACACATGAAAAAAAGAAATGCAGAAAACACATCTGACAAGTCCTTGAACAATGTCTCAGCTTCTCATGGCTTGAAATCATTTTCTCATGTTGGGACTGTTATTTGCTCTAAAGTGATTCTTATGCGAGGGCAAATTCACTGTAACCTTTCCCACATGCCTGCTCTGCAGCATGTACATGGCTTAAAGAGAAACTTCCACGCTCTGGGAAGCTCACCAGCGCACCGGCATTAACTGCAAATTTCCTTCACGTCCCTCACGCTTTTCTTCATTAGTCTCCTCAGAGGTGCTAATTACCCACGCTAGTTGTGTCCAAAAACAAGCTGCTTTCTCTTGCAAGCCCATTTTCTCTCCTCAGCTGAGTTTTCACAGACAACTGCAGGAAGAGGGGCTGTGTTTTACCCAGAGGGTACATTTAGACAGTGAGAGAGACCCTCGCTTCTCTGTTCTTACTCCACAGAGCTGGTCAGGACCCAGTTGCATCCCAAAAGTCGTATGGCTCTGTAAGCCCAGGATTGTGGCAGGATGAGCCTGGCATGTGGCCACTGCCATACCTGACCAGCCTGGGGTACAGCAAAGCGAGCTTCTGCCTAACATATGGCCTGAGCAGGAGCAGAAGGGATTTCTCAAGGTCCTGCCTACAAGGGGCACTTGAGCTGCACGCTCCGTTGGCATGTTGAAATCCTTTCCCCTGAGAGCGGTCAGCCTGCCCCCTGCACCAGGAGCCCACGAGGGATCCGTCACCCTGCATTCATTCACCCATTGCTATATGCTTTGGGACAACTTCCCACCACGGGGCTACATAGAAGATATATTACCTCTGCGACCCACAGTGCTGTTTTCTTTCACTTTTGCATAAAGTGTGCAAGGTGATGGGGAAATGCTCTGTTTGCTCTCACCCTAAGGACCCACATTTCAGGCTGAGACAATCTGGCAGTGTCGCCTGGATGTTTCAGGGCTTATGCAAATCTTCTGAAATTTCTTTCTTCTATTCTGAATTTATTCTTCCCAACATAATCAGAGTCTTTCTACCCCCTCCTCATCCTCCCCCCTGCACCTAAAGCGGCTCCGTCCCTACAGCTTCCAAGAGCTCCCCTCTCCAAGCCATATTTTATCAGGGGAGTCTCAGTTTTGGCATGTTTTCCTCTGGTCTCAGCTGGCTGATGTCTTCCCATCCCATGCATTCCGTAGGTCAAAGGTATACCCCAAAATGTACTCACTCCCTCTAACCCAAGGGAAGCATTGGAAATTGTCAGATTTGAGGACAGCAGCTGGATCAGCGAAGACAGCCAAGACTGCGGAGTCCACATGATTAATTTCAGGGAGGTACTTATTGAAATCGTGTTAGCTTTAAAAAAAAAAAGCCCGGGGGGGTGCAGGGGGAGCAGGGAGAGAGTTCAAAATTTGGGCTGAGGTTCATGGCAGTTGCTATTTTTATTGAAGTAGTTTGCCCATCCCTGGTGGATTTGTGCTATCACAATCTTTTCTATGCTGGCAACAGCCTTGCGATGTCAGAAGCCCAGAAGTATGATTTCACTGCAGCGCTAAGCCAGGGGAGAATCTGGATCGTGAAGGAGCAAGCTCTGACTGGAACACAAAGAGTTTAAGAGCTCACAAATACAGTTTTAGTGAAGTAATTTTGTTTTCCTGAAATGCTCGTTCTCCCCACTTCCAGCCCACTTCCAGTATTACAGCACGTGGCCACCTCTTTTGTGCCTTTACGCTCCAGCCTTTGGAAGAGGGGGCTGAGGGTGACTCACCCTGGGAACAGCAAAACGGGTAACAGAGAGGGGATAACGTTTACCTTCAGTCTTCAGAAAACTGCACTGTAATCTTCCCTTTTTGATGAGTGAAATAACAGCATAAAATACCATCTCTATATAACTGAGATTCCTGCTGCAGAACCTCACCTATGGTAAAGCCTTTTGTCGCCTGGGAAATAAAGAAAAAAACCTTCTATAAATGAATATATGTTTAAGGAGCATGGATGAAATTAGTACAAGGCAGCAGAAAACTTATGGAAAATACGTGTCTCCTGCAATCAGTTTTCCATGAAGGAGGATCTTCTGAGGCAGCAGAAGCAAAATGGAAAGGCTTGAGTATTGCTGGAAATAGAGATTTTATTTCAACAGTGAAGAAATTAATTTGTGCTAAAAGAAACGAAACTCCTATGTAACCTGATGATGATGATGCATAAATTATCTGTGCCCTACAGACCATTTAAAAAACAAAACCTGACTTCTTTTGGTTGATTTCACTTTTTCTGGTGCTGCAAACACAAGTGTCAACTTACATGAAGCGGAAAAGGTGTTTAGTGGTCAGGAAACGTGTTCTTTCTAGTGCACAGGGAGTGCAACTCTCAGGCAGAAATAACCCACACATAAAAAAAAAAAAAAAAGGCTTCATGATTTATTATTTTGATTTACAAGCATGACAACTGTTACCTTTTGTAAAAAACACACCACTTGCACATCATTGCAGAAAGCTATAAACACCAAAGAACAAAAAGCAAAATTTTGCTATCTTGCAACAGCAAAGTAAATTAAAGAGTGCGTTGAAAGAAAAAGGACTATGTACCCATTTCTGCTTCTGAAAAGGTGTAGGAAGGTGCTGTGCTCACATTATGTCCAAGCGATCTTCTCACCATGGCCAGCCTCAGCTCAGTTCCTCCAGAACTGATGCCGTTGTGTGTCGTGATGCAAATTAACAGGTCCTGCCATTAAAACACGCAGTGCCTCAGAGTTTTAATCAGCATGGTGCTTAAAACAGCAATGGCAGAGAGGGGCTTACTGCCGCTGCCACGTACCTGAGCCGCAGCTTGCAACAGTGAGAAATTTTGAGAATAAGCCTTTGCGCCAGGGTCTTCGCGAGCAGAGCGCAGCTTAATCTAAAAGGTAGCAGGGATGTCTCTCCAAACAAATGCAAACTGCAAAACGCAGGAAGTCCTACTGCGAGGAACCAAACAGCTCAAGGACTTGCACAGGCATCTGTCAGAAATACTCAAGATGAGAAACCTTGGGTCAGAGGGCTGAAGCAGATGTATTCCCTCCTAGTTCTATTTTTCTACCATTTTTCTTCACTAGGATGCAGGGAAATTCTTTACCACCACTAAACGCAGTCATGTACGTACTGCGGAGTGGCTATTTTTTTAATAAATATTCCAAGAAACCTTGTGTTAACATTTTTAGGATTATGAAATAGTAATATAAAAGACAAATGTATACTTTAAAAGTTCTATATGCTGTCAGTACCTTGGGAGTACTGAAGAATTTTATCATGAAATAATGAAAAATGAACATATATGATGATAAAAAAACCAGCTTTGATTTCTTGACAGTTACCGTCCACCATCTAAAGGTACGTAACGCAATTGTGAACAAAGCAGTAGAACAGATACCATGTGCCACAGGTTTTCTCTTAGTTGTTTTTCACGAAGTTCACAGATCTTTTCTAAACTAACAGCAAATGTAACTTGACAGAGCCATATGTCTCCAACGTTTTGCAAAAAGCCAAACACCTTCGTAGATGAAGTAGAAATGGAGCAGCTGAGGTCTCCTGGCAAAAATTCGGGGGACATAATATGAAACTTCGGGCCTAGTTCAAGAAGACTAGAATGGACAGTCACTTCCATTTATTGAGATATATTCCATTTCATGGCTTAGTCTAAACGCTATTAGAGCAGCTGCTGAGTACGAGAGTAAGCTGATGTACCGGACCAGCCCCAGTGTCAGAAAGGGCTGGAAGAAACTTTTTTTTACATAGGTCACATTAGCATTACATCAACAGTAGTCACTCATCAAATCCCAGCTAATATTATTTGGGAACATGTCAGAGCTACTATAATAATGCAAACATTTTGGCTGCATTGGGAATACACTAAGTATACGGAAAACTATTCCCAGTACAAAAACCATGTGGGCAGTTTTCTGGCTGAATCAAAATTAACAAGAATAAAAGGAATTGAACCAAAAAAAAAAAAAAAAAAGCAGCAGCAAATCTGGTTTAACAGCTGCACAGCAAATACGTTAATAATGTAAAATCATTGAGTACATCAATCCATCCACCCCTCTCCTAATGTTTTCCTGTCACATGATGGTTAATTTTCAGAAAACTACAGAAATCATCTACAAAAGTCTGTTACAAAGCCATTCATGCTGAAATGCACAAATACAGCCTGACTTGCAAACAGCAAGGGAAGCTAATAATAGGGTAATAGAGAAGGTGCAAAAAGCTCTGATCTCTTACGAGCTGCTGAGTCTTTTTATTCAAATTATATTTCATATATATGTGGCAGGAAGAATGTAGGTGGTTTCTTTGACCCCGGCTGATCCGAGGACCCAGGTGTTTCTGATAACAGCAGAATCCTTTTGTCCTCATACCATTTCATCTCTCTTGCTTCGATATCTGGTTTCTCGCTAAACATTTGCCTTGAAATCTGTCCCAAGGGTGCAGAGCGGTATGATCCCCCGTGACAGCAGCTGTAAGGTAGCGTGCAGAGGGTTAGCTCGATTACTGCGGGGTACAACTTCCCCAGACTCTGCTATCCTCTGTCCTCTTAAGGAAAAGTCAAAGCCTACTGGTTTCTTGAGAGGCTCTCCATTAGCCCTCCTTGCTGCGTGAGACCAGGGGGAGGTTAAAGCCAGTTTCTCCCTGCAGTGACAATGGGAATCAGAACAGCAGCTGCACTCTTTAAGGAGACAACTTGGTTTTAACACAAAATTATCACAAAGACTTTTAAAAGGTGAAGAGAGAGGACAAAGATAGGACTGCATTACTACACTGGCTCTCAAGGTGAAGCTACTAATAGTTGTACTATTAGAATAGAAAGGAGAGAAGAAAAAGGCTGATTATATTTAAAAAAAGAAGGAAATGTGATAGAAGACACACACACAAAAGCCTGAAAACCAAAAAGCCTGCAAATCCTCATTTCTTTCAGTGAACAAACACTTAGCCAAAGATAATCGGGGTCCTTTGACTGACTCCTCCTTGCACACTGCCGTTGTTATCTCCTCCTGCTCTTGCAAAGGTTTTTCTCTTCCCTTTCTCAGCAGCTGTTGCTGCAGGCAAAATCAGCGTCTTCTTCACCATTTGCAGGAAATTACGGCACTAGACATCACTCCATTCACAAATCGTGGCTCCACAGTGACTACAATGATGTGAAGCCCGAGTAGCCCAACTGGTTTTAATTTACATCAGGTAACTGGATTTGCACTTGTGCCAATGGGAACAGTACCCGGCCCAGAGAGCCAAGCCATTAACAGGTGGGAAGAAGTTTGGAGAGAGTTCATCACCAGGGATATGAGAAATGTGCGCGTGAAAACAGTTTAGTCAGCAATCAGTCACCTCTATTTTTTTTTTTTTTTTTAACCACAACAGGTTTATCCAAGAGCCTCGTAGACTTTAATCTGGGTACATTACGCAACTCTGTCTACTCCGGCATTAAAAGGCAGGTGTATTCAGAGACGCGCACGCAGAGATCATTCTCAATCTCTGAATCACAGCGGTGTTTCTGCTGGCTCTTTGCTCTGCCACCTGTACACTCATCGTTAAGTCAGAGAACAGACCGACCGGCCCATCGTACAAGTTCAGAAAATCAAAGCCAGGCAGACGATGGCGTGGGAGGCTGAGCATGAATTGTTGCAGGGCTCTGACTAACGCTCCGACAGGGAAGCGCGCAGGAAGCTGTGCAGAGCCAGGAAGGACACTGCCCCGGTGCTTCCTTTCTGCCACTTCAAAAATATCGACTAACAGACCTCTTTAAAAAAAAAAAAAAAAAAGTGCTTCGGACAGATCCTGACGTTAGCTCTTGGCCTTTGCCTCATATTATCTTACCGAAAAATAGAAGGAAAGTACTGCAAGTAGTTAATAGCTTCTCTTAAACAGGATGCTGAGGATAGCGATTACAAGGCACTCTGTAGAAAAGACTTTGAAACATGCAAGCTGTGTATTCACAGTCTGGGCATGAATGCAGTTTGTACAAGTCCTTGTTGCTGTTTTGTGAACACAGAACACAGTGTTTTCTTTTACTTACTCCCTTCCTAGTCCCTCTTCATGTACTCTCTCTCCACATATTATTTTAAAAGAGAACGTCAAACAATAGAAAAAAAAAGTCTTTGTACTGGTTACACTATACGCAGCCATTTGTATTGCCTTTATTTTGGGCGTTCAGAGAGGCTGTGTTATCAGAAAGTTGGAGCCATGCTGAAATCCAAGTTTGAGACAGAGCCACCGAATCGATCTGTGACCTTGAGCAAGGCGCTTGATCTCCTGGTGCTTTGATTAGTCATGTCATAAAACTGGGTAAAAAGCAGCACCCGATGAAACACAGATGCTTCATCAGAGATGAAGCTACCTTCCTGAAATAACACACGGAGAGGCACATGCACAAAAGGGTTTCATACTTTCTTGCCTCATTTTGGCAGCCGCTTTGCTAAACTTCTGCACAGCTTCACACCCGTCCTAGTAGTATTAGAATATTGAATTTATACACAAAGGCATATGTGACTCACGGCTGAAAACTAGCCCTGATAAAATTCAGCTCTATGCAAAGTGCCATCCTAAGCCTCCCTGAGCACTCAGCGTAAGCCATGGCAAGCAGGACTTAAAGTAGCAGGAAGCTTGAACTTAAGAAATGGCAGCTCTGTTATTGCTCCTTGTTTTAAAATTGATAGGTTTGACCTTTTACATTTATCTTCTGTGGTCATTAATCAGCGCCGAGGTGAAAGCTGAAGTTACAACATACTACGTCCTTTCACTATTCATTTTTAGTTAAAATTCTGATCTTGCACTTTGTTTAATATTGCACACCGAGGGTGGGGTGAAACGGTCCCCAGGAGCTCAGCAATCCATGCATACCAAACCAAGTGCCAGGCATTCATTGTTAAATTAATTAACAAAAGTGCACACCAAATTATATTGTCTTTTAAGGCTGTAAAGGGATTTCACTCCTACCTACCAGCTACCTCCAGAAAAAGCTTTAGGATTTATAAACACTATTCCAGCCACTGTATCCTCTACAAAATTTCAGACAGAAAACCTCAAAATCCTTCTTCATAAATTCTTGAATCTCGGACCCTTTGATCAACATCAACTGTACCATTCAAGGATTTTTGTAAATCCTGAGTGCCTTGGGAAATGCACTGTACATGTAGCAAAAAGGCTACCTAATGGCCATATGGAATGTAGTTTATTCTTGCCCACTTGCAAGTAACACAGAAATGCCTGTATGAAACCTCTCCGGGGGCCTGGCGCGAGACAGATGAAAATTCAGGAAATGGGTAGAGAGGGGAACAGAGGAGTAGCTTTGAATGTTGAACTGCCATTCACATCAGCAGGTTTTGAGTCAAAAATGAGGACAGAAATGGATTATCACCTTTTATAAAGAGCAAAGTCTCTGACATGATTTAAAGTTTGCATCGTAGGTACAATCAGACCTCAGTCGATGCACGCTGCGCTATCTGCGGGGCTGCACACACAAAAACATCTAAGCAGAATTTAGGAGACTTAATAATACACAAGATTCATTGCATGACCTTCATATTTATTTTTCAACCAACAGCCATCTAAAAGAATGAGCGTTAAAGAAGTTTGATGTTGATTAACCAGGTCTGACTGTAATTAAGTTTATGAATAGAGAGAAAAATGCAAAATTTTATTAACTGTGGAAGGAATGTTAGGTCCTTAACTGCCCAGCAAGTTCGTGAAGACAAAGGAGATCAGTTTACAAGGGTTAAGTAAACATAATATTTTATATTACAGTTCAAATGAATCCAATTTCAACAAGACTGTGTAAGAGTCTAAAAATTGGTTTACCAGATTGAACATTTTTATGAACATTAAAACCCATTACATTGCTCTGAAGTACAGCTACCGAACAGCCAGAGCCACATAAAGAAACCATTTGTTTCTTAGCCCTATGGCTGAATTGCTTCTAGCCTCTTTGCTATTCATGTCTGGTGGGTTCCCTGTATTTATTTTTACACGCCTACATGTTGTGCATTTTGTATTCCATTAAGTTTCCAAGGTCATGTCAAAACAAAATGCATTCCTGAGTGGGTCAGCATAGGAATAGCCGCACCAGACGTTAACGTAATAACTTGATGCTTACTGCAAATCTGAGAAAAGTAACCAGCTGTTGTGAAACACAAATTTCTGGTAAGGGAAGGAGGCAGTACATGAACACAGTGCTCTGAAAAGTGCTGGTTTAGCAGTAATTGACCTTAAGGTCCTTTATTTATCTATAGAATAGACGTGCGTTTATAGCCGCCTCAGTCTGTTGAGCTAATCACTGACTCTGATGAGGCTGCAAACAAAGCTGCCAATTAGCACTAATTATGATAGCAATATTTCATTCAGATTAACAAGTCTGAACCACTGAACTCCCTTGGAGAGGAAAAGTCCTTTTAAGCATTTTTCAGAAGATTTCCGGCACCCCAAAGAACTAGCCCGCAGACACTATAAGCATGTATCCAATGGTGATGGCTCACCATTTGAGGGAAAATAAGCATTAGATAATGGAGATACTGTTATATAGCGTGACACAGAGTGGATCCTGTGTACCTCCCATAGCATGCAGAACCATTCCCCATCAAACCACAACTACCTCTACATAACACACAACTCATTGGGAGCCATAAAATTCAAACAAACAGGCCTCCTCTTTCAGCCGATCATTCCTTTTCTGCACTGCTGCTGGTGTTACAAGCGTTATCAGTTGTCTTGGTCTTCATTAGGCCACGCCTGCATCAAGGCCACCTCTCACCCCACTGAGAGCCGATGGGCCGAACACTGCCCTGCCATACGCACCAGAGGCGGGTCCTTTGAAGCCTATGTCGAGGAAAAAAAATTGACCTTGGGCATTTTGAGCTATGCTTTTTTATGGCCGAATTCCACGGCAGATAAACCTTTAATGTACCTCATGTGCAAGGCACACCATTAATCCAGGCCTAAGGCTGGTGGATGAAGAAAATCAAGGAAACGAAAAGGCGTGGGTTATACCGCACGCTCAGCTACGCCGGCTCAAGCCCTGCTACCCCAGCAGCAGCTCTGAACATGGACGTCCATGGCCATACCTGGTCCAGCGCAGGGATCTGTTTGGATGCACTCTGAGAGAAAAAAATCAATGTTGTCACCAGCAGCTCTGCACACCAGGAAGGAGCCGTGTTTTATTGCACTTGAAACACAACGCTTGGCTTCCCAGGATGTGTAAGCAACAGATTTGTCCGGTGAGCCAAAAGGGATCCTACCCTTTGGCAGGCCAGCAGAAATGAATGTGAGGCTTGTCTCGTCCAGGACTCACTCTTGCAGCTCTTACACTGAAAGGATGCATTGTGAGAAGTGAATTAACACATTGGCATCTGTATTAGCTATATTAAAACCACCCAGAGCATGGACAGGATTGCCCATACCATGTATCCAGAAAGGGAAAAGCATGGTTTTGTTTCATGATGAGCTGTGGCTCTTCCTTGCTCTCCTCGAGGCCCTGCTGGAGCAGGTTGGTGATGGGCAGGCTGCCTACCTGCACGGCAAGAGCCAGGCTGGGAAAGGGTCCAAAATCCAAAGAAGAGCTAGGGAGTAACCCAGTGACTGAAGGTCTGGTTTGACCAGGAAAGTGCAGCCTTGCCAGTAAAGAGGATGATGAGTTGCAATAAGAGTGGGTGGGTAGGGTGGGGCGAGAGAAGGCTTGAGAGAATTGAGCCCAAATGACTCCCACACTCCGTAGAGCTGGAGACTGGGAGCCGTCCTTTCTGGAAGGCAGCATGCTGGGGTGTGCGAGTAGCAGAGAAAGACATTACTCCTAGCAGAGATGGGTGGGAGCTGCAATGTTTGGCCTCCAGTTTTCAATACCACCAAGTACAGAACGTGTACGGGTCTGAGCCTGTGGACCTAACAGACCCATCTTAATTTCCTAAGAGTCGTAAAGGCAAACTTTTAGCAGCGTAAAACATAAAATGTAATTTGGAAAACCTGTGTTGCTGGGGGAGGCAAAAAGGCATGCCTTAGCCTTCATGGAAAAAAAAAGCTGTTTTGGCAAGGCCGATAATTAATGAGCCAGCGGTCATTTAAGGTGGGCATAAATATTTGCATCCCAGAAACATTTGCCACCTTCTCCACGCTCCCCTTCTCTCGGTCTGTTTTTTCCCTTCTCTGCAGCCTCCTCTCTCACGCGCTCTTTTTCTCTCCCCTCCTCTCCCTGCCTGCCTGCCTATCATCTTGCTCTAATTGTTTCCAGATTTGTGTGGGAGGTCAGGGCCCGGGAGTGCTGCTTCATGCCAAGTTTATAAACAGAGCAGTGTTTCCAGATGGCCACTGGCTCCAGCCTGGCTAGCAGGTTGATTGGGACCAGAATAACAACAGGTGGAGAACAGACAATGAATTCCTTGACACTTATTTTACTCCCTCTGCTTTTTCCCCCATTCCCTCCTCCCTGCAGCCACCACGGCTACCACCAGTAGACCTTCAAGCACTTGAATCAGAGCAGGGAGTCGGGACACGGGGGAGGGAGAGAGGAGGAGGAGGAATGATGAAAGAAAGCGCAAGTGACTTCCTTGACCGAAGAAATGGCAGGGCAGGAAAGACGACACACGCTGCTACCTCCCTGCCATCCATTACTGCTGCTGTTAATTAAGGTGTCCTTCAACCCCTCATGGAAGAGACCCTCAGAGATGAAATACAGAGAATAAACAAGATACCTTGGACAAATAGAGATAATTATAAGATTGATTTAACAATGCTCCTCAGGCAATTGTATGCTCTCAGTTTTTGGCAAGGCCACCAAGCCTACTGGCAGCGACGACACTTCCTCAGTCACAGTCAGCTCCGTACTCTTATTTTTCCAGACAGATCTAGTCTCCCCCAGGCTCCAGTTTGCCACCACCCCTCCCAGGCTCCTGCCCTTCCTAGTCTCCGTCGCCTCCTCCGAGCTGATGTTTTCTTCCCAGGCTTCACACCAAAATCCCACTTTCCTCATTGGAAGCTGTTTATAGAAATGATGGGGCAGGGAAAAGAGGTTCTGCAAGGCAGTAGCAGAGGTGCTTTTCTTTCTATTTCCTTGTTCTTTCCAGTGCATTTAGGGGAGCTGTTTGGCACTACTGCATTGCTCCAAATGACTGGGTTTAGAGCAGATCAAAAGGTGGCCACAGATGACACAGAACTGCAGGTTCAGATTCAGGAGAAGCCTCACTCCAGCTGGAGGCTGGAGCTGGTTTTCTCCAGAAGGAGAAAAAGGCATAAATTAAAGCAGACAACAGCCTTGATTTTGGGCCTACAGTAACATGAAGGCACATTTTACATGCATACACAGAGTACAGGCAACCCCTACTATCGTATTTCTCCTGGAACTTCCCAAAAGGAAGGCACATCCTGGGAGCGGATGGGAGAGAAAGAGCCTGGGTCACAGGAGTAAAGCTTAAACTTTGAATGCCCAGGCTGCTTCAAGCTATGGTCAAACCTCTAGGAAAGCATGCACAATAACCCATTAGGAGACATTTGCAACAATGCATTTTGGATCTGGTGGCTGTGATTGCCACCTCCTCTGTCCCCAAAGACACCACCAGGATGCAGGAGCTGGATCTGGTTCCAGGTGTACGCCTGGGTGACAGGGCTGCTCCTCATCCTCACTGAACCTCCAGTGGGAGAGACTGGGAGGGATGCACACGGTTCAGAAATTCATACGACCGGGACCTCAACTGCAGAAGGAGGAGATCAGGAAAAGGGAACGAAAGGGGTACTAATGAGGGGAAATAAGGAGAAACAATCAATCTTCCAGACGAATTCATTTTATATTACCAAACTGCAAATGTTCCTATTTCCCTGCCTGGCCCAGTTCTGCACTCCTTAGGGTAAGATGGCAGAACCAGTAAGAAGCAAAACCGTAAATGATCAAAAAACATTATAATCTCAAGAGAATTAATGAATAATGAGACTAAATTATTGAAACTGCTGGACATGACTCACCAGGATAGGCTTGACACAGTTGCTATACACAAGGGAAAGAAAAAAGGGTAAAATTTTCTCTCCATTTCCCACTTGTGCTTACACTCTCCAGATGGCTAAATTTAAACTAGGATGAATATGCTAGCAATAAACCCATAGAGAAGTATAAGGATTGCAAAATTAAAAGCGGCTTTCTTAGGAAAATTATTCCTTAAAAGTTCAATGGCTGCTTTTAACAGGATGTTATCCAAAGTGGGTAAATAACCCAAGACTCCAAAGTGAATTGTTTATTTTCTTTCTATTTGCTGCACTCCTCACATGTAAATAGAGAAATTCAAAAGGCAGTGAAACAGCATACACAGTCTTCTGTGTTCAAACAAAGTGATCAGTAAACTGACTGAATTGCTCACATCGGTGAAGCAGACAGGATTTACCCCGTTCATTACTAATAGCATATTTTCTTATTTGTAACCTTATATTCAGATCCTTAATGGTTGACACGTACTCTTGGATTGTCTATAAAATACCCCCAAAAACCATTTTCGGCACAAGTGCCAGCATAAAGGTGAACTGAAATTCAATAGGAGTACAATTTGCTGCTACTCAGAAAGCTCTTATATAAACGGTGTGTGAAAAGTGAGCATCATTTAAAAAGCATTTGCTAATATTTGCAATGCAAAAGACTTCAAATTCTTGCATATGAATACCTGGAAGCAGATTTGGAAGTATTTAGGGGTTTTCATGAATGTCAGCAAATTGTTAACAGGTTTTTATTTTCCTGGAGAAATTTCATGACTAGTCTTAGCTGTCAAATTTTATACTGCGTAAGTTCTACATCTACAAATAAACACAAAAACATATTAAGCCAGTTAAAAAATCTTTGCACTTCCAAAGCTTCTTATATCTCAGGATCTCAAAATACTTAAATAAACATTGTGCCTAATCCTCAGGATTGGTTTAAATGAGGTCACTCAGCACCTCTTAAGTAGATGCTTAGGATATTTTGCCAGAGCGAACTTTTAAGATGGATCATTTTATAGCAATAGAGTAAACTCCAACAGTTTGGAGATTCTCCCTGTTTCAGACTGTAAATTCTCTGGGGCAGAGAATGGCTTTGACCGTATGCTTGGGCAGTAGAGTCTTGATTTTACTGGCAATTCTGGACATAACTGAGATGCAAGCAGGATAATAAAGGAAAAGGATAGGAAGTGTGAAAGACAAGATGCTCGCCAAAGCAGGATTTGCATCTGATCAAATATGCTAATTATTATGTTCATATAACTTCCAAAATTCTACCTATGCACAAAATTTCCAATTATTTGTGGAGCATTACTGGGACTGTAGACTGATCATTCCTCATGAGGCACTAATGCTACCACTTTGGCACAACACTATGGTTTGTATAACCCAAAAACTTTAGGCCGTGCCTTTCCCGTTACTTCTTCTGTGTTCCACAGAAATCTGTGTACTAGGTTTTTCAAAAAGTAATTTGGTTCTTTGCTTGGTTCATATATGTTTTGCAATCTCTTTGTTGTTTCTCCTGAACAGAATTATCAAACTCTGACATATCAAACCCAGGACAAGTAAACTTGAGAGCTGACTGCACACCAAACTCTAAATTTCTGTACTGAAGGTATTGATCTGACGCTGAGCTATGGATACTTATCTGCCATCTTGGTTTCTCTTTCAGCAGCTCGTCATTGACAGTGATAACTAGTCACTTGTGGACCTCTCTATGGAGATAAGGCAAACGACATTTGTATTTTAAACCAACAATGAACAGCTTTCAATAGGTGGAACGCTGAATGATAGGCAGGCCTAAGAATTACTAGCGTAAGTGATTCTTTTAAGGAGAAGAGTTTGTTTGCATAATGCTGATTTGCAGTGTTGATGTCCACATGAAGACAGCATGGTAAGCAGATGTTCTTGTTCTGGATGTGACTCCTTGCAACTTTTCACACCCAGGCAGCACAGTGGGAAATGCCAGGGAGTCTGGCTTCAGTCACTGGCTCAGGTATCAAGTTAAGCTTGAAAGGTCAGGTTCTGGGAATCCACATTTCAGAAGATTTATATGCAAATGTAAGCAGAAGGATTCATGTCACCTAACTTCCTAAGTCTTAAAGTTAAGCATCTCCTGGAAGAGGCTTAAATTACAGGTGCTTCTTCTATAATCAGTAGAGACAGACATCTCCACAGGCATCTTCAGTGGAAGGATCTCTCACTTGCACACTGTTGACTGTAGAAGGACTTCAAAAAACTAAGATACTAGACACATAACTTCTTTTAGATGCTAAAATAAATCCTACTCCATGGATGGCAACAGCTTTTTTGGACTTTGCCAAAGATTAAGCTCTTCACACAGACGTAGCTATTGAGATCTACTGGTGCAAGAGCATTTCCAAATGTGAATGTTTCTGAACATTCCCGCTGTAGAGAGATTACATAAATGCTTCCTGAAATGTAGCTTATTTAGAAGCGAGGTGCATACCTGAGCTAACATTCCTGCAAAAAAAAGCTAAGCTTCTCCTCACATAACTTTTGAAACACCTCAAACCAGAATGAAGTTATTTTTCCCTTCAAGAAGTTGGCAGAGTAGTGAAAAGACTTGTGTGGAGGAGGTGAGAAATACCATTTCTAAATGCTGAGAAAACCAAGTAAACTGTCCACAGTGACAACCCATATTCAGTGACTGTGGATTATTTATTATGCTAGTCTGAACTGCTACTCTAAACCAATGATACAGGCAGTGCTGTGACTGAAGATGGGAGGGAAAACATGCAAATATTGTTCACAAATGCTCCCCTAAATTTTTTTACTTAGACTGCAACTCATGTTTGCGCAGTCACAGAGTCCACTCACAAACATTCAAGTAGTTGGGTGCACTCTCCTGAGACAGCAAACTATGGCCCTGTAAGTGCACCACTGCAAGGCCTCTGAACAGTGCAATGTATACAGACTCCTCATAAAAGCTTTTTTACAGGAAGCACCTTACAAATGCAAATAAACACACAGAGGATGAGATAATCGGACTGGGTGAGTAAGTTAGCTTCACTTGATGGTGCCCAGTGACCATTACTCTGAAGAGCAGCCTACTACCTTGGGCATTAAACTATCAGATTTCTGGACTTCTGCCAGCCAGAGTCCAAATTCCCTGGGCAAAGAGGCACAACATGATCTCAGCGGGACACCACAGTCCGTCCCAGGAGGTCTGAGAGCTACTCAGTAGGTGCAGCAGGTCCCGGAGATAAGTCTGGCACCTACCCCAATTTGTGTGTTTTGAAAGGTGCACAAATGCTCTAAGCAATTTCATTGCAAGGAGTCCTGCTAATGAGCACAGGACTAATTAATAACAGACGTTCTTCTGCTATGTTTTCTATATAGGAGCTCAACCAAGTCACCTCAGGCTGTTTTTCTTTTCTGTTCTTTGCAACCTTAAAGATAAGAGAGCAAACAGATCAAATACACTTGACCAAAATGGACAGTATCTTAAAGGAAAAGCAGGTAACGGTGGGAGCGCTCCATCATAGGAAAAGGCAGACTAAAGAGACACAGGCAGAGAGACTATAACTATGACCACTAAACATCGGATGTAGCAAGCACACTTAGTAAAAAAGGTCAAAGTGAATTGTGGATTGCGGGGAACATAACTGGTAAAATTTAGATAAAGCTTTAGCTACACAGGAATTTATTGATTACAAGGTCTGAGCAAAAGGAATCACCTGGGAGATTTTTCCCACATGTTTAACAAGATGTTAACTGCAAGATTTTGTGAAAAAATATGTAAAGAAAAAAAATAATGGTGCTTTGTTTACTCTAAATTGCAATACCTATATAAATATTCAGATGATAGAATAATCTGCTCCAACCCTTCCATCTGTATTAGTACAACTGTTGCACTGGACTGCTCTTTTGCTGAACACTACAGTATGTCTACAAGCATTTGCATATCTCCTACTGCCAGATCTTCTAATGATACAAGACTTCAGTTGAAGGAGTAAGTTTGTGGCAACATTCTGCAGTACATAATGTCATAAGGGCATATATGGTATGGACGCAATTTAAAAAAAAAATAAAATTAAATGAACCTCAGGTATTAATTGTAATCCCCTACTTATTTTCTGATTTAGCTGCAAGTAGAGTGGTCTGGAAACTACTGACAAATACTGACTGTATAATAATTAGCACGATGCTGTTCTTGTACCTTTTGCATAGAACAAATTGACATCAATGGAGTTCTACCTAAGAGTTGCTGTGATATCATGGGCTGCACGGCAAAGCCCTAAGATGAGCCACTAATGTCTGTAAACCATTATAATAGTAATACTTTGTCTAAATCATAGAGCCTAAAAGGTCTAATAGATCAACACGTTCATCTGTCTGCCAGAGGACTGCCCATTTTCTGAACCTTCACAACAATTCAAAGGAGAGCAAATAATAGTGATTAACGAGCAAAGAACAATGTAGTTATTGCAGTGGAGTTGATCTCTGAAACAAAGCAGAATTTAGCAGCTAAATAAAGTGGAAGCTATTAACTTCATCTTTATTACTATGCAAAGGCAAGTAGCAACTGTGTAATTTAAATAGGTCCATTATGTAACACTTTTTTCTAATTCATTCCTGATCTGCTAAACTAATCTCTATTTTTTAGGGGGTTTGAAAATGAATTAAATGGATGAAAAATGCAGCTGAAAGCCAGGATTATTTAAGGAATGGAGAACAATAGGAAAGCATGACAAGGAAAGATCAGCCATTTGACAATGAAGCAACATCCTGAGCCTGAAGCACAATACTATTGAGTAAGCATCTGAGAAAATGTTTTATTTCTTCACCCAGGATGTGTTCTCTTTCCTCTTTCTCCTCCCCTCCTAGCAGTGGAGTTTGACTTGGTGTTAACCTAGAGAAGTTTAACTTGAGGTTTCCTAGACTGGACTAAGAACTCCAATTGTTACATAGCTCTGTAATTCCACAACCTACATTTATAGTGTATATTGGAAGTCCCAGTTTCATCCCACCCAAATATGGGCACTGAACGGAGGCAGCTACCTGGGGGCTGTAGGACCCCTACATGCCCTTTATAGTCAATGGAGGGAAAGAGAGACACACCAGCAGCCGGCAGTTCAAAGAACCAAAATATGGCTCACCTTCTGAAGATCTCTCATTCTCCGCTGATTGCAAAGGAAACCTAAAATAGGTACGCTCTTAACACAAGTCGCTAAAGTAAAGCGGGAAGATTTCCACCCCAATTTAAATGTTCTTGTGCTTTTCCAACTCCTCCTCCTTACCAGACGTGAAGCTTCAAAAGGTTCTTCTCTCCACAACATTTGTTGTATGGGTTTCAAAAGCTGTTCCTGTCACAGTTTTCCAGGCAGCATGAGCAAGGATGTTTGTCTGGTTACAATGCTAACTTCCTCCAAATAATGTCTTGTAACATAGTTATCAGAAAAGAAATCTTTGTCTATCCAAAGATTTGGATATGGTGCTGCATAATATGGTATGATAATGGTGCTGCAATCATGCAAAATTTTTATTTTCCGAAGACACCGTGGTGCCTATCAGGATTTAGGTAATTTTCACCTTTTTTTTTGGTCGCACGCACTAAGCTGTTGCAATACATAAGAGTAATGCAGCACTGACAGTTAATTTAGTGCAGCATTTCAATAATGAAAGTCAGGGACTTTTGAAGATTTGGAAAATATATTGAAAGGCTATATATTTAAAACTAACACCTTTTCATTTAGGCATGTAAAACTAGTGTTACCCTTTTATCTAATTTCCTGCCCCTTTTACTAGCGATTCAGTTACAGCTCTTTTCTGTTAGGAACTGGCAGTTCAGTAGTTCAGTGGACCAAAAAGTAATGTAATATTTTGCTAGTTTTGTTGGAAAAGTAATATAGTAGTGCTATTACTAACGAGGAACATGTTCATACTACAACTGGACTTTACTTTAAAAAAATAATGAAAAATAGCAAGTACAGCTCTGCCCACTGCTGCACTTGTACAATCCTTTGTCATTAACGAGAGCTGTACATGCTTACCTAGAGATACAACTGAGTCCTCTGGTGGCACTGAATCTACTAAAAAGCACCAAATTTGTTCAAATTCACTTCCAGGAATAATTTAGACTCACACATTATAGTCACGCTCTGCATAAGAGGTCCATTATATTTTCTTCGTTGGTGGACAACAGAATTAGAGATGGATCCGGCTTGGAGCCCCAGCCAAAATGCATCTTTGTTTTACAGAGGTTCAAAACACAAACCTGTCCCTGTACTAATTAGATTCTCCCTCACAAAAACAGAGCTTCCAAGTATCATTTCTTCCTTCAGAAAAATCTGAGAAGGGGATAATTCTTTAGAAAATTGCAATTCTTATTTGTATAACTCAATTTAAACTTTACAGAGAAAAATGCCTGGCCTGATGCAATTACTAAATCATCGTTTGATGATCACTGAAATTCATTGGAATCTTTCTTTAATCTTGGGCATTTAAAAGCCCTTGGGTTTTATTTGTTGTGTTTCAGGACACCTGACTTGACTGCAATGGCTGCGATCAGAATCTCACCTGCCTGGTAATAATAAATTGTGCTTTTGCAACAATTTTGTGGATAGTTTTCTTTCTCTTAACTTCATCTTTAAGCTCTTTTTTCACATCCACTGTATTACTTAATGCCTTCATTTTTATTCTTGTGGTTTTCTTTCTACTTTTCTTCCCCTTTTTTCCTCTACTTCATTGTTTTGCTGTTCTTCATTTTTGCTTAGTCTAACATTTATTGTGGTTTATTTTTAGTATACATGTATATTTGGGGTGGAATTATAATCTGAACCTTTATAGACTGAGTATATGTTTTTGTTGGAGAAATATGTAATTGGCGACTGTTCTTATTCTTCTGAGAAATGCCAATAACAAATGGCAGGCTCCAGTTCAATGAATCGTCTTGTGCTTTAACAAAACAAAGCACCAAAAGCAGGCAAAGCAAGTACAATAAAATATTTTTTTAAAGTACAACAGTTTATCCGGGGGTCCAAAATATTGCAAATGTTGGTGTTTGACTGTTTCGCATCTGTCATAGTCTTATGCTGAAATACCATTTAAATGTCAATTACATTTTTTGCAAAAAACATGGAACAGATACACTGTAAATAATCACATGGAGAGGAAATAACACACTTGAAACTGGAAATTCCTTTTTTACTTCTAGGCCGATTTCTCAGTTTATTTAGATGTTAAAGAGATCTATTGCCCTTTAAAGTACAGTATTAATAGCTGGGTTAGTTTAACTGCCCTTTTCCCACACACATATGTTTTTGCAGACTAACACCTACTGATACACTTTTCAAACCCTTAAATCTCCTCTGATTCTCAAAATGCTCTTCTGTCTTCATTTCTGGATGATGGTCACGAAGCACAAAGCCTACTGGAATAAACACAGTTTGGGAATGCAAGTTCCAAAGGTTTCGCAGCTGCTTGAGCATGCACATAGGTCCCAAAGTTGCGCTTGCTTAAAAAAATCCCACTGCGTTAAGGCCTCTTTAAAAATTGATTACTATTTGCCATCAACAATCCCCTTTTAAATCTAATGTAATTGAATAGGATTCAAAAGAGGCATTAGAGAGTAAGTGAGTGAATAAGGATAGGCATGGGCACATATTTAAAGTGAGGCACCCACGTGAGCCAAAGGGACATACCAATACACAGGCAGGCTCTGGTGACATTAGTGTCACCACTCAGCTCTAGTAAATTTTTTACTTTTACCTTTGCTACATTAATCCACAACGTTTATATTTTCACAACTGCTCTTTTTTTGTTAGATGTAGAACATCTACTATGAAGTAGAAGTTTCCAAAAAAGAGCACTGGGGAAGAGGGAGGTTGTTGAGTTTTGGAAGGGGGTTGTTTGTGTATTTGTTTTCTTACAACTGGCAAAACCCCAGCAGCTATTCTCCAGAAATTTCACAAGAAACATTCATATGGGCAGGAAATCTACTGGCAAGAAACGGCAGATGAAAGAGTTATGTACTGCTGAATGAGAGTTTTGCACCTGCACGTTGCTTAAGTTGGAGAACACGCTATTAATATAATCACAATAGCATAACCAGCAGGATGCGTATTCATCCACTAAGAAGATTTCATTTCGAGACTTCATGGACACTTTTGGCATTAGTGCAAAACAAGGAGTTGAATCAGTTTCAAATGTGCGCTAAATGAAAAGAGGAAAAAAAAAAAAGGTTAAACAATTACTATCAGGATATTATGTTTAAAATTAAGACAAGAACTGTGTAACTGAGCCCAGACCAGTCTACTGGAGGTCCAAGGGCACCAGAGATGTCCAGTAAGTAGGATCAGAGGAACCCTGCTTCACACTCATTCACTAGATTCTGTTTTGTTTGTTTCTACTTTTTTTTGGAGAAACCATTTCTTTCCCCCTCAGGGTCATTAAACTTAGACTGGAATAGAGCTATTAAAAAAAATCCTATGGAACATTTTTTGGGGTCAGGATTTGGTAATTCATTGAAATCAAAATATTTCCAATGCATATCAAAACATATCAACAAAGTTTCAAAACAAGTGTTGTCCCAGTTTCAAAACCTGGAAGCCCTGAGGTCTCTAGCTCAAAGGTAGGCTGCTTGGTGGGCCATCCTGCAATGACAGGCCATCAATCCTTTACCCTGGCAGTCAGAGGGTTGAGCAACGGTCTGCCAGCCAGGCAGGACTCCTCCAGAGCTCTGCAGGCTTCCAGAAAAACTTAGCCAAAATTCAACTGTCCCTGCAAAAGTCTAGATTTCAGTCAACTGCCAAAGTCTCTCTGATGTTTGCCAAACAGCTTTACTTTTGAGACTGGTTCCATCAGGTTTTCTGTGTAGAAATGTTGGGTTTTTTCCAAATAAATCATTTCACCCCCAAACAAACCATTTTATCTCCCTCGGTAATCACCTAGATCATTCAAAATGGTGTACCATCCCTGGATTTGTCCCTGGACCCATGATGCTGCTTCAGGTTTCAGGCACAGAAAGGCTATGTGCAGTTCAGTCTTTCCAAGCTGACCAATGGCTCTGCCACGCAGTCAGTCCTCTCCTTACTGAATTTCACCTCCAGTGGTTTTACACAGCCATAGGGAGATAATGCCCAGTGCTTTCCTGGGTGAAAAGGCTGTGACCTGGCCAAGGTGATTCATGAGAAACTTCGGCCCTTTCCTACTGGCATGTGAATTGCCAGGAATGTAAGAGAGAACATAATTGTGAAGAAATTGCTAAAATCAACTAACGATATCCATTAAAAACAGTAATACAAGAGTATGCAACCTATATTGCTATCTCTTGTATAAGTATTATAGTATACCAGGACACAACATACAACAGCAATCGTAAGAGCCCTGTTGGGGGATGCACTGCTGACACTTTGCACTACCATGGTACAAGAGCTGCTGCCCAGCCACACTTGCTGCCCAGGCCAAATTTTCCCACATGATAGATAGGCTAGCCTCCATCAAGAGTCATAGGGGTCATCTCCTCATCTGGAAGGTCACATTTTAATCCACCAAAAGGCTGAAATACCAAGCATGGCTTGTGAACTGAGGGGAGACAATGAACCAACATCCCTAGAAAACCGTGCTGGTGATCAAAGAATTTCTACTCCTACAGACAAAAATGTTTTGGGGGCTGACCCACGGTGGTTTATTCATAGATTTACTGTGCAAGATTGTTCAACAGTCTCCATGCCGGGTAAGCCACTGTTTTCGTCTGAAGGACAATTTTACTACGGCCTTTAAAGATAGCTAAATCAACATACTATGCGTCGGTATGTTATCAGCAGTGATGCCTTCTGAGATTTGTTTTCACTCCTTTATCCACTGCAAAATCTATTGAGTTGCAAGGAATATTGGGTGGGAAAAGCCATTTTAAATTGCATGTTTATCATTTTAATGTCATTTGAACAACTAACCTCCAAGCTTTATCATTTTTCTATTAGAAAGAAGAAATGAAAACTATATAAAACTTGTGAAGAATCGCAGAGTACTTGTACAGACTGCAGACAGTCAGTCAATATCTCAAAAATCTCTCCCACTTCTTTACAGAGACTAAAATTCATCAGTCCAGTGAACTGGACTATAAAATCAGCGTATCTGCCCCAAAACGAGCATGCTTTTTCTTTGCAGTAATGTAACTAAAATGCATTTGCGGGACAGCAGGCTGGCACTGGGCTGTGAAAGGTATTCGCCATTTTGTAAAACAAAGCAGCTATCCATAATCTTTTTCTTTTCCAGATAAAAGGAAAGACTCATTTTGTGACTATAAAAAAAAGTTAAAGCAGTACAGCTGTAAGCAGAAATCCAGTCCACTTGTGGTTTAAAGAGCTCCACGCCTACTGTACATAAAATAATACGCTGGTATCATTAGCATAGACAACAGCTTGTTTTCAATTTGGCTGCAGATAATGAAATTATCCCCCAAATTACCATAAAGTGGAACAAATAAACACAAAAGCAAACTCTTTCTTTTTTTTTTTTTTCTTTCCCCCCTTCAGCAGCGCTGGCTTTCAGCTATTTAGAATAAAAGCAAAGCTTCTGTTTTTCCAGAGCTCCGGTTTGACCTCGAGCAGATAAAGAACATGAGATGACAAACACGCAGCAAAGAGTTACTGTGTCCTTCCCCCCCTGGCCTCTGTTTACATTAGGAAATGTACCCGGGGAGGAGGGAAGGGGAGGCAGGAGGGCTGCCTTTCAGCGCCCCGCTCAGCTCCGCTGGCTCCGGCTGGAGCTGGCCCCTGTTTCTGAGTAAGCTTACTCCACTCCAGATGTGCCTCGGCTCCAGTGTGGCTGCCATGTACAGTAAATCGGCATCTGAGGGCTCGTCAATCTGTGGGGTAGAGCAATTGCGGTCTCGCCAGGCCGCCCCACTGGCACAAACAGAAATTTGCGCCGCTGAACTGGAAAAGGAGAAGGAGGAGGAGGAGGAGGGAGAGGAGGGAAAGGGGCGACGGGGAGGGAAGGAGACAAAATAACGGGAGAGCAGTGTGTGAAAGGTGAGGGGCTGGAAGGTGTCCGCTCCCGGGAGGAGAAGGGGAAGAAATAAACCCTAACAGCCAACGGGGGAAATGTTCTTAATGCATTTGTAAATTTACTTGTAAATGTTTTACACTTAGAGAGAAAGGGGAATGCTGCGTATCATTTGGCAATGTTGGCTGTCTATAGGTCCCTGTGGATATACCGGTTTAGTACGACTTGTAACCAGGGCAGGAGAAACATAAAATAGCTGGGAAAACACAGCCAATTAGTCATTACATGTAGATTGTAAAAACAAGAGAGAGAGAGAGACAGAGAGAGAGAAATAAATACCCTTAGCAAATTGAGTCCCTCTTGTTTACGCCCCTGCAACATGAGTACGAAAAAGCAGAGGCAATGACGCCTTCTAATCAAAGTGCAACCTGCAAACCAGTCAGTGCTCCCATTCAAAATCCTCCAGGATTTCCTGACGCTCACAAGATTTACCTATTTGCTGTCATTGTAAAATACAAATTGTCTCGCTAATCAGGCAGTTTGCTTTGGACCTGACCCCAGTTGTACAAACTCCAAGTTGGACGCTCATTTCTGATCTCCTGCCGCCTACGCAGCCGTTGCTAACTGAGTTTTAATAGGATGAGAAAACGATCTTTTCTTTTATAGTGGGTTCAAATGAGCTACCCAGCTTCAAGCTGACTATAGCTGTGTTTTCCTAATCACCATTTTTTTATAGCAATTCTGAGGACCAAAATGCCTGCTCCCCCTCCCTTCTCTTCCAACAGCGCCAAGTCTAAGAATGTAAATAAGTGTTAAATTGAAACACAGAACAAAAATGGGTCAGATTTAGTGTAATTGAGTCATAGTTAAATTTAGGCTGCTTTTATTTGCAAATGTGAACTTTAACAGCGGTTCTATACAGCATCTCTGGGTAGAATGAGATGCCTCATTTATTTATTATTTTTATTGTGGCTGTGCCTGAAATTCTCAGCAAAGGTTCCCAAGTCCCATTGTGCCGTGCACTGTAAAAGAGGAGCTGTGCATTTTAAAGACTCTCCTTTGCCAGAGAGCCCATCCTCTGGGTACCATCTGGATTACGTGGCAGCACCTTAAATGGACAGAAGTAGTGTCGGCTGTTCCAAATTTTCAAAAATTGTGAATCAAAGCTGAAAAAAATCATGAGGCTGCAGGAAAAAAGTCGTAAGACTTTCCAAAGGGTATATACAGCAACCTTTCCTGTCTCTTGATTTGTGAGTTTTCAAACTTTCCCAACACACTGTAAGAGTATGAAAGCTACTTTTTAAAAAGAAATGCTCAGATTCTTGCAGTGTCCTGCAATTTAAGGAAGGAAGGCTTAAAAGCATCAAATATCATTAGATTTGAAATAAAGCCGTAAGACTTGGCAATACAACAAACAGTTGTAGATGGGACTTGATTTTCCTTAGCTCCCATTGACAGAATAGTAAGCTCTCTTCCCTCTAGGTTAAATCGATCCTGCAATGTACGAGGTGCTCTGATTCAGACTGCAAAGAACACATGTAATCGTCTATGATCGAACAATTAAAGTCAATGTGATTATTCTTATGCATAAGTTTCTTACTGGGTTTTCAAACACTGAAGGCACTGAGATCATTACCTTGGATGCAGGGCAACAGAGAAGATCAACCAGCCCTGTCGACCAGGAGGAGTCGATCTGCCTCCCACTTCTTCCTCTCATCTCCGTGTCCAGCCCGTGCCCAGCTAGCCTCCACGCAGAGGGGGCTTTAGGCCTTCTACAGTCATTTACAGCCAGAGAAAATGGACATAAAACAAGTGTATCGAATCAGGGTGGCAAGATTAGGATCAAAATTACCTCAAAACCTGATTGTTTAAAATTAGGCTGGCCAAAGCACTGGTAAACGTACAACAGGGACTTCCCTTACACTGACAGAAATACAAACTGGATGATCGAACAGGTGTTTTCAACGGCCGGCATTTCCATGCAGAAAGGCAACACAGATGGGTCTCATTAGACAGTAGCTGAGTTTAGTGAGGAATGTGACTTTTTCTACCCAATGTTGAATGAGTGGCCCAGGGGAAATGCGATACTTAGAGGACACCAAGAGCAGCACAGTTCTTAGCTCATCCACCACAATAATGGCACTAATTTGAGAATAAGTCAGAATAAGTCAGCATAAAGCTGATAATAGTTGTCTGTAAAGAACCGTGTACGATGGTAAGATGATATCAGACAATGCTAAGTGACCATGGAGGAATGTATCTAGAAGCCAGGACACAAAATGAGTGAAGCATGAAGAGGGTGTGGAAAACAAATCCCTGAGAGAGATAAGAACATCAGAGCAAATAGCGCAGTCCCTCCTCAGAACAGCCCCTTTCGGTATCATGCTCCTAACTCACAGCAACAAGCAATGGTCTTCCATTTAATTTTAGCCATGTTTTTACAATGTAAAGTCAAGTCCATGTTTACATGTGTATCGCAAGTGCATCCACTTAACCTCAGGTTTATCATGCATATGGTCAGAAAGGACAATTTCCCTGACAAAAGTTCAAAAAGAGACAACATCAACTGATCATCTCACTAAAATATGATAACATCATCTTTCTTTGATGGCTCAACTAATGCCATGTGTCCTCTTACAAGACAGCAGCTACTCAAGAAAAATTGCCTGCAAAAGAAATTATGCTTCATATTTCCAACTGTAACCACCTTTTAACCGTGCATTAGAATCTTGGACCTACTTTTTTCTTTGGTTTTTCTTCTATACGCATTCCAATGCACCTGACAACTGAAGGAAGGACAGTGCTGTCCAGCCATTGTGTGGGCAGATGTTGTGTAAATTTCCACAAAAGATTCTGCCAAGCCTCCCTCTTACACAGACCTCTGACACCTGCATTATTTGGAAGGATTACTTTCTGTATCAGTGAACTCCCCCCAGGGACTGAGACAAGATGAGCAACCAAGGACCCGGCTGCAGAGCAATCCTGTGGAGTACTGAGGGGTGCAATTATCCTTCCTACTTAAGGAAGGAACCTGGCTGCAGAATAGGTAGGGATGCAATTACCGTTCCCTGCTTAAGCAATATGCAGCCATTCCATCTGCCAAGGAACACAAACATGGCTCACTTCATGCATCTCCTAAAAAATTGGAGATTAACAAAAGTTTGTTAAATATCCTGTCCACAATCATTTAAAAATAAAATAAAATCTAAAAGGACTGCAAGAATAGGCTGTGTTGTAATTTAAATTGTCTATAACAATTGGCATTTCTGTTCATAAAAGAACTATCAGTAAGTCCACCGGCCAAACATTTAACATCACAGTAGCATGCTCTTTATGATGCCTTCGACACCTGCAGAGAAATTACATCAAATCTGTAGCAGCAGTATTAGGTAATGCAGCAGAGTTCAATGTTCAAAACATCCTGTTCTTTACATAGCCTCTTGTCTTACACAAAAGCAGTTAAAAATAATAGAGCTTGTTCAAGCGCCAGATTTACAAGCTTGTGTTCATAGACTCTGTAAGGCTCATCTTGCAAGGTTGTTTTGTTTTACCTGTGGGCTGGGAAGGGGGAGGCAGGGGAGAGTACAAGAGGAAGGAAAGCTTTGTGAATGGATGGTTTCAAGCTTTCAGGAAAAAATGAAAAGTCTTCAACCACTCTGCTTTCATGACAATTAATTTACTTTTCTGAAAAGTAAAATTAATAAGAAGTGAAATTTGTAAGAAGTGAGTAACAGAATACGCATCCTGTAGCTGGATTGGAGATAGATTAAAGTCACGGAATATTTATATTTGTAGTTTGAGATCTGGAGGCTTGGATCAGTTAATTAGTAAGACAGATGCCATTTGCAAAACTTGGATGCTGATCCTGATGCCGATTTTGAGCTCATCAATCTTTTGAAATGTTTAGAGGACAGGAAGCTTGGCTCTCCTCTCAAATTTCACACTAGAAGGCTCTAGCTGGACTCGGCGCTGAAAAAAAAACAGGAAAGAAAAAATAGAAAAGTAAAAAAGAAAAAATGGCTCCATGTAGGCTTCTACGGCCTTGCTATGTAACATGTACATTGTAAAAACCTCAGTGATGCTGTTACAAAACTGTGTGAGTAATAGGCGCTCTCCTTATTGGGATCTGGGGTTCCTGTTGTTGTTGAGGGAAATCTGAGCAGAACAATGTGATCCACCAGTGCCTTTATGTTCTTGTCACATTCATGAGTCTTATGACTAATCTCTTTGCAATTAAGACTCAAAGCTATAATTGATCACTTTATTCTCATTTTCACAAGCTGTTGAGAGCTTTGCTGTTACTCATTCTGTTTATGAAACATTCATTTTCACGGGGAAGCAACATATTGATAGTGTGTTGGATTTTATTTACAGTTGTCAAATCTAAAAGCTGTAAAGACCTTCATTATTGCTTAATAAGGTTCTTTGAGATCACAGATGAAAAACGCCAGGAAAAAATAACAGTAATTTGCACCCAAAAAAAATATCTCAGTGACACAGAGTGAAGAACCAGGTCACAAATAAGATGAATTTCACACTTCCATTGAAAAGTCTTCAGCTTCTACCAGATTAGATTTGAGCCCAGCTATTTTGTCCAAACACCTACGTACAGTCTATTTGTAACGTATCCCTCATAAAGCTCTTCCTCTTACTTCCTGTGAATAGGAATATTGCAAAACTGCACAGAGGAAGTGGAAGTTTAAAAGCTTTGCAGAGACCAGATGGAAAATGTGATAGGAAAGTGAAAAACAAACATTTTGTGTTTTCATATATATTAATTACACTTAACAAAGGTTAACTTCCACTCGTATCTTTCCCTCAATTTTTTTTGCTCAGAACTTTTAATTCTTGCACTAACAGTTATACATTGTAAGGGCTTCTACCAATAACAATACTAAGAGTCTGGTAAACATTTTATTATCAAAGGCAGAAAAAAGGTCTTATGTTATGTGGAGGAAATAAGCCAGAATCAATAAAGATATAACCTGTTGCCTTTATTAAATCCCTGGAACAGTACTTATCAATTAATTTTTACCAAAATGCAGTTCCCTTTATTGGGGTTCTCTGGGTGATTTTTACCAAGGTTTTCTCTGCCGGAAATAGTGGATGAACTCCAGATCTCTGAAAGAATGACAAAACCGTATGAAATACAGTGTCTTCCACGAGAATGCTAGGGACTTCATCTCTCGTGGACATGGGAAACACCAAACAAAATTTACACATGGCCTGAACCCAGACTGGGGTCTGGCATTTGAATAATCCTGGAGTATTTTCAATCCATCTCATTCTACCTTAGTAGCTGCTATATTTTATAAAGCGGGCAAAGCTCAAAAGATCTTACTTAGGCCCCTGTTAAATCAGCTGACTTTCTAATTCTTAGCATCCACCAGAACACCTGAAAATCAGAATACTTTTTTTTTTTGTAAATTGTGAAATAAAATTTTTACCATTTTAAGTCTGTAAAATCAAATTATTCAGAATGTTTTTTCTTTTGTAGTTACTGGCTACTGAAGACTGATGTTGTCCTGTAACTCCTTGCTGATTAACACATTCCTCTGGATGCCTAATTTGTGAGAGATTTACACTGTGCAAACATAATTTACGGAGAGCACTTGATTCTCTCTAAATCAATTAGATATGCCTTTTCAGGCGCATTTTCTGTTGGAGACTGCTAGAAGAGGGTTCTCTATTTTACCTGCAATGGGATTCCAAAACCACATCACCTCTGAGAAGCCACAGGGTGGCTTGGAAATAAAATGGTCCTGCCAGGGCAGCCTCCTGTATAATTGAAATGCAATTTAAGGGGTCTTCAGAGGAATTTCTCCAACTCTGGAGGAGGCCGATCAGCAATCTGACCTCCAATAAAGACAACAGAAGGAAGCTCCCTTTCAAAGATAGAGGAAACTTTTTTTTCTTTGAAAAGCATTATTAGGTGCTGTCTGCTGGTACAGCACAGACTTATCTCCTGAGGTCCAGACAAGTCTGTGTTACTGATTATGCCAATACACCTCATGTGGTTCTCGCTGCCCTTATCTAAGAATGGGAAAAGTCAAGGAGAGCAAGTGAAAAACAAAACAGAACCCTACCTAACGGATAGGTTTATCATTAGAAGTGTTCTAAATGCACTCAGGGATATCTCCCTGCATACATATGACGTTTAGGAATTTTACTGTTTTATTGCTCTCTGGAAACAATGAGGCAGTCAACAAAATTAGCAAAATATGTCTATAACATGGTGGATACATGTACAAACAGGTAATCATATTTGTAATTATTCATTGTGTGGGCAAAATGAGCAGCTGTACCTAAAGGTATACATGAGTTCATGATGTTCAACAAAGGCAAATACTAAGTCCTGCATCTGGGATAGTCCAGAGGCCAACTGATTAGAAAGCATCTTTGCAAAAAGGACGTGGGGCTCCTGGAGGACAAAATGAACATGAATCAGCAGTGTTCCTTTGCAGCATTAAAAGCCAACCTCATACTGGGCTGCTTTATTAAGAAAATAGCCAGCAAGTCAAGGAAGTGATTATTCCCCTCTGTTCAGCACTTGTGAGGCCACATCTGGAGTTTTGCATCCAATTGTGGGACACTGACAAACTGGAGCAAGTAAAGCTGAGGGCCACCAAGGCGGACAAAGGGCTGCAGTACGTGACTTGAGAGGACAGCTGAGTGAGCTGGGTTGGTTTGGCCTGGAGAAGAGAGAGCTGAAGGAGAGGGTCTCACCACCATTGTCACAACCTGAATTATTCAAAAAGTACATCAAAAATGTCACAAAAGTTCATCTGTTATCATGGCTAACCTGTCTTCCATCTCACACGAGAAACAAAGTGCATTCTCTGTGAGTTTACCATTTGTGGGACAAAGACACCCTGCTGGGGCAGAGTAAGACTAAAGAAGACCTGGAGTCAGGCCAGCCAGCATGCCTCAAGCAAGCCAGAGCAGTGCAATAAACTAACCAAATCCATTCAAACACACAGCAAAAATTCCCATGACTCAATGCCTCCGTAGCCTGTCAGCTCTACCTCCCACCTCCACAGCCCTATCTAACACTACAGCCCAAGCTGCCGGATACTTCAATCCAAACATTGTGGTTATACAGGCCCCCTCCAAGCCCAAGGCCCAGATCCATGAATCCTGCTTTAATCCACTCCTGAGAATGTGTGTATTTTTTGGTCAGAATTTTGGTTGTCTATATTTGGAAAGTCTCACCCACAGTCTTCAGCTGACTAAAGGAAGCCAAAGAAAATGCAAGATGTAGTGGTTACCAAAGCTGAAATCCTTCCTGGATATGACTGTTCCTTATGTATTTGTGCACTGTATATGTGCCTATCAAACCTCTAGGAACTCAGTCTGCTCCTTATTGCATTTATAGGGAAGGGATGAGAA
Organism: Rissa tridactyla; assembly: GCF_028500815.1. Lineage (NCBI taxonomy): Eukaryota > Metazoa > Chordata > Aves > Charadriiformes > Laridae > Rissa > Rissa tridactyla. Next base: position 45,982,799 of record NC_071467.1, read on the forward strand.
CGAGCCCATTTCTACAGAATCCCCCAGATACAATCTACTGCAGAGTACACCATTAATAAAGGATTTTTCTATTTATTTGTTTCACCCAGAGCAGCTGGTCAGTCATATCTCTCTGGGGCATGTCAACTAATACATATTATTTCATAAGCTGAGAATTTTTGAATACTACTATCTTGTCCCTTCCATTTGTATTACATTACATGGGAGTAAGGAAGTATGTTTGCATTATACTGTAGAAATTTAAGGGGGAAAAATATTTATAAAACATTAGAAAAGGATTGAGTAGAACTGACGATTATAAAAGTGCTGATAAACCTTTGTATAAGAGGTTATGTTTCATGCTGGTAAAGGAGAAAGCTAGGAATAAATCTGAATCATGCTCATGTGAGGTAGAACTAGTGAATGACAACTGAGGAAAATTATTAAAAGCAACAATTAGCTTTTTTTTCCCCACAGATCTCAAAGCACCGGCGTGCTACTGAACTCAATAGGAATCTATTATCGATTTCAGTGAGAAATGCTGGCCCACTAGCCTCATTTTCACAGTTGGAGAAACTGAGACACAAAAATGTTAAATGAGTTGCAGGATATTACCCAGCAAATGGCAGAGCTGGGAATAGTACTCAGCTCCCCTGGAGGCCAGTCCGTGCGTCATCCACTGCACCGCTTCCTCATACTAGAAGGCAGTAACAGAGCACAAATTTCAGGGATTTTGTTTAATGAGAATGGGAGATGGGGAGATCTGGAGGCTCACCTCTAAAGTAAAGGAATGCCAGGCTTGTTTAACTGTTACATCCAATGCGCAACTGCTGACACTAAACTATGAACAAGTCTTTGCTCTTATGCAGACTATTAAGGGAAGAATCAGAGAATCAGGGAGTATCACAAGGAGAAAAAAAATAATTCAATTTATTGTAAAAACAAACACACAGCAATGCAGATTCTGTACGTACTGAGTCAGGAGGCGAGTTTGCAAATCATAATCAAATCTGATTTAAACACTGCTGAATCAACTAGTCAGTTAATGTAAAAGGAATACAAGGCAGGGGTCTTACTTTACATCAGATGCCTACCAATCCTGTTTTTTATGGATGACTTCACTTCAGCTTGAAATGGGTGATATCAGACTCTTTAATAGAAGACATGACTTGTAGCACTTTTATTTATGTCTCTCTGCTGTATGGGTGGCATATCGCTTTACTTCTGAGACAGATGCACTGACTTTGCAGCTCATTCCTACAAGGATATTTTAATAATTTAAAATGATGAATATGAATCCATTTTCACAGAAAGTACTGCTCGACAATTTCCTCTCCCTGTGGTCGCTCCTGCAGATGATTTGGTATTAGCCTCCCATCCTAGGAGGTTCTGCATCCTCAGAAGAACACAAGGGATGGGACAGGACCAGAAGACACCAATTTTTCATTGCCTTGCTGAATGGTTTCGGGCCACGGACACAGAATATTTCAGGCTGACAAAATGCACATAGTTGAGAAATTCCCCAAAGGTATGCCAGTCCCAGGTGGGGATCCCCTTCCTTTTGCCAGCAGGTCATACCCCTGGTTGGATTCCCCTGGTACTGGGAGAAGAGCAGCAGCTGCAGTGCTGACACAGCTTCGGAGCAGACCCACCAGCCCCAGCGTGGCTGATGGCTGCACTTACTTACTTGTGCTCACCTGTGCAGTGCATTTTTTCCAGAAGGTTTCAAATCACTTTACCAAGCTGACTGCCACACTTTATTATTGTGATGGTTTTGTGAAAAGGAAGGTAGGAGTTATGGCCATGACTATCTGAGACGGTTGCTAATTTCAAGTGATACAAATCGAAGGGCAGTGTAAATATTTAACATGCTACCTTATGTGTAGGCAGTGTGCGAATGGCAGAGCAGCAAAAAGATTATAGAATTCATATCTTACAGTTCAGCAAACTTTCAGATGGACCACACCAAACACAATGATTCAGGGGCAGAAAATCCCTGCTCTTTAATTCACTTTAAGCCTTCTGACTTTGTTGCTTTAATACAAAACAACTACATAATTTAGCTTCATGACTGCTAGTAGGAAATAAATATTACTGAAGCTTCAGACTTTGAACATTTCAACCTTTTCTTCTGACTTTAATCTTTGAAATCTTACAAATAAACTTGTAACTTTGACATTTTAGCCGTTATACTGTTCCCACCTACCAGGAGCTTCACTTCTGGACTGGGTTTGACTTTTATTGTTTTGTTTTTTAAAAAAAAATCTTGCCATTATGCAGCTGTGTAATATATGACAATAGAGGGTGATAAATACTGCACAGCTGAAGCTGAAAACAAGTTGAGTTAATGGAATGAAGTGAAGGTGATGACACTTTTTTTTTACACAGAAAGTCATGAGATATTTTAAACAATATGTTTTGCACAAACACAAAAATAATTCCTTCATTTTTCCCTAAAGATTCTCTGGTGCAAAATTCATTCCCACTGGAGAACACACACACAAAAAAATAAATCCTAACCTTTATTTAATGACTTCATGAATTCTCACAAAGCGGGACAACATTTATGCTTCTAAAATCCAGGTGAAGTAGCAGACCTCCATTCTGCTGTTAAAATCCTCTGTTGCTGGTGGGTGTTAGAAATTAAAGAGTTAAAGTGGAGACCATTGAAAAAGAGTAAAGCATATGTTATATGCAGCACGTTACTTGCTCACTGGGCTTCCCATGGGCCAGTGAAGGTTGGGAACCACTTCTGTAAAGGAAATATATATGGTGTCAAGTTATAGACAGCTCCATCTCTGCAACTGATTAGTCCCAGAATGACTTTGGCCTCACATAGTTTCTTACAAACATTATTTAGTCAGCCTTCAAAACTTAAGTAGGCAACCCTGTTATTCCCAGTTTACAGACAAGTTATAAGTGCAACAGGGTTAACAGCTACTGCAAAGGGACACATTAAATGAGCATCAGGAACTGGAATAAAATTCAGTTTCCCAGCCCTTGCCCACTCAACCATAATGTCCACAGTCTAAACCACTTAGATGAAAAAAAAAAAACAATAAAAATTAAACTCCTTCACTGAAACTATGTCCCCTGAATCCACTTCTGTTGCCTAAGTAAGCATTATAATTTTTAGAGCTGCTGTGCACCTGCAGCTTCCGAATAGTTTCCAAAGGTCACCTACCTATCCTAATTTTTCCAAGCCTCAGCTTCTTAGTCTTTCAAAACATGGAAAGAATAGCTATCTGTCTGCCAGTCTTCCTGCCCACTGAGGTCAATGAGAGACTTTTCTTTGATTTCAGTGGCTGTAAGATTTCCCTCCCATATTCTTTTGCTTCAGTTTTGGAAAGCAATTGTCTCAGGGAGGGTAAATGTCTGCTTCAAGAGAAACTGTTGTGTTGAGAATCACTATCTAATCATTACCACCCATGCACCACACAATACAAACAGTAAAAATTATGAGCGAATAAAACGGCATAAAAATAAAGAATAAGAAAACAGCACAATCATCCTAACAGCAATGGCTGGAAATTCATCTTGGAAGGCTTAACTGTTCCTGTGGCACAGAAGCTAAGAGTGATTGTTCTGTGCCATGATGGCGTTGCCCAATAACCCATTCTGTCTAAACTAACAGAGCTGTCTAAATTATCCTGTCTTGTGTTCTCTTTTAATTAATTGTTTAGTTTAAAGAGAGGATAAAAAAGGCTGGCTGAGATCCAATTGCCTGCTGCTATGACAGAAAAAAGTACTGATCAGAATATTTCTCTGCAGAATGAAATGTGTATCTCCTGGGCTTTTAGCAATAGCAAAACAAGTTTACATTTCTGTCTCTAATATGATTCTGTCCTCTAAGTCATTAACAGTTCCTTGATCCCTTCTCTTATTCCTGCCCCCTTTATCTTATTTATTGAAACTTGTAATATAAACAGCATTTCTTCACCTACTGTCTTTCTGAATTGTTGATTGTCTGGAAAATGGCACTAGCGCAAGGTTTCAGGGCATTTCCTCTGCATAGCAGTGGTGTTTCAGTTGCATGTGGGTACTGTCAGACACCAGCTATCATTTAGGGCCATCAGGGGAAACTCGGGGAGCAAATTATGGGACCGGCTTCTCCTCCAGCTTAAACGAGCACACCACACAATGTGACCTCAGGAGCATCGGGCAGATTCGCACAAGGCTGACAATCAGGCCATGTGACTGCTTCCAGCTAAAATCACATTCTTCCCCCACCACACACTGGAAAATTAGAGACTGCAGATCTTTATAAACATGCTTATGGATGTAGAAAACCTTTTCATAAGGCAGGGGAGGGGGGAAGGTTTCTTCTGCAAGGCAGCATAGGAAGGCATTGGAAGTGCCAGCACTTTTGCCCCCTCGTTGTCACATTCCTTTCCCAGGCCCAGCCGATGAGGCGGTCTGCGAGCCGCGCTGGCTGGGAAGGATCGCATTGCTGAACGGGGACGGGAAAGGGAATGTGGTTTCCTGAAAGGTTTCCAGCAAGTACATGGGAATGGAGCTCTTGAAAGAGACATGGAGCTGGAAGCACTTCCCTTCTGAGAAACACTTCCAATCCACTCCCTGGGCCAAATGTAATAACAGCTCTGACATTATTATTACAAAGGGGGGAAAAGTCATTCTTCCAGCTCGCTGCTGTGATTTCTCCATTTTGAAGCCACACCTTCTTTGAGACCTGGAAGTCATGTGGTTTAACAGGAAAGCCTGCTCACAAGGGATGCTTCTTGGGCACATCTCTACCAGTACTTATCACCAAATCTTTCTGGAGGTGCCAGGAATGCTTCTGGCAATGACAAAAAAAAAAAAAAAAACAAAAAAAAAACTTAAAGATGTGTTTTCTACTTGGGTCCCTACTTCTATCTCTTTTGACTTATGTGTAATATGTTGCAACAAATTGTCTGCAGTATAAGACAAGCTTTTTCCTACTGTCAGTCATGACCCAATATATACATATGAGGGAAAATTCTGTGTGAAAATCAGCTATTTTGCGATTTGATATGGCAAATTTTAAGTTTGGTAGGATCTTTCTACAGCTGCAAAGTCTCTGCCTTTCCTCACTTAATACACCACACTGCATAACAAATTAAGAGAAATTATTTGAAACGTCTCTCTAAACAAGCCTATCAGAGACTATGCAAACAGGTCCTTACAAGTGAACACTAATGGAGTCGTGCTATTCAGACTATCACTAGAAGGGTTAGGAAATAACGTATGAAGGAAGAAATGAAGAAGCAAAAGCAGCAAGGGACCCAGTTTCTGTTTTACCGTCCAGGAATATGCTGGAATATGCACAGAAGAGTTACAAAACAAGTGCTGTTGACAGTACAAAGGGGAAAATAAAGCCATTAGAAACAGCATAAATTGTGTTGGCATGCATAATGTTTCTCCCCAGACTTCATTCTAGAAAAAAGAAAAAGGGTGGCATTAATTCAGCAACCTCTGTTTTCTAAATAGGTTTAGTTAAATTGGTACAATTTTTGTTTAGATAAGGCCTCAGACTCACTGACTCTCTGGAACCCCCTCTTAGTCTTACCTCTAACCACTTTTTCCAGCCCATGGCAGGGAAAAATGTACCACAGGAGGCAGAGCCAGACACCAGTAGTATCGTAAGAGCCTCAACCAAGAGTGTCTCAGCAAACACAGGGCCAGAATCCACCCTTGCTCACAGTAAGCAATTCATTTGATTGGGACTACTTAAAGAGACAACTTTTAAGCTGCCAACTTACTGACACCTGACAGCCATCAGCCTGCAGTGCCTAAGCTGCTATAAAACATGAGTCAGTCAGTGAATTACACGATTTTTGGAAAATAAGAGTCATTTAGAACATTCTATTCACATTTCTGTGTATGGATCATTTAACCTCGTGGGTGGGTTTTTTTTATTATTATTTTGTTTTAACTAAGTATATAAAAGGAATAAGAACACAAAAGTTCTTACTGCAGGAAAAAGTAAAAGACCATTTTTTATGGTGTTATGTCCATATTCTAAGTAAGGGCTCTTTTGGCTTTTGAGAAAATATAGCTGTAACTATACAACCCAAAACTGACAGCAAGCTAACTCATCCATACACTTCACAGCCTCATTTGCATGGAAATTTTTTTTTAGGAAATAAAACCAGTACACTTTGAACAAGTATTTCTTCTTTCAGTTTGGTTCTTTCAGTCAAATAGAAACAGAAAAGAATACAGAAAATACCACTAAAAATACCAAGTAGCAACAAAACTCTCATAGGTCAAAGAACTCCTAAACCGCAACCAATTTATGCAATAGGCTGTACAAATATGCCTGAGAACACATGTTCTAGCAGTCAGAGGTAGGTGGATGTGAGGCACCTAAATCCAAAACTGACAAAAAAACCCCATCTAATCTTGAGGATGGCTAAAGTCACTGGAACCCTTCTTAACTGAGGTGAAGTACACCAGGTTGCAGGAGATTACTTCCTCAAAAGTGCAGGATTGCCAGAATCTGGGTTGACAAACACCTCTACTCCTGAATACAGTCATGATTTAGAAACAAGGTGTATCTCCGTTTGCATCCTTCAAGGAAACAAATTCAACAGGTGCTTTCAGAACAAGCTCAGCATACGCTGATAAATTTGAGTCTCCACAAAAAGCCATTTGTGGACACCGTGTTTAAATGGAGCAGGAGGAGGAATTTGTGTCATTGCGCTTCTCATTCAACACCAGGTTAATAATATACAGACGGGGGCTTGGAAGTAGGATTCCTCCCTCCCAACAGAGCACCCTAAGCTCTTTGCAGCAGTGTCACGCTACCTTTTTCTCACTTTGGTTCAATGAATCTCATGGTCCTTGCAAGCAGCCAACAGTGGTACAAGAGAGAAACTACACCAGGTCATCCTGCCTCACACCTCGTAGAAGGACACATTTTTAGAGGGGAAGCCTAAGAAGAGAATTCGATTCCTTCTTCTCGCTCCATACAGGCTAGGGAGAAGACAGAGGCCACATGTCCCTCATCCAGACAACCACTCTAACCTGAAAGCGTTCCCTCTGGTTACACTGTGGAAAAGCAGTTGATTATTTGCTCTTGCACACTTCAAAGAGGATGCTGGGTTCTGGATCACAGCTAGATAGAGGAATCTTCCCGCAAACCCTGCTGAGGCTTGGGGATGCCTATGATTTCAGGCACATCCCAGCTAAGTTCAGTGCTCCTTCTTGGACGCTCTAGACAGCTGGTTATTCAGTGTCAGGGTTTTCCGACTCATCCTTATGAATCACCACTTTTTGGTGTACAGTCTAGCGTACTTAGACTGATGATTTCCCATCTGGTGAGGAGATTTCTGAGATCATCAGACAGCATTAATTAACAATGCGACAGTTACAGACACACTCTTCTGGAGCCATAAGCAGCCCTTCACATTTGCCTTGCTTTCTGACTGACTTTTCCTGATGCAAAGGCACTGGAACGGCACGTTATTAGCATCCTCTGTTTTATTAGTATGACGGTCCTCATGTACGTCAACAAGAGATTTACATGGCAGGCCAGCATGAGACTGACATTCTGAATCACCAGCAACCCCATCTGTTTTTTGCAGGGTCTCATAAAACCAGCATGTGTGCCCATAAACTCAGAAATGCCATCAGCACCATGGAGGAAGTTGCCACTCAGGCAGAGTTACCTTCATGTGATCTTCAGGGTTGCAGAGCTGAACATAATTTTCATCAGATCAGGCTCAAAAATTCTGACAGTGCAGCCTGTGCACGAACCAGAGGAAGGGAACCTAGAGGGCAAGCCATCAATAATCATAAAATGCAAGATTAAGTGACCAAGCAGCAACTAATTTAACCAAGTTTAGGAAATTAAGGTCACACATTTTGATCTTGTATTTGAATATTTCCTAACGTCTTCTATAGTTCTGCTTCAGCTCCCATCACGCTTTTCAGCGAATAGTCTGTAGAGGCCTCACTGTTTTCCATCCCTGTGCTTGACACTGTGCTCCCTGGTGAATTAATGTGGCATCCCTGCTGGGCATGCTGGGCCTGCCACTCCAATTAAATAAAAGGAGCTGAGATAACGCAGCCACCAAACCTAGCAGAAGTCTGTCTGAAATGATTCTGAAATGCTCCTGCCATTTACGCTGCTCCCTGCCAAGTCTCCCCACCCTCTGCTGTCATTTTCTCCTCTCTTTTATAAGAGGAAATGGATGCTAAATCAGCAAGTTACATTCGCTCCTTAACATAACAATTACTAACAATACACCTTTTCCCCTTTGTTATAAATTACTTTAGTGTGTAATTCAGCCAAATGAGAAGACAGGCACCACTTATACACACTGTCTCCATCCTTTTGTGTAAGGCCAGGACTAGGCACATTCACCAGCCTAGAGATCTGCAAAACAAGAGCTTTTTCCATCCACTCTGGAGGCATCCGTAGTTCTCCTTCTGCTACTACCTCTCTTCATCCCCAGGGAACCAGGACCCCAAGAAAGGAACTGTTGCAGACAGAGGGAGGATGAGACTTCAGTCATTCAAGATGCTGAAGACTAGAGCTTAACCTCCAGTTATTCCACAGATTATACTTCTTTCTGTGAGGCTGGACACAAAAAAACCCAACATATTGACACACTGAACTCTATTTATTTGAGTTAAAAGAATACATATCTTTGGAGACTGTCCTTAGTTTCTTCAAGCTATATAAAACATGCCCTGTTAGGTCACTCCAGCAACGGTGGAGTGCACCTACAGCACACTTAGGCACGACATCAGTCCCACAAAATCCGGTGACATCCTTGATAACCCCTTTCTAGCGCCTACCTCACAACCCTAACACAGAGCACTACGTTGACTCACGCTGCTGATTGCTAGCCCTGTAGCACAGGGGGACCAGGGGCCATGAAGGGAAAATGTGAGCCAAGGGAAAGTGTGGGTCAGTCACCTTCCAGACTCCCACCCCAGCCTAATGATACCCCTACCAGGCAGCTTATGTAGGAGAGAGGAGGCAATACCTGCCTCCATAGGATTCACATGCCTTAATGTCTGCATGGAAAAGGGCTATCCTTCCCCAAAGGCTCTGTACTGGGTTACACATGCCTATGTGTATTTACCTTGTTTCCTTAACATATTCTCAAAGGCTTGGATGTCCTCTTCCTGTAGGGAACCTACACAGCTAGATGGGATCAGGAGGACTCACCAACACCCATGCGTATGGCAAAGCCCAGATGGAGACCTACCTCAGAGGTTCTCAGAGTTGTCCCCAATGGAGAACTTCCTCAGAGTATTATGTCTGCATGTGCATAGGGGATTGGGAGTGAAGGCCTTGCCTCCAAAAGTCACACAAAGCGCTGGACAAAGGAGACAGCCTTCCAGCCCATCCTGACCTGCTTTGCAGCCAGGCAGCTCACATGGAGTCTAGCTTATGCTACTAAAATCCTGATTTGTCAGCTTTGGAAAAGATAGGAGACATCAAGAAAAGTGTCTTTGTCCATGGATCTGCACAGATGTTTTGTCAAATCTCTGGGCCAGCAGGATTTGGCTCTAAGTCTTGCACAACCCACTCAAGAAGGACATGTGCTCTCTGCTCTTCACAGGCAACCTCCAAATCAAAAGCAGTGATGATCCAGGTTCTTGGGCAGATGACCTGGAGAGAATAGCACAAAGGTCCTCCTAATGCCCACTTCCTGACAGAATAGGAAGGAAAAAGGGACACGTGCTCTGTCCTGCTTTGTGGGGACTTGTTTTCTCCAACGCCTTGCACAGAGGAGCCACTGCGGTGGCTATGGTGCTGCCTGCAGGACACAGCAGAAAACACAGAAGGGCTGTTGGGAATTTGGCACAAGGCACAACTCCGATTTTCAGCTCCTGCCAGCCCTCCCAGGTGTTTCACTCCAAATCTGATTGTTTGAAACATGTCGGCAGGCTGAAGAGGTGAATTTCACACAGCCTAGGGATACCAAGTGACGTGGATGTGACAATGCCTGCATAGTTGGGCCCTAACTGACACCATCATAATTACCTGTAAGAGCTGAACAACGATCTATAAAAATTAGGAACACTTGGGGCATAATTACCCACTCAGAATAGATCATGAGAGCAAGTTTTTCTGAGGACTTAATTCTCAGGTGAATGCACACACTGCAGAGGCTGTTGTCCCTGATTTGTTCAGATTTCAGGTCCTACACTTCACATTCTTTTCAGAATTTAGTCAAATTTAAAGGCGATTGTTGTTTCCAGTTCATTTGAGAGAGCAAGTCTGAGGTTCACAGCTGAACACATATTCTTTATGTGCATACTGTGTAATTTTGACTCCCTCTTGACTTGCTTAGTTGCAGATTCAATTGTAAGAAATGAATGTACATTATTAAGTGATTTATTACAATATTAAACATTAAAGGCCAGGTCCACAATTGATGTGATCAGTGTAGCTGCGCTGAAGTCCTTGAATGAACGCTAATTTATACCAGTGGGTAATCTTGCACTTACAGTATCAAGATTTTTAAAAAGCTTAATTTTATTTTTCCATTTGTCCAGCTGAACTGGTGTAGGGAGGGAGCAGTGTCATTGCTCTTTGGCAAGGCTCTTTCAGCTTCATATCTGTTCTCATGAAGCTACCAGTCAAGTTTTTGCAAACTCAGACATTTAGTTACTGTGATTTCAATGCACACCTCAGCCTATAGATGCTCAGCTGAAGAAACCACCAATTCCAATCCTCTGGTAGTTCACCTATCATCAGTAGTGTAAACCAACCCGCCTTTCTTCCACCAGCAGCCTAAATTCCCCGAAGCGCTGTTTCCAGATGGGGAAACTGCCTTCACAGACACCTGTTACATCTCATAATATCAGATAGCACAACGTCTGTAATTCTACCTCAGACTCATCCTACAACTTTGTGAGTCACACTACATGTTTCATGTACCCACTGAACTAAAGCAAACAAACAGGAACTATTTGTATTCTTCTTATTTATGCCAGGACTTATAATAAACCCTTTTGGAAACACTTCCGAACAGGTAGCAGCCGGCACACAAGTTTTGCCAAGGATTTAAACTAGTCGTTACCTGTTGCAGCTGTTGGGAAATTTCTAGCTGTTGCTAGAAGCGTACTTGTACCTGCATGCTGGGATTGGGAGGGTGAGCAGGTGTTTGCAAACCACAGTTATATTGCTAACCATGCTTACTGTCTCAGACTCAATACTAATCATACTAGCAATGTCTGGTACCTGCAACATCTTGCTGCAATGATTCTCATTCAATTTGTCTTACAACAGCGATCAGAACTGCTCTAAGCTATAAAAGCCTCTCCAGCTAATTTCTGTGTGCAGCGCGATGCTCCTTACCCTGAAGGCCCTTTAAGATTTGACCCCTTTCACTGTTTTTCCTGCTGTCAGCCAGGACAGCAAAAGAAGAGGTGGTATGCGGGCTGAAAAGCCTAGCAGTCCTCAATCAGCCCTTTGTCTTTCATGACCAGCTTTTTATCCAGGGGCAACAGTCTTTTTCCATTACCAGTAAAAATGAACCCCCCAGTAGGGGTGATGAAGAAACAATAAAACTAATCATTAAGCAGGCCTGCTGAGAAGTGAATTCCACTCCCAGGTCAGATCTAATTGCATTCTGACACTGAAGCAATGGTCTGGTCATTTATATTAGCAATGTCATGTTTCTTTTTATTTATTTGTCTCCGTTCTGCTCTCCGTCCCCATAAAGAAAGAAATATAAACGTATAGATCAATGAAAAGATGTACGTAGAGATCAAAATACACATACTGTCCTGTGGTGTACTTTGCAAGCTTTCAAAATACTCTCTTTTCAGCCAAGATCAATTGTGGAAAAACCAAAAACAAATATAGCATTTTGGAAAATGATGAGCAACTCTAAAAGGGAGATTTAGTAAAAATTATGGTAGTGTCATGGCCTATTACCAAGGAAAACCATGTACACAGGGGAGGAAAAACAAATTTAATCATGCATATAAGCACACAAGATATATATGTGTAGCTGTGATTTTTGAAACTATGGAGATTTAGATACCTACCTTTGAGTAATTACAAGAGAAATATGCTATTTTTGAGTTCAAGTACAGCACATGCATGCACGTGGCATACACACGCATTCCTGAAATGATAATTGTCTTTAGGTCGCTTTCCTTGCTTGCCACCTCCCTTTTACTGCTTTCACCATTAATGATGTTGTTTTGCCCCCCGGTTTGCATCCTCAGCCTCCTCCCCCACTGTTTTTTGCCCAGACTCCCGGCCAGCCTCCCAGCCCGAGACTCTTCCTTCGAGAATCTAAACAAGATGCCTTTGCATCTGACTGAACACAATGGGCTTCTCTTCAAAGCCAAGCAACATTTTTCCTATCATTGTTTGCAGGGGAAGAGTCACTCTGCACTCTGCTCAGATATTACGGTCACACAAGCTTTATTAGCTTACGGGTAGATTTGCTGTCATAAGAGGGTTTGTACAACTAACAAGATTGCTTCATCCCTTCCTAGGTCCCTCAGCATTTGTAACAAGTTTTGTAATTGCTTTTTAAAAAAAAAAAGTGCCCTTGGAAATTCATTTGCAAGCCAGTTCAATCCTCTGGCTTTTTTTCCCTTCATATAGCTTTTATGACCTCTCCTATCTGGATATCAAGCCCTTTCTCAGAAGTATCTTAGTCCAATCCTCTTGATGCTAACCAGAGCTAAAAGCCCTCAGCATGTGCTTTGGATCTGATCCCTACCTGGCTGCTGTGCTTAGAGGGGCGTTGATCAAATCTGGTAACGACAAATCAGGGCCCAGAAAATGTATTTCTAGAACCTGGAGTTGTTCCATCTAATTGCAAGCAGGCTTTCACAACTCATTTACTGAAGAAAACTTCCTTATCAGGTGAGGATGTGACTAACTTCCACCCAGATTTCATGTTGTGGTTCTTATCAAAAACACTTGAAAACATTTTTCCTTTATCCATGGAATCAGCTTTCAAAACTTGCTTTATTGAAAGCCACAGCATGGCACAGTGACAATTTTGCCTAGTATTTGTGAACATTAATCATTGTTGGGGCAGACATGCACTCCCTGTTGCATTTGTGTGCCCATACTGGCTTTTTTTTAGTTAACTGCAGTGAATCTCTTAAAAGTCACCCATGGATGCCAGGCTGAAAACCTCTGTGTTGCTCTAGGGCACTCCAGCGCTCTCATGTAGACATGCCGTAAGAGGCTGGAGTGCCTGGGTTCTGCTTCCACCCCTGCCACTGAATCGCTGAACAAATTTGAACAAATCACGTAACTTCTGCTTACGTTTCAGCCTTTCATCTAATGTATATAGGGGAGTTCCTTACTTGGCTAGGGTATTCTGTGGCTTAATAAACACTTACAGGGTGGGCTGGATCAATGTGTAACAAGATGTAAAGGACTGGGACTTGCATCTAGAACTACTAACCTACCGAGGATCTAAATCACATTAAAAGCTACGAAGATTTCATTCCCAAGAAGGTCAACATCTAAAACATACCCAAAACATTATAGACATTACTGAAATGTAATTAAATAGTAAATATTATTATAGTAATAACTTAGCACTTTGCTTTCCAAGACTGAAAAAACATTTTGGTAAACTCTAATTAAGACTCAACTCCTGAAACACGGCCTCTTTGCAGCGGATAGCAGTATATGTGTAATGGTGCGCAGCAACATGACCCAACAGATGAGAGCAGGAAAGTGAGGAAAATACCACATCCAACCTGCAAGTTCAGAGGGAATTAGGTAAACAGAAGGATCCCAGGTGGAACTGGGATTAGGGCAACCTGAAGTAAATTAACTCTACTGCCAGGGAAACGATTACAGAACACTTAAGACCAGCAATTGTGAAGAAGCTTTTTAATATCTTTTCCAAAAAATACTACCCGCATCAGCAGTGTTCCCTACGTCCTATTGAGACATGCGTACTGACTCAGGTGAGGATGTGCCACCTACAGAGGAACTACTGCTGACTGCAGCGCTTGAGGGCTGCAAGAACTACCCCAGCCCTGCTGAGACATCAAAACGGCACCAGGCAGCAAGAGCCTCTTGCACAAGGGGCTTCACAGGATCCTCTCTCTTCTCAATATCAAGTTGCCCGGGACCTTTTTCTCCCATAGTCCCACATATCTCAAATGTGCAGAGGCACTGAATTGCAAACAGACTCCATTCCTTTTATATCCATAACTATAAGCTGCTATTATATTTTATACCTTGCATAAGTAAACTACATTCATTTTCACCAATTATTTTCCTTTAATCTCTATGCCATTCCCTAATCTTGATAAAAATGTTGGAAACTTTAAATCCATTTCTTTTTTCAGTATTTGTCATTAGCACCATGAGATTACTGTTTTTCCTGAAATTGTAAATTGTATCTTAAACTCCTTTTCTGTTATAATTTTCAATTTTCTAAAATGTAGTTGTGCACTGGAAGTTATTTGTTTTTATACTAAACACACCAGTTAAAACTCTTACATATTATTCATAAGAAATAAATGAAAAATTGCCATTTCATTATTTTTACTAAGCATGTAACACATCGCAGGAATATATCTACACAAATGTGCCCTAGCACCGAAATTTCAACCACCTTCAAACTCAAGACTACTTATACTTCAAACTGAGTCTGTCAAGTCTTGATTCAAAGCTCTTTGAACCCATAAAGAAACAATTCATTGATTTTATTGCTTTTGTTCTACACTTTTAAAGGTAGCATCAGAATATTTGGAGGTAGTTAGAGATGAATTTTAACACACAGCTGACCTCCAAAGTCTGGGAAAGCCTGGGTTTGGGAATGACAACCACAAAATTATCCATATACATGGTCCCATGTAGCTGGAAAAAGTTGGCAATTCCTTATGTCCTCTTTCTCCAGACCATCTTACCCCAAAGAAAAGACTATTGGGAAGACTTTCCATGTGCCATATAAAATCTGTTTCATTTTGTGGACATCTCACCAGCATCTCCCGTCCAGAAACAGGTACCTCCTCATACATCAGAGCACCCACCCCGTTTCACTTGCGGGCTACCAGCTGATACCAGTGGTAGACTGAGCTCAGTGGAGTTATGTGAACTTCAAGATACATCACTTAATAGATTATCATCACTCACACAAATCACTGAAAACCTCTGCTACGACACTTGTGCTTTTAAATAAAATCGCTATGCAGATGGAGATTGATAGACCGTACCTATGCCTCTTTAGTCAGACCCTCTTCTCCCTCTGCTGCTGAATTTAGAAATGTCACCTCTATAATCAATGTCTTCAGACAATGGTCTCATACATTGTCTCCTAAGCTACCTTGAGGCCCTTGAAAATTCATATCAGCATTACTGAGGGGAGAAAAAAAGAAAACCAACACATAAGTGGGTTGTCCAACATCTATCAGCCCTGAATTCAAGAAAACTCCTTTTAAATGTACCAGTAGACAATCAGGAATTTTCTAGGAGCTCTGAGAACAAACCTTTCATAGAATCATAGAATCTGTTGGGTTGGAAGGGACCTTTAAAGGTCATCTAGTCATCTAGTTATCTAGTTTTACTTGTAAAAGCTTGATTACAGCTAGATTACTAAAAATCTATTTTGTAGGACAGCTATTCTGACATTTTCTTGTCATTTATGACTTTTATTAGCATTCATATCAGCTTCAGCTCACTGTCATGGACTGAATTTCCAGAAGCTCCACTTCATAAGGTTTGTTGAAGCCTATTGCACACAAGAAATGACCTGGATAAAAATGCTGGTGTCAAGACAGAAGACAAAAAACCTCCTCTCCTCTTCCATCCTCCAAAAGATTTCCAGAGACTCAGTGTAAGAGCATATTTTACTAGTAGTTTTCTTACTCAGGAGGAAAACTAATTTAGTAATCCCATTGAAGAATTGACAAGTCTGAATGTCTCTGGGAGAGAAGTGAAGGAACAAAGAAACCTTGTCACATCATGTTTTTTTGGATTATTCAAGCCCCACACCCTTGCCAGCAATTCCTCATGAATCATTCTCCTCTAAAAATGCTGTTATTGATCTTCTATTGAGACAATGAAATCTGACTGATTCAGTGTCTGATTCTGTTCAGCTGGCCTTTCACAGAAGCAAGAAAATAGTATCTAGATGCATATAAAAATAGGAATGTAATAAGAAGGTTCTGGGACAAGTTGTTATGCATAAGTATGATGAATAAACAGAGGGCAAAAGTTACGGAGGAACTGAGGTTTCTTCCAAGTCTATCTCTTCTGTGGAAGCAGCAGAGAAAGAGACTGAGGCTGACCTTGATCAGAGAAAATTCAAGTTGCAGTCTGTTATCCGTTAAGATCCACCAGACCATGTTCACTAGAATACCAAATGCTCCATCCCCAGCAGCTATGTGTTAATCCACTGAGGATACCACCACAGAAAAGAAAAAAGCTTTTTTACTCTCCGTACACCAGCTAAGTACTCCCAGCCACTTGAATTAGCTATTGCATGTCTACAGTAATACCAGAATGGGCAATTTTAGAGCATGATCTTGCTTGTACTGAAGGTAACAGTAACCTGATTTTGGTGTGAGGCCCCTTGGGCATCACCCTTGCTCAAAGAAAAGCCAGAGGGTAAAGGTCACTAGAAGCAAACTCCAAAACTGACTTCAACAGGGGTGAAGAATAATGAAAAAATGAGGACTTTAATCCTAGGTGCTCCACCAAGATTCACTGTGAAGCAGACAATCTGCTGAGCATCCCTATACTCCTTGCACAGCTCCAAGCCTTCAGCCCAGCTCTGAAAGAGCCAGGTTCCCTCAGGCACTTTCTGCTGCCAGAGAGAGCTCTTGAAACCTCGCTGGAGCTTGCTCCCTCTCCTGAAGCACCAGGTTATTAAAGGGCCTGTATTCCTCTGCCTGCCCCCACAAACATAAATCCTCGTTTTACATTGCCTTTCCTTTAACACTGAACATAAAAGAATGTACTTTTTATTGGAGTTTTATCTTTGCCTGGGCTTCTAACAACACATACTGAACACAGTTATTATGGCCCCTTCTGGATTTAGAGGCATATAAGCTGTTTGTGCTTGGCTGCATACATTGGTATTTTTATGTTCTTACGTATCTTTATCTGTACAGTATCTCTGAATATGCTTAAAACTATTTCAAAAAAACACTCTAAGACTTCATTCAAATAAAACTGTAGGAAAAGTGGTCTGCTACACGCATATTTCCTCATCACTTGAACTTTCACATTCAGCGAGGGCTGGAGTGTTTAATTTTGGCCATTTGTTTTAATTTGGCCATTACAGTTAAAAGGCCGTGCCCCAGATTTGGCCTTGTGAAGAGGTAGTTTGCTCCAGTTTAAATGGGTATGAGGCATAGCTTTTCACATCATAGAAATGCTTTTCTCTCGTCTTCTTTTTTTCTTTTTCCTAATGTAAATTTTGCAATGCTAATTCCTTTCATAAGAGACGTAGGGATAAGTGGTGGTTTACAGTTCAACCTTCCCCTGGTACCCATAAATATTTATTGTTTCTTGCCCTGTTTCAAGGCGCAGATGAAATTCATCTTCCTGGGGGGGAGGGAAAGGGGGGTGGAGAGGGAAGGGATGTGGAGGGGCGAACATCATCTTTAAAGTATAAACGTGAAGAAAACGAAAACAGATGCGTGGAGAGGAAAAGAGAAGCTGGTGGGAACACGGCAGGGCTGGAGCACATTTTCCCCAGGAGACGGCGGCGCTGCGAGCTTCCACGGGACGGCTCCCCTGCGGACAGCTTCCCGGGAGGAGGTGGGAGGCCACCAAGGGCCAGAGAGGCGAGAGGCAGGCTGGGAACCGGCCCCGCTCCCCAGCCAGGCCCCCGGCACCACGTTTGCACTGTCCCCTCTCTAGTTAAACCTCAGTCCCTTACAACCAGGGAGGAAAATGTCTCCCGGGCGGAAAGCAGGACGGCCTAGTGCCGTTCCCTCACCCGGGACCTCGGTGGGGCTCTGCAGCGGGGCGATGGCAGCCTGCCCCAGCGGGCACCGCCATGCGAGGACAGGGCTTTGAGGGCCGAGCGGCGGGCGGGCAGCAGGGAGGAAGGGGGAGGAGGTGGTGCCGGGAGGGAGACCGGGAAACTGTAACTCATTGTGGATGGGCTGGACTGGCCAGGGTGGCGAGCGCTCGCAGCCCAAGCTCATCCATCAACCTGCCGAGCGGCCCGACAGGCTGGAGCCGTGGCTGCTCCCTCTCTCTCCCTGTGTCAGGCGTGATCCAGCCCAACTGCGCCGAGGCGGCGGGGCCCGGCCAGGCGAGCTCCGCTCGGCACAAACCATCGCAGCCCGGACGGCTGCCCGACAAGCTCAGCCACGACCGCCACACTCCCTGGACTGTCTGTGGGGCTCAGCCACCCCCCGCGCCCCGGCTCTTACATGGACAAAGTGATCTGGAGCCTAATCCCCTTTCAGTCCCTGAAGTTGCACCCGGGATTAATTAAGCCCAGTCATGTCCACTTGCATTAAAAGCCCTGTTTGGTCTCACATCACCTTTAAAAATTGGCCGAACACCACCAGCTCCCACAGCCTCTGTGTGTGTGAGGGAAGGGCCAGGCCCTCGGGCTTCCTCCAGTACTTCAAACCAAGTGCTCTGTTTTCTTCCATTTTATGAGGTAATTTGGGTTAACTTCTTATATTTATTTTTGCAACCCTGCCGTAATGATGTTGCTCTCTAGCACGGGGCTATTAAATGCTTTTCAGCTCCCCGTCAATGACTTGCTCGGCAGAAGTACCGTGGCCTTCCCCAGGAGCTGCCGCCATGGCGTGGTGCAGCTGCCATGCTCCCACCGCTGCCGCCTGCTCCTCCGCTCCAGGGCATTGCCCTTTCTGCTCGCTGGTAAGGCCTTAAGA
The DNA here is from genome assembly GCF_028500815.1 of Rissa tridactyla. Classification (NCBI taxonomy): domain Eukaryota; kingdom Metazoa; phylum Chordata; class Aves; order Charadriiformes; family Laridae; genus Rissa; species Rissa tridactyla. The sequence goes on from NC_071467.1 coordinate 46,001,585, forward strand.
GCCACAGAAAGCCAAAATGCCCGGGCATGAGGGTGAATCGTCATTTGTGGCTTGCCCCTCCACCCTCTGGCTGGCCAGGACGTGAAGGCGCTGGCCTTGCTGCGGTGCCTGATATGGATCAGCTGCAACACCTCGCCATGTCACCCGGCCTTCGCTCACAGCTCCCGCTCTAAACTTCCTGCACTCTGTCTGCTAAAAGCAGAGACAGAACACTGCTTTACTGATGGGGGCGGTGAGAACCATTTGTCCCATTTCAAAGTTTTTGCTTGAAGGATTTCGGGACTTTTTAATTGAATTTTTTTTTTTTTTTTTGGTAGAGGCATTTTGAAAATACGTATAATAGTATTTCTTAAATGTATTCAATTTTCCCAGCATGGTAGGCCAGCTAAATGTGATACAAACCCATCTCATATATTTTCCACATCATTCCCAAATTTTCATTGATCATTTTGTTTTGTTGGAGCTCATAAGTCCTAGCATGCCCACACAAATTAACAGATTTCTATGCTATTATTACTTATTATTCAATAGTGTGGTTTTTGTCCTACGGGAGGAGATACAATGAATCATGAAAAACACTTCTTTCATCTCAAAGAATTCTGCTGCAGTTTATAAGCTTAGGTCCTGCACTAGGAACACATCAATACTCAGGAGAGCAGTTAGCATATTTTAGCTTTAGATATGTGCCCCCATCCTCTTGAAGTCAAAGGTACTTAAGTTCACTATCAAAATAGGGGAAGGGAGTTTTTATAAGAATAAACCTCAAAATATCCAAAGTGCTTTCCTGCAAGTGTCTCTTAAAGGGCATTTCTGCCTTTAAATTATTCCACCATCACCAAAATGCAAAGAAGGAACAAAATAAGTAGTATATCAGGGGAGAAAGTGAAATGGGATCCTTCATTCAAATGAAATGACAGGCAGAATTGTAGATGGGCTAATAGATTCTTCAAAAAGGAGTTCTACCGGGAAAAAAGGCTTAATATCCCTGTACTTAAAGAAATACATGGTCAATAGCCCAGTACAACATTCATCCAGAATCTGGAAGCTTTAATGGTTCCATTTTAAGCTTGCTCATCCGTGCAATATCAGCTCAGGAGGGCTGGTACAGACATAATGATTATTTCATCATGATGTCTATATTTTGATATAACATGACAGTAATACATATTACCAGGACAGGGGAAAAGGAGGAAGTACAGGAAATCTGATAAATTCGCCTATCAAACCTGAAAGATTCGTACTGAAAGCACTTGCAACATTTTAAGTGTTTTCCAAGAACCCTCAGCCTCTGATACCAAGCCAGTCCTGCCCTGTTCAATGTGCTAGATCTGACAGGATAACACAACAGAATGATTCCCACTGCCTCCGATATGAAACACTATATGTATGATGCGAAAGGTGGCTCTCATGTTTATGAAGGAGCACACCTCTGCAGAGGCAGGCTCACCTCCAGCACCGTCATCTTTCTGCCCATGTAATTAGCGCTATCAGCCTAGCATTTTTCGAAATGATCCCCCTGCATTCTGAGGACTGCGTTTTCTGTTCTCAGCATTCATACAAGTGGAAAAGCTACAGCTATTAGTAGCCAATTTAAAAAGTATCTTTATTGCAGTCAGCAAGGGCAACCGTTTCTGCAGCAAGGCAGGTGGGAAACCAATGGAAGAATTAGATTTAGGGTGGTGATGTTGCAGTTTGTAGTGTAGCTGCCGCATTCTTAAGAAATAACATCAGGCTTTCGCTGGTGTCTGGAAAACATCATCTGCTGTGCAGGTACTCTCTCTGTCAGCTGTTGCAGGACAAAGGACAATAATGAAAAATTACATATGATGTGCCACGCTGAAAGACTACTGTTCCATCAAACTTTTCCACTTCCAGCACTACATAATGTCAGAAAACACAGTCGGGAAAAGAAAAAAAAAAAAAAAAAGAAACCAAAAAACCAACAAATATCACCTAGGAAATGTGAAAGCATAAAGTTATACTCTCACCAATTTAGCATTCTCATCAATGCAGCAAATCTGCTAAAATTTATGGAAAGAATGAAGAAATATACATCAGAGAAATAAATCCTGTATTATCTCTCAAAAGTGACCATACATGTGACAACTTTGTTAAATCATTGATTGTTGATTAAAAGGAAGTCAAAAATCTATTAAAAGAGAAACATGTTTTCCTCAGAAAACCCCTTCAAAACGTTTGGTGAAACTGCTGGCTTAAAGTGAACCTATTAAAAGATGAGCATAGGCAACTCCTGAAAAATATTTAGGGGTTAAAAACGTTTTACCGAAATGCCAGCAGTCACACAGCAGTATTTATGCTAGGTGACTGCCCTGTATTAAATGATACAGGTTAAAAAGACTTCAGCTAGTCAGATAACATCCAAATTATAATTGAATCCAAGCCAAAATCTAGATCCAGATACCCATAAACTTAGATACTTATGAAAACTAAATCCAAATGTAACATGGCTTCATAGCTAACAAAAGAATAACAAGTAGCTGTTGCTAGTTACTGGACCTGTCATACATTATTAATTGTGAAGCAGCCTTGCCAACTCTCATGGTCGTTCTCTGCTCGGGTGTTACAACAATCAGTATTTTTCTTGAAGTACTAGTTGCTGGAGTCATATCAATATATACAAATATCACCTGTTTCTCTATATTCTTTTAGCATGTCCTAATGAATTCTCACGATAAAGTACTACGTCTTTTCTATACAGAAGGGGAAATTCAGGGCCTTGTCTTGCTTCCTTTAAAGTCTACAGAGAAACTCCAGGTTTATTTTCATTAAACTTTTGGCACAATACCCGGGCCTGCAATGCATGTCTTATGTAAGGACACACAACCCAAACTGACTGAGATACTGCATCTTAATAAGCTATTTATTAAGTGGTAGTAGCTCTCTGTGGCAGTGCTCCTACCATGTCCAACCTGTGAGGTACTTTCGAACTAAAAAGCCTATTCTGCAGCTGACATCGAAAGTGCCCCAACCCAGGAGCTAGAGGAGATCATAAGCAGGAGCAGAATTATCAGCAGAATCAGAATCCGTTCCGAACGAACATTTTGTAATCTTTAATGTAGTAGATAAATGCTCCTCCATTTAAATGAAGTAGACAATAAAGTACACTTGGCTTCTGGCCATGTAGAAAAAAAAAAATTGCAAATATTGGTCCACTGCTTCCACATCCATTTAGTAAAGCAGAAATAAGCGCATTGTAACAGGAGATTGCCATAGGATCCGTATCTCCAGCTTTGCAAATGAACATGCCTTGATGTTTAATTTTCCGTGAGTTCCTCTGCATTTAGGTAGCAGCAGGAGACCATTATACTGTGACAGCACTCAGTTCTGATGACATTATCTTAAACTTTTCCCAGTTGTCCGTCCTCACCCCTGTTGTGCTGCCGCCATCTATTAACATTCCACTGACAACAATGAAAGATGTTAGAGCAGAGCACGTTAACGCAGTAGCCAAGCCGGGATGCTTTCACCTGGATGTACACGAATGTTTGGCAGTAGCTATATAGTTAATTAGCTGGATCGCATCATGCCCATTCCTCACAAGGTTCGTCTGAGGTGCTTTGCATTTATAATTCATGGATTCATAGATTTTTATGGCCAGAAGAAGTCATTAGATCATCTGGCCTTCTCTTCTCTACTCTAAAGGCCATACAATTGCATTCACTTACTCCTGTTGTTAACCCAATTACTTGTGTTTCACTGTCTTCCAAAAAAAGACATCTAAAGACTTCAAAAGATGGCAAACCCACTTCTCCCTTGGAAGTTTATCCCAACAGCTAATCACCCTAAGTATTACACAACTAATGTAGGCTTGGGACTAATAAAGCTTAGTCCCCTATGGATTCGTGTTTCATGGTTGATTGACTTCGATGCCTAACAAGCTGTGAGCTCTGATTAAAGTTTCTTCCCATATGTGGAACATTTTTAAGGTCTTTTCCCCAACTCCTTGTGGATCCTCAACTCACATTACCTCAGACGATTATAGGTCTCTGTCAGGATTCTTCTAAGAGAGATTTCACCTATTCTTGACCACATACTTTCATGAAACCTGTAGAAACATAATTGCTTTTCAGACCTTCCCTCCCCCCTGCTAAAAGTGGTTGCAGAGAAAGAAGTTCAGAAGTTATTGGAGGCACCTGCACATGTACATGCATGCACACATACACACAGCATGGTTACCTGCATCTCTTTTTTCTAAACAATTGTGCCTTTTTTTCTTATTCATTTGCATTTGTTGCTCTCTTCCTCACTATGTCTTTCTTTTCTGCCTCAGTACAACTTTCATCTCTGAATCAGAGTGCCTACTAGCATTCAGAATTTGCTCTGTACTGAAGACATTAATGCACTCAGTATTCTTTTTAATATAATGAACACCTTGAGTTACTTCTCTGTCTTACTCTATTGTACTTTTTTCACAGGTTGGAATCATTTTTATTTCTCTTTTCTGTACTATTGCAGATTTTTCCTAATGCAGATGACGTGACGTGAAGAAGGGCCCATATACCCAACTGTTTTTCCATATTTTTCCAAGTATGTTAGCTGGTCCAATTAAAAAAAAAAACAAAAAACAAAACCAAAAACAAAACCAAAAAAAACCCGCATCCCTTCCTACAAATCTCCCTTGTATCCTTAGACCACCATAGTTACAACAACATTGCTAAGAGACAGGAACAGTATGCAGTATTTTCAGTGTTAATCTCCCCAGTGTCAGATAGAGGTAAAAACACCTCCTTATGCTACTCACAACTCCCCTTCTTATATATCAAAGGACCACATCAGTCTTTTCCCAGAACATCTCACTGGGAACTCATGTTGAGTGACTTGTCTTCTTTGACCTCTAAATCCTTTCCAGAGCTTTCTAAGACACAGTCTTCCTATTGTTCAGAGAGAAACTGCTAATGTTCCCAAAAATGCTATACATATTACACTAGAAGAAAGGCCTGTTGCAAACGATTATTTTGGATGGAAGAAGAGTCCATAGCCAAGTTTCCCAAAATCAATGTAAGAAATATCCACCAGAAAATCCAAAAATTAGGGAGATGATTGAAATCTTAACACATTAAAAATCTGCTTTGATATTGTTGGAGAGACAGAAAGAATAGAAATTGGAGTTCCCCTGCCAATTTTAATGATTTTTTTTTGGAGTGAAGGACAGAAAAAATATGTCACAAAGTTCTATAATTTCCCCTCTTCTTTCCCAGGCTTTATTCAGTAGTACTGACCATCAAGTCTTATATGTCTGAAGGTAGTGAACTGGAATTGTGTGAACCAAAGTTAGAGGCCATTTTGAAAACCAGAGGCTTGGCTTCCATCTACCTTGGCTTCCCTTTCAGTAATCATGATAGTAAAAATGAATTCATATCTCATAGAGGTGTTGAAAGACACTCAGATTACAGCCTTGACAGTCTCAGAGAAAAGCAGATCTATAACCACTGAAAACATGTTTAAATACTTTTTTACTGTTTTGCGTATTACTTGTAACTAAATCTTCTCTTCCAGAGTTCTTTTTATTATTCAGTTCCATGCCACCTAACCACTGTCAGTTTTGCTAATTAAAAAAAGTTATCTGTTTGACACTATACTCTTTTGCATCTATAATGAAATCTAATGAAGACTGAGGAGAAAACCAGTCATTTTCTTGTGGGAAGACTAGGGCTAACTTTCACTGGGTCATTTGACAAGAAAATAAAACTTATCAATGCTCATTTTGGTAATCACACACCAGGCTCTGAAACAACTATTCTGCTTGCCGACGGGCTCCTTGAAGAGCTATCTGTCTCCAGGAAAGGACTGAGAAAGCTCAGCTCACATCAGATAAAAAGGAACTTGCTATGCCAAATCCTAAATTTGAGGAAACTATTCAGGGAAAAACCTCTGAGCAGGAAATACAGTTAGATGGTTTTTAGAGACAGTCCTGTCCATCTCTTGTACCTTATCTTCTATCAAGGATAGAGCTAGGTTTAAAAAATAAGACGATGACAGTTAAGAAAAGTTGTTCTTGAAAGGAAGGGTTGATCAAGTTGCATTTGACTGAAGCTTGCAGACAAGAATTAATTTTAAATATAATCTTTATTACAGTAGTAGTAATAAAGCAGTAGTACGATGCACTAAAGATTTGATTTTCCTTTATACCTTGTTTAAGAATATGCAAATGACCCTCAAGGAAAATGAGAATCAAGCCTTTTAACTGAGAGAAATTAATGGCTATTCTCTGTCCTGATGGTTCTAGCTGAGTTTAATGGTTGCAAATATCTGATTCTGCAAACACTGATGCATAGAAATTACTTACCTGCATCAAGTTATTTTCATGATCAGAACCTGATAATGGCTCGTTTGTACAGCTGTTAATATCAAACAACAAATCCAATAAAAGATGAAGTTAAAAAAAGTCTAAGCTGAACCTGAGGCAGTACATAAATCTGCTGAGACTGCAAAACCAGCACTCATGGAGGAAGAAAGCCAAGGGAGGCAAACTAGGCTTCTAACTATGGAAGTTAATTAGCCCTATTTTTAGCTAGAAGGGGATTTCTCTTTAATATTCACCCAGGTTTTAAGTTACAATGATTTAAGATTACAGACAAAAAAAAAATTTACCTGGAAAATTTGGTTTAAGGCCTTAAACTAAAAAAGAAAAAAAAAAAACTAGATAAAATTCTAAAGCAGCCTTAAGGATGCACCCATGTGCTCCTTCCAGCCATACTTGAAAAAATATTTCTCATGAGATTACAAACAAAGATGGATTAATTAGTAAGAGATAATTCTCTTGCATTGCACAATGCATTCATCTCTCTCAACTCAGCACATTTTACTGAATGATAATGTCAACAGCATAGGTTCTTACTGGTCAAAATTACATATGCATGATACCTCTCAATTTTAAGACTATAATCTTAAGCGTTTTGAATCTATATCAAGGCATAAGAGACATCAGTAATGCAAAACAATTTCTAACATGGATTCATTCCTGGTCTGAACAGTTTTTAATTAGAAGTATTGATAACGAACACGGGGGGTCTTGCTTTTGATTTTGTCAGCTTTGGGAACAAGACCGTTGGAAATGTCATCAATTAAAGCTGCAGGTGCACATCCCCTCTGAATATGATTAACTAGAAGAAATGCTAAGATCCCTCTGAAGTCAATATGTTGTGAGAGTTATAGGAGGAAAGTTCAGGTACAAACTTTCAATAGGAAAAGCAAAACTTTTATCATAACTTTTAGATGGAGCTACACTGGTTCATGAAAGTGTTCTGCGGTGCGGTTGCCAGGACAGCAGAGGACTGCTGCCCTAGAGGTCTCCTCCAGTCTTATATTCCTGCATTCATTGGAAAACACCTATTGACATGTGTCCTGAATCTGATTGGAAGTCTAGCCCTTCAGATATCAAGGTCACATTTGAAAATACAGCTTTTAAATCTTCTGCTTCTTTAGTTATTAAATAGGTACACCAAGATGTATATGTACATTTGCAAAAAAAATCAGTGATAGGGACAGAAAAATGCTATGTCACTTTGCTGTGCCTAGACACAGGGACATTTAAACACAAAACAAAATATACAGCAAAGGAGGTTTGAGAAAGAGGAGCCAGTCCTAGCAGTCATTGGCTGAACAGAAATCTCTGGCAATCTGTAGCTGGGATTGTCAGACAGCTCTAAGGAAATCAAGGATAGGTATCTTTATCATTGAGCAATTAAGCTCGAAGGCAGAAGAATATACTTGTGTATACCGTCTCTCTAACCATCCCTGATAAATTGCCTTCACCACTTTTCCCACTTCTGTTCTCCACCCGTCCCATCTTTTCTTTAAGTGACTACGCCCTTTCACCTGCTTCACCCTCACCCCTTGCCAGCTTCAGTGCTTAGAGCAATTCGGAGAGCCCTGCCAGCAAACCTCCAGCTCCGCTCATTGCTGCGCTGCTCCACCTCCTATCTGCTGCTCCACGGCCTCTCTGAAGAGCCAGGGATTGGCAAAGGGGCAGGTGAAACACGCTGAGAAGGCAGACAGAGGGAAGCGGCAGGTTCCCAGCTGGTAGCAGACAGAATAGGACTTAACTTTTCTCCCACGAGACCTGAGTAACCCATAGCTAGATGGAGTTGCCCTCCAGTCACTATTCATTTTCCAGAGAACATCAAAGGTCTAGCATGCTACATTATGCACTGCCTCTTCAAAAAAGTGAGATGCTATTGAAAAATCTGGTAAATGCACAGCATTTTCGTGATAAAAAATTATAATTGCCAATGAAGTAGTATTTAAGAGTAATAAAAAAAAAGCTCTGAGGCATTCTAAGAAAAGAAATATAGGAGTAAGAATCCTCTTGTAATATAATGCAAACCCCTCACTCAATAATATATTAACGAAACGTATTTAATTAATTAATGGAAGTTAATGAACATTTAAACATACTGTGCCTTTGGCTATCAAAGGGAAGTATTCTGGTCAATGAATGCAATCGAATTACTTGAGGAACTGCAAAGAATTGGTTTTTTTAAAGCAAGCATGAAAAGTTATCTATAAAAAAATTATGCCTCAAATATGAAAAATAAGTACCTTGTATGTGTAGTGCTTGTGTCTGAGGTCACTCTCATTTAGAAGCTCACTAGTTAATTGCAATTATAAATGAACAGCTTTTCATTAACACTCATCTTTTTGGACATAAATAATTGCATCGTAAAGCTAGGGAAAGCCCTGGCTCCAAACCTAAGTGCGATACAGACGAGTGGTCCCTGGGATCATAGCAACTAAGTACAATACTATCCACAATATCTATGATGATAACAACAACCATACACAACATTTCACACTAAGTCTCATTTGCCTGAATTTGCTAGTGCACTAAAACAGCAAAAATTTTCACCATGTTCTTGAATTAACAATGTATAGATATTTTTCCAAGTTTTATTTTCCAATTGAATTATTAGAAAGAAAAAAAAAATAAAACAACTAAAGAGTTACAATATCTGAAGGAAAACATATGGGTCTCATAGGAAAAGTCTATCAAAAGCATCAGTTTTGCTAGAAATTTCAGATAGGACAAACCTCCTAGCCTTTTGCTTGCAGCAAATAATCATCTCAGCCAAAATCATAAAACTTTCTGGAATGCCAAGTTACATGAAGAAAAATGAGATATGAATCATGTTTATTTAACTTTTATTTAAAGATAGCAATAACTCCTTTGCACTCTTTGGCAGCCTAGGGCTGCTTACAAGTTACACCTGTAACTTCCATTAGGTTAATAAGATTATACCTACTCATTAGCCCTCAGTGTATTACTGGCTAATTATGTGTCTTATTATTTAAAAGTGGATGCCCCCATGCAGGTTAAGGGGGTATGGGAGAAGAAGGGATGACCTAATTAGAGAGAAAAAGTTTATGTGCGTGAAATGAAAAGGTAATCTACAAAGGGTTCTTAGAGGTTAAATATTTCAGGGTAAGAGGATATTCATTATAGCATATTTAGATTAAATGAATGTGCAGGTGGAATAAAGACAAAGCACTGATACTGTAACTTGCAGCACCCATTCACGCCAAAGATGCTCCTGATATCACAGTGTATTTCTTTAGTGCCAGTTTAATCTTCTCTCAAGAGCACTCTTATGTGCCCTGTAGCATGTAAAAGCACAAAACGTACAAAAAACCTATTCCCAGCTTGCCCTCTGAGACAGTATTAAATACAGGTCATTCTAACTGGAGTTAGACAAAATTTGCAGCTACAGCCCCTTTTCAGAATAGAGGTGTCGAAATATGCCATGTACTGTGCAGCCATTTTACCTAATTGTTTTGTGTGGAGGGAAATTAAGGATATTTTAAAGCATTTAAGTATCAGTACAACTTAAGCATCTTCACAATGTTTCAATGTGAAGCATTTTGATCTCTTAATTAAAGAAAACTTTATTATGAAATTCTCTTGAAGTTATTTCTCAAATAGTAAAAAAAATCTTCCTCAAAATCTTGTCTGACCCCTTTTTATTCAGTTTTTTGAAACTGATAGCAAGCCAAATAACCCATCCTTCACAAAGTCTTTTCTCTTAAACACAGAACTTCTCAGACAGGGCTTAGCCTGCTGAACCCCATTTAATCACTACCACCAAAGCCCAGTTATGGTGTCATGCAAAAGATAATGTCACTGAGTATGAGAAAGATGATTTGTTTGGCTTGATTTTTTCCTCATAGCACTGAGAAATCCCTTTAGGCGAGAACTTTTTTTTTTTTTCTTGCTTTGTTTTAATTTTTCCTTAAGCAAAAAGGAGTGGGACTCATTTGTTAGGTGTGTGAGACTTTGCAGGTCTGGTTTTACAATACGCCATTTAGTCTTTGGTGAGGCTTGTTAAACCCTGAAAGAAAAGTCATGCATTGACTGAGTGACGCCACCCTGAGGTTGATTCCCAAGGGAAAATAACGACTTGGTCCTGCCTTAGAATCGTTAGAAGGTGACCGAGAACACCTTCTAGCAAGTGATAGCGTACCAAACCTTGGCAAGCTGCATAATAACATTAAATCCAGTGATCTAATTATTCACCTCTAATATAAAGGGCAGGGTTCCATGGGAAATCAGGAGCCGGGCTGAGAAATACACCCAGCAAATACATTTCACAATACAAACGGAGGCAGTTTGTCAAGACTCTAACCTGGGAAAATTAACTTACGAAGCTGTCCTATGCATCCACTGTGCCCAGTTCAGGATGATTTCACATTTATGCAGGGAGGCTCTTTAAAGTGCCAAATTATCAGACTTGAACACCTTGTTTAAAATATCACTTTAATTTGTTGTGGCTCGGGGATCTTTAGTTTTTTATTAATCATGGAGATACATAATGTAAATATCTAGATAAATATAGCGTAGGAATTTAAACTAACCCCTACTGACCTGTGAACATAAGAGAAAGTCACAGGTGGAAAAGCATCTTTTATATAAGCCAATGAGAAAGTCAGCAGCACTCAAGATGATAGCATGTAAGGCCTTTCTCCAATGTTATACTTCTTTCTCATGATTGCTTCTTCATTTTTTATTCTCTGTAGTCTAGTGTGTTGCCATGTACCAAATTTTTGCCGTGTAAAGGTACAAATTTCCAAATATATCCCTAAATACACACTGAAAATATTTGCATGTTCACTCATTTGTACACCTAAGACCCTGTATTTGTTTGCAAAGGAATAGCTACACATGCCAAAGAAGTGACTGTTCTATACCCTCTGTACACAGAAAAATAGATTTTTCTGCAAGTATATTTCAAACTGTGGAATATTTGAACTGCAGCCCAAGTAATTACCTGAGCAGTCTACTGGGAATGTACACATTAGAACAAGTTGTAAAATAATCTCTTCGAAATAGCTATTAAAAACAAAATTACAGTTCCTGGGCCAGATCCTCAGCTGTTACAAATTGGTGGCTGTTACAAGTCTCTTTGACTTCATGTGTGCAAAGTTTGAGCTCCAAGAGAAATTTTACAGTAAAACTACAAATTACTGAAAAAAGAGGTTCAGAGTAGAAACACAGGTGGTATTCACACCATCCCCTGCAAACTCCTTTAGGCATTGAGTTTGGCTTCTCTGAATCACGCCTGCGTTCTCTACATCGGCCATATGAGGAATCTCGGTTCCTCCAAACTGCACCTGAACAGATGAGTAAAGTAGCCTCAGCCAGATAATGTAAATGCCCCGGATACCACAAAAAAAGGTCATGTCTTCTGTCAATATATCTGAATTGCTAGAGAGACCCTGCTTTCAAGCAAAAAAAAAAAAAGTATCAAGCCATTTCATTGTAGAAGTTGTGGTTATTTGCAAAACCAAATCAGTTGTTGCACCAATTTCTGCATCACTTTCTAATTTCTTTGGGGTTGTCTTAATTAAAAAGTGTTCTGAATGATGTCTTACTGTCTATAATAAGAAAGATTTTTATTTTCTTCTAATGATGGTCTAAATCCCGTGTAGTAACCAACTGACTAACACAGGGAAATCCCAATCTTTCAGCTCCATTGTATAATTTATACAATATGTTCAACACTTTCCCACATAATAAACGTGGGAATCCCTTACAACCAGTCCAAGGTCTGAGGTTTTTTCTATGAATCATGTTCGCTGCATCCTGGCTTTACCACACCCCCCAGTCCTTCTGCTGGGAGCCAAAGAGTTACTGCAATCACCACTGGTAGGAGATACCATGTGCAAAAGCATTATTTACAGTAGGATGCAGTGAAGATGAGAGCCAGAGTCTGATAACTTTATCTCAGGGGTTACCTGGGAAAGACTCCTCTAGGTCTATTTAAAAGAGTAACTTTAAATAATGAATAAATTAAGAGATATTATCATTCAAATATTACTTCTTGCTATGACAAATCTTTCTTGTAACCCTCAGCCAGGTTGTGTTTATTTAAGGTGATGCTCATTTGAATAGTTTGGGAAAGAAGTGCTTTCACCGTACCTGTTATTCAATTTGACAGTTCTTTGCAACACGGGAAAGAGTCATGTTTGAACTTGTACTGAGAAATGTCATTGTCTTGTCTTTAGAAAAGATATTCAAGATAGCTCCGATAATGTTCACACGCATTTAGCCTCCCTGACTGGCAAATTTACTGTCTGGCAGCAGTTTTTATGTAAGTGGCGGGGTGGGGGGGGCAAAAAACAACAGGTTGCTCCATTATTAATGCAAAACTAACAGTCTTAATCAGCCCTCAAAAACTAATGTACACTTTCTGAGTTGCGCTCAGTGCAGGGAATTGAACTGGAAGGTTGCCTGTAACATATATATCTCCACTATACATTTAGTCCTACCACCTAGAGCTGTCATAGGCATAGTCCCCTCTTGGTCTTTTCTCTGTCATATGTATTTCACTTCTTTTATGCTGTATTATCAGATGAATCCCAGCTCCACCTATTGCAATCTGGGAACAAGAGTTTGTCAAGGCTTTAGGAACTCAGTCAGCCCAAATCTGAGCACCTGACTTCTGCTCTGAATCATCCTCTGGAAGAACCTCTTAGATACGTACCTGTCTGTTGACTCCAGAGGGAACCAAATCTAAAGACTAACTTAGCCACCTAAGTCAGAATCTGAATTCTGAATGTTAAATGAACTATTATGGGAAAAAAAAATTAAGAGCAGAAAGGGGTCTGTGCTACACCTATAAGAGTGAGTTTTTAGGGCGTTTTCCCAGTCATTAAAGCTATTTTTTGAAGGGGTAGGAGGAATTTGTAAAAGGAATTGCCTTTGCACTATTATGCAAAGGTGCACAAGCCGCAATCCAAACACTTGTTCTGTTAAGTATTGGGAGTTTGCCTTGTCTGCATTTACTGTACAAAGCAAGGGGGTCAGAAATAGGGATCCTGAGTTTGGTTCTTATCTGCATCACTCATTCAGTTTGTAATACTGAGCAAGTCAAATAAGTGGTGTCAGCTAGGCATCACAGATTTTCCCACATCACAGAAGTGCTGTTTGGCTGAATTAATTTATGCTTATGAAGCACTTAAACTTTTTTTTGAGAAGGCAGTGTAGTAGTATGAAAAGGAGTTTCTCGTGGGTTCCAGACTAGCTGGGATCTGTCACACTGTGGCAATCAATCAGCGCTATTACAGAGTGAGAGCACTGTGCCTCCCTGAAAGACAAGCATACACAAAAGTTAAGAAATTGTTTATTCCAGCCGTAATAGGAAACTTTTGTATATAATTTCCCTGCTTACTCAGAGGCACTGTAACATCTGTCAGGCCAGGCCTAGCACTTAGCGTACAGATCTGAGGAGAGGAACACATACCCCATTTCCTGACAGCAGCTCACCCGCCACTGCTGCCAAACTCAGTGACCACGCATGAGACACCACGCTCAGTTCCACCAGCACACAGTTAGACTTCATGGACCAAATCCAAATTTGCACAGGTGTAAATGAAAGCCACCCAATCCGTTCAATGCCTTTAAATGACATTTCAGCTCCGGTTGCATGGCACTCTCTTCCTTTTAACCATTCAAGAAGTGATAAGGACTGAAGCCAAAAGCTCATTACCTTCCATTCCCTGCTTCTTCGAGACACACAGTGTTCTGATCAGCATCATTCCCTAATGTATCAGCAACTCTGAACTTCATTCCCCCCACCTCCCTGCCTATTCAGACAGTGCCAGCCAGTTCAAACAGCAGTCACCGCAACATTCAGAGCTGTTCATGGGAAAGGTGTTTTAAGGGGATCCACACTTTTCTTTTAGACTCCTGATTTCAGTCAAAATCTATTCAAGCTCTGTAACAGAAAAAACTGCAGCTTTAGCCCCAACATCACCAAACCACTCTTCTTTCTTGTATTTATTCATAATTCCTGTTCACTGAAGTTGTTCTCTTCTCCTGGGTTTATACACCTGCGCTCCTCTACGCTTCTACGCATAAACTCATAACCTTTGGGCATCTGGTAATGTCCAATGCTGCCAAATTTTCCTATGAGAGCGAGTGAGCTCAGAGTGCAACAGTGACAGTAATCACTGTAACAGACAATTTCAAATATCATACCTCCCTCTTACACAACAGGGACACTTTTCCCAGCCTAAAAAAAGAAAAAAACAACCCCAAAAAAAAACAACCTGAAAAAGCTTAGAGTTATGTAAAAATATGCCTTTAAAGCCAGTCAGGAAAGATATGCAGTGGTTTTAATTTTATTCTTTACACCTCCAGACACCTAGATGTATTCACACACCTATACGTCACAGTATTTTGTCACCCCAGTCATATTTTAGAATTTTTAGAAGGCATGCAATGCAAGATATTATGGCAACTGATTGCAATCTATTTCTGTCACCCAAAGACTTTGGAAACATAAGCAATGTTGTATTCCTTATCTGCTATATTTCCTTCTCTTTCTGTATTACAATACATTTTGCACCCTGACAGCGGATTAATCACCTGATGGGAATACCACAGACTGCAGAGATCTGCTGGGAAATATATTTCTGAATGACTTCACACTAGTCAGAAGTTCATGATGACTATGATTTATTGTCTCTGGTGAATTTCTCATTGCTGTTGAGAATTTAAACTGGTTCAGCTGCTCCTAGTGATGAGGCACAGAAGGCAAATACAAGGCCACAGTAATGTCTGTGAAGCTCAAATTTGGAAAGCAGCTTTTCCAAAATACGCAGAGAAATGATGAATTTAGACCTAAGGAGGAGAAAATCAGCTTACTTTTCAGCTGTTTCCACATTCCTTTTTGGCTGTGTTGTAAAGCCGTATATGTAGCAAAAAGATAGAAAAACTGTGGCCAAAAGCTGAAGTCCTCCTTCAGTTTTCATCACATTTTTACATGGCAAACTACCTCTCAGCATAATTCCATGTAATAAAATACACACATGGAAGAGCAGAAAAAAAACAAGCCCAAGATGTCAGGACTGCTCTTTGGCATGTTGAGGAGGTACCAACTGGAAGCTGAAAAAGAGACCAGCTCCGGTAACTGACACTGTTGGGCAGATGGGGTTTATATACCCAGGAGCATAGAAAGGCTCAGTGGGATCAGCCATAAGCAAAGGCAGACGGCAACATGATACAAGTTCTACCTTGAATAAGGATTTCAGGTACAGAGCCCCGAGCAGAAGGAGTGAATATAGCTTGACTGACATGGCTCAATGTTTCAATTCATTTTTAAAGCAATTTGTCTTTCTTCATGTCTTCCTCATTGTTCAGTTTTGACGTTCAGTGCTATGCCTTCTCTTCAGCCTTTTATACAGTTAGCAATTTATTTGGGATCATGAATCACTAAAAGCAGTGTTTATTCATAAAAAATAAGCACTTAACGTTTTGCAATCTCTAAATATACTTCAGTGAGATATACACTATCGGGTTTGGCCCAAAAAGATTTTAAAGGCTGTCTTCACTCAGCAACGGTATAAAAGAACTAAAAGTATTCAAGATACTTGCAGTGGTTTAGGGCTTAAAAAGTAAAACACATTTGATCATTTGCAAATAAGCTAGGGTCTGACTCTTGGCTGATTTGCCCCTGTGTAAAGGGGACATAAACCCTTACCGTCCTGATGCAAACAATTTCAATTGACAACTCTAAGTGAAAGTACTGGAAAACTAAGGTTATTGACCAATCAACCAAGCTAGTGAGTCGAGCAGCTATTTCTCCATACTTGTATTCATATAAATGTGAGAGTCTTATAAATCTGAGAGCCCAACAAAAGCAGAGAATCGACCTAAGGCTTGACCTAGGAGAAAAGAAACAGGAAAGGGAAGCACACTGGGAGATGAATAGGTTAGGCTTTCTTCCCTCTGTCGTTCCCCTACAGTCTGGATGTGCCTGTCTTCCATTTTGAGAATTTATGTGTTCCCCTGCAATGAGAGGTTTCGTCTCCTTTCAGCTATCACATTCACCTCTTTCAGAAGGTTTGCTTTGCCCAAATTCTTTGACAAGGAGTGAGTGAAATCGCAACCCCACTAAAGTCAGTGGGAAACTTGCCATTCACTATAACAGAGCCAGGATTTCACACAAAGTTTATATCCATAGAAGACCAGACTGAATCTAGTCCAGTGTTTGTGAAGTGCTTTGAAGTAGAGAGTGTTGCAGCACTGAAAGAATTGCTCTTATTATTATTGCTATTGAGTGCATGACAGAGAAGAAAGGTAGAAACCTCAGAGTGAACTGGAAGGAAATACTGATTCTGCAGATCTTTCTCAAAGGTCAGTACATGACATTTTTCTAAACAGTTTCCTCTAAAAGTGTCTAGTAAAATTCTCTTTCAACCTAAGTACTTTCTTGGCATGTTAATCAGAAGCAGATCTTCCTACCAAGTACAGCCATCCTGACTGAAAACGTCCTATCTTTTCCTCTGCGTACTTTTCCTAGAGCTTTATTATTGCTCTCTAAGGATTAACTGAAATACTCTACAGAGAGTTTAAAATCTTTTCAGAAACACTGCAAAAGCCCAAGCGGGAAGGTAGAAACAATGGTTTCCTTTCAGCCTGTCTGTTCTTCCTCTGAACTACAGTGAGGCCTTTGCACTTCACTGGTCCATGGAAACGAGAGCCTGGGATTCAGAAAAATGTTGGCGATGATAAGTTATTTCACTACTTGTGGCTGTCGTGTAATACAACCACCAGACAAGACAACGGTTGATCATCAAGGAAAAAAAAATTCTCTCCCATGATCTCATTAACTAGTTTATTCTGCCACAGATTCATTCAAAATTCTTTTCAAGTTACATGGACAATACAGCAGTCAGGAAATGTGTTAGCTGCTACCAAAGGAACTAGCATTTGGGTCTTGGCTGTCGTTTTCCGTCAGGCTGCAGCAGAGGTCTCACCCTCGTATCCTCAGATCGCAGTCCCTGCAGTTCCCCCGAACATCTTGCTCATTAGAAAAGAACGCTCCCTGTAGGATGCAGACACCCAGGGACAGATCTTCAACTGGTGCAAAGCGTCAGTGGTCCGTTAACCTCAGACAACCCAATGTTTTAGGCTGTAGAGGATTTATCAGCAGCTCGGCAGCTGTGAGAAGAGCACAGCGTTAGGTCAGAGAATGAACAGGCCAGCAACTGTGATTCAGCCATTGGCACACTCAGCTCAGCTGAGAATTCCCAACCACAGCCTACAAAAGGGAGTTGTTACATCTTGATTAATTTCAAATTACACTGTCTTCTTTCAGACTCTACCTTTTTTGGTTATCTCAGTGCGCAGCAGTGGTCCCAATGGTTGCAATCTGCACAGTCGAGTTCTTGACTCTGATCTTAATCATGTGGCCTGTGATGGAAACAGTGACAAATTACTGCTATCTGTCAACTACAAAGAAAGGACAAGCTTGTATCATCTCCTAAATTTAATCCCTGGCACTATAACCCAAATAAAGGCAGTGATAGAAAATTTGCTATTAAATACTTCACTAAATAGTAGGTATAATTGCAGATAGAAAGAAACATTAAATACCATAAGCTAAGAACTTTTTGAAAACAGTTTCTACATCTGTTCTTGACCCAAGTGTCACTCATTTAACAAGGTATTGCCGCTGAGCCACAGCATGTTAAATGTCTGCTGTGCTTGGGAGACTTGCCTGCATTTTACTTCTCTGGGCACCATCCTTAATTCAGGACTGATACTCATATTTTTAAATATGTGTGACAAAGCTAGGTTCTCCAGTGCAGATATCTCAATGTAGGTAGGCCTTGACGAAGACAATTCTATAAAGACTTACCTGTGTAGGCAAAAATCATGTCTTAATAGCTTCATCACTGCATCAATGCACCTATACGGTTTCTGGAATGGAGTCTGGAATGGAGCTGGTTTCTATATGGACAAGTCCTTTTGCAGCAGAGTAGCTCACATCTATGTGCATGCAATCATGTCAACACCTCACTTGATGCTCATTCAATTATTTTTCAAGAAGTCTCTTAGTCTTTCACTACTTTCACTTTGGAAAATGAGACCACTTCTTTGTAAGTCGAAATACAGATGCAAGTGCCCAATTTTATACACATAGATTTTAAAACATTGGCAACAGTGACTAGTATACTAAAGAGAGCAAAAGCAAAAATAACCACCTATTTAAGTATTTGCTATAAGTATATATATATTCCCAATTTAAATTTACCGGTATGAAATGCTAGATTCAGACGTAGCACTGCAACCAATAAACACGTTCTTAAGGGAAGATATGATATGCGTTTCTACCACTCATCACATTAAAACACAACAGCTGCATGTGTTCAGGACAGTTCATATCGCACTTAGTTCTTAGTGCTACTTTTCATGGCCAGTGACATAAAAAAGGAGATAACTAGGCCCACTCTCCTTCCTCAGCAAGAGACACAACACTGCACAAATCAGTACTTCCTTCGCACAGCTCTGCTCTTAGGCATCTGTGTGTGACTTCAAGAATGCAAATAGTTTTTTTTACTCCAACAGAACAGGCAAGGGCAGAATTTAGAAAAGGAGAAAGTCAAACAGAGAGGTATCCGTCCCTCTCTGTGCCCTCACAAACCACACAAACTTCTTGGGCTAGAGAGACTTGGCAAAAAGGATGGGTGGTTTGAAGTCAATAATCTAGTATTTTACCATTCTCTGAAATCAACTGTATCATCCTTATGGATTTTAGTGAGATCAGGATTTCACTCGCTCTGGTTTTGCCTGACAGAGGAAGCCTAATCTTTTGCTAAATTAACTTCCTAATTGGGCGCTTCTCCCTTTTCTGACATTTGGGACAGTGAAAGACCTAGTGCTGCTAACAGCCCTTTGGTGTGACAGCCCTTTACAGCTTCCAGGTCCATCCCACCTTTGGGGATCACACCTGCTCGCAGCCCCACGGCTGAACATTACCCTCAACGCGTCTTCCCTGCCTTTCCTACTGCTGGGAACACACAGGCATCCTCCAGAAATGCATCTCGCCTTCCCAGCAGCACTGAAGGCCTGTGGTGGGTCGGCTCCACTGATCAGCTGGAGATTTTGTTTAGAAGGCTTCTTTATGCTGTTTATGTTGCTGTCAAGTCTAGCTCACCACAGACCTAACACCGCCACCTCTTTGTTTACATACCTCCTCTCCAGGACATTATAACCCTCCTCTACTAACACTGCCCAGTGTGTGAGGGCGCAGCTTCTCTTTTTTTATTTTTATAAGGTTTGTGAACCACATTGCTATAACATATTCATTCAAATTCCACCCAAATAGACCTCTTGCTGTCAGCATTTAATTATGCTTGCATTCCTATGTAAATAGAGCGTTAGCCAAAATAGAGCCTATTATAGAAGATAAGGTCAGGCACATCTTTACAAGAAAAGGAAGCTTTGGAAGCTTCTGTACTTTTGACAAGAATAACTTTCTGAACGTAAGAAAAAATGTGGAGAACTGAGCACGTTCTACTGGGGATAAATCATGCTATCAAAAGCAGTACTCAACCCGTCTTTATGCATCTTTCTTAGGAAGTTTAAGAGGACATATTTAATATGTGTATATAAAGTATGTCCTTGTAGGACTACAAGGTCTTTTCAGACTTCCCTTGAAAAATAATATACACTTAAGGTCATTCCTTTTAAAGATTCACAGCTCAGGAAAGATTTCAACCAAGGTTTTCTCCCAGGCTGCGTATCAAATTATTTGACAGTCTTCTTCTCAGTTTGGCTTATGTATGTAAACATCTGGGGAAACATTATGTTCTAAGTTTAACCACAGACTTCATATCATAAGATAAGCGTACACTTTAAATCCTCATTTAAATCTAAAAATACTGAAATCTCATAAATTCAAATGGGTCCCTGGTCTTCCGGGTATAAATGTCCATTTCCCTTTCAAATAGGTTTAGAAAAATAACATAATCCTTCAAACAAGAATATCAGACCCCACTGTATTTAGATTGACAGGAATCACAGCAAGCCTCATGATTTTTTGTCACCAACATGAGTCTTAACTCAATTGTCAGGTTTTCTGTCACCTCCAATCTAGATTACTGTGAAAGGTCATACAGATCTAATGCAGTGGCTCAGCTTTCATTGTACTGGGACATCGTAGTTGACTTCAGACTGCCAGCTAGCATTCGCAGTAACCATACCGAGAGGTATAACTGAAATCACACTGATCAGCTACAGAGCTATTTCCATGACAGTAGCTTTTGGAGTTAAACTTGTGCAAGTTTCTGGATGATGAAAAACTGCATCAGCTATATCAGCACCTGTTTTGGTCAAATTCCATTCACCTTGAACAGGAATTAAATACCAATTAACCTTAATTAATCCTTACAGAACACAATTCAGTGTACTCAAAATT
Organism: Rissa tridactyla; assembly: GCF_028500815.1. NCBI lineage: Eukaryota > Metazoa > Chordata > Aves > Charadriiformes > Laridae > Rissa > Rissa tridactyla. The sequence goes on from NC_071467.1 coordinate 46,022,308, forward strand.
AGACTTGGCCCTAAGATTCATTTTACATGTTATTTTCTTGTGACACATTTGCCTTGACAATACAATCTTAATTTATCCAGAGGTTCCTATGTTTCTAGTAGTGTCAGAAGTAAGTATCAGAATAATTTTTACTATAATAGTTTATATGGATCACCCACATTCTTTTTTCTGAGACCCCAGAAGAAAATAAGTGCAGAATTTGGCTCACTGTATTTTCACTTGTAGACCTCTAAATACCCTAAAAATGCTTCACAATGAAGATAATAATGAAGCCTTTGCAATTAACTTATTTTATTGCTGAGCACCGCCCTAGCACTGTGATGTAATTCCCCCATGCTGTTTGACCTAAAGGTAACTTTGGCAGTTGAAGCTGCAATGTTATTCTCACAGACCTGCCCTGTTACCTAACGTTGCCTACTGCTGCATTACAGAAGTGTAAAAATGATTTACATATAAATATAAAATCAATTTTATACAAAGCACTCTGAGCAAATGTCTTCTACTATATCCTTTAAAAAAAAAACCCCACATTTTATTTCACTGGAAATGCTTTGATAAACAACAGGTCTCATTGACTGCAACACTGAAATGCTCTAATGAATTTTTAATGTCTTCAGTTGTTTAACTGGATCTTATTACAAAGAAGCTGAAGACACAGAAGCATGATGTTTCCTCCACTGGCACATTTAAGAAATCAGCAAAGGCATGCCAAGAAAATGTTCTGCTTTCAAAACAAGGCTCCAAGACTGAACTCAGGGGAAAAAATAAAAAGCATTTTGTCGTGGTTTCTAGAATTAAACTACTGCTGTTAATTTGAAATCTATATTACCATTTCCTCAAACTGACTACACTTTGTTCTGTCCTTTAACTCACTGCTGGTACGGTATTGCATCTGTGACTGGCTGGCAGGTGGCAGAAATCGATCACATTTGAAAACAAATTAAAGGTCAGAGATCTCTGATTGCACAGACAGTAGAAGGGAAATTCTCCTATTATAATATGTGTGCCATTTCCCCGTGAAGTTAAAAAATGATTTTCAAGACGATGCTGTCCTTCACTGATCGCTATTATTGCACAGGCCTGCCGACTGCAGAGATCCTTCCTCTCTCTTCACTAACCCCGTACCGATTAACAAGATTGAACTGGGAAAGTTCACCTTAAAAATTTTCCTCCGGTCCCCCATTCAGTGCTATTGCATTACCAACCACCCCATGTCTGCTGCAGGTTTTAAATCTCACACGCAGTCCTGAGCGACAGAAACCCACGCACATTAAGACGATAAATCGTTATAGAGTCCTCAAGCATCCTGCTCTCTGTCTGGCAACCAACCCATTCTGCTTTGGAGAAGCCTCCCAGCTTGCCTGGAGGCTTTCTTTGCTGGAAAAAACCTGTGTATTATCATCACCAGCAAAACAATGGAGTTGGCTGCCGGCATGGTGGTAACACAAGCGCGCAAGCCGAGAGCAGAGCCCCATGCAGAGCTCGCAGAGCAGTGATCGTGAGGAGCGCCACACAATGAGGCCCGCAGAGCGCTAATGCACGTTGGGGTTGCTGTGCCAGCGCTCCACTCAACAGGCTGCATCTCCTGGCAAAGTGACAGGGTAGTATTAGTGCTGGTCAGAAAGCCAAGCTACTTGCTCAGCTTCCTCATGTAAGGAGGAGACAAGTAATACAGCAGGGATAGAAAGAGCTCCAAAGCATACAAGAACTGCTTCCATACTAAAATAATAAAAAAAATAAAAATTCCTGCAATGCTGCTTCTGAGCACAGTGAGGAAGGTCCCAAAGTTCACCTGCCCATAGATTTCCTTGAATGAGAAATAACACGTAGAAAGTGGGTGTCTTCTTCCCAGAATACACTCCAGAGTGTTTGAGTGTGTACCTCATCCTCCCCCACATTTGTTTGTTTTATCCATCTGTTATTGCCCTATATTTGATTATGAATTGAAAGCATTCTCCCGGAGATGCACTCTGAGCTTTTTAAACTGAAGTGTTTGAATAAGGCTTGTCACTACAGGAAGGATGTAGAGGGCATCGCATTCCCCAGCTGCCTCCCATCACCCTTTCCCCCTCCCTGCACCTCAGAGCCAGTGAGCAGCTCGGATGCAAACGGAGAGCTTTGAGCAGCTGCCACTTCTTCCCTGTTTCTCCTGCTGAGCAGCTTCCATGCAGAAGACGAAGAGAAGAGTGGCTTTGTTGCTTGCTTTCAAGCGAGTTGAAGGAGCCTGAGGGCAAACAGAATGGTTCACTGGGCTCTGTCTAAGCCCACAGTGACACATTAGTAGAGGATGGATTCCCCCATCCTACACAGCCACGAAAGAAAGCCAGGCAAATATGTGGAAAAGGGGGTCCCTGTTTCTCCCTGCCTCAGCCACAAAGCCTGGATAAAGAAATTATGCTAATTTTTCCCAGATGAGTATCCCAAGGAACCGTGCATGGTCCTACAATGTATTTCTTCTGGAAGGGTTTGCAGAAGTGGGATGTTTTGGCAGTACTCTAAAGTTGGAAGTCCCCGCTTTCAGAGGACTTTCCAGGAAGGAGCATTGTGGGGAAATTTCCACTCCCTCTGCACTGGCTGAACTGACATCTGAAATAACCTGCTGAAGTCTTGGGCTGAGCAGGATCTTCCCTGCTCCAACCAAGCACCCTGCAGAGCAAGCTAAAACTCCTCTGCTCGGCCTCGAGCTTATCTCTCCGCCACTGACAGAGTGTGACAAAAGCCATCAGGCTGCATGGCAGCCAGCAGAGCTGGGAACATCTGTATTTCTTGTGCACTGTTCTCGAGGGAGCAGAATATAAATCTTTTAAATGTATAGCCTGTTCCTTAAGAAGTTGTTTGGGTTTTTTCCTGAATTACTCCAATAAGCCATTTGCATTTGATAATTTAACTGATACTGGGGCTGTTTCAGGTAGCAAATTTGTTGCTTTGTTCTTCACAACATGAGGAAATTTCATTTTAAAAACAGGTTTTCAACTTCAAAGCTTTATAACCTGACACGAAACACACCATGCACAAACTACCTGTGCTTCGCGTTTTGGCCATTTGCAGAGCCCAAAAGCGGCGTGGAGCCAGCCGACACTAAGGGCGATTGAAAAAGAGTTTCTGTGTGGGCTTCTGCAGCAGCCAGATTAGATGAGGGAATTAGAGGCAGGGTGCGGTTCCCACCTAGAATGCCTCTCCTGCAGTTCACAGACCTTCACACTGTCTTATTAACACGCACTTCCCTCTCTCCCTCCAAATATGCAAACTGAACCCTCTCCCAGGTCCCTCCTTAGCTTAAGGGTGCTGGCATGTTCTCTGCTGACTTTCTGGAACCCAGGGATTTCCAATTATTTCCACATCCTCCTCCTGTTTCTCTTCTGGCTCCGGTGCCTCTGGGCTGCCTGCTTAACTTCCCACTCTGCAGGTCTGCAAGGCAAGGACAGAAAGGCCAAAAATTAGGAGCGCAGAGTGATATTTGCACAAGGTAGAAGGGAAGAGGAACAAATAGAAATTGCCTGGGGCCAGATCTGCTTATTCTCTCTATCTTGCTCTTCTCTCCAAAACGGCAGCCTTCATGTCTCCTCAGGTTCTCGTTAAGTTTCCCAGCTGTCTTTTATTCAGCATCCAGCTCTGTTAGTTCTTAGGAAGACAGGAGTGTCTTCTTTGCCTTTAGGCACAAAAGGCTGCATCAAGGTGAGGTACAGGCAGCATGTTTTATTACAGCATGTGGCATAACACAGTGCAACACATCTGAGAAGTCTTGAACATAATATTGCAATGTTTGAAATTATTGCCTTAGGTGACATCCCCCCAGATCAAAAGTTGATCCCAATCTAGACAAGCGATTACAGTAGAGCCTGGACCTCAGGCCTGTCCATCACTCTATCTAGCAATTCCCTCACCCAGTTATCAGCTCAGCCCAACTACACAACCCTAACTCACTCCCTTGGCTTTCCAATGCTTGCTTAACTACTCTTCCATTTTGCAGTGTCTCAGAGATACTCCTCACTCCATACCTTCCAGACTAGAAAGCTGGTGGCTGTGGGCAGTCTCCACCAAGCCCTTCCCTGGCCAAGGTTACAAAGGACCTCCACCCTCTTGCATGCTGTGGGTACAACTACAAACAACCCCCTTCACCCTGTTCCCAGGCCAAGTATTGCAGGGAGGGAAAGGGAAGGAAGGAAAAGGAGATAGCAAACTGACTTATTGTTCACAAGAAGGGTGGGGGAAGCATAGAGAAAAGCTGACCTGAGATGCAAAGCCCTTTTAGTTTCCTTTCTCCCATATGGACGATTTCTGCTGTTCCCACTCTTCCCCACCCCACTCCCCATACTGTAATCCAACTCCTGCCCCTATAGGAAGGGGAAGAACTGTGCCTTCCTTTTGCAGAAGTCCTGGTTTGATGCTTTTCTGTAGGAAGTCAGTCAACCAAAGCAGCACTTCCCACTACCAAAGTTGGGGATCTCATGAAGGCCTAAGGTCAAGATATTGAGAGCATTGTAGGTCTTTATATGTCTGCCTACTAGATTGCCACGATAAGAAAGGAGGCAAGCATTTATCTGGTTAATTACTCCTTTCATTTCCTACATTATTCCCATTTCAAAATCTGTACGTATACATTTGCGGGTCCTAACAATGGCATGTTTGTGTGATTCCAGCTGACCAAACAACAGAAGTTATTTATAACTACGGATGACCGGACCCTGCTGTATTTTCATTTATGTAGTTTTCCTTAGATCATTCATTGGAAAGTGGTCGCACTTTCATGTTTCTCACACGCAGAGGCCCTGTAGGTTAGCACACAGGAGATTAACCTTGGCAGTCTGCACTGCTGGACTGCCTGAAGAGGAATTCTCGCTGCAGCTGCCTGACCCAGCAGCCCACCGGGCCTGGGGGGTTAGATAGCTCTTCTCAGTGCCACGCCAAGCAGCAGGTGGCTGCAATGGCAGTACTGATGATTTTCAGATATAAAGCTTTGTAAACCTGGTACTGGTTTGTGTTTTTTACTTTTGCCAAGGCTCACTGGCAGTGCAGTGGAATGGTCAATGCCGGAGAAATTCCAAAGTGAGCGAGTGGGATATGGAGAAGTGGCATTAATGAAACAGGATAAATGACCATAAGGTGAAGCATCTTTTTCTTAGACAGTAAACAGAGCCACAGCATGCCCATCCATGCTAAGAGTGCAGCACTTCCCATCCACATAAATGCACTAAATTCAAAAATGTTTTTAACATTTTCAGCTGCTTCTCTCTGTATGAGCTTAAATGCAGACAGGCATGAATTATGATGACAGTTGGATATCAAAGGCTACCTCTTTGAAGCCATTCTACCTACAACCTTTCCACATTATAGGGAAGGGTTACAGTAGGTAGAGCATAGTCTATAGACCCTTCGCTAGCTGATAATGCTATCCAAGGCAAATTCATTCAAACAAGCATATAACCAAAACAGACAATTTGCAAAATCTCTTTTTTCTGTCTAGCAAGTAGAGCGGTTTTCCACAAGGCCCCTACAAGAGAAGTGAAGTTCAGAAGAGACCAGGGTCACAAGGGGAACTGCAATGTCCAAGGTCTCCTCTTAGGGTTGCACATCAAGATTCGGAGCAGCCAGATAGAGACAGCAGCATATTTTACAGTATACACTGTATGAAATAGGCCTAACAACTAATCCAAGCAGACACATACCCAGCCAGAGCAGATCTACTAAGTAAAGCCCCAAGATCTTTTCCTTAAAATAGAGAGCATTAAGGAATTTGGTGATTAAAAATACACAATAAAACTCATAGCTGGCAGTAAACAGGACAGAAATGAAGTCATGGAGGTTGAATTCCTTTATCTTAAAGCAGCATAGGCCTTCTTATTTGGTCCAGCCAAAATACCGGAGAAAAAGGTATTCAAACACTCAAAGAAAAAAGCAGGGATCTTCTTTGGGGCCTTGAAATGTTAACTGGCACTGACTAGGCTGTGTCCATGCAACAGAATAGCAGTGCTGTCCTCTAGAAAAAACCTTTTCCTACTTCCCATCTTTTCCTTTTTATTTTCTTTTTTATTTGTGGGAAATTTATGCGTTTTCTGAAGAGTTCAGAAAAAGGAAGCCGGCTGGTATTGGGAATTCTGATATCACAGCCGTGGAATGCCACACACTTATTAGCCAAGTGTTTCCATCCCTTTGTATACATGACTCTTCCCTCAAGCTAATCATTTTCATAACCTTTTGCCCTTTCCATGGCATCATAGCTATTTAGTAATACTTATTTTTTTTCCCATCTTGTAAAACATGTGACCCCATTGCCTTGCTAGTTTGTGGCTGATCCCCACGTAGATCAACTCAAGAGTAGTTCACACAGAGTCTGCGTTCTCTGATATACTTCCTTCCAAGTATGTTAGTCAATACGCGCAAATGCTCCCTAACAAAAAAGACATTCAAATGATTAGGAAGGAAGAGGAGGTACCACAGCTTTTTAAAGCTGTTGTCTGGTGCCTTTCGTCTCAGGCCCAGTCTCACAACTGAATTTTCTGGAAGAGCTTTTCTCTTTTGAAAACCGGTGCCTTCTGGGCTAATACTGGGAACATGTACTTGGCACCATATCCAACATAGGGTTGTAATTAGCAGCCAGTATAGCACTTCTGTTGACCAAACAACCAGCTGCGTTTATTGCTGAGGACCTATTCACAATATTACTATCTATTAAAATTAGACATTATTGTAAGTGCTATATGGTGTAGGCCGGATAAAGTTCTATTCTCTTCCTCATGCCCACGCACAAGAACCATGAACACTACCTAAAGTGCCAATATTCATCAACGAGTTAAAGACTTTCTTTAGAGAAGAGCAGAAAAGATCCAGCTGCAGCATTTACATCAGGAAGAAGACTGAAGGTACTTTTATCCTAATCCCAAATGTAGAATGGCATGAGAACAATTTTTTTCACCATATGTATTAAAATGGATGAATGTCCAGAAGAGTTGAATCAATTAATCAACTTAAGTGGCTACACTTTCAGTAAAAGAAAACTATGTTGACTACTGACAGTTGAGAAAGCATCTTTTAAAGAATAATAACAATTTAAGAGTATAGTTTGTATTTTTTCAGATCCTGGAAAATCCATACTAAAAGAAAAACTGATTTGAAATATGCACACCTAATTTTTTACCAAGTCCAGAATTCTGTCTGCAATAGTACGTGCTATACAACATCTGTTTTGCCAGGAAACTCCAGGAGTATACACCTTCCATATTTCAAATCAGAACGGAAGTGTCACAAACCTGCCAAAGCTCCATGTGGTGCCATGTGGGTATCTCAGAAGCTTTGTGCTTTGCAACTTCTCTCCTCTGCGTGGGGGCATCTGCAATCTCTGCCTCTGAGGAAGGTCCTCTGTGGCTTCTACTGCCTCTAGGAGACTCATACAAGGGATCTGAAATACAGAAGCATAGTTTGTGAATAGAATAAACCAAAGTAAAACTCCTATTATCTCTTTAGTGCATTGGATTTTCATAAGTGTGAAAACTTTCTTGGAAATCTTACAGACTAAAAAAATGTATAGAATGAAGTGTAATACTGACCCTTAGTCCTTCTTTTAGCCTTGAACAGAAAAAGTGAAGAAACAGTCCATTTGGGAAAGCTTACGACAAGAAATGCATTTCTAAAATGTTTCTAAACAGTCTGGACTTTACAGAATTTCTGCACTCCCTGGTAACCTTGTCTTGGTGATGAGTCTCTTCTTTATCTATTAGAAGTCAGTCCTACCACAGCAAAGCAATCATTGACTAGTCACTGATTATGTAGTGAAATCAATGCCAATGCAATAATTTTCAGGTGAGTGAAAGAATAACAATATAATAAATTAAGAAATGCAATGTTTGGAAGTCATATATAAACGTGGAAACACTGCAGAGAATATCAGCAGTAGCCAAACATCAGGAGGAGCACAGGCTAATTAAGCAGAATTTAACACACGTCCTTCCCTGCCTGTATGGGATCTCAGGTGTTAAAAACGTAGTTTTCAATCAGGGTGCTGGTGCTGCTGTTGGGATTTGAGGTTAGCAGTTCAACTGTTAAAAGTCAGCCCAGCTTTCACAGACTTCTTTCCTGAGAAGCGGGAAGAGAAAAAGAGAGTTGTGGGGAGGAAGCTGTAAAGAACAGGACCTGCGTTCTCCTCCAGGATGTTCACACTGTATGACACACTGCCCGCAGCATTGCTGCTAGAGACATTCCTGAGAAGCCTGAAGGAATGCAACAAGTGTCTGGTAAAATATGCAAAGATCTCTGCAAGATTCAGGCCAAGCACTGATTTTTTTTCTTCCTGCAACACTGCTGCCCTTTTGTTAGTTTGATGATAAAAACTGTAGTCATTCTTCTCGGGAGGATCACAGCAACATAAAGGCGGTTTAGACTACTCATCGAGTATGGGAAGCCTTGGGTAGGGAATGTGCCGTACAGGTTTGTGTAGCACCTCTCCCCCAGCTCCAGAAGTTGGAGGGGAAGCCATACAAGACAGTGTCACAAACCTCTTTAGTATGCTTGGTCTTGTCTATCCCTCATCCACCACCAATGCTAACGCGGCAGATCTGTCCAACTTGGAAATCCGAGTTCAAAAGCCTCACCACTCTCTCTGCTGACTTCTATGCAGCTGCTAAGCTTGTGCTTGATATGTTTATGTCAAGGATTTGCTGTAAACAGGGCTTATTTTGCATAGCTGTCGGAAAATGTCTCCCCCCATCCCCTTTTCAAAAACGGGCAAAAGACCAAATATTTCTGTAAAGCTTTTAAAATCCTATAGTCTACAGAAAACCTTAAATCTTCTAAACCAAAATTGAACATTTGCAGAGAAAGCAGGCATTTTTCTGGAAAAATGTTATATTGTTAAAAATGATGAGTTTAAGAGCATTCAGATAATTCTTATCACTAAACCCAACTAAAAACTGAAGAGAGCGATTCTGCATGAATTCTGCAGCTTTCAAATGGTTATAGGTTCCTTTAAAGATTTGCCTAACAGAGGCAGTATAGTGTAAATTCTTAGTAGAAAAGAGGATTAGTAACAGTATTGCACACACTGATGAGTTTGTAATGTACCTCAAATTTATTTTGGTCTCAGATCCAGCATGAGAAGAGAAAGAGCTTGCAATTTCTTGATGAAGTAATTTAGTGAATGGGGGACAAAGAAAGTAGTTTAATGACCGGCTTAAGGAATTTATGTGACGGCCATGTAGTTCTTTTATCCTCTGTTACACAATGTGTTCATTTTTTTATGTCTAATGCTTTAACACAGTGTGTCACATTGCTAAACCCAAGATATGCGGAAGACCCAGGGTCTGCAACAGAGAATCACACTGCAAATGAATGAATTCCTCCTTTGCTGTTTGGGATGGGGACTGGTAGGCACAGCTTTTCCCAAGTTTTTTTCACCCTGAACTACGTAAGCGTATTTAGGCATTTTCCAGCAGCCAATACAGTATCGCAGCAGCACTCGCACTGGATGATACTGAAGGACTCCAGAGACAAGGTGGGGAATGGTTTGGGCTGGGCTCAGCTCAACGCTGATGTGCCTTTCTCTAGGCAGTCAAGAAATCTGGTGATGAGGGCCACATGCAGAGCTCACTCAGACCACCTATAGGGATGCTATATCACCTTAAGAAAATGCCACAGGATAATCCAAGGCCACAGGTGGCTGGAATCTCAGTTTGAATCTACTCATTGACGTCATTAGGAACATTCATCTCCAGCATTGGTGAATCTGGCTTTCTTTAACTCCGAGACCTGCAGAAACATTTAATAGCCTTTTTGACATTTCTGGCCCATGGTTACAGCACTTATTCTGAAAGAAAACTGACCTTTTCTTCATACAGATTGCATTCAGAAGCTCTTGTTTTTCAAGGATTGAAAATCACAGAAGTGGAACACGGGAACAGGTTGTTCACAGAGGTGGTAGATGCCCCATCCCTGGAAACATTCAAGGTCAGGTTGGACGGGGCTCTGAGCAACCTGATCTAGTTGAAGACGTCCCTGGTCATTGCAGGGAGAGTGGGGCTAGATGACCTTTAACTATTCTATGATTCTATGAAGTTGAAAATCAAGGACAAGAAGTAATCCAGTGTTATTACCTCTCTTCGAAGACCGCATTTATCTTTTAGGCCAGAAAAAAATGAAGAATGAGACATAGGTGAACCAAGCCCCTTTACTTCTCAGAGAAGATTACATGGGAATTCAAATGTCCTGGTATAATTCACAGATTCCTGAGTTCACATGAACAGCAGCAAAAGAGGAATATTGCTCCATATCCTGTAGAGAGGAAATGAAAGGTATCAGGAAGAGAAGAATGTGCTGTGTGGTGCGAAAATGCTGTTTTGATTCCTGATGCTAAACATCTGCCATATTTTTGTGCAGAATCACTTGACTTAGTGAGAGAATAGCATCTTCAGGATTGTGCAAAGCCTATTCCAGACTCGAGCTGTCTGAATTGGCAGCTGTGGGAACACCCACAGGAAGCATGGGACCCTGGAAGAAAAAGTGTAGGAGTACATCCTGTGGGGATAGATAAAAGTCAGAGCCGGGCTATGGGAACCTCTTCAGAACAAACATGCAAATACAGTTTCGCAAGTCAAAGTCCCAACTGTTTGTTTAGGGATTTTTTTGTTATTTGTTGCTTTTATTTGGCTTTCACAGAACAGAAACAGAAAAAGAACCTCAGAAAAAAGATGAATGAAATCAAAACCTTAGATGTTTTCTTTATTGTTTGGTGTGAGCTCATGTGCTTCATATGCAGTGCCACGGCTTGCTTTTTTTGCCTTGCAATAGAAAAATGCCATAACATACCTATTTCTGCTCCACCGAGTTTGATAGTCTGTCTCCACACACAGCCGATAAGAGTAGTGCTAGAGCAGAGCTGCCCGTAATTTCTTCACTGTCACTGGTTCACGGACAAATGCCTTCCCTCATCCATATGAAATCTTATCACTACCTGCTATAAAATTGATTGTGAGGAAGAGTAACAGGAAAGAATTCCATCCATTTATTAATTATTAAGTGCTCCCAGTCACTGAAATCAAGTAGAAATTGTTGTCATGCAAACAGAAGGCTCACCATTAATACCGACAGGTGACCGAGACACTCTCTGCCATAAGAACACAGGATCCCTTGTACTCCCATCATCACGGTAATGTGCTCATCTTTCTTTTTACCTTTATATGCCTTGCTGAATAAAGCTAGATGGATTTATTTTTATCTTACCTGGATGACAGGTAAGATTTTCATTTAATATTTGTTTCTGATATTTTTCTCAGTCTTTCAGCCAACTTTCTGTTATTCGTACAAATTATATTCTGCCAAATCCATGCCCATGGATGGATTACACATTGTGTCAATTATTATTTCCTTTTGTGTCTGAACGTTCCTAATTCCTGTATCACTGAGAAGGTTGAAAAGGATTTTTAAAGTTGGGTTTCTGCCTGCTATTTATTATTTCTTGCGTGACACGTGCTGTATGTTCTCTTGTTCTTTTTACTTTCCTGAGTAAATAATCCTAATCTTTTCAATTTCTTCCTATGAGGAATATGTTCTCTGTAGTTTTCTGATATTTTCACTACCTGCCTGGAGTTTGTTGCTAGTTCTGTGCTGGTCTTTTTTTAGATGAGGTTACTGAAACCAAATGCAATAATCAAAATGAGGACATGGCATCTTAGATGCAGCATGTACTACTCTCCATGTGATTGTCTGCCCACTTCTAACATGCAGTCTAAAAAGTCATTTTTTTCTGTCGCACACCCAGAACAGACATTCACTGTGTTGTCCATGGTGACTCCTAGGTCGTCTTCTTTCCCAGGAGGTTACTACTACGGTCAGAACCCATTCATATGAAAGAATAATTTAAAGTGTATTTCCATGTCCTTCTGTTGTTAGTTTCTTTAAAAAATAAAAAAAAAAAAGAAAGGAAGAAAGAAAGAAACAAATAAGCCACCAGCTCAGTAGAAGTTTAAAGAAGTAAACATTTTACAAGTTATCATGCAGTGTGGAGAATTGGTGACCATCTCTCAAAGCGCCTTTTGATTCCCCAAATGCTGATGGGAAATATTCTGGAGGCACAAATAGACTGCAGATGTTGGAGAATACATCTTAGAATTCTGCTGAACATATTACCCTACTGGGAGGCTGCTTCGAGTCTCCGGGGACATTCCTTTGAGAGCCCAGCTGATTGTCTCATATTGAAACAACATGTCCGAGATACATTCCAAGTAAAAGAAAATAGAACAGGGGTACTCTGACCAAATATAAATCATGGGGCTAAAGGGCAGTTTATCTGCCTTCTTTCTACCATTCCTTTTCTCCCCCAATGAATACTCCCCCCAGGGAAACAGACCACTGGGTAAATGACTGCCAAACATGATGACTCAGACATTAGGCACTGTCCCCAAGTGCTTCACAGATGGTGTCTGGATGGGAAACCCAGAGCTTTCGGCACCATAAGCCTTGCTACTTTTTTTTTTTTTTTGGTCTGTTTTTTCAAATTCACTGCAGCATTACTTCTGATCTCATGTCAAGCCCTTACAGCACTGTTGCCCCCCACAATGAATTCTGATCCTGACCTTATAACAACCGATGTCATTGGCACATAAAAAAGATAGGAGAGAAATCCTAGCAGACCTAGGGGAGTGGGAAAAAAAAGCTAAAATAAACACGTTACTTAAAAGATTATCTCGTGTCTAATTGACAAAAAAGAATACTAGCATACATTTAAAAGGAAAAGAGTCTGCTGTAAAAGACAGGCATACTGTGAAACACAGTACATTAGCACAATTGCGTAATAGTAGGTACTATGAAAGAAAATGTTCTCTATACAGTTTTTATTGGTCTGCTTCTTTTTGTGGAATCCTGTTTGTTTCAGTAAAATCCTGCTCCTTTCGGTTTGCTTTATGTTCCCCAAAGCTAGCACATCTTGGGATGCACATCTGGACATGGGCAAGCCTGAAAGCAATGGCAAATTTCTGTGCTTCTCCAGTACTGCATGGTCACATTAGACACTGGAAAAGTCCTCCATGAAAAAAAAAACACTAACCATTTCTCCTCCCATGAAGAGAAGCTCAAGAAAAGCCCTGTGAAGGCCTGCAGATTATGCACAATGAATCAAGCTATCACAACCGTAAACAAAACTTATCATGGGAAATGTGAAATAGCCCTTCCTCTCTCTCTCCCTCTCTCATACACACATGCACACACATGCTCACACACACACAAATCCAGCTGCAAAGGATAAAAAAGGAGGAATTGCACATTGAGAAGAACCAGGTCCAGCACGTATTTTTTTTTCTTCCTCTTCTTCCTCTCTGTTTTTTTTTGAAGATTTACCACCCTTATCATGCATAAGAAACAAAAGAAAAAGGAGAAATGACTAGGTATTTTGCGGGGTTTCATTCTGTTTCAAAGTTATGTAGCAATTCATTTAACTTCTCCAATTTACACAAATTCAGCTGAGTAGTAATTCCTTTTAAATCAATGGAGTTATCTGAGCGTGTGTATAAAAGAGAGAAAAATCAGACGTTTTGCTTCCAGATTCAAAGTAAAAGGTCCCAGAATCAAAAGCATCAACTCTTAGGTCAGCTAATTTCTCTGTTATTTAAGAAGGAGCCTCTGATAAAAGTTGATAGCATTATGCAGAGCCAGTCTCCCCAACCCCTGGCTTTTATGAGCTGCATGAACTCCTGCAGCACTCTGCCTGGTGGACCAAGCCAGGGTTACAGACAGAATCACAGAATCTTCATGGTTGGAAAGGACCTTTGAGATCATCGAGTCCAACCAAACAACCTACAATCTCTGCCACTAGAGCATGCCCTGAAGTGACACATCTAGATGTTTCTTAAATACCTCTAGGGATGGTGACTCAACCACCTCCCTGGGCAGGCTGTTCCAGTGTCTGACCACTCTTTCAGTAAAGTAATTCTTCCTAATATCTAATCTAAATCTCCCCTGCCGCAACTTCAGACCATTTCCTCTGGTCCTGTCGTTATTCACCTGGGAGAAGAGGCCAACACCCGCCTCTCTCCAACCTCCTTTCAGGTAGTTGTAGAGGGCAATGAGGTCTCCCCTCAGCCTCCTCTTCTCCAAGCTAAACATGCCCAGCTCCCTCAGCCTCTCCTCATATGACCTGGTCTCCAGAACCCTCACCAGCCTGGTAGCTCTCCTCTGGACACGCTCCAGCACCTCAATGTCCCCCTTGTACAGAGGGGCCCAGAACTGAACACAGTACTCGAGGTGAGGCCTCACCAGGGCCGAGTACAGAGGCACGATCACTTCCCTGCTCCTGCTGGCCACGCTATTCCTGATACAAGCCAGAATGCTGTTGGCCTTCTTGGCCACCTGGGCACACTGCTGGCTCATGTTAAGCTGGCCGTCCACCAGCACCCCCGGGTCCTTTTCTGCCGGGCAGCTTTCCAGCCACTCTTCCCCAAGCCTGTAGCGTTGCTTGGGGTTGTTGTGACCGAAATGCAGGACCCGGCACTTGGCCTTATTAAACCTCGTACAGTTGGCCTTGGCCCATCGATCCAGCCTGTCCAGGTCCCTCTGTAGAGCCTTCCTACCCTCAAGCAGATCAACACTCCCACCTAGTTTGGTGTCGTCTGCAAACTTACTGAGGGTGCACTCAATCCCCTCATGCAGATCATTGGTAAAGATATTAAACAAAACTGGCCCCAAAACTGAGCCCTAAGGGACACCACTGGTGACCGGCCGCCAAGAGGATTTCACCACCTTGGCGTTCCTCACTTGGAGACAGTCACTTGATGGGATGCTTCATAGCCATTACACCTGGAAAGACACACTTCTTAACAGCCAGTTGGTGAACCGCTACAGAACCAACGGTGTAAATCAGCAGAAAACTAGCCAGGTTTCTAAAATGTGCCTGGCAGGCAGTTTTCAAGCTCTGCCTGGTTTTGGAAGGAACTTTGTCAAAATTGGACCCTCTCCACAAAGTGCTTTGATGTTGATGAATCGGTAAATTCCAACAAAAACTTGTTTAGTCAGAATTTTTCTGACCAGCTCTACTTCCTCCTTCTGCCAAGTCTATTTACTAATTCTCAAACTTTCTGCATGGCTCCAGGCGAATGTTTTCTGCCAGGACCATCACGGCTGGAGACCCCTGTGCTCAGGGGTCTGCAGGCACAGCTGACCCCAGGCACTCGCCCACTGGGGTCCTCCCCTTTCACATCCTCACACGAGAGCAGCCCCATGCAGCAGCACAGCTCTCCGCCTCACTCTCCATCCATAGTACAGCTCCAGCCAGACCTGTGTATCTCGGGAGGCTTTGTCATGGTGATTAAAGTACCATTACCCTCATTTTACAGGAGAGAAACTGAAGTGTAGAGAAATAGCCAGTTAGGAAGTGTCACAGCTGGCAATGTGCACTCGCAGCCCAGAAAGACAACTACATCCTGGGCTGCATCAAAAGAAGCATGGCCAGCACGTTGAGGGAGGTAATTCTACCACTCTACTCCACTCTCATGAGACCCCACCTGGAGTATTGTGTCCAGCTCTGGAGTCCTCAGCACAGGAAGGACATGGACCTGTTGGAACAGGTCCAGAGGAGGGCCACGAAGATGATGAGAGGGCTGGAGCACCTCTCGTATGAGGCCAGGCTGAAAGAGTTGGGGTTGTTCAGCCTGGAGAAAAGAAGGCTCCGGGGGAGACCTTATAAAAGCTTTCCAGTACCTAAAGGGGGCCGAAAGAAAAGTTGGGGAGGGACTCTTTATCAGGGAGTGTAGCAATAGGATGAAGGGTAACGGTTTTAAACTGAAAGAGGGTAGATTTAGATTAGATATTAGGAAGAAATTCCTTACTGTGAGGGTGGTGAGGCACTGGAACATGTTGCCCAGATAAGTTGTGGATGCCCCATCCCTGGAAGTGTTCAGGGCCAGGCTGGATGGGGCTTTGCACAACCTGGTCTAGTGGGAGGTGTCCCTGCCCATGGCAGGGGGGTTGGAACGACATGGTCTTTAAAGTCTTTTCCAACCCAAATCATTCTATGATTCTGCGATTAAAAGAAGGCTCCCACTCCTGATGCTTGGCACCATATGGAGCCCACCAGTTAGTAACATCTGTTCACACGTTTAGATTCACGGCTACTGTTGTGAACTTGAGTCCGACGTGGATGTGGCTGAGCCTGAGTGTAAAATGGGGAGGGAGGCTGGGAGGGAATAGGCCAAGATTATATTAAACCGTTTCCATCCCGGGCTTGCAAAAACAATGCACTGCACTGGGACGAGGTGTTATTGTCTGCTTTTAAGTGTACCCTCCCTTTCAAGTTTTTCTTTCTTAATAAAGTATCTGAGGTCATGCTATTGTCATTAGAGCTTGGCGGGTGCTCAGCAGCTGTCACCGTGGCAGCAGGAGTGTGCCTGGTGCCAGTCCCCTTTGTCACGACAGCCGCAGCAATGTAAGGAGAAGGGCCTTGCAGGATGCAGGACAATACTGGGAAGGAAAAGGAGGGAATCCTCGACCTTGGGCCAGGGCCTGGTGGCAGACTATTGAACCCTGTGCGTCTCGACAAACCACAAGGAGTAAAAAATTCTTGGAAGCTGCAAAGGTTGCAAGTGAAAACAAAAGATTCTATCGTGTAGGAAATAGAACAAAACGCAGAGAAATTTGTTTTGTTTTCAGAGATAAAATAAGCAAATAGCACTCTGCTAGGGTCAGGAGTGCTGCGCCCTGCATGCAGCACTCACGGCAGGGAGGAGAGCAGAAAAGCTGGGGTGAATCTGGAAGCAGGTAGGAAAGTGCTCCGTAGCTTTCCAGATCTTGCACTGCGGGCAAGGGACTCCCTCACCAAAAATAAACGACGATGACGCTCTCCACTAGAATCTAAGACATAAAATCATCTATCCAAAAAAAACCCTGATGATGTAATACAATCAAATAATTGTCTTTTGAGCCCATAGTGGAGGCAACTGATAGAAGCAAATGAATCACCGCTACTGAGCTTTGCTGGTTGGGCGATCGGAAAAGCCCAGTGCGGGATAATTGGCACTGAGTTCCTTACACTTCAGTTAAAGCAAGAATAAAGCCTGCACCCGTAAGTGGCTGCAGGAACAGACACTGAGGATGGTGTTATTGGTCCATGTAGACTTGTTAACTTAATAAATGTTTCACAGCTGACACGTTGGAGCATTTTGTCCCCTTTTTTATTTGTGTTTATATCAGCAACACCCAGAAAAGTGGCCTTGACTAGGAGCTCCTTAGCTATTTCTTTCCTGCTCGCTTCTGATCTAAGATCGGCTCCAGAAATACCAGCAATTCCTCACCCACACCTAGTAATCAGTGCAGCCTCTTTTGCACCAGAGATCCCAGCGTACTCTGTGTGCACAACTTTCACAACTTTGTGGGTGTTCCTTTAGGACAGGAAGCAAAGAAATAAATCATATCCCAGTGGAATTGCCAGTGGAGCTCTGAGCTGGTGGGATGCTGCCCAGGCTGCAATTTGGCTGGGATGTCTGGGCCAGCACCCCTGTATTTTGAAAAATACCGTGGCGCTTTGAACGACCGCAAGTGGCCAGAACCTCAGCTTTATTCCTTATCCAAAAGAAAAATACCTTTTGGAGCAGAAAAGCCCCGCAGCGGGTGAGCAGGACTCACAGTGCCACCTGCTGAAGCACCAGGGCTGCTCAGAGTGGCAGCTGACACCCCTTCGAGAGGCCCGGGAAGACCTGGCTCCATGGCCGTTGCAGTCAGCCCAATATTAGCACCAGTTTGTCCTGCCCAATTTCCTAATATGTAAAAATCTCCCCTTGGAAAAAAAAGCGCACCTCGGCAGATGGCGGGGGGAAGGCACAGGATGCTGTGGCACTGTGGGAAGGTGTCAAGGGATGGGGTTTTGTGACGTGAGAAAGATGCTTGCCTTTCAGCAAAGCTTTGGGTCACAGCAGCCTCCGTGCCAGCAGCCAGGCTGGTTATTACCCTGAGACAATACAACTTGTTCTTTTTCTTTCTCAGTAATTTTACAGTTTCCAGCCCCAGCTGGAGTCCTTTGCTCCCCTCCTCCCCACACTCTAGCCTGTGGATCCATTGAAAAAAGATGCTGGTGAAGCTCCCTCATACTTAAAAGGGGGCGGTTAATTGCAACAAAGGACGCATCTTTTAACCAGCTCCTTTTGCCTTTTTCTTGTCTTCTCCCTTGTCAGTATGGGACTGCTAGCAGCTAAGACCTGAAAAAAAGAGCACCTGATAGAGAGTTCCCCCCATCCCAATAGCGTTGTGTAGTCAGTCACCAGCTCCTAGGAGCTCACATCCAGGAACAGCAGTAGGACTGACCCATCAATTCCCCGACAGCAGGTGCATTATTCCCCTGAGCTATTTCCATCACAACAGCCCTCATGTAGAATGTCCCTCTCTGGCATGATACCACTACCTGAAATGATACAAAGCATCTGAAGAAGGGGAGAGTGTCCCTGATGCATTCAATAACAGAGAGGAATGACGCCTGGACGTGAATAAACAAGGCTGGTTTTGTCTAGGCTCACATACTGTAAGCCTTTCAAGATAAAACCTCAAAAATGAAGCAAGAAGGTAAACATACAGTATCTTGCCTGTGAGGATAAACCAATCGCATGGACAATCTACAGAATAGGCTGGTGCAGGGAAAGGGGGAGTCCAGTTGGTGGGCAACAGAGACTTTGCACAGTCTGAAATGACTTTGGGAATGTGTGTGGCATGTATTTTTCCAGGCATGCCAACAGCAAAGAGGTTCACAAGGTACTCACAAATCAGCCGTCCTTTCCTTTGTACCCTGGTTAACCTTATTTATGCTTACCATCTTTTCCACTTCTTTTTACATTACTAGTAATAAAAAAAGAGGGGGAAAAAAAACCAGTTACTCGGCTGCTCATAAACTCTTCTACAACCTTTCTGTCGAGAAGAAACAGAAGGGGGAAGGGACGAGCAAATGTGGCATTGGCTCTGTGACTGTGGTTTTTGTTTCCATAAACCTTAGAGCACAAGAATGCATGAGATATTTACACAAATCTTTCCACAATTCCTGTGGCCTTTGGGAGCATTGCATTTGCATGACTTCACCACTGTGGCTGGTTTGTGCTTTCTCAGCAGCATTGCCTGCAACAGGGAGCAATCCTGGCCATTCCCAGTAGTTCTCCCTCTCCCACCCTCAGATACGATCACACCAGTGCATGTTTAATACAAGCTATGTTAATGCAGGAGTTCCTGTCCTGCTTGTTGTCCAGTTTCCCAGGGATGGTACAGGAAGCTTCCCAATTCATCTCATAAATACAAAAAGAGAAAAATGTTATACTCAGAGAAAGTGGTGGTCATTTAGATCTTGAGGGAAATATAAAGGGATATAAGAGGGAGGAGGATGCTTCTGAAAGGTTACTGAAGCAAGGCAGAAGTTGGTCAAACATGTAAGGAAAAATGCAAAACATAGCCCAGGTTTTGCATCAACAACTCACCTGACGCCTACTTGCCCTTCATCACAGGATGGTGGGAAGCCAAGTGCCATGGAGACAGGCTGAATGAGAACTTGGCTACCTGGGCTCCGTCCTCTGATGCCCTTATTGGGAACTTCCAGCAATCACTTTGGTCTGTCTATATCTCATTTTTCTCAATCTAATAAAGGGATGTTGCTCAACCTTTATAAAATTCTTTGAGTCACTGCACAAAAAGTGCTGTGTGAGGACCGAAGCTTTTTTTTCCCCACTGAATGGGAATATCGGGTCACTCAACAGACAGGCTGCCAGTGGGGGAAACAAAGCCACGATGTCTACAAAGCAAGGCAGTCTTGCCCATTCTCACTATTGCAGCTGGGACCATTTGGCTGCGGCAGCCCTGGCTTCTCCAGTGCTAGTCGATGTCTTTAAAAGGGAGGTTGCATCCTGGGTGTTTGCTCTGGAGGGCTTGAAGAGTGAGGGGAGGCTAGTGAAGGAGTGCACACGCCGCAACGCCTAAATCTCAGGACTGTTGCTGTGGACTTTACAGGGCAGCCAGGTTGCTTGAAACCATGTTCAAAGCCATGCCGCATCTCCCTTCCTCACCCTGGCTGAGCCTGCGGGAGATCCAGCCCAGAGGCAGAATAGCAGATTCATTTGCAGGAGTTTAACACTTGATATCAGAAACAGTGTGCAATGACATAAGGCAGAAGCATAACCACAGACGGCTTGTAAAAATTCAGCTTTGTCCCTCGCAAGCGAATCCATAATTAAAACTGCAACTATAGCCCATTGTACTTATCCAGCAGGAGGACTCACTCCCGCTATCACTTGAGTCAGCAAGTTTCTCTATTTACAGTAATCCTTTACTTTGTCTTTCTTTCATTATTATTAAAACAATTTTAAACTCTTTAATGTCAGCCAAATGGTGTTTCGAATTATATTTTCCAGGAAAAAAAAAAAAAAAAAAGACAGCTGGGTGTTCAGGGGGGAACACTTAGTTATGTTATAGTTCAGTCTGAGACACTCTGGTGACTCTTAGAAAGTGTTGAAATTACAGGTTCATGACGTACACAGTGTTGAAACTCCCTGTTACTGCAACACTTGGTCCAACACGAACTTGCAATTTCAACACTTCCTAGGTCTTTTGTAAAACTCCATAACTGACCAGAACAAATGTAAATTCCCAAAGTCTAAAGCAATGTGCTGTATAATAGCACAGAATGGAAAACCCATTTAATTTCCAGCGCTGCTACCCTTACACAGGATAATCACTCTCAAAGTATGTTTAATTTGTAAAAAAAACATCATCTAGAATTAGCTGCTCTCACAGCAAGATACTGGTCTCAAGGCACTACTGGTCTGATCCAGTACGGTATGTATCCCATATTCTTCCAACTTGTTCACTTTTTCTTTGGTGTCACAAAAAATCCAACAGGAAAGTACCTGCCACAGACTAAGCAAAGAATATTTATCAGCGACCTCCAAAATGTGCTGTCCTGGAGCTTAGCAGAGACCATAATAACAAAACGTTAAACACAGGGATAAAACCTTCCCAACCAAAGGGAAGCTGCAATTCAAAAACACAGCAAAATTTGATATTTAAAAATACACCATGGCATTATTTCGAAATACCATTTGCTATACAAGCAGGAGACAGCGGAGCAGGCAAGATCACGGCTCGCACGGTGTTTGTTTTGAAGATGAGGAGAGTACAGGATTTGTGCTCGACCTCTTCACAGGTTACACTTAGCTCATTCGGTTTCATTTACAAAAGAAACGAGTTTTCACTCAGGGGAGCTGCTGAGAAACAGCTTTATGCCCCGGCTCCTGTAAGCAGCTCGGATGAGGAGACTCCTCCACCTGAAGCCAGCAGAGATGCAGCCACCCGGAGCGCCTGGCAGGACAGGGGACATCCGGGTTCCTGCCCGTGCAAGCAGACAGGGGACGGTCCATGTGTGTCACCACTCAGGAACGGGGAAAGGGATGGAGTAAAACAAACCCTCAGGCTGAGAGTCCACACAAAAGCCAGGTCTCACGTGTGGGTTAAGTGTGACTGGCCGGGACGCTGGCCTGCTGGAGGGGTCCCACCGCTAGCAGATACCCTCTTCAGCACTCAGGCAAAGCACCCTCCAATAGTGGAGATGAAAGGGGAATTTTAACAATACATTTCCTTTTGTTTATCTGGCTCCGTTCTGAATATTTAACGCTAATTGTAGTACTTGGGGGCAGCTGGCAAGGGGTAAAACAGAATATACGTGTTGTGTGTATTGGGCTGTAAATATATAGCCCCCTACATACCAGCTTGGGTTTCTCTGCATCAATCAAAGCTGGAATAACAGCAGAAGCAGCATTTTTGGTGTTATATACAACTACAGTTCTCATTTATTTTTAGAGAACATAATTTCTTAAGATAGCAGAGAGCTTACTTGGAAAAATCATGATAAATTATAATAGTCTCTCTTCTCTGTGACTTCTTACAGAAGCTGCTTTTTTTTGGACCGTTGCAGTGTGCTGCATACTAGGAAGAAGGTTACTTACGATAGGATTTATTTGTAGCTGTGAGCCAAAATACATATTGCCTTAGACGAGAGTCAGTATTATCACAAAGAACCATGCTGACTGGGGTTTAATGAAATTGGACCTGGGTGTCAGACTTTAGCTTGGTAAAATTAGCAGCTGGGATGAATTGGACCAGAAATGTGCTGTGTAACAGGATTTCACTGGAATTCTTGTGCAAAAAAAAAAAAAAAAAAAAAGGTATGTGGAATATGTCACGCTAGCAGTTGACAGTGTAGCTGCAACACCAAACATTAAATAAATAAATTCCATACGTAACACGGGCACAGAAAAACTTTTCAGGAAAGCGCCTCAGAGCTGCATAGCCTCGCGTCTATAAATCTCCATTAAATCAGTTTGAGTGGGGCGAGTGTTAGAGACAGAGCTGCCAGAAATAGCTCTTTTCCTGCAAGATGTAGAAAAGATTACAGCTGAGATTGAGACGGCGGGGTGGGGAGGGAGAGCCGGGCAGGGGTGGGGGGGTGGGAAGAGAGGCAAAGGAGGAGGCGGGGGAGCTGTGAAAGGCATCTCATAAAAGTCCCATTTGTTGGAAGGCTGCAGGAAGTGGAGGCAGCTTTGGCACACGTGTCCACGGTGCTAAATTAACTGTTAACACAAATAATCAAAGTGCAAGGCCCATCAAGCCGCTGGCGCCAGCGAAATGAGGGAGCGGGCAGGTCAGCGCTGCCTCTGGAGCGCGGCGGCGAGCAGGTGGAGACCAACCAGGGACCCGACAGGATGGAAGTGCTTACAGAACACACTGACCCACTGACAGAGGAAAACACGGCTGCACTCCTGCTTTCCACCTATTGTGTGCGGAGCCTCTTCCTTGTGTATTTTTATTTTGCATTTGTTTATTATATTTTAGGTAAATTTTTTTTTTTTTTTGCTATTTTATTTTATGTCTTTTTTTTTTTTTTAATTTATTTATTTAATTTTTTTCGGCAAGGCCCTGCAGTTGAGCGGTTGGACACCCCCCAGGGTGAGTTGTAGCACAGCTCAGCCTTTATTTGTCAGCAGCGATGGAGGAAGAGCTGAGCAGGGCAAAGGAAGAGTCACCGGGCCCAAAAGCAGCAGTTGCCCTCCAGCGCTACCCCTGGGAAGAAAAAGCGCTGCTCTTCAGAAAAGCAACATGGGCAGGGGTATTTCTGCAGGCTTTGAAGAGTCCATAACCCCTTCCCGTAGCGCAAACATGATGCAGACCCTTGGGCAGGTATCAAGGCAACCCAACAGCGAGGCGCAGGAACCCACCGCAGCCCCACGCCGCTCTCTGCAGCGTGGGGGCCAGCAGCGAGGCCTACTCGCCCCCGCTGAGTAGCATTAGGCTTGTAAGCGAGCTGGGCTGCTCCTACAATCAAATTTTGACATGCTGAGGTTCACTGAAAGTCTCAAATGATCTCATTGTATTGTACTGTGGAAGCAGAAATTGCTGCAGCTATCACCCCGCTTGGTGGAAAGGCTGCCTGGTGAGCGGCTTCCACCACACCGAAACAGTCGGAGTCTTGTGCCGGATTCATCGCCTGCTTCGCTCCGCTTCCTGACACAAGACAGCCGTAAACCCACTTTAGCTGCCCGGCAAAGCCAGGTTTACAATTATTTTGCACGACCAAAGCACTGCAAAACAATCACAGTGCAATGGTGAATCAAGCCCTGGAATTACCAGGATCTTTCACCTCCTTGCCCACGTACAATACGTACAGCTAGGTGCTATAATAAAGCACATATATATCATATACATGTGCTATGTACATACATATTTACATCACACACTTTGGTTTGGTTTTTGTTGGATATACATGTATTCTCTACGGGTACAGCTGCAGGCGCATATATTCACAAAAAAACCCCCACTTGCAGTTGTAAGGTGTTACAATAGAGGGCATGTATCATTGCTTTCCATAAAAAATGCCCCAGAAAACAAAACACAGAAATGAGCATTCGTTCTGAATCAAATTACTTACAATTTATAATTACGTATAATATTTAATGAGTAACATGATACAAAAAGTTATCGTTTCAGTGAGGATACACATCTTCAGAGCATCTCAACCTTAATTGTGCCTTTAATTCATAACTGAAAATATAAAAATCTCATATACCTTTAAAAAATTCTCAAATTTCTCTCAGCCAACACATAGTAAAATGCTCAATAAAAATATGGGGGGGATGGGTGTATAATCTTATCATAGGGCATAATCATTCCTTTTAATGAAGAAGTTACTAATAACTAAAATTACAAACAAATCCATCATTAAGTGTGGAAGTAATATTCACACATCTAGAAACAATGTTTTAGTGAGTTTAAATTTAGAGAAATGATATGTTATCTTTCCTATATTCCATAGGGTCACTTTGACATCTATCAGATACGAAGTTTGTGGTAGATCCAAAGATGTATCACAGTTGTAACAGTATTTTAGACCAGTGCCTTTAATATAGGACATCATCCTTAGCTAACTATGTAAACTTGAACTGAACCATAGCCAGTCGCATGATCTGTACAAAGAATATTCAGGAACTTTGTCAGAAGACAAGTGATGTGATCCAAGGCGCAGGTATAAAGATAATTTGCTCATAAGTCAGTTAGATTTGTGTAGACTTTTACAGGACAGGAAAATGTAAGACCTCTCAGGAAAAGAAATGTGGAGAGAGACAGAGACAGAAAAACAGACACAGAGAAAGAAATAAAAAGAAAATAATACTGTCATAGGCCAAAATTACTTATTATTACCCTTTGCCCCCTTCTTGATAAGGGTTAAACTAACTTCAGTGAAACCTTCCATGTGTAAAAGTCAGCCTGACACAGACAGAAGTTTTCTGCAAGGGGAGTGAGCAAGGTGACAAAAATCTGAGAACAGTGACTTACACCAGAGGCTGGGTGGCCCCTGTTGTATGCAGCGCTATCACGTTTACCTCTATGGACACATTATGGCCCCCCTTAAAGATGCCATTGAATGTGAGTGGGTGGGTGGGTGGGTGAGTGCACGCGTGTGTCAGAGATGGCAAGTGCTATCAAAGATACGGAATTAATGGAAAAGTTATAATCACTTTGAAAAATGGAAGCCAAGCACTTCCTGAGTAGGCAGGAAAAAGGGTAATTGCAAATTTTTAAGACTGGAGAATCTTTGTTAATTGAAGAATAAAATTAAAAGAAAAGGCCCTTAAGCAAAACGTGTATGATTAAGAGCCCCTTTTCGGACCCTAAGCCAAGTTAGAAAAAGAATGTCATTGTTACAGTTTGATAAAAACTATTGAAGATACAAAGAAACCAAGTCAGAAAAACAAAGTTCCAGACATATAAAGATGAGATCGCTCCAAACACATCAAGTTTGAGTAAGAGCTAACTTGGCCCCTGTCCTACAACTCATAAATCTAGTCAAAATTTGTTATTAGAGTTTTCAGAGTATATTATAGTTAGCACTAGCTGTGTAAGGTTCAGCATAGCCGTTAAATGGCTATCCCTTTTCCAATACGCCCATTTGTAGACGCCACAGCGTTGGGTCTGGTGTTCCCTATGCCCAGGCCTTGGAGTAGGGGTCTCCACAGCACTTGTCTATATTATCTGCCTCCTGCTTCTTGTGGGACCTGCTGAAGCCTGCCACTGCTTCATTTTGGCCTGGGTTTCCTCCCAAAGAATGCTCTGCCATGAGAAGAACAGTCCAACAGGAATTTGGGACATAACTGAGAGGAATTCCTGTGAGAAAGGATGGGCATAGGGGCAAGTAGATTTCCCGTTAAGTGATGCAACATATATTACTCTGACCCCACTGCTGATTTACACCAGTGTGATATAAGAATCACACCCTCCTTTACATACTTATATTTCTGAATTGTCTGTCCTTTCAACTGTCAAGAAGGAATTTCTCCTCCCCACTGCTCAAAGACAACAAGAACAAGACCTTCACTTCTGTGTGAGAGAGGGGGAACAAAAATTCCTGCTTCTTTTTACGAGGACCTTAGACAAAATAACTCAGGAGACTGCTGTAGATCCAGACTGGGAAGGAAACCAATCACTCCTTAACACATGGGAAAGAATGTCTCCTAGCCTTAAAGAATAAAGGTCAGATAAAAGGGGAAAGCGAGCCTGGGCCCATTTAAAAAGCCTTATCCTGGGGCTCAGAGGCTTTTTTATTTAACTAACATCTAAAAATCAGGAACCCTCCACCAACATCTGTAGATGAAAATCATAGAAATTCTCATTCCACCCATTCTTTTCTGTTCTTAGTAAGACTCAAAATATCCAGAATAGGAAATATCAATGCAGCAAGACAGACATCCAAAACCGTAACAAGGAAGAAAGAAGCAGAAAGTGTTTACCAGACACAAAGAAGTGAGTGGGAAGACACAGACAAAGTATCCTGGGCAGAGGTATGTTCTTCCCACTCCCCATTGTTTGTTTAAATCATTTTTGTGTACCTTTTGCAAGCTCAGTTCTAAACTCTCAAGAGCCCAGCGTCGTAACTGGAGAACACCCAGTGTAATGTGACCAGTACTTTTGGGAACAATCTGTGATTTGACCCTTATCTTCACAAGTAAAGAATACCTAGTCTATGGAAGATGAGAGTCACAAGTCCCACATGACACCAACATTGTGTAATGTCCACCCCTAGTGAAAGCTCTTACATATGACCCCTAGCAACCAGGCTCCTGAAGCACAGGGGTGCACGGACTGCAGAATTAGTTAGCATAGTTTGGGACAAAGGCCATCTACCAACACGCTCTCTCAAGTAGAAAAAAATGCGGTGGTTTTCTGCTGCTTACTTCTGTGTTTAATTTCCTTCAGTCATTTTCCAGACAGTATCAGTGAAGCATCTTCCTCTACAGGGCACTACAAGACCGGTGGGCTCCTATAAACTACGTATGTTAAAATTGGAAGTCCTCAGACTTACATTAAATCCTTCCGCTCAGCTCATCCAAACAAATGTCAGTTCATACCACACACCATCTAATGCAAAAACATTTCCAGATCTAGTTCCAAGCAAATTTTTGCCAACCTCCTTCTGACACAGCATCGTGCACCATCACTAGTTCAGACCCTACAAGCAGTAGTCATGTTAGTACTCTATGGCACCAACGCAAACTAGCCCTGTGTCCTTCTCTCAATCCCTAGGAGGACTAATTAACTCAGCTCTAGAGCTAGACTACAGCTTTTGGATCTCAAGCTAGCTCATCTGATGGTGGTTCAGGGATGTCTACGCTGCTTTACACCAGCGATATGCACTTTCATACCCCTGCCTTTCTTACGGACATGATTGTCCAGAAATGCAAAGCTCCATGGGCACAATCAAATTGTCAGATAATAAATCTAAGAACATCAAGAGGTCTGACAGAAAGCCTCCATCTATGCAACTCACATCCATGTGGTAACAGAATAAGCATGTATCTCATTCCAGCAAGTTAATAGCTCATTTCTTCAATTTCAGCTTTCTTGCAGCAAAGATGAAGTGACACTGGCACACTTGTACCAGTCCAGAACTGGAGATACACAGCATTTAGAACCTTTAGCTGATACAGAGAGAGCAAAAGCGAAAATAAGATACTCCAAAGGCAGCTCCTGTCCCGGCGCAGACATGGATGCACCCCAGGGTACACTCGCTTAAATTCTTATTTCCCCCAGGTCCTGCCAGGCTGTGAAATGTGTTTCCAAGCAGCCCTCCAAAGGCTTGAGAACTGTTTGTATTTGACCCACAGCCTTTAATGAACATGCAGGAAAACACAGCAGAACAGATTTGCTGAAGAAAGCTTTCCCATTGTTCTGAAAGGGGTAACAAACCCAGGCTACAACTTTCAAAGAATTTACAACTCCCAATTCGGCCCCATATCAGTACACAGAATGAAAAGTGAACTTGATTTAACTTTGACTTCTTATATCTTCAGCAGAAGTCCACTGAAGGTGGAGGTCACTGAGAGCGGTCACTAAGATACTATTGTCTGGAGCATTGGGTAACATACTACTCCTATGTGCCTTCAGAAAGGCTGACTGCAAACCACCACTTATTTCATATCCGTCTTTGAAACAAGCAATTCTAGAACTACTGACAAGCAAACCCCGCAACTCCCTGTTTCATAACCTGGGTGTTCACCTACACCAACCTAATGTGGTTTGCTGCCTTCGGTTTCCAGGCTACGTGTGATCCTAAACTCACACAATAGGCAGTATTTAATATTGCCCAAGTGGCCTTAAATAATCCTTTCATTTTCAGTTGCCATTAATCCATGAAAGGAAAGAAGAGGCCGCCTGAACTAGCACTTTCTCAGTTTGTTCTATCATGAACTGGTTTTTCTCAATGGAATTGTGCACAAGCAGTAAAGATAGCCATGCCAGAAGTGGGGGGGGGAAGGAAAGAGGCTTTTTACTCCTGAGGGCTTTTCCTCTTTCCTCATCGTTTTCTGCATGATATAGCTCCTCTTTTCATTGCCCAGCAGGGAATCCCAGAGGCCAGAGGCAAATTTTCCCTTTGGTCTTAGAGCATTCATGATGGATTCTTGTTTTAAGAAGAGGTTATTAGTTGTTGGCTCTTGAGTATTATATCATCACCATTACAGCAAAACTGGTCTCATTCTAAATTTCGTTTATTCTTTGGCACACACGAGGTATCTTGGGTTACACAGCTAACATCCCTTTATGCACCAAAGTCAATGAAACCCTTTCCACTGGCTCCAATGGTGCCAGATGAAAAGTTGCAAAGGTGCTGAAAAAATGATCTCTTTTGGGCTTAACTCTGTTTCCACTGGTAAAATTCCCTCTGACTTCAACGGGAGTTGCTTTAAGTCCACTGATTTAAACAGATTTTTAGAAACCGTGCAACTATTTAGTTATCATATAAGCTGCTTCTTGATAAGGAATGCTCATAGACCTTGAGGTCTGTTTATGCTGTGCTTTGTTAATAGAAGTTATCACTTAAAAATGTCTTGGCTTCTGTTTATATTTTCCCTACTTATACTATAGTTCATATAAGTTACTGTAGAAATAGCAAAAGGTACAGGATTTAGAAGAGGTATCCAGTTAGGGACAGTATCTAGTTAATTTTTTAAAACATCATAGCACTTCCAAGTTCTTGGTAAATAATGGAACATTGCTGATCCTGATCAGAAATTTTACCAGTGAGTATCTATTACCTTAAACAGCAATTTTCAGCCCCATTTTTATCTGTTACACAGTTTGGGAAAACATAACCTAGCCTCATCTCAGTACTTAACTTCCCAAGGCTCATACAGCAAGCAAAAGATTCCTTTGATGCTTTTCCAGTTTTGCAATAACACTGACGTGCAAAAAAAAGATCCATTATTCAAAAAGACTCTGTAGTAGCCATATGCATGGATTAAACACTATTTTTATAATTTTTCTTTTTTCAATAAGTTTTTGCTTAATAAATTAAGACATTTAATCATGAACAGAGAAGATGAATTTTTCATATACTTAGGGTCTGGGTAGGAGGTGCTCTCTCTTTATTTTGGTTTTTTGTTGTTGTGCCTGAAGGATTTTTTTTCCCGTCCCAAAATAGTTTGTGTTATCATGTATTAACTTCAACAAGTTCAAGAAACTACAACCAGCAAACTCTCAACGTTCAAAGAAGAAAAAAGGCACCTTTTATCTTATCTGTTGCACACATACTTTTAATTCTGAGTCTGACATCATTGCTGGCAAAACCTTCATAGTTACCAGAGAACTAACAAGTTCACTGCGGTAATGAGCTTCAAAAAGTAAACTTACTGAATCTCTGTTTACAGATGTCAGCATCGCAGAGTTAGAAAATTCAGGGTGTTACCTGATATTTCTCAGAATACTGACTTTAACTATTCCACTCCCCGTTGCTTTGCCACCTCCATTAGCTCTGGGGATGGTGTGTAAGAACTCCAATACAAATGGCCAGGTTTACTTTGCAAAGAGTTTCAGACCCGAATACAATTAAAATCAACCTAGCTGATTTCAAATTCCTTCAAGCTTGTCTGTACACTTGATATGATAAAATTAACTAGCCTTCCCTTCAGTTCTGCTCCCACCACCACCCTCTGGGACCGGAGATTCCCATATTCCAATACTTTAATTCATAATGCACAACAGAAGAGAAATGAAATGCAGGTTCTTGAAAAAAATATAA
This sequence comes from Rissa tridactyla, assembly GCF_028500815.1. Classification (NCBI taxonomy): domain Eukaryota; kingdom Metazoa; phylum Chordata; class Aves; order Charadriiformes; family Laridae; genus Rissa; species Rissa tridactyla. The sequence continues at coordinate 46,052,366 of NC_071467.1, forward strand.
TTTTACACAAATATTTCAACAGCTACTTTAAGACGTTTCGCTCATCTCTAGGTTTGCCACTTGCACCAGAGCAGGATCTAGCTATGCCAGTTAATTACTTGGATAGACCGTCCATATTTATTAACCACCTAATTTTTGCAGGGAGTGTCAGCTATTGATGCCTGATATTTGTGAACAATTGTTTCCACAGAAGAAGCGTTTGCAATACCTTTGAGTTTTCTTTTCAAAGTTAGCAGGATGAGATCATTAAGAGAAGTCTGTGTCCTGTTATGCATAACAGAGTGCTCCCACCCGCTTTCTCTGCTTTTGCACAGTATTCCTGTTCTTACACAGGTAATGCATACTGCAGGAGCCAACAGCCAAATATGCCTTGTGTGTTGACATCCCAGCAGACGTTTGGCCAAAATTTTCAAATGTGAGCACCTGCCATTAGACCCAAGGAAAAAAAAAAATCATTTTTTGAACACCTACTTAAGTGCTGGGATCATCAGAGGTGCCAGCAAGCAATCACAAGGTTACATCTTGCGCCCTTTCCTTGGGCTGTGAAACAACCCTGTGCTCTCTTCTACCCACAGCTAAGGCAAAGCAGAAACACTCGCGCAAAGGCCAGCAAAGGCAGAATTAAGAGCAGCCTCCGGGGCAATGGGGATGGCACTGCAGCAGAGCAGCAGGTGTTCGGCTTGTCCTCTCCTACCCCACGACAAAAGCTCGGTTTCTGTCTTTATTAATTTCTTTCTGAGTTAGTCACGCTTCATCTTGATTTTGTGTTTGTTTGTTTTGAGGAAGAACAAGGCAACAGCCTCGTCAGGGCTTCAGATGCTGCCATTATATGCCACAAGTGGGAAGGAACTGGTTAGTTGGTTGGCAAGGGAGCCGCTTGGGGAGGAGGGGAGGGAAGAGGGACTGCGGACAGGAGGGAGAAGCAGGATGGTTGCCACTGGGCCCCTCGAGGCCATTACACAAGCTCTCCTGCTCTCTCTAAGCAACATGACCTTCTCTGGGTATTAAATAGGGCTGTTTTGTTTTCTTCGAGCTAGGATGATTCCTGCCACGTATTTGATATTAGAATCTCTCTCTAGTGGTTTGCAAGTATTTGATCCCCTAGGGCTTGTGATGCTGGATCCACTAATGATTCACACAATGGCATTAATGTCATTCATGGATGAAACCACATTTCCTTACCCTACAGGGTGAGAGCGAGATGGGAAGACTGTGGCTAACATTAGGAAGGGACTGGGTGGGAAATAAAAATTGAAGTATTCAGGTCAAAAGACAGTGGGTGGCTAAATAAAAATCCGTGATTTCTGATCATTTTGGAGGTGGGGTGAACAATAGAGATTTCACCCTCAAATGCCTGAGGACCCAGCACTAAAAAAATAGACAATAAATGACCCCCCAAGTGAGCAATTTAAAACCATTCTCTTTGAAAACAGTTCTTGAAAACAAGTTGGCAGAACAGTTAGATCTCCCCACAGCAATGCATCATGAGATCACGTACAAGGAAACAGCAGAAGTATCAAAGCATGCTTTACTAGAGCATGCCCTTAGTTGCTCTGCTGTCTTAAACTCGGCAGCCCAGACTAGTGCCTAATGGCAGAGGCTGCGTGAGGAGCTGGGTGGACATTGCCAGCTAAATGGTGGCTCAAATCCTTCTTGCCTTTGAGTGGGAAACAGGGCTTTTAATTTTAAATTAGTTAAAGTAATCACAGCAGACTGGAAGTGGGAACTCACATTTAATTGCTAATGTGCATGCAAGTTTTGAAGAAACATTTCACACACTCATTTCCAGGGGAGCTTCCACCTATAAATGGTATGAGGAAGGTTAGAAATAACACAGGAATGTAGAAAACAACAACTTCCAGGAGGATGGAAGGACTGAGCCAGCCAACTAAGGCCGGCATGCAGGAACACCTTTACCCAAAACACAAAGAAAAAAAAAAAAAGATTGAAACAAAAGCAAAAGACACAAAAAAAAGAAGTCCCTGAAGAAGTGCATCAGAATTATCTGCTTGGGGGAGGATGCTGAGAGGACCAGAGAATTCAGCTCAGAAACACATTCCAAAGAAATTTCCAGCAGAAAGCTCTGTTCCAAGGCTGGGACAGACGTAGGTGACTCAGAGGGCCTTCCCAGCTCCGGGGTGGAAGAAAGAGGAAAGATTTCCAGTTCCTCGCAAGAAGAGAAACAACATTTGGATCAGATACCAGCCTCATAACCAAGGTGCACTTTTTGTAATCTTGAAATGTCCAGACTGAGAAAATATACATTGTTCACTGGTTAACAAAACACAGTAACTGTCAGAAAGGGGGCTTGCATCTTGATTTGTGGATATAATTTATACGCAGGAGCGTCTCAACTCCAGCTTCAGTTTTGTGGGTGCCAATCCTACAATTTAAGGATCCGATCTCGGAGACAGCTACTCCTCTGAGCCACGCCACTGACGTAATTTCCTGGTGAAGTCCCCTTACACCCACAAATCAGGTGCTGAAATCCCTTTGTGGGATAGTAAAAATGCTGGCACAACTAACCGCCAATGTAAAATTATTCCTGAAAATGAGAGGGACAGGTCAAAGCCCCTTTAAAAAAAAACAAGTCTTGGTGGCTATGCAGAAAAGGATTATATTATGCTTAGCTAGTGCGTGGGCGTAGAGAACAAGGGACAGAGACAGTCTTCCTCGGTATGCCTTCCCCGCAGCCCCTTGTGAGGCAGAACGCATAGGCAACATTTCAACCTCAAATCCACAAACAGATTGGGATACACTGGAGGAGAGAGAGGCGGGTTTCTTGTTTTTTAATAAAAGGTAGGATTAGGAAAAGATGTAGGTGGGGAAGGTGTAAAACAAGCAGGCAGCCCTTACTCAGCTTCTCTCTCTTCTATTCATTTCTCTGAAAAGTGGACAAGCCTTAGGAAGAAATAAGACACATGGCTGTGGGTAAAGGAGGGAGGAATTAGAAACTGTAATTCAATCTAATATTTGAGGCTTGGCAAATGCACCTATGGGATTTCATGAAAACCCCCGAATCTTTTTCATTTCGGAGCAATTAACCAGATCCCAGCATCGCTGGCTCCAGTGAGCCGCTTAGCTCTCTGTTTTATTACCCATTTCCTTTCCCCCTCGCCAGCACTAGCTCCCATCCTCGCACTTGGGAAAAAAAAAAGGGGGGGAAAAAAAAAACCCCACACTGTTACAATGCCACAAAGGGGCCACCACAAACAAGTGCCAGCCAGTGCATTTCAGAGCAAACACAGAACACACATAAATGAGGCTCACATTTGGATTAAAACGCTGTTGTGTTCAGGCATTTATGTGTGGCATAATTAAAAACATCCAGCCGTAATTTAATAGTTCCCACCAAGCACAGACATAAAGTCTAGCAATTTTTTCCCTCTGCATATTTAACCCTTAGAGACAGAAGGAAGAGGAGGCGGGGGGGCAGGGGGAGGGAGCAGGAAGCCGGGGAGAGACAGAGGTCTTTTGGACACGTTTTTTTCCCCTTCCTTTGTGTTACTCTAGTTTGCTTTTTACCTTCTCTGATCTTTTGCTTCTACAAAGAGAAAGCAAGTATCTTCTGGATGCCATAGAAATAGGAATCACATTCAGATAGCATTTCTGTAGTTCAACGGCAGTACGGCTGGGTACGCGATCCTCAATTTGCAGAGGATAACATCTGTAGCTGGATGCACTGATTCACAATTTGTGAAGATGCCAGATTTTTCAGGCTTAAAAATCAGCTACTAAAAAGACAGACTAATTTCACCACCATTACTCACCCTGAGTGCAGCCTTCCTATTCAGAGCGGCCCTTCTAAATCAAAGGCAGCAGTGACAGGACTAAGTACAGTGTTAGGAGAGGAAGGATAAACCAGCATTTGCAGCACTAGCTAAGCATCCGGGACGCCAGGGTGGGTTCAAGTCCCTGCTCTGCCACGTCGCTGATTTTCAGCAAGACATCTCTAGGGGCATTTTTAAAAATGCCTAGCTATTGGCTATGAGAGTGAGGCACCTGAGTAAGGTCCCATCTGTACCACTGGAAACCTGAATGGTTTAAATTTTTTCACCTCTCCCTATGTCAGTTCCCTACAGGCAGATTTGGGAAGCTGACATTTTCCTCCATCCCAAAGCATGTTACAAAGAGAAACGTATTAGAGATTAGGATGTGCTCAAATCCCACAGCACAAAGAAAGTTAATAAAGAGTAGAAAATCTGCTTGGCCCTATATTTCTAAATGCTGCAGTTTTCATTCAGGCAACAGCCCATTACCTTGACTCAGCTGCACAGCAGGACTTTGCTTGAGCAAGAAACACGGAATCCCACCCTTATTCTGGAAGAGTGAAAACTGAACTAAACACTCTGCATAAGTTCATAATCATGGTCAACTGTGTCCCAGTTTTCCATCAGGTATAAAACAATTAGCCTAGGACCTTAGATCTATTAGTCTCCAGAGGCAGAGTACCTATGCATATTTCTATCCCTAGCTGTTCAGCTCTGCCCTCTAAACATGTTCCTGCCCAACAGAAGATATGTGCAAAAATACAGAGAGGGGAAAGGAAAAGGGCTTACAGAGCAGTTATGTAAAACAGAGGAAACTGGGAAACAAGCCTCTTCTGTGCATTTGATTCTGAATTTTAAGATCGTTCAATCCTCTTTTCAGCCTTTCTTCGCCACATCCAGGTCCATATCTACTGCCATGAAAACCTGCAGAAAGTATATGTCAATCTTGCCATCCTGAAGAATAAGAGAAAGCATCCAACCTATCCACTCAGGATTGTAAAAGCAAGTAATGCTGTGAACTGGTCTCAACTAGGTCAGAAAAAAGACCTTGAAAGTCCTGGTACCTAATTGCAAAATAGCAACAAACAAGACTGGTGATGCTCACAGAATGTGAGAAAATTATGACCAGCTCATACACACCTTGCTTTTATTATATGCCTGCCAATAAAAGATAATACATCAACCGTATTCTGAACTATTTTCTCAGCTGTACTACCAGGTGAGAAGCACTGCTGTCAGTGTCAGGTACTGTCCTACTATCGGTAGAGCCAACTAACCACAGCTGTGGGGTGAAAGAAAGGATTCCCTCGTGGCTGCAGCAACAGCTCTGGACTTGTGAAATGTAGGATAACAGGATCATACAGTAATTCAGGTTGGAAGGGACCTCAGGAGGTGCTTTCAGCTGCTGTGAGGTAAGTCACTCAGAGCACCCAAACACTGACAACTCTGACCCCCATGGGCACCGTTTGGCTGCAGGGCAGCACAGCGTGGTGCAGACATGGAGAAGTTCTCACTCAGATGTGGTGGCAGGACAGCCCCCCAGTCCCAGCACATCTCTGAGAAATACGGGTTTCTTCTAAGGAGGGTCAGTTAACCTGGTATAATGTGACGCTGACGCAAGCGTATTGGCTGGCTCCAGAGGCATTACTGCCATCTCTGTACTCCCTACCTGCAGTGCCCATATACCCTTACCTCTCTGCGCTTCCCCTTCCCAACAATAAAGCCTTCCAGGCTGATGTGAGAAAGAACTAAACTTAAGATTCTGGTGGCCTCAAGTATTCCAGAGAGGAGACTCGTGTAGGTGGCTAGGACAGATAGCTGTGTGGGAGGGGGTTAGGTAAATAAGTTCCAAATGAAATCCCACAAACTGCGGCTCAGGACTACTGAAGCATTGTTTTTGATTGCCACTTTATTACTGCCTTTATTGCCTCTCAAATAGATTGCAGAGAGCATGGCATGCCAAGAGAGAAGAATGAGCCCCCCTGTCCTAGTAAAATCATGGGTTTCTTCCAACTAGAAATCCTAACCCTGATCTCTTTTTATATAAATAAAAGTCAGAGCAGGTCTTGCACTGTAGCAATTTCTTACAATGTCATTTTAAAAGTGCTCTGCTGCAAACCTCTCTGCAAATGAAAACAATCCGTCTTCCCAAGGCATCCTGCAGAGTGTGTAACTTTTCAGGCAAGGCAGGAGTGGGTGATGCTGAAATGAAGATGGAACAGGGTGACACAGTACACCAGCACTTCATGAGATCTGTTTTCTGCATACTGACTCTCGCTAATGAGAAAAAAGCTCCGCTGTGCCTTAAACTCATGAAATCGCAGACAAGAACAACTAGCTGATGATGTCTGCCAACAGCACTTCTTTTCTTTCTCTGTATCTCCACGCTAAGCAGAGAGTGCTGGGCTTCAGTGACACATGTAACACGGACTAATGACATGGGGGCACCCAGCAGCAAATCTGCCAACCTGCTGCTTTTGGTGTTCTGCTATAATGATAAAGTCCCCAGCACGCAGTGGAGGACAATAATGTTTTACGTTGCAAGATATTACTGTCATAAAGCTTCCCAGGTTAAAAATACTTGAAAAGCACTAAAAGTGGGGAGAGTCACAGAATGAGCAGTTTTTATGCCTGACTGAGCCAGAGCTGATGCTGAGGTTCTAGCCAGTCCTAGCAAAAAAAAAAACAAAAAAAAAAACAAAACCCTTTGTCTTAGTTCCAATAATATGGGCAAATTGGAAAGCTGCCATCTTTCCCACATAGCTGTTCTGCTCTACCTTCCATCCACCTTCACCATTCGGCATCATTTTAATGCAATAGATTGAACTTGTATCTAGTACTAAGGGTGACAACAATGTTACGAATAAAGAAAAAAGCAATCCTATCTGTTCTATACATCTTACGTCACCACAGCACCCCAACATCACTGTGATAAGAAGCACTTCTATCACACAAGCTGAAGCAGCGAGCCCAGCCAACCTAAGGACGTCAGTAAGGAGGCTTCACCATGTAACTCACTCACTGCTCCAGAAACCTGCATCACCACCAAAACACAACCACTGCTGGACTGGAATGAGTCAACTGACTCATGTCTTGCTGCCCAACGGTTACTGTGGGACACAATTATAGTCAAGAACTCTGCTACAAACCACTACTCTTAGGAAATAGCATAGCGACGTCTTTAATGTCCTCACACAGCAGATGGGGACTGGGAGTCCGGCCCTGCAAGCTTGACTAAGCACATTGGAGAAGGCTGTGAACCACGCCATGAAGCTTCCTGGCACAGTGGTAGCAGAAAATATGAGAGTGAGTTGTGAGGAACTGAATTCACACACAGAGTATGGCTCGCCAGCACTGCGAGGCCATAGGTACGACTAATTCACACTCATTTGGGAGGCCCTTTCCCTCTGCCAAGCTGGTAACGGTATAAATAGGACTCAGGATCCAGGGCTTGAAAGAATGAACCATTGTTTTTCTTAAGGCCACGTTTAAAAAAAAAAAAAAAATAATAATCCCCCTATGTTTTTCTCCTGCGCTTTGCATGCTAGTCAGAATGCACTTTCCTGGGAAATGCATTATAATAACGGGCAATGTTTAGCATCACATTTGAAGTGCGCACATCCCAGTGATTAAAATCCAGGCAACAGAAATAAACACATCAGCAGGACATGCTGCACAGTACTGAATTGGGACTTCTTTGTTTTATGACTTTCTTGAACGTTAAATACTGTGTGAGAAAAACATTGTTCAAACTTAACCATCTGTATTTGGTTTCTTTTGAGTGCATTACAATCATCAGTAATCATTTTAAGCCTAAAATCAGAAAACCTGGTTGTACTTGTGGGAGACTAATTGCGGCAGTAAAAGGTGGCTTATGTAGCAATAGAATTGTTTTATTTATTTTTTTAAGTGAATTTATTAGAAACTTGTTGTTTTTAAATGAGGCTACTCCATGTTAAAGTGGCACAGTCCATTATGTTAAGCTGAGAGAGAATGGTAAATGGTTTTCTAGATATCAATATTTTTTTCCACACTTCAAAGTGGGAGGAAAGGTTTAAACTATTAAAACTTTTGAAGCTAAAGACCTAGAGCAAAGAAAAAAAAAAAACCACTGGAGTTCAAGGCCAACATTTTGCTTTGACAATTTCAAAACATATCTTTTCAATGCAACTTCTTAAATATGCTATTAAGTTTGATTTTCAAAACAAAAAGTAATTTTGAATGAGAAAGACATTCAGTTAGAAACTACCAAAACATTCTGACAGTTACAAAACTTTTTTTTCCACAATAGTTTTCGAGTCAAGATAGTTGTGAAAGCCAACCCTTTCCCACAAACGGTCTCAGTTTCTGTGAATCAGCATGTTCCGTCTTTGAATACTTTATTACCAGCGTGACACAAAAGCTCCCACCTCACAAGACCTCTTCCCCAAGAGCCTGTTACTCTCGCACCCTCCTGGGAGGTGCCACTGCAGCGAGCGCACTGGGCTTAACTTCTGCCTCTCACTGAGAGACAACACCCTGCTGCCAGCTGCAGTTCTCAGCAGAAGTCTTCTGTCTTGGCAGAAGTCTTCTATCTCTCCAGCCAAAGGCCAGGAGATAACAGAGAGGAAGAACACAGGGCAAGAGAAACGCTGCACCTGCAAGCATTGCCTCATATCCACCCCTTGGGTAAAGGTTCAGATGCTTAAAAAGGTCACTTGAAGAAGATCAGCATGAAGAGAGGAAGAAGCTGGCCATCCCACCCACAGCTCCTTGAAATCTCACAGCCCCGTGTACAGAAGTACAAAAGTAACTACCACTGCATAGTACCACTTGGTGGTATCACAAACACGTTTTAATCATCCACACTGAAAAGCATTGAAATGGTCTCACTCATCATTCATCCCACTCACTGGACAATGTAACTCTGGCTTCCAGTTCATCTTCTGGGCCTCTCTGGCCAAGTCCATGGTCACAGGATCTCTGCTACCCCAAACATGTCATCTCAAGGCTCCCCACCCTTAGCCTCAGCACAGACCCCTCGGCAGTTCAGCTTACAGCATCCCAGGGATCCTCTCATTTTCCCAGTTCCTTGTTCCTTGTACCAGAGTTAGTAGCTGTTCTCCTTACTCTAGAGCTCTACTCATGGAAATCCCAGCCCAGGCACAAAGGCTGGGAAAAAAAGCCTTAATCCAGGGTAAAACCTTCTGCTCCTCACATTAGATCTACTTGGGTTCTGAACAAGTGACTAGCTGGTTAGATGTGCCAGCATCATTCTGCAGTCCTAGCAGGTCAACCAGTTCAGGCCATGCATAGCAAAAGGCACAGAGGAGATAAAGACCGCTCTGTACCCAAATAGGATAAAATCAAAACTTGGTTTCTAAACAGCATGCAGAAAGACTGCCCACACCATCCCACTCTTCTTTTCTCTAGCACTGTCAGCATTAGGGGTTTTCTGTGTGCCTTGGGTGATTAAGGCCATCCAATCTTTGGCCTCATGCCTTCTAACTCCACCCAAGGCATGTTGTAATTCCCTAGAAATGCACTGTTTGTCATGTTTTATTGTTTAAGTACACTCTGGCTTTATTTTATTGATACATGTCTGTTTCTTGACTACCTACATGTGAGTTTTTATGCCCCCGAAGGCAAGACTGGGAACACAGATGCCCTACAAGCATTGCCGTTAGAATCACAGTGCTCAGCACTCGTCCTCTTCTATTTGCCAGCCTTGCTCCTGCTCCCACTAGGAGAAGCATGGCCCTACCAATTAGCACAATGCTAACAGCAAACTCTACATTGTTCATTTCTCAGAGTGGACAACGTCATTGTGTCACGTTGTACATCCCCAGACTCCCAATTATGAGTTATCCTTTACAACACCTTGCTAATTCCTTAAATAAACAGAAGTGAGCAAAGGAAGCAAATGAGCATTTACTGGAAATATTGTCATTTTGATGCAAGTAGGGAGGTATTTTTCTTCATAGATTTTTATTCCAAGAAGTGACATCAGCAGACACAAAAAAGAACAAATGAACACCACATCTAAGATGGAAAAGAGAGGGGGGGAAAAAAAAGAAAAAAGGTGAGTGATTTGGTCAGTCGTTCCCAGGTCTAGGAATGAAGTTCGCACTTTCTAGAAGAGTACATTCCTTAGGATGGAGGAAAAGCAAACATCCTGATGCAGCTTCATTTCTCAAGGCTTGGCCTAGCCGAGCACACACAGAAATCTCTGGTAGTACTAGACAGGCTGACAAGGTAGCATCCAGTAGGAGTATTATTTCCACATAAAGAATCCCAAGGTCATTATTCATATAAATTCCCATGGAAGTTAGCTGAGCAAAAGTTTGAAGAATTCCCCCCAAAACATGAAAGCATCACAAGGGTATTTACAGTAAATTGCAAAACATAATCATAGTTGGACGGTATGCTCTAGAATCACTCCCATTCTTATTAGCCGTGCTGATCTTACTCCTCTCTTTATTTTCCTCCAGTTTGATCAGTTGCGAGATATGAAGTCTTACCTAGCTGAGAAATCCTTTCCAATAGGAAACTGTGTATTTAGAAGTGCGAAGAAAGGAGGAATAACAAGCACTCTGTAAACATCCCTCACCTCCTTTCATTTTGCCCTTTCAAAGATGGGAATTTGCCATTTGGAGCCAGCAATGTCTTTTCGTTGCCTGTTTCTGGGTCCCAGTTGATCAGTATTTCCCAAAACACAGCGCTGCTGTTTGAGAGTTGCATGTTAGGCATCTAGAGTTCAACAATAACAGAATTCTTTCTGTTTTGGCAGGGCTTGTCTCAGTTTGGAAACTTTCAGCATGAGTTTGATGTCACTTACAGCAGTCAACGTGCCCATCCAAAAAAATAATACTAAGCAAACAGAGTTACTGCAACTTCTGCTAAGGCAACGGACATCAGTATGTGTTTCCAAAACTTTTGGTAGTCTGGAGGTAACAAACAAATTGTACAGATTTCATTAAATCTATATGCATGTATAGATATATTATACATATTTATTTAAATTAATGGAAACTATTAAATCTGTGCAAGTCAGATGTCAGCCACAGGGAAGGCCAATTGTCCTCATCATTTCTGCCAGAGCCTATAGAATCTATGCTGACATTGACGAAATAATAACAACCTAGTCCTTTTGGCTAGCAGAAATCCTTCTGAATGTGAAATTGCCAACCATGAACCAGAATACTTTTGTGAGTCTGCAGAAAGAGAGGCTGAAACAATAACTGACAATGTGTGTCTCCTGCGTTAATTGTTAACTCAAAGGACTGCCCCAGGACATTGAAAATGCCCATGTTGTTAACTATTTATTGCACAGGGAGGAGGGGGAGACACAGCTCTCTCTCTTCAAATCCCAGAAAGCACAGGAATGAGAAAAGAAAGGTAAGGGAACTCTTAATAAAACTCTGGCTAATATACGTGACATTTTCATGCCTGTATACCTCTGTTCCTCTCACAAGAAAACATTACCTCTGCTTCTCACCTTGTGTCTTTTTTCCCTTTCATCCCTAATAAAAATTAACATTGAAATATTCTGCCTTTAATCTAAAGATTTGCACGTGAAGTGCCATTTGCTACAGACTGATTTTTAGAGTTAGCTTCTAACCTCTAACATAAAACATTATTAAACATCACCCCATACCATTACAAGTCAAAAAGCCTAATGATGTTTTCCCATTCAATGATCACGGACAACTTTACATGCTAAGAGATGTTGAAATGGCTCCATAAGCGTTGTAGGCTGCTCACTGGACTGTTTTCCCTGATGTTTTTTGGTAGTGATGGTATGACACATCAATCATGACACTTTTTAAGTATAGCCAACTTACGGAGCCTGTAAATCCCACAGCTGCAAGGGCTTGGAGAACTAATTCGCAAAGTGACTTCAAAAAACTTAATTTTTGAGGGGAAAAGTTTCATTTAGACATTTTGACACTTTTATCACCCTTTGAGCCTGCTTTTTTTAAATTGGATTGGCTTCCTATGAAATCAGTCAATACTTAAGTAAATGCACATCTATTTACTTGGCCTGTTACAAATAACAAGAAATCTATCCTGTATTTAAGCAAAGTCAGGGATGGTTTCTGTTTAGTTGTCTGTCCCCTTCCTATTCATTCATAAAATTTATTTATCTTTTTGTCTAGCTGTGAGCTAACGTTTGCACAGACCTGCCTGCAACTCTTTCAAGGTCTCTTCTCTGAACAGTAACAGCCAATGTAGAGTCTAGCATTGAATAACATACAGTCACAGCTGGTTTTCCTCCCTAAGTGGATTATTTTACATTTATTAACATAGAATTTCATCTGCCACTTTATCTTTCGGTCATTAAGTGTTACAACCTTTTTCTACTGCCCTGCAAAGGACTTTCCTGCTTGAATAAGCCAACCTTGTCCATCCTCTCATAAGACAGGCTGAGAGAGTTAGGGCTGTTCAACCTGGAGAAGAGAAGGCTCCAGGGAGACCTTACAGCAGCCTTCCAGTACCTGAAGGGGGCCTACAGGAAAGCTGGGGAGGGGCTGTTTGCAAGGGCGTGTAGCCATAGGATGAGGGGCAATGGTTTTAAACTAGAGCAGGGTTGGTTTAGATTAGACATTAGGAAGAAGTTCTTTACAATGAGGGTGGTGAGACACTGGAACAGGTTGCCCAGAGAGGTGGTGGAGGCCCCATCCCTGGAGACATTCAAGGCCAGGCTTGATGAGGCTCCAAGCAATCTGATCTCATTAACGATGTCCCTGCTTGCTGCAGGGTGGTTGGACTAGATGACCTTTAAAGGTCCCTTCCAACCCAACACATTCTATGATTCTGATTCTAAATACAGCGATAGGCCCACATACGCAGACTAACATAGTAAGATCCTAATGGTAAAATCTCTATACTCTGCAAACTTAATTTTTCACTTCTCAACTTGTATCAGTTCTAAGTTCCTCCATACTGAATATCAGTACAATGCTACCACATTTCTTTCATATACTTTCATATACAGACATACCAGTAGAGTTTCAACTTCTAACGTGTTTGGAACAGGAGAATAATTTTTTTTTACTTTTATGTCTTTCATAATTTTCTTCAAGATCATTTTGGCCTACCTTACTACGGTTTGACATGCATTTTATGAAAGTTTATTTTCTTTTATATGTTCCTTATTTGGAATGACTTACACATACTAAAATATGTCCTTTTTTTTCTTTTTTAGTCTGTTTAGAAACTAATTTTCAGGGAAAAAATGCACACTACCTATCAAAAAGACCCTAAATCCACCCCCTACACTTCATGGCACTTCAAGAAATTTAACATTTTGGTTATTTTAATTTCCTTTCAGAGAGGTTTCCTCAGTTTTATCTAACACCTCTGTGGCTCTTTCACTCCCACAAGAATGTTGAGCTCCAGTACATGGTGATCGCTACTGCACTGACTCTTTGATATTTACCTTTTGGGCCATGTCCAGCACAGTAACTCAGGCCTAAGTCACAAGCTGTTTCTCCTCGTTTGTTCTTTGGTCATTTACTCTAAAATGTAATTCATGGTGTCAAACAAAAAAAAAAAAGGCTCTGTCTTCTCCGCCCAGATGATGTTTACACTGTCTATATAAAAACAAAGTTTTTCATTATTATTTTGATTTTTTTACTCTCTCAGCATATCATATTCATTGTTAGTTGCCCAAGTGATCAATATTGTAACCACAACATTATAATATTCCTTCTACTTGAAATACACAGGCATACTGTGATACAGTTAATTTATTTAGCTTCTTTTAACCTGTATTTTCCACTTGTCCACCAGCAAAATTATTCTGTTATTCCTGTATGTTTTCTAGTCTAAAATTACAGCTGCTTTTGCTCCTTCCACCTATTGGCATACTTATATTAATATCATTTCTGAGCTTCTAAGTATGCCCAACACAAAGAGGATGCTTCCAGAGGGCTGAATAAATTTAGGGCACTTCGTTGTGGCTGATGAGGGCTGGTGTGCCAGCTCTGCCTACGCTCCACAGAAGTGGGAGAAGAATTTCACAAGCAAAACCCCATATTAACATCACTGTCATCATTCAGGAGATCCATTATTCCTGCTTCCTGAACTGACAGTGCAAGAGGAGAAAGGATGAAGTCTTTGGTGTCTGCACAGCAAGGCACACCCCCAAATCTGAGGTCAGGCCTTGACAGTCCTGAGAAAGGGAGAGAGCTTTCCACTCCTACCCTACAACCTCAGAAAAGTCTCTCAACACTGAAAACTAGCACAATTTAACAATTTTTAAAAATTAGAAGTTACTAACATGGCTGTTTTTCCTGAAGAAAGCCTACCTTTTCAGTTAAGAATGAAATACAGTAAAAACCCACAGAGTTTAAACATTTGTCATTCTTGTCAAGATACAACACATCTTTAATAAGGTTTATTTGACAGAAAAGCCAAGAGGTATTGGTAACTTTAAAAGGAGCAACAAGTCCCTTCTTCCTTACTGCTTTTCTGTGGTACAAGCTAGAAATTCAACAGAAACAACCATCGCCATTTGGACCAGTCTCCTAATCACACAGGCTATAAGTTCTGGTTGATTTACAATGCATATCTTTTAGAAAGATATCTTTTTTTAAAGACTTCCTTATGGATAGTCCACTATATACCTTAGCAATTTTCCAGTAATTACTTAGCCTTGCTTAACTTATTTTTCAATTTCTTCCAAGGTTAAATCAGATTAGCTTTAAACGTCCAGTATTTAGATTTTGTAAATCCCCTTTGCCAAAGTAAAGAACCCTAAAGTATCACTTACTTTTGCTCAGACACATACTTAAAAAATGGAGATCAAGCCATGTTTAGTCCTTTTTTTTTTTTTGCACAGACCAAGTTATGATGCTCTTCTGCTGTCGCATTGAGGAAAAGAAGTGAGAAGCTAAAAGGAACCTGAGAAGAACTGAAGTGGGAGTGAAGATGAATGGTGATGATGCCAGCGTTGATTTTCTCTCGCTTCCCTGAGGCAACTACTGTCCCAGTGTCCCATGATGCTGTGAGATGTGGAACACAACCAAACCCTCCAGCCTCTTCAGTAAGTCCTCCAGGTATCAAAGCCAAAAGCAACATCATGGGTGTGTCAACTTCATTAGCGATGATTCAAATGATCACACAATAGAAGCGTTTTGCATGGCTCAGCAAAAGATTATTCGAAGACATAAATCCAAATCAAAGACACGGACATCTTTGTTTTACTGTTAACTGTTTGGCTATTAATAATTGCTTATATGATTCCACAAGTGAATGCAGTATTTGAAAAAAAAAAACCAAAAAAACCAAAAAAACCAAAAACAGGATAAGACCTGTTCTTTACAATGAAACATAATTTTAGCAAAACACCTGCAAAACAGACATGCTTCTTCATTCAAGGAAACTAGTAAGGAACCTGGCAACTTAACAGAGCAGATTCTGGACATAAAAACAAACACAGGATTTAATTTCTCCCAATACTACAGCTCATGCATTATGTGTACATGTGAACAGGACATTTCCACTCTACAGTCCATCACTTGAATAAAGAAGGCACCTTTCAGCTGCTGAAGCAACACACAAGCCAATCAACAGTAGACTTTTTTGAACTTGTCTGTCAAGAGAGCCGCAAATACACTCCTAATGCCTCTTCCTTTGGGCCCTGAAAGGAGGGCACTGACTTTGCAGTCTCCCTTTACCGCTCTGACTATCATGCAAGTAGCCTGATGAGACTTCAGTAATAAAGCAAATTCAAAGAGCAGTTCTGGAGGGCCTGGCTGATGATTGAGATTTTGGCTTACAAGTTCAGATTGTGACTGGACAAACCAGCGCAGTGATTTCAGCTGCATTTCTCTAACAGACATGATGCATTCAATACAGCACCACCAAGAGCTGACTCCAGGAGACCACCTGTTGAAGTCACGAAGGCTTTTCTCCAAAGTAAGGACTAAATAGAAACTGCAAGCTTAATCCAAGGTACAAAAAAGGAATATGAACTTAAACTAAGTTAGAACGGATGACCATAAAAATATGGGTTTGGAAAAAAAAAAAGGAAAAAATAAAAAGTGATAGAATTTGTCTGCAAGTATAAACAAAAGGCAGAGAAAGGACAAAAGTGTACCACAATAAATGAAATACGCTTAAGCATGTTCCCAGTAGCAAAACAGAAAGTGTACTTCCTTTTCTATCAGTCATGCTACAGCAAGCAACAAATCAAAGCAGATAAAATGTCGTATAAGATCTGCACTGATTTATTTCTTTGATTTGTTATTTTTTAGAAAATAGGCATTCACAAATAAACCCAAACCAACCCTGCTATTGCTCTTCATCAGCAGGAGGGCGGACTGTAAGATTGGGAGCTTTTCAGATGTTATTTCCCTGCAATGTCGGTGGTCTTAGGTTCCTGGCCTTTTTAAACTCTTTGCGCAAGCCAGACCAGCATAACAGAGACTGGGAAGAATTAACACCATCACAATAGTAAGAGTCCAGAACATTATTAGCTACACCTAAAGAAACGGATCGTATTTCCAAGTTACATTGAAATATAGGAGTATTTCATGGCAATGTGTAGAATCTGTTTAAACAAAAATCATCAGTCACCATAAAGCATATTGTTGTTTTCAAAAACTATAGACTGGATAAAAAAATAACATGTAAGAACATGAAATTTAGCTAAGCAAAAAAACATAACCAGGGCTTCTGAAACTCCTCTTTAAGACCAACATCTAATTTACAGAGCACAGAGACACTACATTTATCTACTAATTATCTGCTCATGAAAGCTTAATTCTGCTTGACTTCAGCATATGTAAGTCCCAATAACAACAATGGAGATCTGTTGGCATATCTTGAGAGAACAGACAGTATTGTAAATAAAATATTCATACAAATGTTCAGCTTTCTAATAATTTTCCCCCTCAAGATACTAAGTTTTATGAAATTCTTTAATTGCTTATATTCATTCTTGGATATACAGCAGATTTTAAGGACTGTAAAAGCATAAAACTAAGGAAATTAAATTCTTGAGCATAAACCATGTGTGCCAAGGTTGTAAGAATGACATAAAAGACAACCATTGTATACCAATGCCTTACAATATCATCATAACTTCAGAGCTGTCGTTTGCTTCCTATGTATATACCTCTTTCTAACAGCACAGGCAAGTTGTGCTGAAGCAGCAGTGCTTATCTTGTTATGTGCACTGTGTGACTCTAAAACTGTCATTTTATCCTGATTAAAAAGCAACATAAGAAAATTTATTTTCACACTCGGCACTCGTAGACCTAAAATGATGTGCACTGAAATACAGACGTGCCCTATTACTTCTACATGCACTGATGCCTTAGAACAAAGATGAAAGAATATTGAAATTATAGCTCAAATTCCTGGTATCCTAAACTGTAACTTCCTTCACTGCTTTGTACAGGTTTATGTTTTAGGCAGATGGGATTCTGGCTTTTCTATTTCAATTCATGCAAACTGCATATTTTCACAAGATTTATCTTAAGGTCTCAGACAAAGATTTGATAAAATGTCAGTGATTTGATTTTACTAATTATTCACAAGTATTTTAATGAAATTTCATTCAGGTGATTACTGATAGAAACTAATAATCTGACATTTCTCTCATTTAAGCAGTAGCTGAAAATCAAACACCAGCTCATTACAATAACCAAAATTTAACTCATGTTCATGTTTTCAAAGGCCATTTAGAGGACATTTCATATGGCCAAAAGGTATGCTTGGTTTTCCTACCTTGTTCAGAGGGCACCGGTAATTGATCCAGATTTGGGGCTAGACCACTCAGAAATGTACCAGCAAGTCTTCTCAGAATTCTTCTGCTATCCTTATCCTACATAAACATCCTAATCATGATATATTATCACTAAAAGCTAGACAATACTGAATTATTTTCTACCCAACAAGCAAAAATAGATAACAGACTAATAGTTAAGACACAAGACACAAGTCCTCTCTAAATCTATGCCTGTTTTAAACACAGATTTCCATTGTCAAATTGCTTGTCATTTTTGATATCTGTGGAAAGTTTCTGCCTATCCAGTGCATGGAGAGTCCAGACAACCAACATAAAATAGAAAATAGTGAACTCCACTGTGGAAGGTGGAAGAATAAAAATTGCATATCCAATTGCAATGGGCTGAAAAACATTGCCGAATCTGGACCCGGGTATGCTACTTGCTCCAAATAAGGTAGTTTCTTCAAAAGAGAGGCTAAGCAGCAAATCCACAAAGAAAGCTGATATAGGAATCCTCTGGTCTTACTGCTCTCTACACCATCAGTGCCAGAGAAATGGCTTCACAACAGTCACATCAGGAATATGAATGAACAATCTCTGTGCAGTCACTAGAAGAGAGACTAACCACAAAAGTAACAGCATAATAAGACGTATTTAGTAGAAAGCTGGATTTTCGTCATTTTCCTCAAAAGATTTGGGCTCTTTGGAAGTTTTTGGTTTTCGCTTCTTTTAAACATAAAGGAAAACATGCATCTCTTCGATGCCTGTTTCTCTAACAATGAGAAACCACTGAATTCAGATAACTTCAAATCTGCTATTCTCAGTTTCTCCCCCCAAAGAAATAAGAATAACTTGAAAAGGAAACAGCTATGTGGAACTAGTGACCACCTGCATCTAAGCAGGTATTACAGTCTACTAATTTAGACAAAAGCACACAATGTTATTCTTACCATGTCCTCTCATCACCTTGTCTTCCCCACTGACTAGTCTAACCATTCCTTGGTCAGATGGCTAATACTAGATGCCAATTCCACAGAGGATGGGACTGTCTCTGACTGTTCCATTCAGTCGGTGTTTACAGCACAGAAAACACACTAGAAATAATTATGAAAAAAATCATTAAAATCATCTTTTATACTCCTAAATGACCTCAAGGGGAAAACTACTACAAATATCAAAATTCAGCATCAAGACAAATGACATGCTTTTTTGTTCACACACCAAGGTTCTCTGGCTCTCTTAACGAAAATGCATCTGACAGACGTCCTAACCACCAGCAGAACCACCACAAACACGCCAGAGTCTGACCAAGTCCTTGCAGAAGATGGGAAAGCAAGAAGCTCCCGGTTCTGATTTCCATAGTCTAACTTTCTCCTGCCCATTCTTCCTGATACCTGGGGCTTATTTTTTTTCTGGATTACAACTGGTGAGGGACAGCTGATCTCCCTGAGCTGCCCTGCTCACTGCAGCTGGGTAGCAGAACCGTGACTCCTTGGTGGGCTGTCAGAGAGCTCACATGGGGACCGAGGTCTCCCGGGCAGCTCGCTCCTGCCAGTTCTCCAGACAGGCTGCGAAGGCCAGGAGGGCAGACCACACAGGCTGCTGTAAGCACTGCCACAGCAGACGTCTTTGCTCTTGCAACACACTAGATTCCCATGCCTGGGGAGCTGCTGGTGTAAGTAGCCAGTCGCTTTTCATCCTTAGAACCCTACCTCAGCAAAACATCCATACGCAAAGATGTGCGTGCTTACACACACTGCTGTGCTGCAAAGCGACACACTGAAGACTGTTCAATCAGAGATTTACGTAGGTTAAAGTTTCAAGTATTTTAATTTTTTTCCGGAAAAATTAAAACTCAGAAAACAGAGAAAACACCAAAGGGAAAAAAAAAAATCCATAAAAATACACAAAGACCTTTCATCCAACCAGAATCTTGCAGTAATTATTTCAATATTGATTGAAACACTTCACTGGATATTGGAAATTGGTGTGAGTATGCAGTTGGTCTGGTAAGCTTGTCCACCTACACTAAGCTTTTAATGTCTGAAAAATTTGGTCTTCAGGACGAATACCCTAAAAAGCCCTGGTTATTTTGCAGCCTCAAAATAAATGAGCTCTTCATCTGTCCCAAGTACTCCTTGAACATCTTGGGTGAGCTGAAGGCAAGCCTCTTATTTGTTTTTTTACTCATGGCATTTATAAGAGGAGACAAAAATCAAAATACTGATGTTAGTTAACAATTTATGGTTTTACTTATCATAGACTTGAAAGTATTTTATATTTGCTATATGAGCTCTTTCATTCTTATGTATTTGTCTTATCATACACCACACATCATTTCATGGCTACAACAGCACATGGAATCCACAAATATCATAAACCATTGCTCTTTGTCTGCAAACTGATGTGTGCCAACTACAGCGTATAAGATAATGAAACACTTCACATATTATTGGCAAAGTATATGAGCTGTTAAATATGGGACCTCACAGTCTTACAGCCAAACACCTGGCAAAGTTCAAATGAATTCCACAGGTTTGGTAAAAGCTTATTTTTCGTCACTTATTCCGTGTCTACTCAGAGGCATTCTGGTTGTATA
Organism: Rissa tridactyla; assembly: GCF_028500815.1. Classification (NCBI taxonomy): domain Eukaryota; kingdom Metazoa; phylum Chordata; class Aves; order Charadriiformes; family Laridae; genus Rissa; species Rissa tridactyla. The sequence goes on from NC_071467.1 coordinate 46,072,455, forward strand.
AAAGTCAAATATTTATAGTTCAGTGCCTGGGGAAGAAGCATCTTTCCCATCAGCCTCCCTAAATGAAAAGCAACCCAAAAAGCATTGCTTAACATTCTGCCAAAATAAGCCTTCCTTGGAGGCTGAAAAGGTTTGGCAAGACCGCCATCCCACAACCAGCATTTTCTCTCCTGTTTTTGCCCAGCCACTGAACTCAGCTTGGATCAGCAGAACATAATGAAAAAGGTCCTTCTAAACACCTTCTGTTCAAGGCAAAACAGGAAGCTCTGTCTTAAGTGAACCTGCTCATCGCTTCCTCTCTTCAGCCTGAGAAGTTCAGGCAGCCTGGATGAGTCACAGAGAACTTAAGATGACTGCTGGGATATTCATCCAAATAAATCCCAAATTTCAAGTGTCTTGAAGCCTAACCATCTGTATGAGCAACTCTTCAATGAGGCTGTTTCTCGAACTTCATTAGAAGGCGCTCTCATACATATGGACAGCCTGCTCTGCGGGATCAAGTGGTTTGAAATCCCCATTTGACTTCAGAAAATCTAGTCAGTGCTCAATGCACCTTTTGTTTGCTAAACGCATACTAGCATATGTGAAGAGCTTTCTTTTTCCAAACCAAACATTTCCAAGTCTATGGTATATTTCGCTGCACAGGTATGTTCACTCATAGCCTACTGTCAACGTTGAAAGTGACACGCATGCCCACATTGACAGAAATAAATTCTCAGAGATCTCAGCTCATCTGCCATTACAGTTGCTTGTAATGCTATCCTGGGAATCCTCTTTTCATAGTTTTATGATTTTAAGATGTAACCTTGTACAGCATAATGCATCCTGTCAAAACTAATACCACAAAGTCTCTTAGAGATAAGACACTAATGGATAGGAGATGCATTGAAGTGAATGGATCCATAGCGATCCAATGAACTCAATACTCCTGTCTAATCTACTTGAGCTCTTTAGGAGGATAACATCCAGGACACTCCTGTGTATTATTTAAAAGTGTTGTAAGAGACTCAAAACACATAGCTGAGAAGGATTCATCCCAAAACCAGCAAAGTCAAGCAAGGATAAAGGCATTCAGAACCTCTTGTATTGAGGACATTGGTTAAGACATGCGACAACCAAAGTTATTCCCATCTGACAGCTGTTTGGTAGCCTACACAAAATAAAATGGTGGTTTCAGTGCAGTTATAGATGGATGTTTACATTATAGATGGAACTATGTGGCAAGCTCAGCAGAGAAGCTGAGCAGTTTTGCTAGGTTAACACACCAGTGATAACAGAAGAAAGCTTCCAAGTCCGGTACTGCTCATCCCCCACTTGCTGTTCGTGGGGTCAGTCCAGGTCGCAGCCAAGAAGCCCTGCAGGAAGCGCTTACACTTCTGCTATCTGCTCTGTTTGCAAATACAGGAGCCCAGACAATACAGCATTTCACACAGTCACTAAATTAGCAATGGTAGGCAATTTTTAAGCAATACAAACCTCTCCCTCAAAAAAAAAAAAAAACCAAAAACAACAAAATGTGACAATTGCTTATATTCCTTTAGCCCCTAAACAAATTTATATTGCAAACTGGCTTTGAAATACGAATAATCCCAAGTCTCAGTGGCCTTGGCCTACTTGAGAGCCAGTCTTGAAGTGTGGACTAACTGTTCCTGGCTTTTTCCCTGATGAATGCACGCAGCCAGCCGGCTGCTACAGCAGGGGCCTGTGTTCTCCAGATGATTTTGCTCCCAGAAATCATGCATGCAGTCAAAAGAACCAGGCAGTTCTTTTAAGGAGAACGCTCGATGAGGGAAAACCGAAACACGCACGGTTCAAAAGGGCAACACCAGGCAATTGCCACCGAAATCCCAACAACCAAACTACTCCCTCTAATCCATTTGAGGGCTGCTTGTTGTCGGTTTGTCTTAAGGAAAGTTCGTTAGAGAACCCCTCTAACGAACAGAGCACACAGTTTCAGTCACTGGCACCTACCCCTCTGTCACCATGGGATGACCCCCGTCCTGGCAGCTCTGCGCTCCCTGAAGCAGCCTGATGAATCGGTGCCAGGGCCCCCGAGTGCTCGAATTTAGTGGCCTTGCCCAGCCTCACCGGGGGCCACCTCCAACCCTACCCGTGGCCCAGGAGCCCCATTTCCCCTCAGTCCCTGTCACAGCCTCCACCCCCCCCCGCTCCCCCAGCCCTGCCCTGCCGACCCGTGAGGCTGGTGGCCCGGCCTGGCCTCGGCCAGGCCATCCCAGGGCGGTGTCTGGCCCCGTCTCCCCTCACCCGGCCCGACCCTGACCCCCCGCGGCCTGGCCCCGTCCCCAAGGCCCAGACCCGCTCCGGAGGAGCCGAACGCGACAAGCGTCCTCCTCCGGAAAACACGGCGAGGCGACGCAGGGCCCTGCGCCGTTCCCCGGGGCGGAAAGGCGGCACCGCCAGCGCCCGGCTCGGCGCAGGCGGCGGGGAGGCCGCTCCCCGGGCGGCCACGCCGGGGCCGAGAGGGCAGCCGCCACCTCGCCGAGCCGCCGCCGCCAAGCCGTTGGGCAGGGCGGCATCTAGCGGCCGCTGCCGCCGCGGGCAGGGGCCCCTCCGGCCCGGCGGCAGCTCCGGGCCGCGGCGGGGGACGGAGCCGAGGCGGCGGGCGGGCTGCGGGGAAGGGGTTGGGGGGATGGAGCAAGTGGTGCCTTCCTGCCCCCCTCGGCTGGCGTCGGTGCCATCTGCCTCCTTTCGGGTCGTGATTCACCACAAAGCCCAACTTCATCCCCTTAATCAAAAGCGACGCAGGTAGGAATGCTGGGCGCCGTAAAGTGCCTGTTCCAAGCTGTGCTCTGAGCGGCGGCCCGCCTGACCGCTCGCTCCGCCAACCCTCCTTCTGGGCGCCCCCGCAACCACCAAGGAGTGCTCTTCACACCCTGACTGAGGCCTCTTCTGTTCCTGATAAACCGATCAAACATTATAGAAAATAATGAGCGTGTGACAGGAAATTACAGCTATTTAGCAACCGTGCAAGGAACCTCTGGGTCGAGGGCTACGCTGTGGCTTTGGTGAGATGCGAGGCAGGCACATAACAGGGCTCGCGGCACTGGGATGGAAAGCCGGGCCAGGAAGGAGACAGGGTGCATCTATGCACGCTGCCGGGAGGGAACGGTTGCACAATACCAGCGGCCACGCTGGGGATCAGACCAGGATCTGAAATCCGTGCTCTTGAGAAGACTCGGTGCGTTCTGCTTAACGACATCAAATGGTCACGACCTAAGCTTGAAACCTCATCTGGAGGAACAGCATCTCCACTAAATCCAATTCCTGCCATGAGCACACCAGGGCAGTGGTTCAAGGATGACTCGGAGGGAAGGCTGCCATTTCCTGACTCACCATCCCCGCTTCCTGGAGCCTGGCCTTTCAAGTCTCCGTCCCCGTTACCAGTTCCTGAAGTGAACCCTCTTATCGTGTGAAGCGCGATGAAGTCACAGGCCCCCACAGACTGCGTCTATACATACTCTTCCCCCTCCTCCATGTTTTTGTCTGGAAATTTGTTGCTCATACTGTTCACATGAACATTTTTCTCACTAAGATCCAAGTAAAATTATTCATAAAATGATTCAGGTTTGCCAGTAACTGCATGGATTGTGAGAGCTGATTAAGTTTTTTTGTACCTGTGGATTCTCTGATGCTATGAAAAGGCTTCCTATTAGGTTTTATTCATAAAAAGTTGGAAACTCACCTGATAGTGCTCTCCATGTCAAAAATACACGTAGAATGAACACAGAAGTATTTAGTTAAAAACCCACCCATTAACAACAGTGGATTTGAGATAAGGATGCTACTCCCGAATGATAAAAAAGTATTCCTCACTATTTCAGTGATACGGTGCATGCTTTATCTGCCTCCTCAAAAAAAAACGGAAGAACAGACCTAAACAAGAACATACACTGAGACATTTCACAGTGAGAGGTCACGATCTTTTAGCTATAATCTTAACCAATTAGCTCTGTCTGTTTTAGGCTGTTCAGGCAAACCTAATTAACAACTTCAAACAGCATTTTGCAAAATGCTAGCTCTAATCTTAAAATACATAAATCACTAGGGAAAACCGCACACAGCCCCTGATCTGTTATGTTTATTTCTGCAGAGACGTTTCACACAGCCCTACTCAAGTTCAGGAAAGTGTGCAAAACACTAAGGAAATAGGTGAAATTCACTTAGGTGACATCTCACCCCAGTGGGGCCGTGAGCTTGCCTTGCGTAGTCTTAAGGAGGTGTATTCTGAGCCCACTTGGGCTGGAGCTGTGTAGTCGTTAGCAAGCGAATGGACTCGGAAGGAAGCCATTCTGACCACACTTGCAGTGCCAAGCAATGGAAATTCAGAGCCCTCTGTTTTAAAAGTGAAAACAGGAGCGCTCAAAGCCTGGCACAAGTCTAGAAAACTACTTTGTAACAGGGAAAAGCGAGGAGAGACCAAAAGGGATTCGTTTTCTATGCCAATATCTAGGCTCTGAAGTTCAGCAAGGAAAATTTCCTGATATTCTGCAAACAAAAGAATTCCCATGCGAAGCAATAAGCAAGAGGCAATCAGTAGCAATGACGAAGAAATAATGCCCCACAAACTACAAAAGAAAGAAAAGAAAACAAAGCAGAAATATATAGAGAAAACACAGTGAAGTTCATTGTCGAAAAATGCTGTTAATACAACTGCCTTGCAACTAATGTACAGCTAATAGGAAATAAAAAGATGCTGCATGAGAGAGAAACAGCAAATGCTCACAATACAAAAGAGAAAGTGGATGCAAATGAACTATGAACTGACGGGGCATTAAGGCATCTGGCCTGCAGACTCAAACGTAGTTTTAGGTCCCTGGTACATGCACCCAAGTCCATGCCATGCAAAAACCTTAGTGAGCACCAACCCTACGCAATAATTTGGTCTCACAAGAAGGAAATGCAGACGGAGAGGCCAAAAGGGCCCTACGAAGCCCTTTGACCTGGCCTCCATCTATGCCAGGAGTTTGCTTTTCAGGGAAAGCACCTTACAGTATGCAGCTGCTGCCATAGGTCTGCTTCCTCTTGTGGTGCTTGGTAGCCTTACGTTCCATCCCGCACACTGGAAGGACCCCATTTGCAACATTTACCGTGGATCTCTTATTTATTTTCTTTGGTCTTCTATCTCCATTGCCACCAATATGCAAACAACTTACTCAAGGAGAATTCTTTCTGGCTGAAGGAAGCAATATGACAAAGCAGGGAATAAGAGATAGAAAATGAGCGTCTGTGGCTGAGGAGGGTTCCACATTGGGCAGACGTAAAAATAACAACAGCAAACAAATACAGAATCAATTAACCCATGCCAGAGAAATTACCCAGGACTACATGAGAAACAAGATGCAGAGGTACAAAGCTCTGCCTGTCCTCCTGAGAAAGCCAGAGAAGCTGTTGACAAGTGAGTTTATCATTCTGTGTCCCGCCAACCTCCTATTACAGCATCCAGCAACCATCGGCCCACCCAAGTCCTACTGTCAAAAGAGCTGTATGTTCTCACTGAGAAATGTAGAGAGTTGTGGAAAAAGATGTCCAAACCCCAAAGCCTCACACACAGCACCTTACGTTTTTTGACTGTTATGAAACCGCCCTGAGTAATTTCCAAAATCATGGCCAGACCCTAATGAATAATTTTTCAAAACAATGTTGTGAATGTTTCTGTTAACATGTTGAGTGTATAATTTTAATTTCTTCGTTTGGAGTTACTCTGTGCTAATAGGCATTATGTTCCTTTCAAGAGACAGCAGAGAACAATGCGGCTGCACTCAGTCAGGGGGCATCTTCTGGAAGGAGGAGGAAATTGTGCTTTTCCAAGAGCAATTGAGCAACTTTGGGGGGAAAAGCTTTCTGGAGTGCAGAGCAGGTCAGACAGAGTGGAGGAATGCACAAGGAGGAGGAGCACAAGTTAGTTTGGGGGTGGTGGGAAGGCTCCACAGTACAGGAAAAATACTGACATACTAGAGCAAGTCCAGCAGCAGGCCACCAAACTGGTCAGGGGGCTGGAGCACAGGCATATGAGGAGAGGCTTAGAGAAATCCTTGAAGCATCCTGGGCTGCATCAAAAGAAGCGTGGCCAGCAGGTCCAAGGAGGTGATTCTGCTCTCATGAGACCCCACCTGGAGTACTGCGTCCAGCTCTGGAGTCCTCAGCACAAGAACAACATGGACACATTGGAGCGAAGGGCCACAAGATGATCAAAGGGCTGAAGCACCTCTCCTATGAGGACAGGCTGAGAGAGTTGGGGTTGTTCAGCCTGGAGAAGAGAAGGCTCCAGGGAGACCTTATAGCGGCCTTGCAGTATCTAAAGGGGGCCTACAGGAGGATGGGGAGGGACTCCTTATCAGGGAGTATTATGATAGGACACAGGGTAACGGCCTCAAACTGAAAGAGGGTAGATTTAGATTGGATATCAGGAAGAAATTCTTTACTGTGAGGGTGGTGAGGCACTGGAACAGGTTGCCAGGGAAGTTATCAATGCCCCATCCCTGAAAGTGTTCAAGGCCAGGCTGGATGAGGCTTTGAGCAGCCTGGTCTAGTGGGAGGTGTCCCTGCCCATGGCAGGGGGGTTGGAACTAGATGATCTTTAAGGTCCCTTCCAACCTGAACCATCCTGTGTGATTCTGTGTGTGTGTGAAAAGAGTCCATTCAACTTGGAGAAGAGGAGGCTCAGAGGAAACCTGACTGCTGAAACTACCTGACCTCAGGCTACAGAGAAGACAGAGCCAGACTGTTCTTGTAGGTGCACAATGATAGGCAATGGGCACAAGCTGGAGCATGGGAAATCCTGATTAAATATAACAAAAATATTTTACGATGAAGGTGGTCAAATACTGGAGTAGGCGATGTGGGCTTTCCATCTTTGGAGGTGTCAAGGGCTTGACTGACTGGGCATGGCCCTGAGCAACCTGATCTAATTAGACATCCTCTGAGCAGGGGGTTGGACTAAATGACATCCAGAGGACCCTTCCAACGTAAATTTTTCTGTGAGACTGTGAAACAGCTTTCTAGATTCAAAGAACTGATGTTTTTAGATGTTCTTCACCTTAAAGACAAGGTAGAAGAAAGATCTCTGTCAGAGACCCAACCCATCCGGGCTGATAAAAGAAATATCATGGCATTTTTGTGAATAATATTTATGTTTTACACAGTTGTTGGGATTTCAGATAAATAGCACTCCTTCTTATTTGTATGCCCTGCAAGACACTGCTGTCTTAGGCACTTAATTCACCAAGCTATTTTAAATCCATTCTGTCTGTTTTACCTCTGTGCCTTGCTCTTAACCCATAACTTGCATCAACACTAGTCCCCTGAGGTAAAGGTTTCTACAGGTATCAGTCATATGACTGTAGGGTAATGAAGCTCAAAAGACATAGTTTGTTTCGGTTTTTTTTCCTAAAAGGAAATGCACATCCTCATCCAGTGCTTAGCCTATCTCCCTACCTTCTATATTACAAATGATAGTAGCAAAATTATAAGGTTCCTTACCTGCATATGCACACACACACACATCTGTACATATATACACATACCAGACATATCAAGTCTTGTGCATTTACCATTTTCCATCTCATGCTTTCACAGAATATCTATACCTTCTGCATTTACAATGCAGTGACTCAGCAGTGGTCCCATCTTTTGCTGTGCTGACCAGCTCTACCTGGTGTATCTCAGGGAGGCTTCCAGGCTGCATTTTCGTTGAGAGCACTTAAACGGGACTACAGTGCCTCCTGCATAGGTGCGGTCTTCACAGCCTTCCCTGTTGCATGGGTGGCTTTGCTCTGTAACCCAGGGACAGCCCTATCACACAACTGGAAACAGTTTTCTCCTGCAAATCAAAGCTGACAAAATGTGAGAGGACAAGCAAGTCACGCAACTCGCCATGCCTTCCCTTAATGCTAGCTTTTGTGTTTACCTTACATGTAAGAGATTGATACCGAGAAGAAAAGAAGTTACGAGTCTGAAGTTCTCCTTCTAGATTTGACAGACTCACTTTCCGATCCTCAGTAGGCTACTTCATATCCACATCTGAGCTCCACCACATACAAGAGGGGTGATTATAGCAACATCACAGCAGAAGCCGTGGGACTTCACACCTACAGAGCTCTTTGCAAACATAAACTGCACAAAAATATAAATTCTTTTCTAAGATCCCTTCAAAATAAAATATGCAGAAACTGGTAATTCCTCACAGTCTCTCTGCTGGCATGGAGTAAGGAACGGCCTCAATGGCAGAATGTGGAGCCTTTGCGCACAATCTATGATCTTAGACAAGCAAGATTCACCAGTTTAATGAGATACTGCAAGTTATTCAACCGTTTGATTGCTTTGGCCCCTCAGAAGTGTGGTAGGCATTGATTACAATCACATAGTGTAAGTTATTCTGGTTTGTTCAGTACCTCAAGTAAGCAGCAGTGACTCCTCATGTGTTTGAACTCTGATGCTGGCATTCCCACGCCATACCGTGTTAGACATTCAGACAACTGTGCTGATCACATATTTCCTTTTGCTTTAATAGGCCTTTCAGGAATGAACAAGCATTCCCTTGTATACTACTATGGTTCCCATCACTTGATGGTCACACTTAATTAACCACTAGTTAAGTAAAGAGCTGGTTACACTTCATTTCATTAAGTGATTTCATGATCTCCAGAGGTACACTGACAGCTCTGTTAGCTGAAGCTATGTGAAAAGGGGCAGCAGAGACAACAGTAACATTTTGCAGCACTTCCTCATCAGTGATTTTCCAGGCACTACTCTTACAGAGTACAGCTAGTTACATTCCCATTCCCGTTTAGCTTTTTGACTCAAGGCCTCGAGGTAAGATAGACCATATCCCATTACTAGTACCTTTAGCAATGTTGGTCCCTACGTCCTTAAAGTCATTATTTTAATATGACGTATATACTAACAATTTTTCATCTGTCTTCCCTCCTTTAGGCTTTCCTGTTCATGGTCAGCAAACAAATGTGATTAAAGGGCACCATCCCATTTGAAAATGTAAGCAAGAATCTACTGGAAAACAGAAAAATGTTAAAAGGTTCTACAGCGGGATAAAACCAGGCAGTTTAAAAACACCAGGCAATTAACTATAAAGTATTTAAGTATCACATGACCGGAAAAATACCACCAATGTTACATACATTAGCATAAGAACATGCACATTACAGGATACATGTAAAACTGTACATTAAAGCTGCGCACCACAAAAACCTTGTCACAACAGTTTGTGCTCATTCATAGGGATATGTAATGGACGTGGCGTAACGTTTCTAATGTGAAAACATTTTCTTCTGATTGAATGGGGAGAATCTTGCCTCACTGTACTTGAAACCTAGATCTAAAGTTCAGTCTGCCCATGTTTTAAGCGATATTTCAGTGTAAGAGAGAAAGTGTTGGGAAAACACCATCATAAAGGAGGGTGAGATGAAAGAGTTACAGATGCATAGCACAAATCAAAAATAATGCCAGTGACTTGACTTCTGTTGTGAAGCCCTGTCTGTCACAGATTTGTGTTCAGAAATTGTGAAAATTCATAAGCAAACTGTATTTCATACAAAAACAGCATCTTTGCTCTACTTACGCAGACTTTAGTTCAAATCACATGAAGAAATAGCAGAACCATTCACTATAAACAGACCAGAAGAAAAACAGAAGTGTCTTGTGCCAAAGTCAAATGATGTGTCCACTTGTTACTGCCATTCCCTAGAGACCTGACCTATGTAAGGATCGTGAGAATCACGTATTGACGAAAAGCTTCCTATAAATTTCATCTGTTTTTACTTTCCTATATGTGTTATGCTATTATGGTTTGTGATGAGACAGATTTGTCATTGGAGTCCAGAATGTAAGGGAGCTACTTGTTTCAGGAAGTCCTGGGAGGAATTCTTCATGAATTCACATCTGTTACCAAAAAGAGCCCTCATCTAGCTATGGAACTAGACAAGAATGTGTGGAAAAATGCAGCATGCCATTCCCCACCCAGCTCACAACACAGTTACAAGAAGTTCCATGTATATTGTGTGAACTTTTGGTTAGAAATTACACTTGTTACTGACAAGGGGGGGAAAAAATCAATCCCACGTTGCTTTTTATAACTGGCCTGCACAAAGTATTATTATAAATCCTTTATATTCTTATAATATTTTTCACACATATACTTTTCACAGTAACTGTGGTGGACCCATATCATTATTCCAACTTTAAGGCAGAGTAAATGATATGCCAAACGTTTAAGTGACTTGTTCAAAGTTGTGTAACGAGTTACAGATATTCTGGCTATCTCCAGCCCTCATACTCTGCGGAGTACCCCCCAACTACGGTTTGTACTGAGTCATTTAGCCACAGATATTGTAAGCAAAAAAGAAATTACATTACTCGGGTCTTAGAAGGGTGATACTTTGTGTACTCAATAAATCAAGGAAAAGGAAATCAGCAACGGGCTTTGAACCAAAAATGCAAATTTATGGCAAGGTTATTCAGATTCAGTTATCAAGAGAGGAAGACATTCTCACTGCCTTAAGTTGTTCCGCTAGCACACAAACCCTAATTCCTTCAAGAAAAACTTTGCATTTCACAGGTGAGGCATAGATCAATAGTGACAATGACCTTACTAGTGTACTAATTAAGAAAAGATTACTAATTGTAACAGGATCTAAATAAACATCCGCCTCCATGTCTCTTGGATGGATGATTTGCAAAGCGTTTCTCATCCTGCATATGACATATTTTAAGTGACCATTTAAAGAGCCTTTCTCAAGTACCTTCATAAGTTTCTGGGCTGCCAGGTATTTGCATTGACGGGACATTTAAGTTTGAAAGTGCTGTGCATTCGCATTCTCTGTGGTGCTACAGAAGCAACATTACTGATAATAAAGGCAAGATCCGGCAGGGAAAACAGGAGAAAACCCAACAAATCTTTGATTCATAGGAGACTCAAAGCTGCATGATTCAAATACCAGAAATTCACTTTCAGGAATTTTGGCAAGTTTTTATAACCAGTAAATTATTACTAGCTTTCCTTGGTATTCATTATAACAACATTAATAGCGGTGGATTCCTTCGTACATGTTTGATTTTAATATCCAAATCTGTGGGAATCCCTCTGGTATTTAACAGAACAAAATTAAACATCAATTGCAAAGTCACAGAAGGAAATCTAAAAGTGTCTTTATCCAAAAAATTGTTCACATTAGTTTATTAACAAACAACACTTTCCAAGGCTTCAAACATTGTATGATTCCAAAATCATGAAAAATTATTTCATTTGTGCTCAGTTTGTAAATATGCTGCTATATAGACAAAAACTACTCCCACAATTTATCATGTTGCTTCCCCACTATTAGAATTTGCCCCATACCTCACTGCACATGAACTTAACTAAAAATGTTATTGTGTCAAGTGGAAGGAGGGAAAGAGAGCCTATTCCAGGAGTTGCAGAAATTGAAAGAAATGTAGGCAACAGAAAAGCACGGCGGGTTTCTCCCACTGAGAAGTGTGATGGGAATTTGGCAGGAGCCCCACAGTCGGTATCTTTCTCTTGCATACAATTCTTCCTTGCAATTTCTAATACACGCAGGCCAATAAGAAAGGTCAATCCCTTGTTCCTTTCAGTTGCTCATCTACCTCAAGGCGGCATTTCCTCTCAGTTAAACATACATATTTCCACATAAACATGCTGATATCTCCTTTTTAAAAGCCAGATACTCAGAGGTTGAACATTTAGTCCTCACTGAAGGACTTTGACAACATAACTTTGCTGCTAAGGGTCGTGACATTTTTTCATCGGGAGGCATATACACAGTGTGAGAAAAGCATTCTTGACATCCATCCTTCACATCTGATTTTATGTACATCTTCCATAAACACATGAATTCTTATTTTGTCTCACAAGCATTTAAATTAATGAATTTTGCAGTCACCAAACAGCTGAAGAGACATAGCTCTGGGCTACAATCCCACATGTCTAGATACAACAGCTTTTAAGCATCTCTTCTCCAGAAGGGATCAAGCGGAAAAGCTCTGATTATTTTTTCTTGAAGAACATGTGTTCAAAAAGAAGCGGCAAAGCCTAAGAACACATCCATGGCCTCGAATCCAGGGCCTGCTCACCTGCATCAGGGCTCTGTGGTGCCAGATGGAGCCTGAGCTTCTCCTCCAGCGGGAAAGGCATCAGGTCCTTCCTGGTGATCACACCAACCACTTGATTCTGCTGGTCAACAACGGTGAGGTGGCGCAGCCCCAGGGTGCGAAAGATGATATAGGTGCGTTGCAACGAGAAATGAGCTTGAACTGACATTGCCGATTTATTTATGTATGGCTCCTGTAAGACAAAGAGACAAGACATGGGGAAAACGCAAAAGCATGAGTGTATCCCTTGCCATAGGGTTGGGAAAGAGAGGCAGAGAAAGGAAGCCGGGGAGAGAGAAGTAGCAGGCTTGAGGGACAGGAGCCAGTAAGAACATTAGGTCTTCTCTCCCGGTTCCCCATCCCCAATTATACCTAAAACATCAGGAAATACCATAGTAAAAAAACACTTTCTTTTTTGGTAAACCATCAGGTTCACTCTAAATAAACTATTGTGACTGGAATGTACCCAAATCTCACAGGCTAAAACAGCAAAGTTGAGACCCATTGATATGGTCTGAGTTTCTACTTGGAAATAGTTGGTGACCCCAATATTTACTAAGTCTTAAGATTTTTTATAGCTGCTATCTCATTACACAACCATTTATGACATCCTGTAATATTTTGCAGTAAATGCTTATAAAAGTAAATTCACATAGAAGCATAGTCTGCGAGGAAGAGGACAAAGAAAATAATCATATGGCTCCGAGAAGAAGAGGGCCTGCAAGTACTAAACTTTGCTCACTGAAAACTATGAGGGCTATAACTGTTTCTTGACAGGAACAGAGCTAAAGACCTTTTTATTGTTAACCAAGCTGGTCTTTATAGCTTATATAGGTGTTCACTAAGTTTTTATTTCTTGCATACTTCTACAGTATCCTTCTTATGACTTGGCCAGTTCTGTCAAAGGAGGTGTATTATGCTTCCCAAGCGTATGCTTCCCCAGACAGAGGAAAAATTAAACAAAGACATGATAAAATAATATAAATAAATGCACAGTACAGAGGGACACGTCTCTTCTCCCTCTTTCATTTACAGGGCTGACAAGACATTCAAAGACATAAGGAAGAAAAAAATTAAAGGTAAAAAGGTTTCCTCTTTCTGTACTAAATACAATTTTGCTGTGGAACAGGAAATCATTAAGCCTAAGAACTTCACAATGGATGTTTCTGTGGGTACCAAAAACAAGCTTTCGTGAGTAATAATAACGAGTTGTTGGAAAAGATACTCAACCTTTTGCTACAGGGATCATATCAGGTCCTAAAAAGTTAGGTATCAATGTGAAACCTAACTGAGTGCAATAGGTTTCCCATAACAGAAAAGTTGTGTGGCCCAATGGCACAAGCACTGGACTGGGTCTCAGCTGAGCTGGCTTCTACTCCCGTGTATGACCTCCTCTTGAACTTTGGAATGCCGTGTTTCCATGGGGAACTCCACCTCAGTTTCCCCATCTATTAAAAGGAAACTCTTAAACCAAAGTAGATAATGGATATTAGGAGCATTGTGGTTTTTAACACTTGTCACTCCCTCTAGCAATTCTCAAAGCAAGGAATTCAGACTAGGGGGATCTCAAACTTAGCCCCATCTTCTTTACACATGAGTGAATAGGAGCAGATTTTATATCTTTTTAAATAAAACCTATCTGGCTTAGGCTCTCTGGCCTGGATTTCCCAGTGTCCCCCCAACTTAGGTTCAATGCTGTAGACTGGAAATTCACCAAGGCAGAAACTACATTTATTTTGTTTATAACATATTTATTTTAGGCCTTATTCAGTATACCAAACACATTATTGCTTTTGGACCCGATATTTCAGTACAGTATTTAGGAAATAAATGTGGCAATGTCATAGCAGGGATTAAAAAAAAAAAAAAAAAAAAAAAGGAAAGGGGAAAGAAATATAGTTTTATTTATAAGTTGATGTATAGGCACTGTACGGTAATGGAGCCTAAAATCTCAGAAGTGTTGCTTTATATTTGCTTTATAGGACTATAAGAGCCAAATAATGACATTTAAATGATCTATTCCATTAACATTGTATCATTTTGTCAATCTGGAATGTATTTTAATCAAAAGTCCCCTTGAAATGGTCTCCTTTGTTGTATTTTCTTTTTGGCTCATTTTATCAACATCTGTTATGTTTATACAATATGAATTAAAACTTCGGAATGCTGTTTGTACTCAGCTACTTTTGTTGAGAATGTAACGTCCCAGGATTGGCAGTGTTTATGTAAATCAGTGCGGCTGACACAGCCATCATAAACAAATGAGAAAATATAACAAACACATTGTTCATGGAGGAAATGTTTGTTTTTAGAGTTGGCTTCAGTCTTACCAGATTGATGAAGAGTTGCTGATACTGGGGATCTGTAGTGTAGCGATTCAGCAGCATGGTTAGGCGCGACAGATTGGGCAGCTTCTCCACTGTTATCTGGAATAGGCAAGAATCCATTTCTCTTTCCCTCTGCACTGCACATTAGAACCCACAGCTCAAAAGCCTTCCAGTTTGACTCCTAAAAGATAGTTTTCTAGCAAAACTACACTAGCAGAGCCTGTCCAAACATTAAAAATTATTTTGCCAATAAGGTTTAAATTAGCAATTTAAAATAAAACACTCTTTACTTACAAAAGGATTTTTTTTTTCCTTTAGCGTAACTGTATCTCTATGAAGACAACATAAGTTATATTGGCTTAGGGGTGAGGTTTTTCATGCTGTGAAAATTCACACACTAAGCGGTAATTACATGATCGCATAGTGCAGAAAAAAGCAACAAAACTGGCATCAGCTGAGCTTCAGCCCTCTTCCATAGGAGTACCTGTTTGTATCCTGGCACCTCATCCCACACATAATTGCTCTGCTCCTTCTCAGCATTGTTTTGCCAGCCAGATTTCCCTGTGCAGACCAAGCTTCAGTAATATATGATAACTTTCCAGTTGTGCCTCTATAAATTGCTCAAACCTGCATTACTAGTCTTGCCTTGGTAACACATGATTTTCTTCTACCACACTTAATGTTTACTATTCCTAAAAATCCTTTAGTCATCTATCAAAGGGAAGAACGCTACATGCTTTTCAAGTTTGAAAGCTTTTATAAACACTCGTCATTCAGAGAGGTGTTATCCCGTACAGAATTAAATATTATAGTAATTCTGCTATCCCTGGAGAAGTTGAGAGAGAGAAGATTGGAACAGCCTATCAGAGCAAGGAAATTTTTTGCCAGCAGTCTTACACAACTTTCAGACTCTGAGTGGCATTATAGCTTATGACAGCTGTCCCTGGAAGGTCTCTGGTCATCCTTTAATTTAAATCGTACCTGACCACTTCTTTATGTCAACCACATATATTACATCATCTCTTCGTTCATGGAGAGCTCATCCTAAACCACCCAATACACATGCTGATTAAACAAGGGAAGAGCTGAAAGAGAAGAGGTTACCTTCTCATAGGAGAGAGGATGAGAAGAGGAGAAAGTACCATCGTTTGTCTCTGGTTCAAAGATGTCCTCGTTCTCCAGCAGCATGCACAGCTCTAACCTAAAGTTAACAAAGAAATAAGACACAGAAGAGGGAGAGAGGAAGACTACAGTCATTATGAGGGGCAAATTTTAAAAAGCAAGCTCACAATGCTTTACAATCAGATATATGATGGACAGAGTATTAGTGGGCTGACCACATATTTCACCTTCCTATATTTCCATCAGCAGTAGCAGCATCACACAGGTGTTTTCTGGTTTAGGTTTGGCTGATTAGATCATAAGGACATCAGCTATCCTACATGTTCTTCTTGACCTGGATCAACCTGCTTGGCAGGAACAGCTCATGCACTGTCTAGTTTGCACCCAACAAGACCATACAACTAATAAGCAAATACAATTACCTGAATATACCCACATCCTTCTTAAGTAACATCTACATTAAAACACAAGATCTGCCAAAAATCCATGTCATATTTTAAATCATCAGTGAAACCTTCTGTCACAGTATTGCACTCTAGAGTTCATTAAGGCGTTTAATATTCTTGCTAACTTAGTCATGTGAAAATGGATATCTTTATCAATTATTACATCATTCCAAACCTTCCCTTTGTCCTCCCCCTCTGCATCACACATAAAAAGCCTTGACAAGCAATATATTTCAAATTATCATTTATATCTTAGTGTTTCATTGCTTACATACACACACACACTCTATCTATGCTATCCACTTCCAGCCTTCTAACTTATATTTAGATAACAAACACCTTGGAGACCACCACAAAGCTTTTTGTTTTGCATCATACTTAATATCATGTTAGCCCTGGTCTGTGATTACAACTAGGAGCTACTACAGTGGTACAAAGATGAGCAACACACTGCTAAATGATGCGCTGGAGGGACCCAGAGACGAGCAGACATGCAACCTTCATTAGGGCATCAGAGAAATACAAATGAGGTACAAAGTGGCTTTTGTGAATGGAACACCAAGCCTAAGCTGGGAATATTTCAAAGAAATATTTCCGTATTAGAAAATATTGATTCGTTCAAACCAAAACTTGTTACAGGAATTTACTAGTTTTAACATAATGTCTCCTGGGAAAGATTAATCAGCTTCAAGGTGGGATTAGCACTCCACAGCAGAGGACTTACAGTAAAATGACGTGCCTGCCAGCTCCAAAAGTTGGTGGTTAGAGCCCTCCCTAGGGACAGGATATGGAAGAACTGGGTTCAAGCCCTTTCTCCACACTCTCCTTCATAACGAGCACATTAGTGGCTATGAATGGCATGTCTTAATTTCTCCTGTTGGAGGGGTTCCGTGCTGAATAAACAGGGATCTGTACAACCAGGTCCCTCCGTTCCTGCTGGCTGCCCTGACCAGCAGGCTATTTGCCGTTCCATTATTTTCTTTCCAAACAGTCTCCCCTTCACTATTCCGTACTTCTTTGTCCAGCATTTCATGAAGCTCGATCAAAACTATAAGGAGTGCAAAAAAAATAGTAAACTTATTATGAAATACCATTGAGCTCTCACACATGAAGACGTAACATTAAACTAGTTTCCAATATACTATATTGATCTGTCTGGAGTTTCACACATTTCAGGTCTATAATATAGTCCACCTTTTCTCCAACTTAAAAACAAGATACTTTGGGAGCATCTACCTCCACGTTTTAGTTCAGATCAGGAACACACTTTTGAAGGAAACAATCCTATCACCTCCACCTCCCCTGAGTTGGTTAGCATCGCAGAGCAGTCCCCTTTCTCCTGCAACAGTCAGCGTTTCACTCTCTAGGTCCAGTCTCAAAATCTGTATTGTGTTAATGCAGACACAGCCTTGATCTCTCTTCTTAGATTCTCAATGGGATTTATAGGTAAGCATGCCTGTGGCTGGGATACAGGTATCATCCTTTTACAGGTGAAGACCTGAGAGTGAAAAGAACTTGCGGGGGAAAAAAAATTTAAAAACAGTTCTGAAAAAAATCACCGCATAGCTGGGAAGACTAAGGGTCTGTCATCTGCTCCCACCTTTAAAGCACATTCCATTCACAGGACAAACAAGGAATACAGTATCCTTCATAAATATTGAAATGTTATTTGTCTCAATTCAATATCTAGCTGGCTGTGGTTTTCATAAAATCTCTCTCAGATTACTAAGGAGTGCGCAACGCTGCAGCAGAACTAACTGCTGAGAAAACTCCACTGAGGAAATACTTTGTCCTGAGTTCACATCTCCCTTCCTGGGAAAATCACTGGCTTGCCCTCAGACTCTTGCCATGTGCATGCCAGCATATGGACATGTCGCATAGACAATTAATGGACTTGGGTTTGAGGACAATCATGAGAACACACTAAAAAGAATAGTATAGGCATGCTACAACAGGCAGGATCTATCCCCCTCAGGCTACATTTGGAGAAGGAAAGAGAGGAAAACACAATATACTTATAATATATTCGCTACAGCAGAGGACATGGAGAAGAAATTCATCCAGTCATGCCCTATGAATTACGTTTGATGCATTACACTCTTTGTTCTGCAGGGCGCTCTAAAGGTTCACGTTTTATGGTCTTTCACAAACAGGTCTGTAATCATTCTACGTGAGATATAAATACACAGATCTAAATTCTGCTCCGAGATCATCACGTACAGCTCCAAGAAGTCAATTTCAAGCATGATCACTGGGCCAGGAATACTCTCAAGACCTTAATCCTAGCATGAATATATAGACGTCAAGTGCAAAAGCTATGATCCACCCTGATCCTTTGCCAGGCTCTGTATGCTCACATCCAAAACACCGTTCAGGCCTGTCCATAGTCCAGACTTTTCTATTTTCCACTTGAACATCATGGGGTAGAATTAAAAAAAACAGCAACATTGACCGTGAGCTGAAAGAGCAGAAACATTTGCTCATCACCAGTGGTTTGTTGGCCAGTTTTGGCAGCTTGCAATTTGCTCGGCACCGCTCTTAACTAAACCCAGCAGGGAGTCACTTAACAGGGCTTTGGGAAGTGTGAGAGAAATTTGGCTAGTCAAAAAAAAAGCACATGCAAACACAATGAAGGAAATCGTTGGAACATTTCTGATAAGAATCCAAGCCTATTAAAAACTGCCATATTGAGGAGAAAAATGAACATACATTATTTCACTTGGACTTCCAGAAGTCATGCTTCAGAGGTATAACACCACCACTCTTTGATGTTACATACAACATCCTTCCTATCACATCATCAAGCCTTAGAAAGCAGACCAAACATGTTTCTTGCACTATTTTGTGAGGTTTAACAGGAAGTGCTAGGATTCAGACTTGGACTCTGCAATTGTTCGTTTACTCTTTATTTATTTAAGAAGGAAGAAAACCCTTAAGTAGGGAATCTCATTTCAAAGATACCCTGGCAAGGCATTGCAGTAGTTTCATATGCTCTATCTGTTATAAAACATGCATCGTGAAGATACACCTAATTAAGATAACACACTATTATCCCAATATCCACATGTCAGATTTGGCATGGAAGTCAGGAATGAAAAGTATCTGACAGCTGATTGTGTCACTCGTCTTGTCAAGATGGCCAATTATCTGAGGAAACTGCAAATTCTAAATATTGGGGGAGTGACATAAAAGGAACTGCAGCTCCAAAGTAGCTGCAAATGAACAGAAGGAAGATTAAAAGGTGATGTCACTGGCATAAGCATTCAGGGCAGGACTCTTCCCAAACTGAATGGATAAAATAGGTACAGAGTGGGGTGGGGGGAGAAGGGAGGATTAGAGAACCTGAAGCATCATTTTTAGCTTGCTTTAAGCTTTAGCCTTATTTCTCCTGCATTAATCCACCAAAGGTACCTGCATTCTTTTTAATCTTTAACTGATTATATCTGATGTTTTGGCCAATATCCAACTCAGTGGGGGCCAGTGATTAACATATTCTGACCAGAATAAAACAAATGTCCCTTCCATGCATTCAAATACTGTCTCAGGGCTTCTCTCAGACATGTTTAAAACACAGTGACATCAATTACTAAATTTTGATTGATGTCAGTCAGTTTGAAATAACAATAATAAATAAGAACCGGAACAATAAATTACAAACTAAAATAACCAAATATGGCACCCTGAAACCCTTCATGGTCCTTCCTCATTGTGATACCTGGCTGGTGTAAATTATTTTACAGTATCAACAAGGTTTTGAAAACTCACTGTAGCTAAGACTTGGGGTCTTGCACCTTCAACTTTCACAGTGGTCGAAACAAAAGGAGCGTTTAGGGGATTGTGCAGGGTTTGATCACTGCTCTGCTCTCACCAGAAGTTCTAGCATAAACATGCAACGCTTCCAAAAGGGCACAACGAGAGGCATTTTTACCGTAAAATGCAAATTCTATTTAAGAATAGTTGTTACTTTATGGTCTTGGTAAGATAGCCGCTAGTATATTAAATGCATTTTCCCTGACTTCAGATAGCATTATGCCTTTTTTTAACTGGTAAAAAAGAGTATGATGCATATGGTGAGCTAGACAGTAGATAAGGACTAGATCATCACATACCAGGAACTGTTTTAAAATCCACGAAATCTTCGTCTGTCACAGCAAAATCTCAGGGTTACAGGGTTGTTTCAGGTTAGGCAGCCTAAATCATTACTGTTTACTTAATATTTTGTTCTTCAAATGAAGAAGGAGCTTTGCAGGAATTTTTGCCATTTTACATACAAGATGATAAAAAGGTCATTATCAAGTACTGGAGTTTTCCAGTTTTCCAGAGGAAAGATCAAATCCAGTCCATGACACAGTCATTTCAAAGGATGCTGAATAAAAGTTTAATCTCTGTACCTCCATTTTCAGATCTACAAAACAGGGATTTTGTTTTTTTCCACCCCAGAGCTGTGTTTTGAGGTCAATATTCATTACTTGAGTTGCCAGAGGTCTGGTTTTATGGGCACCATCATCAGGATGAATAAGCAGACAGTAAGTCCACAGCCTCAACATGAAAATACAAAGGCAACTGCAAATAAATTGTAAATGCAAACCTAGCCTTTGAAACCTACAGAAAGGCTAGATTTTAGAAAAGGATAAAGACTTAGGATCTGATTTGTATTTCCTTACAAGCTGGCTTGTAAGATTTTCAATTTCAGAGGAACCTACCACACATTTCAACGACAGGACAAGTATGTGATCAGTCTTTCCATTCACACACCAGTTTTCCCCATGCCTATATTTGATTTCGACATTTAACAACACTCTGCACTTGCCTAAAAGCCACCCACATGCTGCAGCGAGGCTGCATACGTTTTTAATTTAGCTTTTTGAGTTAGCACACAGCCTCTGCACCACTCCGGTTTTCCCTCCAAAGGGCTCTGTCACAAAGTCCTACCAGCACCTGCACAATTATTTGTATGGCCAAACAGGCCTACTAATTTTAAAAGTATCATATAATGTTCTTGGGAAGAAAAGTTTCGCACTTTGGATACAAAATAAAACCACTGCCACAGACTCTATAAACCTTCCTCCATCTGTGTTATTCATGAGCTGCAATGCCCCAGGACCCTGACAATACATGAGAGGATCATAACGTCAAGGGCTTTTGTTGAAAGTGCTGGATTCCATTTATTTTAATAGGCAAGATTGCTGTATAGTGTATCATTGAAATTAACTGCATCAGCTTTTCAAAAGCAGAAGTCCGGACAGTAAAAACAAACAATGTGCTGACAGACTCTACCCTCTCACAAGAAAACCAAGTAATCACAAAAGCACTTTGATATTACCGTCAGCTCCTTCGTCTGCACACCTAAAAATAGTTTTCAGGTCGGTAACGTGCACCCCCTCCCCTTTTCTTCTTCTTTGCTGGCTGAGTTTAGACACAGCCTTCAAACCACTGCCAACGGTGTTTCCAGCTTTGATCAGACCTGGTAGAATCACCATGGCTCAGAACTCAGGGCAAAGCCACAGGGAGGAGGAAGGGGGAAAGCTGTCCATGATCCTCTAGTAAGAAACAAAACCTCATTTTTGTCTCCATTTATTGCATGAACTTTGCAGACTCCTGTGTTTGATTGAGTAACTTCGCGTTCCTGTGATCTATACTTAGCAACCTCTCCACAACAGTGCCAGAAGGAAAAGGCTCTCCAAGAAGCTTTCAAATCTGTATCAGTTATTTCAAGAGTGCCAGCAGCAAAGGCTGTTGCAATATTAAGGTAGATCTCGCTAAGCTCAGTGATTAATTTATGAATTAAAGGTATCGGGTCTCAATTTGTCTTTAACTTTCTCCATTTGTCACTAAGCTGTTGCACCACATTGCTTACTGAAGGCAAGTACTTCTCCTCTTGCTAAGAAAAATAAAGGTATTGCCTTATTAAACAAGTGTGTGTGGACTCTCTGCACACGTGTGCGTGCACACGCCTTGAGAGTAGTGTTTCATTAGTCCCAACTGGGAGGGCAGATTAAAGAAAAATACCAGAAACCATACCTACAGCCTGACATCTCTACGATATGTTGCAATGCTAGATCTCCTTTCCCACGGCACGTATCAATACGCTCTACTCAGTTTTACTGAAGCGCTTGGCAGAAAGCATTCCTGACTCACAACGGTTTCTGTTCACTGGACTGACCAGAGGCGAGTCATACCTAATAAACTGCCATAAAATACACATACACACACCGCTTTGGATCAATGATTTCTCTGCTAAAGGATGTTACTGTGTAATACAGCTTTAAGTTTTCAACTTTGTCATATTTTCTAAACTCTGATCTCTTCAATTTACTTTCAGTTATGTGACATTCCCCTTTAGCGGAGTGAAAGCATGCATTAGCTAAACAATGTGGTTTGGATTTAGTGTTCCCATGCATCATCGTGAAAATGTTTGTCTCAGCAATAGTGTCATTATTGTTACTGGGAACAGCTGCTCTACCATGTCTTCTGATTGTGGAGAGCAGAGTATCTCCCTTCCCATACCAGTTTACAAGCAGGGCGACTAAAGCGGGGCCACAGAGTAGGAGGTTTATGAGTACACACTGTTCCGTACCTGGCTTCCTCCTGCCACGAAGGAAGCAGAAAGTGCGGCACAGCAAGAACAGCAGCAAAATAAATATCGCCAAGAGAAATGTAGTTTGGCTCCCTCCACTGGCAGTTCTTCTGACTCCGGACCGGGGACTAACCTGAGGCAGAAATCCTCCTCTCAGCTCGGCTCCATTAGCTGTGAACATCCTTTGAGCGAGAATTAGAGTGGGGAAGTTGCTGCTATCAAGCGGCGGTTTAATATGTCGCCCGAGTTCGTGAAGTGGAAAGATGGAAGCCCTCGGCGTTCTTGCCAGTGCTCCCAACCTCGCTGAAATAAGTCTCCACATCCAGCGATGGAGCCCTGCGGAGTTCGTCGGGAGAGTGGCGGCAGCGATGCCGTGCTCTGCCAGCCTGTCCAGCTTGGGTCCAGCCAGCCGCACGTTGTTAAGGAAAGCTCACAAAACTTAGAGCTATTTGGGTGATTGCAGAGAGGAGCAGGCTCTAACCCACCTTTCAGAACAACATCTCCAGAAGCTTTGCTTTCCAGAATATTAAACCTTTTGAAATGTCTTCAGATGGGGAGCCATGCTTTCAGTCACTAGGCATTTATGAAACTCCAAGCCTTGGTAACTTTTCAACTACACAAAGACCACAGCTTTTAAATATATTTCTTTTATGATTTAGGGCACAAAGTTCTATTTTTTGAAAGGATCTCAGATTCCCAACTTTGTTGCAAAAATGGGAATTAGGCTCTCTGAACACTTCTTCACTTCACTTGTATCAAACAAACTTAGTTTGAGTAAGGCAATTACATAGCCAATACATTCCCATATAGCATATTAAAATGTGTAATAAAACAGTTCAAACAAACATGGCAAACTACAAGGATTTCTGACAACTTTGCCTACAGTATTTTTATTGAAATTTCTTTTTGGCCCCAAAATAAGAGTTTCCATCGACCACAAATGCTGAAGTTTCAGTAAACTTGATGGGTGGGAAGAAATGGGGTTTCCTAGGTGAAAAAATACACACAAAAATGTAGGCACAATGCCAGAAATGTCACATCCTGTACAAAAGTAGCAGAAAACCAAGTTTTACCCATTTCTGCTTAGACAGATATATTCTGTACAGTCTGCTTACAGTCAGAGATATTGTGGTTTCTGCATAATTACTTTCTCCCAATCAAATTAAATCAAGCACAAAAAAAAATAATTTTACTTCAGCTAAAAGATAGACAAACAAAATGCAAAGTAATGGCTAACAGCTGTGTAGGTAAGAGTGCAAAGGCAAAAACAGGGAATGCAGCCTTCAGCCTTACAACAGGAGAGCTACGTATGGTACAGATCTGAGAGGTTCAGGCATGAACAAAACGGCTTATTTGTTATGGTAAAATTCCCAAACAGGCGACTCAGTGGTATTCGTTAGCCCAGTAGTTTCTCCAGAAAAATCGTCTCATAGCTGCGTCCAAGGCAGAAATTAAGATTGCCGCGCAGCGCTCCAGCTTCTGCCTCTCTGCTCAAAGGAAACGGAGGGGACAGACCCTGGCCTAACAAGACATCAGCATCCACCTGCTTTTCTTCACTGAATACCGTGAGGATTTAACTGCAGTCCAGAAACTCTGCTCCTTCATTTTCCTTGGCAAAAGTGAAGGCAAGAAAAGCCACCAACATCAGAACAGGCCCTGGGAGGAACATGGGTGTTCATCAGTCACAAATATGGAGGAAATCTACATATAACGAGGGATAAACAGCACCTCTGAAAAAAAGCATCTAGGTAGAGAGCACATTGTTATCCATTTTGGTGGGCAAAATCAGGGAGTACATGAGTGTCACGCACGCATGTGGAGGGAAGTGATCATGCGTGGGAGGGTGTGCAGCGTGGCAACAAAGACTTTGCTGATGACCACGAGGTACCATCACCCTTCACGTTATATCCCAGCCATATCCACTGCCAGGGAAAAAAAATTCGTTACCTACAGCTTTCCTCCTCAAATCCTCCATGTCTTCTGTTTGTACTGTGGTTTACATTATAAAGTAACCTCTGGCAAAGAAGATGGAGCAGCAAAACACAAGTGATGATGTGTCTAATCTCTTCATCATGGCAAAGAACCACTTCATTGCCCCACAATGGCCCTACACCAGTACATTGTAACATATGTGGAAGTGAAAAAAATAGCTCTTTTTTCAGTTTTGGTCTCACAGAAATTAGACAGAGGCATAACTCTATCTTTTCCCACTGGAGAAGGATCTGGAGCCACAGACCAGAGCAGACAAGGCAAGAGAGAGCCAGGGGACCTCCCAACAACTCCTCAATATGCATTTACAGCCTCACGCAGTGTCTCTGGCAGAAACTTCCTGGGAAGGGAGGCAGTGGTCCTATCCTCGGGTCTCTCTGAAGAATGAAATCCACCTAGCCAGGAGGGCATGCCATTTAGGGCACGACATTTATAGCTCTCAGCAGACTCTGGGCTAACACATAAATAACAGCCCGGCTCCCTTCCTGCAGCCGCTGGGGGGAGATGGGGGAGGCATTTCAGCTGCAGCGCAAAAGAATAGCTTGTTTTATTCTGATGTGCAAGTATCATCATTGCTGTGGGAGAAACAAAGAGGGGAAGCCAGTCCCTCAGTCCTCTGCCTTGCACACAATACGTTGATGATCCCCATCAATGCTGTGCATCAAGTTCACCACTCGTTCCTCAAACCGAATTCTGCGAGGGTTTCCCAGGCATGCACAGAGCGCTGCCTGTGGCAAAGTGTCAAAAGTATTACTCTAAGGAGATCTTTGTTTTGGAAACTTGCTTCTCAGCTACAGTTTGCTTCCTCTTTAACAATGTTAAAGCCAAGGAGCTTTCTTTAGTAGTTGCTTTTGTTTTCAGTCTCTACTGCTTACTCAACCAGGGAAGATAACATCTTCAGATTTAGGTCACCCATGTAAAAAAGTGTTTGGTGATCTCATCTTGATCCCCACTGGGTAGCCATCCAGATCACAAAGAGTAGGAGAGAAATCTGGCCCCACTAAGCAGATCTGGAAGATTTGGGGGTTTAGTATTTTTGTTGTTTTTTTTTTTTTTTAGCAAAATTGGAATATCTGGGTGTTTGCTGCAGACCAGCACTGAGGTGCATTTGTAGGCCCATGCAAGTCCCAGCCAACATTGCTTGGCCACAGTCCTTGCTTTTGTAAGAACTGACATTGATCTTTTCTCTTCAAAGGGTCAGAATCATTCGTACATATTACATAACGTAGTAACACTTTGTCCTTGTACAGCAACTGTCATCACTACAGTTTCCAAGCGTGGGCAGGTACTGAATAACTTTTACATTTAGTCCAAATTTACAATGTTTCACCCATGCTTATTTCATGAGAAGAGACGGTACAGAAACACATATAAATGAGAAACAATATTAAAAAATTATGAGCTGCTGCTGCTGCCTTCATGCAAGCTTAGCATTAGCATACAAGCTTAGTTAGCTTTCCCTTCCTTAGCTTGTTGCCCCCTTTTTATTTTTAACATTTTTGTACTGAAAGAAAAATAATCAAGAACCAATAATAATGCCCAAAGCAACTCTCAAGAAAAACATCACAGCAATTATTCTTGCATCTTCCCTAATCCACCTTTTTTAAACCATGCCAGGCAAGCTACATTTCCTCCACTTCAACATTGTTGATGTATAAGATGGAAAAAAACTTAACTTTTTTCTGCCTGTGGTCATGCCACCTCCACATGGGATTGCATTGGAACTCATAGGGTAAGAAGCTGAACAGCACCCTTCTTTAAGGAGTTCACAGCATCCCTCATCTTGGTCTGAACAGTTACGTGCTGCAAGAACTGTAATTGTATGAGTGAGACGGAAAACCTGAATCCTAACTACTTATGGTTATGGATACACTAATTCCATGACACATCACATTTTTGGTGGGTTGTTTCAGAGGATGGCTGCAGAGCATTCCTTTCCTGCTGTTGGTGAGAACAGCAGAACAGCGAAGTCACCCGTGGTCCTTGCTGGGTCAAGGCACATAGAACTCATCACGCAAGTACCCAGGCTGCTGGGCACACACTGGGGCAAGAAGGGTTGTCATCGGAGCACCCCAGAACACAACGCTTGCTCCCAAGAAAACCTCTCTGTACGGGTTTCGCTGGAGCAAGCAACTGACCAGCCAAAAAGAGCCACTTGCTGCTTCTTTGTAAGCCATCTAAAACGTTATTTTATTTTTACTCAAAACAGTCTAACACCAGCTCATTTATGCTGAAAATGGCAGGGAAACAAACTTTTTCATTCATCCCTGTTAAGGCTCTAACAGAATGTATCATAAAAGAGCTCTGGGGATTAAGCAAACCACAAACCTACCAGAGTTGTCAGGTAGCATCAGCTTTTGTCTAAAGGCCCTCTTTTTGGGATGTGCTAATGACCAGCCATCTGTCCCCGCTTTTTGCTTGCTCCCACACACTTTGCTCTGCATTACAAAGCACAGCGATATTTGCATAAACTCAGCAGCCTGGGATGCTTACTGCAAGGTGATTTGTTGAATTCATAAGGAAATGATGAGACTATAAATTGAATTTAAAAGGAACTTTGGCTGTATCAGTTGTTAGGGTGCTTTCTACTTTTATTGCCTTGGACATCTGAGAACTAGAAGCACACCAGTTTATGCTATATAATATCTTCAGATTGGTGCACACTGCAGAATATCACTCAGAAATTTAGGGTTTAGTGCCTTAGCACACTTCTTACTAATAATGTTTATGATAGCGTCACCGTGAGGGAACAAATATACACATCATATACAAGTATCTGATACTGCACTTATTGATGTCATTACTCCTGCAGGCCGCTGTGACCCTAATGATTTCCTCTGTACAATTCTCATTCCAAGCAGATATTTCTCTTCCTAAAAGGTTCATACAAACTGTTTCGCTTGTCAATGAAGCAAGTTCACAGTTTTCTTTAAACGTTCACTCCCTTCCCGTTGTCATGCTCCAAAAGGGCAGCTGACCACATTGCTATGAGGTAAGTTCTTGTGATCCAGCTGCCAGCAGTTCATCCTTGAAAATTTGTTATAAAGCAGACAAGCCCTAACCAAATTTCCACTGATGATGCACGGATAACATTTTTCCCCATCCAGATCAACAGAAGAAAATACTTTTATCCTTGTTTGTTCGCAGATAGGTCCCAACTGCCACGCGGTTGAGGCATTAAACCAGAAGCGGATGAAAAAATTCTCTACAAGAAAAGCTGTAAGAACACTACGGTCATTCAGGACAGAAGACACAATGCAAATTATGAAAGATGATGATATTACAATACCTAGCTGGCCATGCGTTTGGATTATAGTTATTAGAAGCATAATTCCTGGGGCCCTGCTGTGTGAACTCAGCTCCCCTGCAGTAGGAGTTGGGTGTGCATCTTCTCCTTTCCTCTAGGATACTCAAGGTGGAAATTAAGTCACCGCCTCTCCCACTCACGACCCGCAATTCAAAGGACAGTTTTAAGATACCTTCCTGAAAGGATGAATTCACTCTTGTAGTCATATGAAATACAGTATCATAAATACTTCATTTATCAGGAGGTTTTATATGCCTTTTGAGAGTCCCCCGTATGGCAAGGATTCATTTAGTCTAATTCTTGTTTACCCTAGCATGTTACTTCCAGTGACTTTGTTGCTTATCTCGTCTGTGATATGATTTATGTTAACTCATTTCCTGTAAAAGCATACACTAATAAAATGAAAAAAACTGGGAAGAAAGAGCAGGCCAGCTTTAAATTGGCATGGGACATTTCATAAGTAACTAGATTTTATCCTTTTAAATTATTGTTTCACTCAATCTTTAAGGGTCTGAAGGGCAATTTTCCCTTTTTCTACAGTTCCCATAAGATCATTTCATCGGTGCTGTTTCAATAAAACCTTGATGCAATAGGTAACCTTGTACTAGAAAAGACCTAGGTCCTTTCTTTGAAGGACACCTGCTGTTCATGCCAAAGAAAGTAGGAACAAGTTCCATATTCATCCCAAATAATCTTCACCAAACAGATGCTTAAAGAGAAAAAAAAAATCTGATAAATGGCCAGAAACATCACATGACATCAATTTGATAGCATTTTTACCTTTTAATAGTTCCCTGGAACACCTCTGCATGGTCTGGCTTGGGCCTGCAAACCACTGGGAATCCGCCATGGCTTGTACTTGCAAGAAGCCGAGCCAAGGAGGCAATGTTTTCCTTCAGGTGAAGGACTCTGACGCCAGGCTCCATGACGTCCCTGGCAGAGAACAATTCCAGGTTCAACCTGAAAGACACAAAGCAGACAGCCAAAGGATTATTTAGTAAACAGGAAATGAGGCGTACTGTACCACGTTAGCGTTTGACGAGTTTATAATGTGTTAGTAAATTACTTCAAGATGGAAATCACTCCGCTTCACTTGCAAATGTAAAAAAAGAAATGTAATTACCCAATAAAACTGCTTATCAAGCATTGCCTTTCTTTGTGTGAGATACATGATAAATTCAACCATATGCATGACATGGTCATCCCAGGCAGGATATCATAAGACTCATTTATCAATTTTCATGACTTTTCACATTAAAAAAAGACTTTTAATCTGAGCTGAAATCCTCTGGAATTCTGGCTGATATCAAATAGTTTAGAGTTAAGCACTTTGGAGAAATCCAGGCTTACACTTATCGTTGCAACAGGGTTTTTTGCGGCAGTAGCAGCTAGAAAGATAGCCACTTCAAAGACAGCTTACAAATCATATACGTATTTTCCAGTTCTTTTTAGTTCTTTTTAGGTTCTAAGCAAAGTTTCAGGAAATATGAACATACAAAATTGAAAAATGTGTGTACCCACTACTTCTGACAGTAGGGTGAAATGAAAAATAAAGATACTTTCTGCAAAATTCAGGAGTAATTTCTAGGGAATTACAGTAGGCCAGATTCTTACAGCTGAAGTAAATGAACTGCTCTAGTTTTAATCTTGTTTTATATCTTTTATTTAAAAAAAAAATACATTAATTATTCTGACTATCATCTGGACACACCATAAGCCAGAATCTCCTGTTCAGACACAGGCTGACACAAACCACAGAGACAACTGGAGCACAAATTTGCCCACATCCTGTTTTACCAATGTACCTTTCATCCCTGTGGTAAAAGCAACTCTATCCATATGCTGTTAATTACTGTCCTCCTTCCTGAGAGACACAAGGTTATTTTTTCAAGCCAGTTACTCTGATGGTTTGTGATGTGACCAACCTGCCTAAGAGTAACCGAACTGAGACGACATGGCACCTACACAGCTGTGAAACAAGTTTCTTCTTCTTCTAAATGGGGATGGATTTAAATGAATCCTGAAAAAGAACAGTCTTATATGCGTCCAATCACGTCATACCCATCCCCAGTTATATGAAACAGACTGCAGGCAATGAAAATTTGGAACGCCATCTTATTACAGATCCATGTTTCAAGGGACTAGAACACACACCAATTTATGGAAAAACGAACCTCTCTGAACCGCATTTTGTTTCTCAGTTAAAATGAGCAGTAGTTTATCTTGCAAATCAAAGTGGCTGAGTGCAGAATTCAGTACTAGTGAAAACAAAACCTAAAAATCCCAGAGAGATGGATTTCTTCATTCTTAATCTCACTGAGCGCTACCAGTTGATCCAGTACAAGTGAGGGAACTCAGCGGGAACCACAGATGCTGCTCAGGATGAGTTGCTAACAGAACTGTGTCGCTCTGGCTGTTTGTTGGGTAAAACACTCCCCCAGAGGAATTTTACTTTTCCTAAATGAGTAGATTCCTGTTCATCCTCTGCCTCTTTTCCAGCTCCATAGGTGAGATAAAAATCCCTATTTGCCTGCCTTAAACTTTGTCTAGAAATACTGTACACTGGTTTACTATTAAAAGTACTGTACCTAGCAGAGTGGACACAATGTGAAAACATGAGTAATGATAATAGCTACTTCCTCAACCGCATGAAATATATGCAAACCTTGAATGATTTTTTAAATAGGAGCAATGTGAATATGGTTACATTCCAGCAGTTTCTAGAGTGTATTTCTTAGCAGTACATAGGTTTTCCATCTTCACAACTTTACAGTTTTGCTCTGTTGCACAAAAAGGAAATGTTCCAAATTATTGCAAAAGTCCATGAAACATCCTTAGGTTTTGTCAAATCAATCATTTGTATAAAAGCGAGGGATAGCGCCTTATACGGTTTTGTGATCTTGGCTTTGTCTGGGATTATAAAGTGCCTGTATTGTCTACATTAACTATAGACCTTGCGTTATCACCGGTCAGCTTCTTCAGATGTAACAACACAATAAGGACTGGCGCTGATTCACTGTTCACTGTCAGTGATATTTCTTTCAATTAGTCTTCTGTCTGTTGCTGTAAAGAATAACCTTGCTTTGGGGGTGGAGGAGAAAAGCAGGCAAAAGAGTTGTTTTATGAAAGACTGTTAGAAGGCCAAGACATCTTTAAATAATTGGCTAAAGAAAGCCTTTACCAATATATTGCTTCTCAGAAAAACACCATGCCAAACTGGAGTTGTATCTATAGGATCATAAGAATCAAGGATTGTTCAAGTCAGAAGGGATCTCAGCAGTTCTGTAGTCCAGCCTCCTGCTGAAGCTAGACTCAGCCATGAGCTCAAGTCTTAAAAACCTTCAAGGATGGAGACTGTGTAACCACCCTGTGCAGCCTGTGCCACTACCCCACTGTCTTCATGGTGAAACGATATTCTCTCATATCCAGTATGAGCATCTCTTGTTTCAAGTTGGGCCTATTGTTTCTTGTCCTCCCACCACGCACCATTGTGAAGACCATGGCTCCATCTTCTCAATGATCTCCAATAGTTACCGGGGGCGGGGAGCACACTGTTAGGTGCCTCCAAAGCCTCCTCACCTCAAGGCTGAACAAGGCCCAGTCGTGCAGCCTCACAAGGCAAGTGGCCCAGCCCTGACCATCCCAGTTTGGCAACATCTGCAAGTCTGATGAAAGTGCACTCCATTGTCTCCTCCATGC
Source organism: Rissa tridactyla (assembly GCF_028500815.1). Taxonomy (NCBI): domain Eukaryota; kingdom Metazoa; phylum Chordata; class Aves; order Charadriiformes; family Laridae; genus Rissa; species Rissa tridactyla. Next base: position 46,104,063 of record NC_071467.1, read on the forward strand.
CATTTATGAATATGTTAAACAGTCCAGGTCCAGGGATAGGCTCTGCACTGCTCCACTTGTTAGGCCTCCAGGAAGTGTAGAACCCATTAACCACCACCCTCTAAGGCCAACCATTCAACCAGTTATTTTACCATCTGGTTGTTCAGCCTCTAAACTATAACATCTTACCTTGGACGCAAGAACATGATGCAAGACAATGTCAAAAGCCTTGCCAAAGTCATGGTAAATGACATCCACTGCTCTCCCCTCATCCACAAATCAAATAATTTCTGCATAGAAGGCAATCAGGTCAGTCAGGCATGGTTTACCTTTGGTCAATCCATGCTGGTTGTTCCAAATAATCACCTTCTCCTTCATGTGCCCAGATACCTGTTCCAAGAGGACTCACTTCATGATTTTCCTCAGTGAGGATGACTAACCTGTAGTCTTCTAAGGCTGAACTTTTGGTCTTTTTTGAACACAGATGCAATAGTTGACATTCTGCCGTCACTGGGGATCTCCCCCAGTCTCTACAACCTTTCCAAGATGCAAGACAGCAGCCCTCTCTGCCTCCTTGGATGCAGCCTATCTGGTCTCATGGAGTTTTATGGCTCAAGTTCTCAAAAGTAATCCTTCACTTGGTCCTTACCTATTGCTGGTAGTTCTCCTTGAATCCTTAAACTACATTCAGAGATTTAGGAGTCCTTGTTGGTAGACAGCGAAGCAAACAAGACATTGAGGGTCTTACCTGTGGCTGCTGTCACTAAATCATGTGTCCTCATCCATTTACTACCAGACCACTAAACCTATTCTGCAGTTGCAGACCAAAAGTGGAGAAGGAACAATTTTCTTACTGCCAGGAGTCACAGGTCTCTAGCCTTCCCCATCATTGCAGTCTCCATTTGCCACCCACAACCTACCGTGTTCTCCTGGGGCCCCTCCTTCTGTGCAGCTGGGGGTTCAGGCTGTTGAATGGGTGCACAACGCGCCTTTACAAGGATCAGCCTTCCCAGCAGCATCCAAGATCCAAAGATGGCAAAGAAAACTCACAGAAGAGCCAGAAGGAGAGTACAAACAGTGAACAGGAACCTAAAAACCATCCGAGGCACCTACATGTGCACTAGCCCACAAAGAGCCATCCCAGCTGCCCAGGCCATGCTCACAGCCCTCCAGGTAGCAGTGCTGCCCATGGACCAGTTAGACAGGAAATGTATGCCGTGCCCATACGGCACAACCCCCGTCGGTGGGTCCCTTCTCCCGCACAACTACGAGCCTGCCCAAATGTCTCCCAGGGACACTTTGCTTAGCTGGTGAGTGCCGTTGCTGCTGCACGCTTGTGTTTGCATAACAAAGCCCTCATTTTCACAACGCAATTTCAAGCAAGTACATTTCATTTACCATTTTGAAAATGCCTTTTTGTGTGGAATAACAAGAGTTACTTGCAGTTGGATTTTATCGAGTAGATCTTTCTTACATGATCAGATTTACCTCAAGGAGAGTCACAGAGCCGTAGCCACGCTACTAAAATACATCTAGCATAAATTTTTCTTTTATAGGACATGTGAGAACATTTTCTACCAAAATGTAATTCACTATATTAGCGTAACATGTTAGAGTATTAAGGCTATTTCACCAAAGTTATGATATCCAAGTTTCAGGTTCCTTTCAAGAGCACATCCATGAGACTGGATATAACATGGAACGAAGACAATCTGCCTTATGACCTAAATAAGACGGTCATTTGGTAAGAAGCCAATATCCCTGAATGGTAAACTGTCTTGAAGTGATTCATGGAAATGTAGTTTGGGCCCTGTTGCTATTAAATCAAATGGAAGTTTTCCCACTGAAATAAATTGTTAAGGATCTAACCATAACAGATCTAATCATAACATGGAGGTTTCCTTAGACAACACGCAGTACAAGAGAACTTTTCTTCAAATGGGGTTTACTCTATATTTTATGCAAGTTCCAAATGATTAAAAGGACTTAAAGGGGGGGTGGGAGAGAAAGTAATCCTAACTCAAATACACTTCAAGGACCAAGGTGCATGAGAACACAGGCAGTGCGGCTTGCTTGGATTTATTCACAGACTTGCCCTCGTCTTTTTTAGCTGTCGCTCCCGTCCTCCTCTTTCTGTGCTGAGAATGTTTACCCACTGACTCGCCACAGGCCGTCGTCCTCAGGACAGCTCCAGGTTTTATTTGGGCTTCTTGTAAACCATTGTTTTATCACCCTGACTGGCCATCGCATCTTGTATAAATAGTTCTCAGGAGGTTGTTTTGGGGTTTGCTTAATGCTTGTGGTGATTTTTAGTCTGAGCATAGTCAGGACTCTAAACAATTGAGAGGGCAGGCTAGTTAGGTCAAGGGAACATTATTGGGTTGGAGGTCATTAAAATTACTTACCTGTGTTATAAACATCCCCAAGCATTAGAGCTATTCAGTTCTAGTTTCTACTATTCATGCGTTTTCTGAGATAGATAGAGTGGGGTTTTTTAAATACACTTCATTTGGGCAGAAAAAGTGAACATGTTTATTTCCTACTTTTCATCATTTCAGAATTTTAATACAGAACCAGCCTCACTGCTATGAAGCCCTGTAGCTGCTACTACATTATTAATACAGTTTATTTATATTAGCTTGCTTTCACTTTGTTGTCTTTAAAGAAACTCCATTGTGAATAAATTCACAACGTTGCAGGAAATTGCTCACATTTAAATCCAAATTAGTTTTTTTTTCTTAAAAAGTTATAAAAAAAGGTTTCTGCATACTTGTCACAGGCCCACCAATTTTCTTTTCAACAAGACATTTGGTAAAAGCCAACTACGAAAAAGCTTATCCAAAAGTTACATGCCAATATTGATCTCATTATATATAAGAATAGTATATATATACACTACAGAAATGTTAATCATGTGCAGATGACTGAACTCAGTAGTTTTGCAAGTGAATTCTATGAAAAAAAAACGGTTCTTTAAGTATGCTCACAGAATACCATTGAGATCAATAAATGGAAACAAAAAGCTCTATAAAACCTCCTTACACTGGAAAAGGACACGACTTAAATTAAATTAATTTTAAAATTGATTTGCTCCACTCAGTGCTAACCCCTGAAATAGACACATTTAAACTGATTTAAAGTTAAATTAAACCAATAAAATCACTGCGTGCATTGATGTAAGCACATGCGCGCTAGCGATGTGCTTTCATTTAATTAGATCTATTTAAAATCAGTTTTCGGTGGAACTTTGCACGGCAGACAAGGCCTATGACTCCTTGCTGTCTCTATTTTAGTTGCATATTAAACTGAGTGAGAAATTCTTCTGGTTAAATCAGGAGCCAAAAGTTTGGCACAGTTCAGTCTCCATTCAGTATATCTACAAATATTTATATTGACTGTAAGATGACAAGCTTCCCAGCATCCCCTGGTCCTGGCGCCCTCAATATCCTTAAATGAGGGGACATTCAGCTATTCAGTCTAAAGGCCTTTGATAGTACAGCACTTACTGTGAAATGCGTTGTTTGGGTTAGCTGAATGTCTCTGTCACTTATTTCCCAGAGAGGATTTGAAAGCTATATATGTTTAGCAACTACTGTATGCTAAAGACAAATGGATTTCCACATGGTCTCATAATCTGCTGGGAAACTGTCTCTCTCTAACGCTTGAAAAATTGCAGAACAAAAAAGAAACAAAGGAAACAGATAAGAAAGCCTTTGTGTTTTGGAAAAGAGATGGATTGGGGGTGGGGGTGTATGTTGAATGTTCGGGGGTTTTCTGTCAAGAGCTTGCTTCTCCGTTCCTTCATCCTTTATGAAGTTTTTCCCACCAGCTCTGTCAGTATAAAAAACTACTAAGTTAGAAAAAAAACAGCTCCTACCCACTTTGCATAGATGTAGCTGTTTATACAAGGGCATTAACTTTAAAAAAAAAAAAAAAAAAACAAAAAAAAAAAACCCAAGAATTAGGTTGTGCATAAGACCTTGGGATAAGCAGGTAAAGGATCGTGTGAGTGGATCCACGCACCAGAGTTACTCTAACAGCAGCTTAAAAACTACATCCTCAGCAGACCACATGCAGAACTGTAGATAAAAACATAAAGGTCATAGTTCTTGACTTCGTTTTCACAGTGCAAGTCCAAAAACAAAATTTACAAATTGTGTCTAGCAGCCTGCTTTAGCCATGTCAGTATTAAGGGGAGTACAGGCACCTAAACATGCAGAGCTATTGACAGTGCCACTACTTCCACCCAAACCTGAAGGCATCTGAACTCACTTGGTGTCTCTATTCAGAACCATGCATTTCCCCACATGAGTAGTAGTATGTGTGGAAATATCTTAGTCCAACAAGCAGCTGCCTGGCACGCACCTGCTCTCAGCCTTTATGGGCATATTGACAGCTCTGTGAGTCCATCACAAGGCACTGCACCATGGCCATTGAGGAGTGGCATCCAACAGACACGACCTGTAGGAGACTACATTTCGTTGAAATGTGGGAGATCCGAAATGGGTTCTCACCTCAGGCATGGGTGATCTGAACCCTAACCTCCAAGATCTCCAAGACACGGGGGATGGTGCAGCACTCAGGCTCTCAGGGGGCCTGAAGCAAACACCCCCCCCACTGAGGATGCTCAGCTGAATGGTCAGGAAAGGAGGACCCCCACCAGCAACGCCTACCCGGCTCTACAGAGAACACACATGAATGTGTATAAACACGCACAGAGAGAAAGATCCAAAGACAGATTAGCCATCTTGATGTCTAATGGGTTAACCCCGATGGACATACTACTTATTATTACTGTATTCAGAATGGGAATGATTCAGCTATCCTTGTATTTTCCAAATTATTATCTGAGCCTGTAGGAATCTTTTCCGGGGGAAGGGAAAAAAAAAAAAAAGGAAGAAAAAAAAGTGTTAAGCTTGTGTTAAATCCATCTGCCCTGGCATTATAACCAACCAGAGGCAAAAAAAGTAATTTCTCAAAATGACACCAGTACAAGCTATTTAAATTCAAAGCAGCAAAGAAGTGTTTCAAACAAACTTCCATAGGAATAAAGTGAGAGAAGCAAGTAAATACCTCGTGATCTTGCTTATAACCAAACAAACGGGGAAACGCATGTTCTTTGGATAGATCATTGCAGAGCAATTTCCAAGGGAAATTCACAAAATACTAAGCTGGCTCTTGCAGTTTGAATGCAATGACATGATGAGTTTCTTGCAAATGTATGCCAAAAAACCTAATCCAAACTGGAAAGAGGAGAGGAAAGCTCCTATGAGACAGTTTTTATAAAAGCTTCATTCAGGGCCTCCACCCTCATGGACTGTACCAGCCACCTTCGCTTTTCCGCTCTGCCTGGTCCAAGAAAGCACCGACTAGTATATTAAAAATGCTGGCTTTAAAATGTTTGGGAATGGACAGTGACAGCAATATATGTTTTAATAATCAGACACAGATTATCAGATGACCTTTTAGTCAAAATGAGGTATGGAGATTTAGGTCTAACAGATTACAAAATGAGTAAACTAAAGTAATATGGATGGGGAAAAAAATATGAAAAGATTTCAAATTGCTCAGTCCCTCTGAGAATCAGGGATTTTTCTAGTGGAAAAGTGTAGTCAGGTTATTAAAACATAACGTTGATTATGTGGAGATACAGGTTATACCCTGTTCCCAGTCTAGTAAATAGAAGTTTTTGACACTTATAACTAGGATTTCAAGCAAAGGCACTTCTTACAGCTGTACAATCAACTTCCTTAGGAAAGGCATTTAACCCCTCAAACTTCAGCATTCCCATTCCTAAACCAAAGCTAGATCATTTCTTACGCCACAAGCACATTGGGAACCATAATTAATTTTTCATAAAAAACTGTAAGCTACAACTTTCTACATATAATCATCATTTTAAAAAAATACTTCTTTAACTAACCCCCCTGCACTCTAAGTACCTTTCACGTGCACCACAGGTTTTTTTCCTCAGTTATGACTTTATAGCAAGGACCCACCACTACAAGCGGAGAATATGCTTGTACTTAGATCCCAGTTAAAAATAAGATCACAAACACTGGTATGACTTATCTGCTCTTCCAGAAAATGAGTGGTCATCTATCTACACGGTCAAGATACACAACCGAATTTCTGGGAAGGGATTTTCTGTGTCTGACTTGCTTTCTTTCCTTCCTTATCCCCAACACCAAGACTCAGCTTCTTCAGGCTCCTTCCATCTGCTGCAGCTTTCATCTCCCATTCACCTGCTGTCACAACTCTGTGTATTGAATGGCAGCAGCTAATAAAACTATGCTCATGGCTTTATAGCCTTTCATAAAACTACTCCATTCTGTGCCCTTTTTTTGCCTCATTTCTGCTGTGGCTCTGTGTACACCCAGTGTATTGAAGAACAAACCTCCCTTGTGACTGTGTGAAATAGCACTTAGTGGCTTCACAAAACTGGTATTATTTTTAAAGGGGTATTTCATTTCTCAAACATGCTGAAATTCATTGAAGTGTTTTGTGCCATCTGTTTCCTCTTTGTAAATAAATAACTCTTTCCATTATGACAACCACTATGACAAGCTACTAATATTTATGAGGCTGTAGCAACACTCACAGGAAGGGAAGAAGTAATGTATATGTGAACAGCAAAGAGAATCCCTTGCAGCTTTAGGTGAACTCGGAAGCAGTCCCCAGCTCCAGAATGAAGATGATATCCTCATGAGTAACTCGGGAACACCGAGGTGTAATTCTTACATAAACGGATGTCTGTATTCCCATATCCACCAAAGACCCCCAGGGGATTTCAGCCCGCTTCGAGTCAAACCCACCCTTTCTTGAATGAGTTCAAACAGTGGTTCAGTGACATCTTCATGAGATCGGCCGCTCTGCCGGCACAGCTGGCTTTCCGGTGAGGTTGGCTGGCTTTAAGTGGAAACTGTCAGTATCTGCCAAATGGTGGCCAGACGCTGGAGCAGACTTAACCAATTAGTGGAATACCCCATATAATGGCTGGATGCGATTTCCCTGGGTGTGTGTGTGGGTGTGTGTGCATGCTCCACCTGCGTGCTACCACATCTGAAGGCTGCGGTGGTACCCGCACAGGCAGCCTGTCCTGCCAGGTGAGCCAAATGCCAGGCAGTCTCCTCCTGGCTGGGCCAGCAGAAGCCGTTTCAAGTTTGCCGCAGCTGAAAAGTCGCTGTGTGCATGTTTTACGTAAGGGCCTGTAGGAGCCGGAGTGGCTCGCTCGCTGCCCACCAGTGAGCTGTGAAACACAGGTGATTAGTTCCAGATGCTGTTTCAGCGCCTTTCCTGCTGTGGAAAGTGTGCAGAAGTCACTTCTTTTGGTTTCATGGGACTCCCCAGAAATGGAAAACACAGCAAAAGTCAGGGTGGATTTGTTATCCCTCCCTCAACATCAGGCAGACTGCAGCGGCAACAGAGACAGCTGTGGAAAGACTTCTCCATGTGCTGCGGGATCTGTGTTACACTCACTGTGGACCTTACAGCTGATTCACAATGGACCTTACAGCAAGAAGCAGAACCTGATGTTGAGTTCCTATCCATTGTCACAGCATGCCCAATGCTTGCAGCAGGTTTGCCAAGCCCAGGACAGTCCCATTCACACTCTAACAGGGACCTTGCTTTGGACAGGTAAGAGAAGTGCCTTGTAGCAGAAGGCACAGGAACAGGATAACTGCTTCAACACTCACTAGATATGATCCACCTGTTCATGCCTCCAAACTTTCTCCGTCAGGTTTTGACCAACTGCACCAGATCAGTCTTTCAAACTTCTTCTAAGTTTGTTTCTCTTTAAAAAAATCTCACTACAGGAAAGCCATTTTTCTCACCACTTCTGAATTATAATAAAAGCATATCACGTAGCTGCATCTGATAACTGACCGTATAACAATCACTTGTAAACTCAAAATGTTTTCTTCCTAGCACACTGTGATCACAATCAACATGTAATCTTGGTAGAACTTGCCGTTTACATTTTGCATATTCAGGGATGGGAGAGAATCCGGGGGAAAAAATGGGGCTGAGCCTGCAGTTTTCAGCCATATCAGAAAATATAGTTTCTTAGAGCCTGAAAACGTTCCAGTGTAAAACATTTTGGGCTCATGGAAAGGTAATTGTGCAAATATACAGGCCCTGTGTAAACATTAATGTATTTACAGGCTTCTCGAAGGATTTCAATCAGGCAGCTTGTTGGCTCGTCTTCGCTCTCCTTGTCATTATTTTTCTGTACTCGTGCTTCTATTGTATACGCTTGGTTATGAGGACTGCAGTCAACTACCAACACAGTTCCAAGTGCAGTGGGTCAGCAGTGAGCTTTTACTCGCCTCCAGCCCTTTCTCGGGAAGGAGGGTGCTGGTGGCCCAATCGCTGGCAGCCCTCCTCTCGGCCAGCTCCACACTTGCTCCCCTCATCCACTGCTCCGGGTAAGCCTGCAGCTCCTAACCTTGAGGGCACAGCGCCAGCTCCAGCTCTCATCCTGGACATTTTAGGAAAGGGAACGGCTAAGGGTGGGAAAGGTTTATTTTAGGTTGGAGGAAGGGTTATATCTGCTGGTATTTATTGTAGCATGGGAAGTTTAATTTGCTTTATTTGTTCAGATTCCGCTCTAAAAATAAACAGTAATGCAACCAGAATCTTGGGCATCTTTTTATATCGTTTTACCAATCTAAAGAAATAAAGTCATTTTGATTCATGTAGTACCTTTAGGTAGTAGCTTCATTAAACAGTCAAAATTAGAGCAGGTCGAAAATCATCTTCTAGAGTTCACAAGAAATTTTGCCTTTACATAAGGCCTTTCGTTTAAGAACTTGACAATACTCGCAAAGACAACAGACGCTGAAAGCCACATAAGGTACATAGGCACTATTTTCTTTCTGTAACTGAGAAGATTGAAAAATAAATTGGTTTGGCCAAAGCAACATAAAGAAATGGGGCAGACCCAAAACCAGAACAGCCATCCCCCCCCAGTCTCCTGCGTCCCTCCATATAGCCGACCTCTTCCTATCTCACATGAAGACTTATATTAATATGATTATGCTGTTTGCATTGACTTTTTCCCTAAGAGACATTATTCTGATTTTGACACTGAAATCACTTCATACTGAATTTTGAAATTTTGGGTGAAATTTAACATTAAAAAATTCTAAGAAAACTGTGTCTCTGAAGATTAAGGCTGAAGAGGCCCGTTAGGTCATTTCTGTAGATCACTCAATGTCACTGAGTCGTGTTTTTCCCCAAAATCCTTTAAGGGGAGATAATCAGATCTCCTGAAAACTGCACAGCTAAGTTCATCACCACCTGTGACAGAGCAAAAAATGCATCAACAAGGTAAGTATTGAGGTTAATGTACCGCAGTAACTCTGCCCAGCTGGAAGTTCACCACGTTTCATGTTTGGATTAAGACAACCTTCTTCACACAGATTCACGTGCACCAAGTCTTTCCCTCTTTTTTTTTTTTTTTAGGAGCAGTCCTGGATAATTTGGAGCCAAGCACGGTATGAAGGCCTGAGCACAGTGAAGCAAGTGAGGATCAGCCTCTTCCCAGGTTAAAAGGATTGTGAAGGGAGACACGCCGGACTTCCCAACAGAGATCTGCGGGAGCTGGTGCAGGGGCAGGAGGGAGCAATAAGTCCTTTCAGCCATCCCACGTGGGCACCACCAATCCCGCGTTAAAAACAAGGCAAGGCCATGCTGCTGTTCTTCCACACGCATAAAGCGACATCTGGCTCTGCCATAGCATTTTTGTCAGGGGGTCAACACCATTTATGGCTCCGTACAGTTGCTGCTCAGGTAATGGGATCACACTAAACTCAAAACCCAGCACAGGAGAATAGGCAAAAAAATGGGACTAAAAACAGTTCTTTGCCATGTTTTCTTAGCCTGACATAGAGGCAACTTAAAGCCCAAATGTAATTTTAATAAATCTCACCCACATCTCAACACCTTTCCTCCACCTTTTCTGTAGCACCCTGGGTTCTCCCCAGACAAAGCGTGGCCTTGTTACAGCAGCTCCCTTTTTCCTTTGTGCAGCCAGAAAAGGATCCAGCTTCCACCGCAAACACTCTACAAAAGACAGGCTGGATGCCCTCTGATGTGAAAACATTGCCAAGTCCACCCCCTAATGATGCCTCTCAGGATGAAAGTGCTGAGCAGCCATGAAACACGCCGGCTTCTTGCTCAAAGAAGTGAGACGGGATGCACCACGCGCGTCTTGGTAAGATGTCTTTGAATGAACACCTGTGTCAGCAAGACGGGTAAGGAATCTTTCAGTGTAGTAGCTGCTAGTCTAGGCCCAAACCAAAAACACCTTCCTCCCTCCGCAAAGTCTGGTGATTTTCAAAATCCAAAGCCTCATCTAAAAAGTTTGCTAATTACCACAAATTTTATAACCAGGACCTTGGATCCCAAATAACCCTCAAACTCAGGTTGTCTCAAATTCTGGATCCAATGTCTGCGGTGTGGGCTAAGGCAAAACGAGAAGGGAGAAACAAAAAAAATCAACCTTGCTCCATGGATCTTTAATATAGGGCCACCTCTGATACACTTTAAGAAAATATAATGAGACCACTATAATATATATTCCAGCCAAAATTCTTCCCTCCCCAAAACAGCTTTATATGGTATGCAATACAGAAACACCCAAGAGACGCTATACGAACTTTGACAAGGCTAATATTAAGCTAGAACAAAACAGAACTACTGGCACCAGCTCCACTCAGCTCTTAAGTAAACTTGTCCCATTAAAAAGTAGCCTCTAAGATATTTTCTCTCTGAAGTGTATAGTAGCTTATAAAAAGCAGGAAGGGTTGCCAAGTCGTAGATGTGTTCAAGTACTCCTTACCCTCATTAAAGAACATTCCCTGGCAGCCAGCAGCTTGGAGTGTTCCAGTGAACCAGATTTTATAAGGGGGGTGTTTACAGTGGTGTGCAATGTAGCTGGAAATCACGGTGCACCGTAGCAGCCCTGTACTAGATACAGCTGTGTTTGGAGCATTATCAACCAAGGCACAGAATACAACAGGCAGGGTGATCAATGAGGTTCCAAAAAAATAATGAGTATTAAGAAAACTCAAATCTCAAGCCTCTCTGCTCCACAGGAATAAAAGCATCCAGAGATGCCAGCGCCTAAATACAAATTAGGTAGTGAAATACCACTGAGGATCTAGGTCTCGCTTCCACCAGTTTCACATAGAGCAGTATTTACAGAGATGTCTTCATAGTGAGCATGTACGTAACTTAGCTTCTTAATGTACCCACTGATTTCCACAGCAGTTAGGATTTAAATTCTTTTCTGGATCTGGGCTTTAACACCACCCCACCCCCTCCTTGTTCATGTAAAGGCTATTTTCTCTTTTCAGTTCAGTGTCTAACATATCTTCCCCCTAGGGACGCTATCCAGCCCTGGAAGGGGAATTGACAAATGGTCAAACACAGGTCTTTTCATCCTTAGCACTGATAAAGAACTGGGAAAGAGAAGACATGCACTGTCTCTCTAACACTACGAGTGCCGAGGACCTAAAAACATGCGTTCTCTTCAGTTTCTCCTTTTTCCTCCCTGCTACCAACCAGCCGCTGTTTTCCAAAGGCTTTTCCATTTCATTTGAAGGATTCCAATTTGTGTGGCTTAAGCAAGCTGTTAGTTATCCAAGTCTTTCACGCTGCGTACACAAATACAATTTATCACCTATTTATAAACACATGCTAGCTACCAGTTCCTACACAGCCGACCTCTGTCCCTGTTACGATTTGGGGAATCCAGAAATGCATAGTTTATACATTTGCGATCTTACAGAGTAATTAATATGGAACAAAGAGGTTGTAGAACCTGCCACACATGTAACTGTGCCGCCTACACTTTTCCAGAGCAGCAATAATGCGGTTGCAAACCCTCAACCCATCTGACACAACCAGAGGAATAGGATAGCCTGCGCAAAATGACATCTGGGTATAGGCATCTGAAGATAAAAAATACTCCCAAAGTGTAGCAAATAAGTGGAACTTAAAAGCAGCAGAGCCTCACATACTCTGGGTGGTCACTCTGAGATAAAAGAAAGACTAGAGAAGCAGATAGGCAGGCTCCACAGCATCGGCCAGTCAGAGAGAAAACAAATGAGAAATCTTGGTCTGCAGGGAAAATACATGTAAAGAAAAGCCATGGCCAGGCACCTTTTTGTAGAATTTTGACTCAAGTTTCAAGGATGCTCAGAGGTGATGAGGAAGCAAAGATAAGGAAATATGTACAGAGACTATTTTTTTTAACTGTCTTGCGTTAATCTGTGTATTTCTCATGCTAGGTAAAGTAATAGGATCTTGGGTTTAGAATTCTTATAAAGACTCCATGTTGGGCTTTGTAATTTGTTTCAATTATGACGTTTTTGACTTTAAGAGGCAAATTATAAATCCAGAGTTCCCTTGAGTCAATATTCAGGGTTTGGAATGCCTAAGCTATAAGACAGATCTAGGGATCAGTCCAAGCCCTGGAGGTCTAAAGTGGCTGAATGGTGAAGGTTCATTTCTTTGAGGAGATAACAAGGTAACAGAGCATCCCAGAAGTATGCTGCAGAGACCAAGAAATGGTCCGGTGCCATAGAATCACAGAACCATGAGAACGGTCTGGGTTGGAAGGAACCTTTGGAAATCACCTAGTTCTAACAGCCCAGCTGTGGGCAGGGACATCTTCCACTAGAACAGGTTGCTCAAAGCCCCATCCAGCATGACCTTGAATGCTTCCAGGGATGGGGCATCCACAACTTCTCATGGCAACCCGTTCCAGTGTTTCACCATCTTCATCGTAAAAAATTCATTCCTTATGTCCAATCTAAACCTACCTTCTTTTGTCCTGTGTCCTATCACTATAGGCTCTGGTAAAAACTCTCTTTCTTTCCTATAAACTCCCTTTAAGTATTGAAAAGCTGCAATTAGGTCTCCCCAGAGCCTTCTCTTCTGCAGGCTGAACAACCCCAACTCTCTCAGCCTTTCTTCACAGGAGAGGTGCTCCAGCCCTCTGATCATTTTCGTGGCCCTCCTCTGGACCTGCTCTAAAAGGTCCGTGTTTTTCTTGTACTGGGGACCCCAGAGCTGGATGTAGTACTCTAAGTGAGGTCTCATGAGAGCACAGTAGAGGGGGAGAATCACCTTCCTCGACCTGCTGGTTGTGCTTCTTTTGATGTAGCCCAGGATACGATTGGCTTTCTGGGCTGCCATTACGCATTGCCACCTCATATATAATTTTTCATCTACCGATATCTCCAAGTACTTCTCCACAGGGCTGCTCTCAATCCATTCATTACACTGTCTGTACTGATATTGGTGATTGTCCCGACCCAGGCGCAACTGGGTTAAACTTCATGAGGTTCACAATGGCCCACTCCTCAAGCTGGTCAAGGTCCCTCTGGATGGCATCCTTTCCTTCAACTGCACTACTCAGCTTGGTGTCATCCGCAAACTTGCTGAGGGTGCAATCCCACTGTCTACATCATTAATAAAGACATTGAGCAGTACCAGTCCCAACATGGACCCCTGAGAGACACCACTTGTTATTGATCTCCATTGGGACACTGAGACATTGACTGCAACTCTTTGGATGTGGGCATCCAGCTAATTCCTTATCTGTCGAATAGTCCATCCATCAAACCCATATCTTTCTCCAATTTAGCAACAATAATGTTGCGCGTGACTGTATCAAAGGACTTACAGAAGTCCAAGTAGACGACGTCCATAGCTCTTCCCTTGTCCACTGATGCAGTCATTCTACAGTAGAAGGCCACTAGATTACTCAGGCATGATTTACCCTATGTGAAGTCAGATTGGCTGTCTTTAATCACCTCTCTGCCTTCCATATACCTTAACGTAGCTTCCAGGAGGATCTGTTTTATGACCTTACCAGGCAGAGAGGTGAGGCTGACTGGTTGGTAGTTCCCAGGGTCCTCCTTTTTACCCTTTTAAAAAATGGGTGTGATGTTTCCCTTTTTTTCCAGTCACTGGGGACTTCACCTGACTGCCAAGGACTTCTCAAATACGATGGAGAGCAGCTTAGCAACTCCATCTGCCAGTTCAGATGTGTATCAGCCTATTCAGACTGTGTCTAAGAGGATTTAGACTAAAACTTGGCAGTCTGTAAAGTGTCTACCTATAAAATCTTTACCAAGTTGTGATACTATGTATTTTGCTTTAGAGTATCAGTATATTCTGTGACCAAGTTATCCAGAAACTTTCTTTAATGATCCTGGAGAGGAAAGGGAAAGGAGTGGGAGGGAAATGAAATTTTATATATATGAAAATATACATGTATTTGTCCTTCAAATGAATAGGACCTCACTCTGAACCAGGAAAGTAGCTATAATTCTTACCACGGACTTGTCGTCTAACTGGAATACCATGGGAAATTTTATGACTTCTTCCTCTCTGTTTTATCTGCCATGGTACATATAGAAGTCATCCATAATGTCACAGATTGTTTTTATTTCCTCCTACCACATTGCTGGCTCTTTTTCCTCTCATGTCAAATGCAGTTAGATTATACCCAGCATTCAATGTGCCTGTTAAAAACTTTCAGATATGGCTACATTTGGAAGAAAGTTATAAAGTGTGGACAGAACAAGTCACCAATATTTTATTCTTCTACAGGGTCATTTGAAACTAAAAGATCGTCCAGTAGACCTTAATACTGGGAGAAATGTCAACTAATGTCCTGCAAATAGCTTTGGTTGTAGATATATACCACACAAATATGCCTTGAGAAAAACAAAAAGTCTTTCTATAGTAAATAAATAAATTATTTTTCACTTGTATTTCTTCACCACATTATCTAATTAATTCTTCAGGAATATCTTAAAGAATCAGCATTTCTTCTAATTTTATAGAAGACAATAGTACAGAGTTCTCACTACCTACAGATAAATGTAGACCTAGCACGTACATTTAGGAGAGAAAACGGTTCTTATTACTGGTTATAAATCCCCACAAACAGCCTTAAGGTTTTGATACTGGCTCATGCACTGGAAGATACACAGGATAGGTTGGATTAATGTAAGTTAAAAAATATACTTTTTTACAGCTATTAATTTAATATACAGTCAGTGGAGGCACTTCCAGAAGACAATTCATCCTACCTGCCTTAAATTGCTACCCTGGGATGGCAGGAATTGTTGCCTGAAAACGTCATTTTATGGTACCAAACACGCAGGAATCCTAGACTACTAATCTAGAAGTTGGTTAAGGCAAACTCCACCATAAGGGATGCTGCACACCCTGTTGTTGTTCCTTTGCTCTACGGCATTGGCTCACAAGAAACAGTCACAACTGTCTGTGAAAACCTCTACTAGATTCTCCATTGGACCAATTGGACCACTAATAAACAGCATCTCACTAGGCACTATAGAGCACTTACTGCTCTCAGGACTCTGGTGACAGTGGTAATTCAGATCCTACCAGAAACTCGAAGAGAAAGGCAGTCTCTTTTGTTGTATTTGTACGGCACGTTGCACTGCGGGGATGTCATTCAGGATCAGGGTCTCCTTTTTGTCCTCTGTCCCTACAAGATCCAGGTCTCAGAGAACCCACACAGTCTCTGTGCAGAACTTAACACAGAAAACTTACAGATCAGCAGTGTAAGAGACCTCACCATTTTCTCCTGTGATGAACAAAAGGTTCCACGTCCAAGTAGGGAATGAGTTTCAGCTTCAGGAGGGAACTGTACAGGGATGTGTTGAACAAGTCACCAACCATCTTGGCCACCATGACAGCCAGCATTATCAGCAGCAAGGACTGGACATCATTTGTGATCTCCACCTAAGGAGAAAAGAGAACAAGGGACTTTCCATTTTTTCATACACCTGGAGAAAATGGCGATGGTCCAGGCAATGGACTACCTACTTCTTTCACAAGGGAACAGGAAGCGATTGAGTCTGCTAAAAGTGGAAGGGCGCTCCCCCTCCTTTCCCAGGGATGGGTAATCAATCAGCACTTCCACCAGAGAGTCTTGGCTGGTGCGGTGACAGCTCCCCCTCCCGTTCCTATCAGCTTGAAGCACTGCACTTAACATTAAAACTCACATCTGATTCCCATATTTCAGGTGGCTTGTGATAATTTTGAAGTATCAGAGGAGGGTAAGTAGAGATGGAGTAGCCAGATTGCTTAAAATAGCTTGGCATTGTGACAAATAATAAAAAATGCAAACAAATCCAAATATTTTTTCTTTCTTGCTGAGCTCAGGAGATATAAAATTGTTTTCCCATACTGCTGCTTCCTGACAGAACAAGCTCCTTGTACAAACATTGTCTTGAAGAATGCCAGAAAAGGGAACAAGAAGCTTTTAACATAAGTCCAGCTCAGGAGATCAAGCAGCAGGAACATCACACAGTTACTGTGCTGAACAACATGCGGCAGCAGAAGGCATGGTGCAGGCACCCCTCTCCCCACGATCACGAATCTACGGATGTGGCACTGCAGCGCTTGTTGTAGAGAAACACGTGCACAAGTTATGGTACCTCAGCCAAAACACCTTTCCTAAGTACACTTGCACTTTCTCCCTACGTAATGAGGGTTTGGTCAGATGAGTGGCAAAGCATGTAGCATGTTTTAATACTTTATCCCCCTTCAGCTATTTGGGTTTGCCTGTGCAGTTGGGCACGGCCATCACACCGGTACTGCCCAAAGGTAGGCTGAGTTCCCTTGACTGCACATGTCTAACAGCTGCCGGGGCAGCGACCTAACAAAGCACACCAGTACAACTGCCTTTGAATAAAGGATTCAGAGTGAATCCTCATACACAAAGTAATGTGAATGCACTTCATGCTATTTATGCCCAACTCACAATAAAGTCACATCTTTTTCTTGGTGAAAATGACTGCACAGAAATACTCTCTTTACGCTACCTTAATAAGACTTTTTAGTAAAAACTGCTACCTCCTTTCACTTCCCACTATTTCCCGTACCATTGCATCCTATTAAGAAGGGATATTCATTAGCAGATACCCTGGGATTAAATACGCAAACTTTCCTCATACCACTAAGAGGCTTTGGCCCAGAAACTTCTCTCCAATTCAGACAAATTGAATTGCAGCACACTGCCATTTAATAGACCTCATTAGCTAGAGATTGTTAAGTAGTCCAAGAATCTACATTCAAAGAATGCCAATAAACACATTTCTGCCTGATAAGCTGTAGCAAATTTATCCAGGCCTATACTTTCACCCTCCTTCTGTCTCTGTTCTGCGTTTGGAAAGATAATGTCCAGGGTGATTTACAGTATATCCCAACAAGGGACTCACATGGCACGGTCAGCCGTGTACCACAGGATCATGTAACTGTCCTTTCTGCTTGGACATAGCCAGGGATTTCTAATAACACCACGGCATTCTTTGAATGTCTCCTTAAACCTAGTATTCAACTGTTTTATTTAAAAACACCAGGAACATGTCAGTTGAAAGGAAAAGAGCAACTGTGGGATTTTAAGAATTGCTTCATCATATCTGCCGCAACTCATTCACACAGATGGAGACTCCTTTATTGTGGATTCCTTTTGGGTTTTTTTTTTTAAAGAATCTTGCTATGGGCAACTCCTCTGGAATAAAACAGGCATTAAAAATTAATATAAAAACACTCTTAAGAGCTATAAAAGCACTCTAAAACTCTAAATTTAAAAACTCTTGAAACTCAAACTCTAAAAAACACTCTCAAGTGATTGCTTTAACCTATACAGAATATCTCCAGAAAAGCAAGAACCAGAGCCTGGCTTTCCAGGCTCCCCTCCTTGTTTTTCATCCCATTTTATCCCTTCCTCCTATCCTCCCATCCTCTAGCGGGAACAGTCAAGCTGGCCTGGCCCAGGCCCTCATCCTTTATTGTCACAAACATTCAGCAGCATTTTACATCTGCTATTGAGAAACTCTGAGGCTTGTGCTGGTTTTTCCCCAGCCCTGCAGCCCTCCTGAGTGCTGGGGTCTCGGGGGGAGGGTGATGGCTCCTTTCTACAGCAGCACATTGAACACTGAGAGCAAGTGCCTCTGGGTTCGGCATCCGACTTCACTTCCTGCAAGAGTTAACGCCTGGCGAGCAGAAATGCTGTTTATCTTTGGCAGGCTAGCATGGCTGAGGTCATTAAAGAAAGACACGTTAAAAGCATTTTGAGCAATATCTTTTGTATGGAATTAAATTGAAACTTTGGCCAAAGTAGAGGTGATAGAGCTGTCCTGAACTCTCACTACAGAGGGAAACTGGAGAGGCAATTTTTGTGATATGAAATTTTCTTGGAAATAGGCAGTACTAGAGCAAAAACCATAAAAGCGAATCTGCAGATGACTTAGAAATCAACTATACAAAAGCATGGAAACCAGATAAAATAATTTAAAAAATTTCAAGAAAATTTTGCATGAAAATTTAACCCATTGTGATACCTTAAGATAAGATGAAGCTGACCAGTAATTATAAATCAAGTTATTCATGAAGCCCAGCCTAAAGCAAAAGTTTTATTAAGAAACTGATTTGATTTCACATCCAAGTATTTGGAAAACTACAGAAAACCTTATTTCTTTCTTACTGGGGGTTCTCAAGTTGTGGGATAATATTTATTAGCTATAAAAGTCTATCAAATACAAAAATAAACTCCAGAGATCAAATAAGAAATTGCTGGGTAAGGGAACTGCAACAAAGAAAGATTCACACACAAAAGATGCAGTCACTCATGTAAGAAGAAGAAAAAGTATGATGCTCTTGGCGCAGAAGAAAAAGGAAGAATTCATCAAAACCTGCCCAAAACCTGTAGCTAAAACCTAAGTCCCCTAATGACAAGGATGATGGCAATGCAGCAGCAATGCTCTCCTTAGGGTATCTTGATAAAAATCAAGGAAGCACAAGTTAATCCAAGAACCGCGATAAATTCAAGTCATCTTATATAAACATATGGACCCACACAAACCTACACACACACACACATATATATATGTGCTCTTCATAAGGCTTTATTCCCTCTTTAGATAAGGGCCATCTGCTCCCTGCCGAGAGAGACAAAGTGCAGAGCCTCGGCACGCGGCTGCATGAGGAAGTTAGGTCTGGGTGAGCTTGGGTGTGAATTTACTGAGTATTAGCTACTCCACACCAACTGCCCCAGCGGGTACCCTCGGTGCTTGGGAAGTGAAAAACAACACGCTACACCTCCAAAGAGGAGCCCACCTAACCCATGCAAAAGCACTCTTAACGCTAACCTGCACACAAGCCCTTGCAGTAGGTACTAGAAGCATCCACCCAGGGAATTAGTGCCAAGTAACCAGCAGGCTGTAAATTCACGCTGGAGCTCCCCGCATACTAATTCTCCCCGGAGACAGGCTCTTGTAAGCCCAGAACAGCAGCCAAGCAAGCCCAGCCACAGCCCAGCACCATTAAGGAGCCCAGGGCTGGAAGGTCACGCAGCCTCTCCTTTAAAAATACCTATCTGTTCAAACCAGTTCCCAAGGAATCTAAGAAAGGAACAAATTATACAGAGTGTTAAAGAGGAAGAGATAAAATAAAGGTGACACAGGCAGAGAAAGGAAGGGGGGAAGTTGGGGGCAGCCACCAAGCACCTATAACTCTTCAGCCATTAAACGTGATGTTTCATTTCTTGATATTCATTCCAAGCGTGCATTTTAGGGGCTGCTCTTTAGGATGCAATTTACCCTCTGTGCACATTGCCAGACTTTTTTTTTTTTTTTCTTTTCTTCCTTTTGATCCTACGGGTGCAGCAGGCTGTGCCAAAAAATGTCTTTGCCTAGGGCACCCGTCTATGTAAAGCCAGCAGCGTTAATAGGCGCTGGAAGCACTCGGTGCTGACACTTCATACATCAGCAGCCTAGTAAATTGCACCTATTTTTTTTTTCAATATTCTCTCTATATACAAAATCTTGAAAAATGTCGTTTACACACATACACAACACAGCCCACAATTAATTTATTAGCACAGTTATTCAAACCTCTTTAAATATCATCTTTGTCACTGGAGGCACTTTTCAACAACCCCCATGGTCCTGAGTTTCTCAGGCCCCCACATCATTATAATCTATTAGGCACCTTCATGTTAGCTCTGTTTTATTATATAACACATAATTATGCATTTCATTAACAGCATCACCAGGCACGGTACATCAAAGGGAGAAAGGCAGCTGCCCAGGAAATTCAAAAAGATGCAGTTTACTTAAAGCTCACTGTTAAAAACCCTCCCCCTACTTTTCAATCAAATTGTGGTTAACATGTTTCAAAGGTTTTACCCCAGCTCACAGAACAGGGTCCAAACAAGCTCATTAGATGCAAGGCTGCTGATACAGTGAATAGTCCCTGAACCCTGGATATTTCCAATAATGTAAAAGAAAAGATGGTCAGCCAGCTACACAGTACAAATCAATTGTCTTTCTTCTACTGAAAAAACACTTGGCAAGAGAGCTCCCTTGCTACTTGCAGCCTACAATGACAAATGCAGAAGAGAGGGCCTATCAAAAAAAAAAAAAAAAAAAAGAAGTAAAAAAGATGTATTTTGTAGTCAAATTCATTTTTCAAGATTTGTTCAAATAGAAGAGCAGCCTGTCAGACTGAACAAACAAAAGACAAAATCTCCTTCCCTCCCACAATACACAGACCATCATCCTTGCTAGAAGAAAACTCTCCAAAAGAAAATATTTTTGTCATTCTTCACTTAACTGAAAGGCTGGAATTTGGAAAACATTTGGGGGAAAAAACAAGAAGCTACCGGACAAAGGCACAAGGCAATATGTCTGAGAGCGAGTTTAAAGAGGGAGTAGATGGGAAGGGACATGAAGTCTTGGTACTACCATCCAAACCCAGTAGTTTTGGAGTTGAGGCTGCAGCTGGCACAAAACACCAGCTCTGGCCACAGTTTCCTGGTCTCCATGCCACCAGATTTTGTGGAAGAGTACACAGTCCCCCAGGAAAGCACCTTTTGTTTCTCTCACACACAACCAGAACTTCTCTCATTTGAAATTTTTGCTACTGTTGATTAAAGACACCAAGAAAAAATTGTTCATGATCAACAGAACACTTTCAAAGGGTGGAGGGCTTGTAGCCAGAGGAAAACTTTTGATCATTTTTCTCTTGGAGCAAATGCCAACAAGGTTGCAAGCTGATCGCTTGACGTAAAGAAGGGAAGGAGAGAACAATTCCCAATTCACAGCAGTAAAAGAGCTGTTCATGCAGCTTTCTTGAGAACAGGAGTTTATGGAAAAACATCTCCCAGGATTAAGTTATTTACATTGTCACAGCCGTTTCATAACAATGCAGATCTGCATTTCAATTTCTTTAATCTCTGGATTATGATCTGCTGGCCCTTAGCAACCTGTGTGTTGAACACTTGAGTCACTTTACTTCCCACTTAATAACGTCATGACAAACCATGACTTGAAATGCTGTTATCATGGTCCACTATTTTCATCTGGGATTATGCCAAAAGAGGCACCTTTTTCACGTATCGATCCAGCTCAATACTCCCTCCCTGAACTTCCATGAATCTCACTCTTTAAAACTGAGTGAAAAATATTCCTTTCCTGTGCACTTCACCTTTAAAGAAATCATGTATAGTCCTAGGACTACATCCATTAACTCAACTCACTTTACTGTATCTCCTTATCACTCACCACCACCATTGCTGGAAATTTTTGGAAAAGTGGGATGCTGCAATACAGTAAACATAAATCTCCTAAAAAGACACGATTGTCACGCTAGGCCCAAAAAGTTATGCATTCAAGTTCCCCTCACACTGCTGAAAATGATTATTTCTTGCAGCCTGAGGCACATGAAGCTGTGCATCGTGCTCTACAAAGGGCGGCACACCCAGCGTAGGTTCACTGTGAGGACGTCCTGCCAAACCCCAGTGCCAGGAGGGTTGCACAATTAGTGGGATTCTTCCTCTTCCAGAGCTCAACCCCATTAACTGTTCCAGGCCATTATGAGGAGCAGGCAGCCTCTAGCACCCTAGAGCTTAATTAATGCCAAGACAGAGCACGAAAAAATACCTTAGCACAGGGCGCGTACTTTTTCTCTTTAAGCAAAGTAGTTCTAATTAATCACACTCGTGCACCACTTCTTAATTTACCTTAATTCATAATGTTCCGTGAGATCTCGTCCCAGTTTTCTCTGATGGGGATTTAAATATTTCTGTGAGCTTTTCTGAAGCCAACCAGCATTTTGTCGATGATTTCCTTGTTAAAAGAGAGAACAATTTTTTCTAATTCTAAGATCTAGTACAGCAGCAGGAGATTGCTAAAGAGAACATAGAAATACCCAGCACAGCTAAGTAATCCCTGGAAACATATCAAAATCCTTCAAGCCTCGGTCCTTGGGAACTTGGATGGAAGATGCTATGCAAATGTTTGATTTCTTGTTTCAGTCCCTCAAGGCCTATAAATACATCTGTTTTGACAGGTTGTGGCAATGGATGCAAGTGATATCGGAAACAGTATAGGCGATAGCAGCAACTCTTGCCAAGATCCCCTGGAAAGATATCTATCAGTGATTTTTTTGTAATCTGGCTCTTTATCTTACATACATAGCAGACACCAAACCCTGAAAGGAGGTTTCAAAGCCGCCTAAATCTGTGTCTCAGGAAGGTAACACTGGTGCGTGTTGTGTCAAGTGAACCTTCTATTAATAAAAATAGCAGCATTGTGTATGTCTGTTGCTGAATATGCCTAAACATTCAGCAGACTCACGTATTAAATCTTTTCAAAACAAGCACTGCACTGTATAACAACCCAGCTAAGCAACCTTGTACTTTTTTAACCCACGGTATCGCAGAATTCTTTAAGTCGTGATTCATGAGGATTTTTTGAAATAAGATAGACAACTGCAATGAATCTGTGTCATAATCAAGCAGCGCTAAAACCAACATCTCCAGAATGCCACGATTCTCATGGCCCCAGCTCCTGAGGTCTAGACAAGGCTGGAGAAGAGAGAGCCCCATGCCTACAGACAGCTGCAGACTGGACAGTGGATTTACCGAGGCTATTTGATAAAAGCTCTACACCACGGGCTTCAGACTTCATTTCAGCTTTAACTTCAGTAGGAGATTAGACCTTAAATATCAGAATAGAAAACTTACAAAAGCTTGTTTTCTCAAAACGAGCGTAGGTATTCACTCCCTGAACCTCCAGTTTCTTAAAGAAGTGCATTACGAAATCTAAGGACCTGAAACCATTCCCCATCCTTCTCCCTGAGAGTACAGTTTCACTTGTTTCATTTTCCAGACAAACTACTGCCAAAAAACACACAGTGCTCTTCCCCTAGTTGGGGCAAATTCAACAGAAAATAGTAGGACTTAATGTATTTAACAGTTTGCTGATCATGCGTTGTTACTCCAATTATTTTGGGGTTAATTTGAATAAGAATAGGATCGGTACAATGCTACTCTGCATCTCCCCTTCTTTGTAAAAAGGTGACATCGCTTGCAATCTGAAATAACTTTAAATACACCATTCAAACACACCGGGCTCCTCCTGACAGGCAGTGTAAGTAGAGCAAACACTTAGCCTGTTAGGAATAACTGTAGGCTTGGAGATTCTGAAAAATTGTTTTGACTAGGGTTTAAACTCTTCATTAGAAAAAAAAATCAGGCAGCTTAGTAACAGAAAATTAGGCCCTGTCAAAACAACTTCTGTGAACCATCTCAGGTGTAATCAAAAACGTTAAGTGAGCCCTAAAGTATTTAAGTATGACGGGCTGATGCATTAAACAGCCTAGCACTGGGAAGAACCTGCCAGATGAGTTTCCAAATAATTAAGCACTTCCCCTGCCTGCTTTGAAGGAAACATGGTGTGAAAAAATCTTCAATACTACACGTTTGTCCCAGCTTCTGCATAAGATTTTCCTTTCCCCACCAAAATCAGGTGGAAAATCAACCACGTGGCATTCTCTCCTGGGGAGTTAGAATGAAGACTGTGGCTGTGCGAAGAATCCTGACCAAAGCTAAACTCAGTACTGAATAACCCTGCTTGAGAAACTGTTCTGAACTATTTTTAAGCATCTAAGGAGAGAATAATTTGAACCTGACTGTTGAGTGGCCATGTACGCCTTCCTGCCCTTCTAAGTAAGGACCCCATACTACACGCCTTATAAAACAGCAGTGCAAAAAATGCTCCCTGATCCAGAGCACATACCTGCGTACTCATTCTAACGCAAGGGTCAAAATCTTCTCTCGCCTATACCAATGTAGCATGACAGATGCTGACATGACCTGTCATGAGCCTCTATTACTTTCTCACATGGGAATGGCTGTTCCGACAGCTGTGTGCTCCTTATATCATTTTCTCTCCAGAGCACTGGGCTATGTTTGCCCCAGGAGCCCAATGTCCCTTTCACGCCCTTCCATCTTAAGCAAGCCAGAGGAAGGCACGATCAGGGATCTCCCAAGGTCTGTGCTGCCAAAGTGCGCCGTGAGGATGTATTCATTTTTTACAGTCAATGCTTTCCCTTGCCTTTGTCTGTTCCCTCCCAAGTATTGCATACACTCTGTTAAACAAGGAGGAGAAAGCAAAAAAAGTATGACTCGAGCCTTCCAAATAAATTCTCTTTCCTTTGAACAAGGCTCAGGCTGAGGAAGAGTGTGAGATGGGAGCAGTTTAACCAGAGTAACCGGAGGTCAGTCTTCATGCTATATAATCTGAAGTACCAGCTAAGTCCAACTCCCACCATCTCCACAGCTGTGCAACTTCATCCTTCCTAAAGCCAGGCACTGCTGGTTCACAAGTTGCACCAGCAACTGCAGAAGCCACCTGCTGCTGCATAACTCACCAGTGGACAACCTGGGGGGCCACTGCCAATTTGGGATAGGTTGTTTTCTTTTAGAGATGCAAGAAGTCAGTTCAGGTCTGGCTCTGCAAGCTTGCCTGAGACACAGCCATCAGGCACTCAAGAGTTTTTCCACCATCACTCTTTCATATTTCAAAATGAGAGAAGAGCTGTCATTTGGACAGTCATTTGGACAAGTCCCACTGGCTACCATTTATGCTCCTCTTTTCTGCAATGCTTCTACTTTTCCAGATGCTTTTCACAGCTTCTCCTCAGTGCCTGCCTCCATTCAGTCTTGCTCACAACAGCAGCCCAACTTTCACCAGCATTCGCCACCACCACTGCGTGCATGTCCTGGACCCAGTCTTATTCCTCTTCCAAAAAAAAAAACCTGGGGAAAACACTGAAACTTCAACAACAAAATGCGTTGTCCTGCCCATCTTGAACAGAGGGGAGGCCATGCTCTTCCTTAGGGATTTGCCTCTCTGAGGACCTACAGTAGGACCCTCCTTCCCACCGACAGACCGTGTTCAGCCCAGCAGCTGCCGGGCTGTGCAACCACTTGCTCCTGGTTCAGCTGGGTCCAATAATCAAACAGGGACTTCTGGCCCTGAGCCCCCACTTATTAGAGCACCCGGTTACATGGGGTTTTTAATTCAAGATGATAATAAACCTCTCAGGCTGGGGAGAAAAAAAAAAAAAAAAGACATAGGATTATTGTGGTAGCTTTTGTCCCAGAGATAAATCATTTTCTCAAAATTTGGAAAAAACACTATTGGCAACATTCTGAAGGTTTTAAAGTTAAAAATACAACAAAACTTAATGGTTTCAGATGCTTTTCGTGACAGTGTAACTGAAAAATGTCTTTAATTTGGAAACAAATTAAAGTTGGCAAAGAATTAGTACATAAGACAGCCCAATTGCATTTTGTAATTTGAAAAAAATTAAAAACAGATAAGATACTGTGAATTAAAAATAACTTCTGCACATTAAATTCTCATTAACTTTCATTAAGGTTTGTCTTACATGTCCCAAATGTACAATTGTATGTTGTAATACACTAGATCACTTTATTTATAAAATACCTTTAAAGCTACTGAAAGCTAGAGCCAGAAAAATGACTATATAATAATGTTATCTTCTCATATTACAACTTAATTTCCAATGTGTGTATTTAAAACACAGATGCAGTCTCAATTTCAGTATTTCAGATGCACAACTGAACTTTCTAAAAGTTCAATGCCAATTGAACCCATGTACAATTCAGTCATGTCTGTTTATTTTACTGACAAAAAGCTGGTGCCAAAGCTGAAAGATATATTAAAGATAAAGCTAGATTCTCTTCTAATTTGTGAATTACCTACAGACTAACCAACCGTCCCATAGTTGCAGTTCTTCTCTACAGACAATGAATGAATGAACCAGAGGGGACTTGTTCTGACTTTCTTGGGCTGGGTTCACAAGGCTACCATCCAGAAAGGCAAAGGATTTTCTTTCATTTTTCCCTACAAGCATACATTTTTTTATGGAACGTTCCAGTGACTTGACAAATTGTTTATCATCCCTATAGAGCAGTATTTTTTAGGTTACAACCCAAAAAGCTTTCATTTGGAAGGTTCTTGTGGCGTCTCTTGAGAATTTTAAATTTGGATTTGACTTGGCCTCTCAGATTAAACTACATCTCCCACAATGCACCATGCATTGCCCCCTCCTTCCTCGAAAACACCAAGAAAGTGTCTGGTGTTTCATGGGAAATATTTCATTCCTTGCAGGAAAATGCTGGCATGAAACAACAAAGCTTATAGCAAGACATTTTAAAGATTTTTTCTTTATTTCTGTTTTTCAGATGTTCAACTTTTTGATGAAGTGTCCCAGATTTTTAAAAAAAAAAAAATAAAAAATCTGCAGGCCTCATTTTCAGTCAAAAACAGAGTAGAAGGGAATTTTTTGAAATCATTCTAACCGAGGTGATGCTGAAAAAACAAGTCATTGCAAACTTCAATATTTATAGTCACTCCCACCACAAAGCTAGGCACTGAAGAACATTTTGCTGTATTTGACCATAAAAATCACATTGACAATAAGACTTTTCACGTGAACAAGAAATTCGTGTATTTCAATCAGCCTGTTCTGCTTGCTGGTACACCAAAAGCATACTCAGCACTCAGAGGAGTTTTCACACCTATGATCCTTATCAAGGACAGGACTGCACTTTGGATGGCATTACAAGTTTGGAAAGGAACCCCTTTCTCTTCAACTAGTCAGATGTTACACCACATTTTATGTGTTGGAAACAAGACTGGTTTCTTTTAAGACCAGAAGGACTGATTAAATTTGACATCTTGCAAAATATCCTGCTTCCTGTAGTTATTCATGCTGTAGGACTTGCCCTGAAGAGCTGTCATGGACCGAAATCCAAGAGCCTCCATTTTCTGAAGCCCACCCCACAGCACAACAGTGACACAGCTCCTGAGCCCAGTCACTTCGGGGTCGCCTGCTCCTCTGTTTGGGAAGAACACAAGGGCACCTGCATGCACACCCAGCTTTGTGCCAGTGCTCATTTTGTGCATTTAATAATTTGCCAAGAAGAAGTAAGACAAACTAGGTGGGAACTGTGCATTACAGAAAAGCACCCGCACTGTAGTTGGGAGTTAAGGGTGGTTTTGTCGTGGTTTTGGCCGGATTGGCCAATCAGAATGACAGCTGGCCCTTCCCCGCCTCTCTCCTCAGAGAGAAGAGATAAGGAGATTTACGAGTTTAGAAAAAGAACTAAACTACTTTAATGAAAATAATAATAATTAAGAAATAATAATAAAATAAAATAAATTTTTTAAAAAGTATACAATATATACAAAACTGTATCCAGCTCCCAGGATGACAATCGCATCACCAGCAGACACAGGGAAAGTCCCAGACTGGAGCCGGAGACGGACAGGAGCTGAATTCTGGAACTAGAGTCAGGAGCGCTCAGGTCGGGATCAAAGGCAGACGAACAGACAGGGTCCTCCTCAGACATCGACCATTGAAGAAAAAGCGAGCTAGAGCCACCTTGCCCCTTTGATCCCTTAGCTTTTATACTGAGCGTGATGCAGATGGGATGGAATACCCTGTTGGTCAGTTTTGGGTCACCTGTCCCGTCCGCTATTCCCTGCAGGTGGGACCCGTCTGCGCTTCTCCACTTCTGACCCTCCAACGGGGCAAACAGCGAAGTTAGCTGACCTTGGTTGTTATAGCAATAAGTATAAGCAAGAGCCTCTGCGCATACCGTTCCTTGGTATAATCAGGTCTTATCACTCTGAGAGTGAACAGTTTCTGAACAATATGCTGTTAATTTCAGACTTTAGTCAGCTGGAAGAAGCCCAGCTAAAAAGTAAAATTAAAATCAGAAAATTGGTTCTGTTTTACCTCAAACCAGGACAGGTTTAAAGTCCACTGTTTAAAGGGTGTTTCTATTGTCCCCTCCTCTTACTAATGCAAGATCCTAGAAAACTGCAAGTACACAAACAAGTCTCACATAAGGCACAGTTTGCACTGAAGACCCTTTGCACCTCTGAATCCTGTCAGCTCTTCAGGAGCACCTCCTTAAGTAACATCCAGCTCCTTCACAGGCTCTCCTTGTTGCCTACACAACAGCCCTGGGCATTCGCAAACCAGAAGGGGACAAACCCCAGAGAATGGCAAAACAAGACAACCATTTCATGCCATGAGCACCTGTCGTAGAATCACAGAATCTTCATGGTCGGAAAGGACCTTTGAGATCATCAAGTCCAACCATACACACACACAAAAAAAACCAGAAAATACACACCCCTACAATCTCTGCCACTAGAGCATGCCCTGAAGTGCCACATCTAGACGTTTCTTAAACACCTCTAGGGATGGTGACTCAACCACCTCCCTGGGCAGGCTGTTCCAGTGCCTGACCACTCTTTCAGTAAAGTAATTCTTCCTAATATCCAATCTAAACCTCCCCTGCCGCAGCTTCAGACCATTTCCTCTGGTCCTGTCATTATTCACCTGGGAGAAGAGGCCAACACCCACCTCTCTCCAACCTCCTTTCAGGTAGTTGTAGAGGGCAATGAGGTCTCCCCTCAGCCTCCTCTTCTCCAAGCTAAACACGCCCAGCTCCCTCAGCCTCTCCTCATGTGACCTGGTCTCCAGACCCCTCACCAGCCTGGTAGCTCTCCTCTGGACACGCTTCAGCACTTCTATGTCCCTCTTGTACAGAGGGGCCCAGAACTGAACACAGTACTCGAGGTGAGACCTCACCAGTGCCGAGTACAGAGGCACCATCACTTCCCTGCTCCTGCTGGCCACGCTGTTCCTGATACAAGCCCTTTCCAGCTCAAGGAGCAGAAGGGAAGAGGAAAAAGCAGGAGGTCCAGGTGGCAGAAACAGCCCCCCACCCAAATGGAGGTGGAGGCTGCCCGAGGCAAGCAGACGCTCCTGTTTTGCACGACAAAGGGCACATGCAGCACCAGAGCCATCCTCCCTCCCTTCTCCGGGAGACCTTGCCCTGCTAGCAGCCAAAACAGCGACGGGTAACAGGGAGCAGCAGGCAGGCAGGACCTGAAAAAATGAGGAAATGTTGTTCACGAGGGGTAGCGGTTTTAAACTGAAAGAGGGGAGATTTAGACCAGACATTAGGAAGAAATTCTTTACTGCGAGGGTGTACTGCGAGGCACTGGAACAGGCTGCGCAGAGAAGTTGTGGATGCAGCATTTTGCATCCTATGACGACTGTGCAACACCGCTCTCCTGTGAAAAAGTTGCACTGGATACCGGGCAGATTTCACATGTATTTTAGAAGTCTTGTGCTTATTTTTCTAACATCTTATATCACCATTCTGCTCATCTTATAACTTCCCTCTAGTCAGTTGAACTGAATGGTGGGCTATGCTGTAGTCTCACATCACGTCTGTAAAACAAGATGTGTCTGTCATCTATGGTAATTGCCCACGGCTGATGTTCTACTAAAATTTCTTGTGAAAGGACTTAAGCTTCTCAGAGGTCGCTCTTTAAGAGGAAGTGAAAAGGGTAGCCACAGAATTTGCAACAATACATCCTGCCTATAATTTGAGGTAGGCACATTTTGCCTAAATTAAAAGTACTGAAGAAATACAGAGAGAGGGGAGAGATTAGAGTTTAATTGCTGCTACCTGCTGACACAGTTATTTTATTGCGCTTACTCAAGACAACCTGTAACGCTGCTGTGAAGCATGTCAGAAGTATACATTACAACGGAGGAATCCAAATGATGCAAAAAATAAATGTTTATTTTCATTTCTTAATGGAATGTGTATAACAAATATACCAAATTTCCTAACTATAGGACAGTGGTGACTTACAGCAGTGTAGTTTGTTATAACCAGTGCTCTACCAGTGTGCCTGTCTTGGTGTAGGCACCAGAGAGCAGAAAGCACAAACCAACCTCATCTCTGAGCCTTCAACGCTGTCTTATGAACCAGACGATTGTGCATACAGCGTGTTATTTCTGCGGTATTGCAGACTCAGACAGACATCAACAAGCAAATTTTCATAATGCTCTGAACCCCCATGAGATGGTCGTTTTATTTCACTCAGTACCAACACCATGCCCATTTGCACACACCACTCATTCACAGCAGCCACAACTGCTATTAGCAAGACTCAAGGATAGGCCTTAGGCGATTTAATCCCCTGGAGAGATTTCCCTTTGGTTTATATAACAACATTGCATTTCCCCTTCCAAATCCTAAGGAATCCTCTATTTTCTCCTTTAGTCTACATCTGTCAGAAGCCTGATAGTGTTTCGGTGTTTCACACTCAGAGGAGGGTTTTTAGTCTGAACCTCTTCAGAATTAATTGCGTTCCCCATATCCATCAGAAGACATTTCTTGGAGAAATAAATTAGGCCGATAAACTGATATACTGCTTTAATTCTGTTTGAACAGAACAGGCAAGAAAGGGGAGAGAGTCAGGGCTATTCTCCATCTTGTGTAAGAAAGAACTCAGGAGACAAAGGATCCAAATCAGTGTAAATCAAGCTTCTCTCAGCTTGCACACAGGGGCGTCACCAGTTCTGGACAAGAACACTAATCCTAGGCTAGCCCAGTGCCACCTTTCCTCTTTAACCTTTCAAGGCAGTGTTATTGAGAGGTAAAAATACAAAAGGAATGATAAAAATACAGAATGACCCAGAGACAAAGCACGCTGTAGGAAGATGCTATTCCTCTTCCCGCATCTAGAGCTCCCCGAGGCCAGCAAGCTCAGGAGACGTGACACTTAAAAGGACGTGGGAGACAGAAGGCTGTGGGAAGGCAAGTCATAAGGCTGGTCCTTGTACTTGCCAAGGAAAATGTCGCCACATGTACCGTCTGCCGCAAAGAGCTGAGGATGAGGGTCAAGTGTCAGCATGGGGGGTAGAAAGAGGCAGCCAAGAAAGAAGAGGTGGGCAGATGCCTGTGGGGTCTGCCTTGAGAAAGGAAAAAGAAAAGCATCTTACAAACCTGTTCGCTACAAGTCCCACATTCATAACTGTTTCCAAATGGAAGGCTGCGTGAAAAGCCAAAGCAAACATTCTCAATTCTTTTTGAACCCATCAGACAATATAGGAAAAATATGTGCATTTTATGGTTTGAGGGCACAACCTTTTAATTATGTTTTTGCATTGTCATGTCCAAGACCTTTTTTCTCCTCAAAAATTAATATTTCCTCAAGCAATGCTGCTATTTATCTTGGATGAACATGAATTGAAACACAATCTGCCTCTGCAGAGAGAGGTGCAGAAGAGTTATAACATGACACCTAGGGGAATTCAGAACACATTGCAATGCAATCCTCATCATTTTTCTAGTGCCTTTCCAACTGAGTTTCCTACAGTTCTCTTAACAGTTTCCAGCTATTGTTTTGCATGTGCCATACATGCACGCTCATGGAGGCATTTGGGAAAAAAAAAAAAAAAAAAGAACAAGTGCAGGTAATGGGGAAGGCAGGGAGAAATTGAAGCAAATGAACTGTAGGCTTTTTCTCTCTACGAGAGCCGAATGAAATCCAGTTCTGTCATCCAAGACCAGCAAGTGTTCTGGCACATAATCACCTCTCACTTCCCTGCAATGAAGCACAGCCTCATGAGCACAAAGCTAAGGAAGATGTCAATCAACTGCTTTTGCCACTAAGGAATTATATCTGCAGCAACACCATAAAGTAATGGTTTACAAACGATACTTAAATTAAGATGTATTGAGCCATTGCAAGAAAATTCAGGCCTACTTTGGAAAAGACATTACATTTAGTGGTAATTGAGGCTCTCAAAAAATTTACACCCAGCGTTCAGGCACCAACTTTCTCCCCTTCAAGTCTTACAGACTTAGAGGCTGGCCAACAAATCGTAAAGTAACTTCCAAAAGATGCATAACAGCAATAATAGAAGCAAAAACACCAGAGTTCATTTGTACTTAATGGATAAGGAAGCGCTAAAGTGCCAAGAGGACACTGAAGGAGGAGTGTTCCCATAATCAATCTAATTATTATTTCACAATAGGGAATTTTTATGCACATACAACACCTTTCAAGCTAAAACATAAAAAAAAAAATGCTTCCTACACAATTTACACAACCTATGACTAAAATGAACCCAATTTGGAGCAAGTGCCGATAAACAGCTACTTTATCAAGCACTGCGCAACAGCGTACTAGGAGGGAAAATCCTGGCTTGGTCACCCCGGGTGAATTCTTACG
Organism: Rissa tridactyla; assembly: GCF_028500815.1. Taxonomy (NCBI): domain Eukaryota; kingdom Metazoa; phylum Chordata; class Aves; order Charadriiformes; family Laridae; genus Rissa; species Rissa tridactyla. The sequence goes on from NC_071467.1 coordinate 46,136,531, forward strand.
TCTGCAAAGATTTTAATGAGAGCCTTTTGGGCAAAGCCAGCTGGGCAGCCAAGACTGGGTTTAGTCATGGGTGAAATTTCCACACACTCATAGGGTTTGAACGTCCTGCCATCGAAGGGTGAAAGCTTCCCCCTTGTGACCTCAACGTCACTTCTCTGTTGACTAAGCTCAATTTCATTCACCGTCCCCAGGTGTTGCAACCGGGGAGAGCAAAGAACATCTTCTCGAATTTTAAGACTATTATCTGTAAATCCTTTAGCTTTCAGAGGTTTGCCTGGAAAGTGTTGTAGCGCAGACTGAAAATGTTCTGCTATAAAAGGACGGGGGCAGGAAACAGAAATATGAAACGTGTTCCAAGGGAATCTCAAAATTTTGAAAACTATAAGGCAGAAATTTACCAGAGAGACCTGGGAGGCTTCCCATTGCATCACTTGCCTACACTACTGCAAATCCTTCACTTACTCCATCCAGAAGGCCATATTCAGCCCTAACATAAAAAGGTGCATTGTACAAGGCCCTCAGAAGTCAATTCACAAGCCAAGCAGCATGATCTACTATTTTTTTGTAATCCAGAAGAAACAAAACATAGCATATTCTGTTTTCTTGTTTGTAAACCACTGGATGCCATTATTGTACCTGTAACCCCCAAAAATTAAAAAAATAGGAAAACAGATAGATTTCTCAAGGTGCTATTTCCAAACTTACATTTCACAAATAAAAGGTCCCAGAAAAAGAAGAATTCTACAGGCAAGCTAGATAGACAGGACAATAATTTATTTCTCTGTGGGACCCCACCTGTGGTTCATTTAGCTGCAGCAGCAAAAGCTCAACTCAACTTTGGCCACACAAATAACTGAACACTTAACATACTTACCATTATCACAGTGAGGGAGATGGTTAGCCTTGACACACCACTGAAAAAGGAGGCAGCTCCAATCGCAGCAAAGAGACCTGGATCAATCCATGCTCCGTATTCATTAGTTTGAACACCAAAAATGGAAACAAGGATCAAACCGACTATCCTGCCGTACAAAGCTCCTGTGTACCTGTATGCAAGAAGAAAAAGAGCACTCCTCTTGCCAATGATAGCGTTTTCTCAAAATCCTTCTAATATTCTGCTGATCCCAGACTAATTTTGTCAACTTTTATAGCAGCTCCTTTCCCAAGGAAAGCTATAGCATCCTTCCTTAGGATGAGCATTTATTTAGTGCCAATCACTAGCACAAACCTGCCAGATTGACCATACTTTGAAGAAAAAAGACTATCGGCATGTCTATTTTAATGTTCTTGAAAGCCAAATGAGAATGAACCTTACAGGAATACAGTCAAAAGTACGGGTCACAGACATACACACGGCGACATTTCAGATAAAAAGCCCACACTTCTAGAGACCCAGCCTTATATAATTTCTTAGAATTAAGTCTACCTGTGCCCCATAAACCTGGCAAGTAAAATATTACAGCCATATAACAAATAGGCAAAATGGAGTAACAGGTATTAATGACCTGCCCAAAGCTAACCAGGAATGAAGCTGTGAAAAGAACCTTGGAGTCCCCAAACCAACCTTATGCTACACTGAAGAGTAAAACCAAAATTCAGCATGCTTGGGCATATAATTGCTGGAATGAGACATTGGATTTCATTTCATATGCAAGGAATAAAACATATAGGTCCAAGTGTCAGCCAATGAACTGGATTTGTACAGACATTCACCTTCCAGAAATGGTGAATTATTATTATTTATACTATAGCCATATATGATATATATTATCTGATTTGGGAAGCATCATCTTGCACCATTACACAACTTTTTCCCATTTATTCATGCAATCGATTCATTTTATTGATGGATGCAGTTCTAGTAGTTCTAGAATGATTACAAAAATTATGGTATTGGGTCAGAAACATGGGAGCTGGCTGATAGACTTCACTATCAATATCTCTTCAGCCAAGCGTGCCATGTTTCAGCAAACACTGCATACTAAAAGTTGATTTAGACAACAGTTTGGGGATTTTAAGAGGTGAATACTCAGGGGTGGGGCAAAGGCAGAAGGCTGTACATACAACTATTTCTTTTTAGAACTTTTTCGGTATTAGAATTGCATTATGCTGGATACCCACTCTCCAGCCATGACTCCTTGCCTGCTGAACATTAAACCTCTTTGCTCTAGTCTACCACAGCTTTCTAAAAAGTACAACAAAAGACCTAACTGCCGTTTTCTCCGAAGTCTAGGGTGTTGATGTCCAAGATTAAGATTCAGGCTATTATGTGCATAAGAAACAGATGAAAAGTCTGGATCCGAATCCATATTTCTACAGTTACAGAGATGGAGCCAGCAGCCGAGACTCCCTCTGGGTCCCCAAAGGATTCAAATGATCTACACTTGGAAAGTACACGGTTTTGGCTATGGTCCTTCCACAGCTATTCTCAGATGATTTTTCTTCATTCTTTTCCACAATTTTAGCATCTCTTTCCAAGCAAACCATCCTGTTCCACCTATATAACCTCCTCCAAGCAATTACAGCTTTGCTATTGCCAAGATTTCAGCTTACAATTCAGATTGTTGCTGCTCAACACAGGCCTTTTGTATAGGAACCTCAAACCAAGAGGGGTGACACTTACAGCATAGGAATAACCAGGCCACTGGCAACAGCAGAACCCGCCGTCCAACAGCTGAGGATGAAATAAAATGCCAAAGCAGTGCAGAGCGATGCGTATCCAAATTCTTCATGAGTCCCACGTTTGAAAAGATATGCGATCCCTTGCTTCCCATTTTCAACTAGAAGCGCAGCAGCTGCAACACAGAGGAAGAGATGTGGGGAGATACAAAACATTAAAAGGGTAAAAATATAGCATGTAGTGGTTCTCATTTGCCTAAACCTGATAAAGAATTAGCAAAGTACATAGATCAGTTAGTTGGAGTTTACATGACAGCTTCAGCATCTGGGGCACTTTCAGGAAAACAAGGAACATTCGTTCTTTCCAGTCTGGTCTGCGTGATCTTAATCTTGATCTAAACAAGGAGAAACTGCAGCCATTTAAGCCACAGAAAGGCAACCGTAATACTTCGGCAGGGCTCTTCCCCCATTCCTTTCAGCGGTGATAACTCAGGAACTTACCAACACATTTGGCTCAAATATGGAATTCAGTTCTGATATATCCCTCAGAAGGGAGCACTACATCACTTTGAAGAAAATCTACGTTATGAGTAAATATACTTGGGTATCACCTCAAGTTACATAAATTCAGTTTGTTCCCAGTTTGTTCCACTTAGCTCCCCTTACCTTGATTAAAGGTTTGATTAGAATATCTGACTCCATCTGGACCAACCCATGTGCTTGATGAACAGCTATATTCTGAAATTTCCCTCTGGAACTGATTTATGCTTAAATATTAAAAACAAAACAAAAGTATTAAATGAATGAATATAACTTACTTAATGTGTCTATTACATATAATTTTACACAAAAAGCCTACTTTCCCTTACATCTCCCAATTAAGTTGTTTTATTAACTAATAAATCTAGTTTACTAGATCAGTTTATTAATTATTCTACTAAACTAATAAATCTGGTTTATTAGTGCTCATATTCCCCTGCATAAACCTCCTGCTGCTGAAACCCAAAATTTCCAAAAACAGGAATCACATTACACTGCCTAAAAACAGGAAAAAAAAAAAAAAAAACCTGATCAAAATGCCCAGCCTGGCCTTGATCTCCTTGTCCACACCTATCAGTGTAACTCCATAAAACAGGATTAGCAGACCAAAAATTTATCATCCCTGACGAAGACTTCGGTGGGTAAGCACAGCATCCCCAGCTGACAGATGCAGTTAGAAAGCTTTGCACAGGAGAGGGCCATGGAAGGACTTCAGAGGTTCCCTCTTCCACAGCAGCACAGTCTATTCCCAAACCACACCTAAAGGATGTTTGCCCAACACATTCTTAAAAGCTCTTCTTCGGTAAATACTGGCAACGGTTATTTCAACCTCTTGCAACTTAGACTGCCGGTTATCGTGCTGACCGTAACCAGCCTTTCTGTACAGCACTGCTATTCCCGGACACTTTCACAATTTCTGTCATCTGGAGCAATTGCACTCTCCAAGCAGGTATGACTTCCTTCTTCCAGTTTGGAAAGCATCCAGCATGTTTCGGACATCACCACAACCTAAACAGTAACAATATGAACTCTGTTTCTGGAACAAAGAACAGGAGATCCATGGGATTTGACCCACCTGATCCCCACTCAGAACTACAAGGAAAACTTAAAATGCAGCCAACTTCTAGCGCAAGAAAATTTCTTCCAGACCCCAGATTGGCAACCAAAGGAACACAAGATACTTACCAATCTTGTATTTGCTTTTTATATTAATTTACCCGAACAAGAATATATTCCAAATTCATAATGGTCAATAAAAAAATAAAACACTTATTTACTGCATCCTGCTTTAGAAATCATATGACTCTGTAATCCACTTAAAGCAAAGCTTCAAGTTCTATACAAATGTCTTTACTAGCAACAAAGGAGTGCACACAAAAAAACCAGCACATCTGAGAGGTAATGTGAAGCTTGCAGCAATGCCAAAATAACAGAAAGAACAGAAGAAAGTTGGTTGTTTTTTTTCAATTAAAATACACGGTTCAGCAAGAAGAACAAAGCACAGAGAATGGAGATGTAGGACTTGTTTACACACAGGGTTTTGTACCACTAACTCTTTCCGCTTGAAACCAGTGCATTTAGTAGAGAGAGATTTCTCCGGGGTGCCAACGGGAGGACTGGGCTGCCACACCGCGTGCTGCAGGGATACACATGCTGTACTGAGACCTGCCAATGGAAGAAGCCCATCGCTTCCTCACCTCCTTCTCCTGCCTCCCCACGATCTCCTATTCCCCCTTCTCCCAGAAATATCGAGGCCTGCTGGAAGCGCTACCAAACGCTACTGAAAGCGCTTGTTCCAATATAAATTTGTGAGGATAAGCTATGCCAGAAGGAAGCGCTGACAGACTGGCATAGCCACATACAGCCTCATCTGGAGCTGCAACTCTTGTACTATCATGGTTTAAAAGAAAAAAAACATACTCTTCACCGAGTTGGATCAGCGCTAAAGACAAAATTAAGCATCTTAATTTTTTTTTTTTATATATATATAGTTCTTATTGGGTATCTTAAAGTGGCAAGGGTGCCTATTACCAACCTCTTGGATCTCCAAAGGTTAATATTTACCTGCCTCTGGAGCACTGACGAAGAATCTCGGATTACGCTGAGATGAGCCAAATCTAAATGATCCTAACTAAAGTCTCACAACTGCAATCATAATTCCCTTTTTAAATTTCTAAGAACAGGAGAACACTGAACAAGCTTCTTTTCCACATTTAGTCTTGTACCTTATTACAAGCTTACTAGAGACATCATCACTACCTTCAGCATACACATGGCCTTGCAAACTCCAGGAAAATTTCATGCTTCATTCCCTTCAGATCTATCCATTTTCAACAGGATGTACTCTTTGTAACTTGTAGCCACACCAAATGAAAAATTGGCACTGAGACCATTTAGCCTCTAGGTTGGATCAGCCTGACTATTTTTGATTCAGAGACAGACAAAAAAAAAAAGCCATGAAATTATCATGGCTTCAGATGTTTTTCCTTCAGAGCGAAAATAGCTTTGTTTTGAAAAATAACATTTTGCAAGCATTTAGTCCTTAAAATAAAAAAAAAAGGATGTCAGGCTGAGGAAAAAGGCTTTTTCTGTAGCAATTCAAACAGCCATAGTCACTGAGTCCTGGTACTAAGTAAGTGACAAAGTTTGCTTTTACAAACAGCATGTAAAAACATATTATAGCAAGCAATACCTGGATTGCAAACCAAATGACAGTCTAGAACTGGTGACAAGAATGGGAAAGTATGTTTGCTTTCTATACACTTAAATAAGCTGTTCAGAGCCCAGTCACCAATGGCAGGTTATTCAGTATTTACAGTGCATATTATGCAATATATATGATGCTGCACTCGGAAGGAGGAATTTGTAAAACTACAAGTTAGTAGTGATCATTTACAATGGCTGTGGCATCAAGTTGTCGTTTAAACTCAATCTGAGCAATTCTTTTTCTACTTCCTCTGGATTCCTCATAGGTATTTCTCAAGAAAGATACTTGGGCTGCAAAACCTGCATCAGATTCAAGGACCTCTTCAACTGTATCACCCATAAAACCCCCAGCCACTCAGCCACATATTCCCTGCCGGTTTACTAACACAATATTTGTCATTTCAAGTCCCCAGTTACAGTTTGTGCTGTAGTGGCACAAGCCTCTGATTTGTTACCTATTGGTTTTCTTATATAGAGGATTGATCAAACCATGTCCCCCAGTCAATAGTAGCTGACCGAAGCTGAGAATAACAAAGGTTTTCATCAGTTTCCAGTTCCCGCTTTCCAGTTAAAGCACAGCCTGTCTCCTATAGCCTTACATACCTACCCATAAGGCCTATATACCTTTTAAAGCAAAATTAGGATTCTAAATTGAAAAATTGTTTGCGTGACACAAGCCATGTTTCAGGTTCTTTTCATTTTTTAATTGCTTTTCGTTTCTTCCTCCCTTTTTTTTTTTCTTTAATTTGTCGACACGGCAAATGCCTCTCACTGGAAAAATTTTAGTGTGAGTAAATTTCAGTGATTAAAAGATTAAGTGTGATTCCTGCCTCTACATGAATTCATTTTAAACATTCAGCTCTGATGCACCTTTGAATTTTTCCATCCCAAATCCTTGTAACAACTAACTGGGAGAAACAGTTAATAATTGTATTTACATAGATATGCTCCTGCTGACTCTCCCCACTTACATTTCTGAGTTGTTTCTCAGCCGGTAGTTTCTCACGCTCATGACTGGAGTGCAAGGGAAGAAATATGGTAAATATACTGTAACAGTCGTCGTACATACCTGCAGGCAGTAAAATAAGTAAACAGGCTATCATGAGATGTAGAAACAGACAAAAACAGAAAGAAAAGTGTCTAAAAATCACTAGTGCCAGCAGTTTACCATAAGGAAATTGTTCTTTTTTTCTTGCCCATATATCCTAGAAGACGAGCGTTTGCTCATAAACAATGAGTAAAGCCCAGATTCACCTCATCTCTCTTCAGGGACTCAACCGTTGCAATTAGGTAATTGGCCTCCAACTCTGTAGCTACCAGAGACCACCACTACCTCCAGAAAGACTTGCAGCATGTGGGATGCTCGACAGATGTCCAGCCTCCCCACTATGTGCCATGGCAGTCAGTGGAGATGTGGCCGGCCACAGCTCCTTGCAGGCTACAGGCCTGAGACTGCAACTCACTCACCACCAGGACTCGGGATCTATGTGTCTTTCGTTAAGGACCTAGTTTTTTGGTTAGTACTTGAAATTATAGAATCATAGGATCATAGAATGGTTCAGGTTGGAAGGGACCTTAAAGATCATCTAGTTCCAACCCCCTGCCATGGGCAGGGACACCTCCCACTAGACCAGGCTGCTCAGAGCCCCATCCAGCCTGGCCTTGAACACTTTGAGGGACGAGGCATCCACAATTTCCCCTGGGCAACCTGTTCCAGTGTCTCAACACCCTCACAGTAAATAATTTCTTCCTAGTATCTAATCTTTCAGTTTAAAACCGTTACCCCTCGTCCTATCATTACACTCCCTGATAAAGAGTCCCTCCCCATCTTTCCTGTAGGTCCCCTTTAGGTACTGGAAGGCTGCTATAAGGTCTCCCCAGAGACCTCTTCTCCAGGCTGAACAACCCCACCTCTCTCAGCTGTCCTGATAGCAGAGGTGCTCCAGCCCTTTGATCATCTTCATGGCCCTCCTCTGGACCCGTTCCAACAGGTCCATGTTGTTCTTGTGCTGAAGACTCCAGAGCTGGACACAGTACTCCAAGGTGGGGTCTCCCCAGAGCAGAGCAGAGGGGGTAGAATCACCTCCCTCGACCTGCTGACAATACTTATTTTAATGCAGCCCAGGATGCGGTTGGCTTTCTGGGCTGCAAGCGCACATTGCCGGCTCACATTGAGCATTCAGTGACGAGTGGTGTTCCCCAGGGGTCAGTACTGGGCCCAGTCCTCTTCAATATATTCATCAATGACCTGGATAAGGGGATAGAGTGCACCCTCAGCAAGTTTGCTGATGACACAAAGCCGGGGGGGGGTAGCTGACACACCGGAAGGCTGTGTCACCATACAGAGAGACCTGGACAGGCTGGAGATCTGTGCAAAGAGGAACTTTATGAAATTCAACAAGGGCAAGTGCAGGGTGCTGCACCTGGGGAGGAATAACCCCATGCACCAGTAGAGGTTGGGGGCTGACCTGCTGGAGAGCAGCTCTGTGGAAAGAGACCTGGGAGTCCTGGTGGACAACAGGATGACCATGAGCCAGCAATGTGCCCTCGTGGCCAAAAGGGCCAATGGCATCCTGGGGTGCATCAAGAAGAGTGTGGCCAGCAGGTCGAGGGAGGTCATCCTCCCCCTCTGCTCTGCCCTGGTGAGGCCTCACCTGGAGTACTGTGTCCAGTTCTGGTCTCCCCCGTTCCAGAAGGACAGGGAACTGCTGGAGAGGGTGCAGCAGAGAGCTACCACAATGATTAGGGGACAGGAACACCTCTCTTATGAAGAAAGGCTGAGGGATTTGGGTCTCTTCAGTCTGGAAAAAAGAAGACTGAGGGGACACCTTATCAACACTTAAAAATACTTAAAGGGTGGGTGTCAGGAGGATGGGGCCAGGATCTTTTCACTGGTGCCCGGGGACAGGACAAGAGGTAATGGGCACAAACTTGAGCATAGGAAGTTCCACCTAAACATGAGGAGGAACTTCTTTACTTTGAGGGTGGCAGAGCACTGGAACAGGCTGCCCAGAGAGGTGGTGGAGTCTCCAACTCTGGAGACATTCAAAACCCGCCTGGACACGTTCCTGTGCAACCTGCTGTAGGTGACCCTGCTCTGGCAGGGGGGTTGGACTGGATGATCTCCAGAGGTCCCTTCCAACCCTATGATTCTACAGTTCTCGTCCACCAGCAACCCAAAGTCCTTCTCCTCAGGGCTGCTCTTAAGCCATTCTCTGCCCAACCTGTATTTGTGCCTGGGATTGCCATGACCCAGGTGCAGTGTGTCAAAACCAATCCCTTGCTTCAATTTAAGTTACTTCCTGATCTTTGCAAATTTGAAGTCCCTGGTCAGTGTGAACAGTTAAAGACTTGTTTCTAACTTGCAAACTTAGTCCTTCCCTTTTAAGGAGGATGTTATGAAAGGACTAATATTCAGGTAATCAAAAGAAAGAAGTTCCCAGACTGCAATACTGGACAGCTATAATGCTTAAAGCAGATTACACGCTATACAGTAGAGACACAGACATTGCAATCCAAATGGATGAAGAGACGTTATCAGGTCCTTCTACTAGTTTTCCATATGCCCATTTGAAGTAAATATGAATGAAACCAAAAATGTTTGAAATAGAGCACAGCAGAAGATGTTTTCACTGGCTGCTTTGCATTTGCCAAAAGCAAAGGAAGTTTTTACATGAGATGACTGTATTTCAGTTATGCGTATTTTTCAACATATCATAGTTCAATATAACATCATTACATTTAATTCAAAACTAACGTTAAGGGGTTTTTTATCTTAGTTGAGATCAATTTACAGTTCTAAATAAATGAAGATACACCCCACCAAAAAAAAAAAGAAATTTAGAAAATATTTCAGCAGACATCTGGAGAGAAATTACTGGAACACACAGCCGTAATAACAACACATTTTCCAAGCACAAGGTTTCCTGCACTCCGTGGATTGTTATAAAACATCTCAGGTAGCACATTTATAGAAACCCTCAAGCTGAGACTCAGCTGTGTGCAGTTGTGACGATTCGTCAGACAATCCTATCTCAAGCCTTTGTTTCCCTGTATCTCAAAGATTGTAAGTTTACGGGCAGAGCGTGCCTACAAGAGATAGATGAAACTGGGAGTAGTTCAGTCTTCACAAGGCTCAGGTCAGGTTTTGTTTCTGAAACCTTAACTACAGGACAGTTCAAACACAGGTCAAGTTTTTGCCAAAGCCCCAAAGTCCAAAGGGAGCTAGAAGGACAGCTAGCCTGGAGCCAGTGGCTACATATTTAAAGCAGTAGCCTATCTTCACAGCAAGGTAGAAAAAAAAAAAAAATCCTTTCAAGTAACCTTTTAAAGCTATGACAGTTTAATATATAAGTATATATGCATATATCCTTAAATTGTTCACCCTGCCCATGGAAACACTGAGCTTTTGGAACAGAAGCATTAGTCAACGTGATAAAAAAAATCTGAAAATGAAAGATAGCTCTGCCAGATTCTTGGCAATACATTATCTACGTTGTGATTTCCTCACAGAGAGAAAGGTGATGAATTGAGGAGAAGCAAACGCAGGCCAAGGGGCAGAAGGGCACTTAGGAAGACGGCTTCGCCTAATCTACGGGCTGAAGATTAGATATTCAATTCCAGTCAAAGGAATGGTACTCCAGGTTATGTTGTGGGTGTGGAAGATACCGTGATGGGTTCTTTCCAAGTTTAAATGCAGACTGGTTTATACAAGATTATTTTTGGTTAAAGGCACTGTGACATACTTTCTTTCAGTTGCCTGATTATGTGAGTTTATGTAAAAGAAAAAAAAAGAAAAGAAAAAAAAGATAGTCGTATGTTTCTCTCTCAGATCAAACAGTCTCTTTCCTGCTGTTTTTTTGCCAAGTTATAATAAAATAAGGACTGTGACCCGAGTAGGATCTCCTAGAGCTAATAAAAAGGAAAAACAGTCCGAATAAGAGTTCATGCTACAAAGTTAATGTAAAAATACAGCATTGTTAAAAAAAAAAATTTAAAGGATGAAGACAAAAATATATAAACAGGAAACCTCTTGTAAGCACTACAGCCCTGCAAAACACATGCTGTCCTCCCAGTTTCAGGTATGATCTGGCAAGGTGCTAACTGCTCCATGAACTTTTGGAGTCAGTAAGGCACCACTCCTCAACAACGTAAAATAACTCTTAGGAGGCATTTTCTTTACGTCTGACACTAAATCTTTGCTAGCTGATCTTAAGTTTAATCCTACAGTATCTTCTAACATACTGGGTCTTGCTGGCTTATGTTGTAGCTTGTTTTGGGGTTGTTTTTTTCTGAAAATAAAGAGCTGTGAGGTTTTTGCGTGTTTGAGTAACTTACGCAAGGTTTTTGTGATGTACTATGAGAAAGCCAAACCTTTCCCAATAGTATGGGAAGCGGCTGTCAAACACAGAGCTCCGGCTCCAAATTGTTAAATAATAATTGTTACAAACCTGACCTCTCACAAACACAGGTCCTTCGGAAACCATGGAGTGTACCCAGGACTAATGGGAGTCACACATGGGACTCTACGCCCCATTCTGCTGGTTTGAATGATGGATTTTTGTTCGGATGTCTCATTGCAGTGCTCAGCAGCACAAAGTTCTGAGTCTTTTGCAAGACCTGGGAGCAAACCTGTAGCACAACGGAAGAAAGCTGGGCAGTGGGTAAACTCTCCCTAGGGCTGAGAAAACCCGTCTTCCCCCACCTACCTTACCCACTCCTTCAAACGTGGAAGCTACGAGCTCCAAGTGAGCTTCCTCAAGGCGTCTCCCCTCAGCGAGATGCTGGACAAACGCGGCTGCAAACCGAAGAGCCGACAACCCGCCGCTAAGAGGAGCTAAAATCCAGTTGTCATGGATGGCATGGTCCTGCTCCAGCACAGCCCGCTCACCGGCATCCCTCCTCCTCCTCCTCCTCTTCCTCCGACCGGAGGTCAGATTTCACCTCTGATGTGCCCACAGAGAACCCAACCAGCAGGATGCTGCTCCGAGCAGGGCTAGGCGGAGGAGGGGGAGCTGGACTGCCATAGCACGCATAACTTTCAAGGACTAAATAAAATGCCTGCTTTTTGACCTTACAGAGAGGGAAAATAGTGCAACCTATGGGAAACGCGTGCATCTCTCTACCAATCTGTGGAGAGCTTGCAGAGAACTGACCATGTGCCTCAACCTATGGTTATTCATATTTTTAGCTCCAAGAGTTTCCCTTTTCATATTTAAAACACTCATCGTTTTCCTCCCAGTAACATCTAACTTGCTGATGCGAGCCAAGGGGATTGCTTTTCCCTGAAGCTTATGTCCTTTTTTTCTTTTTAGAGCACAGGCTGCTGAAGGAATGTCTGGGCTGATGGGAGGCGAGCATCTATATGGCCAACCCACTGGTCTATAATTGAGCAACCCTCTCTCCAGGAGGAAAGGAAGAGAAAGTATACAATAGTATATATAAAAATATATATATAGCATACATTAAATATACTGGCAAGTCTGTCTAAGAGAGGGCAGAAGAAAGGGGCTTCGGTATGCATTAATTTCCCTAAAGAAATACCATCTCAACACTTAAAAGGTCTAAAAACTCTTCTGAAAGACTTCCTCAAAAATGCCGGGGGAAAAAAAAAAAAAAAGAAAAATTATGACAAGCAAGTATTCCCTAGAGAAAATTTGCACAATTTACTAAAACTGCAGAAGAAAAGCTCTGAAGGTTTCCTTCCTCAACATTTAACAACATACTTAAGTTATAACCAAAGCATAAAATTGAAAATTATTAAAATGTCCAAAACATAGGAACCTTTTGTCCATATACTTTTCGTTACAATGGCATGGCCCTCCTCAAAGCCATACAATGCCAAGTGGAAACTCCAAAGCCTAGGGGTAAAATGGCCCCATCATGCCTTATCAGGACATCTGAGGCTCCAGGCTGACCTCCATCAGCAACAACCAGGGATAACTGACTCCAGATACATACTTAGCCCAGAAAGTTTTCTGTACCTATCCATAACTTTTAAACGTTCTACAATATCTATTCTTCACACATCTATTCTTCTCAAAACAGGCAGAGATCTCCTTTGTTGTCTTGAGGCAAAAATACATATGGTTATGGTAATAGTCTCCTAGTTGTTCTTTCCAAAGTAACAGCTGAAAAAGTGCTCAGGTGCAGAGGTGCGGCGGAGGATGTCTGCCTGGTTCCGCTACACTGTGGGGGAGCAAGCTGTGTAGGGTAACAAGAGGGTCAATCACTAGCAAGGAAAACTGGAGAAAAATGGATGAAAACTACTTGTGACAGCCCTCCACAGATTGCAAATAAATGCAAATGCGCACCAACACAACTGCTACATGTCACTAAGTTGATGTAGTACCATAGCAGTAGAGCAGCAGTGGGAGAGCAACTCTACAGGTAAAAGGCTTCAAGTATTTAAGTGCAAAACAAAAAAAAAAAAACCAAACATGTCTTCTCCATTCTTATATACCCACCAACATTAAATACCTATACGTACTTTGGAAATCCATGTTTGTTGTACTCTGTTGCACATTATCAAGTACCAGCAGGCGAGGTCCATTTTTCCATCCAGCCAATTTATGACCTGCCCTCATTAGCCAGTTTAAATATTATATTATCAAGAGAACTGTATTATTTACTTACAAGGATGAGCACAGTTTCCAACAGCTTGCTTGTTTTTCTAAGGGATAATTTTGGAATCGAATTAAAGAACCACATGCGTAATTTATTAATCTTTATATTTAGGGAAACAAAGAGAGCTCCCAGAAGACCTCCAAGCATTCCAAGAAGGATGGTCGGAATGAAGGCCAAGACGTTCATGTCCAGCAAGTTCTTAACCTTAGTCAAAGAAAGAAGAAAAAAAGTGTTCCAAGCATCCTGTCAGTAACATGAAATATTACACCCTCTCTTACAAAACCTGATACCACAAAGTAATTTCCATACAGGAAACAAATCTACCTTGCGGTTTAGTGAGCTCAGCTAATTAATTTAAAGCTGGTCTCATGAGAGATGGTGTACTCTTCTCGCACACCTCACAGGAGTGGAACCAGCAGGTAGACACTGACGCTGGCACACATAGCAGAAACCTCTATGATGCACTACAGTTACCACAAGGACTCAGCACTTCAGGTTACATCCAAATAACATGTCATATTGGCCTTAAGGAACACTTCAAAAGACTCTGCTGAACCAGAGCTTTGCTCGCTGTGTCTATACCTACATCATAATTTGGGAAAGTTCATTTATTAAGTCTCAACCTGCCTCCATGTGCATTGAGATCATTTACAAGTAAATTTATTTAAGTAAAACGGTGAAAATTGATGCTGATCTGGAACAACTCGCAGAACAACAAATCACAAATGCAGAATATAACCTGGCAGCTGGAATACTAATTGAATTCTCTGCTTCATTCCTCAACAGGCAGCAAGGATGAGAGCAGTATCGTGTTTTAATTTTATGTTCCAGCCAACAAAAAGGGGTATACACATAGGTGGCAATCTATTAAAAGCTGTGAGGATATTATTTCCTTAGCCCAGACTTAGAGTTACACAGCTTTTTGCCAAGATTAGGATCCGGACACAGTAAGAAATCACACAGTGCTCAAAAAGCTACTGGCAAGAAGCAGTAAGGGTGCATGTCAAAAGATACCCACAAAAAAGAGCCTGAACTGGTATAATCTTGGGGGCAGCAGATAGGAGAAAATGTCAGCCTTCCTTAAATTGTTTGAGCAAGTGCACAGGCCCTCTTACTGTTCCAAATATCTTGCATTATATTCTACTTAATTCCAATCCTGCATTAAAACTAAAAATGGACATACCTGGTTTTATTGTTTTCTCTCCCTACCTCCATTTGTCCCAAGGGAAAGATATACTGAGGTGTTTGTTTTAAAGTAATATATGCACACGATGCTGCATGTGTGTGGCAGCAAAGTCAAGTGAGCACTCCACAAGCTGGGAATGAAAGGTGGCAAAGTATATTGTTTGTTTTTGATGTAGTATCAACCACAGGCTTTGGCCAGTCATCAAGAAAAATCTGTAACCTACAGAGCAAGTTTCACCTTTACAAATAATCCAATGGTCCATGTAAAAACAAAGTGAAGCTTCCTGAAAATCTCACGCTCTGGAGTACAATAAATTCCCCTCGTAACATTATGTTAGGTGGAATGAAACTAAAGAAAACAAATAGTTTTCTTGAGAAACATAACCCACAAGCTTTCAACTCAGTTTATCCACTGTAGACTGTGTTGGTTAATGCCACAAAACATGAAAGGAGCAAAATTTCCCCTGAGCCCCACGTTCAGTGAAATGAAAATGTTTCTGGTTATCTGTACCACACTGAGAGCCAAAAACTACTGAACCCTGCCAGAAGTCATGATGGTAATAATTTTAGGTAGCTTTTCCCTCTACTGACACTAAGAGAAGACAGAAGGAGACAGAAACCACTGCTCTTTTCAGAAAACACCCTGAAAGGAGTGTTAGAAGAGCAATGCTTATTGTAAAATTGCAATTGGAGTGAATCCACCCTCCCCTGTGCATGCAGCTGTTCATTACACAATACTTTGGCGTCAGCAATGAATCTGGCTTCAGAAGGCCTGACCTCTTCCCTGTCCATGTCATCTCACCTTTCTGCCTCAAATTTTTATCTTCTCGGTTGTGTCACTGCGACTGCTTGGGGGACTGCACTGTGAGCTGGCTCACGAAAAAGGATTTGGGTTGAAAACCAACGTCTTCTCCGTTTGCCCCAGCTAAACTTGTGGCAAAGCAAATACACCTCAAATACTTTTGCATAGCACATGCAAAATCATTGTATCAGGCAGCATGCACACAAAAAAATATTGCCCGTTTTCCCAACCAAGGTATGCCTACATGTGGAAACATCATAATCTCTGGTTTCTGCATTGCTAGAGAAATACAAGCCAGAGAAAGTTCAGAGATGAATGAAAGTGATCAGGGAATTACCTTAGGAAAAATTTAGCAAAATAGTTGACTGGGGTTCATAAGACCAGGGTTTTATTTCTAGTTTTCTAATTGATCTTCAAGTCAAATATAAAGAAGGATATTTAGAAGTAAAGATCATGATACCTACACTATTGAATCATCTTCCAATACAAATGAACGAAAGACATGATGATATAAGGAACTAGTTTTAGGTGGACACAAGGTAAAATTCAAAGATCAAGGTTGTGTTGTGCTGGAAGGAATAAAGTAAAGGTAGCTGAGGCTGAAGGTCACCTCCGTTGTGCAACCAGGAACAAACACTGTTTATATGTTTCCAAATGTTTAATCTGTAAGCACCGAGGAACAGGGGCGCAGTACAGCAATGCCAGCAGCAACAACACAGACCTCAAGCCAACTACAGAAGGAGAGGACGCCCTATTTAAGAGCTTCTCTGCTTTTTCTTTTACTTCCAAGTATCCCTCTCCCATCCAGCACCAAAACAGAAAGTTACCTTAACTTATACGATTAGCTAATAAGCACACAGTAGATGCTTTGTCTACTTGTTCACTTTAATTTAGAACAAAACAACTCTGTGCTGTACCTAAGTGATTATTGGATGTAAAGTGTGAAGGCTTCCATATCCACTGATCTGATAATGGTACATGTACCATCTTTCCCCCTTCTCAGTCCTCCTCCCCCACTATTCCCCCAGCAACAATGCTGAAAGAGACCTAAAACGCCTGCATCTGTTTCCTCCCACACCCACACAGTACGTACCCAAAATAGAATTCTTTTCTCCGCTTCAAAAAATCCAAAGTGACCTCTGTAAACAAACCCACAGAAAGAAGAGGACAGTAAATCCATGGTGAAGGTAGCCATCAAGCAGCAGAAGAAGGTTTGCCAGGCCAGCCTGATGTCCCAGAATGAAGACACTTCTTCTAACGTGAACAAGAGCCCGCCGATGGGGGCGCGAAATACTGAAGCTATCCCTGCTCCTGCGCCAGCCGTAATGAAACTGCGCCTGCAACAGGTAGAAGAGTCAAAATTTAGGTAATGGGGGAAATAAAAAACAGAACCAAAAAACCTCCATAAACATAATTTCCCGTCAAAGCTGGGTTTATGGGGCTGAATTTACAGACCTGCTGGTTTATTTTGGGGTTGTTATAGTGCCTTGCACCTCTAGGATTTGAGTTCAGATCTGTCTTGACCTCTGGCCTTGACAAAACCCTCAATCCTCTAATGACGCATGGGGGACCACTGCACCGTGCCAGCGAGCTGATGAACTAATGTCGACCAGGCTAACGCCAGGCAGACGTGCCACTTCATAACCTGGAAGCAGCGCAATGACAGGGGTGAAATACTGCAGGGAAAAAAGATAAGAAAATTTGGGATTCACTAGAGAGTGAGAGTACAGCCTGTAGGCTCAACATGACGCCTCAAGTCTATACATGTCGGAGAAATTCCCAGGGAATATATATCCTCATCTTCCTCCCCTGTAAAGGCATGGAGCTCACACACACCCCGAAGGGCAACTGTTGCTGTGAGCTGCACTGGGAGCTCAAATGGCAGAGATCTCCACTGCAAGCCAGTTCCAGTAAAGAAAAAAAAAAAAAAAGAAAAAAAAAAGAAAAAAAAATAATTATAGTGTTACAAAGGCAGGCGTTAATGCACAGTCTTCCTTTATACTTTTATTATTATTTATTTTCCTACACACAACATAATTTTCTTTCCAAAGCACCCACTGCATTATATGAAAACGACATCCTGCATCAGACAAACGTCACATTCTTAAGGAAGGCCACAGTGTGCAAAACAGAGGGAAGGATATAGAAAGAGGAAATAAAATTATGCTTGAATTCTGCCTTGGAAAATTAGATTCTAGTCCAGTTTTTGTGGGGGATACTGGGGTGATGTTGATACATAGGATGCACTAATCACTAGCGCTCACCAGCTTCTAAAACTCGCATCCTCTGGATGTGCTACCGGAGACCTCAGGGATAATTTACAGAAATGCTGAGCATTCCGTACTAGCTGAAGTCAATAGGTATACAAAACACTTCAGTATTTTTAATATTAAGAAATGCCAAGTTCTCAGGGAAAAAAAAAAAAAACAAACAACAAAAAAACCCAAACAAACAATGGATCAGAGTCATCTTCAAACATTAGGGGGCCCTTTTGACTTCTCTGTGGCATCCACAAATTTTATTAGTAGAAAGATGGGTGGCAATGAGAATAATTGACAGAAAATAAGGGAAAAGATTAGAGAGTTCATGTGTCAAAGCCCTTAACAAAGCCCACCAGTAAAGCTACAGAGGCTACTTCATGTCTGATATTTCCCAACTCACAAATGCTGAATTAGACACTCTTGTGCATGGATTTTTACTTACTTGTCTTATCTTTACAGTGACATTGTTTCCAGCAGCAGGGAACGCAAAAAGTACTGCACGCGGCAGTAAAAGCTGGGCGAGCTTTGGTTGGACATCTCCAACTTCTTGTTCCGGTCAGTTGTATGTGCTACACGTCCCACTAGTAGTATTGACAATTAAACTGGATCCCTCTTCCACATCTCTTACAGCTGCCTGACGGAGGGACGCCTTAAGGTCCTTCAACATCCTAATGCTTTGCTGAATTACTGCTCTGCCTATGACTGTACCTGGAGAAGGTACATCTCCTGAGCCTACTTAACTCCAAAAGATACAGGGGCAGTGGGAATCTTTCATCCTGGTCTTTGTAAAGAAGCGAGGTCTCACTTAGACTGAAGTTTGTCTCTGCTGCTTACCGACAACCCTCTCTGGGCAGGGGACTTCCACACAACCTGTCTCTCCCAGGATGGCTCCTGACTGCAAGCTAAGGCTTCTTTCTAATTATACTATAACTGGATCCTGCAGAGAAAAACAGAAATTCTCGCTGCTCCTCTTACCGCAGTTGCTGATTTGTTCCATGACTAACATTTTGTTTAACCAGCACGTCTCAGATTTATTTAAATGAGTGATCTTAAAAGGCTAAAGGCAAAGGAGACCCCGTATCTTCCCTCTGGTGTTTTTTGATTTTCTTTTAAGCTACAGATAGTTCACAGTGGCTGTTCGTTTGAATTCTTTGTATTTCTTCAGGAAATTAACACACAAGAGTCTTTCTTTTCTTCCTTGCTTTAGGGAAAAAAAAAAACCAAACGTATTGTATAGGGGTTTTGTATGTCAACATGACAATAAATACCCTCCAGAAGACATAAACTGGTTTGTAATTTCTTTTTCTGGAAACTAATCTCATTAATTTCCGTAGAACTGTTCACAAGAGAGAGCTTACCGCAGTTATTGCACAGACATGCATAAGCAGAGAAGAGACAGACTGAAAAAGTGTCACAAACAATTTCCTTTTTCAAAACTAGAAAAACAAACCAAGGGCCTCTGTGCACATTGTGCAATCCTCATCGTCTCTTTTTTCCTGGGCCAGCATCATTAATTTGAGGATAAAGCCCATGTGTAAAAATCCTGCATTTTTCTCCCTCCTTATACAACCCAGAATGCAATGGGAAAAGGTCTTCAGAATTAATGTATTATTTCACAAGCATTCAATAAAACAACTTGTGAACCTTCTTTTAATTAAAGAACTTTAAAGCTGCTTAATTAAACAACTTCCTTTTAATTAGAGTAGGTGGCTTCTTCCCCTGTTCCAAAGTGACACACAGCAGAAAGGCTGAATGATTGCTGCTGCAGCAGCATCTTTGTTTCCCTTCCAGACGCAACGGGCACATCAGCAACCTGCCGGACACCCCCAGGGCACCGAGGGTGGGCAGCGGGGTGGCCCCCACAGCGCCCCACAGCTCTGCCCATCACTTACTTATCAGCTGAATTCCGAAATCTGGTGAAGATGGGGAGGTGGATGCCAAGGGTGTCTGACTGCAGCTGGCTCAGGCCACAACCCAGGAGAGCACTGAAAGTGATGTTGTATAATTGAGAGCACTCTTTTGGTAAATTATTCATAAATCAGCCAGGGTTTAAAGGCAGGGGAGGACAGAGCCTTAGTCGGCATGCAGCAGCAAAGCTAGCTTGGTTTCAACAGATTTAAACATGGAAAATGTTGAACGTGTCTTTTAAATATGCAAAGTCCCGTTGATATAAAGCAGAAGGCTACTAAAGACTTTCAGATTCTTGACTGAAAGACTTAAATGTCTCTTTTGCAAGGAGTGTTGCGATGATAGACCATGAAATGCCCTTTGAAGAGCTGCATGTTAATGTCTGCCCAAGTGCGGTGACAACATCAGACTACAGCCCGTTGTTTCAATCATCTGTTCCCAGGTTAATGACCACGGCAGCCAGAACAGTCACACTTCTAACAGAAGATGTGTAACGATTTAAACTATTACAGCGTGTTCCCAGGCAGCACTTCAAACTGCATTTAAATGGGAAGGGGGAAATCCAAACCCTTAGTGAAATGAAAAATCTATTCACGGTATAATCTTGGAAGACTTTTCTACAAGACTTAAATTAGGACACTTAGCGAATCTCTTGGAGGCTTTTAGCTACTTACGTGTGTTTATGTTTAATAAAAATGGTGGAGGGTTCCAGCGAAATTAAATTAAACTAGCCCTTAATTCCTATGTTTTGAAAAGGCATCATGTTAATACTGTGCTGACTTTCTTCATGGAAATGTGATTCAATTCTTTGGCTCACACATCTCTGTTACCAACCCAACACAAAAGAAAAAAAAAAAAAAAAATCACAGCTGCAGTCTCTGAGCTCCCGGAGACAAATGTCTGAAAGCGAAGAAAACAAAAGAAACCTAAAGGGAGAGTTAAACCTTGGTAATCATTGTCTGGAAGGTTTGTGGCTGCTTCTGACTAACCATGCACTCCTATTTTTGAATATCTGAGTCATCCCTGAGGCTGCTGCACCTCTGTGCAAATAAATAAATAAATATAAACCCACGGAGTAATAGAAAATATGCAAGGGTGGTGGGGACGAGGATAGGTTTGGTCAGGGTGGTGAAGAGGAAGGGAACAAGCCTCAGGGATGAATACTTTCCAAAACCAAAAGGGATCAGAAATAAAACAGTAAACCAGCCAACAAATGATCTATATGATATTAGCAGAGACCAGTTTTACCATCCCTACTCAAGATACAGTTTAATAATGGTAATAAAGTGCAGTAGGATTCTCCTCTAAACAGTGAATAAAGAAATTCTGTCACTTACCAAAACAGAAAAGCCCAAAATCTGGTCTGCAGTTACTAAGTTTGGCTGTATTGCAAAATAGTAAATTTTAAGAACCGCTCTGACCTACAGAGCAGGACTGGGCAATCCTCCTCTCCCCTTCTCACAAGGCCCTGGACCACCACAGGATGATGGGGATTCTCTGACTTTGTATAGAGCAAGCGGGGGGAATAAAAACATTATCCTTCAAAAAGACTATAAAGTCTACTTTTCCCTTCCTAGAATCATAGTACTGCACTACTGCATGAACAACAAGCAGCTCCAGCCTGACTTGCCATCGTCTGCAGGGCGTGCAAAGCAGAGCCTGGTTTGCCCCATCCCTGGAAGTGTTCAAGGCCAGGCTGGATGAGGCTTTGAGCAGCCTGGTCTAGTGGGAGGTGACCCTGCCCATGGCAGGGGGTTGGAATTAGGTGATCTTTAAAGTCCCTCCAACCCCAACCATTCTGTGATTCTGTGGTCACCCTTAGCTGACGCCAGCGGCTGCCGTGTTTGCAAGCTGGAAACAGGAACCCCCAGGTCCTGGCTGTCCATCACTGGCCACCTCGCACAGCCACTTACAGCATTTCTGCAGGTGGCTGTAAAATTTTCACCCCTTTCGTGCGCAGCCCCTTGAGACTGGCTTTGGTTTTATACAGACTTTGCATAGGTAAAAGCGGTTACATGAGATGCAAAGCAGCCGGCAGGCCATAGCTGCAGGACAGGTTGCTTTTCAGAAACAAAACTGTCTGCAGTTGTCCAGATAACTGCTTGCTGAGCCTCGCAAGGAATCATATTAGGGAACCAAACTTGTATTTAAAACACACAGCAAAAAACCTTTTGTCTTCACTGCATGGCATGAATAGTTGTGCTAATGCAAAGGAGGGGACAAGCACAGGTGCAAAGAGCTCCCAATGCAGGGTATTTTTTAAGCCAGTGCTGCCACCAAGACAGACATTGCAAACCCATCCCCTCAGCCTGTTAGCTTTAACTTTTGTCTGCCATTTCTTACCCCAAATGGATCATGGGACCTTCTGGCCCGCAGAAGAGCCCAGAGGCTACAGCCAGCACGCACGAGACAAACGTCCCTAAAAAGGTCTTGATGTTAAAAAGATGTCGAATAGAAGTGCCGTTCAAATACCCGATGATTTCTGGCAAGCCAGACGGTGAACCTGCTGGGCAAATGAACTGCAAAGGAAATAAAGAGGGGGAAAAAAAAAAAAAAGGAGAAAGAGTCAACAATCGTCAGATGTTGTGTTAGATGTGTCTATGGACAAAGTTTTTAAGTCCAGCCCTCACCTTGCTCTGTTCATGAACAAACTTTCCCAGAATTAACAGATGACTTAAGACACAGATATAACTTCTGTCAACACACAAAAATTCAAGCTCCCAATAGCATATTGGGGGTAATGAGAGAAGAAAAGGACTGATGAGGGTCCCTGCCCCATCCCCCCAGTGCCTGAAGCCCACCAGCCTCTTGCCTTTGCACCGGCTGTCTCTGCAGGGCAGGGTGTGAGTGGGAACCTGCATCATTTGTCCAGGCAGTTCAGACTTTAGACAGCTTAAAACTGGTCAGTTATCACCCATGTAACAGCAAACTCCCTTTTCCTACTCTTGCTGGATTTTGGGCTAAGTTCAGGAAAACATTCACTTTTTCTCTCACCTAGGCTGTTAATTGCCTGTCTGTAATTGAATTGAACACAGCAGGACAGTAAATGACAGAAAGGCTCCATGTTTTAGCCTTGCTGTCTCGTAAAAGTACTGATCTGGGCTACAAGCGAGACCCCCACAGCACAGCTAAAAGATCAATCTAAACCCAACAGTAACTTTTATATGGACTGATACTCTTTGGCTTAGGCCCCTTCCAAACACCAAATTTTCACAAGTTACACCAGCTGCCACTTGTATTTATTTTACAAACACCACATGCTAAGTGTAAATTACATCGCCACCACGACTGATTTCACCCCAGACACTTTTATACAAGTTATGGGTGGCGGAATCCAGCTTTAGGCCGAAGGCCAAGAAAGACCTCTCCAATTGGGTTGTGTAATAGACAGGGTTTTTTAAATAAAATACTGAATTAACCAGTGTCTGGAAGAGCAAGAGATTTGGTTTATCACAGCGTTATAGGCTTGTTGCGTAGGAGATGTAACACTTACCAGCACTGAGCCTGAAGAGAGAACCACCATGGCCAGCCCAAACCCAAGCGCACACAGCCAGGTCATGTGGATGTTCCCGTCCTGTCCGGTCAACAAATAAAGATTACTACATTGGCACCTGTAGACCCAGGTCCTGCTTTTCAATGATCTTTTGTCCCACAGATTTCTGCAGGCGCAAGGCGTACCATAGGGAAAAACCAAAACAAGCAGCGCAGGCTCAGTCCTCGGAAGGACAGGAGTGAGCAAGGGTGAGGTGAATGATGACTTTCAGAGTCAAGTCATGTCTTTTTTCCAGGACTTCCTGCCCATCTCTAAAAACACTATAAAGGATACATTGTCACCCATCAAGGCCCTTTTCAGGTCAGAAGCAGGG
This sequence comes from Rissa tridactyla, assembly GCF_028500815.1. Lineage (NCBI taxonomy): Eukaryota > Metazoa > Chordata > Aves > Charadriiformes > Laridae > Rissa > Rissa tridactyla. The sequence continues at coordinate 46,160,044 of NC_071467.1, forward strand.
TCAAAGGACCCTAAGGACATGCACAAGAAAACACTAAATGGTGTCTTCGGGAGACATTTTGCCTGAAAGGAGGCTTCAAAGTCTTACATCAGTAATTACCTTTATGAATTTGCAGCTATTATTAGTGGACAGAACATATGTGGAGCAAGCTCTTTCCTGCTTTATTTTAACCAAAAGGACATCTCTCATACTTGGCCTTCTCACCTTTAAAAACCATGTTTCAGTCTCCCTGGGTTTTCGGTTTGTTTGTTTGTGCTTGGGCTGACCACAGCCATGCCGTCTCCAGAACTCCTCAAGCTCCCACACACTTTGCCGCCTTCCGCAGCACTCAGCTGTGATTCATCGTGTGAGCAGGTCAAACGCATCCCTTGCATTTCTGAGGTCACGGCGTTTCAGCCGGCCAGAACAGCCTTCCCGGCAGCACATCCCATCACAGCTTTTCTAAGTGCCTCGTGCAGCGCAGCCAAACGGCAAAGGAAAGGGCACAAAAATGAGTTTTGCTCATCCGCAGCTGAAGGAGGCATTTAGATGCGAAGGTCTTCCAGGGCAGGAATTACGTGCTTGAACTGATGTCAGAGCCTTACCTCCTGTCCCTCTGTATTAGGTTAATACAATAGGACAAATTTTATAATGCAACAGGACCAACAGCGTGTGTAACAAGTCATGATGCCCTGGAGCCAAACTGTGGTTTCTTTCTATATATTCTTTATTTATACTTTAGTGTGTGTATATATACACATGCATGTATATGCATACAAATGCATATATACATGTATGCATGTGTATTAATCCACTGTTTATATATTTTATAAACATACACGTAGTTTGTATATAAGAAACCTCAGGGAAATAATATTCCAAGAGAATTATATATGCTTTCCTCATGGAAAACCTAAACTTTTTAGTTTCTTGGATATTCCCTCTGACATATTCAGCCTCCATCTGTTCCACAGAATAAGTCTTCCCTTGCAGTTCTGTGAAGTGACTGAGATCTGTCCTTCAGCATTTGGCAGCATTATTCCATTATCTTGATTTCACAGGATAGTGGAGGATATATCCAAGTATCCTGGAGATCCCAGAACTGGACACAGTACTTCAGACGTGCCCTCACCAGTGCTGAATAGAGGGTAAGGACCACCTCCTGTGATCTGCAAGCAACACTCCTCCCAGTGCAGCCCAGGAGGCTGTTGGCTGAGGGCAACATAATCATCTGGCCTACCAAGCACTGTTTCCTTCCAGTTTTGCTTTTGTCTGCAAGTTTGCTGAGGGTGCACTCTGTCCCACCACCCAGGTCATTGGTGAAGATATCCAACAGTGTTTGGCTGCAGTATTGACCCCTAAGGTACACCATGGTGACCAACCTCCAGCTGGACTTTGTACCACTGATCATAATGCTTTGAGTGCAGCACTTCTGGCAGTTCTAAATCCATCTCACTGTTCACTTATCTAACCCATACATTATCAGTTTGCCTATGAGGATGTTATGGGAGACAGTGATGAAAGCCTTGCTGAAGCCAAGATAAACAACATCTACTGCTCCAATCATCTCATTGTAGAAGGCCGTTATCCACTGTAAATCCGTGCTGACTACGCCTAATCATCTTCTTGTCCTTCATACAGTTAGAAATGGTTTCCAGGATTATTTGCTGTACCACCTTCACAGGGGTTAAGATGAGGTTGACTGGCCAGTAGTTCCCTGGATCCTTCTTCTTGTCCTTCTTGAAGATAGGAGTGACACTGGCTTTCTCCAGTCCTCAGGAACCTCTCCTCAATTGTCATGACCTTTCAAAGATACTTGAGGCTGGCCTCACAATGACATCAACCAGCTCCCTCAGAGAAGGCATCGAATACCTTGGCCCTTTTTAAGTCCTTTGTCACCAAGTCCCCTACCCAGTTCAATAACAAGCCCATGTTTTCCCTAGTCTTGGTTTTGCTGATGATGTACCTGTAGACACCTCCTTCCTTTCTTGTTGCCATTCAACATCCCTTATCAGATTCAACTCCAGGGGCACTTTAGCTTTCCTAATCCCATCCCTGCACACTCAGACAGTGTCTCTATATTCCTCCTAGGTCACCTGTCCCTGCTTCCACCTCTTGTGCGCTTCCTTTTTATGTTTCAGTTTTGTGAAGAGCTTCCTGCCACCTTTTACTTGATACACTGCTCATTGGAATGGAGTGTTCTTCACCGTGGAGGAGATAATCCCTGCAAACCAACCAGCCCTCTTGGATGCCTATTCTTTCCAGGATGGTTTCCTCTGAGATTCTTCCCAGCAGATGCCTGAACAGACTAAAGTGCTCTCCTCAAGTCCAGAATTATGATCCTCGTTTTTGCCTTTTTCCACCTTATCTCAGGATTCTGCACACCACCATCTCATGGTCAACTGCTGCCCCCAACCTTCACATCCCTGACCAGTCTTTCCTTGTCTGTAAGCAGGAGGTCCAGCAGAGCATGTCCCCTCATTGGCTTCTCGATCATCTATCAGGAAGGTGTTATCAATGCACTCCAGAGTCCTTGTGGATTGCTTGTGCCCTGCTGTGTTGTTCTTCCAGCAGATACTGGGGTCGTTGGCTAAAGACCCCTATGAGGACCTGGGCCAGTGACCATGAGACTTCTTCCAATTGTCTGAAGACAGCCTTGTCTAATTCTTCCTGAGCTGGCTGACTATAGCAAACACACACAACCACATCACACATGTTGGTGTGCCCTCTAACCCTGATCTGCAGGCTCTCTCAGCTGACTCATCTGCCCCAAGGCAGAGCTCCATCCATTCCCACTGCTTTTGCACAAAAAAGAGCAACTGCCCCTCCTAGCCATCCCAGTCTGTCCTTCCTAAAGAGCCTGCATCCAGCCACTCCAGTGCTCCAGCAGTGTCAGCTACCCCACCATATCTGTGCAGACAAGGAGCTCATCTGCCATGCTCCAGCCAAGAGGTCCCAGGCACTGCCTGCAGCCCCAAACCTGCAGAGCTGCACTATCCCTTGGGACGTTCCTCTGGGTTTTGGCCTCTGCTGAGTCACAAGTAATGTCTCCCCTGGGTGATGGGGACCATCTCCAGCAGCTCCTCACCACCGTTGCTGAGCACAAAAGCACTGTCAGTCCAGACCCTTGCCCCTTCTGCACAATTTCTGCATCTGCTGGCTGCATGCCATGCTTGATGGTTGTACAGGCTCCCCCCAGCAACAGCTGACAGGATACCTGACCCTCCCTGGACAGGATTCAGCAGGAACAAAAGCTCAAAGGCCCTTTCTCACAAGCAGCTCTTCAGTATTCATACCAACTACCATAGGTTCTACAAACCAGGTGAAAATTTTACCACCTGGTTCTCTCTACGGGTGAGAAAAATAAGCAGTCCGGGCCAGATGCCTTAACATTTACATTGGTTTTAGCCATTCAGTGATTTTACCACCACCATCCCAATTATCACAGAGATAATGATAGTCATCAAGGAAAAATTAATCACTCCACTGCATTCTATTACAGCATTAGCAAAAGATAGCTGCCCCAGACATAGAAAGAAACAACATATCTGCCACCAGGTCCACAGTCACTAAGTGCCTTAAGAGAAACCTAATCCCTTCCCTTGGACATCAACAATACCTAAAGCAGCACGTGCCCCTTATGTACAAGGAGGAAGAGGAAAGCCACAATATTTTAAAGACCGCCTCCATCGATCTCATCACAAGAACACCATCAGATATTATATTGTACCTATAGGCTAAATTGTAGCAAAGGACACCAAAGCATGCCTACACCAAGCACCGCAGGAGATCTGATGTCCACACACACCTAGACAGGCAGCACCTCCAGTCAGTTAAAACTTGTGGATTTTCTAATAAACAAACACAGAAGAGGTCACTCTGACTTTCTCTTGCTCACCTGCAGGTAATTTTCCACCAGGTCCCATTTCAATTTGATGAGAGAGTCAATTATCTGATGAATAAAAAAACCCAGCATCCCAACAGCTGTTCCGATTAGCCCCATCAGCAGCCATCGATCCCACTCTTTTCTAGAAACAGGAAAACACAGTTACCTCTCAGCCTACAGGACAGGACTATTTGCCATGCTTCCTCTCACAAACAGCCAAGTTCCATTTTTAAAGCATTTTGCTTATTAACTGTGGCTGCATGAGCAAGAGGATGCTTTTGCCAATATCCCTCTAAAAAGTGTTCAACCAACGAAACTCTACCTTCAGGTGAAAGCCATTGCGATTTGGGAAAGCAACACGGTTCGTTTTGGTTTTTTAATATATAAGTAGCAGTGCAATCTGCTTTCAGATGCTGACTGCTTGATGCCATCTCAGAATTCAATTATGTGACGCAGTAATTAACCATTCAGTACAGCACTCAGAACTCACGTCAAAGTAATTCCTATTTTCTTGTACTGCAACTAATGCACTGAGCACCTATCATGTAAACGTGCAAACCTTTACATCTAGTTTCTGTCTTTCCTAAACTTATACTTCTAAGAATAATTGAGCACCAATTACAATTTCTGATTTATTTCTTGTATCTTCTAGGACTAGAGCACCCCTACTGAGAGTCAAACACCACTTTTCCTGCAGATTACACTAAGAGGCAGTGAATTTCACAAAAAGTCTCAGTAAGAGAACATTTCCTCAAACCTCTGCAAAATCTCTTCCTTTTAAGCTGCATACATTGAGCAGTTAATAACACTTTTTTTTTTTTGCATATTCAATAATTTTGCAAGAGCAAAGGCATAAGCACTTTCAAAAAATGCTTCTTCATCAAAGTTGCTTGCCATTTGGCCCCCTTCTACATTCTATTAAAGTATTTTCCCATCCACAGAAACAATAAATAAAGTTTTCTTAATTCCTTCTGCTATCAGGCATCTCCCTGGATTGTCCAAATTACCCATCGTTTAGAGGCAACTTAACGGTATTTAAGGCAAATTTACCTGTATGTTTTCTCTTGTAGCCACTTCTTATAAACTTTACTGTGTGAAGGCAAATAATCCAAACTCTCATGGGCTATCGGGTGTTCTCTCTCCTCCTCCTTGCAGCGATAATATGCTGAAGTGCTCCTGCTGATGCTGCGCTGCCTCCTACAATCCTGAGAATGAATCAAATCAGGCCCGTGATCTTCTCCCATCAACATCTCCTCTTCACCATTTTCCATGTGCGTCCTATGAGAAAAAAGCGATGACATTACAGCAGCCTCCAAGAATCTTTGGGATGCCGACAAAAGCGATGTGAGCCCAAGACCAGACTCCTTGAGACTGAAAGAGAGGAGAGTGGGAAACTGCATGAGGATGGAGCAGTTTTGGGGCAGAGATTGGCTGGCTTGTGTTTGGCCACACATAGACCCAGCACAGTCGAAGCAACAAAAACTTGTCTGAGCCAGAGCTCTCTGGTGAAAAAGTCACTCCAAGAACAGACCGACCACCGTAGCAAGATTATCGCCCCGGCTCCTTGCTGACTGCTCAGAGGACAAGGATGTTGAAGCCGTAGGGGCTTTGTCTGTTTTAAAGAGAAGATCACTTGCCGTGCTTTGTTCCGTCCAGAGATCTTGATCCACTAATCTAATCACACAATTTGATTAAATAAAACAAAATCTAGGTTGCAGTGACATTCATTTAAACCCCAAATTCTCAGTATCATATAGGCACCCTTAAAAAACCCTTATTCTCCAACACAATTTCCTTTGAATTTACATGTCAAATTTCTTTTTAGATAGATAAAAAAAAAACAAACTCACTACGGCTTGCATACTTTACCCAAGGTAGTTTGCAAGTTGGCAATTCAATCAAAGTACAAAAAGATTGTCAAATATTTACTGTAAAGAAAAATTGGTAACATGCTGTGTGCTTGCCACCTCCAAGGTGTGTTTTTGGTTACGGAAGACAGAGCAGAGAAAGATTTCTGCTGCTCTCCACTTACCGGCATGTGGACCAATTTGGAAAGGTCTCATCTCAAATAACGAGGAAACAGAAATCGCTCCTGGTTGTCGGTCAGTGGGTACTAAGTGGCAAGAGAGAAAAAAAGATCTTTATATGAGCCACGTGCAAATTATCTGGAACCAAGCCTTTTGGAACCTCTGGTTTTTGCAATGCTGAAAGTTTCTGTGTGGTCCACTGCTCACACTTCTCAAACGTAACGAAACACATCGTCGAGGCAATACTGCCCGGGGCAGGGGAGCACCTCCAGATCAGGATGTAGCAATGGCCTAAGTCCAGTTTCTTATACCATGACTCTGGTTTTTTTGCCAGCTCAATCAGGCATTTCGTTCTAGAGATTTCAAAAGCACTATGCAAATTCCAGACCTGATAACTCCGGCTTAAGAAAGAGGAGAAAGGGTTAAAGAAGAGAAGAAAAGCGGTCTAGGTGGAAACCAAAGACTTTACAAAAGAATTGCTGCTGGAAACTGTGCAAATGGCTACGAGTAACAGTAAATGCATTAGAAAAGTTAATGTTCCTGTCCTTACAGATGTAGGGAAAGAAATTGACCTTTGCCAGCAATACATCCGTAGAGAAGTTATCTGACAACAAACACACATTGTGTGATCAATTAAATCTCTCCAGTCAAAGGTGAACTGAGGAGGAATAGCCAGGTTCTGACTCTGACAGGTCCGATTTTGACCTTTTCTTAGTGAAAAGGTGCTAAGTGCTTTAGTAAACACAGCAGCTCAGACCTTAGTTTAGGGTTTAAGCACGAAAGTTTTTTGAGATTAGACTGCTAATTTGTGCTTGTACAAAAGTGGGGTTTAACTAGTCCTATTCCAAGTTTAAAGCAGATCAAAGGAAAGCAGGGGCCAGATGAGAAAAGCAGACACCTGAGCAGAGCTCCTGGCTGGACCCCGCCACCGTTTCCTTCAGGGATGCCCAATCTGGCTACTGTGAGGTCTCCATTTAGCCCATTTCTTTATTTCTGGAACATGGGAATTTATGATTTCATTTTCTAGTTGCGTTAGATCAAACTTGTATACATTAATAGAAATGGGTATTACAGAGATGGCAGCATAAACAGAAATCCAAAGTCCACTGAACAATACAGAAAAGGGGGGAGAAAAACCCACTCTGCAACTAAAACTACCTTTCTAGGGGAAAGGGATGAGGCCAAGTCACACTGCCCACAGACAACACAGATATCCCTCATTCCACGTCACGATGATTTGTTATGCAAACAGGACCGCTGTTTTTCCTCAAACAGGAATACCGTTGCCATCCGTAAGAGCACACCTGAGCATTTGCTGTTGCTGTCTCTCGTTGCCAGAAGACCAAAGCTGACAACTCCTCTTCCATCAGACACGGATCCAACCCAGTCTCTGCAGCAGCAGCTCAGCTGTACAGCAAATCCTCACTGGCACCCACTCACGCATTCAAATTTTAAAATCCAAAATGGAGTAAGAATGGTTTTTCAAACTTTGACCCCTAATTCTTTCTCCCCCCACGCCCTCCTCCCCCCGACTCCTGTATATTTAAGTTAAGCCCACCAGTACGCTCACTTATCTGAAATACATTCCAGATGCAGTGCACAAATGGCCAGGGTCCAAAAGCTAGAAGGCAAAAAGCAGAGATATTTGAGACTGCAGGGGGGCACAGCTGCACCCCAGGGATGCAGGAGTTGAGACAACTCTACAGAAGACAGAGAAGGCATTACAAAATACGTGCACACACAGCACATTCATTCATTATTTTTACAATAAAACCTGAAGACATTTTCCCTCCTTAACAGAAAAATAGTTATTTTCAGAATACTTAGGTGAAGAAGGCAAATACAGACTGGGGTTGTAAAAGCATTCTGTACCAGAAATCCCTCTGCTAGAAATGCATACTGCTTAATTGCCCCATCAGAATTTGACCCAAAACCTCTACATTTTGGCTGTCCCACACACGCACCTCTCAGTGCCAAAATGAGTTTTCATCTTTCTTATGCCAAGTATTTTGGAGGGCGTATTTACAGTCCTGTAAAGTCTGCATAAGGACAGTCCTGCTTTCTGCAATACGTTTTCATCTCCACACATCACACAAGGATCTCTCTGCTTATCCAAGTGCTTCCGTAACTCAAATTTTGCCATGGATAAAGGCAACCAGAGGCAATGATGAAAGAATACCTTCTCAATACTGGAAGATGAAATTCCCCCCACTCCAAGGAGAGCAGAGAATCCAGGCTGTGACCAGTTCCCAGGTCTTCCACTCATTTCTGACTTAGATACCTGCTTCTGCAAGGCCTGCTACCTTACTTGTAGGTGTTCTTACCTCAGAGGGATCACAGCCTAATTGGGAACCGCTGCTTTGGAGAGAAGAAGGGAAAGGACCAGTCCATATTCAGCATTCATCACCACAGAAAGCTAGTGGCAACACACTTCTTTGAGTAAATGCTTTAAGGATCCAAGTTATAAATTGAATTTTACTTAGTTGGGGGAGGGTTACGAAATATCAAAGTGAGGAAAAAGCTTGCTTTCAAGCTGCCAAGACCCTACTTGGGAGCCACAGAGCTCCTTGTTCCACTCCAAAGCAGCTTCCATGCAGACCGCGGGACTCCTGGCACAAGGGCGAGGGCAGAGTAAGGAGGGTGGGCAGACACCAGCGCGGCATTCTCCTCCTCGCTGAGCATCAGCAGGCTGAGCTAGGCTGCCTCCAGCCAGCACCTGGAAAGTAGCTCCCTTGAAATGAGAAAGATCAGCAAAGGATGAGACCACTGCTACTGGGACACCTGGATGACAGGTGAGGCGCGGTGAACAGAACTGCAGCTGCCACACGATTATGACTAGCTGGCCATTCCAACACGAAGTTTTTGAGCTACCCCATCTAACTCCTCTCCCAAACAACTGGGGAGAACAAGCAACACAATTTTATTTGCCTAAATGTTTTGTTAGCGTGAGAGTATGGGCGTGAATGCACACGCCCATGTTCTTTATCCTTTAGAAGACCAGGGTGGAATAATCCCAACCAATACAGTGCAAATAACAAAATAAGTATCGCTAAATTACAAGCCACAGCAAATAAGAACCACCCACCAAACAGCATTAGCGATACGGCATGAGTTTAATAACAAAACATCTTGCCGCTCGTCTTTAAATAGTACAGACATAAATCAGATTCCAGCTATTACACACAGAAGCACCTAGAACAGAACTCTAATTCTTGCTATAGTTGTGCGAAACTACTCCTACCTGGGCACAAATTACCGGTCACCCTTATATCTAGATGGCTGTGCAATTTAATTTCAGCTATGTAGTAGCAGGCATGTAAAAACCAAGCAAACACTCAGTTGGCACCCCAGTTTTACATAGAGAACAGCCTATTTTTCAAATGGTGTCAGGAGTCGTATATACTTAAATTATATTAATTCCTTCCCTCTCCACTGCCCCCTTTGTCTTCAGCTACGGACTTGCTAGCGCAGTGTATGCGATCTGTGCATCTGTCAAGTAAGGCAGTGCACCGCTTTTATTGGCTTCTGTTTTGATACTAATTATCATACAGATATTACAAAATCATAAAACGCAAAAACACAGTAAAGCATTAGAGACTGAGAGTTAACGTTGTTACACTGAATGAACGACGCAACAATTTCAAACAAATCGGAAGGTAAAGCTGAAGAGTATTTGAAATTCTAAAAGAAATAGTTACTCCAAGGAACACCAGCAGTTCAGAATATTAATTTTTTTTAACAGATTGAGAGCATGGCAATAGAATGAAGAGCTTCCAAAGCAGTACTCTGTTCACAGCATCCCACCCTGAAGATCAAAACCATTACGCTACTAAGTGAGGTGACACTCAAAGATTTTAAATAATGAGCGTTTAATGTGCAATCTCAATGACAGCTCAAGGAAGCAAATAATTATCATAGTGGTTGAATAATGACATAAAAACATTGCTAAGTAGAAACATCATGGCCATAAATGTTCATTTCATGTTATTTCAGTACTTTGACATTACAGCATTTAAGGAATGAAAGTATAGGACTAACTTAGCGTAAGAATTTGCTATAAATGCAATGACTCATACAGTTGATGCTGACTAAGGACACAGATGTTTCAAACATGTTCTGATAAAGCTGTAACACATCTAATATATTGTTACAGGTTAGTAGTACCATACGAGATTGTACATTTAACCTGTGAATCTTCATACAGGGGAAAAAAACAACGTACATACAATAGGAAAAGGTTCCAGAGAACACAAACCAAGGTGACTATGACCGTCTCCACAAACCCTGAAACCATGACGATGTGGCAAGGAATTATTTCAGAGATTTCTCAGAGGCAGATGGTCCCATAGTTCAAAATGCAACACACCGCCCAGAGATGAGAAATAAGGCTCTCTCCTGAAACTCCGCTCCAGCAAACAACAAACAGCGGAAGAAACTGTCAGCCAGAAAAGGCAGGAGTCAGCGTTGCTGGCACTTCGCCTGGTGCCATGACAAAAGCAAAGAGCTTTTAGTGTAGACTTGCCTCATTAATACTATTGACTCTATTACCTACAGGCATGCATTTAAACTTAAAGCTGCCCATCACCAACCACTGAGATTAACCTGGGAACTGAAGAGCCAGCCCCAGCATCAATCACGCGCTTCCGTGCTTTTGGTTTACGCAGCTCCTCATGGTGGGAAGTTTTGCATATGAAAACCTAAACGAAATGGAGTCATCTCACCCTGCTGTACTTCACCATAATCTTTTACAATTTTAAATGCAGGAATATTCCATCTCACAGAAGGGAAAGGGATGAACAGAACAGTGCTAAGTCCTGTCAGGCTGAATTTAGAGAGTTCCAAGTGCTACTTCATCTCCCAAAGTCATTCTGCGAGGCTCAACCCTCGCTCCCATATTAACCCAATTTTCATGACGCTGATAAATTCACAGCTCTTGTTTGAGCTGCTCTCATCCTAATTGTAACAGCTTTTATTCCTGTGACAACTGGGAAAAAAACCAGCCAATTTTTCATGCTCTATTGTCAAGTCGGTAACAGATGTGTTTACCAGGTTTCTTCTTGACAATTTTTAATCAGTTGAAATTGCAGAGGGAAATCAAACCCCCACTCCTTTTCTCATTCCTACATGCTTAAAAAAAAACAACAATAAAAATTCAAAATTAAAACAGCCAATGTGTTAGATCAGTATACCTACACATCTATAACAATCACCAGGGTGCAGAGTGGAAAAAAGCACAAAGCAGCTAATAAAAACCTTCCCTGTTTATGTCTGCATGGACATTCCTTCAGTACTTCTGAGTTAACAAATATACAATATATTCTTTTAAACCCAAAACGCATAGTTTATACATTATAAAACCACGTTTACGTTTTATCCATAGTGCATATATTAAAAGCAGAAGGTTGGGATGCTTCCATTAAGAGATGGTGGAGAGTCCTAAGTCAGTACAGAAAACATGCGTTACATCAAGAGATCCCAAGCACTGGTTATTTGTGCTTAATCTCAACATCATCCATTAAGTTATCCATTTAAATAGTTTGGCACTAGTATAAATAATAAAAGGCTTTTTATATTTATCACTATTTTAAAATGGTAAAGACTGAAAAAATTCACGGAACTCTGAGTACAGGAATGCTACTTGAGAGCTGATATATGACACGTATTTTATAGAATGGAATTAACTACACATTCATCTACGACTGTTTACCAATTGAGCTGAAGGTATACATCCATTTAGTAAACAATAACAACAAAAACCAAACACAACCAAAAAAACCCACCCAACAAAAACTCCCACATTAACATTCAGGTAATGTAGAAATCTGGTATTATAAGCATTGAATAGGGTACTTCATTCCTATGGAAGTTGAGATCAGCTAGTAAAATGTGTTTCTTTGTATTTTCTTAAAGCAGCATAAGTAAGTTATTTTTATACTTCCAGCACTACAGGCCGTCCATCCTTCATATCATTTTAGCACATGATCAGTTGGGTCTTCAACAGCAGAGGTATAACACACTGTTTCAGGGAATAACGCAATCACCAGAACAGGTAAAAGAAGAAAACCCTCTCCCACAACCGTTTCATTATGTAGAGTTTACACAGATGCATTAAAGAAAAGCAAAATGCAAAACGAAAAAAGAAAGCTTTAAAACTTGTTAAATTGTTATTAAAGACCTCAGGCATTCATCATGGTCCTCCAATAGCTCCCCACCTCAGAAATCTTTCTAGGCTTCATAAAAGAGTTCTGAACACATTATTTGGAAAAATTTATGACAAACATTTTTGTCCCACTGCTTCACTTCTATCTAGAATTTTACTTGCACAAAAGACAGACCAACAGTAGTTTCAAGTCACTTTTTTCTATTATAGTAACACATTCAGACTTGCTTAATAACAGTCTCCAGGAGCTGAGACCAGCCACAGCAGGGGCAATCTGGCTGTGTTTTCAAAAACTAGAGGTCAGAATAAAAACAAGTATAGTCAAAAGATCCTGCCTCTGTCATAGGATGACTACCAGGTGGCCTGCTGATAGCGTAAGAGAAGTGTAATAAATATTCTTAGGCCCTGAATTATCGTCCCAGAAGCTAATAATCAGGAAATACATTTCAACAAACTCACCATCTAAGTAACCATGTAGAACACAAATACTTGTCCAAATTACAGTTTATTATCATTATAGTTGATCAACCGTCATAGGATGCACTAAAATTTTCCCTTAGGTGTCCCCTATACAATAACAAACATTTAGGAGGAATGTGCACTATGCATGTATTTCATCGTGGCTGAGGGATTCATTCCTGACTGTGTCTTGCTGGGCGTCAAGTATTCTCGACTCGCTTTCAGGAAGAGCAGCGCAATCAAGGCAGTTGGTAGGTGCACACCTTGCAACGTTTTACGTACTTTATTACCAATGAGTAAGGCACATTGTTTGTAACGCGGATATTTCCATAGGCTTGCTCATTATACCTTAAGTTTTATGAAGCATGAATCATACCATCTTTGGTTATTGGCTTTTTTCCCTTTGCTTCACAGTAAACCTATCCCTCCCTCAAACAACCAAAACACAAGAACTTTGGCAATGCTTCAGAGCACAAAGCCAGTTTCAATCACGGTTGATGACCACCACCATGACATGAATTTTCAAATGCAATTCGAAAAAAAACTTTATATTTAGAACTTTCGCACTTTGCCCCTCACACAACTGGCTTAAAATGGTGCTCTGCTTTGCAAGATGTACAAATATAGTTTTGAGAAGAAAAAAACCACACATTTGCTAACAGCAGCAAATTCAAATCTTGCCAAAAGAACACCCCACAAAATAAATGCTTCTAAGAGGAAAGTTAAAATTCTGGCATCTAAGTGGGTTACCTAGAAGAAACCACAAGAACACGAGGAAACAAATTACTAAGTAAACACCGATCAGACACAGATACCTGTAAAACAACATAACCTTTCTGGAGGAGAGTAAGCAGCAGTGCTTCAAAAATCTTCTTCAGGTAATAAAGAGTTTCAAGGAGGTTCTCAACTTGATGCAGTAGTCAAAGACATTCCAAAATCTCATAAATAATTACACTTAAGACTTGTTCCAGTGTGAGCAAAATGGAAAACCAACACACTTAAAATCACTGCAGGAGTATTTTTACAGTCATCCTTTATATTACATGCCCTGGTGTCAGAGATCAAGTGAACTCCCTCCGCCACTCTTTTTTTCTTCTGCAAAATGTACCTGTTCACAGATGGACATGCAGATTTTCACAGATGCAAATGGCTAAAGTACAGACACGGAGGAATAACTGTTGCGGGATCAACTTGCACCACATACAACCAAGCAACCAACCAGCCTTTTTTCACGCCCTGTGAATAAGTCAGTCTCTTAAATTATATACCAACCATATAACAAGTCCACGAGTACTTCTCATTCTCTCAATAGTTTATGCTGAAATTTTCCCAAAAATTCACATCTCAGAACTGCAGAGTTCCATTTTTTTAATTGATTAAATATAGATTAGCAGTGTTAGTGTAAGAAAAAAGATTTAATGGCACGAAACTCATTCGATTAAACCAAGTAAGAAAATGTTGCAATGCACTTCAGCCAAACCATGACAAATGATACGTTATATAAATACAAGGTATCTGGCAGCTACAAATACACCAATTCTGGAACTGTCCAATTTGTCTAAAAAGCATAAACTGACAAATGCTATTTAAACCTTTCCATTAAAAGAAAAGAATGCCTAGTTTATTGCTTTTTAAGATTCATTCTTTACATCAGAAATAGGCAAAGGCATATCAAAGAAAGTTACCTGGCTGTTGATGGCTTTTGATTATATTCACTTTTTCAAAAGAACCACTAAATAAAATTTTGAATGCAAGTAGCTGACTGGCTCCCGATGTTACATGTTCTCACCAAAATGAACGAAGGCTTGCATTTTCCAAGAGGGAAAAGTTGGTATAATTTCCAAAAGGATAGCATGAACTATTTTCTTGTGAGAAATCAGTAACAGAACCTAAACCAGTGTTCCCACCAGACAGAATACACTGGAAAAACAGACCAACGATTGCAGTAGAGGCAGAAGGCATTCTAGCTACAAAGACGGGGTTGTCACAACATATGATACATGGAATGCAGATGGAAATACAATGATCTGTACCGCAGGTGTAATTTTTATTAAAGCTTCCTGAAGTTTGTATTTTTTTGTGTTTCAGAAAAGGCAAAAGTGGAACAGACAAGAAAAAAAGGTAAGAAGCATAAAAGAGGCAAAGATGCAAGAAAGCAAGAATTAAGGCAGTAACTGCAAAAGCAAAGACAAAGGACTGAGAAGCAGGACAGACTTCAGCAGTGCGGTCTGAAAACTGCTCAGAGGTCAAGTAAGCAAAGTGAAAGTTATGCTCATTTCTCAAAAGAATCTGGAGGGGAGGTGAAGGGGAGGTGGGTAGGAAGGGTTTTTTGTTTTTATTTTGGGGTCAGTTTGGGGGGTTGGTGGTTGGTTGTTTTTTTTGTTTGGTTTTTTGTTTTTGATTTTGTTTGGTTTTTCTTTTTAAGTATATATACATACACACACAGTGCAAGCTTGTCAAAAGAAGTCCTACTACAGAGGACAGAACTTCCTCCCCTGCAACAAACGGAATACCTTGACCTCTCAAGTAAACTAAGCATACAAGTGGTAAGAATAAAAGGTGCGTGTAAAACCAGCAGCAATATTATGTTTGGCTTTCCACTACTTCTGCAAGTTACTGTACATATATTATATCACTATTATAGAAATGGCACAGCCTCAGACACTTTCCACATTTTATTTACATTTTAAGACTAACTTTAATCTCAATCACATATCCATACATTTCCTTTGTTTCACTAAACTTAAATGCATGGTTTATTAGAACAGAGACTGTAAACAAATATTTGCCATGTCCGATACATGTAACACACAGGAGCTGCATAACAGAAATTAATCCCCCCATTTTATAAATACAGGTATCAAAACAATCTTGAACATACTTTGTGACACTACTAGTAGTCGGCACCCACACCCTTGCAAAATTAAACAAGATGAGCAACGGTATTCACTGTACCTGCTACTTTAAAACAAATTTAACTGCAGCTCTTTTACTAAGCAAGATGGATAAAGCATGCCATTTATATTTTGCCTTCTCAAGAGATTATTTTCAGAAACATATATTATTCCACAGCAATCTGACACTTTCTGTCATGCTTTCATCTTGAAAAACCTGAATTCCAATTTTAGGCTATTTCAGGCTTATACTTAAATGACAGTGCCTCGATAAGAGAAAAAAAAATAATTGTGCTGCCTTTTTCTCCCATAGTGCCTGAAAACATATTGGGCATACATATATTATATATATTCTTACAAATGTCCAGGTCATGTATACCAGCTGAAATTCTTTTAATGTGTGGGTGTTTGCATTGTGAGATTTAATCAAGACATTAACATGAGTAGAAGGATGTTGTTTTAAGACAGAAGTTTGAGAATCAGCTAAAATTAATTGTTGTAAGTTTGTCCTTCTGGAGGTTGTGGAAGCTTCATATTTTCTTTGGACATCATTAGACGTCTTAGCTCTTGAAGTACAACTTTAATGCTATAAGAATTTTGCCATTTTGCTAACACTGGTATGCTCCGTGCGTCCACCTGGAAAAAGAAGAGAGAATTGTAAGTTATGATGAAATACAAAATCCCTACATAAATAACTGCTATTGGCCTAATTGTTCTAAGAAAGGGTCTAAGCATTCCCTGACACTTTCTCTGTGGCATAAGGTCCCAGTGTTCAGAAAATATTTTAAGAAAATCAATCATATACTTACACACAGATACATATTCTGCAATAAAAATCCATGCAGGTAGACCCTTCCATCTGTGCTGATACTAATATTAGTGAGAAGGAAAGGAGTCGGGGGGGAGAGGAGATCAGCAAACTGTTCACTGCAAAACCGGAGCTGTATTTTATAAAAAGCTATTAATTTGTTTCAAATTACACCCAAAAAAGAAAAAAAGTAATCACCTTCATTATGCCAATATATACACTTGGGTTTTCCTCAGTTCTTTAAAAGAACCTGCAGCAAAAGAGTCTGTAGAATACCTTTCTAAAGGAAAATTTCCCTTGTTTTTCCCTTGCTGCAAGTATCGTTAGAGATTTATTTCACATCACTATTACACGATGTTTCTAATACATGAAGAGTTACTAAGGATACTACTAAATAACTTGAAATATTGAAATAACTGATTCATAATGTCTGGACGTTTCTTAGTTCTTTGCATTCTTCTTACAGTAAGTCATCTTACGGAGCTGTGAAGATTACTGTACATCACTTACCAATTTGAATATGAACTGAAAGGAAAGGACATGGGACTTCTCCTATGCGTTTATAAAACCTGTGGGACAATTTACACAATTATATTATAACAGGGAGGTTTCCATAGGAAAGTCAGCAATTGAAAGTCAACTCGGGAATTGTTTTGGCAGCAGGTAAGTCCTGGCCACCCAGCCCCTGCAAGGAGGAACTTAATAAGACAGAGGGGCCTACAGCTGTGCAACTGCAAATCAGGCCCGTGGGCAAGAACAGGGCTATTGCACGATACTGAATTCCATTGGCAGAGTCGCACAGGCAGCTCAAATGGCCATAAGAGTGCTGGAAAACACTGCTTTATGATTTAGACAGCATAGAACATCAAGAAATTTCTTATCCCATCTTAATTAGGGCAAACTGAAAGCAAAAATAACACTGGAATCAGAAATAGGAACATTAACACAGACGTTTATTTCTAGATTCTTGGAAGTGAGGCTGTCTATTTTCAGAACACCAGATGAGTCTAAACCTTTCTGTAGGAGGAAACTGAGGCCAAGATTTAACAAGATGCTGGCTTGGGCAGCAATACTAGCCCAAGAAATTTCTGCTCCCTCTCACTAAGCACTTGTTCATTTAACAGTGCTACCGCCTATCAGCTGAGGCGAACCATGAAATGTATGTGGAGCTACTTTCTGACCTGAGCTGACAGAACCCACACACTTTAAAAAAACACCTTGGAAAGAAGTCCCTAAGCAGGATCCTTGATGCAATTCACAGCTCAGCACGATAAGTATTTCTCTTCACACAAATAATGTTCTTGCTCAGAGTCAGGAACCCCTTAACAGTCAGTAGAGCTGCCAAAGGCAGCATATCATCAAACCACAGTACAAAAGGCAGTCAGATTACTTACTGCAAACATTAATAAAATAGGACAAAAAAGAGCATCAAAAGAAAAACTCCATTATGCAGCAAAATCATGCCAGTTTAAAATACACAAATATATGAGCTAATACAGAAAGATTTTGAAAGTAACACTGGTCAGGCCATCGCTGTAGTTCCTGGACTACTACTACATCTTTTTTAAAGGGGTATTTGGTTTAATGCAGCAGATAAAAGGCAATATCAGAGCAGAATAATCTTTGCAACTCAAAAACAGGTTCTCTTTTCTTAAAAAGCAGACTATTAGATAAAACCACCAGTGAGTAAAAGGGAAATTCTGATAAAAGATCACATGTGTTATCAAGTAGCATCTTAAGTAAGGCATCATTTAGCCTCAATCTTTGTTCTGAGGTACCGAGCTCTTAGATATCTCTTCCTCTCCAATCCTTCTAGATATGATTAAAAGACACACCAGAGTTTCTACCACACAAACTGGACCCAGCAAACTAGGAACAACATGAATTCATTTCAAAAGTGAGAACAGTAAATATCACACTACGCAAAACTGTTCTCCGTTTAGAAAATGGCATGAGAAATGCACAAGACCATCATTTTTCCTCATGGGATCCTACAGAAAGAAGAACAACTTCAGGGTGGTTAAGCATCATGGTAACAGAAGAAACAAGACCTCTGTTCTTATATTCACTTAGCATACAACTGCAGATGCTCAAGAGCTTACTTCCCCTGTCTCACACACAGACATGCTTACTAACATTTGTTAATACTTCACTGCATCTAACCCGACATCTTCTTCAACTTAGCAAAACAGAACAAATGTGAGAATACACCCTGAATGCTTTGGTATAAGTCCTTTGGTAGATCAGTAGCTTAAAAAATTTCCACGTTAGTCTGAATTACAATACTTTCTAACTAAAGTAGCTAAGAAGAGATCACATTATGTGTCATTGACCTGCCTAAATAAATAAATAAATAATCAATAGTCTCCCTGAGAAAAAACAGGTGAGAAAGAAGCCACAGTACCAGGTAATGGTTGCAACAGAAGATTCCCAGCCAGGAGAGATGTGCACTTAGGGGTGGAAGCCTGTGTGATGATAAACTGTTTTAGAAGACCACTGGTAAACCAACATGGATAAGAAAAAAAGAGGTAGTTTTAGATTTTGGTAGGTTTGAGAAAGAAAATGAATATAATCTGTTCAGATAAAGACAGAGTTAGGAAAAAATGGCTGGAAAGGCAGTTGCTCTGACACTCCCCAAATGAATGTCTCCAGCCTGGCAATTCTGCTTTCATACCATCTTCCTTTTCCTCATTTCTCCTCAACTGTGCCTTTGTAGGCTCTCTGAAGTCTGGAGATCTGCCTCAATTACAGCACACAGCAGTCAGCCGCCAGTGCTGTTCAAACAATGCAACTCTACATACACTGGCTGTACTGGAATATGAGACCTGATCACTTAAAGTAAGCTCCTCCAGCTTTTCTTTCTTGGTCCCAAATTTGTAGCAACAAACTCCCAGACTGTAAACTCTGCTTTAACAATGTTATGAATCTTTTCTGAGCAAAGACTGCTAAACATGACATTTTCTTTATCATTTGTTTATCTCAAACCTCTTCTCTGCAAGTCACCAACTTTTTTTCATGACATCTTGCAGCAGTAGAGATTTTGGCTCAGGTTCTGTTTTCTGTGTCGCAGAATTTATTTCCAAGTCAGTGCACAATAAACTCATTTTATGCATAACAATTATGAGATATTTCGAAAAATGACACAAACTATATTCAAATCACACAAAAACATTAGGCAATACTCAAGTACACATCCTGGGTCACAGAGGCAGAAATTTCAAGGTCCCATAAAAGCTAATAAAGCTGAAAAAAGGAACCTAAAAGCTATTTTATTCTGGGTGTACACCATTGTAAATCTTTAAACGACAGCAAGAGAAGCAATATGCATAATGCATAACTTTTTCTAAACAACTGAAATCAAACAAATAATTTTACACCATGTTGCAAAGTATTCAGTGTTTATAATGTTCCAAATATCATAACTTTAAGAACTAGCAAACTGCTTAGTCTACAATAAACATACTCAGAGCAATAACTGGACAACAGTTTACAGATTTATAGCTGACAGAGTCCCAAGTGAATTTAAAGGAAACAAATATTTCCAGCTGAAAATGGTATTTAAATGACAGAAGTGATTGCAAATCCTGCAAGACAGACTGCTGAAGAGCTCTCGCAGATGCAAAAATTAGCATCCTCAAAAGAGCATATAAATATGGTAAAATAAATAGCATGTCAGAATGCAACCTGTGTTTTATCAATACAGGATACACAAGCTGTCCAGAGAAGAGACGCTTCAGCATTAAGAATGATAATTTAAAAACAATTTTACAACAGTGATGCCATTGGCACATAAAGGCATTCTGTCCAGCCCTACCTAAATACTTGGACTAGCTTTTCTGAACTTGGTACCCTAATTCTGTATACAAACACAGTAGCTCCATAGGCAAACTGAAAGGCAGAAAAACAGATAAGAAAAGGAAAGCGATTTAACAGGGTGACTCAGAGCACTTAATTTCAGTCTTCAGAGATAACACACTCCTGAAGTAGTCCTCTCCTTTCCTGCACTAAATTTATCAAACAGCAATCTCTGGGATCCCTGAAGATATGCTACTGATGGAAAAGTTACTTAAAAGCAGAAGTCCTCTCTCAGAATAATCAAACAAAAGGTCAATAAATTTGTAACTGCCAGTACAGATGAATTTATCACACACACAAGTGCACTTCCCATACAAAGCGTAAAGGGACTTCTAAGTCAAGAAGGTTGAGAACCACTGCCAACAAGGCAGTTTGAGACTAGTTTTAGACCACCATAAACTCTAGCACATACCCATCTCCCCCCTCCACCACTCACACTCCAACTCAACAGAAGTTATCGCCCTCTGAACTCACGCTGGGGGCTCTACTTTTCCTCAGGTGTCAACAGGAACACACCTCCTGTAAAGTGTTCTTCAACAACATTACAAATGTTTTCAGTAGTATGATGATACTATGGCATACAATTTTGGTTGCCGTTTATCTTTTTTGCAAGTTACCAAATTTTTCAACTTTAAGTCATGTGATTAAAAGCTGGCTACATGTCAAAAAAAACCAGGATACAGCAGCACGGATAGTAGGGCTTGTCAGAAGGAAAAATCCTGTCATTCATTAAAAGAATGCAGCAAACTGCTTATGATCTATTATATGAAAGACGATCAGAAAGTGAGACAGCAGCTTGGAAGAAACATGAAGGAACTAAAATAGGAAGCAGCAATGTGAACCATTCCAGGGATGCTGAAGGTGCCCCCAGTTTATCTGACATATTTAGCACAACTCTAGTGGGCACAATGGTGAAATAAGCTAAACTGCAAGATACCAGGAAAATGATCACATTAAAAATTATATAACAGTTTAAAATTCATTAGATATGAAAACTGTTTTCATTACAAATCCTATCTAGTCCTACTTAAATCCATTAAAAAAATGTTATGCATTTGCATAGCAAATCCTTCATAAGATACGTTAGTTTATAGAACTGTTGGGGAAAAATTGAATGAAGGTTTTCTATAGCTTATAAACTTATTAAAATAAAATTTTCCTATTGCAATGACCGAGTTTTAAGAGTGCTTTTAAAACCACCAGGTGGATTTCCTGTCACAGTATTCACCACGGTCCTCAACAAGCTGAGTAGGAATTTAGACTTCTCCAAACAAAAGCTCAAGCCAACTGGCTCCACAAACATGAGCCTTCACGCTCTGCAGGTCTGAGATTCTGCTTCCAGAGACCAACACCTACACTGTCAGGCACACACAGGTGAAGCAACAAGAGCATACTTCTTTACTGATTCAGAATAATGCATGTTACTAGGGAGAGGTATGAAAATAATATTATAAACACACCAAAAGCTCTTTTGCATTCCAAGTTTGCAGCTTTTGCTAGTCACAACCTCTTAATAAACACATATACTTATAAACAAGCCACAGTTGTGATGAAGGGCAACAGCTGGTTTGTTGACAGCAATTTTAATACAATCTTCAAGTAGAGTAAAATTGTTGGCTATGCAAAAAGTATTTTCAAAATAATTTTAGACTATATCTGAAGTGTTAATGCGTTGGCTTTGGATGACCAACCAGTACACTACCCCACCACCTACAACAGCTCAAATGAACCCCTGAGAACCTCTCCCTCTGCTACAGTCGTTGAGATACTTAAGCTTCACATTTCAGTACTGTTAATTACACAAATGTAGGTCCATCTTTCTTTAATATCTTTGGATTTTAAAATCCAAAGATGCTCTCTGACTCACCTTTAAGTGTTACCTTAACCCAACTACTTTGCATACACTGAAGACAAACATACACACAGACAAGCCTGATATATTATTCTATGTCCTGCTGATATATGCATATACCGTTGTAATAGCAAGACAGCTCACACCTCTTTTCACTGGGTAATGAGGTACCTCAGACTTACTCACAGGATTAAAGTACCTAGTGAATAACCGAGTAACAAACTTGCTTGAGCTGCTGCCATTGCTCATGTACATGAGCTCATCCCACCCTAAGTGCAGGATCAGTGAAAGTAACTCATTGCAAATTGATCTTTAAAATGAAAGTGATTACCATCTACATCAAAAGATCTTAAGACCAGAGCTCAGAATCACCTTGGATTTGAATAAACCCAGTATAAAGAGAATAAGAGTTTAAATACATCAGTTCATTACAGTGAGTTACTGCATCCAGAGCGAGACTCATCAGGAATAACCTCCATTTTTAATTAATGGAAACATCAGATAAAGTTTGTAATACTCCTATTACGATATGAATCTAATTCCCTTTTATAAGAGTATTATAACGGAAAAACCTACACATGGTTTAAAGATTTATTTTTTTTCTGTTCAAAATGAAAATCTTCATCTTCATTTAAAAGAAACAACTGTTTCAATACTACAAATAATGATCATCTTGTTGATAAGCCACTACGAACCACTAGCATACTGAAAATGCCTAAAGATTTGAAGTAGTAGGCAGCCAAAACTTGATTTAAACCAAGTACTTATATTGTAAAATTTAAATATGAAAGCTCTCTCTAACATGCATATTCCTCACCTGAGTTTTTCACAGAAATAATTTATAGTACAGATTAACAACACTGTTGATCTTACCATTTCAACTTACCATTCCATTGGAATTATTTATTCCATTCATATTAATTTTAGTTACAAATCTAACTGTAGGAGGTGCTTCTGGATATTTAGGTCCACACTCTACTTTCAGACTGTATATTCTGTTTTCATAGTTTGTCTAGAAAGCAAAGAGACAGACTAATGCATCTTACTGAAAGCTGAATATTAATTAGTAAAAAAACAGCAAAAAACAAAGCAAAGGCAAGAGGAACAATAAGAAATATGAAATAATTATCAATCTGTTATTATTACGTATCAACTGATGGTCTTGGATTACTGATTCATATTCCATTGGTTTGTACTTGATGAGTATGTATAAATCACACTACTTACTGACTATACCATACCCAAGTTTTAACAGAATGCAATTATTTTTTTAATTCACATATACTTTTAGCCTTCCTACCGACCTGCATTCCCAAAACAACTTTGGCACAGTAGGGGACTGAGATAAAAATCGATAATCTTTAGGAAAATTACCGCTTTCCCCTGCAAAAACGTATCTATAACTGCAAAAAAATTGGAAATGGAGAAAGACAGAGATGCAATTAACCCAACCCAACGACACAACCAAGAACAAGATGAAAATAGTATTTGCAAAAAAAATATATTCTAGAAGTAATTAACACTCCAGAATACATCTAAGACTTCCACAGCTGAAGACTGCTTGGTTTACTACAGGGTTTATGAACTTTACTGTCATAAAGTGACACCTAGTTTCCAGAAAACATCACTCCAAAGTGACCATGGAACAGATCGTTCTAAGTGCAAATGTATTTTGAGAAAGGCCAATTAGAAACTAATACGGCTCTACCTTTTTTTTAATCTTGTCAAGTAGGCCAAGCATGAGTAGCTTTGCTGGTCACTGATGCACAAGCCTCTGTGCTCCAGAAGTTAGATAAACCCAGTTTCTACACCTGTTTTTCCATTGTCACTGCAAACACAGCCAACATGAACCAAAACCAGTAACATGCCTCTGAACCTCCCAGAAGTAATGGCACTTCTGCTTTTCCGGTACTACTGCTTCTCCAGAAGGAATGGTACTTTAAGCTGTTCTGCATCAGCCAGGTGTCATTCTCTCCACGTAAAAGTATCAACCACGCAGTCAAGTTATCAAGAGACAGTCACTCTGCGATCAATTAAAAGGCAGAGTGGAAAGCAGACTACTGAAGCACCCTAATCATGTCCTATAATGTCAAGAAGTCACAGAGACCAAGCAGCAAGTCAGCAGCTCAGAAAGAAGACAAGGCAAAACCTTTTGTTAGAAAAAAAATTTTCTGTTATTTTTTCCAATTAAAAGCTAAAGGCCCAATAAAAGTAATCTTGTCCTGCTCCAGGTAACATGGCTGCTACCAGAGCAAGAAAGCACAGTAACAAAAATTCTCATTATTGACTCACATAAAACAATTTACTTCCCCAGAGAGGGATGCTGTCAGTTATAGTGAAAATAGGCGAAAATGTATACAAAGTGTATACTGCTTACAACTCTGAAAAATCCTAAGAACAGCACTCATTCTCCTTCCCTTATTCCTACTGAGGTGGCTTCTCAATTTTGCTCAGTTTTTCAAGTCACTGTTTTACTGCAAGCCAAGCACCCCTGGCCAGCTCCCCCAAAAGCCTAAACACCCATTCTTTTGGGGGGGTCAGAAAAATGTCTCCTTTAATCCAAAACAAATTTTGCCCTCCTCCCTCCACCTTGGCTCACCTTTCAAATGAAGCAAGAAAAAAACCAAAACGTGATAAGCAATTTTTTCACAGCTTTAGAGAAGCCACGCATGTAATGAACTTAATGATGTGGACAGTATTAGCTACTTTCTCTGTGTTCTACCTAACTGCACACTGTCTACATAACACAGACAATTCCAAAAAACACTCATCTTCTATGAACCCTGAAAGCAGATATGCAATTCTTTTCAAGGTGCCACCACTGGCTTGGGAGTTGGTGGCTTTCACTTTCCACAATCACCGTGTACTGCAAGTCACTCTATCAGCAAGACTCCATGTCCCTGAAATGGCCCAAAATATTACTTCTGTGCACTCCTTCATAAAGGAAATAAAATGACAACAATTAAATTGACCAGAATTAAAAGTGCATCCCAGGTTGCTTTGGTTTTGTGTTTTGGTTTGTTTTTTTCTAAACATATTGGTCCCTACATAATAATCATTCCTTTCAAAGATGTGTTAGGAATCTACCTTAGACTGCACCAGAAACTAGTCACAGGCAGTTCTGGAGGCTGTTTAGACAGTCAGGGAGACACTACTTTAGTCAGCTCACATTTGCAAGTTCTTTTCAAAACCCATAAGAATACAAACTTTCTTCAAAATGCATTCGAACACTGTGATTCCACAGAAGCTAGTACCTATAGCATACCGTCATTACGCTTATATTTTAAATTGGTTCTCTCTCAAATGCACCCAAACCTTAGGAGCTCAGCACAATTATGCAAATGTGCAAAACAGTCTGCTTCAAGTTGCAACTAACTCTGACTCGCAGAAATTTGAATTACACTGCATCTAACTGTGGAACTCTGTTACTCTGGAAGATGTTATCTTCACTGAGGCCAAGCTCTGATCTCAGTTCTTGTCTTGAACAGTTCTTCCAATAAGCCCTGATGCTGAAGGACACACAAAATAGTAACCTCATGTTAGCAGTGACAGACATACGCTAACTTAGCACTACTTGAAGTATACTCATTTAAAGTTCTCGTTTACACAGTGATCTTTCGTATCGTATTGTAACTTCTCATGAAAAAGTGTGCACAGAAGTCAAGGAAAGATGTGTCCACTCATATCTGATGAGGCTGATAGTCGTATCTCATGTCTGAGTATTTCTCTTGCAGGTTTTATCAGTCTAGATGACATTCTATAGAACATAAAAGGTCAGAAAGATTTACCTTTATGTATATATTTTATCTTACTAAAGGTAGTAAAAAACAGCTTGGACTTCAGGCATGATTTAACTGAAATGCACAAACCGCTACACTGCAAGACTACTTGGTAAAACTTGTGAAAGTTGAAAATATATTGCCAGTTTACTACACAATTTAAATTATTAGGCACATATGATAAACTGTGGAAAGACAGTTACCCTGTTTACTGTACTATCACCGTATACTCATGTGCAGTAATGGTGGAAATACAGATTGAATATATTCCTAACTCAGTAATAAGTTTCAAATCACAATTGGCTTATACAGACAGCTGCAGAAACATGTACTAAGGGAGGCTAGACTGAAAACACTAACATGCCAGGAAGCGATGAATTCTAACAGGAATATTCAGTGTTTCTACAATTTCACCCATAGAATTCCAACTAATTCCTTTACGCTGTAGCAAAGTAACATTTTTTTGCATTTTGTATTGCCTACAAACCTAAAAAAAAAACTTTTTAATTCATCACACTTACCCTTGGTGGCCCAATAATCATTCCTGTCCACCTGGTGAGTGTCATATCTTCATCATCTTCGAGGCCCCAGCTTACTGTACCATCACCTACTCCTTTCTGCCCTTCTTCAAGTTCTTCCAACAAGCGAAAATTACGAGGTACTTTAACTAGAGAAAAGGGAAGAATGTAATTAATACTGCTCACATTAAGGAAAAGGTAAACAATTTAATTGCTTTTATATGCTATGCACTAGCAACTGCCAAATATACTTTCAAAGCCAAACAAATATTTCCTGCATTAATGTATTTAGCACTTAAATTCTTTAGAAGCAACTAACCACTTCACTGGAAGGTAGTTACTACCAAGTGACGGCAATACAAACTACAAAATAGAAAATAAGAAAGCTCTCTTTAGTTTGAGATGGCTTAATTCAGACTCTTTCCCAAGCACAGTACTGTTTAGAACCAGTATATTTAAAAATTAATTCACTGTCAAGTTCTACTCAACTACAATCCACATAAAATTGATATAGCAAAGCCCTCCAAAAATAGACGGCAACACTTAACACAAATGACCTTAATAAAGGTAAACTGCAAGAGAAAGACTGAAATATTTTCACTTGATTTCATTTGATTAAAAAAAGGTTTAGTATCAGAAAACAAATTAAAAATCAAGTCTTTTCTAATCTAGTTATTATTCACACTTAACACGGAAACACTGATTAAGTTATTAAAAGAGAGATAATGACATATTCACAAGAACATGAAAATGTACTGCCTCTAAAGAGACCCAAGTAATATTCACTTACTGAACTATAATTACTGGATTTTGATTATTACACATAAAAACAGACAGATATTGATAGGTATTAAACAACTGTATGCTTAATTGCTTTATATCACAAGCTAAAATAGTATTTCAGCACTGATGTAGAGAACAAAGATAATTAACACTTGTGGATGTAATCATGGTGTGCTTTTATTTTCAAATAAAATATGCACAATGATGTAGTAGTAATATTACAATACGATGAAACTTACAGCTACTTACAGCTATACTGTTTTCCATGATACCTACTAAAGATCCTTTCTTGTACTGGAAGAATCCAGGTACCCTATAAAACTAAAAGACTATAAAACTCTAAGACTGGGGACATACAAAGTTGTTAGCAAAGAATACATACTATGCAAGTTTGAAAAAGATGAGGATCAAAGAAAACTGTTTTTTCTTATCATTTATTTCGTGACTGGGATGTCAGGTTTTACATTACCCTAGTCTGTATTCCAAGTGGTCTCTATGCAAAAAATGAAGACCAATAATATACAATATCATTATTTAATCAATTTGTATGCATATGGATCAGTATAGATAAACATACCCTTCAGCAACTATTCAATAGCTTATCTTGTACAACTATGCATAACTGTGGTTTCTCTTAAACTGTGTTTAAAACTTTTTTTTTAATTAAATATCACAGACTAGGGAAAGGCTCCTAAAAATTGCAGAAAAAATTGCCAAGTTCTCCAAATTCCCAGGGAAAAGCACTACGATTATAGTATCAGGACAGTGCAAGGAAATTAAATCACTCATCTATGGCCTCACCTTCCTTCCTGCTTTGGTACTGCCACTCATCTGAGCCCACAATGAGCTACTTCAGCTTGCTAACTGAGCAGAAAATTATACATTTTGGTTAGTCTCCTGACAGCTTAATAAACCAGCCCAGCTCACAAAGAGATATGACAAGTACTAGCATGAAAGTGCAGCCACGGCAGCAAAAACTCAGATAACCTCGATGTAAAAATATGTTTTAATGGAGTTATCCGGAAGCTTATTTCCACAGATAAGAGTTAACATCTGATTACCTGAAGGTACTAACACAGTATATCGAGGAGAAGATAATTTCTCAATACTTTAGCATAGATCCTTTTAAAAAGCTTCACTGAAATTTATTTGCCCATTCCTGTGGTCCCATCCTTACTTGTTATTAGCACTAGAACTGTACATTTACATATCTAATTCAGACTAGGGATGATAACTGACAATCACGCTTCTTTTACATTACAGAGCACAAGGTTTTTACTTTTGCTCCAGATTCATATGGGCGCTGGAATGGAGTGTGCAAGTAAAAGGTTAATGCTAACCTTTTAAAACAAACAAAAAAAGCATCAGAATAGACCTACTAAACTTCTTGGTTTGGATCACACGACTGAATAGCTTTTGACTGGTACATGGAGCCTCAACAACCAAAGAAAACCCCACAAACAACTCGTATCCTCCAAACCCATGTACTTTAGCATACAATCATTATCTTAGCCTACTCCAGTGGCTTAAATACACCATTTCTCAGAATTCTTGCTCTAACTGCAAAACTTCAGATTTTTAGTTTACCTCTTTAAAAAGCACATAAAAGATGGCAGCAAACAGGCTTTAAGTTTATTTCTGATCACTTGTTACCACCTTTCAGTGCAGCTAAGATGACCCAACTGTTCATTGCCAAGACAAGAGGTTCCATGCCTTCTCCCAAAACTCCGTTGCTCTTGCACTAACCAGGCTCCTCTATTAGCCAAACTGGCACAGTAATTTAGCAAAAAGCTGTTTTTCCTTTAGGCAAAAATCAAATCCAACCAGTTAATCAACTGAATTGACTCAGGAAGAAAGATCAACAAATACCAGAGCAGACTGTTGTGTCTTTCAGTGCCTTCCTTTGCAAAACCATGAGTGTGAAGATGAGGGAGACTTTGTGGCAAAAAGCCATTGGACTGGCTCAGTTGTATCATAAATTTGTAGGACATGACAGTTACTAGAAAATAACAACCCCTTATGACTAACTGTCCTGTGTTCATCACATTTTTTCCACTATGTTGCCTGTGCACGCTGGTTCAGCAAGGGGAGCCCAAGGGGAGCAGTGAAGAACTTGGGAAACCTCCAGAACATCTCCAGAAAATAATTTAGATCTGCTCTGAAAAGAGACAAAAACATCTGACACCAAGTGCTAAGTGTGCTCCCCACGCTAACATTCCTATCAGTGCCAGAACTAGGTAGCAACACACTACTCTGGAGTTAAAAGTAAGAGTCAAAACACTTAGTGTTTTTTAAAACAAAACAAAACAAAACAAACCAACCAAACAAAAAAACCCCACACCACCCTACTGAGCTTCCAACCCAGGAAAAAAACACCCAGAAAAATAAGATGTTAGTTCTCCACTAAAACTGGACCAAACATATGTTCCAACAGGATCCCTTTCAGAAAAGTTACACAGTCCTACAAGATTTTTGTTGGGGTCACCAGAAAGGATTGTATAAATTAAGATAAAACCACTATTTCAAAAGAGCATTTCTATATTTAAGGTACTTGGGTCACTTCCGCAAACATATTCTATTCCTTTATTTATGAATCTGTAGGAAATGCACAAAATCTTTCTTTTTATGCAATCCTGTATTTAGGATTTGGACAACAATCTCTCCTACCCTATTTCCAAAGAGATACCCTGGTCTGTCAACTGACATTGAAGGGGCAGAGCAACAAGCTGTGCACATCTTAATTATGAAGGCCTATTAGAGCTTTTTGAAACAAAGGACTACCAAGTTACTATTTCCTAGCTTGGGGGGGGGTAACCAAACCCACACACCACCCTAAAACAAAAAAACCCAAACACATACCAGAAAACCCCACTAAACTGCTTCTATGTCCCTGGCATATATGATTAATGTTTTATCCTCAATACTTTAAACTTCAATTGAAGTTACTACTGAATGTTTCATTAGAAAACCATTGCTCATAGGTTTCTGACAAGTGACATGGAATACTTTAAAAATTAACACAGTGGATAAAAAAAAAAAAAACCACACCACAACCTTACCTTCATAATTACAGTCTTAGAAACTACCATCAAAATGAACTGGAATTAAATGCTAATGCTGTCCTGAGTGTCCACTCATGCACCTACGCACACTACTGCACTCTACATGTTTGCTTTGGTCATGTTATGACCTTTACATAATACAAATCTACACAGCTTGAAGAACAGAATACGTGCACAAGATTGCACCTTCGTTCCAGTAAAACAGCAAGAACTTCTATCTGGAAGATCAGGTAATGAATGGACCTTTTGGAAATTCAGTTTCTTCCTAGTATAAACTACAAAATTCTTGTTCTTCTCACTATTTCACGTATTCCAGAGGGCACAATCCAAATTGTATGTTAATGGTGCATACACAACTTGCAGTTTTGTCTCTAATCCAGACAATAAAATTTATCAAATATTTGCTAAAAACTTGAAATATTCCTGACAGAATCTGAATTAGAATCGGTCCTTCATTTACAGAATTTTGACAATGAAACAACATTCTTCTGTTCTAGTTTGCAGCTCATCAGCAATAGGAAATGACAGAAACCACCCCTATCCTTTCCTTCAGTTGGCTAATAGACCTCAGGTGTACCTTCTGGAACAAGTGGTGGCAATCGAGGAGAGAAATGCCTCTAGCCTTTCACCACCATGGGCCTGCCAAATATTGTTCACCCCAATTCCACCTGCTGATGGGAGCACTAACTGGCTTCAGGCAAGTGCAGACAGGTCATTTTTACTCCAGGTAACAGGCATCCCTCACCTAAAACCCTCTCACTTCCAAGTGAAGGGGATTAAAGGAGTCATGAGATTTTATCAGCGGCAGAGCTGTAGGAGCAGTAAACTCCACTCAGCAGGCTGGGATCAACAGCAGGGTACAGCACTGCATCCAGCACAGCTATTTGCTATCACAGACTAAAGGCTCTCCAGGTGAAAAATATACCTGGGTCCGTCAAGATTAAAAAACAAAACAAAAGCAACCTCCCCCCCAAGCTTTTTTTGATTTATCAGCAAAGCTTACCTCACTATGGATTTTACTGACAAATACCTCAGGGAAAGAAAAAAAAAGAATCTTCAGTATCCTCTAGTCGGACCAACAACTTTCAGTGGAGCAATAAAGGGGAATTGCCTGGATGGACTTGCTAGTATGTCAAGACATAGTTCCACAGCTGGTAATGCCAGATCACCCGCTAGTTTAAAGATTTAATCAGAATCAAGACAGAACACACAACTGCACTTATGTCAAATTTGACAAAGCACACTGGCTACACTAATTAAACAATTAACATGGACACACTCCTCCAAATACAGATGGAAGTCCCAGCTTCCTCACATCTAATGACTCTTTGCCATGTAACAGTTAAGAGTGGGACAACCTACACTGTAATCTTCTCCCTGCCGCTTATAAAAGGGAGCCATAACCCTAATTTTTCATAGATTGGCTCAGTGCCTAAAGTATGAGGTTTTCTTTTATATCCCAAACTATTTTTTATAATAATTGTCTATTACAATATCCATACCAGCATTCAGTTTCTCTAAAAATCTTCCTTAGCTCTTGGCTTCAATCACTCCTGAAAGTTACAGCCATACCAGGAGCCTTTTATCATAGTAATACCAGCATATCCCATAGTGCCAGCACTCCCCAAACCAGCTGTAAAAACAAATCTTAACCCAAATGGACCCAAAACCAAGTCATATCGGTAAACTATATATTAACACAGCTAGGATACTGTCAGGGAAGCTATTCTTCATGATTGAGATAGCTATGTCAGGAAAAGTCTGTGGTATAAACAATTCTGAATGTAGGAGTTATCTTTTCCCCATTGACTTCCAGCTAACAGAAACTGAAAAAGTACGTATAGCTGGGTAACAAAAAGGAAAAACTCCCAAACCCCACTTAACAGCTTCAGGGTGGCAGAAAAATAAGCATTTTTCGATGACAGGGAAGGGGACAGGGATGTCAGCCTTGCAAATTCTAAACCATAATACAATTTCTCCTGGGGCAGGGAGGGGAAGAAATGCAAAATTCCAAAGAGAAACACAGAAAATAACAGGTTCCTTTCAGCTTGAACAATTCAGAATTCATCTTACTCTGGACAAAATAAAGCAAGAAACCTGAAATACTGTACTAACAACAACAACACACCACACATCCACAAAAAGAACATAAAACAACAAAAGCCTTAAATAAGCCCTGAAATAGATGACACAAAAAGGAGAGGAAAGAGAAATGTGAAATGCTAACACATTCTATTCTTTCTGCAAAAAAACCTCCTGTGGAATTAAATTTTTGGAAGACACTCTTCTCTGAAAAAACTATTTTCTTTAAAAAACATTATCTATATTTTTGTTTGCCAGTTACCCTGCTCACATCGCATACTCTTTTGCCTAGTAAAATATTCTGTGAATACGCAGAAAAAAAAAAAATGTTTGACTTACTATCATGAACCTACTATCGAGAAGTATTACCAGGTTTACTGTAACTACCTGAGGTTGATCACAGTAACCTGGCTCCAAAAACCAGAACTATCTCTAATACCTTGCCTATTAATGAAGTCGGACATGGGAATTTGTCTACAAAAGAACTCCACCACTATGGTTAGTAGTGGAATGCAGCAATTCTGTAGCGAACGTGGGCTTTCTTTTTTGTTTTAAATCAAGACTGTTACTAGATACATAGTAAAAGCTCTGTTTCCTATAACCAAGAAGACAACACAATTCTTGTTCAAGGCAAATAGGCATTTTCAGTGAAAAGCAACACATTTTTTTCCAGTAACTACGAAAGCATCCAGCTGCTGCTGTGGAACTCAGTCTGTGAATCATGCAATACTGAATGTACAGTGAGCCTGCACTGAGAAAACTGTACCTTGATTAAATGGGCTTAATGGGATTAAATGGGTTTCATACATCTTGATATTTCTGATAATTGAAACTTCTGCTTTCTTAGAATTACGGGTACATCCCACTTCTTTGAACTGCTTTCCAACCAAGCTTTGATATACTTCAGTAAAATTAAAATTCATAATTCTGTATATCAGTAGTATTCGTAAAAGCTACATTTACTATACCCTATGCACTATTTTTCTTCAGCAAGTACGTCCCAAAGCAATGAAATATGGGCAACAGAATACTCTGCGTTAACAGTTTGAGTGTAAATTGGGACAGTACTATGTTATCTAAACTGGTGAAATGAAGGTATTTAGCAGCAACATGTGACCCATACACGTTGATGAGGGTGGTGAATAAGGTACTAAGCAATCTGAGCATGTATGGATGAAAGATCCATATAACCCAGGTAAAGTATTTTCTATAGGAACACTCCAGTCATCACTGATTTTGTCACATAAAAACAAACAGACACATTTCTATCAATGATAACAGAATACAGGACTTTACTAAAGCTACTCAGTACAGATAGTTGACATAAAAAGAAAACAGGTAACAGAGACCCAGTAAGTGCTCTGTGCTTCCAAAATTAATCATGGGCAACTCCTCAAAAGCAACAGTGATCCTGAATGCTTTCTTCTCCATTTTGCTAGTGCCTATGCAATGTGTCAGACTAATTGAACAGTGTCTTGTCATTACCGTCTGCAACTGGCAAAGCTGAAAGCAACAACCGTTTAGATCTGCAGACTCATGAAGACTAACCTAACAAAGCTTACCCGTGGAAAATTTCTAGGAATAGAAGTTCAAAAAGAAAAACAAGTCTGACATAATCAGGTAAAAATACATTTCCACATAAAATTAAATTATTCATCCCAAAACAAACACAAAACGAGACTACTAACTTTAGGAATTAACAAGAAAAGAGATGAGTAGTGAGTAGGCTTTCACAGCTCAAGTAAACAGATGTAGAACAAGGGGCACATATAGAGCAAATGGCCATTTATTCAACGCGCTCAATGTTTATGACAATTTAGAACCAGTTTTGCTGCAAGCCTAAACATGAGAAAACTGCCATCTCACAAGAACTAAAGAAATTTCCTGTAGTCAACACAGCTGGTAAGAACTGGATGGGCTATTCTGCTTCTTTGCAGGACTAAAACTATAGATAAGAGAGATAGATAGGTAGATAGATAAATATAAAACATGATATATTTGATTACGTAGGAACTCTGTAACTGGTTAATTTCTTTTGCCTTTTACAATATTTAAAATAAAAAAAAAATGACAGCACACAGGTTGGAAGACTTCAAGTAGGAGGTGCAATTCTAGGAACTACATTGGAGTTAAAGTATGCATTTCATCAGTTTTTGGTTTTTGTATTTTTCTTCTTATGAAGATACGTCACTTGCCAAGAAATGTTTCTAAGCAGGAGCCAAGAGACAGTCACAGCAGCGTGAAAGTCATAAACCTTCATCTTAAAACCTACCTTTTGGTTAAAGCTAACTAAAGTAATATTCCTTTTCAGAATTACATTGGTGATAATTTCTACTTATTCCACTTAAGTGAAATCTTACATTTGTTGATATCTTAAGACACAGTTCAGAACTAAAGCCAGGCTTTACAAAAACAAATTCCACAGGCATTTCCTTTATATTTGAGTTTAACCACAGCCATAAACATTCTACGTACAGCTTATATTAGGAAGGCAGATAATGAGACACCATGTTAATATGGCAGAAGCCTCCGTCATTTATTGCAACCCAGCATGCCCATTTTGGCTGAGGGGCATAAGGGTGTCTATATCTTTAGGGTAGGGCACAAACACTAGTGTTTAAAAAAAAAGAAAAAACACAGTAATTTCACTGAAGACAGAACATAGATTTAAGGAAGCAGACTTTTTCCCCTTACTTCTAATTTCATTATGCACATTCATGATATTAGACACTGTCAGTTATCTACTAGCAACAATGATCAAAAATGATAAATTCTAAACAGAATGCTATTTGCATGTTGACCTGTTTTTTCAGTAGTTCTAGTTACACTGTGTTAAAATCTGCATTTAATACAACTTAAACTCCTCCATCTCATACTTTGGGTTCATCTGCCAAATACAGTACAACAGGTTTCCAAAGGAAACCAGAATTTACTTTATACTTGCACCTTATCAGCTGCACTCACAAAATAGAGAACACAGTATATAGTGATGGACAGCCTCATGAGGAAGGAGATGTGGCAATACCAGTTTGCCTTGCAAGGCCCCAGCTTACGTTTAATAAAAAAAAAGGTGCATTTAAACACCAGAAAATCATAATAAAGCTTTTGCTACATGAACTGTGTTAAAGCCTATTTAGTTTGGGGGGTGGGAATGGAAGAAATTAATTTCTATAGATCTGGGCATTAGTAGTTGGGATGTCATAAACATATATCTGATTTACAAACACATGTTAAAATGGCTTAAACCACAAATCTTGATGCTGGAGTAAGAGATCTCAGCATATCAAAACTGCAAAAGCGACATCAGTTTATTCAATGTGTTCCAGTTGCTGTTGGTTTCACAGTAAGAATGATGAGACCTCAAACTTAAATTCTCCAGCAGAGCAAGCATTCCAAATGCATAGCTTGATAGGAAAAAGTCTGTCCAATTTTAGGTTTTATTAATTATGTTTTTAAGTGTGAGAAATTACTAGCAAAACAAATAGCTCCATTATCAAGGCATCTTCAATTAAGAAGTCCTCCCTTCTTTTCTCTTACCCAGACTCTTAGGTAACCAGAAGGAATTGAGCTAACTGCTCCCAGTAATTTTGAGTTCTATCAATTCTGTTCCATAATTCATCGGGTTATTTAGTGAAGGCAGCCTTGTGGACAGGACTCTTCTTGTGATGGTCAACATCCTCGATGAAAGTATCTTTTTTTTAGTTTTTACTCACTTCTAACCATGTTCATGGCCACTCCTCTCTCTCTCCGTCCCTGCTCCCCAGGGTCACCCTTTTCCCCTTACTCATCTTTCTCAGAAGAGCAGCAGAGAGGGAGGTGTGGCTGCCATTAACTACCCGATTCATCAGAGCTGCTCCACCCTCTGACCAGCATCCATGGAGAAGGCATTTCTCACAAATACCAGCAAGTTTTTGTCCATTCTGCACCATCTCTCCTTACAAAGGTTCACGTCTCCCTGAAAACCTCCATTCCCCTATTCCCTGCAGTCCAACTTTCAAAGGCCCTCTTCACTCTCCTGCTTTTGTATGTAGCAACAATACCCTAAGTATCCCAAAGTTGTACAAGGTACAACAATAAAGAAGCATCAGAGCCATCACATGTATGCCTGTGAGCAGAAGCACACAGGTAGTTAAGACTGGATACATGCACACATAGAATGTAGCCCAGATCTGAGAGAAACTAACTGGACCTAACTTTATTAGCAAGAATGCAACAACAGTTAGTTTGTGTCACTCTATCTTTGCATTCTCATGCAAATACGATCTTCTTGAGTACAGCTGCTGGCATGAAATTACTAATACTGCTCATATAAATTGTATTAATGAAAAAACTTGCTCTACTACAGATACAAACGTTAAGACTACAAAACAGTGAAGGCAAAAGCAAGCTCTTGATTAAAAAAAAAAAAATCAAACAAATACCCCACAAAACCTTTAAAAGCTCCCACAGAAGTCTTAAGTAATTAAAACCTTATCCAGAAAAAAAGAACCAAAAAATAGTTATCACACCAATAGAAAACTATAGTATAAAAAACACTAAACTAGACTGCAGTCCTAAAAGAAAATTGGCATAAATTGGTTAAAACTAATTTTACAAATTTGCACCAATACAAATGGCATAAAGGTATCAATCTACATTACACCTAAGTGCAAGTCTTTTGTTATAAACAAGATCGTTGTTAACTCAGTTTAGTTATGTCAGACACTGCATGTCTAGTTGTGTCTAACCATAATAAAAACTGTACAAGAATTAAACAGTTAAGTCACTAAATAGCTCATCAATTGACAACCAAGCTGTTTTGGCAAAGGGTGGAAATGCATAGGCTGACTAGGGTTTAAAAGTTAACTCTTTATAGGCAACCACTGAATGAAACACAGATGAGATATTAAATGGTTCAACTATCTTCCTGTATGCTTTAGTATATGAAGCAATAAGTTATGAAAAATGACACGTTGTAATGCTTATCAAATTCAAATTCTATTACTATTCCAATTTCGTACAAAACAATGTAAGGCAGGAAGACAGTAAAGAGAGTTTAGAAAAGATATCTGTCACTTCAAAAACAACCCGCAATATTAATTGTGATTTAATACTCCAAGGAATAGAGATTTTATCAGAAAAAGAAATCTTTCCATTTTTCTCTCCTCAGAAGCAAAAAAAAAACCAAACCAAAAACCATGAACTACCGAACCCAAACTTCCCAAACTTGTTTAGTACAAATTAACCCCACTATTACAAACATATAGCTATACAAAGGAAAAAAAGGCTAAAGGAAAGGTATAATGGCAGATATGCTCCATTTTTGAAAGCTTCATTTTAAACCTGAGATTATGCTGGCAGAGAGGAAAAAGGATTTCAAATACATACTTTTTAAGCTATCTTTTAAAGTATGATGACATAATTTTTTTATTTTTTTTTTCTTTTTTCAGATAAAGGGACAGGAGGAGTGGGAGCCTAGAGGAACCCAGCAGAGGCCAGTATCTCTTGCTATGAAATGGCTTTCACAGGGTCTGCTTTAATAGTAAGAATACAATGTGTGACCCAGATAACGAGACCAGCATCAAGGATTTAGTTTAGCAAAGCTGTAAAGCTGTCTAAAACGGGTTACAAGTCATTGATTAGCAAACAGTTGTTCTGAGACTTGCACGAAGGTCCTTTCCAACATGACTCAGCACCCACCCTCAGTCCAAAACATAAAGATCCTTTATCTATGTAAAACAAATAATGTGATTCATTGTTATTCCTTCAGGTATACACATAAGCATACACTTATGGATGTAATCAGCAAATGTACCTATCACCACGTATTTAGTAACATGATCTGCCATTAAATTATTTCCCTACATTATTTTTGTGAGTCATATTTCAGCCTGCTATTTTCTATATGCCATCGTACTCAAAAGTTCAGATTATCTGATATTTATATGATCACATATTCCACTTCATTGATAAGAAGAAAGCTTACAATTTCTTCCTTGAAAAAGTTCTAATTTATATGAATAAAACTGGACATTTTACTAAGACTATACTGGTATCCTGAGTAAAGGACGCTACTTTTACATGTATTGGGAAAAAATGTTTTTCATTTACTCAAGCAAATTGCAAACACACTTAGCTCTCCAGTTATGAATAGTCAGAAATGCAATGAAAGGAGATGATTTTTCTTCGTGCACTTTAAATATGTCTAATGCAACATTTTTTAAAAAGGGTATATTAAGTCTATCTAAACGTTAGACGTAATTTTTCTGACAATTTTTTTTTTAAATCTAGTTGATGCTTCTCATCCTTCTGAAATAAAAGATTAATTTAGAACTCTGAATTTCTAAGCATTGAAGGTTACATTTGTTCCATAATGCTAACTAGGAATGATTTAGAGTCACGTACCTAAAGCACCACACATTTTTGAAAAGGCTGTAAAACAGAAGCTCATGTTATTCAGAACCAGTCTGACAGCTTCACAGTCATAAGTTTTTGCACTGATGTACTGATTTTATTCAAAATATTGTTTGAATTATATCTCATTAGTGTCTTCCAAATGACAAATACAAAGAAAAACACTGTTTTGGGCTGGATAGCATACAGCAAAACCCTTCTGAGTACAACCTAAATCAAGACCATTTTAAATGCTTTTTCCCCATGGCACCTTCTTGTCCTTCCACAGACCGCGCTAAGGTTCCCACAGGCTAGTTGAGAGAGCAAGGCAACAAAACCCAAGTGATATGAGTAGCTGAAGCCGATCTAGTACTTTACATATAGTTTTGGTCAGGATGAAGTACAAGTTATAGTCTAGGGAAAAAAAACATATAAGAGTAGGGAGAGACAGGAGGAAGGGTCTGTCAACAAAATGAAGCTGAACAGTTTCACAGCATGTACTTAACACTGCCTTTGGAGAAATCTTCCACAAGGCAAAACACAAACACTAACAAGTATGTATGTAATTCAACTCCACCAACTTACTCATATGACTTGGAAATCTAATTCTCACACATGAGAAGCTTTCTCATCTGTGCTTAGATTTACAATATGGACCATCTGCCTCCAACTGCTGAAAGGCATTATCTTCCTGAAACTGTGTGTTGCATCTTCTAGTGGGAGGTGTCCCTGCCCACTGCAGGGGGGTTGGAACAAGATGATCTTTAAGGTCCCTTCCAACCCAAACCATTCTATGATTCTATGATTTATCCAGGCCAAAATTTTCCAGGATTGTACAGAATAATTTAGGTAATGGGCTTTAATACTATGCCTGATAACATCCTTGAATTTCAAACAAACTCTTAAACAAACAGAAGATTACAAAGTAGGCCACGTATCTTGGAAGTACGGTGTTTAGCCTGTGAGCATACTCTTACACAGCTACTGTGGCAGAAAGACATAAGCTGGGGTTTGTATTTAAAGACAGAGTTGTAAAACACGACCAACAAAGATATGAAAACGATAAGGGCAAAGGTCAGAGAAGAAATAGGGTATCTTGCCCATATATGCCAAAAAGTTGGGAAGAACTGATGGGCTATATATAGTTTAAAAGTAATTTGTAAGCTAGATTGTTCGTAGCCCATCTGAAGCATTTCTAAATTATATGTGGCTTGCCAAGATGTTTTTAAGCAGGCAGAACAATCACAGTTGCAATTCCTTGTGCATAGGACAGGATGGAAAAATGCCCCACACAGTGTTTGCTCGAACACAGTATTTTACTTCTTTTGTTTTGTCTGATTACTTGCAGCTTCAAGAAGTCTGTCTTGCAGAACTAAAGTTATAAATACACAGAACAGACTTTGAGGACTGTAAAATTCTAAACAGCTTTTAAACTGACTTCTCGGAGAGTCTGGGTAAGCCAACAATGTGATGAAAGCATAATAGAGAAAACAGGAGGGAGTAATACATCCTTGAAGGTAAAACATGCTAGACAAAAAAAAACCCAGACAACTATGTCCTCCATGAGGGAGAAAAAAAAAAAGGAGGGAGGAAACAGGCATCCAACAAGTCACAGGAGAAAAGAAGCCTACCTGTGTCAAGTTTAACACAAGTTTTCCAGATACAAAGCTTAAATTATACCATCTCCTATATGGAAAGAATAGTCTTTAAAACATTACTTCTACATCCCACTTATGAATAAATTCCTTTATTACTCCTCTGAATGGCTCTTAATATCTAGGAGTTTCCATACAGGCTGTGGTGATCCATCAATCTCTATCCCACTAAGCACAGAACAGACAAACATCAGCTGATTTTGAATGGAGAAGAGTTTCAAAGGATTTAAGAGAAAGTATTACAAGACCCTATCTCATATTATGGAATATTTTTCAATGGAGAATTTTAGGGAAAAAAAAAAAAGCAGCTTTAAAACAAAACAAAAACAGCAACAAAACCCCCAATCACCAGGAAAGATACAGCTAGTTCTTGCTTCACAGCTCAGAGAGTTAGACTGAAAGCACTCAAGACCACTCGCAGCCCTTCATTTTTAATATCAGCTTGCTTACAGCTGCAGTTATGCACTCTTAGAACTGCTTTCACCACCATTAAATGTTTGCAAATAGAAGCAAAACCCAAAGTTAAGAAAACAAGCCACTGACATTGAGCCATTTTTATGCAAAGAATCAATCATATATAAATTCAAAGGGAAAGATATTTTTGCATGGGCAACATAAATCACGCAAAAAAGCCAATCCATCCTTAAAGATTAGAATATCTGGAAACGAGAAGTATGTGTTTTACAGAAAAAAAATATGTTTGGGA
The DNA here is from genome assembly GCF_028500815.1 of Rissa tridactyla. Classification (NCBI taxonomy): domain Eukaryota; kingdom Metazoa; phylum Chordata; class Aves; order Charadriiformes; family Laridae; genus Rissa; species Rissa tridactyla. The sequence continues at coordinate 46,200,921 of NC_071467.1, forward strand.
TCTAGCTGTGCTCCTTCAAAGGCATTAAGCACACTTTCAAAAAAGGTTGTTTGTGACTACATATTAGAAGTAAATCAGGAATCTCACATATAATTGCTGACTGTAGATCAGTTGATTTTTTTCCCCCAAGTACACACTTTCAGCAAACCAAGGGGAATTTTCATTAACTTAGCTCTGTTCGCCCACCCCCAAGCTACTGAAGCCCTTGGTCGAAGAGGAAGGAGACAAAAGGTTTAGCAGCCCATAGTTAGAGCACAGTATTAGACACCACTGCCTTATTTCTCATCTTTTCACACCTAAGTTCTAGCCACTTAGTGACCTCATCACTGCTTTTAGGAAACATTCACATTTTATACAGATATATCTGTATTCTATACGTATAAGGTAATTTTAAGTAAAATCCAAATTGTGGAAATGCAGAAATTAACTCCTTTAAAGACGTTACTGATCTGTTTATTTTTCTCAAGTTACACAAGAGATCTTAAATGATATTATTTCTTTTAACCTGAAACTATGTTTAATTACATCCTCTGCTCTGTATTTTCAAAGAGATTAACAGAATGAATCTCCAGCTAATCAATATGAAATTGCCTGATTATATCAACAATAACTGTTCTCTTCTTTACAAAATTGACTTGTTTTTCCCCAGACCTCCAGCAGTACCCATACAAAGAACCTAGGTCCAGCTCCAAGCAGGAGGAGATGGAATATCGGAAGATCAAACAAACTGTAGCTTACAAGCATCCATTTCTAGGACATGCAATATCTAGATGTAAAATTAGTCAATAGATGTGATTTTAGAAAGCAGGTAAGATACTTACTTGATAACAATATAACACATTAAAGACCGGCTATTTTCAAACTAAATTATCTGTTGTTAAAGGCTTGTAATTTTTTACATGATTTTTTCAAAGAACTAATGAGCTCAGGAGAGGAATTTCTGGGATAAAACTGAGACAGTTGACCTTAGTGAAAGTTTTGCTGTTGACTTCCTTGGGGCTAGAATTTCATTCCTGGACTTCATGCAACCAAAACATTCATTTTTTTCTGAAATAAATAAGCATTAATTTGAACTTTATAGCAAGAGCAGATTAAATTCACAGAGATAGGTAGAGTTAAAGCTTATGTCTATAGCAAACCATTCCCTTCCCTCCTCCGCAAATGAGTAAAACACAGCTGCCTGGCAAGAGCAGTTCTTCTGGGTGAAGTCTTAAAAATCTAGATTTCTGACTATTATAATAAAAGAACAAAACAAACACCCCTCTGCCCCCCAACTCAATGCATATACCAATAAAAAGCCAACAGTATTTTCTCCACAGGAGTAGGTATTTTGATTTAGAAGCCCTGACTAATTTTCTCAGCAGTTCTGTTGATGATTCCGTCTGTTCGCTTCATTTTACTAAAATGATTTCATTTCTTGAACAATGCACACATGCAGCACTAGCACTTTACATTGTTTGGAGCAGATACATGTATAAATAATTTTCTACATCTCCCACTTTTTTTTGAACTTTAAGGTGTGGCTATATCTCTGAGACAAACACAACCATGCTGGGTAAGTGTATATAGGAGGTTTTAAAACATCACATGTAAGACTGTGAAGAGCACCTATAGCAGTAAAACTATGAAAGTTTAGTCAAAAAATATTTCTTCTTACAGAGTTGAATGTTCTGTAGGAAGAAAATAGATTTTTTTACTAAATTTATAGTAACTGATATTCTACACTAGCTAGACTGAATGTACTGTGATGCCAAACACCAGTACTCAACACACATGACCTAAACCAACTTTACTTCCTGGGCATTACAGGATAGCCCAGGCCAGAACCCAGACATAAACTGAAGTCTTTGTGAGTTGCTGCATAATAAAACTAATAATAAATCCTTTTAAATTTAGACACCAAGAAGTCAATAAATTTTAACAAAATAAAATGCAGCAGTCCACAGCCAAGTAAATACTTGTTTCTCTAATAGAACCCTTCTAGCTCAGTTTATCACGGCAATAATGTATCTTTTTGGACTGCCCTTTCACAGAGTTGCAAGACCTGCTCTACACCCCAATCTGTTGTAACCTTACCAAATTCCACATCCCCAAAGTCATATTAGCAAGCAGAGAGGAGGACTCCTACCCCAAAAAATCTGCCCAAGCTCTCCTCACAGAATCAACAGTAAGATACCATGGAGAGTTTCAATACACAGAAGTTTCTTTTGTTTTGTTATAGTCCCAATCCCTCAATGATCGAGGGGATTGGGACTAGAAAGAAATCAGTGGCAAGCGTTCACCCTAGACTGACCACAGAGGTCAATTAATTCCTCTGTCCTGAGCTCTGTCAATGCTAGTTACAAAGTCTCAGAGGTGAAAGAAGAGGAAATGAGGCCCTGAAGACTTCAGCTTTTTGTACTGGGGAAAGATCTTTTTATATTTCAAGCCTCTCACAAAATAAAACTGAGACAGTATAATTGTGCTGCTTAAACTTCTGCATTTAGTACTTGAAGCAATATTCTTTGTCTCTTCTTTGCCACCACCTTCCACAATACTCTGCCATGCAAATGCTGAACACATGCTATATTGGTTACTGATATGGGATTCCTAGGATGACTTGCAGCCCTCTGCCCTCTCATTTGCCTATAAGAGAGATCCTTTGGCTCCAATGGCTGTCTAGTGAAAGACAGCAAGATGCTTTACTCCGCTTCCCTACCACACTGCAGTCACCACCAACCTGAGGTACCTTTGCCCCAAAACACAACACAGGTCTGATCCCTTTTCCCCTGCACCAAGGGGAAGAGACAATCCTTTATTTTAGATACTGCTATACCATGACTTCTACACTCACCAGATGGTACACTGGTACAAATCTTTGGTACAAATCTTTTTCCTCCAGCGTTTTTACCAGGCTAATGACATCTCCTCCACTCCCTATATGCACGTGCATCTATCGATTCTAGTTATCCAGCAGATAATGTCTTTTCTTCTACATTCTACGTTCTTCTCTAGTACATTCTTTGCAGAAATCGGAGCCCTTTCTCCCACCAATCACCCCCCAGGCCAGGCTTTCACAGGGCTGTCGCCGCCCTACAGACGGCAGGGACAGTGCCCGGCCCCCAACCTGGCCCGGCGCCCCTGTGGCTTCCCTTTTCCCTCTGTCAGAAGACACCTTCTCCCCGCTCCGGCCTCTCCCGCCGCAGGCAGCTCCCACCCCTCCCCGCGAAAGGAGACCCCCCCGTGCCCTGCGGGGCCGCCCCCCCCAACGCCAGCCCAGCGACCCGCTCTCCCGCGCCAGCCCCAGGCCCACCGAGCCCCCTCACAGACCTGTGGATCCGGCCATCTTGTCCAAACCCCCCCCACCGCTACGGGCCTGCACGCGACGCGCGTCACTTCCGCCTGACGCAGCGCGTCACTTCCCATAGGGCAACCGCAGCTCTGGAGCGCGGGGGAAAGGCACCGGGGGGCGGGGCCAGGGGAAGGGGCGGGGCCCTAAGGCTGCGCCCCCCCCCCCCCCCCAAATCCTCCCGGGCGCCGCCGCCGGGATCCCCGTCCGCCAACGCCGAGGGCTTCCGCCGACCGAGAACCGCCACCGCCGAGGGCTTCCGCCGACCGAGAACCGCCACCGCCGGCCCGCAGCGCGGCCGGCAACGCAGACAGGCGGCGGAACGAGGCCCGTGAGGGGCTGTGGGGGGCGGTAAGAACGGCCTCTGTGAGGGACAAGCTCACCGCGGCCACCCGAGACGGGAGAGGATGTGCAACCCGCGCTGATAGCCGCGGAAGGAGGGTCGGGGCCGCCGCTGCTGCGGTATCCCGGAGTGTTCCAAGCGCAGGGCTGGTGCCAGCAGCAGTTCCTCACAAGCGCCTGTCCCGCACATGCCTCACTCACACAGAGCAACACCCATACGCTGTTCTCGACCTCCTCTCCTATTTCATAAGATGCCTAATTCTTTGTTTTACAATTTATACAGAGAGAGTCTTAAAGTCACTTACAGATTCTTCTGGGAATGATCAAAAAACAAGGATGCAAAATATTTTTCCTCCAGCTAACCTGAAAACTCCACCAACGAGGAATTTCTAACATCCTCACACATACATCCCTTCATGGTCCCTTTGTTAGCTCATTATAGATCAAACACTGGTTGCTATCTGTGCATATATAAACATGGTAAGTCTACCATAACTTTTAGTTGTTCCATTGATTCCTATTTCCTTTTACAGCTACTAGTTTTGACCAAAATTCTGTAACAGGAATAAGCAGAAGTTTCAATATTAACACCAAGAGAATTAGATGTAAGCTTTTCAAGTACAGTGAAACTGTTTCCTAAGCTGCATTTCTGTTGTCACAAAATGATCATAGGGGTTCTCTTCCGTAACCTATTTAAATATTTCTTTTAGTAGAAACAGTAAGGATACTGAAAAAAAAAAAATCATAATATTTAAAGATTTTTCTGCTCTGACTACTATAACATCACTGCAGAAAACATCGTGGCCTGGAACAGAAGGAAACATCACATGAGTTGTCCCTCTTTTTCCTATTCTTTGTGATCAAGAGCCATAAAGGAGCACTACAGCCACCCAATGCCCGTGCGTTTATTTTTTCAGAAGGATTAAGCCATCTTTCTTAGGTGATCCTATACTAACAGTGAACAGTACACATGCATATCTTTGGAGACACTGTACAGATACAGCCGTAGGCTTACGAAACCAAAGCCGACTTGTATTTCCCCAAGTCTCTGAAAGCCCACAGCAGACTCTACAGCCCATCTACGGCTACACCCACCCATTAGATGTAGGTGTCATCTTATGGTTATCAGCAATCACAGGAAATAAAGAAAAAGCACAAGGCTGCTGACCTGGGTAAGGAACCCTGCACTGAATGACTCTAACACCTGTTTTGTTTCACTCTGCTAATGTTGTGGGAAGTTTACTGGGATAAAATGTGTTCTTCTGCAACACTGAACTTGAGGACAGATAGCCAACAACTAGAAGGTGAACAAATTCAAAGTTTAACTTCCTTTTCTTCCAAGCTCTCAAGAATTTACACATAGTAATGAAGTCACCACTCGCTCTTCAAAAATAAAGAGAGTTCCTTGAAATACAATTTCTGCTTTACAACTTGGTCAAAATAGGGTAATGGTGATCACTACAAGAAAAACCTTTTATAAGCTTTATTGTCAAAAATCACACAGCATCCCCTGTAAGAAAACTTAAAACTGCAGCGTGCTCAGCTCAGAAAAATCAGTGTACTACAAGCATGTTGTGGAATACATTTATTTAAAAACAGTGTTTCACAGAGTTGAGATTTTTGAGTGCAGATTCTACAGACAGCCCTCTTGCTGTAAAGCACTGTCTCCAGAGTCGCCAGTGATGATTCCCAAGCTCCATCCCATCCTTTAAGTAATATTTGGAACAAAGTATTGATAAAACACAAGTAAGGAATAATTATTCCCCTTTCTCAGACTACAACACACACAGACATAGGACAACAGTATCTTCCAGGAAGTCTAGTACAAACAAATTATTTTTTACAAAAAAGACCAACAGATCAGTTTAACTCATTTAAACACAGTATTAGAGGGGACGTAAGTCTGCCTACAGAAGTAGGGACAAAAAACACCACATGGTATAAGACAAAGCTCTCACTTCTATTCATATCATGGTGCATTTACAAGTCCTAACAGACAGAAGAGACCCATTACAGAAAGCTGTGCGTAAATATAATGAACGGTCATTAGTCTAGAGAGCTTACAGTCAGAAGCTGTAGTTCTGCAAGCGACCGCAGACTGCACCTGTACAGAGCCTCACTGAATTCTCATTTCAACTGTGCACAACTTGCGTCTGATTAGCCAAGAAGAGCAGCATTACTCATCCTTTTTAAAAGCACAGAAAGTGACAGGTATTAAGCAACAACAGAAACACAGAAAACACAGAAGTAATAATAATGACATAGAAAACTACTACAGAGTTTCATTCCAAGCAAATGGACATTTAAATCATTACCTGAGCCCAGAGAGGACTCTTGAAGACCGTAACATGCTTCCCTCCAATAGGCTTCATTTTAATGACAAGCATTTAGCAGTCTTAAAGTTACAAGACTTCTTTTCTCTCCAGTACATGGAGAATACAAGAGAAATAAGCAAAGTCAATTTCCATCCCATCCATTCAGAGGTTAACTCCTTTCTTGTCATGTCATGGGAGGCTCTTCGAGCACCTTTATTTTCTCCACAGGTGCTACTTGCACATCCATGCAGCACAGTATCTCCTCCTTCCTTAACCTGAAACCCAATTCATAGTTTTTATTTCCTGATTTCTATTTTAGTATGTGTACTTCCAAGATTCTGACTGCACAAATTCACTGTATTTATAGGAAGTACATTTTGTTCGTTTCCTCATGTTGCCTCAACCTGTAAGTACGAGCAGTTAAATACCTGAATGGACTAGTAAAAAAATAAGATTAGAATAATAATAAAAAAAAAATCTTATGAAGACTTAAAATGTGCTAGCATAGATTTACAGAGAAAATTTCCATGATACTTCATGGAAAATGTGAATGTGAAATGATGTGAAAATTCACAAGCAAAGGACATAATCTTGCTGCCAGGAGTGACAATTATAGAATATTCTAGCCCATTGCTTCTAATAAATAGCCTACACAAACAAAATAGAACAAAAATAAGAGTATTAGTCACAGCAGAAATACTAAATTTCATAAACTATACACTAAAATATAATATCAAACATAAATTTAACTAATGAATGAAATCATAAACCAAAGGTTTAAGGGCACATAAAAAAAAACCGCTCGCTTTTCTCTATAATTTGTTCCTGTCATTTATTATTGTATTAAAATGTCAGTAAGTTTCATTTTTTCATGCAAGGATTATGGTTTTTTCCTCCCCATATGCAAAAGAACAAATATATGATGTTGAAAAGATAAAAATGAAATATTCAAAACAATGTGTTAACGTTTTTTCACATTTGGTGTAGATAGAAAATATTTTTTACATGCTGCAGTTTGGTTTATAATTAAATAAATGTTGAAAACATACACTGGAGAATGCGGGCATCGATCCCGCTACCTCTCGCATGCTAAGCGAGCGCTCTACCATTTGAGCTAATTCCCCACCTGAAAAAAAAACTGTGAAACTTACAGTTGGGACATTTCAGACTTACTGAGAACTACAAAACAACTACTTTCAATTATAAATTCATTGTTTCTTGCTGAGTCATTCCTTCCACTCGCCAACAACTGACTGCAACTCACAGCTGGAATCATGCAATACATCTTTCAGTGTATACACTACCAGAAAAAACCTTATTCATCTCTTTTGCAACACAAGTCTTTATTATTTAGTCATTTTCATGCAAGAAGCTCTTCAAAAGCTCAAGCTATTTACATGAAACCAAATGTCTTATTGAAAAAAAAACAACAAACTTTTATTGAACAACTGTTCCAAATTCAACAAGGAAACCCACGTTCTTTCCAGTTTTCAAGACATACACATGAAAAAACTGGTCCAAGAAATGTTTAATGAGTGAAACAATATTATATACCTGACTGAAACAGATTTCTGTAGTCAAAGCTTATACATATATATGTGTATATAGATATACAGACACATCCTTTTGATAGGTGTCTGCCTTCTCTGGCGTGACAGTCAAATCAAATTAAAACATACCTGTATTTTCCTTATTAGTTTATCTTTCCTTATTTATTACCTCACCAAATGCACTTATACAATACATTACTTTTAACAGCCTTAAAACACCGAATTTTTGAAAAATGAACACACACAAGCATGACAAATGCTTGCATGACTTGACGCCAAGCATAAAACCTACATCACAGACCAGGAACATAATGACTTATAGCAACAGCCCATTTTTAACATAATAATTGTCACCTTTACTTGCATACAGCACATACTTAACTCAAAACGCAGATTGAGAGTGATAGCTATCTATTACTACTAGCTCAACTGGTGCATTTGGAAAAAACTCCTGATTGCACAAATTCCTCTCCCAACATTTCTCAGAAAGTTGGAACAATTACAGCAACTTAATGAACAGGCCCACCCACACCCCCAGCCCAGCCCAGCCCACCACCCCGCTGCTCCTCACCATGAAGGGCAGGAGGGCCAGTGCCTGCATGGGGCCGCGGTGCCTCTACCCTATGCACAAGCCCTTGTCCTCAGTATTTCCCAGTCTCCCTGCCACCCACCCCTCTCTTCCATCCCCTCCTTCCCTGAGCCCAGCACATAGCCCAAAACAAGAAGGAAGCGGGTGTGGGACCAGGGAGTCAGCAGAACAGCATCACGCCTGAGCTCAATCACGATGTGCTGGAGTTTGTAACAACCTGCACTTGAACATAGCTGATGGACCCTGGGTTTCAGAGCTCAGCCAAATGCAGGCTGCGTTTGACCGTACACCTTCCCCCTCCCTGTTGTTTTAACAATGGAAGTTTCTTGTGTATCTCTTTGAAACATAAGCTTGCTGCCATGTATACAGCAATATACCCAGGAAGGGAATGGCGACTCTGGTTCTCTGTAGGGTGAAGAGAGTTTACGAACCTACCTGATTTGATGTGGTAGCGTGCACTCCTCCTCCTCTCTGTAGACTCTATGCACCCTTGCATAAGCAGCCAAATTATACAGCCCATCATCTACCACACAGTGACATTCTGACTGTTGCTTAAATTTCTTCATTTACAGAGGGGATTGTTCCTATGCTGTCAGCACTACACCAGACGATGACTCTTTGCTAAGTTAAGACACATTTCTCACACCACAGGAGTATGACAGCAGAATGGGAGGTGTTACTCATCCATCACATCTCAGTCAGGCTACGTGGAAATCAAACCAGAACATGAATGGAGGTAAGATTGCTACCGGACTGGTTTCTAACTGGCCTGGCTTGTTTTCACATTGTCTTACTGGCTTCTGGTGACACTGAATCTGCTGGTTTATGTACATTAGCTCTGACATGTGATGGATGGCTTGGAGCTACAGTACATAAAATGGTTAGAGTTGGAAGGGACTTTAAGGATCACCTAGTTCCAACACTCCTGCCATGGGCATGGACACATTCCACTAGACCAGGTTGCTCAAAGCCCCATCCAATCTGGCCTTGAACACCTCCAGGGAAGCAGACGTACAAATTCAGTTGCTCCCGGAGCTGGCTGCTTTGGCAGGTGACAAGGCAAAGTAGGAACACCTGAAAGTAACCCACTGTCTTTACCCTGCACGGCAACATTCACTCAGTGCCTGACACGCTTTAGTGTTGATTTGTTACAGATTTCCTGATGGTGCCAGCCCAAATAAAAGGAGAAGAAAGAATAATGGTATTCAGACAAAACCATAGTTATCTGTCAGCTCTCTAGAAGCATGAACGGTGCGAGTAATAATTACAAATAAAGCTGCTGAGGATTTATGGACATCTGTAAGTTTAAGCTATGCTAGATGCTGCTTTTTTTTTTTTTTTAATACTAAAGCTATACCAGCCAAAGTTAAAAAATATGTATTTTTTTTTTTTTAAGGTGAGTGAATGATTGTGTATAGTTTTTTTTAATGTTTGCAGACTGTTTTAAAGATTAAAACCAGCATGAAATTTAAGTATTCGTAACACTTGTGAAAGAAGGGGAGATCTTTGCCATATGAATAATTCATTTTTCTATGGCAGTTGCTAGAACATGCACAGAAGATTCTGCATATTTTCTGTGTTGAAAACACTGACCGGAAAACTTTATAGCTTTCTGTATCTCTAAAGTTCCTTTCTGAAAGTTAATTAAAACAACTGATCAACTACTGTTAACACGAAGCTTACGGAGACCCCCTGAAAGGCATCATCAGCTGCACATAACCCACAAGTGCAGTCTTCAGATAGTTACAAGGAAAGCTACAAAAGCCACAACCCTACTTCTCACTTGGGGAACCCTTCTTATTGCAAGCATTTAATTCATAATGGAAATTGCAGTACAAAAAATCTAACTGAATTAAGGTACATGTGTTTTTCATGTAGTCTTATTTGTGCAGAATCAACCACCTTTGGACTCTCATCTGGGCCTAACAGCACCTGCTTACTTGATCATCTGTAGGAATTTAGAGTGAGGTAGTTAACCAACACTAATTATTCCCTGGTGAAGGCCTATCATTTTTAGCAGTGATGACAAAGAGCATATTTAGACCACGTTCCTGAGTAACTTCCTGGTTGGGTATTATTATTCTAAAATAAAGGGATTTTTTAAAAAAAATAATTTTATTTTTGATTTATCTTCAGAAAGATAAAGCTTTCCTCACAGAAAGTTGTTTTAGAGATGGCTACTATCAATTCAAATGCTGCTATAATCTTAAATGACTGGTAAATCAAAGTCTGCACTGATCTGGTATACCATTAATCTTAATACCATTAATATCTTTTCATAACCTTTTTGTTCATCTCAGAAGTGTTGAAGTAGCTGTGATTTTATAAACAACGTTTAGCAAAAGGAGCGCTGATGAGCTGCAGAAAGGCATTAGCTTTGCCATCAGATAACCAGCTCAACTCTTGCCTAAAGAGAAATTTTCCAAATTTCCATTTTTCCTTCTTTTACTTTTTTTCAGGAAAAATATTTAGCAATACACAAAGATAAAGTTACAAATGTGGAGGAGATGAGTTATTCCCAAAACTTTCAGAGGCTCCAACAAACTGAGAAAGAAGGGAACAAGCTGGAGCAGCTTATCCTACACAATTTCATCAAATCTGCTAGCAGGACAGATTAAAAGCGAGTTTTCCTACCCTATAGTGAAACTGTCTTTTCTTGCTAGCAGTCAGTCTGATGTCTGGTGTCGAAGGTTCAAAGGCCATGATTTTTTCTAAGACAGGAGAAGCTTTTACAGTTGCAAACCAGTCTGAAGTTTTTCATTACAGAAAAAAAAAAAAGGAAAATAACAGAAAAACATATATTGTATATCTAAGTTATTTAAGAGTCATACCCTCAACTGCTAGAAACTACTAGGAACGTGGCTGTAACATAAGAACTCTGTCCTCCTTAAACAAAGATCAATATACATATTTTTAATTACTTTTTCCAGCATTCACTCTCAAAGCAATGCCTAGGAAAATGCATGAGCATAATCCTAATTATGAACTTACATACTGAAAAAAAACCACATTTACATTCATTTAAAGGCACACACACCCTCAGATGTTACTCCTACAACTTACAGGCATCACATCTGGGAAACCTAGGACAAAATCCTCGCATTCCAACACTGCCTTCTCCCCCCAAAGACGGAGCAGGTAATTTTAGCGCTGGGCAGCTCGAAGGGACCACCGGAGCTAGCCACCGGGCAGGCTCACCACACGGGCGAGGCTTTTCTTTTGAGGACTTACCCAACGGCAGCCTCGAGGAGGAGGAGGAAGAGGAGGAGACCGAGCTATGGCATTTCCCCATTCACACGGCAGCAAACCTCCCAGCACAGCCTCTTCACCACACCATCTATATGTAAAGAAGAAGAAAAAGGGAGGCAGGGCAGGGACCCCAGCTGCCCGTGAGGAGAGAGCGGCCGTTGGGGGGGGGTCATGCGCCGCCGCAGAAGGTTCTAGCAGGGGGCGGGGCTGAGGAGGCCGGGCCCTGAGGGGGCGGGAAGGCGGGAACCTGCGGGTCCGGGGCGAGCGCTGTGGAGGTTGTTGTCGGCCGCAGGGAGCGAGGGATTGGGACTGTCGGAAGGCAAAGCTCCGGAGGAGGTTTGGTTTGTAGCCTTTTACTCAGGGGTATTTCTGGTCGTGATGGTCATCTTAGTGGGTCTCACGAAATCCAGTTTTGAGGCCTGGGGGGTGCTTGCCCGAAGGAGGAGGTGGAGCCGACGATGCTGCTTCTCAGGAGCCGGGGGTGGTTTTGTGGGCTCTTCTGGGGCACTGCCACTGCTGTACTGTGCTGCCATGACTCAGGCTCCAGCTCTCCTTCGACCGCTCTCAACATCTGCCACACCACCAGGCTTACGCTGTGGTAGTAAAAATTTGATAGCTGTTGTTCTCTTTCTCTTCTCATACTCTTCAGACAGAGTTCACTGGGTGTATCATTGAGCCCAAGAAAGAAGTGAAAGAATCAAATCAGAGGATAACATGGACTGAAGAACTTGTTGAAATGGGTGCTAACTTAAATGTCCGTGTTTTTAATTCAGCTGGGTTGTGATGTTTTTGTGCTATACACATGTTCTGAGTACACTGTAAGCAGGTAGCTTCATCAGTGAATGCAGCTCTGGTCTGGTTTCCCTGTTCTAATTCTGAAATGGCTGCATAGTATGGTGGTGTACAAATCTAAAAAAGGCAAGCTCTCAAATTTTCATACGGACCTAAGTTGTCCGATGCTAAACATACACTGAATTTCAGAGAGTTCCGTGTACCTGAAACCTCTAATCTTTGAACATCGCAGCCAAAAGTATTTTTCAGATCACTATATAACCAGTTCTTTGGGCCTTTTTCTGTTTTGTTTGTTTGGAGGAGGTTATTGTTCTTGAAACTTCTCTATTCTGGAGAAATTCTTATTTAGTGAGTAGATGTTCTGTTCCTTAGTAAAATCCACAGGATGTAGGAATCTTAATCTTCTTGAATCTTCTTCTAAATTAGGGAAATCTTCGTGACTCCCATCTCTGTTAACTTTTGGACCAAAACTGAAAGATGGATAAAAATCTGAAAGATAAATAAATTGTGCAGTGTTTTGTGGAAGGCGATGTTCCTCTAAAGGAACATGAGGAAAATGCTGTATGTGCTGTTTAATGATAGCCTATTAGCCAGGTGGCCTGCACAGAGCTCAAGGCATAACCAGCACACATTCTCTCCTTTCTGGAGTTACAGGGAATGTGGAGAAAACTGGGATTGTTACAGTAGTGATTTAGAAGACAAAGGTTGCAAATCCATTTGGATTCAGGCATAGTCAATCTCACTGCTTTTGTAACAGATTTTTTTTACTATTATTAAACACTTTGTTTGGAAGGGGTATCTGAATCTGGATAGCATATAAAATGAGTAATACAGTTTTTCTGTATTGCCATCTTAGTTAGTTCAAGGAGGGCATGGTACATGAACCCTATGAGGCTGAAACCTTTTTGAAACCATTATGGTAGAGATATCAGGTCTTCCGAAAAAATCAGAGAAGGAAGTTGTGATGTGAATACAGCCATTTTCCTAAAAAACGAACCAAAATGCATAATTGTATTAACACATTACTTACTGTTTTCCCATTTGGAAACATAATGAAATCTCTGCATATCTGGAAGCCTTTTGATTATCTGGACAGCAATTTAAAGCCCATTGATCTTTTTAGAGAAAGAGAATGATAACTCGGATGTCTTGCTCAGTACTTGCAACTTTGCTCTCAAGTATGGGATGTTATGAGTTGAAATCATGATGGTGATTTTTGTGTGGTCCATGTAGAGATCCCAAAGAGCAGCACAAAAGGATAATCTGGTCTCCCTCTGAGCTGAGATCATTGTCTCCTTAGCACTAGGGTAACTTAAATGCCAAAATGGTAAATACACACAAAGAATGTTATGGTTTTCTACTTCTTAGAAAAGCAGCGTATTTAATATGAATTACTTTGGGCCCTTGCAAGCTTCTGTTGTGGCTGCTAATGCTGATTGAAGTTACTTAGGTTGTCTGGGTAAGCTGTTTCCAATGTTGATTTTTTGATCGGTATTACAGTGTTTTGTACCTTCTAGGTAGACTGCACTAATTTTCTTCGAACAAGGTAATAGCAGCGGCAAATATTACTAAAAGTAGGAAATTTTTCTACGTTGTTTTTTGATGAGTTTCTTTATTTTTGTTGGTTAGTTGTTGGGGTGGGTTTTTAGCATGGTTTTGTCATGTGGTTTTGGGTACAAAATGATGAATGGTGGTAAAATGGAGGCAAAATGTTGTGAACAATCAATGAAATCTTCATCAACAACTGAAGTTTTATTCTTATTGTGGCCATTAAGAACAGAAGTAGTTCTGGGAGGAGGTTTCTTTTCACTGACGGACCTGCTGTGTGGCTTTTTGTGTGATTCACAGTACAATTTTTTTTTGGTTTGTTTAGTTTGCCCCAAAGGAGGGTGTTGATTTTGTTCCCTAATTCCATATTTTGATACTGATTTTCCATGAAATTATTCCTGAGGTCCAGAACACATTTCCTTTGATGCTTTAAATACAGATTTGGGTACAGAACTGGAGACATATATTTGTTTAATTTTAATGATAAAGCTATCAACTTGAAGGTTAGGCTATTTAAAAGAATGAATTAAACGTACTGTAGCCGTCCATAGGATATTTTGTCACTGCTTAATTTATAGTTAGTTCTGGGTTTTAAGTAAATTTTGTTTTTAAGTAAATTTTCCTCTACTTGCTGTGTTAAAGCCCTAAGACTACCAGTGCTTAGTAACAAATTAAAAAGTTTAGGCAGCAGTACTTGCCATTTTGTGTGCAGTTGTAAGCCTGTTTGGGGCTCCCCTTAATTAAGCCCTGTAGATGTGCTTTACCATTCAAAAGCTGGCATGATGAAACCCTGTTTCTGTCTGGGATGTGTTCGTACAAGCCTAATGCAAATACAATTAGAAGGGTTCTGTTTGTTTTATAATATAGGTGTTTTTAAGATTTTTGCTTGCTTTATTTTATGAGAGTGTGAAATCATAAAGAGTTATTTTCTTTTTTGTCTCTAAATGCTACTTTCAAAGAAAGATGACTCTAGTACAAAACTTCTAATAACAGGAAACATTGGACACCGTACATTCTTTGTGTTTCCTGACTCTGATCTTGCAGAGCAAGCACTGAACAGAATTTTCACTGCTGTTTCATTATAGCCATGATTTTTATTTTTTTTTACATTTTAATTATGTATTCTTGATTTTTATATGTATGTGTGAGTGTCTGTGTCTGTCGGTGTAGTGGGAGGTGTCCCTGCCCATGGCAGAACGGTTGGAGCTGGCTGATCTTTAAGGTCCCTTCCAGCCTAAACCATTCTATGATGTAGTGATATAGTCACACCTTAAAAATTCCTGAGAAATAAAGATAGATAATGTGAACTATTACTTTGTTTCCCATTGTTCTGTTTGCCTGGGTGCTTTTTTTTTTCCCTTTATATAACCTGGGCCCAGAACTCCATTGCACCAGAGAAAGAACTGGAAGAACTCTACCTATTCAGTCACATCTATTATATTGTAAAATCTGGAAATGAGTAAAGTCATTTAGCTGATTCTCTTCAACCTAGGGATTATAAATAGGAAAAATCTGTTTTAGAAAAACATAATCTTTATATCCATATTTCTCTAAACAGTCGTAATTGTTTGGTGCGAACATAAATCTACAGTTGCTTGGAAACACAGACCTTCTGTTGTCCAGATGCAGCTTAGCTGAATAAAACACATGCTGTTACATCAAGGAGTCCAGGTTTCGTGTTAGGCAAAATTCCCACTAAGGCTGTCAAAAGCAGTGTACTTTAAGAAAGACCAAATTGTTTCTGCATTTCACTGAAAAGTTGTGTTCTGTTATTGCCTACCATAAACTTCGGTAGGGGATTAGAACATGAGCAGTGGAGTCTGACTGCCCAGCTACCAGTGTGATACTTGGATAAAAAACAAATCGATTTTTGGTAGAAAGTTTTGTTTGAACTTGAGAAAGCAGATCAAATTTCAGTATCATTTGTTGTGTTATTCTGTCAGTGAGAAAGACGAAAGTACCAAGTGACAGTAAACAGAAAGTATAAGTCACAGGGGGAATTAGCTCAAATGGTAGAGCGCTCGCTTAGCATGCGAGAGGTAGCGGGATCGATGCCCGCATTCTCCATTTTCTACTTTTAAGTGTAACTTTTTCTTGCCACTGTGAATTATACTTCATTTATTCGGTTACCAGTTGTAATTTTTTTGCTGTTTTGGAAAAGAACAGCTTGTAAACTTCTGTTTTGTCTAAAGTTAGGGTAATTGCCTGCACAGAAACGAAAGAAATTCCTGTTGATGGGTTTTAAGGAATGAAACAATAGCGCACCGACAGTTACCACCGTTTTTTCTGATTTTTGGCTGTGATATAGTTTTAGTGCTCTGTATATACTACCTTAGGTTGTGGGGTTTTTTTAAATTTAGATGTATTTTTCTGTGACAGTTTTGTAAGCATTAAAATTAATCAATTTTAAAAAGCACATGCTCAATAGTGCATAGAAATAGAATATTTTCAGTTGTTAATGTTGATCAAAGATGAGCATTTTTTTTTTTAAAGTGCAAATTATTTTCTTATATGGAGTTGAAGAAGAAATTGAGTGAAATTGTGAGAAATTGAATGTCAGTTGAAACTCAGCTTAGGAACAAGTCTGTCATGCCCATTCTAGCTTCAACAAGTGCAGGGGAGCTGGAGAGACAGAAATTCTATAGTGAGCTGGTGATTATACAGACAACACATACTTTTACTTCTTATAGACAATTTCTCTAACTTTTAATATAATTAAAAGCTAAAAAAATATTAAAAATGCTCACATTAACATTCAGCGCACTGGTAAGGGACAGAAGTTAATTTTATTTCATGTATTACAGAATAACAACCTTAGCTTTTCTGTTTCATTTTCAGAGAGCTCACAAGTGTAGTCTGCTAATTGAGATTTTTGTTTTGTTTTTGTTGCTGTATGAAATGGTGTATATTACTAGCTATGTATATTTTCTTTCAGAAACCTGAACAGTTTATGGAAGAAAATCTTACATTACCATACATACTCACTCTCAAAACACTGGAGAATGCGGGCATCGATCCCGCTACCTCTCGCATGCTAAGCGAGCGCTCTACCATTTGAGCTAATTCCCCTTGCTTCATGACATCAAGGGCAGATTTACTTCTGCTGAATCATACCTTGGCTGCTTTTGATGTAATTACTTTGTTGAGTCAGTCTGCTTGTTTAATAACACTGAATCATCATTGTATTTATGTGGAAAGCCTGTTAGTGTAAAAGCCAGAATACTCACTTGACGCATGAGAAGCAGTAGTACTGATGCATTTTCTGCTATGTTACTTTGATAAAACAGTACTTACTTTCCTGAACAAAACCTCCTCTAGTGTTTATTCAGGAAGGAGAACTATTTTTTTCTTTTTTGCCTCTCTTAAAATGCAGATACCAAAATACTTGTAAATCTAGAAAGTATACTGTTAGAAGTCATTGAAGGGCAATAAGATTTTTCTTCACTGTGTTTTTCAAATCTCTTTATTTTCTTTTCCAACTTTATTTTCTAATTAGCTGTATGTAAATGAGAAATATAATAGCTTAAAAGTTTGTGTTTATTGTAGTTTGTGGAGAGAAAGCATTTATTTATACCTTCCTAAGTTATATCCTAGATACTTCTACATTTTTGTATTGACTTTGATGATTCAGTTAAAATTGTATTGCGTCTTAAATATATGGGTGTTTTTATTTA
Source organism: Rissa tridactyla (assembly GCF_028500815.1). Taxonomy (NCBI): domain Eukaryota; kingdom Metazoa; phylum Chordata; class Aves; order Charadriiformes; family Laridae; genus Rissa; species Rissa tridactyla. The sequence continues at coordinate 46,218,308 of NC_071467.1, forward strand.
TTTATATATTTATTTTTTTATATATATATAAATAAATATAAATAAAAGTTCCTAAAAACACTTCAGAAATATAAAAATTCAAGTGTAGTCGTACTAAATGACATTGCTGTAAGAAGCACATTGACAAAGCTCTAGTCACAGGTTATTAAATCAGGGAACTTTCTGGGTTTAAAGAACAAAAATGTAGTTTACAGTGAGAGTGGTTACACTGATACACTATTAAACAACAAAGACAATGAAAATGGTATAATGAAAGATTTCTCACTTGCTGTTTAAATGCAGAAAAGTAAGTTCTGCTAGTGAAGTAAAACGTGTGCAGTAATGCAACAATGCATGTGCTGGTGGTTTTCTGTAATGGATTTAACTTACTGGATTGACAGCCTCTAGTCAAAAGAAAATAAATTACAAAATTAAGCATCAGCTAGTTACAACTTGTCTAAAGTTACTACTTCAAATCTAGCACAATCCAGATGTGCCCAAGATGTGAAACTAAAACCCTAGTATCGCTGCAAATATTCTCTTAGAATTTAATTATTCTCCTGCCTTACCTCAATCTCTGCACAACAATAAATGAGGATTTGTTCTTACTGTTTCTTGTAATATATTGTAACTGACTTTATCTACTTCACTGGAGTAAATTGTAGGGGAAAAACAAACATACAAAAGTGGTTTCAGTCCTTCTCACAGGCACATCGTAGTCTCAGTGATGGCCCACTGCACCCTGGGATCTTTCCCATATCATGTTTCACAAGGTTCAGCTCTATGTACAGTTTTGTTTATCTATCCTGTGCAGTCTGTGTCAGTATGAAAATGGCAGATTACCTCTCCCTATTTTTACCTCAGTCTGCTGCCACTGAAAAGGCCTAAAGCTTGCACAATTTAGCTCACAGAAAAACAGTTTATTTGATGCTAAAGTCAGATAAGGGTGAGGAAAGACCTCTGCAATAGTACTATTTTCAGTGATTAAAGTGCGTATTTTGTATAATCAACAGCCTGTTGTTTTGTGATCTTGAATTTGTTGTGATGGCTAAGTTTTCATGTAAGATGGTGAGTAAAACTTTCTAATTTCTCCACTCGATTGGGAGAACTTCCTTACCTATGTGGCTGAAAATAACCTGACCTTCTTAATTCAATTTTTTCATTTCTCTAGGGTATTTCAGCTGTGAAGGCTTTGTGTCCGCATACTTTCATTTAACACAGATCACTTCAATGCATCTCTATGGCAATGCTAATGTAAACTGATACAAGCTAATTTAATCAGGTTTGTCTTTTGCTTTCTAGATGGTCATCTTAGGGAACGTCTCTCCAAGCTGCTCCACTGCATTGTCGCTGATGTGACTTGCCTCAACACAGAAAAAGCAGCTGCCCTCTTCAAAGAAGGATAAATCTAGCGTGAGTTGGGTGGCACTGAATGGCTGCAGGTCGTTTGTCATGCAAGTTAGCAGTAGGAAGTGCCTTATCACATTACTCAGGGAGTTTGTCATCTTGGACGAAAAAAAATACAAGCTCAAGGTCAAATGCTAGTAAGTGTTCTGAACAACTGCCCTGGGGTTACCACACATGGTAAAGGAACAGAGTTTGAAAAGGGAAGATAGTTTGTGTTTGTGGTTGTTAAACTCTACAGTTACAGGATAAAATAATGTATTATGGGGGGAATTAGCTCAAATGGTAGAGCGCTCGCTTAGCATGCGAGAGGTAGCGGGATCGATGCCCGCATTCTCCACTGTATATTTTGTTTGTGGTGGGAGAAAAAACAGTTCACTACGAAAGACATTTTCATGTATCAAACTGAAATTTTGAAGTGAAATAAGCTCTTAGTTTTTAGATGTGCGTAGTTCGTTTCTTAAATGCTGCCATATGTTTGACTAGAATAAATTAAGATAATTACTCATATTTTGAAAAGAAATAAATAGAAACTGACTTTTTGGGGGGAGAAAATCAAATGCTGCAAAGTACTTCCTCTCAGGAATTGCAAGTAATAAATTTTAATTTTATACATGTCTTTTCTGGTTTGTCTTGTTTCTTACTACTTCATTTGGAAAATGTTAAATTAAATAGTAAGAATTCATTATCTGACACCTGTTTTGGAATTGCAGTTGAATGTGTTTTCATTTGTGAATGGACAGACCAGTACAAAACAGAAAATTGTATTACATGTGTGGAACTGCAGATTTTAAATCTGCCTTCAAGATCAGAATTTTGTGATGCCTATTAACAATAAGAGGAGGGGGAATTAGCTCAAATGGTAGAGCGCTCGCTTAGCATGCGAGAGGTAGCGGGATCGATGCCCGCATTCTCCAGTGTTTTGTTAAACAGGAATTGTTATACCTAGAAGTAGAAACTACCAAAACAGAATATGTAACTGTTTTGGTAAAATGTTAATTTTGTTTCAATTGGGAAGACTGATTTCCTTCCTTCCCTCCCCCCTCCCTCCCAAAATCAGGCTTATATAACTGTATATGTCAATCCTCTGTCATAACTGTTAACTCTTCTTGGCCAGTTTCAGTCCAATTTGGCAGAAAGAGAATTCTGCAATATAGTGTTTTTCCAGGTTTTATGAAAAACAATGGATGAATGACAGTTAGAGACCTGAATCAGCATGTCTTTTCTCCTCTTGTCCAACCAGCATATAGTTTGATCAGACAGTGGAAAATAGAAGCTTAGGAATGCTTGTTCTTCCCCACCTGCCCATTCTGGTCCCTGTCCAGAAATATAGGATCTTCTTTTCATTTACGATCTTTGTGAAGCCATTTTATGAACTGCATCAGTCAATTCAAGTTTAAGGGTAAAAGTCGTCACTTCTTTGCCCCCAGGTCTGTATCCTAGAAAGCACGCTACAGCTCCTGTGTCTTTTAGCTATGGCCTGTGTGCAGGTTATAATTGAGCTCCTTAGCCTTCTCTCTGACTTCTGTTTTTGCAGAGCTGCTTTAAAGAGGCTAATGCCTGCCACACTTATGTAGAGCTTCAGAGATAACCTTGACCATCTAATTGATTCACTGACTTACCCTAACATCTTACTAGTTTCTTCTGATCGTTCTCCAGGTGTTGTGTGCTTCTTTGTGGTGCACTTACCCCTGGCCCTTCTAGAAGCAGCTGCATAGCAAGTGCAGCTTTTTAGATCTTAGTGACGAGTGCTGCTAAATCTGCTGTGTCTTGAGTGTTAACTAAGCACTTTACAGTGTGCAGAAAGGCTTACTGATTTCCTCACATCTTCTCTCTGTTCATGGTTGAGCAAGAAAATGTGCATGAAACTAGCAAAACACTGCTATTATTCCACTTCTTGGGTGTGTCTCCTTGTACTTTGGAGGCTGAAACTTTCCCCTTGAACTCTTGGGCATACCTAAAAAAGTGTGTACCAGTCTTAGTGACTACTTCCAATGTGATCAGTAGACAGAAGATGCCTGGAACTGTCATACTTAAATGCCTTCCTTCTGATGACAGCCTGGGATGTGCTTACACCTACTGTGTACACAGTTATTTTCAGCAGGGTTGTTCTCAGTGCACACTGTGTTGATATTGGGTTCTTCTCCCACCAACATCCTTTACTAAACCTGCTCCATAAAAAATATTCCTGATCATTGTCTTTGATGTGTGATTTCTTACCTCATCAGCTGTTGAAAGGAGCATGGACAAAGATAACTTACACATCTTGTCTCTCAGGAATATCTAATGATGAGTCTTTTCAGACAAAGAATACTTTTCCTTCTTTTAGGATGACCACTGAGTATTCCCAGATCTCTTCAAATAAGTGAATAGAATGATTTTTTATTTTTTTTCCTCTTCATGAAGTGAAGGCTCAGTACACAGTTTGGAATGTTTCTCGGTAACATCTATCTTCAAGTTTTGCTGAATGGATTATGCTTGTTGCACTTAGATAAAACAGCCGAGGGAGGTCTACATAGCATTATATTTTGCTATAAAAAATCACCAGTACCAGACACTTGGCAACATTATTGTTTATCCCAGGGGAAATAGCTTACCTATTGGGGTCATTCCCACATTTGCAATTAAAATGCTGTTAAGCCTGCTTTAGCTTCCTGATCAGCCTGGGGCTGCTCTTTTCAATTATTGAGAGGAAGCTGAGAACAATAAGGAAGTATTTAGATGGATTTCTACAGCTAGCCCCTGTATTGCTGAGAAGCTGTATCAGGCCTATAATTATGTTTACTTTGTACTCATTTGTTTATATTGATTTCAGTTTGGTTTGAGTGTTTATTTACCGTGTAGATTCTATGAGAGACTCTACTAATAAGGGTCACAGAGGCAATTATTTTTTAAAAGTATGGACAGGAACTGTGTAATCCTGGTATGTAGCTGTTACACAGTGATGGAACGCTAGTAGAACTGTGAACCAAGCAGATGTTGCCAAGACTGCTTACCTAGAAAGATACTGTAAGGAGATGCCCGATTAATGAAAAAAAATTGTCTATATAGTGTCCTTAGAGCCTCGTTGTTACTGAATACAAGCTTAAGAGCTTAATGGCTGTTCTTTACACATGGAAAGATGGTCTAAGAGCCAGCTGGATGATGGAGGTGCCTCTCCTTTCTTCATCTTCCCACCCACGTGTACAAATATTGAAAAGCAAAGGTAAAGTACTGTGTGACTAAAGCGGAGGTAAGGTCATAAATACCAACGCAGGTACCCAGCCTAGCTTTACTATATCGTTTGAGGTTGGAGGCTCAGCTCACTTGATTGACATTATATGCCCGGATACTGAGGCTCAATTCTCTCTGGCTTTAAATTGAGGATGTAGTAATGTGCAATTATGCTCTGGAATGGTATTTGCATTCTCCTGGTTCACTGGAAAGCACTGGAAAGTGCTCCTAAGAACTAGAACGAGGAATTAAATCTTCCCTGGCTCCTAGCTCAGTAAGCTTGTGCCAGCCATTTCTTCATTGGGTGAGAAATGCCAGACTCTGAGGGGTGTGTTGTGGTTACTTCTTTTGGGGATGAGAGAAGGAAATGACACTTGAGTATACAGCATTGGGCAGTATGAAAGACTATGACAAGAAAAAATAATTTTCAGAACAGCTTTTTTTTTTTTTGGTGTCTGAGGTGTCCATCCAGGGTGTCAACCACACCATGTAGCTTGGTGTTGTCAGCAGACTTGCTGAGGGTGCACTCAGTCCCACTGTCCATGTCGCCAACATAGGTATTAAACGGCACCAGTCCCAGTACTGACCCCTGAGGAATGTCACTTGTCACTGCTTGCCACTTGAGCATCAAGCCGTTGACGCAGCAATTTGAGTGTGATCATCCAGCCAATTCCTTATCCACTGAGTGGATAAATTGATGTCTTTCCAATTTAGATACAAGGATGTCATGTGGGACAGTGTCAAATGCTTTGCACAAGTCCAGGTAGATGACGTCAGTTGCTCTTCCCTTATCCACCAACGCTGTAATGCTGTCGTAGAAGGCCACCACATTTGTCGGGCATGATTTGTCCCTAGTGAAGCCATGTTGGGTGTCACCAGTCATCTTGTTATTTTCCATGTGCCTTAGCAGAATTTCCAGGAGGATGTGCTCCATGATCTTGCCAGGCACAGAGATGAGACTGACCAGCCTGTAGTTCTCCAGGTTTTACTTTTTTCCATTTTTAGAAATGGGGGGTATGTTTCCCCTTTTCCATTCAGTGGGAACTTCACCAGACTGCCACAACTTCTCAAATATGATGGATGGTGGCTTAGCAGTTTCATTTGCCAGTTCCCTCAGCACCCATGGATGAATCTCATCAGGTCCCATGGACTTAGGAACCTTCATGTTCCTTAAATGGTTTCAAACCTGATCTCCTACAGAGGCCAGTACCTCAGTCTCCCAGTCCCTGCCTTTGCCCTCTGTGACTTGGGCAGTGTGTTTAGAGCACTTGCTGGTGAAGACCAAGGCATAAAAGTCATCAAGCACCTCAGCCTTCTCCACATCCCAGGTGACCAGGTCTCCTGTTTCCTTACGGAAAGGGTCCACATTTTCCCTAGTCTTCCTTTTATCACTAACCTGCCTATAGAAGCTTTTGTTTTTCTTGATGTCCCTGGATGAATTTAATTCTATGTGGGCTTCAGCTTTCCTAACCTAATCCCTGGCTGCTCGGACAATTTCTCTGTATTCCTCCTAAGCTACCTGTCCTTGCTTCCACCCCCTGTACGCATCCTTTTCAATTTTGAGTTTGTCCGGGAGCTCCTTGTTCATCCATGCAGGCCTCCTGGCATTTTTGCCCACCTTCCTCTTTGTTGGGATGCATCGCTCCTGAGCTTGGAGGAGGTGATTCTTGAATACTAACCAGCTTTCTTGAGCCCCCCTTCCCTCCAGGGCTTTATTCCATCAAGCAGATTCCTGAAGAGGCTAAAGTCTGCTCTCCTGAAGTCCAGGGTGGCGAGTTTACTGTACACCCTCCTTGCTGCCCTGAGGATCTTCAACTCCACTATTTCATGCTCACTGCAGCCAAGGCTGCCCTTGAGCTTCACATTCCCCACCAGCCCCTCCTTACTGGTGAGAACAAGCTCTCCTTCGTAGCTTCTCTATCATTTGCAGAAATAAGTGACTTCTTATAAAGTTCTTTTCATAGTAACGAATACAATGCTCTTGTTTTCCTTATCACTTTGGAGTCCAGAGATGCCAGTCACAAGGAGAGTCTGGTTGTGCTTATTGTATAGACAAGCTGTACTGTCAAAACCTTACAACCCACAATTAACTAGCTTTTTGGTTTTGAGCATTAAATAATACAAGCTGGTGCTAGGCTGTCTGTAAACATTATGCTGAAGAGGCATGGATGACAGCTTCCATATTGACTGTCAGTTTACCTCACAGATGATGAATCCTATGTTTTTTAAGTAAACTATGCATGTATTTTTACAAGACTGCATGTGGTCTTGCCAAGTCAGGAAAAAAAAAATACAAAATGCTTACTTTCTTCAGTCTGTAGTGCTGTATCCAGACAGCAAGTTACATAGCAGCTCTAATTATGAAATTACATACACTGCAAAAATGGGATACAATCACCTCCCTGATCAGCTATTTGGCATGCAATTTTCAGTGTGCTTTCTTCTTTTCCCGAGATAATCCTGGAAGTCTTAGGGCCTTCTAGGAAGATAAAACTGTGATTCCAGACTGACTGCCAAAAATAAGACTGAAGTTTGATGAGGCCAACTAGAACGTAGTCTTACAGAGTACATTATCTCAGTTATGATGAGCAGGGGATAATCTTGACAGATGTTTCTCACTTAGGAGTTTACGCCTCTTCCTACTGAAGCACCTAACATAACGGGATAACTAGGATTGAGTCACTTTCTAATCAAATCTGTGCTTGCAGAGAGATGACATAGCAGCTTTGAAACCAATAGCAGTGGTAGCAAAAGACATTTTTTAGTCTGTCTTGTACTGATGCCCTGCCCACCCTGAGTAACCAATGACTGCAGGAAAATGGAGGGTACCATTCAATTTCACTTCACCAGCAGCTTCTCTTTATAGTGTTAGTTGGACAAGACAGCAGATCACTTCAACTATGGTCTGTCAAAGTGACATTACAAATAATTTCTGCCAGTAGACCTGTAACTTTTTTTATGCCTTTTGTAGAATGTATAGAAGACTTTAATGCCTTTCTTCTGTATCATTTCCGGTGCTAAGAATATCAAGTTTCTGGCAGGAATGCTTTTGCCTGGTTGCATATTCCAGTCTATAAGTGACTTGAGTTTTTTAAATGAACTTAATTGTAACTACGAGCAGCATAGGGTAAATACAGTAGTAAATTATAATATACAGTTTGAGACTATTACACAGGGTAAGGAAAATAGTCTAAGGAAGTTACTTTTATCTTCCTTTTGCTTTGTGTACATTTCAAATTAACATAGGGATGGTTAAGATCTTTTAATCAGTGGGGTTTTTTTTAACCAGAAGACTGTTTACAAGCACTTCCATTCTGTATTTACTTAATTAGAGTGGCACTTGCAGTCCTTGCTTACCTAGAAACCAAAAAACCACTACAGACTGAAAACAAGTCATCTCTTATCAGCTACTACCTACAGACTTTAAGAGCCCCCTAGTGGGATTATTCTGCAAGTAACCTTGTACACACTAAATACAGTAAGTCCTAATGAGCAGTTTATTTTAAAAACCAAAACCAACCCCCCAAAAACTAGAAGATGGTGAATTAAGAGTCATCTTGAATTGGAAGAGAGCCAAAATCCATTTTACACAAAAACAGTAAGAGTACTAATTTCATCTTAAAAGGGCTAAGTGAGCAGTTGAGATAAGTCTGGTGCTGTCTGCACTGAAGTGAATTAGGGAACTGTTCTGCTAGCTCAGCCGTGAAAACAATAGCAGCTATTGACATGCAATGGCTGAGAGCATCTGCCCTGCCTTGAAGGAAGGAAGATTCTCCAGTCATGTGCTACAGGACCTTGTTCTTTCTGGACTGATTACATGAGATTACACCGAAGGTGGGTAACAGTTTATCCAGTCATGCTTAAATGTGTAGTAAGAAAATTTGGTTTCAAGTAGAATCTACCTGCCTTTTTTACATTGAGGATACTACCAGTGTACACTCAAGTATAAACAAAAAAAGGCACAAAGCTCCTTTCTGCTCCCACAGAGCTTACTAAAAATTGCAGAATTCTAGACTGAAAAGTGCCCAGCACAGGATATGTTCTTTTTCACTAGAAATGAATGCTAAAGCGCCTTTTTAAGTCCAGTAACTTTATTTCAGATTACAGCAGTACTAACAGTCAAACTGCATTTAGTAAAAAGTAATTTAAGATGAATTTTTACAATTCAATTTGAAATACATACAACATCGTTAGCATGTTCTACAAAACCTCATAAAAATACGTGGCACAGCATATTAGTAATTACATTTAGCTAAAATGTAAATAGCATTATTCAGCTGAGGATTTTTTTAGGTCCTTCGTAATCTTTTGTGCTGACAGAAGTGCCACTTAATTGTCACTACACTTGTCATAGCAAATGATAGTCCCAAATCTTAAAAATCTTACAGATTGGCAATATAGTAAGGCAAAGTAAAGCCCTGAGAGTTGGCTTACAAGGAAAGGCTGTGCTTGTTATAGCAAATGATAGTCCCAAATCTTGAAGATCTTGCAGACTGACGTTATCTTAAGTAAGGCGAAGTAAAGCCGTGACAGCTGGCTTGTAAGGAAGGGCTAACTTACAGCAGTCTAACAGTCTTTCCAGTCACAGTCAAGAAGTCATCATCAGCCAAGGCACGAAGCGCTTCTTCAAACATTTCCTTAGTGACAGCCTTAAAGAAAAGAAGTAAATTAAGTAAAAATTAGGCGGGGGAGAGGGGAAATACTTTAAAGGCTGTAAAAATGCCTTCCTTCCTACTGATTTTCTTCATAGGTTTTTTAAGCTTTAGTATGTCCTTTTCATAATTCATAATGTGGCCTGCTGCGTTTGCTATTTCAGAAGCCAGAATAAACTAATGTACAGTAAAGATTTAGCTCATTTATCCATAGAATTAGCTTTCTGGTCACGTCAGCTGAAAAAGGTAGTGTCTCCCTTTCCCCTCCATAATGCGATTTGAGAACAAGGTAATGTTGACTTGGAAAACCACCATGCTTTTAAAGTTAATGAAAATGTAAAAAACAAAGCAGGAAACTTACTGTATCTGACTGTGCTCGGAGATCATCAAAAAGCTGTTGGTATTTCAAAGCTGGTGTTTTACCCTTTGACTGGATAAGTTTCCTTAAGGCTTGAGCCAACTCCTCTTTCCGCTTACGAGCTGTTGCACTCATTCCTTATAAAGGAAAGAGAACACCGTTTAGAAATAAACTAAGGAGGACAGGCTAAGTTACGTTTAAAAATTACATAATTTATACATTTAAAAATTTATATGAAAATATATACAAAAGCCCAACAGCATCCCAGCTTTATCACTATGGAAACAAACCTGTAGTGAGAATGGATATGTCCACAATTCCGGTCCTTGGATCAGTAGCAGACTGTTTCAGTGCTTCCCGATGGAGGCGTTTTGCTTCTTCTACATCAATTGTTTCAACTTTCTCAGAAAAGCGTACTTTAGCATGCGCTTCTGCCAGTCGGATCAGAGACTCAAGTTGTCGAGGATATGCAGAAACCATTCCCCTGCCACTACCAATCTTCCTCATGTCCACGTATGCCTGTCAAGAGAGTCATTAAGTATTTCAGTGAATCCTGTTATTTCTAATATTTTTCAGAGTCCCCTTTATCCCTCGTCTTTTATTTCAGAATATAAGCAATTCTGGCAAGCTGTTCCAAACACTATTTATGCTCATATCCCTTCAGAGTTCTTCTGCAATGAAGGATAACCACATCACGTTTATACATTTACCTTATAAAGCAATGAAGCCATGACAATGAGTCAATTTTTAAATCCCTTTAAAAACTTAGGACTAGTCTTACATAATAGTGCTTGTGTCTGTACTGACACATTTCATTTCAGTAGAATTTTATGCTTTTATTAATGTGATAGAACCAAAACCAACACATCTGAAAGCTAACAATCAGAGGGCAGAATGACTTTTGTACTGATTGCTCTCTCCTTTATAAATGCTGGTGATTTTTAGAGACGTTTGAAGAGTCTTATAGAAAAGTTATACATAAATAGGATGTATATTGGAACATTACTAACAGCTACTCCTTTACCTCAATGAGGGCTTGACTTGCTTCTTCACTTAACCTAGGATTTATGTAACTACGAGCATATGCAATGTAATCCCTCAATACTGCCATGTCCATGTATTCTTCCTCCATCTTTTCTTCACTTTGGTAGTACAGTGAAACCAAATGGCGAGCAAGACGTCTGTCATAAGCTTCATCACGTGGATCCAACATTAAAAAGATCAAGTCAAATCTGAACAGCATAAGAATCCAGTATTAGTACGTATACTTCCCTGCCATTTAAAGTAGTTTGATTGAGGGTTTTTGATTTACAAGTAGAGGAGTTATTTGACTGTTACTTCCTACTCTAAGTAGGAGTTGCTCTATTACACTGAAAAGATAATTTTTCTGGAATTATGAAAGTACAAAACAGCACAGTGGATTTGTTTTCATCCTATAGATCTGAAACTTTGAAAGTGGCATACATTCTGCTCTGCTAAAACTCAAGATCCCGTGTTCAAGGATGACAGTTTTTGTTTTCTAAAACAACAACAAAAACCCTCCACACGTATACCAAATACACAGGAACAAACTTGCTGTTAAAGAAAGTGCCCCAAAAGGCAGCAGGACATACCTATATGGTTATTTTATGCATTTAAAATCCTTAAGTAAATAAATACATGTATAAATAAAAAAGCACCTGTGATTTAATCCTGAAAAAAAAAAAGATTTCTAATTTTACAAACGATATATTCAACTACGCTTAACTATAGGCAGACATTTTAGCCAGCCCATCATGTATTTTCCTAAGCTTAAATCCAGTAAGTGATGGAACTGAGATGCTGCTCAAGCCTAGTTTCATTCAGTACACCCTGTACTAAGGTACCATTTGTCACTAAATGGCAAAATTAAGCAGGTATTAATTAAAATCTAAACTGTAAGTGTCCTCAGAATATCCAGTGTATCAGTGCACTCCAAATCTCCAGCTACTGTTGGAATTCCTCACAAGATGCAACTGCAGCACAAAGACAGTTCAGTTTTAGATCAGCAGATGCTAAATGTTGCTCTAACGGCTACCAGCCAAAAGGCTAGCACTGCCACCTCCCCAGCTGAATTTTACAGAACATGAACCAGTCACAGATCTTCAGAGATAAAGAGATCCTACAGATCTCATCAGATCTTCTGTTCAAGGTCAATATGTGAATACGAAAAGGCAGTTCTCTGCTCACGCAAAAGCTGTAAGAACTGCATTTAAAATAAATGCTACACAAGTTTTCCACTACGCTACAAAGAACACAATTGTTCTGCTCTACTGTATTTAATCATTTTCACAAGGGGAAGTATAGCATCTCATAAAAACGAGACATGCAAGTGGGAGCTGAGTACCTTGACAACAGTGTATGAGGAAGCTGGATATTTTCAATAGTTGTCTTTTTCGGATTCCACTGTGATTCTATAGGGTTAGCTGCTGCTAGGATAGATGTACGAGCATTCAGTTGGCAAATAATTCCAGCCTGTCAAAACAAAAAACATTTCTGAAACCAGCTGCAACTATGTGCCACCAAACCCCTTCCCCCCTGCTGAATGAGACCAGCGGTGTTATTAAAAGGGCTCTGTAGTAAAAAAACTGCATTGCAAAAACCTTTCAGAGCAAAGCAAGACCAAAACCATAAGGAAATACTACGGTTTCCTAAAAAAGCTGCATTCTTTTGTAAATGAGTTGTTATATAATTTAGGATTGATCCACTAACAACAACAGAAAAGTATAATCCTTTGTTCTTCTGGTAACTTTTTGGTTTCATCTGCCTAACTGATACCATGCGTAGTGCAGAGAACCTGGAATTAAAGAGGGACTTACCTTTGCAATGGAGAGAGTCTGTTGTTCCATTACTTCATGTAGTACTGATCTTGTGCTTTCATTCATTTTATCAAACTCATCAATGCAGCAAATGCCATTGTCACTAAGTACTAGAGCACCTGTCTGAAGAACCAGTTGCCGTGTTTCTGGATCCTTCATCACATACGCAGTAAGACCAACTGCACTTGAGCCTTTGCCAGATGTATACTGGCCTCGAGGAACCAGGTTATACACATACTGGAGCAGCTGTGATTTACTAGTACCAGGATCACCACAGAGAAGAATGTTGATCTCGGCGCGAAAATTGCCTCTTCCCGTGTGAGTAAAATCCTTTCTTGATCCCCCAAAAAGCTGAAGCAGAATACCCTACAAAAATATTCTCTTTTAAGAATCAAAGCATCACCTCTTGTATAGTTAACAGAGTAAATCCAACTGCTGAACAGAAACATCGAATGAACTGAAACACTGCTAAATTAACTCAGACATACAAGAAAACACTTCAAACTGTTTTTAGAAGTCTTTAAAAGGGTTCATTCTTTATAGATATCCTCAACTCCAGTAAGTAAACTGCTAGGTCCTACAAACTCACCTTGTAATTACAGTTTCAAATTAGAGTTGTTCCAAATCTATTCCAAAACTTATGTAGTCAAAATATTGGTGCAAATTCTGCTGACAATAGGAAGGTCAGAATAGACTATTGTTTTCCCTAAGGCAATATTTAATCTAGGATCAAAGTACTATTACCTCTTTTGTATTATTAAAAAGTGCCATTTTTGATCAGCTTCTTAGTCAAAACTAATCACATATCATTTTCCTTTCAGGAAAACTGCTTTACTGTGTTATAATAATTTCAATAAAAATTCTTTACTTGCCCATAAAGTTTAAAAGTGTTTAAGGTCTTTATTTCATTGGAATTTACCAATGCTTCTACCTTTATACTTCCTAAAAAAAGCATATGATTGCATATTAGTAAAGAAATAAAAGTAACTAACTTCTAGTATTTTGAAAGTACTGGAATTATTAGTATAAACACACGCTTGTAATTTTATCAGTTAGCTAGAATTATCAGGGAGGATTTTTTTTTTCCTTTTCAAATTTACTAGTTTAAAAATTCACCATTTCCCAGTACTTTCCCCCCCCCCCCAGCATCATATATATAATAGGCAGTTAGGTAGTTAATGAAAAAAAGTGACAGTCAGTGACAATGACAGCTGGAAACAGCAAGGAAAACTGTACTTCATGTAAAGCCTTGGCACAATTTCTTACAGCACAGAAACCTTGCAGAGGCATGGAATGAGCTATTTGTATTAGTCCCGTTCTCATTCACTTACAAGAACTTGCAGAGGTCAGTAAAACCTGTGCGGTAGTTACAAGAAGCATGACCTGCCCCGTTTTATTTTCCTCAAGGCCCCTGAGTATTGATGCTCCAATACATATGGGTTTCAAGCACTTCCAATTTTGTATGTTGTGAACAGATTTTGGTCAGAACCTGAAAATCTCCCTTGTTGAAGGATCCCTAGCTTTTCTCAACTCCACCCACTATAGTTGATGTGCCTTATTAGCGTGGTGAGGAGGTAATGACAAATGGAGTTGTCATTATTGTGTTTCCATTTCAGCAGGAAATCATTATATGGTTTTGAGTTCAACTTTTAGCCATTTCAGAAACTTGTGAACTATGATAATGTATAAATCTATTTAAAAAAAAAAAAAAAAAACACAAACAAAACCAAAAAAGGAATATACTTGAAGTTTGGTGTCTGACATTACCTTGAGACACACTACTGACTGTAGTTTTTGCAACGATAAAGTTGTAGTACCTCGGTTGAACATTTTATTGGAACAGTCCCTTCTTGGACACATCTAAGTAATTGTTTTAACATCCGGTAAGCCAAAGTCAATCACACGTCATTTTAAAGCTACTGTTCTCTTGTGGATGCCTCTTTTCAGCAATCACTTACTGTGTTATAGCTACTTATTTTTCTTTGATCACCCATAATCTGAACATTCAAGAAATGTTCAAGATGCATCCTCCATTTACATTTTCCCAGTTCTGCTGCTTTCCTACCTTTTCAGTATCTTCCCTCTGATTAACACTCCTTAATACCATGAAAAGACTTATGATACACTTATAACCAACTCCATCCTGACAAGACCATGGAGTTTTAAGACTGCTCAAGATACATTTTTTTGAATTTTGAAGCCTCAAGTCATTTTTATACCAAACACTAATTACCAAATTAATTGTGTATAAGTACATTTCTTTCAAGAGAAATACAGAATTTGATTTACCTTTTTGATATCTTCATGCTCATAGATACTTGGAGCCAGTGCTGAAGAAAGTCTGTCATATATGTCTGCTTTTTTAGAAAGCTCTTTTAGAATTTCCACACGTTCCTCTGTAAACATTTTTTGCTCCGTTTCCTCATCAACACCATGCAGGCGTTTTGCATCTGTCTTGCGATAGTGTATGACATCAATGTGGGTCTTATAGACAGATTTTACGTTGCTGACCCTTGGATTAACTCGAATTGGGACTGCCCTGTAGATACCTAAATACAGTTTAAATCACAGCATTAGATATAAAGAAATATAAGAATTCCAGAACTTGAAAATTTTACATTCTCCCTTGAAAATTCACCTTTCAAAACAGCCTAAATACTTTAGTCAGTTTATTTCCCAGTACCAGTAAGTCATGTAGAACTCAATGGAACATATTTCAAGTCATCTACACCCTATTTTTGCAGGTATATACATGTTTAACATGCCTATCACAGGTGTTCTCAACAAGGAAAATGCTGAAGCATTTTTGAAAAAAATTAAGGCTTGATGCTTTTGAAAGTCCTGCTGCGCTGTCAGCATTTCCTCCATTTTTGGTGCCAAATTTAATAATAGATTTCTAATGTATCTGTAACAGCTAGCAGTACAGCAGTTGTTTTAAAGCAAAGCGGTTTATAAAAATGTGGTTGCTGCATCACAAGACTTACTCTATGTTACCACTCTCCTGACAGCAGCCGCTATTTAAGATACTGCCTTTTCCTCACCAACATTCTCAGAATGACTGAACTGTCAAGGTCACAAGGGACGTCTGGTGATTGTCTAGTCCAATCATGGGCCCTAACTGTTATCAACTAGAACAGGATGCTAAAGGCCACGTACAGTCACGTTTTGAGTATCTCTAAGGATCGAGACTCCACACAGCCTCTCCAGGCAACTTGTGCCAGGGCTTGACCACTCAAGCAGTAGAAAAATTCTTATGTTTAACTGGAATTTCCTGTATTTCAGCTTGTGCCCACTGCCTGCCACGGGGCACCACTAAGAAGAGTCTGGCTCTATCTTCTTGACCCCACCACCACACACACCCCACATCAGGAATTTATAAACACACTGGTAAGATCCCCTTGAGCCTTCTCTTCTCCAGGCTGAGCAGTCCCTCCCAGCTTTCTCAGCCTTTCCAGAGGCTCCAGTTACCATCATGGCCCTTTGCTGAATTCACTCCATTATGTTCACGTCTCCCTTGTCGGGCGACGGCCCAGAACTAGACACAATATTCCAAGTGTGGCCTCACCAGTGCTGAATAGAGGGGAAGGATCACCTGCCTCCACCTGCTGGCAACTCTTCTAATGCACCCCAGGAAGCTGTTAGCACCACAGTCATGAGGTCTATCAATCACTGCTTCCGTCCAGTTTTGGTTTTGTCTGCAAGTTTGCTGAGGGTCCACTCTGTCCCATCATACAGGTCATTAGTGAAGATATCAGCATTTGGCCCCAGTATTGACCCCTAGGGTATACTGATGGTGACCAACCTCCAGCTGGACTTTGTACCACTGATCATAATGCTTTCAGCCCAGAAGCTCTGCCAGTTAATTCCATGTCACTGTCCACTTATCCAACCCATACACCATGAGTTTTCCTGTGAGGATGTTATGGGAGACAGTGATGAAAGCCTTGCTTAAAGTCAAGATAAACAACATCCACTGCTCCAGTCACCTCACTGTAAAGGCTGTTATCTACTGTAAATCCATGCTGACTACACCTAATTCCCTTCTCCTTCATAAGGTTAAAAATAGTTACCAGGATTATTGGCGCTATCACCTTCCCAGGGATGAAGCTGACTGGCCTGTAGTTCCCCAGGTCTCCTCCATGCCTAGGAGTGACATTGGCTTTCTTACAATATCTTAACCAGTCACCATGACTTTTCAAAGGCCATTGAGCGGCCTTGCAAAGACAGTGGCCAGCTCCCTCAGCACTTGCAGGTGTGTCCCATCAGGTCCCTTTATAGACAGTTAAGATCAGTGAAAAAGGCGGGTGCAAATACTCAAACCAAATTTTACCTGTGACATTAACTCTGTCACCTGGCTGAACTTTATCAACAAGGTCATTGTGAGCAAATAGCGCAACAGTATGCGGTGTCTGTCCAGCTGGCATATCTTCAGGAGACTCCTGCAGTTTGATCTAGCAAAAAACACTTAGAAGTTTTAGTTTCAGAAAAGCAAAAGTTTTCCACAGAGCATACAATAGAATCTTGCATTAGCAGTCTTAAGCATCATTTTGAATCAGGAACATTGCTCAAGAACAAGATACCCCCACCCAAACAGCAAAAATGATTGCTAATAGAAAGATTTGATGCAAATGAGAATTCTGCTGGTATGGTTCAAACGCTGTTACAGACAAGGCTCATCCAGTCCAGACAGAAACAGACATGCTATATATAACAGAGCTTCCATGTAGACACATTAAGATGCGTACAGACTTCATTTCCTCCTTATGTCTTCTCCAAAGTTTCGCTAAGTTGTTTCACCCATTTTCATGTTCCAAAACACATTTCCGTTTTTAAAACCTTCAGCTTCAAGATTAATGCTACTGATGATATTAGGAGGGGCGCGAGAGCAAAAACTAGAAACTGTTTTCATTTTAGCCACTACCTAAGCACAACATACCATCTGTTTGTCAGAGAACATGGAGCGATTGTGAATCAGTGCCATACTGTGCGTTGTGTTACAGTTCTTGCATACTGATGGTTCAGCAATCCTGCCACGATCGATTTCCACTCTGGTGGTGAAAGCGCAAACCTGGCATTTAAAGAATGCTTCCTGCATCTCAGGAATTAACTGGGAGCTTCTGATGACCATACCGCTGATGGTGATAAGTTGATCAATATCTACAAAATATAGAGACTCATGTCATCACTTTGTACTCTTAAAATTTAAATGACCTTCAAATTTCATGTTATGTTTGTTTTTAGGTGATAGGTGGGCTTTTGGTTAGGTATTGGTATTTTGTATAAGACAAAGCATAAATGCGTAGTACAAGTATTCTAATTTACAGAAGCGTTTATATAAAAGAAAGAATCCTTCACATTTGCAGAACTAAGAACATCAGTAGCTGGTGCCAGGAAGGACTTCCTTTATGGATAGACTATTCTGCATTTGGGCTGTAAAGCATTTGCTTCTGAAACAGACTTACATAAGGAAAGGCATTGATTTGGATGGACCACAAGTACACTTTTACACAGCCTTCTTGTAATTCTATGTTAAGTCAGCAAGTTTATAGAAATCCTTAAGATTCTTTTCTAACACGGTAATCAGAAGTTTACCTTCAGGGTTTAGACTTCTCATATTCCTAGTCTTCAGTGCATTGTATGGCCTTACTTGAATTTGATGTTCTAATATTGAATCAGGGTAACGATCAAAAAAGATCTCATTGGCAGCCATGTCAAATGTTGGGATGACTTCCTGTATAAAATTGTTAGAAATAGTTGAGCTTACACGTTAAATAAAAATAAAAATCATAGAATGAAGTATTTTTGCAGGAAGCATTTTATGTGCTGCTGATCAGCCAGGAATGACTAAAAGTTATGCCAGCTAAGCATTTTCCTACATAACAGAAAACTTGCTGTTTAGATCAGATTTATTAATTTGAGTATTGCAAAGGAGGGGGAAGTACAAGACTCTGGACATGGCAGTTTATCAGCTAGTTTTCCATGCATGAGGTACCCACTGTAACATCTACAATGAACTACTATGAAACAAGACATTTTACGGTAAGTAAAATAAAGAAGCCAGAGATTACACTGACCATACAAAGTACACATTGCATTTAAACAAACACATTAAGAGCCGTAAATATGAAAAGGGCACTTGAAAGCCAGAAAGTGCACCACTTCACCTGAGGATAGCAGATCAGTTGCCTGTAAAGATTTTCATCAAATGATCGTAGATGGTCACAATTTACATTCAGGAATGGTTCCCCAACCATGTTAATCTGCAAGATATTTGAAAAGAAATCTTTACTCAATGGCACACAAGACTAAAAAAGAAAAGTTGGATTTGGCTGTGATGCAAGTACCTCTTCAAGCCGTTGCATATAGCGTGGCTCATTAAGATCCAAGCCAATGTCTTCATCCTCTTTAGCCAGCGGATCAATGAAGCGCTGAAGGAATCTCTGAATGCCCAAGGTAACAAGGAGACAGAAGGGAAAGATGAGCAGAATTTAGTAGTACAAACACCTTCTTTGTATCAGATTCCACTAATATTTGTTTAACTCAAACTAGCTTTTCATTTAAAAAAGGAAAAAAACAAGTTGTTAACCTACCTGGAATTTTTCTTTGCACGAGGCTACGTTAACATCGGTTCCCCAAATAACAAGCTTCTGTCCAAGAGACTGCTCGGTTGCTACTACATCCTCAGCTGGCTGCGGGGAAATAAATGAAGCATATGCAAACACGCCTATAGTTTTTAAAAAGAAGTTGTCTGATACGAGATCCGAGACCTCTACCTACCCCATCTGAGTGTAAATCAACTTGTCGGGCTTTACGGACAGAGCCGAGATCCGGCCTCTGCCTAACCGGAGTTCCTCGTACACCACTTCGTGGGGTACCCTCTACCCTGGAGCTGGGTGTGCCGTATGTTAGCGGGGAGCTGATGTCGAAGTCAAGGGGAATAGCTATAAAAAAAACAAAAATTCACAATTATAAAGACATTTTACATTTAGAGCAAACTAAAACTCAGCCCCTGCATTTGTCTTGTCGTTCTTTTCACTCTGCTGTCATGAGTAGCACCCATCAGTTCCAGTGTCTTGTTAAAACAGAAATAATAAAAATGTCGCAAGTCTAGCCAGAACTTTTCTCTGCATCAACATCTCTTCTGAAAGATCCCAAGCTCCAGTAAAGCTTTGCTAGAAAGTTTTAAAGTGGTGCTGCATTTAAAACTGCATCAGTCTTCAAGCATAAAAAGTCAAAACTTATCATTTTAGATTAAACATTTCTCAGTATTTTTGAGGCAGTACAACAAGCGACAGGGCAATTACCAGCTATCACAATTAAGAACAAGCCTATTCATATAAGCAAGAAAGGCTTTTTATAGCAATCAAACTAATTCTTTCTGCCCTAGTAATTTTACTGATTTTATTCTTTCTAGAAACACACAAGAGAGTAAAGTATAATCCGTGATATGTGCTCCCAGCACAATTTGAAGCTAAAACAGCAGATCTGCACTCCTGACACCCACAACGCTCCTGCGCTAAACTCGAATGACAAACTTGAGGCAAAACCCAGTTTTTTTCCTCGCATGTTTTCCAGCCGGATCCATTCTCCCGCTCGCTCCACAGCGGCACCGAGAACCCGCACCCCACACACACACACCCCGGGGGCGCATCGCCGCAGGCCGGAGCCGAGGTCGGGGCCAACCCCAGTCACCGCCGCTGCTGCCCGGGCGGCCGCGGAGCTGCCCGAACTCCCCCGCCCCCGTACCGGAATGGCGGAACTGCGGGGGGCTGGAGAAGAGAGCGTCGGGGGCGGCGGGGCTCTGCGCGCCGGCGGCCGGGGAGGTGGGCATGGGCTGCAGCTCGCCGGTGGAGGTGGAGTCGTCCGTCCTGCGCTTCTGCGATGGAGGAGACCGAGCATCTTGCGCTGCAAGACACAAAGCGGAGCCAGCGTTTAAAACCGTCGCGCGGCCGCCGGGGATGCGGGCCCGGAGGACACCCCAGGGCAGAGGGACGGCCAGAGCCTGCCAAGCAGCCGGCGCCCACCGGCCCCTACCCAGCCGGGAAGCCATAGGCTATCTCCGGCTCCGGCCGCCTCCCCACCTCGTCCCCAAAGCACTTACGGGTCGGGGGGTTGCTGCCCCGGCCGCGCTTCCCGCGGCGGCGGCTGGGGGTGGAGGCAGGCGACGACATGGCGCTGCTCCGGCTCCCACGGCGGTCCTACCTAGGAGGGGGACGGCAAGAAGAGCGCGGGCTGCAGGCGCTCCGCCAGCGGCCGAGCCCCGAGCCCAAACCGGCGGCTTCCCTCTCTGTTCCCACCCCCGCCGCCGAGATAGAGAAGGGGCAGCAACCGGCCCCGACGACCCGTCCCTCCGCGTCCCAGCACCTCTGCCACCCCGAGCAGACCCCGAACACTCCGCGCCAAGCTGGGCGGCGTGCGCGCGCTCTCGCGGGCTTTCTGGCCAATGGGTAGGGGCGATCGCAACGGCAGCGCCCAACCCATGCAGAAAGGGGGGAGTGCTGGGGAACGGAGAAGGAAAGGAGGAAGGAGGTGAACCCTCCGGGCCCCCGAGGGGAGGATCGCGGTCTGTTTGAGCCGCTGCGGTACGGAAACGGTATACTGCTAGCCATCCTTGCGCTACGGGACGGAGGATGTCCCCATCAACGGCACATCCTCCCCCCAGCCCAAAGTGGAACCGCCTGCACCTGACCGAATTTCGCGGCAAAACTAGTCCTGCGGTCGGGCAGGGAGGTCGGAGCAGCCTATTCCCCGCGAGGGGGGGGGGGGAGAGAAACTGTACGTGCGTGTACTGAGCCGATCCTACGGCAAGAGACACACAGATGCTCCCAAATCCTCTTCCCTGTCACCGCCACTTAGACGACCGTGCCTCCCCCCTCTGATCGGAATGGTCTGGCCGAGGCCTACCCGCGTTTCTCGGAATGATGCCACAGTGTGTCGTGTTCCCCCCCGGCTGGCCGTGTTGGATCCGGCCGGGGGCCGGCTCTTGCCGCCCGCTTCCGCCTCCCGCCGGTGCCGCCGCTTGCAGTGCCGGCCTGCGGTAGCATGGCTGGCGTCCAGGAGTGCCTGCTACAGCTGCACCGCTGCCTCCAGCCCGACGATGCCGCCGGCGCCGCCCTGCACGGCTACAGCCTGCTCCGCAGCCTGGGGGAGACCTGCCTCACCAGCCTGGCGGGCGGCGCGCAGGGTGCGCCCTCGGGCCCGGCCCGGCCGCGGGGGTGGCGGCGGGGACTGGGGGGAGGGGACTGGGGGGCCCTGAGGGGCGCTGAGCGGAGCCTGGAGAGGCTGGTGCCTCGCTGGTGTCTTTAAAACAGCTCCAAAACTGTCGGAGCAAGTCGAGAGGAGGGCCACAAAGATGATCAGAGGGCTGGAGCACCTCTCCTGTGAGGACAGGCTGAGAGAGTTGGGGCTGTTCTGCCTGGAGAAGAGAAGGCTCCAGGGAGACCTTAGAGCAGCCTTCCAGTACCTAAAGGGGGCCTACAGGAAGGATGGGAGGGACTCTTTATCAGGGAGTGTAATGATAGGACAAGGGGTAATGGTTTCAAACTGAAAGAAGGGAGATTTAGATTAGGTACTAGGAAGAAATTCTTTACTGTGAGGGTGGTGAGGCACTGGAACAGGTTGCCCAGGGAAGCTGTGGATACCCCATCCCTGGAAGTGCTCAAGGCCAGGCTGGATGGGGCTTTGAGCAGCCTGGTCTAGTGGGAGGTGTCCCTGCCCATGGCAGGGGGTTGGAACTGGATGATCTTTAAGGTCCCTTCCAACCCGAATCATTCTACGAACTGCTGAGCTTAGGGAGGGCTCATCAATGTGAGGGGGATGCACGCCAGATCTCAGGTCCTGTGGGGTGTCTTTGCCCTCCCTCTGTCCTTCAGTTCTGAACACAACACCTGAGGGCTGCTGGCATGACATAAAAGTTGATTTGGGGGGAAAGGTGGCCTCTTGCCCTAAATAACCGTTTCCCTCAGGAAAAATACTTAGGTCCGTGCTGCCCTCTGCCAGCCTGCCCCAGGTCATCTTTCCCTGGTCCCTGAGCAGGGGCAGGGGCAGGCCCCTGTGCGAGGCCAGAGGCACAGGGCCTGGGCCCGAGTCCACAGGGAGGTCAGAAGCACCCATATTAAGGGGTGGGTTTTTCTGGTGGCAGGCATCAGTCCCCTCCGAGGCGTCTTTCTGCACAGGGTGACACGCTGAGTGGTGTCCAGCTCTGCCTGCTTTAGAAAGGAAACCAACCCCCCGATGGTTTGTTCGCTTCCCCGCAGCGCTGCACCTGTCCCTGGTGTTCTCCCAAAAGCATGGCTTACTCGTCTTTATCCACAGATCCCTCGGCATCGAGGAGGTAAGTCGGTAAACTGTAGTTTTTAAAGAAGTGTTGAGATAGTGCTATATAAATAGCATATTGTGTTCTACGTGTTAAAACCAACTTTATTTTTTTTTCTTACCATGTCAGTTTCGAGATTGCAGGGAAGAAGCACTGAAGTTTCTTTGTGTCTTTATGGAAAAAGTTGGTGACAAGGTTCATCCTTATGCCTGTAATATTAAGGTGGGTAAAGGAAAATTATTTCCTAAAGGTCTTTGCTGAATGGTTGAAACAATTCTGGTGGATCTCATACCGTAACAGATTCATAACGGTCCTTCACCCCTCCCAATCTGCCTTTCCTATCTCTCGTGTTCTTGTTAAAGTTGAAATAGCTTGATTGACATGAAGTGTAATTAATACAACAGGGAAGTGTGGCATTGTTTCTTCAATTATAGACTTAATTTTATTAACTTATTTGTGTAGAACGTAATAGGTATTGATTTTTCTTGAAAAAAGTTATTGATATTGAAATAATAGTTATAACTTCTAATGTATATGGAGTAAATTAATAGTTTAAGTGTAATATTTTAAATGTTTCTATAGGTGATGGTTAATTTTAAATACTGATTTTTAAAATTTTTTCCTGCAAAGTTGTTACTTTTGCAATGTATACAGAAATTGGTGGAAACTGTCTCTAAATATGAGGTTCCTTGAGTCTAGATTGATGAATAATACCGCTTTGTGTAGAAATGCTTGACTACATCACTGCACTTTGATCTCAAATTAGTAGCTACATATTGTAAGGAATGATAGTACAGAGGCAGAAAATTTGTGATGTGTCCAGAAACTGCACTTCATTTGCTTGAGCTGGGATTTGTTATTATGTCAGACAGTGCTGCAGTGTTGTCATTGAAGCCACTTGCAGGACTGAATATTTTTGTTGTTTTAGTCTTTGTTAAAAACCTGAAACTTGTTAGGAACAGATACTTTAAAGATGTAGATGAGTGTTATCTTTGAATTCCGTGCCCTACTTACGAGTATTATAATCTCCATTTTCTTTTCTATCTAGCAAACTTGTATTAGCGTTTATACAAAAGACAGAGCAGCAAAATGTAAAATCCCAGCGCTGGAACTTCTGATTAAGGTAAAATGCATCTTATAAATCTATCTTTCTAGAAAAAGTAGAACACTGTTGTTTTACTACAGTTGTGCTATATCGTGCAGAAAATCTGTAGTCTGCAGTAGCAAGAGAATAGTACTGTGTAATATTTAGGTGTTAGTAAGAGATATGTCTTAACAATAGATTGTCTTTGATATTCCTCCGCTAGGTTGCTTAGATGTGAGCATGTCATTCCTTCATCTGCTAGAGCAAGATATGATTGTTTTGTGTGCAGTTGCAGATCTCTCTCCCAGTTTATTATGGTTCTTTAAGGAGAAATTTTGCATTTCTATTGTATTCTTACTTTAAAATTATTATGTATTAATATATAATATTATAATACAATATATTAGAGACAGCATGTGAAAGGTGTGGAGGAGGAGAAGGACTTTTTTCAGAAGTTGTATTATTGTGTGAGACAGTAGTTTCATAATATGCTTCCTTAGAATGCATTAGACCCTTGTTTTGCAAATGCTTTTGCACCTACTTAATTTTGTTTATGAGAAATAAACCTCCCTTCTGAGTTATTCTGAGTCAGTTCTTCTGTGAATTGGATTGGCTTTATAGCAGCAGGGAGAGAAATACAATATGATAAAGACTACTGCAGACTTGCTAAGCCTGTGCTCTTGTGGCTTTTTTACATACATTTACATATATATGTATGTGTAAAAATATACTGTGTATAATTTTCATGTAGATTATATATATAATATGTCTAATATAAATTTAAAATGACAAAATTTATATTTATACATCTATAGGAAGGTAGTTTGTTGTTAAAGCAGATTTCATGCCAATACTCTTTCCTGGACCAGTGACCTTAAATCTCTTTAATTGAATAGCATACTTCAGCTGAAGTTACACATATGAACTGTGATTTTTATTTAGACTGGTTAGGTTTGGGGTAGTGATATTAATGATTTTCCTAAGTTTTCTTTTTTTTTTAATCTATCTTAGTTGCTCCAAAGTTTACGACGTTCCTGTCTGATGGAAGAAATGAAAGTTGGGGAGATATTTAATAAATTTTATGGGGAGCTTGCCACAAAAAGTAAAGTTTCTGATACAGGTAGGCTTTACTTTTTCTGTCAATGTCCTTTGTTTTATTTACACTCAGTTTTTGTTGGATTATACCCCATGGAAATGTATAGTTGTTATTCCTATGGCAAATCTGTTTAAAAATGGTAGCTGTCATGTTTTGAGCACGTAAAATTTGTTCAGGTCTTCCAATCATGGTCATGCAGTTAGCTGTTTCTTAGCAGACTTGAGTATGCGTATGAGCTAACATGTAGGAGAAATCGTGTACTTGAATTTAGTGGCGGCAGTTCATCCACAATTTAAGCGTAGGTCTGGTTTAGGATTCCCAACGTAAGAGTATTTGTATGTCTAATCTGCTATTATTAGTCCCTGAATGCCTAAGTCCTGAAAGTAATTGAAGCTTTCTTGTTGTTAACCAATTTAACTTTGCTAGACTCTTAGATTATTATTTTTTTTCCAGCTTCAGTGCTAGCCTGGTCTAGCTGAACCTTTGAAGTTACTCTTATGCCTGTTTTATAACTATACACTCACACCCCCCGCCCCCCCCCCAGCTTTGGGCCCTTAAAAGTACTCCTAGTCCCTCCAGTGGGTGCTCTTATCAAAAGCAGAGACTGCCAGTCCCTGCCAAAATTCCTGTAAACCCCAGCTCAGTTCCTAAAGCTCTTTGTAAGCTTATTCCAACCCCGGCCAGTTTTGTCCTCAGAGCTGCAGTTTTAGTACGTTAATTCCTGCATTGGTCGTGCCTAATGTGAGCTCATTGGTTCCTGCTTTGCCTGATTATGTTATTTGTGATGTTAAGCATACTGATATGAGCTCTAGTTTGATCGTCTTGGCTAGTTCCAGCTGAAATCTTCACTTGGCAGGTGTAGTCCTCACAAAACTTGCTGTGCCTGCGTAGAACTCTTTAGTCTGAACTCAAGCTTAGAAACTTCTGCTAGCTGTTGACCTTAACCCTGATGGTGTTTAAAAGACCCAGCATAACCTCAAGGCCAACAGCAAACTTGGATTAGTGGTAAATGCTTCCTCAGTGGATATGGTCTTTATTAATTCAGTTTTCTAAGTCATGTTTAAAAAGAGTAAACGTATTTAACTTAATAATGTGAGAGGAGGATGCATATCACATTATAGTATATAGAGATATATATGTATGTACGTGATAAAGGGCTTTCTTTCCCACATGTTAATCGCCAATTAAAATTAATCCATCAGGGATGGGTTTGCATGGTTGCAAGTTACATAGGAATAGCAATGGAAATATCAAAGTAATGGTTTCAGTAATTAATATTTAATAATATTAAATTACTTCCTAGTACTGGAGAAGATTTATGAGCTTCTGGGAGTTTTGGGAGAGGTCCAGCCTAGCGACATGATTAACAACTCTGAAAAACTATTCCGAGCTTATTTGGGAGAGCTTAAAACACAGGTATGATTGGAATTTCTTTTCCAACTCTTGCGTTGCTTTGTGTTTTTTTTTCCCCTTTGATGTGTGTAGTGCTGTATGTTGGAATACTGTTGTAACTAGTACCATGTGTAGGGATTTAACTGGACGATCATAAATGCTTCCTTAAGGACTCTTAAAGTTTGTGTTCTCTGGTTCTGAGAAGTTTTCAAAGTAAAAATTCAAGGCCATCAGTGACAGTGAATTAACCAATTTGCTGTGAGAAAAGATGGCACGTTATGACCATTGCAGTAGCACCCAAGAAAAGTTATATGGCCGTGCACTGGTAGTTTCTGATTTCGTCTCTACTAGCTGCAAAATCCTTGCTCTTCAGCTAACAGTTCCAATGAACTTTGCTTTCCTATATTCTGCACTTTTAAGACATTAGCATGTGCTATCTAAGTTTTGCTATCGTTGGTCTTGGTGGAGCATGTTTTATGCTTTTCAAAGGATTTCTTAAATCCCTCCCAAATTATATGAAACTTCTGAGTAGATGTTTCTGGGGACTTGTGTTCACAGAGGCGGGTGCTGATATAACTGCATTAAGTTGGAATATGTTATTTTACCTACACTTCTAGGAACTGGGAAGCCTTGGTGTGACTTTGTCTTAGCTTGAGCATAATACTTTTTTCAATTCCAACTTTTTTTAGATGACATCGTCTACAAGGGTACCCAAGCTACCTGTTGTGGCAGGATGTCTGAGGGGACTGGCTGCACTCATGTACAACTTTACCAAGTCTGTGGACGAAGGTATGTTCTTTTTCTATGTGAAAGACAGTTATACAATTTGATATATTTTAATTATTACGCAGCCAGCAAGCAGTACCATTTCTCGCTGTGAATTCAGAATGAAAATTTCCCCACTGGTAGATGGTTTATGCAGAAATAAGGCCTATCCAGCTACATGGTCCTTGTAGACTGTCTTTGTTTGGAGTGGCTTCATCGGTGTGTTTCTGTACATAAATGTTTGAAGTGCTATTTCCTAACCAGAGATTGGGCAGCTGCGAGAGCCACATTGAAGCTGGAATGCGGTTTATATGGAGCTGTGTTTCCCTTAGAAGAGACATGTCTGTTAAAACACGGGCGTTCAGAAAAATCAGTGATTATAGATGTACAATTTTTTTTCAAATTTAAGAGTATTTCAGGAAAAAGCATCTCTGCCTCTTAAAATGAGACATGTAAGGCTTTCCAATATTGCTTCTTCATACCAAGCTTTGGGTAAAAATATCTTTGTTCTTCACTTTACTTCTTGGGTGTCAATAGTGAAATACTCATTATTGGATTGTTTCACAGATCCTCAGACTGCAAAGGAGATTTTTGATTTTGCAATGAAGGCAATCAACCCACAGGTAAATCTGACACGTGTTAATTGTTCTGTGTAAATGAATTAGCCCTGATGAAGAATACATCACATATGACAAACCTTTTTCTGATGTTACAGGTTGATCAGAAGCGATATGCAGTACATCTAGGTAAGGTTGTAAATTATTTCAGTTTTGCTGAGGTGGATACCACACATACAATGGTGTCTTTTGTCTGGAGTTGTTTATTCTCTACGGGCTGTCTTTGGTCTTCTAAGCTGATTGGACAAAACTGGTGTACTTTAAGTTGGACTCTAAAGAATTAAGCATGTATTCGGTTAAACTAGGCAAGGTCTAATCAGCTTATGAACAGTAGCATTGCACTTGATGCCATTTGCCTCTCTGGAGTAGTACAAAACCCTGGTATGAGAAGGGAATCGTGGTAGGAGTAGAAATATGAGGAATGTAGCAAATTAAGATAAAAGAGAAGATGGCGGATTGTGTTAAAGGCAAAAAATAGAAAGAGAAGGGGAATTTCACTGGAAGAAGGGGGAGGAAATTTTGAACAAATTAGGTTCATGAAGAGAACGAGAAATTGGCCTGTGAAATGCGAGTGGCTTATGCACAAATTGCAAAAATGCAAGGCTTGGGTAGGGGGAACTGTGAAGGGGAAAGCCCTGTTTAAAGATGTCTGCCAAAAAAATCATGCGGGATCTTGAAATTTCATTTATGCTTATGTCTGGGTTTGTGAAATTACCTATGTTCTGAGCTTTTTATTTGTCTGCATTGCAGTTTGGTGGAGGAGGGGACTTGGGCATATGTCCTGACCACAGAAACCTAATCCTTGTGAAATGTGTGATCAAGTATTATTACTAGTAACCAGTAGACTCCATTTCTTATTCACTGTTAATATAAATTACTTCAGAACACAGCTGTGTTTTCCATGATGGTCTACATTAAAAAAGAGGATTTTGAAGAGTTGTTTTTGTGCATAAGTTCTTAATAATTCGATACTGATACTGTAATGGCTAGAAGAAAACATTTTGTACCCTCCAGTCATGGTGCATATGCTTACCTAAAGTCTTAATGTGTGCTTTTATAGTCTGGTCTGGTTTTGGAAGGTGGAATATAAGTCTGGATTCTAATGAGAATTGTTTTTAAATTGCAGCTGGTTTACAGTTGTTTAGCCAGCATGCTGCTCAGTTTGGTACCTTACTCCTGGACAACTATGTCTCGCTCTTTGAAGCAATGTGTAAATGGTGTGGCCATGCAAATCAAGAGCTGAAGAAAGCCAGTCATGCTGCACTAGATTCATTCCTTAAGCAGGTATTGTAACTTCAGTGGGATCTCTGAGACTAAAGCAAAGTCAAATTTCTTGTAATAGTGAGTATACTTGGTGCTTGGAAGTTCAGTGAATCTGTTTAATAAATAATTATTTTGTTTGAAGTGCTTCGTATTACAAGCTAGGTATCTTTGAAGACTTACTGTAATTTTTTGTGGCTTTTTTCATGTTTCTGGAAATGCTGAAATTTTTGTATCTTCTTTACAGATTTCTTTAATGGTAGCTAAGGATGCGGAGCTACACAAGAGCAAGTTGCAGTTCTTCATGGAGCAGTTCTATGGAATCATCCGAAGAATGGATTCGAGCAGCAAAAAGCTGTCCATTGCCATTCGCGGATATGGGCTTTTTGCAGCAGTATGTGCAAGAAACTTACTCTGACAAAGCCTTAAAGCTTTAGAATCCTAAAAAGTATTTAAAGCTAGAATTCATATACCACTCATTTTACAATTTTACATAGCTTGCTCTATAGGGAATGCTTCTGTTTCTAGATCAAGTGTTGAACTTAATTAGCTACACTGTAAAATACATTGTGGTTGAAATTATTAAAATGCATACTGAATTTAGTGGGAGCATTTGCAGAATTGATGATTGTAGTTACTTCTGCTTGTGCACTAGTTCTGAAGTGGAAAACCAGGGGCTTTGTATACAGCTGTCACAAAGCTTAAGGATGTGCTTAATTGCTTAGGTACAGACAATACCTTGTTAGCTCTGTCTGCATTTAGAAGGTAGAATCCAGGCCATGTCTGTTGTGGAAGCAGTTCAGGTATGTTTCCTACAGAGCAGGAATCTCAAGCAGAACAGCCAAAATGCACTGCTGACTGCAGGACACTAGGAGGTAATTTGTGAAACAAGTGCAAATTAAAACAAACAAACAAACAAAACAAAACCATGCTTATATATATATGTGGAGAGCAGGTATGTTTGTCAGGAAGCACCATTAAGAACCAGCTTCTGATTTTTGTCATATATTTTTGGAATATAACAATAACGTTATATAAAGAAAGGGTCGTGTTTATGTATCTGCAACCTATGTGCTTGATGGTGGTACCCAAACCTTTATATAACAGAACGCGAGATGTTCCTTTTTTTTTTTTTTTTTTTTTTTTGCCTCTCTCAAAGCAAAGATTAGGTTAAATAAAGGTTCTTTAGAGAAGATTAGGAAATGTGGTAGAATAGCTGATTGCTAGCTGAATTTTTTCCATTTTGCTACCTTTTGAGCAGAGCGCATTTGTTTTGTAGAATTTTCAATATGCTTTGTTGAAACCTAGTCTTCCTCTTCTATGATATGAGCTAGAAAGGAATTGAGTTAAAGGTATCGTTTCCAGAAAAAATGAAGTATTTCAAATTTCTGAGAGAACCTTGTTAAAAATATCTGTTGTGGAACACAAGAATTAATTAAAATTCCATAATGTAGATACACACATAGGATAATACTGCAAATTATAATAGGAAAAGGGGATCTTAATGCTCCAATGCCTATAAATCTTTAATATGTTAAGACACACTAATAGTTTTTAGCCTGTTTAGAATAAATCTTGTCCAAGCATCAGATGCTAGGTTGTGAGGAAGCAGAGTCTTGCTGCTGCTGCAAATAGAGACCTTAGCTGGAACACAGGATCACTAATTGATTTAGTTTCAAGGCAGAATATTTCTTTTACTGTCTAATCACTAACATAATTTTAATGTAATACTTGCAGTTCTACAAATGATAAATGGTTAGTCTTAATTTTGTCAGTATGTTTTTAGGCATATTAGATTCAACCTTTAGCCTAACTATCATTCTGTCGTTATCTAAATCAGTCCATTCTTTCTCCATGGTCAGTTCCCTTCTAGAGTTCTTGCCTGTGACATGTTTCCTTTACCACGAAGAGTGCTTTTTATCCTAGATCATGCTAAATACTGTGATTTACAAATCGTTCTATAGAAACCTGTATGTATTATTACCTACTGTCTAGTACTGTTTGGGATGCTTTCTGCTTGTTCATTAGTTTAGGAGTAGTCTTTATCCTCTGTTTCGAGAGATCCCAGCACAATAAAAGTTCAGAATTTGGGCTGCTGGGTTAAATGTTAAATAGTAGTAGCCTGTGAATGATAATTGGTTAAACCATTAAGGTTTAATCCTAACCCTTTAGCCAAAAATTAAGGTAAGCCACTTACTAACTTAATGCAGCTAGGTCAAAATATGAGTGAGTATTAGCAACCATAATGCCATATTTAAGATATTTACAGTGATACTTACAGCCAAACTCCATGCTTTTCAGGCTGAATTTGAAATCGTGCCACTGAAAGTTCAAGTATTCTTACAGTAAATTACACTGCGTCAGTGAACTATTGTTTTAGTTCATTGCAGGTACCATGTTTCTCGTACGTGTAGCAAGTAGAATACTTACTTAGTTCGTTCAGATGTATTGAGTTCCTGGCAAAATTTAAAAAATTATAAAAGATTATTCTTATTATGATTCAGTGAAGACTTGGCTGGGTTTTAGCGCTACAGAATGTGTTTGCTTGACTGTACAAAGCTGCTAAATCAGTATTTTATTTTTTCTCTGTAAGCCCTGTAAAGCTATACATTCTAAGGATGTTGACGACATGTATGTTGAGCTCCTTCAGCGTTGTAAGCAAATGTACCTCACAGAAGCAGAAACAATGGATGACCATCTGTACCAGCTACCAAGTTTCCTCCAGTCCATTGCAAGTGTGATATTCCATATAGATACAGTAAGTAGAGTATTTAAAGTACCAGTCATGTTTGGGTTTTTTTTTTATGCAGCTACAGATATGTTAGGAGGTAGTAGCTCCAAACTTACCTATGATAGAAGGTATTTCTTTATCTGAAATACGATGACATTTATCTCCTAGGGGACGGGAAGAATATCAGGAGAATACTTTATTGGATTTTATTTGAATAAAGACAATACACAGAATATACTGAATAAAATACTACAGTGCATTGTAATGAAAACCACGATAGCCAAACGGGAATAGGATTTTATTTATTTTAGGCGAAGCTATTTATTTGGACCTAGCCTTACCCTTGTCTTTACGTGATTTATACCACTCTATTGCTGCTTTTTTTTCTGGTACTGATACTTAGCTTGTTCCCTGAGGCTCCTACTTTTATTTTCCTTTGCTGTCGGATTATACTGCTGTGTTATTACTATGTGAATTATTATGTGCGAATATACGGATTATACTGCTGTGTTATTATTGTTTAATTCAATTGGTGCTTTTCTAATAAGCTTAAGACTGGTTCCACTGAAGCACTAATCTATTCAGGAGCTACTTTCCATAATGTGTTCCAGGAAACTTTCGTATTCTGTTTGTTTGGTTTTGTTTTGGGGTTTTTTTATATCTAAGATAAATTCATGTGCTAAGTCTTACTGTTCTCAGAGCAGGTCATGGTGTAAACTCTTGTAACAAAGCATCTTGCTGAAATAATTTAGCATAATTCTTCACATTGATACTGAGTTATAATCATTATCCCTGCATGATGAGTGTTTTGGTTTTATTTCTTCTAGATTCCTGAAGTGTACACCCCAGTTCTTGAACATCTAGTTGTGCTACAGATCAATAGCTTTCCACAATACAGTGAAAAAATGCAGTTAGTCTGTTGTAGATCTATAATAAAGGTATTCCTAGCCCTCTCAGGAAAAGGTCCAGTTCTCTGGAGTTTTATTAGCACTGTGGGTGAGTCTGATATGAACTTTGTTGTGGTTTTTGAGGGGGTTTGGTTTTTTTGGTTTGGATTTTTTTTTTTCTTTAAATTTATTAACTGGTTCTAAGAAAGATTCGTGGAATAGCCATTTGGGATCAAAAATGAAGCTTTTTCCATCCTCTAATAACGGACGTTTAGGGTTCTCATTGTGTTGTTATTCAATATCCATTGTTAAAACACTTAAGGAGTATATTTTACAACAGATGACAGAGTGGTTATCATCAAGGGCAGGAGAATATATTTTTGTGTTAATCTGTTTAAATGTAAGACTTATGTTCCTGCTTTGAAGGAATATGGGGAGTAGGGGATTTCACAGAAAACTGTATAAAAATCAGTTCAGTTACCCGTACAAATATTACAGAAAGTAGGGTGAGTGTCATTTCTATTAGAAAGGCCATCTTTTTATTTGGCAATCTTTTTAATTTTATTTATCTGGAGTTTGTACATAGTAAAAATGAAAATTCCAAATATGCGGTTAGTCAGATACAGTCCTGCAAATGTAATAATGGATGCGTAACTGACAATTCTAGTAGCTTCCAGCATGCTGACGTTTCATTATAATAAATATTTTTAGTTTCTTTCAGTTATTTACAGTGGCTTTTCTGTATTGCTGTGGCATTTTCATTGTTTTCCATGTTCTCCATTTGGGATGTGGTGCACCCAAGCACCATGCTGGAATGGAGATCCTAAGGCCATGCCTGTGAGAGTCTCTGGGAGTTGTTGCCTTTTTCAGTACGGGCATTATCAATTTGTCATCAATGCATTCAGACTCAGGAAAAAGTCAAAGCAGTCTTGAGAAGAGTAGTAAGAAGCAAGTTCAAAATTGGTTCCCTGTGAAACATCGTAGTTATGGCTCTGCTTTTGTCTATATTTGTCCTTAAAGAACAAGTGTTCTTTTGCCTCTCCCTCATCATGACAGAATGTAGAAAACAGAAGACTGATTTAATTAATTGCTAATGTAATGAGTGATATGGATGCTGTGCCTTTTGAAGTCTGTTCAGGCAATTATTTTTTTTTTTTTTTGTTTCAGTGCATCAGGGATTAATCAGAATCTTCTCCAAGCCAATCACATTTTCAAAGGTAAAATAACTGTTTAAGCATGTTTATTTCATCTAGATTGCTAGAGTATACGTTCCAGTTTTTGAAGATCTAGTCCCGTAAACAGAGGAAGGCCCAAAGAAGCAAAAACAGCACCATCTATTTTGAGTTGTGGCTCAGTTGCTGTTAGTCCCTGGTCCCTGCATCTACTCAGCATAATGAGGATGTGCCTCTTGTACTAGATGAAAAAAATAACATGAAGTAGACTTTTGTTCTCTGCAGTTCTTGTTTGCTTGGGTTGTCTGTAACAAAGTATGTTGTACTTAAGGTCATCTGTCTTTCTTCCAGGTTAACAAATTTTGGACACTTTAAAAGTTCTACTGAATGTTTGTGTTAAGGGACAATTGTAAGCTTTTTAATCCTGTGCAGCAGGATAACTATAGAGTTTCTCAAATAACTGACCACTGGAAGGAGAAGAGCTTTAGAGATTTTTGAAAGGAGCTGGTTGTTTTGTGCTCTTTTCGGATTGGCAAAATGAGAAAGCTAAACATTTCCAGTTTCTACCTGCAGAAGTAATTTTACATTGTGTTTTGGCTTGAATCAGGTAGTTACATACGCAGTGTTTCTGAAAAATATTGTGTCCTTTCAGGATTTTTTTGGAAAAGAAACCTCTGGATCGGAAGACTCACGTGAAACTGGAGAGGTTGGGACAGGGAGATGGAAAGTACCAACATATAAGGACTATCTGTTCCTCTTTAGAAGTCTACTGAATTGTGACACAATGAAGGTAAAAGCATAGTTAACATGGAAATACAAAAGGAAAAATAATTCTGAGTCTTACCGTTGCTTTTCTAACCCTAGACTTTTTCCAAATATCATGCTGCAGAAGAGCTTTTTCCTGGATTTGGTTGGAATCTGTGCTTAACGAATTAATTAAACAGGAATGAATTTAGACTGACATAGCTGAAGAACACCTAAAGCCGAATTCTCAGAATCATTCAAATCTTAGTTTGTAAATTCAAGAAATAATTCTCATTGGTGTTTTGAAATGTGAACTTTTTCCTTCTACAAAGGAATGTGGCTTTGAAGATGAAAACTTTCTTACTGCAAATTCACCACTGCAGTCCCTGAATCGCTTGCTGTATGATGAACTTATAAAATCTATTTTGAAGATTATTGAGAAGTTGGACCTGACTGTTCAGAAACTGGATGTTAATGAACAGGTGAGACCTGATGACTTGTCCGTTACTTTCTGCTGTTGTAGAGGAACCAAAATCGCATTCCCTGCTTTGTGTTCATTATGCTTATATACCTCCTCGTAGTATCCTTGAAGTAAGGTTTATACTAGTCAAAATGTTTTACTTCATGTTTCTGGATATTGCATTGCAGTGTTAGGAGATGGGAACATTAGAATCAGAAGAACTTCGTAGTTTCTGTGATGCCTACTCTGGCACCTAGTGGTTTCTGTTTTTCTAGTGGCTTTTACCTTATGATCAAGCATCCCATATTATTTCTTTGAAGTATTGATGTGTCAGTTAGTCATTTGTCGATGTCCGACTAGCAAGTAGCACCTAGAAAAAGAGGAGGAGACTGTTTATCTGGAAAGAAGGCCTAAATGCTTTCTGTGTTGTCACA
Source organism: Rissa tridactyla (assembly GCF_028500815.1). Lineage (NCBI taxonomy): Eukaryota > Metazoa > Chordata > Aves > Charadriiformes > Laridae > Rissa > Rissa tridactyla. The sequence goes on from NC_071467.1 coordinate 46,253,708, forward strand.
GGCTCAGTGTTCTTGCTTCAATATTTATTTTCAGGATGAAAATGAAACTGACAGTGTTTTGGTTGGTCCTACTTCTGACCCTGCTTCAAACCTTCAGCCAACGAAGCCAACAGACTTTATTGCCTTTATAAATCTGGTGGAATTTTGCAGGTATTAGTATGTTTTTATGTAGTTTGGAAATTACAAAATTATTGGAAGAAATTTAAAGTGAGATTTACTTAAGGTGCCTGTTTCTGACTTTATGATGATGTACTGTATTTCAAAATGCACAATGTGATTAGCAGGGAGACAGTAAGTGTGTTTCAGACATCTGGGTCATAGGTAAAAACATCCTAGCTCATCGGCTCAGTTCTTCTAAAGAGTACAGGAAACAAGTAATTCTGTTACTTGGGTGTAATTGTCTTTCAGTATATGTTGTAAGTTTTAGTATTATACTGGCCATATATACAAAATGCTTCAGAGACCAGAAATACAGTCTTCATAGTCGTATGGGGCATTAAGTGAAAGGTACAGCGTTGTTTGCCTGTGGAGGTCCAGTTGATTTTCCCTAGCAATACTGCAGTCTCGGTAATTAAATGTGCTATGTGAGTATGTGTGTTTGTATAAATTTAATAACGAGATGTAATGAGGAAGAAATGGCTTTGCACTGTTAAGCAAAATAAGAATCTTCCAATGCTTGTGTGAGAAGGTAGCATGTAATTATTCCCTCACTGTCTGTGGAGCTGCTCTGTTATAGCAATGCTTCTTTTTTTTTGTACTGACTTGAAAATTTGAAGGGGAAAAAAAAATTATTCAGTTTCTTTTTCCTTGTTTCTTTTATCTTTTTTTCCCTTTCCCCACCCCCACCCTCCTTATGTTTTCTGTGCATCTGTTTTAGAGAGATACTTCCAGAGAAGCATGTTGAATACTTTAACCCTTGGGTGTATTCCTTTGGTTATGAGCTTGTTATACATTCAACGAGACTACCTCTTATTAGTGGATTCTACAAGCTGCTTTCTGTTACTATGAAAATTGCCAAGAAAATAAAATATTTTGAGGTGAGATCTCTGTTTCCCAATGGAAGGGCAACATGTTGCATTAATGATGATGCAGTTCTTATATATAGTCTTTGATGCGCAATGGAAAATAGATCATCGAAACTGTTACCAAATTGTTTCAAATGTTTATAGCATCCTATGCCTCCGTAGTTATAAGCACATAGAAAGTCAACATTTAGACTAGAAGCCAAGTTTCTGAAGAGACACCATCCATGCGTAATGGTCTTTCCAAAATCCTGAGCTGAGTAAACAGAGGGTTGGGGATTCTTGCAGTGCAGACAGTACAGAAGACAGCTTGAGTATCAGAAACAATCTAGCCAGAACAGCAGAGGTACGTATGGGTTAATTACTCAACTTTTGGGGTATACTTGTATTCTGCTCACTGATTTCCACAGGAAATAGGTTGCTCTGTTAGTGGATGCACTGTTTGCAGCATGGAAGCTATTGTAAAGTGGCAGTGCTCCATCCCACGTGTGTAGCACACCATAGAGCCTAGAACTGTCCCTGCCACTGCTGTTGACGGCACCAAATGAAGAAAATCTGGGAACTCATTGGTGTAGGTGCTTGTACTGTAGAGACTGTTGTGACTTGCCCTTTTCTTATTCTGCCAGTGTTCTTGCCGCATGGACATCCACTGTTAGGGATTTTTTTTTTTTGATGGTTTGTTAGATGGGAGATGTCAGGGTTTCAGCTGGGATGAAGCTGACTTTCTTACTAGCAGCTGATATAGTGCTATGTTTTGGATTTGGGGTGAGAAATAGTGTTGGTAAAACACTGATGTTTTGTGTGTTTGTTATACAATCAGGGCCTTTTCTGCTTCTCGTACCGTCCTGCCGGTGAGCAGGCTGGGAGCGCACAAGAAACTGGGAGGGGACACAGACGGAACAGCTGACCCCAAATGACCAAAGGGATATTCCGTACAATATGACGTTGTGCTCAGCAGTAAAACTAGGGTGGAGAAGGAGAAAGGGAGGGAGGTTCGGAGTTAGGGTGCTTGTCTTCCGAAGTAACAGTTACGTGTGATGGAGCTCTGCTTTCCTGGAGATGGCTGAACATCTGCCTGCTGATGGGAAGCAGTGAATGAATTCCTTGTTTTGCTTTGCATGCATGCATTATGTTTGCTCTAGCTATTAAACTGTCTTTATCTGAACCCATGAGTTTTTTCTCACTTTTACTCTTCTGAATCTCTCCCCCATCCAAACTGAGGGGAGTAAGCAAGAGGATGTGTGGTCCTAGTTGCTGGCTGGCGTTAAACAATGACAGAGGGCAAGGAGAAAATTAAGCCATTGAAAAGATGTTTTTCAGTCCTATGTATCTTGCTTATTTGGGTAGTATTCCGAAAAGTTGACCCTCGAGGCACAGTATTAATGTTAATTATTAAAATTAAACTTTAAGAGAGCAAACCTACATGTCAAGTTTTCACTGATGCCAGTTTCATATTGGACAGTGATGTATATATTCTGAGTTGAACTTATGCTTCATGTTCATACTGTGTACTACATTTTTTTAATACTGTTGTCTTGTGTTTTCTGTTTGGTAGGGTGTCAGTCCAAGGAGTCTCAGAAAATGTTCTGAAGACCCAGAAAAGAAGTCTTGCTTTGCCCTGTTTGTAAAGTTTGGAAAAGAGGTAAGTGATTTTGCTGGCTATCTTTCTTAGTTTGAATATAAAAATACATGACTCAGTCAAAGTTATCTCCTGACAAATCTTGCATATATAATAGAAATATTCCAGATCTTTGAATTATGCAACATAGTGGAGGTTTAAGATCTTTTTTTTTTCTGTTTTTTACTTAATGTCAGAAGAGGTCTGTTGCTCACCTATTCATGTACAATTAAGAAATAACTGTATAATTGTGCATTAAATACTTTTTGGTAACCATCTGCATGTGAATGAGATTCCAGTATTGGTTTTGAGTTGTTTGTTTTACATGGATATTGATATAGCTAAATCAAGATCTTAAAAAGTTTATGATTATTCTTGACCTATTTATCTGAATTTTAGGTTGCAGCAAAAATGAAACAGTATAAGGATGAGTTGTTGGCATCCTGTCTGAATTTTTTGCTCTCTTTACCACATGACATCATCATGCTTGATATCAAAGCTTATATTCCTGCGCTGCAGGTGGGTCAAAGCGGGGTATAGCTAACACTCTTTTTTCTAAAACATGTACAAAAATTCTGGAGCAAAGTTAGTATCCTGTTGAGCAAGCCTTCAGTGAGATAGAATGCAAATGACTTGACTTTTTGGATAAACAAGTAAATTGTTAGAATGTGCTTTTGCAGTAAGCTGACTCTCTTAGTGCCTGTGTTGCAATATAATGTATATCTCCTGTGCTGATCTTGAGTGAGATGTTAAGCAGACAAGTTATTAAGAATGAAGATGTATTATATGCTGAAAGCTTTCAAATATGGGTGTTTTTTTTTACCTTTAAACAACCGCAGTCAATAAAAATGAAAGACTGATAGTTTTATATTTGACGCATAGAACGCATTTAAGCTGGGCCTTAGCTGTACCCCAATGGCTGATCTGGGACTGGATGCTTTGGAAGACTGGTCAGCTCACATCCCCAGACATATAATGCAACCTTACTACAAGGATGTTCTGCCTCTTCTTGATGGTTATTTGAAAAGCTCTACATCTACAGGTACCTACAGGCAAAAAATTGTTAGTCTTGAGGGAGAGGAAACTAATTTTTATGTAGTTACATCTAGAGATACGAATGTGACATACTTCTCGTCTATATTGTGTGCTTCCTGCGGTTGGAACAATATAACTTCTCTTACACACCAAAATTTACCTTTTTCTTAAACTATAATTTGTTTGCTGCTGCTGAACAGTCACTAATTGTAGCCATTTCATATGCCACTTCTCTGTGATTTGTCTTCTGTATCCTTAAATCAGCTTGGTTTTCACTAATAGAGACTTATTTTCCTTAATAAAGATTTTAAGTGAAAGAATAATTGTCACATCTTAAAAATAAAAATGGGCAAAACCAGGGTGGGTTTTTTTAAGGAAACTATGCATAGGTCCATGAGGTGCAGGTACTAATATTAATACACAGTTTTTTTTGTTCATCAGCTGAATCCCAGAATAATTGGGAAGTAAGGAAACTTTCTCGAGCAGCCCAGAAGGGATATAATAAAGTTGTGATACAGCGTTTAAGAAAAGCAAAGACTTTTTCATTGGTAAGAACACTGTTTCTTTTTAGAGTTAAATGTCACTTAATCAATCCGCACTGTTTCTCTTCCTTCTTCGGGTATATACGTTTTATCTGAGGGTTATTTCTGCTTTAGATCGGTTCAATGAATCCCATTCTACAGTGTGGCTCGAAAAGCTGTTAAGTCTGCACAGCTGGAAAGATGTCATATTCTAGGGTGAGAATTGGAATGAAGCAGGGAAAGGGAACCGAAGAAATCCTGTGAGTCAGCATCACTGCTAGACTGATATATTAGGGAAACAAAAATTTAACTCCTACACCTAAAATCAGGTCCCAGCTCAGCAGTGGTGCCGTGTGCAAATACCATTTTGTGGAAGTGTAACCTTTTTTTTTTTTTTTAATTATCTTGTGGATAGGTTCCTAGTCTTAGATGTCAAACATACTGATTATTTTGACTAGGGCTTCTCAAGTAGCTCAAAATAAGTGTAGTTTTATTTGTATGTTCCAGTGTGCAAACTGACTTAGAATAAACGTTTTTTTTAGGCGTGAAACTAATAGTTACTCTCATATATACATATATAAATATATATATATATATATAAACCTCTTTCCAACCTAGTGGTCTTTAAAAAACAATAAGTAAATTTTACATCCCATAAAGGCTGCTTATGAAAATCAATTGGCTGCTTACATATAGGTACAGGATCTAGACTTTAAGTTCTGGGATCAAACCAAATGAAAAAGAGTAATTTTTACTTCAGATTTCTTTCCACTTTTCAGACTATTATGTTATTCTGTAGGTATGTGTTACCTGTGATGATAAAATTTTAACCTTTACTTGAGAAACAGCAATTGAAAGCCCTTAAAATGTGATGAAAATGCTTTCCGGTCTTCCCCTCTTCTGCATGTTGAACCAAAACTGTTCTCTTGTTTGATGTGGTTCTTCCCCACACGTTCTTCATTTTACCTTCTTCATCCGTACGTTAATAAGTGCCATAAACCCTTCATTTACTATATAAACCAACTTATTTCTGTATAGTAACTCTTCCTTCACTAATATAAATCTGTTGAATTATTTAGGATGACAGTCCCTCCTTGGAAGCAGTAAGGACTAGAGTGGCACGCCTTCTTGGATCTTTGGGAGGGCAGATCAACCACAACTTAATTACAGGTGAGTGCCCTATCAGTGTAAATAAAAATATTTACATGCCTCTGCTGTCTCTCTTGAAAGTTGATTTCAGTGAGGTCTCAACATCACTTTCACTTTATGAGAATGCATGAGCTTTTTAAGGAAAGCTATTTTTTGTTGCGCTCATTTAAAACAAGATTGCTTTTTTTCAGTTCTGGAGTTTAGGAGAGCAAAGTATTCACTAACTTACAACAGAATGCAGAAAGTGTGTAGAAAACTTCCATTAAAGGCAAAAAATTATATACATCTTTGTTTATGGTTTTACTTATTCCCCTCCTTCACCCTCTGTCTGCAAAGCCATTTTAAAACTTTGCCTCAGTTTGTAGCTCTTTAGTGCTTGTTTCCACCTTTTTACTACAATGTTCTACAATTGTGCAAGTCTTGGCAAGTTCACTTATTCATTTGTGAGTTTAAGGTGCACCATGCCTTTAGTATGTCCAGGTAGTAGAGCTCCATTTGAGTGCCTCCTCAAAAAAAAAAAAAAATTTATGCTCTTCACTGTTCAGTGTGTGAATAAGCTTTATAATTTAATTATTAAATATCATAAAATCTAATTAAAACAAAAATGGAAAAGCATAGCGTTAAGTACCTGGCCATAAGATTTAAGGGATAAATTCAGCACAAAATTTAGTCAGTCTAAAAACTAATCTCATCCTATAGAAGTTTTGTTCCTTTCATTTAGTGCTTACGCTTGCCTTTACTGCCTTTACAATCAATTTTCTTTCTGCCAAGTACTTCTCTGTTGCTATTCAGAAATACTGTGTGAAGGGAGCATTATTCTCTGGAAATTAAATGCAAAGCGTGGTCAGACTTTGTTCACCAAATTAACAGATACGGGACTATAGGGAGAGAAGGGAGTTTTCCTTGGAGGATGCAGCCATAAATGGAGTTGTTTTCTGTGCAACTGCAGGAGCCTGTATGTTGGATCTTCTTGTCTGATCTGATCTTCAAGCATTGTTTATAACAGTAGAAGACAAAAGTTGCCTTATTGGTTGTCTTATTGGACATCTTAAAGAAGTATTTTAAATAACTGTGATTCAGTATCTTTATAATTGTCTCCAAACTTACCTGTATTGAAACTGGAGGCTGCTGCGGTTGTCTCCTGAAATGTCTGAGATTATTTTTTCCATGTAGCGGCTAAACGTGTGTTCAGATGTGCAAATAAAACCAGCCTTCTAACATACTTCTGGTACTTGTAACATCCAATAATTTATAAAACGTTAAAATTTTATGTCAATCTAACTGAAGTTGAAAGGTTACAGATTTTTTGACTGAACTATGGAAATACTTCCTCTATGTCTGTTATAGAAAGCTTATTTTTTGTTCTGGTCTTTTTCAAATGCATTAGCTACCTCTGCAGAAGACATGATGAAGAAATGTGTATCCTGGGACACTGAGAAGCGCCTTAGCTTTGCTGTACCGTTTGCAGATATGAAGCCTGTCATCTACTTGGATTCATTCTTGCCTCGTGTGACTGAACTGGCTCTTTCTGCAAGTGACAGACAAACAAAAGTATTGATGTTTTTTCTGCATCTTTTTTTATGCTAGCTGATAAGTACTGCATAAAATAGTATCTTCCTTGTTAGGAAAGACATGTTTTAATTAATTCATTGGTAGCAATGTGCTGCTTTGATGATGCTCTTTCATTATGAGGTTATTCTAGGCGTTTAAAAACTGAAGAGCAGAAATTGCTATAAGCTCTATCGGATACCATTGTGCTTTGAGAGTTAGACTTGACATGGAAATGAAAATTTTAAGCTAATTGATCTTCAGTGTTGTTTGGCCTCCTTCTCGTGCCTAGCCCATGAGCTTGTGGGCCTGGTCCAGCAGAGCAGTTAAACAAATATTTTGCTGCTTTGCTATATTGGGATGTTGATATCCAAAGACGGTCCAGAATGGAGGTTGTCCTTGAACACACGATAATGGGTGACTTACGCAGTGATGATTTTTCTCCAGCTAAATAGTGGCTGCCCATGATAGAGACTAAAACACAAGGACAAAGGCCAGTTGGAACATGTGTAAATTATTTCCTGTGGACATAATCTGTTCCTGGAGCAGTGATTTAGCATAGATTGGAATGTTTTCTCAAGTACATCCTTTGTTTTGACTCATTCTCTCCTGACTACAATTTTGTCTTCTCTGTGAAAGTAATGGATGCATAACCAAAGGGATTTTTAAATTTCAGGTTGCAGCATGCGAGCTGCTACATAGCATAGTCACATATATGTTGGGGAAAGCATCTCAGATGCCAGAAGGACGTCAGGGTCCCCCACCCATGTATCAGTTACATAAGCGAATATTTCCAGTACTGCTTCGTCTTGCTTGTGACGTAGACCAGGTAAACAGATTCATTTATAAGCGTTTTAGCTTGTTTAGAATACATCTAAATTCGGGAATGAATGTATAATTTTATGTGGAAGTTATCCTGTTAGAAGTTATCCTGACATGTTGCCTTTTTGTATGCTGAAATTCTATTTTAGGGATAGTTTTTCGGGATTTTGCGAGGGGGGAGGGAAGGGAAGGGGGGATGTAGACCTTTTCAAAGACTTCAATAATAGAGCGTAATTCAGAGTAACTCAGAGGAATGTACAAATACATGAGGATTTCAAGATTGAAGATCCATTCCAAGAGTTTGTGGTGGTAGCTGTTCTTTACTGCTGTATTTAATTTCCATATTTTTCTTTTCCTGTAATAAGTTAATATGAGATGAAATTGATCATGTCAGTATTGAATGAGTTCAAAGCTACAATCCACAAGAAAAGCATTTGGGAGAGAATTTGTAGCTGCCTCATTGATACCTAATGATGATATATTTAATTCAAACATCTGAACTTGGTATTTCTCCTCCTTTACACAAAACAGAATAGACACATAGGTTCACCTCCACTGAAACGACAGGTCTTGTGCCTTTTCAAACTGCTGTTTGGACCCAGCTGTCCAGATTCTATTTTTAGACCAGAGAGATTTGTGTTCTGTTAAAATATACAGGAAACTACGTTACCAATTTAAGTGAAACCCTTTTTGCTGGCATATGGCTGAATGTAAACCATAGGTAAATGATGTCTGGCTTGGTCCAAACCAATGCATACAGGCATACACACTGTATTACAAGCAAGTCTATTTAATGGTTCTTTCCTTTATGTTACCATATGACAGTAGTTGATCAGGTTGACTTACAGGTAGAATTGTTGAAATCCAGCAAGTTAGAATAATGTATATGGTAAAGATTAAGAGAGATTTTAGATCAAAATACAACTTAAAACCAAACTTCCCTGTTTCCCTGGCTGTATATTGGCATTTCAGTCCATAGCATGCAATGTTTTTTTTGTCTATCTCAGAGGGTCTTACTGAAAGTAGGCTTGCAGATCATTTAAGACCAGTTGAATAGAAAGCAGCCAGCCAGATTTTTTAATTTTCTTTTAAATCCTTGATATGGAAATGTAATATGAAGCGGATTATTAATTTTATAGACCTTTTTTGAAATAAGAGGGTTTTTTTGGTTATTACATATTTTGAATAGCAAAATAGCATAGAAATATAGTAATCCTAGAAATGTAGTTGGCTTTTGCTCTTTTCAGGTAACAAGACAGTTGTATGAGCCTTTAGTCATGCAACTCATTCACTGGTTTACAAACAACAAAAAATTTGAGAGTCAAGATACGGTGGTGTTCCTGGAAGCTATCTTGGTAGGTCATAATTCTTTTTTTTTCTGTGCCATATGACTTTATTTTTGAACTAGCATTATTTTACTACTGAAAGAACCAGGAGCACATAAACAGATGTAATGGCTCCTTATTTGTCTGAAAGAAGGAAAGCAGATTATCAATTTTGTGATCTTTTAATGTTTCCTAACTGACATTTTGATGATGGATTTCTCTATTTCTTTGACAGTCTGAAAACACAGGTAGTGTCTTTAGGGTGCTTATGGGATTAATGAAACACTATTTTTATCATCAGTGTATACAAGGAACTACTGAAATACATAATATTTCTCCCCCCATTCTCAATGAAAGTTTCTTTTGATGTGTGCTTAATCTTCCTCTAAGCTTATTTGCTTTCACCAGGCACAAAAGTTTTAAATTTAAAACTGGCTTTTGCACTGACCTGAAGTGGCTGGAGGGAAGATAGATCAGGAGGTTTTGCAGTACTTTTCATAAATTAAAATCAGTGTTGCCACACCATTTCTAAAGCAGAGGAAACTGGGTCATTGGAAAATGAAGTGATTTACACAAGGCTTTTACACTGTTCAGTAGCTGAGATGGGAATAGAAATCCAGATCTTTGAGGCATAATCCAGTGCTGTGAGGGCTGGAAATGCTGCCCTTTCCCTTGGACAGCAATAATTTCAAGGCTTTCTTGCTTCTGGGAAAGTACATTTTTTTAACTTACAAATAATACTGTGTAAATAGGCTGCTCTAGTAACCGCAGTGAGACCATGTGTTGGTGGGGTTTTTTTCTTTCTTGTAATGAAATAATGTTGTGTAATTTCAGAGTGGCATAGTGGATCCAATTGACAGCACATTGAGAGATTTCTGTGGTCAATGCGTACGTGAATTTTTGAAATGGTCTATTAAGCAGACAACACCGAGACAGCAGGAGAAAAGCCCAGCAAACACCAAGTCTCTTTTTAAACGGTTGTATAGTCTTGCTCTTCATCCCAGTGCTTTCAAGAGACTGGGTGCAGCACTTGCTTTTAACAATATCTACAGGGAATTCAGGTGAGCAAACAGAGCTCAGAACAGTAGCTAACTTGGACTAAAGGTTCAAGGACATAAAAAGAATTGAATGTAGAACTCAAATAGTCGTCCACTGGCACTCATTCTATTAATGAATACAATAGCTGTAAAACTGAGTTACTCAGATTATTAATTTTTAATTATATTTTTGTAGTTCAGGCTTTCTGTAAGTGGAGAGTGTAGAAGTTTAAATTTCTATCACAAGTTTATGGGAAGTTACTTAGGCCTTTTAAACATGGTCAGTGAATCTTCATTGCTGTGCGTTTAGAGTGGTTTGGATGTATTTTTTTTCGTACAAACATTTTGTGTAGTTTATCTCTATAGTATTTGAATTTGGTTTTTAATTAGCATTTCACGTTCAGTGCTTCTTCTGCTCATGTTTCTCATCATATTTATTCCTGATTTTTAAAGGGAAGAAAATTCTCTGGTGGAACAGTTTGTATTTGAAGCATTGGTTGTATTTCTGGAAAGTCTAGCCTTAACCCATACAGATGAGAAATCATTAGGTAAGCTATAATTAATTAACTGTGAAATGAAGAAAAAAGCCATCTTGTTGAATCTTGGATTAAAAAAGAAAAACTAAACCAAACCTTGAATCCATAACTGGAGGAAAAGTAAATGTGCTTACTTTTGCAACAAAGTAAGTTTTATTTTTCATTACTCTTAGAGAGGTCATTTGATATCTGGTTAGGAACTCTTTGAATCAACTCCTTGCAACATATAAAGGTGGAAGATTTTGTGCTCAAGAGAAAGAACCTTTTCACACTTAGAACAATTTACAGTTTTATAGTTAAACTAAAAATGCTAGTGGTGCTTTTGATTTGAGTTCTGATTTTGCAGTTACACACTGTAAAAATGTAGCTTGATGAGAAGCTTGAAGTCTGCTCTTTCATAACAAACAAAATGCTTGAAAAATTGGCATTTCTTTATGTTCTGTGGAAGATTTCCACAATTTTGTAGTATCCTTTCCTGTTTGCCTTGTCATTCTTCTCTACAACAGTATGTAGCTGTGCGAAGAATCTGTCACCTCTTCCACAATAAGGATGATTCTTCAGTAAACTTGCTTTTCTCTACTTTTTTTTCCATGCTCTGACTTTCATCAATTAATGGTAATTAGAACATAAAGCAAAAAACTGGTGTTACAAACATTTGTTTATTTCAGAGAAACAGTTCAGGATATGACAGAAGTGGCCCTAGAAGAAATACTCTTGTGGGAAAGTTTTACAGTTTCTTTACAGTTTCCATGCGTGAGCATGGAAAATAGAATACACGGTTTTATAGCAGAGGTCTCACGGTTGGCTCAGGCCATGTTGACCTGTCTGCTATTTTATGATCTTGTTCTGTAGCCTTGAAGAATTTGCTGTAGAAACACAGAGTAGTGGAGGTGATAGACATTATCCTGTGTGTAAGTCTCTCGCACCAATTCTATAGTGATAATACCTTCATTCATTTAACCAAGTTACTAGCATTTATTTATACATGTTGATTTCTCTCTTTCTAACAGGTACCGCTCAACAATGTTGTGATGCTATTAATCACCTTAAGCGCATAATCAAGCATAAAGCGCCTTCTCTGAACAAGGAAGGAAAACGGCGAGTACCACGGTTAGCAAGTTGCCATTCTTTTGCTTGTTAAATAGTACATTTTGGTTAACAATGTAAGTAGTTCCATTAATACCTAGGAGTGAATGGGGGGTTCATCCTGTGACTGTTGCTGATAGACACCTGCTGGTATGTCTGTTGAACCACTGGTGAGAAATGCTGCATATGATAAAAAAGGGTCGCGATGGTCATTTTTTTATTCCAGCGTGGTGAGCCTCAGAACAGAGAGCTTGCTTTAGTTTGGCAAGGACAGAAGGGAAAGAAAAGCATGTGCCCCTCACAGCAGTGTTTATAAGGCTGGCACTGGTGTTACAAAGTATTTGGAGGAAACTCCTCCAAAGTTTTTTGGCATGGGGGGTGTGTGTTTTTTTTATTGCTGTACTGTTAGCAGAAGTAGGACAAGCTGCAGTGGGACGATCATTGATTAAAGAGGGGTAGTGAAAAAGGTGGAAGAAGCAAGAATGGATTCAGTGTCAGGCTGGATATGCAAGAATGGATTCAGTATTCAGTCTCCTTCTCTGGAGATGTTCAAAATCTGACTGGACGTGTTCCTGTGCAGCCTGCTCTAAGTGAACCTGCTTTAGCAGTGGGGTTGGACTAAGTGATCTCCAGAGGTCCCTTCCAGCCCCTACCATTCTGTGATTTTGGATGAAGCTCTGAGTCACCTGGTCTGATGGCATAGCTGAGCCTGCTTTGAGCAGGAGGCTGGACCAGAGACCTCCTGAGGTTACTTCTGACCCGAAATGTCCTGTGACCCTAAAGAAACAGGGAAGTGGAGTCTGGGAGTTAGCTCACTGCTGTGGCTTATGGTAGATTACGAAACTGGATAATTAGGGACAGGGGAAAACTATGTGGGCTTTTTTAAGCTTAAATCTCCATTTTTGTCTCTTTGAGTGTTACAAAGAGAAGGAAAGAGACCTGATTCTCCTTTTTAAAATTTTGCCGCAAAGACTGTGCTCTGGGGATCCACAGTACAGTAGAGAGAAGGAAAGCAGCGCAGGATGTGCTTGTAAAATAGCTCTTCCTTGTAGCGCCGATGGTTGTGGCTAGATAGGTAAAAGGACATTCATAATGCCTCTGGAACAATTTCATTTTTTTCAACTGGAGGACCATGGTGTCATGGTAGATGTCATGAGGACTGTTAATCCCTAATATTTTTGTGCAGAGGATTTCCAGCTACTAAGTCAGTGTGTCTTCGGGACGTTGTCATGTGGCTCTTAGTGCAGTGCGGACGACCTCAGACAGAATGCCGACATAAAGCCATGGAGCTTTTCTATGAATTTATTCCTTTATTACCAGGTATTGTAAGTCACAATGCACTATTATCTTTGCTTTCTAAACACTGTGCATGCCTTCCCTCTCTTTGCTGTGCAAACTATTAATTACAAGAAAAATTATTTTTGTGGTAAATGTCTGTTCACTCAGTGCTGTTAAATAGCGACTGAGTAGTTGTTCGTATTGGAAATCAAATATTGTGAGAACTGCGAGGTTTTTGGGGATTTTGTGGGCATAGAAAAGGGTTTTATTGCAAACTTCCTTCCAGCCAGGAAGGAGAACTTACAGGCCGAGAACTGCTGCTGTATCCAGCTATGAAGGCAGTGCTTGCTGACTGGGAACTAGTGGGAGCATCTCACAAAGTGACCTCTTCCTTGTGGGTAATTTAAATAGTATGATCAAGGCTAGACCAGAACCAGTAACTTCTCTGCTAGAAGATCCAGTTCAAAACACAACGTTTGGGCGGTCTGTTTGCCCAAATCCATATCGGTCCATTTGCCTCTAATTCCTTGCTAGATGGAATTGTTTTTTTCCTGGACAATTTATATGTCTGTTTTTATTTCTATCAGGAAACGTGCCTCCATCTTCTTGGCTGGCTGATGTTCTAAAAAATAGAGATGTTTCTTTCCTCATTAACAAATTTGAAGGAGGTGGCAGCGATACCAAAAGTCCGTCTGGGATCCTTTCTCAGCCAACTCTCCGTGGTATGCAGGAGCCCTTCAGTTTACAGACTGTCATGCGGTGGATGGATATGTTCTTAGCAGCACTGGACTGCTACAATACATTCTTTGAGCTGCGAATGGTCAAACCTCATGAAATATTGGGTAAGCGATTAACTGTTGCATTATGTTCATTCATGTGTTACAGAAAGCCCATCCAAGATGAGTTCCCCCATCCAAGATGCATTCCTAACTTGGACTTTAAGCTTTTTTCTTAAATGTAGAGTTGATGAATTTTACAAACCCTCCCAGAGGTTTCAGTGACATTTGTTGTACTGGAAGTGTTTTGATGAAGTAGTACATTGTTAATAGTGTATCTTAAAATGTTTCCTTTTAGTCCTAGAAATATACCTTTAAATTTCTGTCTCTGTCATCCAGTCACCAGCAACTTCTTTTACTAAGAGATAGATTTATAATTTTGGGGGGTTTTTGTTTTGTTTTGTTTTTTAATCCTTCCAAAGCTGTTTACCTGCTCTTTATTAATGTCTGGAGGGAATGATTAGAAAGCAATGAAAGAAGTCCCCTTTTCATTTTGAGCCCTGTACATGTTACCTTTCTTGAGTTCGTGATGCTTCAACTGCATCAGGTCCAAAAGCCTTGTATTGCAATTTTGGTCATGTGCATAATAATAACCTGTGTAGTCATTGGGTCTTTTAAAAAGTTCTTTTAATTATTCATGCAGGACTAAACAAAATGCTTTTTATCACTGATAGTTACTTCATATATGAAGTCTTGTACAAGTTCTAGGTAGCCCATCTGTCATAGGGCTGAATTATTCAAAACTAGGGATTTAAAATGTTTATCCTTTTTATTACACATGCCTAAGTTGTCATCATTAATAAGTGCTTGTGATGATAAGTGAGTAGAAAGCTACCCTTCACTGCCTAGAATGTTAATATTTGGAACTGGCATAGGACTTTCAGAAAATACTGGTGTGAGATGCACTGGATTTCTGTTTGTTATCTCAATTTGACTGTTTTCTTCTGAACACAAAATAATATATTTAAAAGTTGAGAGCTGCTGTTTCATTTGAACTTAGTATGATTCTTCTTAGGTGTAAATGAAAGATCCTCATTCTTGGAAGCTGTGCAGTTCTTCCTTGAGACTATTGCTTTGCATGATATCCATGCAGCAGAGCAGTGCTTTGATTGCAGTTCAAAAGGCAGCGTGTTCAGTCCACAAGAGAGAGATGTGTATAATTACAGCAAGTGTACCATTATAGTCCGAATCATGGAGTTTGTCACCATGATCCTGGAAACCTGCCAGCAGGATTTCTGGAAGGTAGGTGCTGAAGTCTGTAGTGGATAAAAGACGCAAATTTTGTATGTAGTTAAAGATTTGGTTTTTTATTGTGAGGTTAGTTTGCTGGAGAACATCATCTTTAGTGGTACTTTAATTGAAATTGATGACTAAGTGTCGCAAACTATTACGGTCTTCACATCTCAATGAAAAGAATTATATTGCACAGTTGAATTTTAGTGGCTCGTGTAGTTTTGATTAGAGAAATTAATATTTCCTGTATATTCCAGTTGTATATTGACTATGAGATTGTCATTCTGTATGGAGTACTTGCAATGAATATTTCTTGCATGACTTCTGATGGCCTTAAATGTGTGAAGGTGATAGCTGCTTAAAAGGCAGAAAGGCAGATTGTGGGAATTCTTTCTTGAATTCAGTATAATAATAGAGTCTCTCCATTTGCCTAGCTTTGGTGCAATATAAACTGTATTTAACTATATGCAGTATAGTCCTTTTGAGTCTCTTATGAAATTTACACTGCCAGGTTTAGTTCTGAGACTGTGACCATCTCTTGTTTTAAATTAATCTCTAATAGAGGAGTACATCTGGATTTCAAGGTGAAACAGGCCTGTGTGGACATAAAAGATCTTACGTGCAGTTTGATGAGACAGCATATATCCTATGTATATTTTTATAGATAACTTAATTTCTGCATATTAGCACAATCGATTGAAAGGCAGACATTTCATAAAGATAATGTCACTTAGTGAGAATAGTTACTACTCCGTGTTTTGTTTCATTTTAAATACAAGGACTAATGATAAGTTGTGAAGAATAAAATAAGGAAATCTAAATGGATTTTTAAATAAAGCTGTTATTTACTGGTTTATTCTTTCTAGCTACTTGAGAAGGAATTGCTTAATGCAAGCCTTATAGAGCTTCTGGTGATGACAGTGTGTGATCCATCACACGTAGGCTTTAACACTGCTGATGTGCAAGTCGTGAAAAAGCTCCCAGATATCTCAGTAAGACTCATGAAAGCTTTGATGAAATCTCCCTATAAGGAATCTTTGAAACTGTGCATAAAGAAAAGAATCACACTGCAGAGGTAAGTAGGGGCTTTCTGATGAGCATGAATCCAGAACAAATGCCACTCACCATGGAAATGGAAAGTAAATAATGTTGTGTACGGTTTCATGTGGAGCTCCCCACCAATGTAATGTTACTGCTTCTCTTTTCTCATTAGCTTTGAGGACCTTTGTTCTGTTGATCTGTTTAATTCAGACGCACGTTTTGATCAAGTTAGGTTTAGTGCTGTCCTTTCTGCCTGCAAGCAACTCCAGAGATCTGGCCTGCTTCATTCTGTTCTTCACAATCAGGTAACTGCTTACCCAGAAAATAATGGTGAATATTTTTATGCAGTGAAGAGCTTTTCCTGTGTGAAAGGCCAGTATGAAAACAGAGAAGAGATCAGATGCAGAAGTTGTGTAAAATGAGATCAACAGTGAAGAGCTGGTGCTGAACAGGGTCAGAAATAACTGTTTATGTTTACTCTACAAATCTGAGTAGTGCAATACTAAGGTTTGAACAATCTTCGTAATTATGTCTGTCTTTTTCCAATTTCCAGGGTCAGGACGCAACCAGAATCTACCTAAAACTTTCTTTCAGTGAGCTTCACAATTTTGAAAGCTTAAAAAATCGGGATTTACTATCCTACAAAGGAGGCATTTTTCAAATGTTTTGAACAGAGAACATTCAAAGTGATGGGGGAAATTAGAAAAGGAATACATTCTGGCTGATCAGAAGCAATATAGTGGGTCTGAGTTGCAGGAAAACAGGATGGAGAGCAGCTGGGGGATGGAGGTCTCAGCTATATTACTCAAAAGAGTTCTTTCTAAGTTTCTGATTGTAGTTGGTTATTTTACTTTGGGCAATTGAAGGAAAACAGGCTATGCAACAGCCACAAGCTCTGAGAAAATTTGTCTACTCATGAGCAAGGCTATATTTAGCAAGTAACAAAATCTTTAATTTCTGTGGGGTGTTCGTCATATATCCTCTACGTCTAAACAAAAGCTAGAGCTGGGATTGTAGGATGGTGATATTCAGGGAGCTGCATGGTTTACCTTTTCTGGCCCACCCATTCTGACTAAGCTGTTTGTTTTATTTCTGTAGTAGCGTTTGTTATCTGCAAGCAATCTGGAGGAGGATCAGAATCTTGTGACGATTTTCAAATGACTGTTGGTTTGTTCTGAACTTTGTATGCAGTGGGGTTGTTTGGTTAAAAATCTTTGTTCCTCAGTTACACAGATGTCTTGTCCTGGTATGTTTGCATTGCTTTGCAAGAAAATGACCTGGAGTTCAAGTGTTTTCATTAGCTATACAGGTGGATTGGAAGGTCTTTATGTTATTTTTTCAGGTTATATTAATTGTCACTTGTTTATTTCAACAGGATGAAGGGCCTCATTTCTCAGTTGGCTCTAAGCTTCTTTCAGTTGTTTATAAAGGTATTGCACCTGGGGGTGAAAGGATGTCGCTTCCATCGTTAGACATCAGCAGTAAGCGATTAGCTGATAGACTCCTGCAGCTAGCCTTTGCTATTGATGACCAGGTAGGATACTGTTCTCTGGTTTTAATACTGAATCATCATTTAATACTCATTATCAATACTTTTCTACCCATATTTTGGGTAGATGAGGCTGGTGTTTTATTCATAATCCTACAGAGGAACTGTAAGGATTCTTTGGCTTAATTGAGTGACAATTGTAGATAACAAGCATTTCAGTATTCTGTTTGTGCTTTATTTTTGTGCTTTCTGGTAACATAAAAGAGTTTGGAAGAAGTTTTAAAAGAACTCATGGGCTTTTATAAGAAATGAGTGGAACTTTATGTACCTGAGATAACTCTGTCTCTATACCTTAATTTTCACAGTGTGAGGAGCTAGTAAGCCTGCTGTTGAACACAGTGGTGTTATCTGTGCCATTATCAGGAGCATCCCAGAAGAACCTGATCAGTTTCTCTCATGGACAGTATTTTTACAGCCTGTTCTCAGAAACCATCAATCAACAGCTGCTGAAAAACCTGGATGTGATCGTAGTCCAGCTTATGGAATCATCTGCCAGCAATCCCCAAATGGTACTATACTTCTTTAAAAAGACAAGGTCAAATGGGAATGTTAGAAGTAACAAGTTTTTTGTTGTTATAGATGGATGTAACTGAGTGCGTAGTGGGGGAAAAAGTGCATTTGGTTGCACTTCGGATAGCGTTGCATTGATAGGTGTTTTTTAATTTTTTCGTGATTGCCTACTGGTGCTACTTTGATCTCCAACAACCTGACGTAACTTAGGCTGTCTGATGTCTCATGTCAAACTAAGTGGAAGGTGCTTACCTGTTACCTATCCTGAAGTCTATGAATTTCAGGATGTTTTTATGTAGTACTTCAGATCAAGAATGTCCTTTCAAAGCAAGTCTGCTTGTTCCTATTTACTGTGCTTTGATTTTCATTGTAGAGTGGTCCCAGAGCATGTGGACTGGATTCGTTTTGGATAAAACTAAACTGGAAAATGAACTCCAACCAGTAATAGGCATTTAGTCCACAGAACTTGAGTAGAGCTAGATCAAAGTATTAAAAAGAGAGACAAACACACACACAACCCTCTGTGACATGAAATAAATACAAAGTAGATGTCGTGTACTCAGTCTCAGCACCACTTGTTTTGTTCCATAGATTTTCTCCTGTTGGTCCACACTACTTACTTAGGTAGAGCTCACCTTCAGGTCCACAAAGGAAGTGTGTTACAATTTAGAAACCTTCTTTCAGTGTTGCTGACAAACAGAAGGGTCAAAAAGAAAGATCAGAAGTCTACTTTCCCTTTTGCTTAAAAAGATGCTCAGAAAAGTAGATTATCCTTTTAAAAACAATTGGATCTCTTTTTTATGCTTAAAGGTGTTGTTTCCAAGTTTTCTTCCTTTTCTTTTAACAAAAACCTTTCAGTCAGGTGTTAGATTCTCCTGAATCTCTGATTATTTTTTTTTTCATGATTGCCCATACCAGTGAAGAGATCCTATCATCATTTCATTTAGGATTCAAGAACCTACCTGTTGGTTTTCCTTCCAGGTTGGCAACATTCTGAACGGCATGTTAGATCAGAGTTTTAGGGAGCGTACCATACGCAAGCAGCAAGGAATGAAGCTGGTCACAGCTGTACTAAGAAACTGGAAGAAGCTTGACAGCTGGTGGGCCAAAGGTTCAGCTCCTGAGAGCAAAATGGCAGTCTTGACCCTGCTGGCAAAAGTTCTCCAGGTATGTGTTGCTTTATAAAATCCAGGTAAATTTTCTAATTCTGTAGGCATTTTATCTCTTTTTAAAGAAATGCTTTTCATTCTCATTATTTATGTTGGGTGGGGGGGAGGGGGAGGAAAGTTGGAGAATATCAGAATCTGATATCTTGCTAATTGCAAAGCACAGCAAATATTTGGATAGACAGAAATTACTAGATTTTGCTCTTCTCTCCCCCTGTCCCTCCCACCATTTTTTTTTTTTTTTTAACTGCTTTCATGCTTTAGCTTCATGTTTTCTTTCTGGAGAACTGGCACTGGTACAGGGAATAAGCTGTGAAAGTGAGCAGCCTCTAATACCGTTCTTTGTCATGTTGGCATCCAGAAAGTCAAAATGGGGGAGTTCTCCTCATATCAACAGACTGCAGAAAGATCTTTATTTCAAACACCTTTAATTTCTGTTACACTGGGGTTTGGGTCTTTTGTTTTTTCTTTCTTTATGTTGAAAAGATATTTTATCCACCTATCCTATTGGTGGTTTTCGGGAACTTGTAAAAGTAGCTGTGCACAAATATACAGAAAGATCTCTTATTGAGATATTTTTTTTTTATAATTAATTATTTTAAACTTTAATTGTTTAAAGGTAAGTTTCAGGACACAAAATGTGAGCTGTATTGCTGTATTAGCTGGCAGTGAAGTGACCAATAGGAAATCTGGCTTTAGGAGGGAGCTTAATATTTTTTTGAACTGGAAAATATGCAACAATATGATTGTACTGTGTAGCTTTTAGAATTCTTTTTGATAGTCCTTTTAAAACTAAAATCACTCTGTATGTGCTTTCTGTTAATTCGGTGTGGTTTTGGAAGTAAACAAGTCTATAGCTCATGTTTTTATTGTTCATTAATACAATGATCTCTTTGACTAGTTTAAAAAAAGAAAATCCTGATTTTTTTATTTCTTCTATTGTTCCAGATAGACTCTTCGGTTTCTTTCAATACCAATCATGAAGCATTTACAGACGTTTTTAATACCTATACCAGCCTACTTACTGATCAGAATTTAGGCTTAAATCTTAAGGTAAATTGCTCACTTCAGTGGTTTCCACACCTTCCCCAGATTAGAATGTTCATGACATTTCCTGTTATTCGGCTTAAATTTTACCTTAGTTTGCACAGTAACATGGACATCATTTCCATTTTTTTATTCTGTTCAAAATCCTAAAAATTGTAAGTCATCCTTTTTGTTCTTTAAACAGAAGGCAGCATCACAGATCTGCTTTGGTTTTAGGTGTTCCTTTTTTTCTTTGCCCTACTGAAAGGCATGTAATTTTTAGGAAAAACCTGTCAGTTGCAAGTAGTTTAGAACTCTGAAGTGTTCATCTGAGAAATGACAGCTAATCAGGCTTTTAGCACGGAGTGGCATTTACTACATGTCAAATTACAAACATATGCCATGATTTTAATGTCCATGTCTGCAAGCATGAGACCAGTACTAATGGATTAACTGCTATATGTGGCTTGGTCAGGAGGGGGAGATAAAGTACTGCGTACTGAAAGTGGAAGTTCTCAAAGAAGCTGGATCATAGGCTTTGGACTGGAAGACTAAAATTTTGTACTTATGAAGTAGCTTTGCATGGTTGCTGCTCAGTCAGTCTACCTTTAGCTAGACAGACTTTTGTACTTTCATGTGCATTCAAAATAAATAAAGTTTGGGATCTTGCTTTAGCTGCCAGGTGGTGTGTTAAATCAGTGACTTGTGTGATAATGGGTGCTTGCTTAAAAGAACAATAAGGTCTTATTGAAAGCCATGTCAGCCATGAGATGTTAATTGGTTTTTAACTCCCATCAGCAGTGACCAAAGCTGTTTTCTGAACTAGCACCTTAAAGATGGGCAGCTACATAGCATGTCTTTATCAGCACACTGAGTCATTGAATCAGTACACGCAGCCATTGCTGATTATTTTGTGGTTCTATTTAGCTTGCTTCGTAGACGACTTTTTTTTTCTTTTTTTTTAGTGTAAAACTACATTTCTTTTCTTCAGGGCCAAGCAGTGATAATTCTGCCGTTCTTCACTAATTTGACTGGAGAAAAACTTAATGACCTTAAGAATGCTCTTGATCAATTTATTGCTCTCAATTTTCCCATGAGGTCAGATGAGTTTCCCAAAGGAACCCTGAAGCACAATAACTATGTAGACTGCACTAAGAAGGTCGGTATTTTTAATGAATGTGTAATTAGAAGCCTAAGTGAACTATGTCTAGAAACAGTGTTTTGTAGGATCTGCAATTAAAGAGAGACTCCCAGTTCACAGAAGAAAACTAGCTTTTCTGTTTCTGAGTTACATCTTTATCCAGAAGTTTAATGTACAGAAACACATTAAATAAGCATATCCTTCTGTGCATCTGCTTCTGATCAGTACTGAAAAATAATTACGTAATTGGATGGAATTGATTTGATCTAGTGTGGCTCCTTATGTTATGTATTACTCCCTTTTCAGTTTTTAGATGCTTTAGAATTGTCTCAGAGTCCAATGCTGTTGCAGCTTATGACAGAGGTTCTCTGTAGGGACCACAGACATTTCATGGAGGACTTATTTCAAGCCAGCTTCAAAAGAATTTCCAGAAGGTGAGTTTGGTCTATTGGATTTTGCTCTTGTTCTCATTGAATTTTTGCTGAAGCAAATTTGCTTCCTCTATTATGTTGTCCATGTAGTAGTGATGATTTACACAATAAAGTTTTACATAATGGTTTTAAGTCGAATTTTGCTTTTGTCTTCACATTTCCAAAATACTTACGAAGTGAGAACAAGTGGCGCCAACTTCCATATGACACTTCCAAAGCCTAGGCAAATTTTATAAGCCTCCTGTAAATTAGCTTGTTCTGGCAGAATTCAGTTAAAGATAGTAATTGTGTGTGATACCTATATTTGCTGTCCCTGTATAACCACACAGTCACTTAAGTAGATAGCACTTAAACTGACAGTGGATTACTTTATTC
This sequence comes from Rissa tridactyla, assembly GCF_028500815.1. Classification (NCBI taxonomy): domain Eukaryota; kingdom Metazoa; phylum Chordata; class Aves; order Charadriiformes; family Laridae; genus Rissa; species Rissa tridactyla. Next base: position 46,275,933 of record NC_071467.1, read on the forward strand.
AACCCCTTTGGAAATACATCAGTACATTTATTTAATTGAAAGTTTCCAGGGTGATATACTGTAGACACAAACATGCTCTGTCCACAGAAGAGGTCTTCAGTCTCTTCTAAAACCAAACATTCCAATTCATGATGGGCTATTAAGTAGTGACTATTGGAGCATGTCATTTCCCGGACAAAGTAATTTACCTTAGGCCCAAATCCCATTTTTTAAGTTTTACCTTTTATAAAATTATTCAGATCAACAGTTCATCTAGTAGTGGAACACTTGGTAGGCCACAAAAGGACCTGATAACAGTGAAGTCTCCTTTTTTCCTTCTTGTTTGCCCCCAGTCTTCACCTGTACCAGATAAATATTTTTTTAGGTTGTTCAGCAAAAAAGGGACTGAGAAAGCTAATGGTTGCTTTTAAATTAAACTAAGATGTACGAACAAGTTTACCATCTGTTGCAGAGTAAGAAGCTGAGATTTTCTTTAAAGAGCTCCCCAGTAAGTGGCAATTCAACCTGATCTTGCATGTGTTACAGGACGATAAACCAAGAGGGTATGAATGCAGACAACAAAAAACTTTAAATGTCAGGGGGTTTTGAAACATAAATGGAGTCTGGTAAAAGAGTTTTTATCTTGAGGTTTCCATCTTGTTTAGGAGCACCACTGACAAACAAGTGATACTGTTGGACACGGTTCACAAAATGTTCCAGAGTGAACACCTTCTTTCAAATACTACCCGTCAAGCCTTTATGGATCGCTCCCTCCTCACTGTCTTGTGGCACTGCAGCTTGGATGCACTGAGAGAATTCTTTAGCAAGATTATAGTGCAGGCTATGGATGCACTTAATTCCAGGTTTACAAAGGTATGAATTACTTTTCTTTAGGATTGGGGAAGGTCTAATAAAATGCTGGTGTTGGTATGTACATTTTGCTTAACTTAGAGTGAGGCACTGATTGAAATCATTTGCTCTCCAGTTACCTGTATTTTGGAGCAGAAGATTGTGCCAATTACATGGTTTAGTTATTAGTGAGAAACATTTCTTTATTCCCTAACACACTGTTGCGTTGAAGTTAATGTACGTTTGCATATCTTCTGTGTATAAAAATCAAAGTTGTAATGTTATCTATATATATCTAAAGGAGTCTGAAGTTCTGTCAAAAGCAAAAACCCAGTCTAACTTTGAAATATAAAAGCTGTATAAAATTTTAGCCTGGTCCTATGCTGTAAGAGAAGTATTCAACCTCAGTAATGAAAGCTCTTAAATTAGGTGCCTGCCTTCTAGAGAAAGAAACACCTCTAATCATTGCAAAGATCCTTTGGCAAGGAATTAGGAGCACAGATCATCCTTTGTCTATTTACAGCCTATCCTCCAATTTAAAGTATAGTTATAGCCAATAATTTTGTTGTCAGTGGAGGTCTCTGCTCTTGCTGTAGTTCTTGACTCCCATGTTTTTGATGATGTGGCTGTTTAAAGGCAGCAGGGCAAACAAGATGCTGAAAGGAGGGCCATGACGGTGATCAAAGGGCTGGAGCACCACTACAATGAAGACAGGCTGAGACAATTGGGGTTGTTCAGCCTGGAGAAGAGAAGGCTCGGGGGAGACCTTATAGCAGCCTTCCAGTACCTGAAGGGGGCCTACAGGAAAGCTGGGGAGGGGCTGTTTGCAAGGTCATGTAGCAACAGGACGAGGGGCAATGGTTTTAAACTAGAGCAGGGTAGGTTTAGATTAGACATTAGGAAGAAGCTCTTTACAATGAGGGTGGTGAAACGTTGGACCAGGTTGCCTAGAGAGGTGGTGGACATTCAAGGTCAGGCTTGATGAGGCTCTGAGCAACCCGGTCTAGTTGAAGATGTCCCTGCTTACTGCAGGGGGGTTGGACTAGATGACCTTTAAAGATCCCTTCCAACCCAACACATTCTATGAAAGGATCCATATTTAGTAATAGTTATTAAAAACAAGACGCTAAACCCAAGACTTACGTAGAGTTGCCCCCACCATGTTTCTGTTGCTGTAAACGTTGGCACCAAAGTGAGGTGCTTAAAGAAAATCATGAGTGATACCCAGTATGGTGACAGGTATGTATGTTTTGCGTACAGTTGTCATGAGTCTTAGCTGTTACTTGGTATTCTGCTTATTTCACTCTGATATCACTATAATGATTTAGGCCAATTGTAATTAAGACAACTCACCTGATAAAGAGCAGATCATAATAGTTTTAGTAACTGTATTACACAGGAACTCGGAATCAGTCAGTCTTTTATTGTCATCAGCTTTTTTCTCTGTTTTAGAAGGTAGAGGTAAGCTGAAGGCTGTTAAGTAGCTCCACAGTTACTCTAATTTCTACTAAGGAATGGCAGGATCCAGGAAATCTCTTTTTGAGCTTTTTCGTATTTGTTTCCAGTCCAATGAATACACTTTTGATACACAAGTCACCAAGAAAATGGGGTATTACAAGCTGCTAGAAGTGATGTATGTGCGTCTTTCAAAAGAGGATGTTTACTCCAAGGACTCTAAAATTAATCAAGCTTACCGTGGCTCCATGAGCGTAGAAGGAAATGAACTTACCAAGACACTAATAAAGTAAGACTATTATTTCTTTTATTTCCTTTTAATTCCTAATTAGGTTTTGGGCAGATACAATTTTTAAGTTTGCCATATAAAGCAGAAGATTGATTTGCTCAAGGATAAATGTAATCTCTGATGTAGCTTTTGATTGTACATGGAATACACAATATTGAATTTACATTGATAGAATGAACTTTAACGTAGACTACAATCTGATGTCAGGATAACTTTTGCCTCCTCTTTTTGCCATTTCTATTTGTTAAGCTTGTGCTTTTAGTTTTGTTTTTCGGTATGATTCTTGGCCTTTAATTTGTGTTTTCACAATTTCAGTTTCAGTATACTTACACTTTCACGTAGAGTATGGTTCTGTGTTGTAAGATAGGTGTTGATATGATTGACTGAGAAAATGGGATGGATTTTCATTTACATTTCATAATATAGCAGCACACCTAGTAGGTGTAATTTTAATCAACACTGCAGAGGGGGACAAAAGATTAATACTGAATATATATGCTAATTAATATTTTTAGTTTGTTTAATGTTCTGAAAAAAAATCAGATGTCTGAATTGCTGTTTTGTTTTTTTTTTTCATTTGGGTTTAATTTTATTTTACAATGCCATTTTCTATGAGGACTTTAAAGAATTTCTTGGCTATGAATTGCAGAAGTTCTATAAGTGGTTATGGGCAAAAAACCTATAAAAATTGCATCTAAACTGGTTTTCTCTGGCTGACCTATAGCATAACTTAGCATGCCAGTCCATTCATAATTTCTTGGGAAAGGACCATGAGAGAGATTTATGCGTGCATTGGAACATATCTCCATCTTGTCTGAAAACGGCCTATCATCGTTCCTGACATTAAGGACAGCCGTGTAAATACTTGAGGAAGTTGGCTTTGTCGTTGCTGAATGGTTCTGTTTCAGTGCAATATGCCCGCAGAGAACTTGAATAAGTCTTAGGTGGTTTAATGCTGATACTCCTATAATAATAAAGATCTCTTGAAGTTCTGTTGATTCACTGGTCTCTGGTTGGGGCCTTTCCTGTGCTTCCTGTAAAAAAAAAAAAAAAAAAAAAAAAAAAAAAAATACTTCTAATGGTGTTTCCTTGCCTGTTTGCATTTTAAGGTCATGCTATGATGCATTTACGGAAAACATGGCAGGAGAGAGTCAGCTGTTGGAGAAGAGGAGACAGTATCACTGTGCAGCATATAATTGTGCTATTGCTGTTATCAGTTGTGTCTTCACCGAAAGTAAATTTTATCAAGGTTTTCTTTTTACAGAAAAATCAGAAAAGGTGAGAAGCTGTTGTTGCTGTCAGAAGGCTTCCAGAGCACGAACCACAAAGTGATTTTACTTGATTGCAATAAATGAAAGAATCAAGCCTGAATGACATGCAGTTATATTAACAAACTACCCAGTGAGGCAAGAGAAGGAGTCATAGCTGACTTTCTTGCATCCTTCATGCAATATCAATTGCTGATGAAGGTTTTATTGTCTGTTTGGGAATGAATGAATAGTGATTTGTTTACCATGTTTTCCCTCCACTCTCAATCCATTTTCTAAAATATGAGAAAAAACCCTATTGTTAAGTTCTCCAGTGCTTGCAATATACTTGATTAAGAGAGAACCTCTTTATAGAGCACATTGTGCTGTGAATTCTTGTGTAGTTGAATAGCAGAATTTTCTTCAAAGTATTGATCTAGGGGAGTAAACATGCCATATTTTCTGTGTTGTACATTGATCTGGGTTTTTTTAAGAAGAAATAAAATATGTTCAGAGCAATTTTTGTTTTGTGCAGAAGTATAATTTTGCACTTTCCAAACATGCTTCAATTTGCAGAACTTGCTGATTTTTGAAAATCTGATAGACCTGAAGCGTCAGTATACATTTCCTGTAGAAATTGAGGTGAGTGGAATTTCTGGGCCTTAGGGTTCCTAAGGAAAAAATTAGTATGGCTTTAATAGTGTCACTGTAGACCAGGTCAATTCTCACATACAGAGAAAGAGAATTCTGTGGTGAATAAAAAATAGAGTACTCCTCTAATGTTTTAAAATACATTTTTCTGAGAGAAATACAGACTTGAAATTTAGAACACACCTGTAGTACACATAACTTTAATACACTTTTTAGCACACTGACTCTAGTAATGAACAGCTGTAGGAATAAGTAATTTAGCTGTTGTTCTGTAGCACTAACTATAATAATTTATAACATGGGATTTCCATTCATGTTAAATGGTTTTGATCATTTTCTGGCAGTTCTGTAAATAAACTGTAAATTAAAAAAACTAATTTTCAAACTTTATTTCTTGCTGTTTAGGTGCCTCTGGAAAGAAAGAAGCGGTACATTGCTATTAGAAAGGAGGCCAGGGATGCAGGGAATGGTGATCGGGGTATGAAAGTCATTTATGACTATGGAAAAAAATGTCTTCTTACCTTTCAGTGTTCATTGATGTGTAGCTAATAAGCCTCTACTGTAGCAGGAACAAATAAAAGCATTTAATATACTTCATCTAACAACCAATTCCCATCCACCCTCAAATTCTAGTGGCCAATAAAGGCTTGTTTCTTGTAATTCCCTTTATTAATGGTCTATTCTTTTCCCTATTTAGATGAACCCAAGTATTTAGCTTCTGCATCATACATGATGGACAGCAGTTTGAGTGAGGAAATGAGTCAGTTTGATTTTTCTACTGGAGTCCAAGGTTTTTCTTACAGCTCCCAAGATGTTACAGCTAGCAGTGCTCGTTTCAGGAGAAAGGTAACTTAGTGATTTATATGCTATGAGGAGGAAGAGTTTTATGCTTTCCAGCAATTGCATACGTTTATTGGAGTTGAGAAAGAAAAATTTCCAGTTTCCTGTATTTGTTCTACTTGCCTGAAAATGTGTTTCTCCAGAAGACAAGGGAGGAGGACTAGAGCTGTGTTCTGTTGGTCATTTTTCTTCTTCCCTTTCTCCACTGTCTGTAGCTGGAGAAAAGCAATGCCCTACCTTGGCTTTCTAAAGTCGAGTAATGTGAGTGAAGTCCAGCCTGAGTTGTAAAAACATGGCTTTTGACTTTGAGTGTGCTCAGGATTATCCTGTGATGGTTGTATTTCTGTTAGGCACCTAGTTTCCTCATTTCCCTCTTCTTTAGGTCTGAAGGCACTTGTCCAAGCTGATTGTATCGAATGTATGGATTGTATCAAACGTATGGAATAAGTGATCAAACACTTTATTATTTTTGTATTGCTGTTGTGGCATCTTGTATTTAACTGTGGGTCTTAATATCTTCCAAGACTTTAGGTTGTGTTCCTTCTGCGATCAAGAGATGTCTCATCAACAATAATGCTGATAGGATAGATAGTTGCTATAAAACAGAAAGAAAACTTGTAAAAGTGTCATCAACATTGAAGATGAAATTTGTCAAAATAACTGTTAACATTGGGAAAGATAAACTGTTTCCATGTTTTGGAGCAAGGAGGTGTTTTAGCTGCAACGACGTTAACCAGAAATGTACTTTCTATCTGCTTTGCGTAGTAGTGTTGCAGTTTCTCACTGCGAACAATTTTTTCTTGTGATTTACTCTGTGTAGCAAAAGAGAGAGCTGCTGTGGTTGCTAGTCAGTGTGAAACAACACATCCATAAAAATAGGGCTTTCCCCCGTGGAAAGTGTTAACACATTCTTTCAGCTGTGAAATGAAATAATTTCTGAGGTTCAGCTAACTCTTCCCACTTCCAGCAGTCGCCACACCTATCCTGGCAGGTAGTAAAGTCAAAGTAACATGAAGTTGACGTCTGTTGGCACAGAAAGTAAAAGATGTCCACAGTTGGTACATATATTTGGGAGGTGTCTGAACAATGCATTTGATGTATTCCTTGCTGTGCACACTGTGCGTGTAGTCAAAGCTGTACACACAGATAAGATCAGAATGACTCATGGCATTGTCATGATTTAAAAGAAAATACAGTGGTGTTATTAATCATAGTAAAATTTTTTTCAGGAGCCCACAGAATACATGGTTTTAAATGATGAGATGGAACTGGAAATGGATGAACTCAACCAACATGAGTGTATGGCTTCTATGACCACTCTGATTAAACATATGCAGAGGAACCAGATCACACCCAAAGTGGAGGAGGCCAGTATTAACCAAGAAATTGGCAGTTTTTCACTAATTATACCAAGAAAAGGGAGTCATGGTTGAATCCATTCATTTATTAATTTTCTTGGCTATGTTATAATGAGAGCTCAAGCTGGGGGCTTTTTGGCTTGGTAAGCCTGTTTGATCGAAGAAGTGAGTTGATTTTTGCTCATCTCTTAAATTTCAGGGGACGATTCCAGGAGATCTTCCTCTTTGGATGAAGTTTCTGCATGGCAAATTAGGAAACCCATCAGTACCACTAAATATTCGCCTCTTCATAGCAAAACTTATTGTTAATACTGAGGACGTGAGTAATTTTTTTTGTTATATTTTTTTCTGTTAACAGAACAGGTTGTATTATAATATCAGCCATGTTAACTCCTCTGAGGTAAAATCACATCACCTCAGCTGACGCTTTTGCGGCATTCAAATTGAGTAGTTTGCTGTGATAAAAAGGAGTGCATTCATAGCCCAAAATTCCAGATAGTGCCAATATTTTTAATGTAATACAAATACTGTTTTTCCCAAACTCTACTTCTGTAAGTAGAGTGTGTCCGCAACATGTGTCTTCTGTAAACTATAAGTAATTGATTCATTGATACTGAGCAAGAGGTATGGCTGATTATGTTTGCCATCTTTGCAGGAGCAGATATAATGGTTTTTTAATGGTCACAGATGAATCTTATGGAAAACCTTAGAGCTAAATGATGTTCTGGTTGCAGAAAGATATTAAGATAGAATAATGTGTCTTTGCCTGCGGAGCACGTTTTCTAACTCTTATTCTGGGGTAAAACATTCTCATCCTATTTCATACAGTGGTTTTAAAGTATAGTGCTTCTGTCTGAAATATTCCAAATACAAAATACAAAGAGTCTGAATTTCAGAAGTAATTCAGGAAGCTTTAACACTTGCTTAATGCTACTTTCTTAGTAAAGCTGTCTGAAATGGGAGGCTAGATGAATGGCATGCTCTTTCAAATCCTTTAGGGACAGGTTTTCTGAGCGAGAGCCGTATTATGTGGGCTCTAGTGAAATAGTTAACTTTATGTGAATACTTAGTTAAAAGTTTCTATGCAGAAGTGAGGAACGTGGTTATGGATGCTTTTTATTTTAAAGTTATTTTAAATTTTTTGTGGTTGTTGCTTCAGAGGTTAAGCAAAGTGATAAGAGGTTGACTTAGCAGTCTAATGATTATTGAATGACAAGTTATTGAACAGTTGGATAATTTGTACTTGATCACTGATTCTCCTGTTTTCCATAGGTTTTCCGACCTTATGCAAAGCAATGGCTTGGTCCATTGCTGCAGCTGGTTGTTTCTGGGAATAATGGAGGTGAAGGGATTCATTACATGGTAGTGGAAATAGTAGTTACTATCCTTTCCTGGACAAGCGTAAGCACTCCCAAAGTAAGGAAATGTGAAATTCCTTTTTATTATTATTGTAACTATTTGGTAAGGAATGAGTGAGTTTTTTATTATGCATTTGTAATGATTTGCTACATAAGCTATTTTTGAAGTTAATACCTAAAAGAAACAGTAGACTTATTTACTTGCTTGCTTTCATAAAACAAGGTATGTCTTCATGTTGGAGTCACTATATTTATTTTTGCTCCTATTCACTGTAGGGGAATATTAAGGATGAGATTTTAGCTAACAGATTGCTTGAATTCTTGATGAAGAATGCCTTTCACCAAAAAAGAGCTGTGTTCAGACACAATCTGGAAATCATAAAGACAGTTGTAGAGTGTTGGAAGAACTGTCTCTCCATACCTTACAGGTAAGCATTTAGACAATTTCTTTCTTTTATCAGTATTTCAAGAATGTGAGTGAACATTAGCAAAGGAGATGAAAAGGTAAATTCAGCTGCAATAGTAAACTTTTTGCCCTAGTGTTGACAGTAGAACTTCAGAACTGAACTCTCCAAAGGTTGTAACTTAATTTGCAAAACAACAAGGAGAGACAAGGAAAACAGGAGGTTTGCAACAAAGCAACAATAAAAACAGGAGTAATCTCTGCAAAGACTTACATTTCACTTGAAATTTGGGATGTTATCATTGAATATTGCTGCACTGTTAGTAAGACTTCTGTGATCTGCTGTGCTCCTGAACTTGTTGCAGAGAATTTGTGTGGGCTTACAATCGCTTTTTAGAATATTTTTTTTTTTTTTTGTCAGACCTCTTCATTGAAGAGAAATACTTACTTCGTTCTGAGTATATGCTTTCTACTGGTTTTGATGGGAGTGTGTATTCATATGTACATACTTTCTGCTGGTTTTGGTAGGGTCGTATGTGTGTATATATCTTTATATACACAGAGAGTGAGTGATTTATGATGTGCATATTTTGGATTTTTCATATAAATAATAATTACTTTCATGTTTTTATCCAACAGCTTAATATTTGAAAAGTTTTCTAGTGGAGACCCTGATACAAAGGACAACTCGGTGGGAATTCAGCTGCTGGGAATTGTTCTTGCTAACAATTTGCCTCCCTTTGACCCGAAGTGTGAAATAGATCGTGTCAGGTGAGAAATGCAGCTTTTTAGAGAATGATTTTCACAAAAGCTTAAGACAGATCTAACTTGTCAGCATGAAGTATGAGAACTGGATTGTTCGTTTATTGGAATTGTTTGTCCCATCACCCCTCTGCTATTGTCTGTCAGATGTAATGCTTTGCTAGCTGCAAACTGCAGACCGCATTTATTTTGGAAAATGCCTAGAAGGATGTACGCTTTTTTACAGTGGGCCCCAGGGTTACAGTTTTTGTGGGAATTACCAGAGTCAGGAATTGCCAAGTCAGGGATTTTGAGACACTGCAGGTGGAAATCCATGTTGCGCTGTATTCCGCTCTTCTAAAAGCAGTCACTGTTGCCGTAGGGAGCTCAGGTAAGTTTTTTGAGTTAAAAATTGGATGCTGGAGTAGTGGCTTACAGCAGGTCTACCTTTTTGTGTTAGGTATTTTCAGGCTTTGACCAGCAACATGGGCTGCTTAAAGTATAAAGAAGTTTATGCAGCTGCAGCAGAAGTGTTGGGACTTGCTCTTCGATACATTGCTGAGAGAGAAAATGTAAGTGAACTGTGTTGTGTGTTTGAACATTCCTGTCCTGATTCTGTGTACATCTTCTGTATGACTACTCGGTTCAGCTGCAAAAATGAATGTATTTAAAATTCAACAGTCTTTATCCAATAGATCGAGTTAAAGGTTTAAACTCAAGAGGAAAAGAATTTGAGAGCAGATTAAGCGCAGAGTTTTTGCCCTGCTATTTTGGAGCTGGCAGTGAATGGTCTCTTTCTGAGGCTTTCTTCAGCTTTTGCCAATCAGCAGCACTGGCATGGTACATTTAAAGTTGTTTTTCTTTTCTAAAGAAAAAAAAATTGCAAGGTGGGGTATTTGGGGCAACCTTTTGAATATCTGTATCTGAGGATGTTTAATAACTTGTAGGTTTTGGTGTAAAATTTAAAGGTATTGTATTTAATTTTGAATCCAGTTATTTTTTAGGTAGTGATAGGGTGAATGCAAAAACTGTTACTCACCAAATCCTACAGTACTAGAACTAGGGGACAGTGCTTGATGATCACAGAAATCAGTTTGAGACAGATGCTAGAAGTACTTCTTTACACAACAGTTAGGGAACTTCTGGAATTTGTTGCCAGAAGAGATTCTAGGGTTAAGTAGCATCATCAGGTTCAAAGAGAAATTAGGCAAATTCACACACAAAAAAATTCACGAACAGGTTTTAAAAAACAATAGACAACAACCTACACTCTAAGATCCCTAATCTAGTGACAGATGCATGTTGGGTTGTATGAGAGAAAAGGACAAAGTGCAGCCAGGCTCATGTACTCCCCCTAAATATCATTCTGCAGCTGCTGTCGGAGACAAAGATACCAAGATAGTGGCTAGGTGGATTATTACTCTGACCTTGTAGGTTATTCTTACTTCTCTCCCTACTACTTTTACTTCTTTCCCCACTTAATTGCATTCTGGTTGTTCATGCACAGTTTGTAGGGCATATTTCATAAATTTAATTCCTGCAGTTTTCTTTTTCACAGTCTTCCAAGTTCCATTATAAGCAGTATTTTGAATAAATAAGCAAAGATGGTGCCAATATTTTATCCTATAGAAATCTTATTTCTTTGATGTTAAGTGAAAGTTGCTGATTATTTTTCACCAAAAATGTCTAATTTTTTACATTCATTAATTGGAAATCTGCCATACCGAATGAGAAGCTACTTATTTATGTAAGCACACTAAGCAACTTGAATTTCAAAATTAAGGTGTTGGTTCCAAAGCAATCAAACAAAGCTCACAAACGTATTGTTTAAACAGGCAATCATGTGTTTCAGCCAGGCATAGCTGTACGGCAGCCATGAAGCACCATAAATGTCAAGATGAGGTGGATGGATCTTTCCTAGCGAAATGCACTAACAATACAGCACCAGAACTATGTGTCTTTAAGGTGGTTATGAGTTTCATGGCTATGCTTGTCTTGCCGTCTGTCTCATTTTCAGGTATTTGAAGATCCAGTTTATGATCGTGTCATAAAACAATTAAAACATCATCAGAACACCCAACAGGATAAGTTTATTCAATGCTTGAATAAAGTCGTTAAGAATTTTCCACCTCTTGCTGACAGGTATGTCATAATTTACATGGTATGTTCATTGTAGATCTAGAGGAATCATAGAAAATAACTTGTTTTTCTTTCTGGGCTTCTGGTTGTGTTAAGGTTTGTGAACGCAGTATTCTTTTTGATACCCAAACTTCATGGTGTGATGAAAACTTACTGTCTGGAAGTGATAATGTGCCGGGCAGAAGAAATACCTGATCTCCACTTGCAGTTAAAGAGTAAAGACTTTATCCAGATCATGAATCACAGGTGAGTGGTCATGTCATTACAAATGCGAATGCATAGTCTAAACTTCTTGGTAACATTTTCTGTTCTGGCCACAACATTTTTACCTTCAGAAGCATTTATAATTCATGTTCACCTTCTGGTCACTGCTCTTCTCATTTGAGCTAATGGAATCTGGGAGTTAAGATGGTTAGCTCACTGTGAAAAGCAAGCAAAAACCCCTAATCACCATTAAGGTGCAACACCGCTAGAACGTGAATTTCTGTAGTATGTATTAGTTTAGTTATATTCTTACTCTTAGGTTGAACTCAAAAGTATTTTCCTGAAGCCTTTTATGCAAAAATAAATATTATTACAAAAAACTAAATTGATCTTCTGGTTCTGTGTGTAGCAGTGAAGAGAAAAGCAATGTAACTATTCTTTTTTTTTTTCTTTCCCCCCCCCTCTCATTTAGGGATGATGAAAGGCAAAGGGTTTGTTTGGATATAGTGTACAAGATGCTGTCTAAACTAAAACCACTAGAACTTAAAGAACTGCTTCCTGGAGTGACAGGGTTCATTTCTCACCCTTCGGTAATATGTCGACAGCACATGTATGATATTCTGATGTGGATTTATGATAATTACAGGTGTGTATTCACTGCAGATGTTGTTTTCAGTGGTTTGTCACAGGCAGAGTGGAAGTGCTTGTAACATTGTCTTCCACCTTCATGTCCCTCGGTGCAGAATTTTTACAGTTCTCAGAAGAGTAAAGCCCGTGGTTTCTTTAAGTAACTCCAGCCTTTGGTGGCAGTTTTATCATTTCCACTGAGGGACAAAGACTTAGATATGAACTTTAGCCCAGAACCAGGATGTTGCATCACCACAGCATGATGGGATAAGAGGTCTTTGCTCTGATGCCCCCCCTTTTTTTCTTGTTGCCAGAATTGGTAACTAGAAAGAATTGTACACTGGAGAAATTTGCTTATAGGTAGAATGTGGATTAAGGCACTTCAGCATGAATGATCTGGAGCCTTTTAATCTGGTTGTCTAAAGATGTTCTTTCTGTTTGACCCCTTAGTAGGGAATAAATATGTACTCAGTTTGACAAGCAGGTTGCTATTGAATCATCTAATTTAGTTGGGTTCTATTATATGCTTTTTCCCAAGATAATGTAACTATTTGAATGGACAGTTATTGTGAAGAAAAAGTACAGGTAGTTTTTACTCCAGCATTCTTGGGAAAAGTTAATTCTCTGCCTTTTTCTCAGTTTTAACCCTGCAACCTCAGAATTATTTCTGTTTGGCCTTTGTAATAACTAACTAACATGTATTACTTAGAAAAGAAAAAAATCAGAAAGCTAAGTAGTGGAGAGAGGAGACACTTTTTGGCAATGAAGACCTCATGTTGTGAAAAACACGTGATATTGTCATGCCAAGTTGAGATTTTTATGAGAAGGGAGTGTTCCTCCTTTTCTCCCACCATCCTCTTGTTTTACTGTGGATTGTTTGAGATGAGTCATTGAGAGACATTTTTCTCCTTCCATCAGTGACCCAGAAAGCCAAGCAGATGGTGATTCTCAGGAAGTACTCAAGCTGGCAAAAGAAATCCTGCTTCAAGGACTAATTGATGAGAATGCTGAACTGCAGTGAGTAAACTGTGTTGTGGTGACTGCCCGAAGTAACGCACCCCTAAATTGCTCTTTCTGTGTATAACAGAAGAGTTGATCCTTAGAGGTTTTTAAAGTGTTTTAATATACAAGAGTAACAGTGACGTAGCGTTGTTTCCTTTTCTTCCCATTAGTTAACTCATAAATTGTATCCCATAGTGTTATACCAAATCCAAGTGATGCACAGAGCTTTTGAACAAACTTCTAAACTGTGGAGAAGTTGTGTCAGTATGTTAGACCTAATTCTGCATTAATGTTCTAGAGTTCTTGAACAACAAGAAGGCCCTCGCTACATGCAAACACACAAAAATAGATTAAATGTTGGAGGATGTTGGATTTTTTTTAAATTCTTCAAAGAAGCAAAAGATAGAAGAGGAGATCTCTGTGCTTATCCACCCCTAGCACTTCTCAAGAGGAAAACAACTCAATAGAAAAACTTTTTTCAGAGTAAACCTTTAATATCAGTTGAATGGCATAGAGCGTGATAGATGAATGAGGAATTTGGTGTAATTAAATGGAAGATCCATGACATGAAAGGATTAGTTGAAGCCTTTATCATCTTACTGTGTTTTGTTTTCTTAACTTGATTTTTTGATAGTGTTCTGTTTTCTGTTTGCAGATAACCAAGAATAACTTTATTCCTTGCCTTTACAGATTAATTGTTAGGAATTTTTGGAGTGATGAGAGAAGGTTACCTGCAAATATTCTTGATCGCATGCTGGCATTGTTAAATTCTTTATATTCCACCAAGATTGAAACACAGTACTTGAGTCTAATCACAAATTTTCTGCTTGAAATGACTAGCAAGAGCCCGGATTATTCCAGAAAGATATTTGAGCATCCACTGTCTGAATGCAAATTTCAGGTGAATTGTAATGTTTTATCCTGTGTGCAACCATGTGACAAATGCCATCCCTTGATGTAGTTACCACTTGAACAAGAGTGGCGTAGTGAAGGAGTTTTTTGAAAGCGCGTTTTGTACTCCATAGTTAACAGCTGCAACAGTCATGGGTTATGCACAGTATCAGAAGTTTGATGATTTTGTGGGGGCAATGATTTTGCTTTCTTTTCAAAAAAGAAAGGTTTAATTAAAATAATTATATATACCAAGTATAGCTGGTGTGTAGAGTACTGAAATACCTAAAAAGGAGGGTGGTGGAGAGAAGCACCATAAGCTAGAGTAAAGTTCTGAAGGAACAGGAATAGTGGTACAAGAACTGTGAATCAGTCCTCAGCTGACCAGTCCAAATTAGTGAGCTTTTTTGCTGAGCTATGGAGAACTTCTTTGTTTGGTTTTGTTCGTTTTTTTTATAGTCAAGTTCTGTCCCTATACCTGGGATGATGTTTTATTCTGTACTTCAATTTCTGGTATCCTGTCTCAAGGAAGGAAGGCAAAAAGCCTGCATTCTTATTGTTCTTATTAAAATCTCTTTTTGTTCATAGGACTTTGTAATTGATTCCAGCTGGCGTTACAGAAGTACCATGCTCACACCTATGTTTGTGGAGACTCAAGCTTCTCAGAGTACCCACAGGAATTTATCACAAGAAAGATCCCTTTCTGCTTCTGGGTCAGTCGGTGCTCGAGTGAGGGCTACCCAAAGGCAATATGAGTTTACACCTACACAGCATATCAGTAAGTTATAACAAGACCAGTGTCTTCTGAAATCTTCTTGTTTGCTAGAGGAATGATTTCATTCTCTTCATTCCTGTTGCATATGAATAGTTAATGTGAAAGTGTAAAGGCATTTAATATTTTGTTTTCAAGGGCACTTTTTTTTTTGTGTTATGAGAATAAACATCATCCGGTCACATTTTTATTAGTCATATATATACCTAACGGCTTGAAATCTGTTCTGCCCATAAACACTGGGAATGATATTTTTGGGGCAGGAAAATTACATGTTTCTTAAGTGTTTTCACTTGATTTATATGTGGATACATTACAGCTTTTTACAATTTTTTTTACAGGTGGTAGAAGTTCTTTTAATTGGCTAACTGGAACTAGCATTGACACGTTGGCAGAGTATACAGTTCCTTCATTCTCTGAATCCTTGTCTTCATCCATGCTGTTGGTTAACAAACAGAGTGAAAAATTTAAACAAGCAAGCTTTAAACCAGTGGGGCCAGATTTTGGGAAAAAAAGATTGGGTTTGCCTGGAGATGAGGTGGACAGCAAAACTAAAGGTCTGTAAGCTTTATGATGCAATTTATATAGAATTACATTTTTATAGACCATCTTTGTCAGTTATTTGGCCGACAGTCCATTATCTTTAAGACATTCTAATTGTGGTTCAACTTGAGAGATTTGTGTTTGCGGGAATGTGTGGTGATACCTAACATGTGGCAAAAAGCTAGAATTGTGCTAGGAATTGCAAAACTATATGTTGCTAGACAAAAGAACTGACTGGCTAGAAACCAGATGGTGTGATCTTTGCATTCCTACCTTTCCCTGAGACAATCGTAGCATGAGTGTTGGGCAGTTCTGCCCCTTCTGTTTTAAATTCAACTGCGTATCTCTTTAAAGAAGAGACTCTTTAAACATATTTTTTCCAAACCATTTCAGCTGTGCTGACACAATCTACAAGATATTGCAGTCTAGCATTAGAATTACCTGCTATTTTCTGAGAATGCTCCTTCGTCCACCCAGTCGATAACTGAAAAATCCAGTACTGTTCTGGAATGGCTTAGGCTCCTTCTCCCCGTTCGCTCCCCGTTTCAGCCTTGCCTACCTTGTCATTAAAATTTTGACCAGAAGGATGAGAGTAGGAGTTCAGGCAGAGAGTTATAAAGATTGACCTTTTCAATACCTAAGAAGTGTTTAAGGGCAGTTTTGAATGGACCATGCTGAACTGCAAAAAGAGAGAGGTCAGTGTACCTTCCAGGGAGTCCCTGATCTTCTACCAGGAAAATGCCAGTTGTAGTGATATGTTTTAGTTTGCTCATTCTTTTGTCCTAGGAAACGGACTGAACAATCTGTAAAGTGGCCTTTCTTCATGACTGTCTGGAGCAGGCGTTGATCCAGTGACAGTTCTGTAACAGTAACTTAAAAAATACAGTACTGTATTATTATTACCTAGTCTTGGAATATATTTAGCACCTCTTTTATGTAGGGAGCTATATACTTTGTGGAATGTGGTGCAAATGCCATACTTGCCTTTGAGAGCTTAAAATAAATCTGTCACATGGGGCAAATTTGTTCATGAATTTCAGTGCCTTTTCTGGTACAATAATTTGACCCTTATACCTCATCCGTGTGCTTAAAGTTTCTATACAAATGCTTATTACCTCTTCTCCTAAGAACAACTTAATTTGTTTTAATTTGCTGTCCTGTTGAAAGGCCTTGCTTTGAGTTGTTGGATACGAAACTTAGGAGACTAGCTGGCAAGCTAGTAAATACAAAGATTGTGTTTGTTATTATATGATGCTCTTGCCTTAAATCTGAAGTTTGCTTGAGAAAGGAAAAGCTGTGGACATGATCATGTGTTCCCTAGGTATAGAAGAACGAGCAGAAATTCTAAGACTGCGAAGACGTTTCTTGAAGGACCAAGATAAACTCAGTTTGATTTATGCTAGAAAAGGTGTGGCCGAACAGAAAAGAGAAAAGGTTTGTCAATCCAAATAAGTTTAAAACCTTAAGTGCCAGTGCCATTTGCAGTCTTGTACTTCATCTATAGAAGTAACTTTGTGAAGAAAGGGTAGATGTAAGATTCTGGTCACTACTTTAAGAGCTTTAGAAGGTTTTATCTGGAAATGGTGCTATTTATGTGTGTAAAGCTAAATGATGTTACTTAGCATGAGAGTGAAAAGAGATGGATGGTAACACTTCCAGCCTACAGCTTAGTATGTATGAAGGGATTTTATATGATGGAGTCCCTAACAGCTGTGGGAAGCTCTTTACGGCCTTCCTGGAAACTAGGAGCCTCAAAGCTACAGTACTCTATGAAAATAGTTGGAGAACTTCATCCGTTGTCTGAAGACCAACTCAAAAACGTCGTACAGCCGATGGACTAACCAGAACTGTTGTATAATTTTAACCTGAAGGAATGTTCATGATCATTTGCTGAGTGTTTATCAAAGCTAGAAACTTAGTAGTATGTGGGTTTCCTGGTTGTGTTATGTACTTACAATTAGTTTAAGTATTTTTAAGCTCTGTAACAGTTTTTCAGAGATTCACATTGCTAAAAATAACATATATTATTGTCCAAAAATGATAACAGTTAGACCCAGAGCGAAGGAACCCAGGACTGAGAGCTATGATTTTGAGACACACTTACAATTCTTTGCAGATGCAGACAACTGTGTAAACAGAACTTATGTCTAGAAGAACCACACAAGCAGATATTTTAACCAATTTATATTTACTTGCAGGCTAAAACTGCTATTTCCTCCCACCCTGAAAGACAGAACCTGTAACACATTCTGTGTAGCGGTCCAAAATACAACCACCAAAAAACCCCCGTGATATTCCACAATAAATGACCAGAAGACACTGTGAATTCTGGCAGAACCCCTTAAACTTTTCAGGAGATTTGTTGCACATAGATACACGTGGAACTTGGTGGCTTGCGTTAATACCATACCTGATGGGGTAAAACAGGAAAAAGTAGGTCCTGAGCAAGAAAGTATTTGGAAATAGCTTTAGCAAAGTCCTAATTTCTTCCAGCATATTTCACTGGAATATTTTTTTTTAAATCATCCCTTTGAAATTGTGTAGAAGAAAAATTATGAAGGGTTTACAGAAGAGAAAAATATCTTCAAGCTTTCTTCTATTTCCTGTTTCCATTCTACCAGTGTGTATATATCTACCCATTGTCTGCTGGTTTAACTGGTTACGGCAGTAGTTAAAACTAAAATCCCAGCCTCTGATTTCCTTATAGCGTATTAGTGCTATGAAAAGGAGGAAAGGCAGAGGAAGAGATAGTTTTGCCTATATGTGGTAGTAGCTCTCGTTCAATTTAAATGTATTCTTTTAAGCCTCAGCAAAAGGCGGGGCAGCTATTTAACAACTGCAGTTTGCAACAGTTTTATTACAGTTTGGTTTAAGTTTTACTAGGAATCAAGTCTACCAGGTTTCGTCCTCCATCCTTCCATCTCACTGTGTGAAATACAACACGCTAGCTGTAGCAACCACATTTTACTTTGCACCTGGGCCAGCCTGAGAACCGTCGTATTTTGGACTACTGTGGCTCAGCTGGCAGGCAGTGAATTATTAAGCCATAGCAGCCCATGAGCTGCCAGTCATAATCCTTGTCTTAAAAAGTGACTTAAAGACTGCCTCCATGGAAGCAGGAATTACAAGGCATTAATATTAAACAGTTAATGACCTAATTAAGTCTATGAACAAGACTTTGGAGTTTTCAATTGACTAAGATAATTTTGGGTTTAACCATAGTACAGCTTTATAGAAAATGTATTTGTTCAATAAGCATGGCAAAAGTTTATAAAACACTTCAGAAATGCTGTTGCTTATTTTGTCTTATCTAGATACAGCTCTTTCTAAGTAATACGAATCTTTTTTTTTAACATGAGCAATGCATTTCAGGAGATGAAATCTGAGCTGAAGATGAAGTATGATGCCCAGGTTACTTTGTACAGAAGTTACCGAGTAGGAGACCTTCCTGACATCCAGATCGAATACTGCAGTCTCATTGCCCCTCTGCAGGGCCTTGCCCAGGTCTGTCTGCTTTTCAAAGGTCATTTGTGAAGTTTTCTGTTCTTGTAGGGAAAATCATGTGTACCTGGGCAGCTGCTTTCAAAATTGATTTGTTGGTTTGTAGTCACCTGTGATACGCATTTAAAGTGTCTGTTTTGAGGGAGTGTTTCTCCTACCCCTTGGCTGGTGCAGTGATGAGAGAAGATGCCTTGTACCTTGCCTCGCCTGAGCAGTTGAGTCGAACACTGAGGACCTGAGACATCGGCTGTTGTCCATTGCCTCTGGGTTCCTCTGCTTGAGGAAAAGATGGTGGTGGTCTTTACAGACATTATTGCAAAAGACATCTCGCTGTACAGCAACAAAAAAATCCATTTTTATTATTTTATGTGGCTACAGTGGAGTTGTAAAAATACAAATGAAGTTTCTGTGTCTAAGACTGGACTCGGACTACTCAGTAAAGCTGATCCAATATTTCTTTTCCTACCTGAGAGCATTAGAAACTGTAGGCTGAACCTATCCTATTTTACAGTGTTTGGGAAGTCACAGTGTTCCCAGTTACCTTTGTATTGAATTTCTTTTGATGTAAAGAAATGTGTAAAGGGAGTACGTAGCATAATTATGAGTTATCTGAATAGCACTAGATCAGAACTTAGACCAATCCCCAGTCCCATGATAGACCGGGATTCATGGGATTGTTACACATACAAACGTGTTTCTGGGTTGAAAAAGTGCCTATATATCTCACATGGAACTGTCTGTCTATACAGACAGTCTATCCCTCCTTCAGTGTTAGATCCGGGTCTCCTCACACGTTGGTGCCTTCTGCTTTTTCCTGAAACCCTCTTCACTGGCAGCGGTGTCCATAAGATGGTATCGGGTGTCTTTAGACAGAAGAAAACAGAAGAAACAGTTGGTTTCTGTAGTGGGAATTGTGAATATGTGAAAATTGTAAATTTCATCCTCTCTACCAACACTCTGGCCTGAAACCGACATTGTCTGGAGTTTCTTTATGAAGAAGAATTAAGATGGGATTTGAATGGGTAGTACAGTAATTACCGACATAGGTGTGATGCATGCCAGACTAATTATTCCACTCCCAAAGAGTGTCCACATAGGGATTAGGTACAGGGTGGGTCAAATCTCTTAATTTCATTTATTAGTTTATTGTGTCACAGCAAAATTCAGTTGCCTTATTGTTTTTGTTGTAATTTACAGAAAGATCCAACATTTGCCAAGCAGCTTTTCAGCAGTTTGTTTGATGGAATTTTGCATGAGGTAGAAAAATCTAAAAGCCCTTCTGAGAAAAAAGCCATTATCCAGAAGCTGCTGAACGACTTCAATAATTTCCTGAGTATGAGCCTGTCTTACTTCCCACCATTCATTGCGTGCATCCAGGTAAATCCTGCTATATGGCATGAAAGTGGCCGAACATTATGTCTTTGTCTGAATGTGTGATAAACCCAGTGGTAGTGAAGCTTAAATACTGAAATTTAGACAGAGATGGAAAGAGAATTGTTAACCAAATGGATATTTCAAGTGACTCTTGTTAAGGTGAACAAGGTAATTCATGCCTCTGAACTGATTTTTTTCAAGGTTTCTACAATTTCTGATCTGTAGAGTTTGAGTCACCTTTTAATGTCTTAATTGAGCCAGTAACAAGAAGAGACTTGACTTTAAATGAAAGGCACAAGAACAATTGAAAGGGTTATGTGTGGGTGTCATGTGCTTATCTTCCTGTTTCTGGGAAGTGATTACTGAGGAATACTTTGATGTCGTGAGGATATCAGTAGCTGTCAGACTGTTGTTAGCATCTTTTATTTATTTTTTCAAATTAGTCCCCTGAAGTTGTTGTCTGGAGATTTTCAGTAACGAGGGAAGGACTCGCTCCCACCAAAGGGTGAGTGGGTGCGCCACAGCCGTTTCACTGGAAAAGAAACACGAGCCTTTCTGCTATGAGAATATACTGACCTGGAGTACATTGTACTCTTTTACCCCAGTTTTCAGGGAAGTAAAAAAAACTTACCCAAGCACCTGTTACATACTCATTGTCACAGTATTTAATGTTTCTTGTCAACTTGTTGATCTTAATGTTGCATCAGATTTGTAGCTCTCAAAATAATCTTTTTTAGTGGTTTCTTCTTTCTGTTATGGAAATTTAAATACTCTGTGACAGTAGGTGTCATTCGTAATACAGGAGAAATGTCTAGTTTGGATGAGCTTTTTAAATAGTGACAAACTTTGCTTCTTAGTACTTGTATTTACACATCTGAAAAAATGTAATTTCTTGTTTACTTTTTTTCTGTGCAGCTGCACAAAAGGTCAAATGCTATGGGGATTTTTCTGGGCTGTCTTGGTATTTTTCGAGCCAGCATCTTACAATAGCTATCTGTTAATATTCCCTCTTGACATTGCATTTGTTGGTTTTCTGACTTGATATTATTATTTGTATTAAATTATTTTGTCTGTTAGACCCTATTCATAACACTTTTCTGTTAGGCTACTTTTTTTTTTTTCTGAGTAGACATAAAATGAATACTCAAAAAATAGAAAAGTTAAAATTCGTCAAAAATACAGACTTTTTAAGAGTGGTAAAAGCATCTCATTGCCATCCCCGTTCAATAATAAAAGAACAGCAGCATGAAGGCAAGCTTCAGCCTGTGTATTTGAGCATCCTGTGTAACAGTGAAAGGAATTATTTTCCCCAACAGGGAACAGAGTTCATATCGATCAGGAGAGAGCTGAGAGAGGGCGAGCGAGAGCACACAGTGCTGAGGCTGTCATTTGGCTCACAAAGGCTGTCCTAATGGCTTGGCCATTTGGAAATACAGCTTCTGCTTCCTATATACCAACAATATAATAAGTAGTTACTTGTTTCAGAAAGCCTTCCTACTTCACTGCTATTTCTGTCTGGTTGTTTGACTTTTTAGTCTTCTACAGGTTCGAGTCCCATCAGGAGAGTAACTTGGTGATAAAAGGAGCTGTTTTCGTACACGGATGTAATCTTAAAATTGGTTATAAGGCTCTGGAATTGGCTTTCAGGACAGATTAAAAAATCAGCAGAAATACTAAGAAAGAAGTTAACCCCACAACAAAAGTTTACATAGACTACATAGAGATACTTGGCCTCTGAAGAACATATAATTGTCTATAAATATTATAGCTGTCAGGCCAGCTTGGATGCCATTCATCCTAATTTTTGAACATGTGGTGCAAGTAAAGACAGAATGAATTGCACGCAGAGCAAGGAACATTCCTGTGCTTTCAGAAGATAAACGATCAAGTAGTCACCAAAATGCACTAAATGGGAAGATACCCCCTTTGATGTGGGATGGTGTCTGTAAATTGTGAGTTTGGGAGGGTATTCATTCTGTGCACGTACCGTTATATTTGCACAATTCTTGTACCTTTTCCTGGGCATCCTTGAGAAAGAGCTTTTGGTCTTACCTTAGCAAAGCGCTATTTGTAAGTTTCTAGATTGTGCAGTTGGCACTGCATCTCTGACACAAGCCCTAAAAGCTGGCAGGCAAGGCGTGTGTGCCTGTACGTAGGAGCATCTGGGGCACATGGGCAGCTTTGAGAGAAGCTGCTGGTTGAAGTTGCCTGAATAGCAGGCGAAGCATGTGCTAACCTCTCGTTGGGATCTACTTGGTCTGTAACTCAGGAAGCTATGAGAAGCTCGAGAAGCTGTTCTTTTATTTTTTTTTTTTAATGAATATGAATGTATTGGTGTGAGAGTCTCAGCTATACAAATTGTGTAATGAGTTTGCTTATGCCAGATGCCTATTCTGCAGTTTTTGTGGTGGTTGCTGTTGATTAAAGAAGCGTAGCTTGGTTGTTCTCACAGCCTCCTGTCACCATTTCCAAATAGCAGTTTTTTTCAGTTAGTCTTCTTGAACATACTGGGTTGCAAAAATTAAACTTTAAATTTTTTGTCCTGAAGCTCGGTGCTGGTTTTTGCAATGAAAGTTACATTACCATGCTTCCATGTTGTAGATTTTTGTTTCTTCCTGTTTGGTTAAAGTGTTATTGCAACTTTCCTTTAGGTTCTGAAGTGGCGGGGCGGGGGGAAGCCTGGCTTTAATAAACTTGTCTACGTCTTTCTTGATATATTGACCTGTGTTTGGGAAAATGATTTAAATATTTAAAAAAACCTTCAAGTAAACAAGAATGTTTATCCGTGAAAAAGAGGTTGTTCTGTAGTTGGACTGATGTTAAATAGGATAAAGATCTGCTTAAAATATTGTCATGTCTTTAAATCAGGCAGGACTAGGCGAGGGCATTACTAAATGAGTCCAACAGGAAGCTGTGGTGTGCTGGGTAACTGTGGCTAGAAAGCCTCCAACTCAGAGAAGACATCGTGGTTAATCGTGCCTTTGGCTTCTGGTGGGGATGCACCGCTCAATAGATGAAGTGAAACGCAGCTGTTGTGTAGCAGGCACCATGCTGCCAACAAACAGAAGGAAAGACTGAGGCTGTGAATGTGTCCATCTACCTCTCCCCCACTTCCCCTGTGTTTCTGTCGAGAGAGTTCCCCCGTGCCCTGGGGACAGACGAAGTCGAGGGGTTATTCTCTACTGCTCTCTGTCCAAAGAGCAACAGCACAGGAGGAAAAGCATTCCAGTTTTCTTAAGAGTGGGGAGCTTCAGGAGATTTAACCACTCATTTCCAAAGCTTGCCCTGTAAGAAAAGGGATACCCAGTAGGTGATCTGTAAAAGGTAACTATCAGTATAGTTTTAGACCAAGTAGACACTTGTTTTATTTTATAGGAAATGAGTTACCGGCACAGAGAACTGCTAGAGCTGGATTCAGCTAATGTGAGCATGAGCTGCCTTGCAAGTTTACAACAGCCGGTGGGCATCCTTCTTCTGGAGCGCGCCCTGATGGCTCTGTCCCCCGAGGAACAGCCCCCGTCCAAGCGGATGCGCGGAAGGACAGAGCTTCCCCCAGATGTGATCAGATGGATTGAACTTGCTAAGTAAATTCTTGTTTGAGACAATTTACTCCCCTTTTGAGTTTGCCTTGTGGAGAACTCCACCTTTATGGCTTATGGGATTTGTTTTTAGGCTTTCCCTCTTTTAGAATTAGATGTGCTTTTAATTTCTTGTCAGTTAATTACTGTCGTTCAGTTAGAGCTGTTAGACTTAATAGCCGTGCACCCTGATGGTGCTATCAGACTGCTGAAAAACATCTTACTCATAGCTTTTCCACTGCAGGAGTTTCCACAGTTCACGTATTACCATACAAGATGAAGTGGATCTAGTTAAATATATATTTATGTGCTTATTGAATTATTATTTTTCAAATATCTTAGTTTGTGTTGATATACCTCTGTTCAACTAATTAAAAGATTTCCCTTTTCAATTTTACTAGGCTGTACCGATCTCTTGGGGATTATGATGTCCTTCGTGGCATTTTCAGTGGTAAAATTGGGACTAAGGAAATTACACAGAAAGCGTTGTTGGCAGAAGCAAGGAGTGATTATGCTGAAGCAGCTAAATATTATGATGAGGTAAAACGACAACAAGATTTTTTTGTTTCATAAGTCTCTTATGGCTTAAAACTAATAAACCAAAATTAAACATTTTGAGAAACAGCATACTGTTTAAAGTGTCCTTGTGTCTTGCTTGCTTGATGGTTCAGTCTGTAAAGACATGGGAACAGATGAGCAGTCACAACAGAGCAGTAAGCGAGATACTTTTTACGGTTTGCTACAAAGCTTCCCATGTGCCATCACCTAGGCAGACAAGTGAAAAACACCACAGGCACAGTACCACCACAAGAGAGCAAACTGCATATGTTTGTGCCAAAGAAAATTTGAGTTACAGTGGGTAAATATGAAGAAGGATCTCTTTTAACCTTTTAAAGTCTTAGCTGTTTAAAAATGCAGGTTTACTGAAGATGGCTCTCTGAAATTAATTTATATATAAATACTCACAAGCTTCAATTTTCTGCATTTAATGTTGCTGTCACATTCTGGGAAATGGATAGATATTTTTATGAGACAATGAATTATTCTTAAGTTCCTGGTGACTTAGAATTGAAACTAGTGTCAGATTCCAACTGAGAGCCTTCCTCCCCCTTAAATTCATTCCCTAGGCACTCTCTAAAGAAGACTGGCAGGATGGGGAGCCAACAGAAGCGGAGAAGGACTTCTGGGAACTTGCATCCCTGGAATGCTATGACCACCTCACAGAGTGGAAGCCACTGGAGTATTGTGCTACCATTAATATCGATAGTGGAAAACCTCCAGACCTAAGCAAAACGTGGAATGATCCTTTTTTTCAGGTTTTTAGAAATTACTTTGTTGATACTGTGCTGTTTTTATTTCTGCAGGGATGTTCTACAGTAGTGTGATTGTGGGTGGAAAGAAACTGCATTATTTGGGTTACTTTTATTATGGAAATTAGCAGAGAGTCTGATATATACTGTAATTGAAGCAGTTACTTCTGTTGGTTTTATAGGTTGTTTAATTTTTACCTTGAATCTATGACTGATCATACAGCACCAGCTTTATAATCTTCTTCTTGCAGTGTTTTTGTTGCTTTTTATCACTTTTTGTTACGTGTTTTACCAAACCACTGGTTTTGAAACTGGTGGAATTTGCTGACAACCTTTTGAGCCTATGAGAAAAGGCTGCTGTGATTTGTTAGCAAATTGGAATTTGTCTAAAGAGAAAACATTTAAGAAAATAGGTCAAAATATTTTTAATGTATCTGAACTGCCACTGACAATGAAAACCTGATCATCTAAAGACTATATCTTCACCTTGTAGGAGACGTATTTACCCTATATAATACGCAGTAAGTTGAAGTTACTGCTCAGTGGGGAAAATGACCAGACTTTGCTGACTTTTATCGATGAAGCAATGAAGACAGAACAGAAGAAAGCCATTATAGAAATGCATTACAGCCAAGAGCTTAGTCTCCTTTACATCCTGCAAGATGATTTTGACAGAGCCAAATACTACATTAGCAATGGCATGCAGATCTTCATGCAGGTAACAATCTCTGCTATCTCTGATACGATTTTTCTGTATAAACTCATGGAACAATGAAACTGTTGTTCCTATTACTGCTGCTAGATTACGCTCTTGAGAGAAACACTTGCCCAAATACAATGAACTCTAGAAATCTAGGTGCTTTCCAATCATATGACAAAGCTTCCTTTGAATTCACTGCTTGCAGTGATGAGAGTTGAGCGAGCCAGTGGAGTGCAGCCTCCCATTTTCGTTTGTTTTATTTTGCTGATTTCATCTATTAGAAATTTTTCAGAGTAATTGTTTGTGAAGATTAATAGCAGTTTTGTTTCATTCATCTTTTCAGAAGCCTGCTGTCCCCAGAACAAATTTGAAAAGAGAATATTACATTGAGAGGTTACGTTCCATCCATTACCAAGTTTTGATTAGACTGTAGGACTATCCTAAAACCTAGGATAGGAATTGCAGCTAGAATATGCCTCTATGTTTGTCCAAAGCAGAGTTGCTCTCAGATTACAGGTTACTAAATTACTTGTAAAAGGTTGGGTTTTAGAGCATAATGTATAGCAGCATCAGATATATAGTTTGTAGGGCACTGAGTAGAACCATGTTGTAAATTCTGTATATGAAATCTTCCATTCTCCCCTTTTCTTTTCAGAGCTATTCCAGTATTGATACTTTGTTATATCAAAGTCGAATGACCAAACTGCAGTCTGTACAAGCTTTGACAGAAATACAGGATTTCATCAATTTTATGACCAAGAGAAGTAAAGATAATTTTTTTCTTAAGTGATTTTCTTTTCATTGTGTTAAATAATAGTGGTTTCCTGAACTTTGAATTTCTGTTTCCACAATCAGAGGACTGAACTCCTGTTTGAAGGAGCATATGTCTGGAATTACTTCTTAGTGTATTCTTGACAGTAAGGACTATTACAGTTGCGTAAGATAGGCTTGAAAATAATTCTGTGTTCTATTGCAAAGTTTTATTAGCCTAGCTATTGTGATAGGAGTTAGGTATTGCTTTTAGAAGTGTAAGTAATAGTTTTAAACAAAGGTTTTTGGTGAGTTCACTTTTGGTAGCAAATAGGGATCAGCAGAGATAAAAGATGGATGTGGTATATAATTTATAGCTAGTGAGGTAGGCGTAAAATATAAATTTATGTGCATAAACTGAATTATATATTAAATCTAGTTAACAATGCAATTATATGCCAGCATATTCCTGTATGGGAAGGTACCTGCCCAGTGGTGATTCCCAGTGACAGTTTGACATTGATGTCCTTATTGAATCTCCTGTGCTTAAGTAATAAACAAAAGCAATCTGATCACCAAGTAGTCTACTTAGTGCAAGCCTGGAAATGCAGTTGGGTGGGTTTATTGCAGTTTTGTGGTTTGAATGTTAGACTATGTTTGGTTTAGACTTTTTTCATGCTGTTTGGATTCAGCTGCATTTAAAGTACTCTTTAATTGATTTCTAGGTAACTTAGCTTCACAGGCTTCCCTTAAGAGACTTCTCAGAATTTGGACAAGCAGATATCCAGATGCTAAAATGGATCCTATGAACATCTGGGATGATATCATTACAAATCGGTAAAACTGCATTCCTGGGTTAGCTTTAGTTCTGTCTGCCTGTTGAGTTCTGAGAGGTGCTTTTTCTAATGCTGCTTGTTTTCATATGGGAACATTGTTGATCCAGTATATGACTTCTCTTTTTTTTTTTAACTGTTGTAATAACTTTATCAGTATAACTGGTTTTTGCGTGACTAACTTATAGTGAGAAGCTAAAGGAGGCTGAGAAATGGACAGGGAATAAACCACATTTTGATATGGAAACATAACTTAGTTTAGGCATTTTCTTGCATCAGTAACTACATGCGCTGTACGAGCTGGCCCACTTCAGCAGCCCTTAAACACATCCACTTGTAATTAAGTAGATCAGCTGCATTTAGTTCAACAAAACACCACCCAAAAGGCCAGTCTGTTATGAATAAAAGTACCTACTTTCTAGGCAGTTCCAAAGTTATGGAGTGTACAAAATGAGCTCAGCCCTGCCACTATCAGTTTTTCACAAAGTTAATGACCAGTGCTGTAATTAGAGACTTCTGCTGTGTGACTGTTGCTAGAAAGAACAAAGGCTCTCTGGAGACTGCTTTGGATTAGCTCTGAAGAAGCTGGAATGCTTTTTTGAATTTGAAAGTTTTCTGTCTTCTCTGTGGTGTCTGTGTTCGTCCCAATCCATTCTTCCAGTGCACATCCAGATTCGTTCTCCTTTTCTGGGGGACAAGTGCTTCAATAGCCCTGCTCATACCCACAGAGTTCTGTAATTTATTTTAGTATCTCTGGGTGTCAGGAAAGCATGTCTACAGAAGAGCTTATTGCAATTAAATATAAGGTAGAATACAGGGTATGGCTTACTCCTTTATGAAGTCTCAAAACATTTATGACTTGAAAGGTTGTCAGTGTCTCAAACACTTCTATGTGCTTTTAGAAAACCTTTATCTCATCTTAAATGAGTGACAAAGGATGCACCTTTATTCAGTGTCTACCCATGTTGCAGACTGCAGTGCTTTCCCCTGCATTAAATAATGGTCTACATAATCAGAGATGCTATTAAATTAGAAAGGACTAGTTGTAGAATGGAAAGGGTTTAGCATCGATTCATGGCAATTCCCTTTCAAAAGTTGAGTATGGTCACTGGTCTTTTCTGCAACACAAATTTCAATGTTTACATCTGTTGGTGTCGTAGATTTGAATTGCAGGTTGACATAAAATACAGCCATACGCACTATATAAACGAGACTCCTGTTTGTTTGCACTTGTGGCAAGTTGGACTACAAATTATGGCTTGGTGAACTTTGAGGTTGTAGTTATGATTTTAAAAAGAACAAACTAAGAAAAAATCCTACTCTATTATGGACATTTTCTAATACTTAATCTCATTGATTCAAGATTCTAGAATGCTCTCAGGGTCTCAGTCCCCAGTTGTGACTTTCCAGACTCTGAGGACTATGTCTAGCCCTTGCCAAAGGTGATAGCTGTAGCTTGCCTTTTTTTATTAGCTTTGTTTCCTGTCAGACAGATCAACACTTGTGAATATCCATTCCCTTGCATTCATACCAGAGTGATTTGTACTTCTGTTGTCATCGTGCAGGTGTTTCTTTCTTGACAAACTGCAGGAGAAACTTCTCTGTGATCAATCCAATGATAGCATGGAGGTGGATGAAGAATATGGTGCTGGTGACCAAATGGAAGTGGATCAACAGGAGGAAGACATTTACTCAATGATTAAAAGCTGCAAATTTGACATGAAAATGAAGATGATAGAAAGTGCCAGGAAACAGGTGACTGTACTGTCTGAGAGCTTCCGGTTTTGTAAGAAAATATGTATAAACTACAGCTGGGAAAGCCTCGTAGGTGGTATTGGGCACCTTTTTGCCAGGGCAGACCTTGTCTGTCTTTGACCTTGCTGTCCAGGACACTTTAAAAGCTCAGGAAAGTAAGTTCCACAGAGAAAGAAAACAAATGGATAAATGTTAATTAGAGACTTGATGATAATTTGTCATTACTGGAAACGTGCCTGAAGGCCTCTTTGATCCACAGATGGTTTCTGACACTCTACAGGGTAGATAAATAAAGTATCTGAAATGCTTCAGCATTTAATGGAAGGGATGCTTGCAACGAAACATTATGCTTTCTCGTTTACAAATAATCTCTTTACAAGAAAACAAATCAAGTTCAGATTAAATCAATATAATTTACTTCAATCAGCAATGATGAAACATTTTATGATTTTTTTTTATGGTTTTCATTAATGCTGTTAGGTTAACATTTCTGTAAAGAACTAAAGCGAAGTGACTCAGAAATTTTGATTTCGATGTGACTGTTAAAATGACCAAAACAGCAGTCCTTGATAATGGGCCTTTAGTGTTTAAAGCTTGAGACAAGACAAATAATATTTGAGTAGAGGTTCTCCTTGTCTTCTGAGATGCTGCAGATGTCTGCAATCAGTGACAAAGTTTATTTCAAGCATTCTAATAACCAAATATAACATTAGTGCTGTGTGGACTATACACTCTTAAAGACGTAAATGAAAAATAAGATTTGCTTTAATGTTACTTATATGAAACTTTTCATCAGAACACAAACATAAGTCATTTGCTTAATGGTGCTATAAACCAAGTTACATTGCCTGTACATGTTCATACTGCAGAACAGTTAATGCCTGTTCAGTCATTCAGGTAGAATTGTTTTAATTTCCTCAGTTTGTTAAACCTCTGTTCTTCTCTTTCTTTCTTTTCAAATTTCTCCATCAGCACAAATCTGGTTTTGAATATGAGACCCAACAAGCAGTGGACCTCTCTTCATTTTATTATAGCTTTACTTGAGTTACCTAAATCCTCTCATCCATTAATTTGGTTGCAGAAAGCTTTTATTTCCTCTTCGGATATATTATCTGAAAATTCTGTCTTAATCTGAATATAGAACTGCTTCTCAGTCGCCAAGAAGCTTCTGAAAGACCTACGCAAAGATGCCAAAACAAGGGAAGACTGGCTGGTGAGATGGAGTTACGCCTATTGCCGCTTTACACATAGCTGCAGCCGGAACCAGAGCTGTCCTGAACGTGTGCTCGCAGTGTTAAAAACTGTCTCCCTGCTTGGTAACAGCCTTCTCTTTGCTTCGCTTTGTTTATTATACTAAGCGGCTTTGTTGTCAAATTACTGACTTTGTTTTTGAATTCCAACAGAAGATACCAAATCTGACTATCTTAGCAAGAACATAATGGCCTTCCGAAACCAGCATCTTCTTCTGGGTACTACGTACAATATCATGGCCAATGCTCTTAGTCAGGATCCAAGATGCCTTGAGCAAATCGAGGAAGAAAAAGCTGTAAAAATATCAGTACTATCAGGAGAAAGTCTTGCGAGTCCTGGAAAGGTAAATGAGAGGGGGAAAGCTTTTAGGTATTTCAGTATTGTAATCACTAGTAGTGATGGGTATGGATAGATACAGAGAATGTGAAACCCATCTGTTATTAGCAGTGATTTGTCCAGTAGGGAAGAACCAAACAAAAACTGATGTGGCTGCTATTTTGTCTGGTTTTTGCACTCCTGGAGTTCTGCGCCACTGTAGCCTTTTTAATTGGGAGAGTGTTCTTGTGTTTCTATGAAGTTCCAGCATTTTGTGTGGAGGGGAAAGACATAGTCATAGCACCTGCATGCACAGTGGCAAGACAAGGCTTGGGAACGTGATCCTCAAAGAATGCCTTTATTTCAGCTGGCCATTTCTGAGCTGCTTCATTCTGTCGGACTGTCCTATTTCATAAAGAGATCTTTATAATACTGATAATGATACTGATACACTTATTTTATCTAAATAATTTTAGTGATAGAGAAGAGAGGCGTTTTTAAGACAGACCATATGCAGGTCATCTTTGCCTTTTTTGGGGAGGTGTACATTTGAAGAATACAGTGACAAACTGTGCTGCGTCTGAAACCGAATATGTTGTCAGTTGTCCCAGATGCTGTAGCACTGACTTCTTGTCTATCAAATTGATTAAGAATTTGAAGTACTTATTTCTACTAATTTGTAAAGCCACTATGAATGCTCTTAGATATGAACGGTATCAGTATAAAACAGCAAAAAAAAGTTCTTAACTTGTGGTTTTATGGTTGTTAAAGAAAAGCAGATAAAGAAGAGATTCATGCAAAAAAAAAAATTTTCAAGTGCATGGGAACTTGAGCAAAAGCTTAAGCTTCATTTAATAACTAATTATTAAGAGCTTTCTTTGTAAAGAAATCTAAAAGATGAGCATAAAAGCTCTTCTGTGCCAGATGAGTCAGATTGGTATACCAGATATTTCTATAAAATTAAGGAGTTTAGCCTTATTTTAACTTAGTATTAAGCAGAACTCTGGCCCTGTTAGTTTACCTACCTGAAATTCAAACTATTTAATTTCAGTTACGGTACTTTTCAGTTGTTCCAACTTGTTCTGCAGCAGTTTTGTATTTTGCTTAATAACTACAGTAGGTACAGTGTCTGAGGTTGGTAAGCTTGTTGGCAATACGTTCTAAGTAGCTGTGATGCAGATGTTGCAGATATGCCTTAATAGGAAAAAATAGCATTTTTGATCATGTTTTCTGTTAACAGTTTGCCAAAGCTCTAGTAACATTAACTTTTTTGCAGTTATAAAAAATCCACATAACATTTCCAGAGACTAATTTCAGTTAGAAGTGTGTTTTATATTTTTCCATTGAAAATTGTGGAAATCAAAATTGTGGAAATTGAAGTTCTGGAAACTACTGCTAGAAATAATGTCCCAGTTTTCTTCCTTTGTATCAGCTGCTCAAAACATTTAATACAGTTAAAGTTTTATCTATTCAAGACTTGCAACCAAGCTCCAGTTTCAAAAAGAAATGTGGAATGCTACTTGCTAACGGGTCTTTTTTTTCTCTTATGGTTGATTTCAGGTATTGGCAGGTCTGAACAAGAAGGCTTTTCAATGTTTCAGTAATGCCGCAAGGAAGTCCGATGAGGAGGTGCAGTCGCACTCCGTGGAACATGTGGATGTGATGGGAGTTATCGATGCGTATATGACTTTGGTCAGTTTCTGTGACCAGCATCTGCGTAGGGAAGAAGAAGGCTTGCTTGGTGAGTCAGGATTTCTCCTAAGCATGTGAGGTGGATTTATCTGTGATACGTGAGCTTTTGTGATACCCAGGAGGTCTCCCTGAGCAACACAGTTTGAGTCACAGTAAAAGAAACAGTTTGTCCTCCAGTTCAACAGTATTTATATTGCTTTTTTCCCCCAACTATTACTGCTAGTTTTGGTACAAGTGAATCACTCGTAGTCTCCCTCTCACTTGTGAGATATATATCATATCCAGCAAATGCTTCCCTTGTTCCTTCCCAGACTACAGCACTGCTGTGTTTAAAGCAGGCGAGATACCAGCAGTGATGCAGCTTCCTGATAAAGTTAATCCTTACAGTCCCCAAGTACATGTGTTGCTGATGCGTGTGGTTGAAACAGATGGGAAGGAGAACAAAGTAAAAATACAACATATACCGGGGAAAAAAAAATACTGAATTGTAAAGATGAATGTTCCAGATGATCAAAGACATGGAACAAGTGATGGTGTTTCTGATAATTCTGGTTTAATGTCTCTTGGCAGAAATTAACACTGCAGATCTGCAGCTATTCCCAGCTATTGTGGTGGAGAAAATGATAAAAGCTTTAAAACTGAACTCCAGAGAAGCCAGGCTGAGATTTCCTAGACTGCTGCAAATAATTGAAAGATATCCAGCAGAGACATTGGGTCTAGTGACACGAGAGGTTAGTTGCTTCCATTTTCCTGGCAGCAAATGCTGCTATAAATCCAATTTAAAAGGTGGGGGGGTGGAGGTTGGATGGACAGAGAGGTTAGACTGGTAAGTTTTGCTTCAGGTAAATCAGATAAAATTTATCCCATCATTGTTCCTTGTCTTTTCTCTAACTTGCTGAGTCTAATTCATATGGGCAGAAACTTTTTTTTAAAAGTTTAACGTTTTATCCTTTTTCTGATTCCAAATGCTAGTTTGAGAGCTGCTGGAGAAAAATTATGTTGCAGTTTTTCTTCCTTCTGAACGATTTAAGTGGGCTGATAAAGGTGCATAGGATTAGGGTGAAGAATGTATCTTATTTCTGTATGCTGAGTTTCCTGTATGCAGGAAGCCAAAAGCTTTTTCAGGCTCGTTTTTCCCCTTCTCCCACCTCTCCCTGTCCTGCTTCGCTTCAGAGGCTACTGCAGCTTCTTCCTCCTTTCCACGTCCTCTCCCTCTGTGGCCGCTCCACAGCAGGATACCATGAGCCACGTTGCCTTCCCTGCTGTCCTTGGACAGATAAACTGAGAGGTCCTCTGTGACTCATGCCTGTTCCTGCCTTGGCCTGCTCACGTTTTCAAGCCTTTTGTGCTGGTGCTCACGGAGTGCCAGGCCCCGTCAGAGGAAGAACTGGAGAGAGGCCGAAACACAGCTCAGTTATCCCAAGAAACTGGGAACATAGCAGAAACAGCGGAGGTGCACAAGGTGTGGCCGCAGTGAGACTCTGATGGTTCAAACAGAACCTGACACCTGGTCCAGTTAACAAACCTCACCCAGAAAATAGTTTCACCAGGCATTTCTTTGTCGTCTTTCTTTCTGTGAGATAAGTACTGGCAATCTGATCTTAAACTCTGTTAAAAAGGTAGGAAGGGATGAGACAGGAGGAAAGGAATCGGAGTCTAGTCTCTTGCTATCACAAGAAAACATATTGTAGCACTCCTTTCAAAAGTAACACAGCTTTTGGAATGACATGAGCATGAAGTATATTGTTGGGGGGTGCTCTACTGCAATTAATATCTGTCAGCAAGCCCAGACCTCTTTAAAGTTGAAGGAAGTACAAAACTGGTAGGAGTTCCAGGGTTCTCCTTCCTGGCTTTTTTTACTCAAATAGACTTCAACCCAATGGTATTTGAACTGTCTCTTCAAATTTTTGAGTTGTTTGTATGTGGTCATCAAACATTATTATATTGCACCCAGACAGAAAAGCCACAAGTATGAGTATAAAGCTTCCTCTTGATCAACAAACTGCAAATCTTTGGAAAGGAAAACCTATTAAGCAGCAGTAGTTAGTGGTGGTAGCAGTAGTGGTAGTAATAATAATAAAATCTGCTTTATTGGGGGATGGTTTTTGCAACCTGATCGACATTCTCTGTTTGCTTTTCATGAGTTTCTGTCTGTCAGGCTGGGCCACGGAGCATTTGCTATGTTTGATATTTTCGAGGCAAACCAAAGTTGAAAGCAGTATCTGTGTTTTTGCAGCTTGCTTCGGTTCCCTGTTGGCAGTTCATCGGTTGGATTAGCCAGATGATGGCACTACTTGACAAGGATGAAGCAGTAGCTGTGCAACACACAGTTGAAGAGATCGCAAATACCTATCCCCAGGCAATCATCTACCCTTTCATGATCAGCAGTGAAAGTTACTGTTTCAAAGATACTGCAACTGGTTGTAAGAACAAGGAATTTGTACAAAGGTGACTTTGCAATCAGAGTAGCTCTTTTGTATGTTTTTCTTATTCAGGAGTGGAGAGGTTATGTATTTTTTTTCCAATGAAACTGTTTTCTTTAGGGGACATGAGAAACATTAGGGATAGTCCCATGCACACTGTGTTCTCATTTAAAGGCACGGGGAAAACCAATACATAAGCTTTCTTAGTATTAGACATACTTGGGTTGGTGGCCTGAATACTTTCTGAAGTGTTGGGTACATATAGTCCCCAGGCTGTGGGAAGTTAGAATTTTTTCAAAGAAAAACAAGAAGACCACAGAGAGGCAAGCCTCTTCTACTGGTAATTCTGCAGTAGTCAAAGTCTCTTTTTCCCTTTCCTATTTGCTGAGGCTGAAGGGAAAGCCAGTGCATGAAACCCAGCTCTTTTCAGTGGTGCCCAGCAACAGGACAAGGGGCAACAGGCACAAACTTGGAACAAAGGAAATTCCACCTCAACATGAGGAAAAACTTCTTTACTTTGAGGGTGACAGAGCACAGGAACAGGCTGCCCAGAGAGTTTGTGGAGTCCCCTTCTCTGGAGATATTCAGAACCCACCTGGGGGGTGCTCACCCAAGCTGCTCTGGGTGACCCTGCTCTGGCAGGGGGGTTGGACTAATGATCCCTGAAGGTCCCTTCCAACGCCTACAATTCTCTGATTAGGCTCTTACCATAGTAGACGTCACAGCAGTGAGAGTCAGTACGCATCAAAGATGAAGATGAAACTAGCTTGGACGTTTGGAGTCTTTTTAATACCAAGAGAGAGCAGAGATATTTAAGTAGAATAGATACTCCTACCAGGCTTCAGAGAGGGCTGTGAAATGGATGCACGTTATCTTTTGGGGAATGACAGCTCTTTGTTGTCTTCTTTTCTACTTATTCAGAGCGCAGCACGCGCTTTCCTCTACAAGCCATCCCCTTGCCTGTTTTGCTGTGCAATAAAACCTGAGTTAATCCCCAGGCAAAAGTCAACTTTTATCATGCAGTGCTGTAGAACCACTAATGCAATTTTAGGTGTCCTTTTGCCTTTTTTCAAATCTCTGATACATTTGCTGAATTTCTTCACTTAAAATAAAAAGATAAATTTTCGTGCTTCACAAACTGTCACCCTTGTTTAACTGTTATGACAGGGTGTATAGTCTGGGTAATGCCCATGTCTGCAAGTATGCTTTCCGCTCCCCCACCAAGCTCCTATTTTCATAGTGGGACACTAAATTAAAAAAATTGGGAGCCACATGCCGCCCACAAAAGAATTCTGAGGGGGGGCTCCTACCTACCCCCAGATTATTTTGCCAGATTCTTGAATATAGCAGACAATCTGGATCGTTGCTTATATGCAGGCTTGGTGGTGATGGTAGTTCCTGTTGTGTTGTGATACACTTTTTTTTCTTTTAAAGGATCAAGAATAAGTTGGACAGAGGAGGAGTAGTTCAAGATTTTGTTCGCTCCCTGGAACAGCTCTCTAATCCCATAATGCTTTTTAAGGTAAAGTGTGGGGGTTTTTTTTATTCCCCCCTCCTCTTTCCCTTCATTCCTCACCCTCTATTTAGGAAAGAGAGTGCTGGGTGGGGCTTGCTTGCAGTTCGGTTGACACCGCAGCCGTGGGATGCGGTTCAACCCAGAGTCAACTGGTGATGGTGTCGGGCTGCTGTCAGCAACTTTCGCTGGTGATGGTGTCCCTCCCTCGTGCCAGCTGGCTTTTTTGCACTAGCCCTTTTCAGCTTTCTCCTTCAGAGTCTCTGTCCTGCCCCATGGTCAGTCAGTCTTCCTTAATTGGTTTCTCTCTTATGAAGAGAGGCTGAGGGACTTGGTTCTTTTCAGTCTGCAAAAAAGACGGCGGAGGGGGGATCTTATCAATGGTTATAAATACTTAAAGGGTGAGTGTCAGGAGGATGGGGCCAGGCTCTTTTCACTGGTGCCCAGGGACAGGACAAGAGGTAACGGGCACAAACTTGAGCATAGGAAGTTCCACCTAAACATGAGGAGGAACTTCTTTCCTTTGAGGGTGGCAGAGCACTGGAACAGGCTGCCCAGAGAGGTGGTGGAGTCTCCGTCTCTGGAGACATTCAAAACCCACCTGGCCGCGTTCCTGTGCCACCTGCTGTAGGTGACCCTGCTCTGGCAGGGGGGTTGGACTAGATGATCTCCAGAGGTCCCTTCCAACCCCTGCCATGCCGTGATTCTGTGAAACTGTTACAGAATTCTTATCTGTGGCCATCTCTATAATTTCTAACTACTTGCGTTCTTATGCCCTTTCCTGGCTCTCTGATGGGCTTCCCTGTCTACACTCTGACCCCATTGTTGAAAGGATTCTCATCTTGTCTTTGATACCACTCCTGGCCCCACAGAGGCTTTCTTAGTTTGCACCAGACACTATGGTAGTAACCACAATTATGTTAATAAAGTAGAAGCATTTTATGGAGAGACAGAATGAAAGGGAAGTATTTCCATAGCCTTTTGATTGCTCTTTTGGTTGTCAAAAGACGTGTTAATTGACTATTAATAAATACGGTAACCCAAATGCAATTTGAGCAGATTATCAAATAGTGAGGGTCGGTAAACTTTTTCTCAGTATTCATCTGTTTCTTTCTGTTTGCAGGATTGGGTTGAGGATGTCAAAAATGAGTTGGTAAAAGCTCAGAGGAATAAAAATAAGCTTAAGGAAATGTATGAAGGAATGTACAAGAATCTGGGAAACTTAGAGGCTCCTGGCCTTGGATTGATGAGGAAAAGGTTTATTCAGGTATGTGTGATTACTGAGAAGTGCTGGCAACGCGTGCTTTTCCAGAAGGCACTAGATAGTCACAAGAGGGGACCAGATCACAGCTTTTACAGGTGTTGCAGGACTTGATGAGACGAGAGATCAAGTCAGGAGTACAGGACTGGGTTTTCTTTGCTAGAAGCTATGAACTTAGTATAGTTCAACTTCCACTTCCGACTGCCCCATAAAACTAAATGTTCCCTCTTACACAGCTTCTGCCTCCACTCCCTGCATGCTGGCAGGTTCTCAGGGCCTGGGCCTCTCTGACCATCCATGAACTTGCACAGGAATCTGGCCTTGTTTTTGTTGGTTTTTTTTTTTTTTTTCCCTGCTGCCAAGGATGTATGAGCACTTTAGGGTGTTTTGCTGTACTATGCTACTCAAATTTGCTGCTGATACCAAGTTATTTAGGGTAGGTTGTTCAGAAGAGTTACAACTGTGAAGAATTATAGAAAGGACTTCACAAAACTCACGGAGATCTAAAACAGTGAAAGTCAGTGTAGAAAAATGAAGCGATGCATGTGGCAAAAAAAAAGAAAGCCCTAGTTTTGTATATAAATTCTTTGTGTTTGAGCTGGCTATTGCAATTCAAGAACCAAACCTTGATTTGTGATAGTTCTGTGAAAACGTCGTCTTTGAATACTCAAGAGTGGTCAGGAAAGAAAAGTGACTGTTAGTCGTTATTAAGAATAGAGAACGAAACATGGATTCATGCACTGACATAGCAGCCTTCTCTAACTCCTGCTTC
Source organism: Rissa tridactyla (assembly GCF_028500815.1). Lineage (NCBI taxonomy): Eukaryota > Metazoa > Chordata > Aves > Charadriiformes > Laridae > Rissa > Rissa tridactyla. The sequence goes on from NC_071467.1 coordinate 46,314,309, forward strand.
TTGAACACTGTAGTCCTCATCTGTAGTTCTCAATATAAGTATAAAGAAACCAAAGAAGGTTCAGAGCAGCAAGAATAATCAGAGGTACTGAGTAACCTCTGTACAAGGAACAACTTTAGCATTCCTCCAGTTAGAAAAGACACAATGAGGGCAGATACAATAAGGCTCTCAACATCAGGAGTGCCAAGCATGGAGTAAATATTCTGTGGAAATGGCAAGTTCAAAACACACGGGAGAAGTGTTTCTTCATTCAGTACCCACTGAAGTGCTGAACTCCTGCTGCAGGGTATTATGGATGCTTTTATCGGTTCAAATAGCAAGTAGACAATAGCGTGGGGAGGAGGAAAATGCTTGGAGAGCGTTTACATACCAATGCACCCTTCTGGGTCCAGAAATCCCTGAGCTGCAAATCCCTGGAGGCCAGGAGAGATGCTCCTGTAGAAGCACCGCCATATGCTTGTACTGTATGCGCACAGCCCAGTGGCCAGGTCTCTCCCCTATGGCCACTCTTATGTCACATTAGCATCAGATAAACTTAGAATGTCTCTTGGGAGACTACTTTTCCATGAGCAGGGAAGAGGTGCAGGATGAGAGTAAGGCGTGGGTTCGGGAGGAGGTGACGGGATACAGCAGCAGGAAGGTCAGCTGGGAGTTTGGGAGCATACTAGCCCTTTTAATATGTCGCTGCAAGATAAGCTGGGTCTCTGATGATAATGACTTTAAACTTAAGAGTAGAATACAGGGATAAGAATTTGCAGGGGTGGGGGTGGAGGGAGAGGAGCAGCTGTAGGTTGAGCCACAGAGGGTACAAGCGCAGCAAGGGACCTAGCAGGCACGAGGACAAAGGCAGCCAGCGCTTGGTTTCTGGGATGGTTTGTGTCCACTTTGGCCCACTTGAAAAAATCCATGGCTCTCCAAAAAGCTGGAATGCGTGCCGTAGGAGACAATGCTGCAAGTAGTGCTGATGGATTTTTTTTATTTTTTTTTTTAAATTGTTATTGAATTAACAGAGTAGGGAGAGACGAGCAAGGGAGATGCTGGAAGGGGGGTGGTGGGGTTGTTCCCCTCTGTTGGAGAAGAGGGAGAGCAATATCCCTTTCACACACCAGCGGCTGCAGGAGAAGAATGTAAGGGGGTGGTGAACAGACTCTCAATTCTTTGCCTTCTTGCTTAGTGGAGAAACAGTGTGCTGTCAGGATAACTGTAGTTTCTTTAGCGTCCTTGCTGGGGAAAGAAAAAAAGTTGTATCTCTTGACTGACACATAAAATTGTTCTAATATGCCGAGCGCTTCAGGCTTGTAATCTTCACATTTATTATTTATATACAGTTTCAATTGTAATTTAAACAATAAAAAAATCTTGCTTTTATTTTTCACATGAAATTCCAGTAATGCATAAATTAAACGCTGCTGATGGATTTTGTTAATTAAAATACAGTATCAAGGCTATTAAATGTTTGCTGCCTTGAATTTTAAAGGAAGTCAAAGAACAGAGCAGAGAAAGCAATTGGATGATCATCTGGAAATAGATTTAAAGTGATAAAGAAGTTGACTGTAGCAGTCTTTTCTTCAGAAGGATAATATTTTCTGTATTTTCAGTTACTTCAGAGAAATAGCTGTGTCCTTCTTAGCTTGAGAGAAAAATGATCAGGCATTTAAAAAACAAGTGAGCTTACATATCTTTCCAAGCCATTAATACCAGTGAGGTCCAAGAGGGGACATCTGTTTTTTCTAGAACCTTGAATTATGAAGACAAGAAGTCAGTTCAGTTAACTGCTTGCAGATAATACTTACTTTGTTTATTATATGGATCAGTATGAAATGTCTTTGCAGTTCTCCGTTATCAGGATATTTTAAATACTTTAAAAATATGGTTTTATACATTTTACATTCAAATTATCTCAAAGCAAGTCATGAATAATAAATGTGATAGTAAATAAAAAATTGAAATTGACACTTGCTAACACAATGCAAAAAAATTCTCTTAATACATGAAGCTATATGGCATGCATTACGTATATGTGTAATATATCTTTTGGTTAGCAAAAAAGGTATATATAAAATTAGCTAGGCTCTATTTGCTTGCTATTTAGTATGGTTGCTGCTAGTTTAAAAAAAAAAAAAAAGGCAAAAAAACAACAACCAAAAAAAACCCACCAAAAAAAATGCCTCAGACCTCCCATAAAGCACAGAGTATTCAAGTTCTAAGGGGGGAAGAAAAGGTTAAGTAACTTATCCATCTGTTTGGGCTTTTTTAGCATTTGTAAATTGAACAGTTGAGGGTTTTTTGGTTTTTTTGCAGCAGTTTGAAAGTGTGGTAACACCTAAAGACTGGGACATCAATTAAATGTTCTGATAATAATCCTATAGTTAGCGTCATAATGGGATTTGTATTTGTTTAATAGGTACAAATTTAAATATTTGTATTTTATATTAATATTTTACTAGCTGTTCTTAAATTTTTGTAAGCAGGTGAAGTACACGTATTAAGTTTACTGAGCAGCATTATTGATATGCTCACTCAGAATCGAACTGCAGCCAGAGGAGGTAAGGAGGGAAAAGCTTCTCATTTTGGTATGGCAAAAAGGTTTATAATCTAATTCTACAGATCTCTGATATCACTGCATTGGTGAAATGTAGTTATTTCTGTTGATGATAGCTGGTGGGTCTACCAACAGGCAGTCAAAAAGTTTTGACAGACTAGAAATAATGGAGAAAAAAAGAACTGGAGTGGAAGGAAGACTGATATATTTTGGGAGCTCAGATGAACTTGTGTTTGTAGATAGGAAGGTACCGTTTTGGTGTCCTTGGGGAGTTCCTAGCACTGTGCTAGCAGGATTCCTTTCTGTAAATGAACCTCAGGCTTTTGGGAAGGACTTTGACCGTCATTTTGGAAGAGGTGGTTCAGAACTGTTGGATATGAAGGCCAGTGACTTTGACGAGATTGCAGTTTCTCTCCTCTTAAAAATGAACAAAAACCATAAAGAACCTGGAAACCTGAAAGAATGTTCACCGTGGATGAGTGAATTCAAAGCTGAGTTCTTGAGGAGCGAACTAGAGGTTCCTGGTAAGTTCCCCCTCAGTGTCAATGGTGACCCATCCCTTAGAAGAAAGTTGCTACTTTTGAGCTCTACTTCTTATGTTGGCTGTATGGCCCTTCTTTCTGTCAGAGGTAGATTTCATCTGAAATAACTCTGATCATTCATCTCTTAAATCTGTTCTTAAGCTGTAGTCCTGATTTTTAAAATTGTATCTAAAATTTAAAAGGCTTGAAGCCAGGAAATCTGGTCTATAAATCTAATATAATAGGTCTATAAATCTAATATAAGTTTAAATCCAGTTCAAAAGGGATGTGTCCTCTTAAACCACTAAGAGCTGCAATACTAACAGCTTAAGAAGGAAAAAATATTAGTAATTCACAGATAAAGTTATATGATGTGTATAATGGATTTCTATGCATTTTAAAATATTTTCTTCGTAGTTATCATTCTGCCAATTTGACAAAATATTAGGAAGTGTGTTCTGTTCTTACATGCTTTAAAAAAAAAATAAAATTGGCCTATGTAACATTTTTCTTCTTTTATTTGTTTTCCACTACCACTTCAGGGCAGTATGATGGAAAAGGGAAACCATTGCCAGAGTACCATGCAAAAATCTCTGGATTTGATGAACGGGTATGTTTATAAGCTTGAGTCAAAATCCTGTTTGGTATAAATTTAAGTCTGTATTCCATTTGAAGAATTTGACAATAGCGAGGTTGTTGCTTGTGTACGCATCTTGCAGCCCATAAAGGAAATAGGCATTTGTTCTTCTGGTAGTAGTGAAGCAACTTGATTATGCCATCTAAGAATGCCAGATATGCTTAATTTCAGAGATGATTCTGTAAGGCCAAGTCTTCTTTCACAAATATTTTGCTTTTTCCCTGTCTTTTTCCAAGATAAGCGTAATGGAATCCTTGAGGAAACCAAAACGTATAACAATCCGAGGCAGTGATGAGCAGGAGTATCCTTTCCTTGTCAAAGGTGGTGAAGACCTGCGACAAGACCAACGTATTGAGCAGCTGTTTGATGTAATGAACATCATCCTTTCCCAAGATGCTTCGTGTAGCCAAAGGAATATGCAGTTAAAAACTTACCAGGTCATCCCCATGACAACAAGGTGGGTGTTCTATCTTGAAGGGACAGAATGTTCACGTCTATTACTGTTGAGACATTGGAAAGTGAAATTTCCGCATGCCAGATTCTGGTTCAGAGTGCTTTGAGTATTGGTTTTTTGTTTTGGTTTTTTTTCTTTTCCTTTTAAAATAACATTGAAATTGCTTTGTCCGCAAGCTGTTTTTCAGAGTGTATTTAAATTGGTAGCTTTCAACCTTCTTTTAGCAGGGCCTAGAACATGTTGCTTCCTATTTGTGGTGTTCCTCTAAAGTTCAGCTCTGAGCTACTTGTTCACATCTCCGATTACTTTTGTTCCAGACTGGGACTCATCAAGTGGCTGGAAAATACTTGTACTTTAAAAGATTTCCTTAAGAATAGCATGTCTGAAGAGGAAGACATCAACTATAACAGGTGATGCCTGGTTTAGCTGTCTGCTCCTACAGAGACCACTACTAATGGCTTTCTCGTGATACCGACAATTTTGTGGCCGCATTTTCTTTTTTCAAAAGAAAGAAATGAAAGCACCTATAAGCAAGGAGGCAGTTTGTATTTCCTGACCCAAATTAGTAATTGGCAACTGTTTGTTTAATGAGTACCATTGTACCTGGAATATCCTCCACCCAGCTTGTTTAAACAAGAGGCTTATAATCATGTGTGACGTCATCATCATCACCATTTCCTTATCAGCAAATTGGTTTTACAAGCAGAGGATTTTGATCTCTTGATTCGATCAGGCAGGAAATGGACGTAGGTCAGCAAGGAGGGGAGCAGAGGGGAGGGGAGCGGAGCACAGACAGAGCTTTTCAGAACCCGGGCTCCTCAGTGAGTGACGGGGGAAATTGGCAGCAGATGCACAAATCACAACTGTAAAAGAACACAGTCTCTGACTTTATACAAATACCGTGTTTGAATAAATCAGCTTGCTTTCTCTTGATTGTAATTGGGGGATGAATCTTTGTAAAATTGATTTAATTCTGGCATCTCAGCCTGTTTCTATCCTGGAATTTAGAAATGTGGTTTTATTTACCAACGTTGTTCTTAGTACATTGTCTCTGTTTGGGTTTGTCAAAGTGGTGATGTCACCATTTATTTTCACTAGTTCTCTTGTTTATGGGGTAGGTTGGAGGAATCTCCAGTGTGGAAGTTGTGAACCCCAAAGAGTCTTTATTTCTATAATAGCTACTTGGTTTCTGAGCAGTTTAGGAACTGCTATAGTTCCTGCATTACTGCTGTCTGCTTCACCTTTGTGTTGGTCTCAATTCATTGACTGGGAAAGTGAAGGAAAACTCACGTGGAACGAACATCATGAGGGGTGAAAATTTCTAATGTATTAAATGTAGAAGCTTAGTGTCTTTCTAAAGAAAGTTAATGAATTATCCCAAAAAATAACTTTATTATATTGTTCTATATAGACTTTAAATATTTTCCCATATGTTCTTCAATCAAGTCAATTAAGATACTTTATATTGAGCTATGGTTGAATGACAGCACTCACAAAGGAAAATTCTGATTAAATCCTTGCTGGCAATATCCCGGTTGGGGTGGGGGAAGTAACTTTCTGAAGTTTTGAAATCATTTTCTTTAGCCCAAAGTGATGGGCTATGCAGTCTGTAAATGATGAATACTTCTTACATGGAAAGGATCTCTCTATCTCAGAACATGCTTTGGAAGGAAGAGAGAAGGCAGGTGCTCTGCTAAGTTACCACCCCTGTGGGATAGAAGTTTAAGGTCTAGTGTATTTAGTTAAGATGGGAGAAAAATATCAAATTATTCTATAAGCAGTGCGACTAATGAAGACTGGCTTCTTATGGATTAATAGTTTAAGTCCAAGCCCCCCATTTTGCCCCTCCTGTACACCCTGAGGAGATAATGGACTGCCTTTCTGTGCTCCCCACCTGTTTGGATGGACAAGCGGCAGCACGTACTGTGGTAGGCGACATAAGCCTTCTCAAATGGATGCGAGGCTGCGTTAAAAATATCTTTTCCTCCCTGGAGAATTTATTTCGGGCCTTTCTTCTCAAGGCAGCGTCTAATTTTCATGGTACCTATTGACAGATTAACACCTTTGAGATGTTCTTAATCTTCTGTCAGATATGACTGAAATGCATTCATGGCTGGGGGGAAGGAGGTGGATGGATCAGCGTATGCACTGACTGCATAAACTTCATTTCCATAGCAAGGCTAAAATTAATGTAGGCTGTAGCTTCCTGACTCCTGTGCATGAAAATCGCATGGGTCATAGCGGCACGCAGCCTGCAGGTATTCGAGTACAGAGTGGTAAGTTAATGAAGGGAAATCATCAGCCCTTTTTTTTTTTTTTTTTTTTTTTTTTTTTTTGCCCCTAGCAAAAGAGGACCTCGTGCCACCTATACGGAGTGGCTGTCCAAGATGGGGGGGAAAGCGCAAGGCATCTCTCGATACCACGTTATGTACAGGTAGGTTTCAAAAGAGAACTGCATGTAAAATGTAGAAAGTAGAGTGTGCACACTCAGAGTTGTAGAAATTCCAGAGAAATTCCAGGAAAAATATGATCTGCATTATAATACGCTGGCTGGATCTGATTTTTGCCCATTTTACTGCTTTGTCTTCCTGGAGGTGCTCTGCAAGTGGAGTTATGTACTGCCAAAATCCCACCAGAGCACAGGAGTTCTTCCAGAAGCTTGCTCGCTTCCTTAAGAAAGCGTCTAGAAGCAGCTGCTCCTCTTCAGCTTTATTTTTTAGGTGTCTTGTTTGTGATGATGCCATTCGGTGGGCTGCCTCAGAGCCAGAGCCCCTGCTGAAGTTGGACAAGGAAAATCACTGTGATTCACTGAGAATTTAAGAGTATTTGATCGTTTGGGTCACGACTTGAGCATCCTCTCAGAGGAATTTCCACACCTGCCCAGATCTAGCGCTGCAGGGGGGGAAGCAAGGTTTCCAGTGGGGCGTTTCTGATGAACTCATAACCCGCTTAAGGAAGAGTCTTGCTTTTTAAAGAAAAACTTTGACTCGTTTAAATGAGTACATCTACATTAATACTTGTATTCAGAGCCAGAATGTGCTTCACCCGCACTTGCCTCACGTTGGCTTGCAATTGCAGAGCGGTCCCCTAGTACACAAATTTGCTCCTTTCACACAAAACTAGGCTGGCAAGGAGAGAAGGAGAGCACCCCTCGGCTGGAAGGAGAGCACCCAGTACATTCCAGCTGCTTGGGAGCATTCAGTTCCCAGGAGCAGACATGGGCTAGGGCAGAGCAGTCACCTTCCCTCCCCAGATGTGTACAGCGTGGTTGTCCTCAGCACCAACCATTTAGTTCTGTTGCCTGCCCTGGTGCCGCACTACTTTCTAGTACGGATCCAGCCCCTGCGTGCTGCTGAGAGATCTAATTTGGGCCTCGGTTTCTCTGCTTGGAAGAGACTGTCCAGTCAGAAAGAGCACAATTGTATTGCTCTATTAAAACTTAACCCAGCTACTTACTTTGGGGGAAACTAGGCAAGACTACGTACTGGTTTTTATTGAGGAATGTCAGTCCTGGAAATAACTGTTGGGAGAAAAAGAGAGGAAGGGGTATTTTTAATATCAGATAAAAAATTTGGGGCAAACTCTCTGTGCAACTTCCTGTACTGTTTACTGGGGTAAGCAAAAGGTGCTAATGTGGTCATGTACACATCTTACCTTTTAACCTCCCGTGGGCTGGTATTTCGGTAGCTAACATTATTCCTTCATTAATTTGCAGAAATGCTAGCCGTACAGAAGCAGTTACGTCTTTCAAAAGCAGGGAAAGCAGTGTTCCAGAAGACCTGCTGCGGTGAGTGCGCCGTTAATGACTGCACCTTGTGAAACGAGTGCGTTGGCGTTTTAGCTGTATGCAGCAAGCGACTTCTGTTCCGTTTAGGCGAGCCTTTGTGAAAATGAGTATGTCCCCTGAAGCCTTCCTGTCTCTGCGGTCCCATTTTGCCAGTTCTCACGCACTGATGTGCATCAGCCACTGGATACTCGGTATTGGGGACAGACATCTGTCCAACTTCATGATTAACAAGGAGACAGGTGGTATGGTGGGAATAGACTTCGGATACGCATTTGGCTCAGCTACGCAGGTATTTGTTTTCTAATTAATTTGTTACAGCTTTTGCGTTTATTATGCGCGATGACACGTGTATTCTTGGTACTAAATTTGATGTTCCTCGTTTGCCATCGTTCTGATGCAAAGTAATCTTTATGAGTTATTTCTAGTTAATAGAATAAAATGTCTTTTTCCAGATATTGTCAGACAAGCAGGGAGCTGTAGAGTTTCACAGAGTCTATATGGTGGTGTTTTGTGTAGCTCAGCCATGCTTTCGACCGCTATCACTAAATATTCATGACTAGAGCTTTGATGTCACAACTTGGTCCTGTTTTACCGTGTTGCACGTTATTTTCAGTTAAGTGACCAAGAGGGTTTCAAAGCTTAAAAAGAACAAAATATTTATTTCTAATCCTTCTGTTCCAAGGTTTCTTAATTCTCATTTTCTTTTGACTGTCCTTCCCCTTGGCTAGTTTTTGGGCGTGCCGGAGTTGATGCCTTTTCGTCTGACTCGCCAGTTTGTTAATCTGATGATGCCGGTGAAAGAGTGGGGTCTCATGTACAGTGTGATGGTGCATGCCCTAAGGGCTTATCGTGCCAATCCAGATCTCCTCATCAGCACAATGGATGTCTTTGTAAAAGAGCCTTCTTTGGACTGGAAGGTGAGATTTTTCCTTTTTATTCATGTGAAAATTCTTAAACTGTGACGAGGATACAAATCTGGTCAAAAAGAATGTATTTCTTGATGCTCGCTCTCAGTGCTCTTTTTATCTTTCTTTTTTTTCATCGAGTTCTCAGAGAAACTGAACTTAAAGGATTTAAAATGACAGAATTGTGTATTGATGGACAAAGAATTGCAGCACATGTCTGTGTTATCAGTGTACTGTTCTTTATCTGCGTGATAATCCTAAAAATGTGGCTATCTCTTGATCACGTTATGTCACTTATGGCAGCAGCATAAATATTTTCAGCTTTTTGCATTGACCCTCTTAAATTTACCTAGCAACACTGTATATATCAAACTAAAAATTACAGAGGAAAAAAATCTGAAACTAGTTGCACTTCAGTAACTCCAGTTGTAAATTAAATTTTAAGTCACAGGCAGGCTAGATTTCATCTCACTGCTTTGTCCTCTGTTGCGTCCGCAGTTAAGAGTTACTGGCTTGACTTGCTGTGATGTGGCAGCTTAAAGGTCTTTTTAAGTATGTGATTTATGATAAAGAGGGCGAATTTGTTTTCTCTTTAGAACTTTGAACAAAGACAGCTGAAAAAAGGAGGCACGTGGATTAAGGAAATAAACACATCTGAAGTAAACTGGTACCCCTTGCAAAAAGTCAGCTACGTCAAAAGAAAGCTCACAGGTGCCAATCCAGCAAGAATCACTTGGTAAGATGCTCTGCTTTGGCTTTAAGCTGCTCCACTGAGAGCTTTGGCAGTCTCCTCCTTCAGATAGAATGGCAGCTAGGAGAAGAGAAGAGGCAGACAGGGCAAAATTTCAACAAACCTCCTGTCAGAACCGTTTTGGTGCACGTACAAGCTCTCTGAATCACCCTGCCAGCCCAAACACCAGATATCTCCCTGTGAGTCGTCTTGCTCCAGCTCAGGCCTCCTGAGCAGTTTCACTGTTCCTGGCAACACGCACATCGCCGCCCTGGAAGCCTGCTGCGCTTCTCACGCCTCACACTGCTGTTCTTTATGTTCGTCTCCGCAGCTCTTAGGCTAGGGGGTAGTACTTAAATGGATTCGCTTCTGCTGGGCAGTTGCTTGAAATGGAACCTGAGCCAGCTGTATGGGAGGCACGGAGGTAAACTGCTTCCCAAAACCATCCAATTCAAATCCGATGGCGTTCTCAGCTTATTTATGTCAGTCTGGTCAAGTCTGGCTCAAGCCAGAATGCCTTTGAAGTTCAGTTAAAGTACAATTAATCCCTTCCATCCTTTTCTAAAAAGACATTTTGTATTAATCAAGGAAAAAAAAATAAATGCAAAGAAAGCAAGTCTGTTTTAAAACCATACAAATAGTGAAAAGTGCAGGACTTGGGAGGAGTCCCTTTTGCAGTCAAGGCTGAACTGGAAGAGGCAGCAAAACACTTCTTGCAGACACAAATCAGCAGGACAGGTGAGGAGATAAACCAGCTTGGATGTGAACTGCTGCGTCCTTCTTTCTGCTAGAGACCTTTGACAGGATTGAAATGGTAAATATTCAGACACGTGAAATCACCGGGCTTCACTGACTAAGGCTCCTACAGCTCTTGAACAGTCTCCACATCTTGAAAAATAAAGCTGCTTGAACGCTGTTCAAGTACCGTTTCGTATTTTAAAATCCATCTTGGATTTTTCGCTTGTTTCTGTTAGTAAAGAGCTTATTTTTGTGTTCTCAATTTCAGTGACGAACTACGCCTGGGCCACGAGAAGTCGCCTTCTTATAATGATTTTGCAGCTGTGGCTCGTGGCAACGCTGATCATAACGTCAGAGCCAAAGAGCCAGAGGACGGACTTTCAGAAGAGACCCAAGTGAGGTGCCTGATCGATCAGGCCACAGACCCCAACGTTCTCGGCAGAGTCTGGGAAGGTTGGGAGCCCTGGATGTGAGGGACCGCTCTCTAAAGCCCAGTCTGCCAGGGGCAGCGTCCCCTAAAACACAGCTTTTAAGCCAAAAGGAAATTTTTAAAATCCATTTTAAGGCCAAAAAGGGAAAAAACAAAAGCTCTTAACCACTTTTATCATCATTGGTTAACTTGAATAAAATGGAAAATAATTTTTTTTTTTTTATTAAAGCTGTATTCAAACCGCGATTTTTAGTGGCAACAAAGCAGCTTTATTGTTTTTGTGTTAAAATCAACGTAGAAAGAAATTGAGAGGCTCTAGAGCTTAAAGACTTATTTGAAAGGCACTGAGATCACTCGGAGGAAAGCACAAATTCATACTCTGCGTCCTTCTGGTGAAAGTCTGTGCTTTTGTCTTTTACAGAGACCTCGATGACAATCAGCTGAAGCCATGCTGCAGACGTGTTATTTGTAATTAAAACGAGATTTTCCTATCAATAGAAACGGTGAAGCACATGGTAAAATTAAACAGAAAATGGCTTTTAGCTCTAGGGAACACCTAAAGTATCTGGATGGTTATTTCATTAGCGGATTATGAAAAGCAACGATTTGTCCCTGTTTGTCCCAGCAGATTGTTTTTTTTAACAATTGGAAGTTATACTCTGTTATCTCTGTCCTTTAGAAGTCTGCGCTCCTCATGTTGTATTCATTTCTTCGGCCAAAGCCAAAAGCCACCCCTGCGGAGGCAGCGGAGCGCTGGGAGCTTCTTGCCGTAACCCGCGCCGGAGCAGCGGCTGCGCTCTGGCACTGCCGAGGTGGGGAAGCGGCGCCAGATGTGGCTCGGCCCTGGCAGCCGGCGCTCAGGTAACCTTGGGGGCAAGTTCGGCTCAGCACAGGGCGGCAAGCGGGGAAAGAGACGTCTCGAAGATATTACAGTTGTTTATTACCCACAATTCACTGTGGGAGATAGTTTCCATTGAGGCTTTTAATAATTGTCATAAAAGGGGTAATAAAAACGAGTCTTTGCCCTTTCCCTGCCTGGCAGCTTTCCCTGCTGCCTCGGTGGCCATGTGGCACTCCTGGGCTCGCTGAGGGCCACGGCTGCCCCTGGCACCAGGCTCAAATGAGTGTTTCAGCTGGAGAGCAGAGGAATCAACTCCATGAAAAACTTGGGATGGGGAAGATCGCTCGCTGAGGCCTCATCCATAGGGAGGGAGCGCTTTTGTTTCAAATAGTTCCCAGCAACAATTACGGTTTGTTACCTTCCTTCTCAATAAAGATGTGCAAGTCTTCATGTTACAAATGAAGAAATTCAGAATCTTGGCATCGGATTTTATTAATTAAAAATACTGTTTGGCTGTATTTTTGTAGAGGAAACACCTATTGAAAAATAAAAATAAACTTTCGGATGTACGCTTCATTTCAAAAGTTAATTTAGGGCGCTTCAATCACAGAAAACATCCACGTTTACCCATAGTGATAACTGAGGGGCAGCCTTTTTTTTTCGTAAGCGGGTGGTACGGTCTGTTTTTATATACACTTGTGTCTTGGTGTATTTTGTTCTTTTGATCTCTGGTGCCAATAAGGACGGTGGCACCATGACTAAAGCTTGCTGAGGTGAGGCACTCGCCTTTCACATTGTCACTCCACCAATATAAGAAAGATAAAGCACAATAAAAAGCTGCATGAAAAGGCTGGGGGCCCATCTGGAAATCAAGTGGCCGCTCGTACGAGGTGTTTAATTGCACTTTTGGCACATACCTCAGATATTTACTGGGTACTTTGCCCTGTACTGCGGAGGACAAAGTTTAGGTTTATAGTTTAACGAGGCTCTTCTCGTAGGACTTTTGATACCTTCGGCACCAATAGATGTTTGTGCGCGGCAGGCCTCCCTCCGCTGCCAACTGAGGTTTCCTTGGACTTTTGGAAGGGTCTGGAGCAGGAATGGAGCCCGGCTCTTACAGGGGCAGGGGCTCTGGTGCCTTCCTCTCCCTCTGGTCCATAGCAAAAGGCCCTTGGTGGGGGGTGAAAGGCTCTGAGACAGGGGAAAGTAGCCCTGATGGTGCAAAAGAGCTTAGAATATGTCCATGATACTAAAAATAGTTAAAAGCTCCATCTTGGCTCTAAAATAAGTGCTATAACTGGAAGCCCCAGCTACATCAGTGCTACTGGTGGTGTATTGGTGGAGCAAGTGGAGTTGCCCTAACAGCGCTTTCCCTGTGCAGCCCAGTGAGCCCGAAAATACCCTCCAACGTCTGTGGATCGTGGCTGCTCTCCCCAGCCCCGACGGGGGAGTGCTGCGCTCGATAAAATCCAGCCGCTCACCGGGGAGGTTGGAGCTGGCCCGCGAGGCAGCAAGGAGGGCTCTGCCGCAGGGAGAACCCCCAGCCGCTGGACTCCTGCTTCGCCAGGTGGGTTTGTTCAGCTTCCGGAAAAGAATACGATGACGAGCGGCTCGGAGTCGGAGGCTGCTTCTGGTCTCACCATGCAAAACAAACCTTAGCGACTATCCAGAAGTACGGCAGAATTTTTCCTTCCCAGATTAAATAACCAGCTGTGTACTACGTCCGGAAATTCATTAGTTGCATCTAAGAAGCAATGTCAACCATTAGCATATATTCTCAGTAGGTTTTTCTTAGCGTTTGGGGTAATATTCGTGCTCAAAGTAGTCATCACCGTCCCTGACATCTTATAATTTCTCCCTAACTAAAAATAATAACAGTGCTCAACGCAGAGGAGAGCTCTGCAGCTGCAGCCCCCTTTCCCAGCTGATAAAGGGGCTCCTGCATCCCGCTGCTTGTGCTCAGGGTTGTTCTTAGTGCCCACCAACACCGCCCCCGTTTAAATGCTGTCTTCTCCCAAAACTTCACAGTTTTCCAAATCAGGGTGTTGAAATAAGGATTTGTTATCGCTGCTTTAAAATGCCTTTCCCCCCCTCCCCCGCCCCTAAATACTGAGGATGAGGGTCTGCTGAGTCACTTATATTAACACCGTGTGCCTCATTAGGAAATAACCTGGAGTTTAAAAATTTCATTTCTGAGCTGTGTTGCTTGTAAGAAATGGCACCTACGTGGAAAGGTCGCACCCTGGCAGCCACCCTCGGCACTGAACGGTGTCACTGGTCTTGTAGCAAAGCTACCAAAGAGCTACATCTCACGTTACACCAACAGTGTCCAGAATAGGGTGTTACGGTTTGGTTTTTTTTGTTGCAAAAAGTTTTGGGAAGGAGTGGCCATAAGGGATTGGAAATGATTTGGTTACAGTTTCCATATTATGTACAGGGGTTTTGGGTTTGCGTTTTGGTCACTTTGGGGTTTTTTCCCTTTTTGATGGGACAGGAGAGGGGAACGCTCATCTACCTGTCCGTTAAACTCCCGGTTAAGGCTACTGTGCAAGATTTCATTTGGTGAGGCAGAAAGCGTAGCTGTGAATTTGAGCTCACGAGTCTCGTCCCTGCTGGAAACTCGGGCAAAACCTGTAGCAGGAAAAGGTTCAGAGCATCCACCAAAGAGCGTGAGAAACAGAGGAGCGCAGGGTCTGAGGTTTTGCTGCTGGGGCACTG